>NC_138997.1:132559768-134959768 GCF_964374135.1 Grampus griseus | reverse complement strand
ATTTTAAAAAACAAAAAATGTATTTAGTATACCTAGTGAGTCATGGAACACTTTGCTAACACATATATGACATCCAACTCTGGCTGACATGTAGATTTATAATTTTAAAGAAAGAAAATTTAAAATTAGGATGTACAATGAAATGAAACTCCATTTGATTAAAAAGCTACAGTAATCAAAACAGAGTGGTATTGGCACAAAACCAGACACATAGATCAATGAAACAGAAGACAGAGCCCAGAAATAAACCCAGGCACTTACGGCCAATTAATCTAAGACAAAGGAGGCAAAAATATACAATGGAGAAAAGAGTCTCTTCAACAAGTGGTGTTGGGAAAGCTGGACAGCCACATGCAAATCAATGAAATTAGAACATTCCCTCACACCATATGCAAAAATAAACTCAAAATGATTTAAAGACCTAAACGTAAGACACAACACCATGAAACTTTTAGAAGAGCACATAGGCGAAATAGTCTTTAACATAAATCAAAAATATTTCCTTAGATCAGTTTCCCAAGACAAAAGAAAGAAAAGCAAAAATAAACAAACGGGACCTAATCAAACATACAAGCTTTTGCACAGTAAAGGAAACCATCTACAAAATGAAAAGACAACCTGCTGAATGGGAGAAAATATTTGCAAATGATTTGCAACCAACAAGGGGTTAATATCCAAAATATAAAAACAGCTCATACAACTCAATATCAAAAAAACAAACCAATCAAAAATGGGCAGAAGACCTAAATAGACATTTTTCCAAAGAAGACATATAGATAGAAACAGGCACATGAAAAGGTGCTCAACATCACTATTATTAGAGAAATGCAAATCAAAACCACAATGAGCTATCACTCCACACCAGTCAGAATGGCTATTATCAAAAAGTCTACAAATAATAAATGTTGGAGAGGGTGTGGAGAAAAGGGAACCCTAGTACACTGCTGGTGGGAATGTAAATTTGTGCAGCCACTATGGAAAAGAGTATCGAGGTTCTTTAAAAAAGCTAAAAATATAACTATTATATGATCCAGCAACTCCATTCCTGGGTATATCTGGAAAAAAAGAAAACTTAAATTTGAAAACATACATGCACCCCAGTGTTCATAACAGCACTATTTATAATAGTCAAGACATGGAAGCAATCCAAGTGCCCATCAAGAGACAATTGGCTTAAGAAGATGTGGTATGTATATATACAATGGAATATTAAAAAGAATGAAATATTGTCATTTGCAGCAACATGGACGGACCTAGAGAGTATAATGGTTAGTGAAATGTCAGACAGAGAAAGACAAGTACTATATGATACCACTTATACGTGGAATCTAAAAAATAATACAAATGAATCTATATACAAAACAGAAACAGACTCACAGACATAGAAAACAAACTTCCCGTAGCAAGGATTTACTGTATAGCACAGGAAATCATATCCAATATCTTGTAATAATGTATAATGGAATATAATCTGCAAAAAAGAGCCCATGAATCACTATGCTGTACACCTGAAACTAACACAGTTCTGTAGGTCAACCATACGTCAATAAAAAAAAATTAGAATGTACAATAAATTCAAACTCCACTGGGCCACTAGAAAACACATGCAACTCTAAAGCATGGAATTTTAGATCCTTTACTCATAAGAAAACATTTATACGAAATTAAAATAATATTAGATGAAAATCCTGAAATGCCTCGACCATACTTAAGAAAATTAAAATGAAAATCGCCTATTTTATTGGTTCATAGAATTATTAGTCACTGGAAGGAGTGGGAGAAACAGGTCAGAGGAAGTGTTCCGTGGGCTATGACACTTAGATGACCCATTAATTTGATTTTCAATGGGAGTATTTAGTTGTAGGAAAAGGGGTAATTTCCCTTTCCTTTATTTTATTTTTATTCCTGAATAATTAGGTCTTCTCAATATTAATAATTTTTTAATAAACAAATGTAGCTATTCCTTATTTATGTTCTAATGCAATTTGTTATCAGTAGCTTTTGGTAATAAAGTCAGGAAGCAAATATAGCAAGATTATTATTTTTTATTGAGATTTCATCTAATAGGGAAGGCTGTTTTTTTTAAAAAAATTGTCCATAATGCCCTTTTAGATTTATAATATATATTTTAAATAAATTTATTTATTTATTTTTGGCTGCGTTGGGTCTTCGTTGCTGTGCATGGGCTTTCTCTAGTTGCAGCAAGCAGGGGCTGCTCTTTGTTGCAGTGCGTGAGCTTCTCATTGCAGTGGCTTCTCTTGTGGAGGGCAGGCTCTAGGCGCATGGGTTTCAGTAGTTGTGGCACACGGGCTTAGTTGCTTCACAGCATGTGGGATCTTCCCCGACCAGGGCTCGAACCTGTGTCCCCTGCATTGGCAGGCAGATTCTTAACCACTTTGGCACCAGGGAAGTCCCTAGATTTACATTTTTATAATGAATTTGTTATCATCTTAACTGTCTGAAAGTGGAAAGCATACACTACATATATTAGCTTGGAAGTTAGATGAAGAAAATAGAAAAATATCTAGAGTAGTAGAATGGGCACAGGAATGGATTCTGTTAGACATGGGTTCCAATCCTGCTTCTGTCCCTGGTTAGCTAGCTGTGTCATTTGGGAGATGTTTATAATAAAATGAAAACGCCAAAATATTTGAGGGTAAGAGAGATAAGTAAAATGTATTTTGCGTAGTTGGTATCAGTAAAAGCTTGTTTCTGTTATTTTGAAATGTTATGGGGATTAGTGGCTAAAATTCCAATTAAGTGGTTTGCCTAATAGTCTATTATAGAAGGAATGTGGGATTGAACTAAGAACATGTAATTTCGAGGCAAAAAAGAAAAGTGTCATTGACATATTTTCAGGCATAGAGTTGATGTACCTTGATTGCTGATTTTATGTTGCAGAAGAATGAGGAAAGGAATCAAAAAGAACTACAGAGTTTTTAACTTTTGTGACTGGAAAGACCATGGTACCCTTAGATTAGCTATAAAAACACAAATGAAAAAGTTTTGGAATAAATAGTGATAATTAAAGTTTGGGAATTCAAACTGTTTGGGAAGCTTGTTTGAAACTGTGTCTTAGAATTTGACTTTCCTAAAACCCAACGAAAATAAGCTAAACATAGGAAGAATCAAAACTAAATAAAACATTTCAAGTGGTTACCAAGAAAAGGATAAAGTATGCTCTCATATCTTCTACTTTTAAACACTGAATCTCAAAGTAGTAGAAGATTCTTAGAGGACAAGCACAGTACTCCACCCCTTGGTACCACAGAGTTGAGTTCACAATACCCTAAGAATCCTTATAAATACTTTCAAATCTGGGGAGAAGCAAACTGAACAGCAAATCATTTGTTTTGCTTTTTTTGTTTGAGAATTAGTGGAAACAGCTGCTGGGAATAAGTAGGTAGGCTGGGGAAAAACACATGACAGAGATGACTTTCTGAACAAAGTAAACCTTCCAGGGCTATTCTTAAACCGAGTAAATCATTGCGATCACATAAAAATTGTTTTCCCTTCTTCGTCCCTGACACTTATGGGGAGTGAAGTTCGGTACAGATATTTTTAAAACTCTCAGAAAAAGGAGCATAGCCCATTTATTTTTAAATAGACTCCAGCTTTATCTGCTCAGCTGCAATTTCTCCACCCTCTCAGCATCCTCTCTAGGCCGTACTCAGCCCTGACACTAGAGCTCACAGGGGAAAACAAAACAATCTGTCCTCACATACAATGGGAAGAATGACAAGAATTCTCATGCAGTCATGAAAGCAAATGAGTGTTGGGTAGAACTGGACTAAAAAAGTAAGCCTACAAAAATAATAGCATACAATAAAGGAAATATATGCCAATAAATGAAAAAGAAAACTGTTAGACAAAATAATAGAAAGAAACATAGAATCCCAAAGTCTAAGAAGTCAGTTCAAGGAAGAAAAAATTTCTCACAGTTGTTTCTTGTATATAAGTCAGCATAATAATAATATAATTTAGTAAAATAAGGGCCCAAACACTAAACAATTAAACAACAGAATGAGATAAAAAGTGTATTTCAGACCTAGGATAACCAGAATCGACATAACTCCAATTTGAACTTTACAGTTAGTAAGAACAAGAAAGAGACAAGATACTACTAAAAATCAAATCACTGTCATAGTGGAAAGGCTTAAGATGATGGCAATTGTTGCAAAAACATTAAAAAAAATGTCAAACAAATAAAGGGATACATTTTCAGAGTGCAGAGACACAAAATGGAAAATAAAATGCATTTTAAGAAAATGAAGAAGGAACTGAGTATCAAAAATTGTCCCATGTTCTAAGGAATTTAATAAAACTTAGACATATTCCAATACAGCAAAATTATTTTTCAAAAATTGAAGAAAGAAAAAAATAATTTGGTAATACAGGTAGAAAAGCAAATTATTACATAAGTGAAATGCATCAGACTGGTCTCAGTTCTCTTTTTTAAAAAAAAAAAAGCAAAGAGCATAATGAATGTCAAAAGACATTGGAGGAATGTCTACAAAATCTGAGAGCAAGAATGCCTTGAGAAGTTTATCACCAGAATACAGGCCATTCAGGAATAGAATGAACAAACTCAGTAAACATAGCACCCTTGAGTTCTTCCCTGGGTTGAAGTGGGAGATTACCTACTTGACCACCACATTTACACAAATAAAAGATGAATTTAAATATTGAGGCAGGTAAAGGAGTAGCCATGTTAAAAACTATGGTAAATTTTGAATCAATAGAAGTTTTCTGCAATGATACTTTCTGTTTCTAATTCGGGTCATGGGATTTGGTCTGATATTTCACTTTTGTCTTTCTGCATTTTTGGTAGTGTTTGAAGTTTTTACAATAAGTATATACCATTTTTACAAAAACAATTGAGTAGTTTTGCTTTACAATAGAAAAAACTAAAGCTAGTAGCAATTATACCACATTGTTAGTAGAGATTAAATCAGGTGGTGGAAAGATGGATATTATTCTTCTCTTTCTTATATCTTTATTTTTATTTTTAAGAACATCTAAAAACTTTCAAAAATTAAAAAACTTAGTGGACGATGTATTAAGTTTGAGGTGTCTTTAAGATACCCTGTGGGAGATGCTTATCAGGCATTGGGGAACAAGAACTAAAGGTCAAGTTTTGAAATACAAATTTGATAAGGGTTTGACTGGAAGTGATAAATGAAGCCTAGAAAGTGGAGATTATTTTAGAAAATTACCACCAGAGTATCTGTGGACAGAGACCTATGGATATGACTGCATTTTAAGAAGCAGATAGTAGAAAAAAATCAGAAAATACCAGAAACCTTGCCCACTCACACCTTTAATTGGTGAATAGGCTGAAAATCATGAACGAAAAAGTGATAAAAGACAATAGAACAAAGTTTCTTTTCTGACATTGGTGTATTTCCCAGGTTAAAAAATTATATTTCTACTTTTCTAATTCACAGTGTTTTGCCAATGATTAGCCTAATCTATTGAGGTTCTACAGATCTACTTTCTTTTTTGCAAATATTTTATCATTCATTCACTGTATTCTCTAATTGTTAGAGTATTAAATTTAAGACACAGTTCCTTTTTCTATTGATTTTTTGATCCCCACATCTGGTATACCAGGTTCTGCCTGTGAATTTAAACCCACCCTGCTATATTGGGTCCTCAGCAAATCTTTTCAACTCCCTCTCAATCCATTTCCTAGCCAGGGAATTGACAGAGCAGGAGGAAAAAGCACTTTGTCAGTTTGTTTTCCCAAAGGGAAATACAATTGCTATTTTGGTTGACCAGATTGTTACACATAAATTTAGTTTTTATGCTACAGCTCATTTATACTTTAGTTAGTCAAAATGCCTCTGTTGCAGTTATCTAAACATCACAATATGCCAGGATTTCATTTATGATTTTATAAAGAAAATTCAATACTTTTCAATATCACTTTAGTTTGTTCAAGTGAAAAAGTCTCATTAGATTTGAACACATCTGCAATTATATATCATGTATGATATACTAGCTTTGAAATAATCTACTTTATTATTCAGGTTCTTATGTAACAGATTGTTTGCA
The DNA here is from genome assembly GCF_964374135.1 of Grampus griseus. Classification (NCBI taxonomy): domain Eukaryota; kingdom Metazoa; phylum Chordata; class Mammalia; order Artiodactyla; family Delphinidae; genus Grampus; species Grampus griseus. The sequence goes on along the minus strand of NC_138997.1, from coordinate 134,953,711 downwards.
ACTGATCTTTATATTAGGATTAATTTGTTTTAATGTTTTGAAAATCAGACTAATTTATTTTAAATAGCTTTTATCAGAAAAATAACAATAAACTACAGGCTTCAACTGTTAAGAATGAGATTTAAACTCACACTGTCACCTAGGTAGTTAGTATTAAAATCAGATGACTACAAGAAAGGAAAATTAAATCTCTCTCTTTTAATATGTGAAAACTCTTAATTATAATTTGAGGTCTATATTTAAATTTTCATTAATTTTTATATTGTTAAAATTATTTATCAATGAAATATGTGTAATGGCTCAAATAGGCAAAGTAGTTTTTTTCTTTCAGTGTAGAATTTGCATTAAAAATTGAGAATAGCATCTCATTTTCATTAGTAAGCATGTACTATTTTTTAAAAATTCACTTTGACAATCTTAATAAAACATACAATTTATAATTACACTGAGATCTCTGAACTGTCAGTGACTATTCCCAACCAAAAGAAAGTCTAAAAATCTTAAGCGAAAAACATACAGCAAATTGGAATTTTCGTATAAAACTAAAGTATCATTTGTATGACCAGAAATTCAGAAAAAGCATCTAAATGCATCTGCCTCAAGATCTGTTTAATTTGACATAGAAAACATTACTAAACTAAACTTTGAGGAGGACAGCAATTCTTAGTGTCAGAGAGAGATACAGACCCTTAATCTGGTAGTAAGAATCATGGCATATTCAAAAGGACTGTGATAGGTGAGAAAGTCAACTCTACCAGCTGAGGGTAAGATCTAAAAATCCATTCTTTGCAGAACCTGACATTGGGACTTGACCTGTGAGACCCATGGGTCACAGACAGGAAATAGATGTAGAAGCTCAAGTTGGAGTCTCACGTGAGCCCTGGGACGGGAGGTGGGGCACACCTGAATTCAACCCCAAAATGCACCAACTTGGTTGTAGAAGGAATATTTTAGTATTGCTCTAAATAACCTAAGAGGTTGTCCATGAGAAAACGTGTTGTCTGCAGGTAGATAGATGACATGGGGCTGAAAATTTGCAAATGTCACATTATGCTTTTTTGCTCTCTATACCTTCTCTGTGTGTGTGTGTGTAAATTACTGTTATAATTAAATATTTTTTAGATGAATGACATCATCTTAGCTGTTAAATTTAAATCCTACGATTTTCTGATTTGGGGGAGCAGTATCCCAGATTTATTTATTTTATTGAAGTACATTTTAAAAACATATTTTGGACATGACTAGTAGGATTTAACAATGATATTAGAAATATATTTGCTAATTTTCAAATGGCATCTATATTTGAATTTTTAAAATATATCTTTATTGGAGTATAATTGCTTTGTTATACTGTGTTAGTTCTGTTGTACACCAAAGTGAATCAGCCATATTCATACATATGTCCCCATATCCCCTCCCTCTTGAGCCTCCCTCCCATCCTCCCTATCCCACCCTTCTAGGTCATCGCAAAGCACTGAGCTGAACTCCCTGTGCTATGCTGCTGCTTCCCACTAGCTAAGTATTTTACATTCTGTAGTGTATGTCGATGCTACTCTCACTTTGCCCCAGGTTCCCCCTCCACCTCATGTCCTCAAGTCCATTCTCTATGTCTATATCTTTATTCCTTCCCTGCAACTAGGTTCATCAGTACCATGTTTTTTTTTTTTACATTCCATATCATATGTGTTAGCATATGGTATTTGTTCTTCTCTTTCTGACTTCCTTCACTCTGTACGACAGACTCTAGGTCCATTCACCTCACTACAAATAACTCAATTTCGTTTATTTTTATGCCTGAGTAATATTCTCACCAACAGTGCAAGAGGGTTCCCTTTTCTCCACACCCTTTCCAGCACTTATTGTTTGTAGATTTTTTGATAATGGCCATTCTGATTTGTGTGAGGTGATATCTCATTGTAGTTTTGATTTGCATTTCTCTAATGATTAGTGATGTTGAGCATCTTTTCATGTGCCTCTTGGCCATACGTATGTCTTCCTTGGTGAAATGTCTATTTAGGTCTTCTGCCCATTTTTTAATTAGATTGTTTGTTTTTTTGATATTGAGCTCCATGAGCTATTTGAATATTTTGGAGATTAATCCTTTGTCTGTTTTTTCATTTGTAAATATTTTCTCCCATTTTGAGGGTTGTCTTTTTGTCTTGTTTATGGTTTCTTTTGCTGTGCAAAAGCTTTTAAGTTTAATTAAGTCCCATTTGTTTATTTTTTTTTTATTATTTCTGTTACTCTAGGAGGTGGGTCAAAAAAGATCTTGCTGTCGTTTATGTCAAAGAGTGTTTTTCCTATGTATTTCTCTAAGAGTTTTATAGTGTCTGGTCTTACATTTAGGTCTTTAATCCATTTGGAGTTTATTTTTGTGTATGGTGTTAAGTAGTGTTCTAATTTCATTCTTTTACATGTAGCTGTCTAGTTCCCAGCACCACTTATTGAAGAGGCTGTCTTTTCTCCATTGTATATTCTTGCCTCCTTTGTCATAAATTAGGTGCCTATATGTGTGTGGGTTTATCTCTGGGCTTTCTATTCTGTACCATTGATCTATAATTCTGTTTTTGTGCCAGTACCATACTGTCTTGATTATTGTAGCTTTGGGATATAGTTTGAATTTGGGGAGACTGATTCCTCCAGCTCCATTTTTCTTTCTCAAGATTGCTTTGGCTATTCGGGGCCTTTTGTGTTTCCATATGAATTGTAAAATTTTTTGTTCTAATTCTATAAAGAATGCCATTGACAGTTTGATAGGGATTGCATTGAATCTGTAGATTATTTTGGGTAGTATAGTCATTTTCACAATATTGATTCTTCCAATCCAAGAACATGGTATATTTCTCCATCTGTTTATGTCATCTTTGATTTCTTTCATCAGTGTTTTATAGTTTTCTGAGTACAAGTCTTTTGCCTCCTTAAGAAGGTTTATTCCTAGGTGTTTTATTCTTTTTGTTGCAATGGTGTTTTTCTTTAATTTCTGGAAATGGGAGTGTTTCCTTAATATCTCTTTCTGATTTTTCATTGTTGGTGTATAGGAATGCCAGAGATTTCTGTGCATTAATTTTGTATCCTGCAACCTTACCAAATTCATTGATTAGTTCTAGTAGTGTTCTGGTAGCATCTTTAGGATTTTCTATATATAGTATTATGTCATCTGCAAACAGTGACAGTTTTATTTCTTATTTTCCAGTTTGTATTCCTTTTATTTCTTTTTCTTCTCTGATTGCCGCGCTAGGACTTCCAAAACTATGTTGAATAACAGTGGTGAGAGTGGACATCCTTGTCTTGTTCCTGATCTTAGTGGAAATTCTTTCCATTTTTCACCATTGGATATGATGCTTGCTGTGGGTTTGTCATATATGGCCTTTATTATGTTGAGGTAGGTTCCCTCTATGCCCATTTTCTGGAGAGTTTTTATCATAAATGGGTGTTGAATTTTGTCAGAAGCTTTTTCTGCATCTATTGAGATGATTGAATGATTTTTATTCCTTAATGTGGTGTATCACATTTATTGATTTGCAAGTATTGAAGAATCCTTGCATCCCTGGGATAAATCCCACTTGATCATGTTGTATGATCCTTTTAACATGTTGTTGTATTCTGTTTGCTAGTATTTTGTTGAGGATTTTTGCATATATGTTCATCAGTGATATTGGTCTATAATTTTCTTTTTTGTGATATCTTTTCCTGGTTTTGGTGTCGGGGGGTTGTGGCTTCGTAGAATGAATTTGGGAGTGCTTCTCCCTCTGCAATTTCTTGGAAGAGTTTGAGCAGGATCAGTGTTAGCTCTTCTCTAAATGTTTGATATAATTCACCTGTGAAGCAACCTGGTCCTGGACTTTCCTTTGTTGGAAGATTTTTAATTACAATTTCAATTTCATTACTTGTGATAGGTCTGTTTATATTTTCTAATTCTTCCTGGTTCAGTCTTGGAAAATTGTACCTTTCCAAGAATTTGTCCATTTCTTTGTGGTTGTCCATTTTATTGGCATATAGTTGTTTGTAGTAGTCTCTTACAATCCTTTGTATTTCTGCGGTGTCAGTTGTGAATTCTCCTTTTTCATTTCTAATTTTATTGATTTGCATCCTCTCCCTTTTTTTCTCGATGAGTCTGGCTAAGGGTTTATCAATTTTGTTTATCTTCTCAAAGAACCAGCTTATAGTTTTATTAATCTTTGCTATTGTTTTCTCTGTTTCTATTTCATTTATTTCTGCTCAAATCTTTATGATTTCTTTCCCTCTACTGACTTTGGGTTTTCTTTGTTCTTCTTTCTCTAGTTGTTTTAAGTGTAGGGTTAGATTGTTTATTTGAGATTTTTCTTGATTGTTTATTTGAGATTTTTCTTGTTTCTTAGAACTGCTTTTACTGTGTCCCATAGGTTTTGGTTTGTTGTTTTTTTGTTTGTCATTTGTTTCTATGTATTTTTTTATTTCCTCTTTGATTTCTTCAGTGATCTCTTGGTTATTTAGTAGCACACTGTTTAGTGTGTTTTTTACAGTTTTTTTCCTGTAATTGATTTCCAATCTCATAGTGCTGTGGTCAGAAAAGATGCTTGATTTGATTTCAATTGTCTTAAATTTTCCAAGGCTTGATTTGTCACCCAAGATGTGATCTATCCGGAGAATGTTCTGTGTGCATTTCAGAAGAAAGTGTATTCTGCCACTCTTGGTTGGAATGTTCTATAAATATCAATTAAATCTATCTGGTCGATTGTGTCATTTAAAGCTTGTGTTTCCTTATTTATTTTCTGTTTGGATGATCTGTCTGTTGGTGTAAGTGGAGTGTTAAAGTCCCCTACTATTATTGTGTTACTGTTGATTTCCCCTTTTATGGCTGTTAGCATTTGCCTTATGTAGTGAGGTGCTCCTATGTTGGGTGCATAAACATTTATAATTGTTATATCTTCTCTTGGATTGATCCTTTGATCATCATGTAGTGTCCCTCCTTATCTCTTGTAAGAGTCTTTATTTTTAAGTCTATTTTACCTGATACGACTATTGCTACTCCAGTTTTCTTTTGATTTCCATTTTCATGGAATATCTTTTTCCATCCCTTCTCTATCAGTCTGTATGTGTCCCTAGGTCTAAATGGGTCTCTTGTAGACAGCATATATATGGGTCTTGTTTTTGTATCCATTCAGCCAGTCTTTGTGTTTTGGTTGGGGCATTTAATCCATTTACATTCAAGGTTATTATTGATATGTATGTTCCTATTACCATTTTCTTAACTGTTTTGGGGTTGTTTTTGTGGGTCTTTTTCTTCTTTTGTGTTTCCCACCTAGAGAAGTTTCTTTAGCATTTGTTGGAAAGTTGGTTTGGTGGTGCTGAATTCTCTTAGCTTTTGCTTGTCTGAAAAGCTTTTGATTTCTCTGTCAAATCTGAAGGAGAACCTTGATGGATAGAGTGTAATTGGTTAGCGGTTTTTCCCTTTCATCACTTTAAATATATCATGCCACTGTTTCTGGACTGAAGAGTTTCTGTGAGAAATCAGTTGATAACCTTATTTTTTGTTTTTCCCTTGCTGTTTTTAATATTTTTTCTTTGAATTTAATTTTTGTTAGTTTGATTAATATGTGTCTTTGTGTGTTTTTCCTAGGGTTTATCCTGTATGGGACTCTCTGTGCTTCCTGGACTTCGGTGACTATTTCCTTTCCCATGTTAGGGAAGTTTTCCACTATAATCTCTTCAAATATTTTCTCAGACCGTTTCTTTTTCTCTTCTTCTTCTGGGACCCCTATAATTCGTATGTTGGTGCATTTAGTGTTGTCCTAGAGGTCTCTGAGATTGTCTTCAGTTATTTTCATTCTTTTTTCTTTATTCTGCTCCTCAGCAGTTATTTCCACCATTTTGTCTTCCAGCTCACTTATTCGTTCTTCTGCCTCAGTTATTCTATTATTGATTCCTTCTAGTGTATTGTTCATTACAGTTATTGTGTTGTTCATCTATGTTTGTTTGTTCTTTAGTTCTTCTAGATCTTTATTAAACATTTCTTGTATTTTCTCAATCCATTCCTCCATTTTATTTCCGAGATTCTGGATCACCTTTACTATTATTACTTTGAATTGTTTTTCAGGTAGATTGCCTATTTCCTCTTCATTTATTTGGTTTTGTAGGTTTTTACCTTGCTCCTTCATCTTGGACATATTTTTTTGCCATCTCATTTTTTTTTTTTTTTTTTTTTTTTATGAGTGAGACTGTGTTCCTGTCTTACTGGTAGTTTGGCCTGAGGCTTCCAACACTGGAGTGTTGGCTGTTGAGTAGAGCTGGGTCTTGGTGCTGAGATGAGGACCTCTGTGAGACCTCACTCTGATGAATATTCCCTGGGGTCTGAGGTTCTCTGTTAGTCCAGTAGTTCGTAATTACAGCTCCCACCTAAGGAGCTTTGGCCTGACCCCCAGCTTGTGAACCAAGGTCCTGCAAGCCGCATAGGGTGGCAAAAAAAAAAAAAAAAAAAAGAACAATAACAAAGTAAAAAATAAAATTAGACTAGGAAACTAACATATGTTAGAAAGAATATAAAAATATAGATGAATCAACAACCAGAAGGTACAACAGTACCACAGCAGTAAAAAAGAGGAGGGAAAAGGAAAAAAAAGAAAAAGGGAGGAAAAGGCCTTGGCTGTGGAGGGCAGAGCCTAAGCAATGGTGAGGTTTGGGTGGTGGGCGGGGCCAATGCTCAGGACCCACAGGGTTGGAAACGATCCTGGGAGCTGTGTGGGGTGGGGCTTAGGCTCAACAGAACAGAAGGGGCCCAGGCGTGCCCCCCACCCCTGGTCTCAGAGGGAAGGGGACCTCACCTGGGAGCCCAGCAGGGCAGCCTATGGGGCAGGGCAAATGCCCTCCTCTCCTCTCCCACTCCTCCCGGAGGGCCCCTCCCACATGGCTCTCCTGATCTCTCTGGCCTCAGGGGTGCCGATCCTGTCTGGCCTCCACTTCTCCTCCCCACTCAGTGCCCCCATGTCCTACCAGTTCACTTGGGGGTTTCTCCCTTCTCCTTGGGTGTCAGAGTTCCCCATCAGCGGCCAGCAGGCGCCCTAGCTGTGGAGAGACGCTAACTTGGTGTCTTCCCACACCACCATCTTCTATATTTGAATTTTAATAGAAACATTTTGGCTGCTGATATATCAATATCACTCCTTGATTTTTTTTCTTCATATAATAATGACCTCTTTTTTTGTTTGTTTGTTTTTTTTTTTTTTTGGCTGCATGGCATGTGAGATCTTAGTTTCCCAACCAGGGATCGAACCCATACTTCCTGTAGTGGAATTGTGGAGTCTTAAGTACTGGACTTCCAGGGAAGTCCCTAATAATGGCCTTTTAAATTGTTCAACTGTAACCCCAAACTATAATATCCATGTATAGTAACTTCTTAAGCCAGGCCACCAGTTTATAGCAAAATACACATCCAATAATTTTGACTATAAACTTCTATAAAAGATGGAATTCACATTACCCTTTATGAGGAGGATATTGTTGATATTTGAAGGGAAAATATGCAGCAGACAAGCAACCACATGAAACTGGAGGGAGTAACCAGGTTCATATGTAAAATTGGATTTTTCTATCAAGGTTTTATTTTTATTAAGTATTCTCCAGTTTTTGCAAAGAAAACATGCAAAACTGACTCTATCTGTGGTTATTTTATAATTGTGCAATATTTCTTTAAAAATCCTTGTTTCTCTGCTCAGCAATATACTTTAATACATTAGGGTTAATGCAGGTTGTGTTCTTTATACTACCATTTTCCATATGCACAGAAAAGAAATAAGATGTGTGATTTTCAACCATATATATTACATTAAAGCAGAGATGATGCAATATGGGTTATTAGGAATGCTTTTAATACTCTGAACCCTTGAGAAAAAGAAAAGCCACCCCTTCACCTTCAGCAGCTACTCTAGCATTCTCGGTTAGGTGTTGGTGTCGCAAGCGACAATTGGGTCTCACAGCTAGATGCTGGTACTCACTTTGAATGTGTGAATTTTGCAAAATAACAGGATCAAGCAAGGCCACTCTGATCAAGACAGAAGTAAGATTACTCCGTAATTATGTTTGAACTTAGATAAGAAAAAGAACATTGTCTAAACCTCAAATATAACCAAATATGTCTTCTTCTTGGATGAGTGACTGCTGCCTCTGCATTTATTACAGCCTCAGCCTCACTACATTCTTTACATTAGATAAAATTTATTAAGATAGGCTACCATAGCATTCCCTCTGCTTCCTGACTGCATGAAATCCAGAGCAAAGCATCACCTTTGAAGTATCTCCCAAAATCACCTAACATAAGGGCAGATCATAAAATTCCTTTTAAACACCTTCTTACAGAGACATTACATGATTCTCATTAGTGTACTTTCTTCTGCTTTGCAGTAAGTCAATAAGCCCAATATTTTTCAACTGCAGGTGTGCTTCTGGTAGTTCTTGCCTGGAGGGCACTGACACTTCTTCTGGCACTATTTTTTTTTTAAAGAACTATCAAATATCAAGTATGTTCACATCTGGAATTTCTTCTATGTCTTCCTCTTAAGCATTTTCAAAATTGAAACTTTAAATTTCAACTAAATTAAAGATTTTAAATAGTGCTGGTCAGGCCTTCTTCACAAGTCAAAAGATATCAATATGAATTTTTTTTTCTCTCTCTCAGCAATATGTGGCTTTTTAACATTTAAATATATAATAGGAATTTATGTACAGCCTATCTCCATTATTCATGAATTCCATATTTGTGAATTTGTCTACTCACTAAAATTTATTTGCAATCCTCAAATCCATACTTGTGGCACTTTTATGGACATATGTGGACAGGTGCAGAGTAGTAAACATTTGAGTTACCTCACAGGCATGTTCCCACCTGAGAACAAACAAGGTGATGCCATGCTTTATTGTTTCAACTCTCATACTGTAAACAAATATCTTTTTGTGGTCTGTTTTGCACCAGATTTTTCTCATTTTTGTGTGTTTTTTGTTAGTGATTTACTATTTAAAATGCTCTCCAAGCTTAGTGCTGAGGTGCTGGAGAGTGTTCTTAAGTCAGAGATGACTATGATATGTCTTATGGAGAAGATACGTATGTTGGATAATCTTTGTTCAGGCATGAGTTAGAGTGCTGTGGACCATGCAGTTTAATGTTAATAAATCAACAACATATATTAAATAAAATGTCTTTTAAAACAAACATAAATGAACTGCGAAAAATAAATACACAAAAAGGAGTATAGGGCCTACCCTGGAAAATAGGTCCTGGAAGCAACCCAAGTATTTAATTGAAACCCGTGAGAAACTATGTCCTAGGAAAATCATAACTGCAAATAGACCAATATTTATACAGTTTTAAATTTATCTTTGAACCATCTCAGTCTCTGTTTGGATCAATATGATCTGCTCCTACTCTAACTAGAGGTAAGAAAAGTAAATGAATTTCTTCTGAAGAAAGGTAACATCATTCAGAGTCTCTATAATTTATCATTAAAATGTTTAGCATTCAATAAAAAATTACAAATTATGACAAAAGACATGAAATTGGGAAAAAAGAAAACAATAAAAATCAGATAATATAAACAGACTCACAGGTGATCCAGATATTAGTTATCAGACAGATTTACAAATTAATAATACAAAGTACATATTAATTACTCAGTATTTTCAGGGAACTGATGACACATTTGGGAATTTAATTAGAGAATTGAGGTTTATAAAGAATTGTCATACAGAATGCTAGAAATTGTTGAGAAAAAATGGTTGGAAGTAGGGCTATAGAAAATATAGAGAATAAAATACAGAGAGAAAAAATGAATTGGAATAAAGCACAAAAAATAATATGAAACATCAGAAATGATTTTTTTAAATTTCAAAATAAATGTAAGTGGGGTCTCTGAAGGAGAGAGGAAAGAAATATTTTGAAAAAATTTTCTGAAAAAATGATGAAATGCATCAAGCCCCAGATTCATGAAGCCCAACAGATTACAAAAAGGATAAATACAAAAAAACCCACATCTAATCATGTTATTGTAAAACAGTTGAAAACAATGATAGAAACATTCAGAGCTCCTAAAGGAAATAAAGGCACATGACTTTCAAAGACACAAAAATCAGACTGATAGCTGACTTTACTATAGAAATGGTAGAAGAAAGAAAACAATATAGTGACATGTTTAAAATGCTGAAAGAAAATAATTACCAATATAGAAGTCTATTGCTGATAAAAGCATCCTTCAAAAATGAAATTATAGAAAGATGCTTTCAGAGAAACAAACAAACAAAATTTCTCACCAGTAGCCCTGCATTAAATGATTTACTTTTTAAGGCATAAATAAGATGATCTCTGATGGACACACCACAAAAGGAAATAATAAAGACCACTACAAAACATAAATGAATTATTAAAGCCAAATGAATATTGTTTATAATAATTTAAAATACATATATTAAAATAAATTATGAAAAATCACCGATATTGGAGACAAATTCAAATAAAAACCACACAGTGAAATACCACTACAACTCATTAGAATGGCTGAAATGAAAGAAAAAAAAAGAAAGAAAGAAAGAGAAAGAGGAAGGAAGGTAGGAAGGAAGGAAGGAAGAAGGAAGGAAAGCAATAGCAAGTGTTGGCAAGGATATGGAGATAGTGGATCTGTCACATAATGTTGCTGTGAATATAAACTGGTAATTGGTGATAATACTTTGGGAAAATGTTTGTCAGTGCTAATTGATGCTGAGCTTATGTATACCCAATGTTGTAGAAATCCCACTCCAAGATACAATAACAACAGAAATGCATATGCAACAATGAACACTTACATAATACTTCTGCAAAACTGGATTGATGTATCTCCCAAATATAATGAATATTAAGAGAAAGAGTTGAAACACAAAGATTATACTCCATGACATCCTTTCAATATTTTAAAGTATATAAAAAACAAAACTAATCTCTGGTGATAGAAACCAGAATAGTGAATATACTTGGGGGCACATAATGGGAGGGAGAGGACACATGGGTAGTTTCTGGCTACATAGTAATGTCTGATATTTTGATTGGGGTGATGCTTCCTGGGTATGTTTACAAGGTACAGTTCATTAATATGTAAATGCAAGATTTGTTTTGCAATGACTTTTCTTTATTATACTTAGACATAAAAAGTTTAGATATGGGGCTTCCCTGGTGGCGCAGTGGTTGAGAGTCCGCCTGCCGATGCAGGGGAAACGGGTTCGTGCCCCGGTCCGGGAAGATCCCACATGCCGCGGAGCGGCTAGGCCCGTGAGCCATGGCCGCTGAGCCTGCGCGTCCAGAGCCTGTGCTCCGCAACGGGAAAGGCCACAACAGTGAGAGGCCTGCGTACCGCAAAAAAAAAAAAAAAAAAAAAAAAGTTTACATATAATTAAACTAAGTGTAATATTTTGAGTAAATCAGTCCTATATACCTCAGCTAAATCTTCTGTAACAAATAAACATTATTCTCTTTTCCTTCTTGTAACTTTCCTTCCCACACCCCAAAAGCCATTGTTCTTTTTCTGGGGGGAAAAATAATTGGGAATAATTATACAAAGCCACTGTAAAAACAATGTGCAAAAGAAAGAACAACATATCTATTTCTACTAAAAAAATAATTATATTAGTTTTTATTCAGGAAATTCATGCTTTAAATGTAGCTCTTCCTTAAACAGCAAGGATTTACTGTATAGCACAGGGAACTATATTCAATATCTTGTAATAAACTATAAAGGAAAATAATAAAAAAAGAAAATAGATATATACATATATATGTATAACGAATCACTTTGCTGTACACGAGAAACTAACACAATATTGTAAATCAACTATACTTCAATAAAAAAATAAAATAAAATGTAGCTCTTCTTTAACTTGCTCTATGATATTGGGAAAAGAATCAGTGTCACTTATGTTTAATTTGTAAAATACAGTATGATATTGTAAAATCACCCAGTCCTTCTGTTTTGGAATACAACAATATCTTGCATGTGATTATGTGACAATATTTGCTTATGAAAAACATGTCAAATGTCCTAACTATATATTTGAAAATCCAAGCATATACTTCGAAGAAAAAAATTAGTGCCACCACATAGATTAATAATGTTAAGACTCATCATTGATAACAATAATTGCATTTATATGTAGTACCTTAATTGGGAGGAATTTAAACCATTTTAGAAAAAAGATGCTGTAAAACAAGAAACTATCTTCATATTGTTCTTGAGACACAAGCAATTAACTTGATAGAATCATCCTTAACCATTTTACCCCATTCTACATTTAAGTTGATGAATCATAGTATGACACACAAGAGACAATCACATTGCAAGGCAGAAATAGAGACACAGATGTAGAGAACAAACGTATGGATACCAAGGGGGGAAAACTGGGGCCGGGGCGGGGAATGGTGGTGGTGGGATGAACTGGGAGATTGGGATTGACATATATACACTAATATGTATAAAATAGATAGCTAATAAGAGCCTGCTGTATAAAAAAATAAATTAAATTAAATTCAAAAAAAAAAAGAGACAGTCACTTTTTTTAAAGCAGATGGTAATTGTCAATTCCTAATTGAAAACTTGTCAGTCCATTGATGAAAACTAGGGAATACACTTTTCAAATGGAAGGTAGAAATTAAGAAAATAAAGAACAAAGAGAAGCCCCTCTGTGAATTTTAACACCAACACACAAAATCCAACTGCAAATAAACCAAATTTTAAAATATCAGCAGTAAGGGAAAATTGACTTTTCACCTCCTTGTTTGAAACTTTTGGTCAAGATAAAAATCAATATTTTATCTAGCAATCTAAGTTTTGTCCGAGGCTGTCACTAATTCCAATCATGATCTTCCACTATCATTAAAAATATCATTTAGACAATTATATTTTAAAGCAGTTGTTTTAATTTCTTAATGGTCAAATAGACAGCCTCTATGACTATGAAAATGGAGTGTGCTATCCTACATAGGCCCGAGAAGTTATAAAAAGTTCAACTGTAATTACTTCTGAAATGTTCTTTAACCTGCTTACAAACTAATGAGCCAGACTGTCACTGTTTCATGGGTACAGGCAGAAGACAGGACACTATGACTTAGAGGACAGGACACTACTGATTTAGAGACAAAGAACTTTGTCATGCAAGGCAGAATAAGCAGCTAGCACAACATGTTGGTGCTGTAAACACAACCCTGTAAAATGTGTTTCTGGCATACCCCATAGGAATGTTCAGGGATTCTCAGAGCCTACTGCCTTTCCCAACAGTCTTCTGGGTTTCCCCAAACATAATGTATTTAACTCTGTTGCTGCATTACTTGCAATGTATTGTCATTTTAAACGGTTTAATTATTTTCTTCCAACTGGACTGTGAAAATGAGAGAAGAGTCCACTCATTTTTGTGACCTCAGCATCTGTGGACATCAACATAAATTAGTGTTTCCTCTCCTTCTCTATTGCTGCATAATGAATCACCCCAAATAGCTTAAGACAACAATAATTTCATCAGCTTTCATGGTTTCTGCTTGTTTGGGCATTTCTGACTTGGGACCTTTCACAAAGTTGCAGTCAGATGGCTGCTACTGCTGGGACTCGGTAGGCTGGGAGAAGATGGAGGCTTTCTGGGTTTTTTTGTTTTTTCATTTAATGTAGCATGAGGAGTTTTTCCTACAATCTCTCCTGGGTGCTTCTGAGGCTTTTCACAGCATGGTTGCCTCAAGGTACTCAGACTCAGTGCTTCCAAAGAGGAGTGTCCCTGAAAGTAAGACAAAGACATCCTTTCCCTCTTTTACTTAGCAGTCACTTCCTCCAAGGTCAGTAGCCTACTCAGGCACATAGAGGAGTATATAGGATCCCAACAGCATGGCAGAAGTGTCAAGATTACATTTTTGGAAGAGAAAATTTGATGAGAGATAACATTGTGGCCATGCTTGGCATATACAATTTGCCATATTAATATTGTTTTACACATTGTTGAAGGAAAGAAAAATAGAAGATGGGAAAGGTGTGATATTGTGATTTATATTTGTTTTTTGCCCCTATTTTTGGCACAAAGTTCCTAAAACCCTTGGAATTTCTTAAGTGAAAAGAGTGATAAAAGTGTCTAATATTTATAAAAATCCCTCTCAACCACACCTGAGTTTATGTTAATCAGGTGACTTGGAAAACACCTAAAGATGGGGGCTGGTTGGCAGGGGAACCAAACTTGCGGTTAGAAGGTCAGAACTTTTCTCTCTCTTTTTTTAAATAAATTTATTTATTTTATTTATTTACTTTTGGCTGCATTGGGTTTTTGTTGCTGCATGCGGGCTTTCTCTAGTTACAGCGAGCCGGGGCTACTCTTCGTTGTGGTGCGTGGGCTTCTCATTGCAGTGGCTTCTCTTGTTGCAGAGCATGGGTTCTAGGTGTGTGGATTTCAGTAGTTGTGGCATGCAGGCTCAGTAGTTGTGGCTGTTGGGCTCTAGAGCGCAGGCTCAGTAATTGTGGCGCACGGGCTTAGTTGCGCTCAGGCTTAGTTGTTCTGCGCCATGTGGGATCTTCCCGGACCAGGGCTCGAACCCGTATCCCCTGCATTGGCAGACAGATTCTTAACCACTGCACCACCAGGGAAGCCCTGGTCAGAACTTTTCATTACCACCCCCTGGAGTTTGAATTGACCACCAATAGCTAATGATTTAGTCAATGGTGCCTATGTAATGAAGCCTCATTTTAAACCCAAAAGGATGGAGTTCAAAGAGTTTCCAGTTTTGTGAACCAGAATACTCCCATGTGCCACTGTGCTGGGCCAAAACACAGGGGCAGAAGTTGCTTTGTTTGGGACGTCATCCTATGGATCTCTTCATCTGACTGTTGATTTGTATCTTTTGATAGCCTATGTAATAAACAAGTAATCTAGTGAGTAAATTGGTTTCCTGAGTCCTGTGAACCACACTAGCAAATTAATAGAACCCAAGGAGGGGGTTGTGAAAACCTAGGATTTAAAACCTTCTGATCAGAAGCACAGGTGACAACCTGGACTTGCAACTGCTACATGAAATAGAGGACAGTCTTGTAGGGTTGAGTCCTTAATCTACAGAATCTGATGCTACTAGTGGGTCGATAGTGTCAGAACTGAGTTGAATTGTAGGACACCCAGTGGGTGTCCGAGTATTGCTTGGTGGTGTGGAGAAAACACCCCTACACACACTGGAATAATTGGGTACAGAATCTTTAGAAGGAAAAGAGAGACAACAGAGAGGGAAGAAAGGAAGGACAATAGTAACAACCTAAACGTTATAGAAATATAATTATAGGAAGGATCCAAAAAACTATAAAAATACAGATATTGTGGATGCATACATTTATTTTATTCATGTGTTAAAAGTACAATTATCAACTAAGTCTATATCAGGTGAAGGAACTACTGGATGAGTAAAAGATTTGAAATAATATTGAAATCTGATTGGATGATTTAAATGTAAAAATAAAATGTGAATCTCCTAATTCTAAAATAAGTTCATACATCTTAAAATTGTTTTACGTTTTCTTTTAACCATTAGTATCATAGTATTATTCTGTTCTGACTGAACACTGATGGGCACCAACTAGTAGGTTGAATAAGGCAAAATAGCTGTTTTATAATGAACATAGGTATAAATGAAAGAATAAATGAATGAATGAATAAGTGCATAACTAAATACTTTAGATGAGTCCACACAATCTTGAATTTCAGTTGGTGAACAGGTTTTTTTTCTCCTTCACTAGGATGGATTTTAATGATTCCAAGTGCCTATTTCTAAACAAAGAGGTTTGTGAATTTTCTGGTATATTTTTGAGTCCTTGAAAAATATCAAAGAATTATAACTTAATACTGTCTATGTCTTATAGCATTGTTGGTCAGGGGCTTTTTATTTCTTTTCTTTTGACCTTTGCATAATTTCTTGAGAAGTTTCTACTATTGTAGGCTAATAGGCAATTTACTTACATGTAACGTGACTCTTCCACTTGGCCCTATAATCATCAACTGCTTTGAATGCTACCAGGAGCTTCCCCAGTGGGTGTGAGTGACAGGTCTGCTGATAATGGAGGTCATGCCACGTAGAGATGATGTGTTTCTGCTTTTCAGTCCTTGGTGCAGCTTCTGCCTATCATTGTTCTTTCTGCCTTTATTGCGTGTGGGGGACCCTCTATATGAGAAGATAATAACACTATCTTGGAGTGTTTCATGGTATTAAATTATGCTACAATTATGTCTATTTTTCAAGTATATTCCTTTCCCTATGCAAGCAATTCCAAGCCATTTAATCAGTTTTTCAGTCGGCACATTATATTTTAAAAATTGAATCAGAAGATGTTATTCTTTTACAGAAATTATACTTACTTAATTCTATAAAATACCAGGATTCTCCTTTGTATTCAAACAAGTTTCATATTTCCTATATTCCCCGATATGATAATAATTAGAAATATTCTGATTTAGATGTTCTTTCTTAGATGGAGTTTCGCTTTAAAGTACATCTTGGTATGGCTATGTGATTCTTAAGGCAGTATTCTTCAAGTAGTAACATAATACGCATGCATTTTGACATCCTTGATGGTGGTGACTCCTCAGCATTGCTCTCTCTACAACCTGTTTTCCAAGCCAACTGAGCATCCTTATTCCTGAAAGTTACAGTGTTATCTTCAACATCAGAACATTTAAGGAGGTCTTTACCTTATTCTGGAAAAATTCTTATTCTCCTGACTCCCAGTGATACCCAAATAACCCTTCCTCATATGCTACTTCTCCTCCTAAACATTATTTCTCCTGTGAAGCCTGACATTTCTAGCTGTATATTAGGTTCCTGTACCATGATCCCATATAAATACAAAGCCTCTCACTCTCTCTCTCTGCACACACCCAGACACACACACACGCGCACACACACACACACACACACACACATACATACATACACCCCTTAACACTTCTTCAGTTGACTATCTTACCTGGTAGACTATAAGCTTAGTGAGGACAGGACCAATTTTCCCTCATCACCACAGTGCCTGGCCCATCGTAACTGCTCAATAAACAATACATGATACATTTGAACTCAGTGTTAATCCCTATTCCTAACCTATATTAACGTTTTGAAAAAGTGCTCTCTGTGAAACAAGAGAAAGAGAGAAGTTTAGGAAATACAAAGACACAATGATAAAAGAAAGGAGATAAGAGAAGTAGAAGGGAGAGTAGGAATGAGAAATGATCAGAAGGTGAGAGTTAAGACAAGTATGCAGTGGTCTGTCCCAGATATAAAGCAATAAGCTATAACTGGAGTGACTGAAAGGACAGTTTAGTTTCTAATAATACATCTGAGCATAATAAGACTAATGCCAAAGATATTTATAGATATTTTTTAATTTTGCAAGGTGCTTTGCTATATCCTGTCTAATTTGTCCTCACACAGTGTGAATGAGTTTCACATTCTTACCTGTGTGATAAGTGGGAAAAGAGCCTCTGACAGTGTCCCCAACCTGTGCTTGTGGAGGACACTCCTGGTTTTTTCCTAGGTTCATCCTCTCCATCCTATTACCATTTTCCTCTGCTTAGCTCAGCTACTTACCTTATTTCAAATGTAAGTGTCGAACACCTTCCACATATCTCTTCAGTTGCTTTCCTGGCCACTCCATACCCTCCAAAGTTCTTCCAGAGTGTTCTTGTCAAAGTTTCAATTTATCATTTCACCCAGCTTTAAATCTTTCCGTGGCTTCCCTTCACACTCAGGAAAAGGTTGAGTATAATTTGTTGCCTGTCTTATTTATATTCCTTTTCCATTATGCCTCCCTCTTCTCCCTACACTTTTGGTTATTTATAGATGCTTGAGAATGACCTTCTCTTTACTCCTCTGGGCCTTTATACAGGTGTCTGCTGTCTAGCATGACTTTCTCCTACATTTTGCACTGGGTTAAATGCCACTTATGCTCAAACACACTGTTCAAGTGTCAGCTCAGGAGTCTTTCGTAATCCCTTTAACTGAATGGGTTACCTCTCTTCTTTAATTTTCCAAAATATATACTTTATATCCTGCATCATAATATTTTTGGTTCTAATTATATTACTACACTCCCATACTACCCGCATTTACTGAGAGCACAGACAGTTCTCTGATTATCTACATATTCTAAGTACTTAAATCTGGACCTGGAACTTAAATTTAAGTACTTAAATCATATACGTTACAGAACATGGTCTGGATACTGTGGTTTTAACCCAGGGTCTCTAAGTTGCAAATTATAAAAATCCATTGTAATTTTGCTTAAGCAAAACATAACTTTTTAAGAAATGAATTAAAATAGCCAATAGAATCCAAGTAAAAGTTGAACAGATAGGAACTGGAATGCCATTTTTTTTTTCTGCCCCTTTCTCCCTATACCTTTTTCTCTTTAACTTCTGGGGTTTTTAGTGTTTCTGAAGCCATATGGCCACTGCAAATCTCCTAATTTATACCCCTTCCTTCATTGGTACTGCCAGTAATTTATTTGCTTTTCTGAATTCCAATTCCAAATTCCTATAGAAAGAATTACTATGAAAATTTCATAGAGCTTAAACCATGTGCCACATGACCACCCTTTGTTTAATCACTGGTGTTCAGGTTAATCCAAGTAGTTATTAGATGGAATCATCCCTGCTTGTAACAACAGATCTCTTAGCGAAAAAGAATAAGCTGTAGATAATTTCACATGGGTCACTAGATTTCTCTATAGTAGCTAAAGTCAGAGAAAATTTAGTAGAATAACAACATGTGGAATTCAGAAGTGAAAAAGGAGAAAAGATTCAAATGATCATCAAGATATGTTACTCTTCAAGAGAAGGTAAAACTGTTATGAGACAAAACACAAACCAGGTTTTGACTAGTATTTTTCAAAAACAAGACGCTGACTCTATGAATACTTTGCACATTTATTTCTATTCATTTTATTTATTTTAGCTTTTATATTTGTATATTTTTTGGCTTAGTCACATTTGAATTTTTTTCTAAATTTTAGAACTTGTGAAACTACTTTTTCTTCTTTACTAATCATATATTTTAATCTTTATATTTTCTTCTAAGTAAATATTTGCTGTGTTGCCATTTCATATGGAGTGACTATTTATGTTGTAAAATATTTGATTTAAAATTTTTTTCACGATTTTTCTTTGTGGTCAATGTATTAGGGTTCTCCAGAAAAGCAGACTAATAACATGTGTGTGTATACAGAATATACATATACATAAATTTATATATTACTATATGCTACTTTCTCTTATTTTATATATTCATATACACCTATATGTTTAAACATAGAAACAAAATATTTTTTAAATGTAAGAAGAATTAGAAAAATAAATATATTGTGCAGAATTTTTATGTAATCCTTTCAGATTTAGAAACATCTAGTAAATGAATAATTAATAAATCCATTAATAAATCCATTGGTCATTCTCAAGCATCTATAAATAAAGAAAACCTTATGTCTCATATATTTGCATTATATACATTTATAAACATCAATTGAACATTTGACTGTGATGGTTAATTTTATTTATTTTATTTATTTATTTTTTAGACTTTTTTATTGAAGTATAGTTGATTTACCATGCTGTGCCAATGTCTGCTGTACAGCAAAGTGACTCAGTTATACACATATACACATTATTTTTTTTAATATTCCTTTCTATTATGGTTTATCATAGGATATTGAATATAGTTCCCTGTGATATACAGTAGGACCTTGTTGTTTATCCATTCTAAATATAATAGTTTGCATCTACCAACCCAAACTCCCAGTCCATCCCTCTCCTCCCTCCCCTCTCCCTTGGCAACCACAAGTCTGTTCTCTATGTCTGTGCATCTGTTTCTTTTTTGTAGATGGGTTCATTTGTGTCATATTTTAGATTCCACATATAAGTGATATCATATGGTATTTGTCTTACTCTTTCTGACTTAACTTCACTTAGCATAATAATCTCTAGTTGCATCCATGTTGCTGCAAATGACATTATTTTGTTCTTTTTTATGGCTGAACAGTATTCCATTGTATATATGTACCACAACTTCTTTATCCATTCATCTGTTGATGGACATTTATATTGTTTCCATGTTTTTGCTATTATGAATAGTGCTACTATGAACATAGGGGTGCATGTATCTTTTTGAATTATAGTTTTTTCCAGATATATGCCCAGGATTGGGATTGCTGGATCATATGGTAATTCTATTTTTAGTTTTCTGAGGAACCTCCATACTGTTTTCCATAGTGGTTGTACCAACTTACATTCCCACCAACAGTGTAGGAGGGTTCCATTTTCTCCACACTCTCTCCAGCATTTGTTATTTGTAGACTTTTTAATGATGGCCATCTGACCAGTGTGAGGTGGTACCTCACTGTAGTTTGGATTTTCATTTCCCTAATAATTTGTGATATTGAGCATCTTTTCATGTGCCTACTGGCCATCTGTATGTCTTCTCTGGAGAAATGTCTATTCAGCTCTTCTGCCCATTTTTTGATTGGGTTGTCTGTTTTTTTGTTGTTGAGTTATATTAGCCCTTTGTATATTTTGGAGATTAAGCCCTTGTCTGTTGCATCATTTGCAAATATTTTCTCCCATTCTGTAGGCTGTCTTTTCAGTTGTTTGTTTGTTTTCTTGCTTTTTGGGTTTTTTTTTTATGGTTTCCTTTGCTGTGCAAAAGCTTGTAAGTTTGACTAGGTCCCATTTGTTTATTTTTGTTTTTATTTCTATTGCCTTGGGAGACTGACCTAAGAAAACATTGATATCAGAGAACTTTTTGCCTATGCTCTCTTCTAGGAGTTTTATGGTTTCATGGCTTTAGTCATGTTTTGCAAGGTGCAAACATGTCATGTTTAAGTCTTTAAGCCATTTTGATTTTAGTTTTATGTATGGTGTGATGGGGTGTTCTAACTTCATTGATTTACATGCAGCTGTCCAACTTTCTCAGCATCACTTGCTAAAGAGACTGTCTTTTTCCCATTTTATATTCTTGGCTCTAAGTGTGTTGGTTTATTTCTGGGCTTTCTGTTCTGTTCCATTGATCTGTATGCCTGTTTTTGTACCAATACCACACTGTTTTGATTACTGTAGCTTTGTAGTATTGTCTGAAATCTGGGAGAGTTATGCCTCCTGCTCTGTTGTTTTTTCATCAGGATTGCTCTGGCAATTCTGGGTGTTTTGTGGTTCCATATAAATTTTTGGATTATTTGTTCTAGTTCTTTGAAAAATGTCCTGGGTATTTTCATAGGGATCTCATTAAATCTGTAGATTGCTTTCGGTAGTATTGCCATTTTAACAATATTAGTTCTTCAAATCCAAGAGCATGGGATATCTTTCCATTTCTTTGAATCCCCTTTTATTTCCTTTATTAATGTTTTATAGTTCTTAGCGTATAAGTCTTTCACCTCCTTGGTCAAGTTTATTACTAGGTTGTTCTTTTTTTTTTTTTTTTTTTGGTGTGATTTTAAAAGGTTTTTTTATTTTTTTACATTCCCTTTCTGATATTTCGTTGTTAGTGTAAAGGAACGCAACCAATTTTTTGAATGTTAATCTTGCATACTGCTACTTTGCTAAATTCATTTATTAGATCTAGTAGTTTTTGTGTGGAGTCCTTAGGGTTTTCTCTACACTGTATCATATCATCTGCATATAGTGACAATTTTACCTCTTCCCTTCCAATCTGGATACATTTTATTTCTTTTTCTTGTCTGATTGCTGTGGCTAGGACTGCCAATACTATGTTGTAGAGAAGTGGTGAGAGTGGGCATCCTTGTTCTTTTCCAGATTTTAGAGGGAAGGCTTTTAGCTTTTCACCATTGAGTATTATATTGGCTGTGGGTTTGTCATAAATGGCTTTTATTATGTTGAGATATGTTCCCTCTATTCCCACTTTGGTAAGAATTTTTATCATGAATGGATGTTGAATTTTGTCAAATGCTTTTTCTGAATCTATTGAGATGATCATGTGGTTTTTCACTTTTCTTTTGATAATGTGGTGTATTACATTGATTGTTTTTGCACATGTGGAACCATTCTTGTGAAACTGGGATGAATCCCACTTGGTTGTGGTGTATGACCTTCTTTATGTGTTGTTGGATTTTGTTTGCTAATATTTTATTGAGAATTTTTGCATCTATATTCAGCAAAAATATTGGCCTGTAATTTTCTTTTTTGGTGATGTCTTTGTTTTTGGTATCAGGGTGAAGGTGGCTTCATAGGATGTCTTTGGGAGCATTCCTTCCTCTTCAGTCTTTTGGAAGATTTTGAAAAGAATCAGTTTAAGTTCTTCTTTCTATGTTTGGTAGAACTCACCTGTGAAGCCATCTGACCCTGGACTTTTGTTTGTAGGAAGTTATTTTATTATTATTATTATAGATTCTATTTCACTTCTAGTGATCAGTCTGTTCAAATTATCTATTTCTTCTTGATTCAGTTTTAGTGGGCTGTAAGTTTCTAGAAAGTTGTCCATTTCTTCTCGGTTGTCAAATTTTTTGGCATATAATTGTTCATAGTATTCTCTTATTTTTGTTATATTTCTGTGATATCAGTTGAGATCTCTCCTTTTTAATTTCTTATTTTGTTTATTTGGGTTCTTTCTCTTCTTTTTGGTGAACCTGGCCAGAGGTTTGACAATTTTGTTTACCTTTTCAAAAAACCAGCTCTTGGTTTTGTTGATTTTTTCTATTTTTTTAAATCTCTATTTTATTTATTTCCTCCCTGATCTTTATTATTTCCTTCCTTCTGCTGACTTTAGATTTTGTTTGTTCTTCTTTTTTTAATTCTTTTAGTTGGTAGGTTAGGTTGGTTTCTTGAGATTTTTCTTGTTTTTTGATAAAGCCATGTATTGCTATGAACTTCCTTCTAAGAACTGCTTTTGCTGTGTCCCATAGATTTTGTATGGTTGTGTTTTCATTGTCATTTGTCTCAAGGTATTTTTTAATTTCCTTTTTGATTTCTTCGTTGACCCATTGGTTTTTTAGTAGCATGTTATTTAGTCTCCATGTAATCTTTTTTTGTGTGTGTGTGTGTGTGTAGTATGTGGGCCTCTCACTGTTGTGGCCTCTCCCGTTGCAGAGTACAGGCTCCGGATGCGCAGGCTCAATGGCCATGGCTCACGGGCCCAGCCGTTCCGCAGCATGTGGGATCTTCCCAGACCGGGGCACAAACCCGTGTCCCCTGCATCGGCAGGTGGACTCTCAACCACTGTGCCACCAGGGAAGCCCTATGTAATCATTTTTTTCTTGTTTCTTTTCCTGTGGTTGATTTCTAGTTTCATACCATTGTGGTTAGAGAAGATGTTTGAAATAATTCTGTACTCTTAAATTTGTTGAGATTAGTTTTGTGCCCTAAGATATGGTTAGTCCTAGAGAATGTTTCATGTGCACTTGAAAAGAATGTATATTCTGGTTTTTTGGGGATGTAGTATCCTGAAAATGTCAATTAAGTCTAACTGTTCTATTATATCATTTAGGACCTCTGTTCCCTTACTGATTCTCTGTCTGGAAGATCTGTCCATGGATGTGAGTGGGGTGTTAAAGTCTCCTACTATTATTGTATTCCTACTGATTTCTCCCTACTAGTATGTCTACTAGTATTTGTTTTATGTATTTGGGTTCTCCTATGTTAGGTGCATATATGTTGATGAGTATAAAATCCTCTTCTTGTACTCATCCTTTTATCATTATATAGTGTCCTTCATCATCTTTCTTTATAGCCTTTGCTTTAAAGTCTATTTTGTCTGAGATGAGTATTGCAACTTCTGCTTTCTTGTCATTTCCCTTTGCATGAAATATCTTTTTCCATCCTCTCACTTTCAATCCATGTGTGTCCTTTGCCCTAAGGTGGGTCTCTTGTAGGCACATATTGTAGGCTCTTGTTTTCTTTATCAAGTCTGCCACTCTATGTTTTTTGATTGGCTCATTCAGTCCATTGACATTTAAGGTAATTATTGATACATATGTATTTATTGCCATTTCTTACCTTGTTTTCCAGTTGATTCTTTGTTTCTTCATTGTTCCTTTCTTTTTCTTTTTGTGGTTTGATGATTTCCTTTTATTTAATGCTCGTTTTCTTTTTTTTAGTTTTTTGTGAATCTACTGTATGTTTTTGATCTGTGGTTGCCCTGTTTTCCAAGTATGTTAACCCCTTCCTACATCTGCTTGCCTTAGACTTAGTCATATAAAATCAAATACATTCTTAAAAAAAAGAAAAAGAATCTGCATTTTCTTACTCTCCTTCCCCACATTTTATGATCTTGATGTCCCTTTTTACATCTTCACATTTATCCTTTTGCTGTTCCTTGTTTTTATCATTGTTTTCACAAATAGGTTTTTTTCCCCCTTTTTGATGTGTATACTGGCTAATTTAAGTGATTTACTTTCCAATTGTTATTTCCTCCTTCCTATTTCTTCTTGCTTCTTTTCTATTTAGAGATGAATTTTCAATATTTCTTTTAGGATAGGTATAGTACTGCTGTATTCTTTTAGTTTTTGCTTGTCTGAGAAATTCTTTATTTCTCCTCCTATTCTAAATGATAATCTTGCTGGGTAGCATATTCTAGGTTGCAGATTTTTCTCTTTCAAGATTTTGAATATATTTTGCCACTCCCTTCTGGCCTGCAGTGTTTCTGTAGAGAAATCAGCTGATAGCCTTATGGGGATTCCCTTGTAATAAACTCTGTTTTTCTCTTGCTGCCTTTAGAATCCACTTTTAACTTTTGCCGTATTTATTATATTATGTCTTGGTGTAAGTCTGTTTGGGTTCATCTTGTTTGGGACCCTCTGTACTTCCTGTATCTGGATATCTGTTTCCTTGTTTAGGTTTGGGAAATTTTCAGCCATAATTTCTTCAAATACATTTTCCATCCCCTTTTCTCTTTCTTCTCCCTTTGGAATCCCTGTTATGCATAGATTGGCTTGATTTATATTATCCCATAGTTCTCTTATATTGCTTTCATTTCTTTTTTTTTTCATTTTGCTTTCTGTCTGCTGTTTTGATTGGGTCATTTCCATTGGTCTATCTTTCAGGTCACTTATTCTTTCTTCTACATTATTCATCTTGCTATTCATTGCCTTGAGCTCAGCTTTTGTCTAAGTAAATGAATTTTCTAATTTTTCTTGGCTCCTCCTTATAGTTTCTAGTTCCTTTTTACAGTAATCTGAATTTCTGTCGATAGCCTTTCTTAATTCCTTCAGTATTTTCATTACCTCCTTTCGGAATTCAGTGTGAAGAGGTCTGTTTCATTGTTTATTCCTTCAGGGGAATTTTCTTGGTGTTTTAACTGAGAGTGGTTCCTCTCCTTCTTCATTTTGCTTATACTTCTCTTAGTCTATGAGTTTAGGACAAACAATTATCTACTGTAGTCTTGGAGGGCTATTTATAGGCCGGTGTCCCTGTGTAGCTTGTGTGGGTTTAATAATTTTTTGGTTTGAGGGCTGTTTTTGGTTTGGATGCTTGGCATCTCTTTCCTCAGCACGTGCTGGCTGTTATCCTCTTGAAGGGGGTGTGCAGCTACGCAGGTGCACAGCTTGCACAGGCTTCCAGGAAGTTGGGGGCAGTGGTGGGCTCCTGGTCGCAGGTCCCTCCACAGCAGTGGTGATGGGTCAGGTCAGGTGCCCCCAGGGAGGTGAGGGCAGTGGTTGGCCTGGGATCACAGGGCCCTCAGCAGCTATGTGTCGTGCAGGCTCCTGGCAAGGTGGGGGCAGTGACCTGCACCTGTTCAAGGACCCTCAGCAGTGGTGGCAGCAGCAGCAATCTGCATGTGCCTCTGAAGTCCTAGATGGCAGCCTCAGCTCGTGCCTGCACCTGGAGCTCATGTAGGAGGTGCACTGCTGCCAGTGAGCATGCGTAGATAGAAGCTCCTATGGCAGGCCCACCCATCTCCTTGTACATCCTGCAACAATGGTGCCTTGCCTCTCTGGCAGGCCCAGGATTCTTCTTGGACTCCCTCAGCAGTGGTGCACTGCATCCTAGCCCCCTCAGGCTGTCTTCACACAGCCAACCCCAGTCCTCTCCCCAGGGTCTGACCTCCGAAACCCCAGCCTCAGTACCCAGCCCCACCCACCCCAGCCCCCAGTGGACAAGCAGACAAGCATCTCAGGCTGGGGAGTGCCTGTCGGCACTGACCCTCTATATAGGTCTCTCTCCACTTTACCCTCTGCACACCTGTTGCTATGCTCTCCTCCAAGGCTCCAAAGCTCCCCCTCTGTCCTCACTGATCTCCCTGCCAGTGAGAGGATTTACCAGTGTGCAGAAACCTTTCCTCTTTCACAGCTCTCTCCCAGATGTGCAGGTCCCATCCCTATTCCTTTCTCTCTTTTTTTCTTTTTTCTTTTGCCCTATCCAGTTATGTGGAGATTGTCTTGTCCTTTTGGAAGTCTGAGGTCTTCTGACATCGTTCAGTAGATGTTCTGTGAGAGATGTTCCACATGTAGATGTATTTTTGATGTATCTGTGGGAGAAGGAGAACTCCATGCCCTACTCCTCTGCCATCTTGATCTGATCTCCTGTGATGGTTGATTTTATGTGTCAGCTTGACTAGGACATGGTACCCAGTTTTTGGTCAAATATAGTCTAGCTAGATATTGCTATAAATATTGGTGTGATTAACACTTAAATATGAAACTTTGAGTAAAACAGATTAACCTCTCTAATGTAAGCAGGCCTTATCCAATCAGTTGAAGGCTTTAAGAAAAAAGACTAAGCCCCAAAAGGAAGAAAGAATTCTGCCTCCAGAATGCCTTTGGACTGGAGACTGTAATATCAACTCTTTCCTGGGGCTCCAGCCTGCCAGCCTGCCCTAGTGACACCCTCCCACACCCCACAACCAGTTGCATGGGCCAATTCCTTAAAATAAATTTCTCTCTCTCTCTCTCAGATTAAATGTCATCTCTCAGATAAAATATTTTAAAAATATTTTTATTTGAATAGTTTCTATTGTTTATGACTTTGTACATTTTTTGTATAATAAGTTCTTGTTTATTCTGTTTAGTGCTTGTATTCTTAAATTTTACCTTTCTGACATTTGTATTATGGCATATTTTACTCATTACTTTGTTTTCTACTTTTCTTTATTACTGACTAGGCTGTATTTCTTATTCCAGATACTTTTTCTTCTCTCCTTGATATGTTTATACTATATGTATATGTATTTATATACATATAGATATATTTATACATAGTGTGTATATATTTATACTATATGTATGTATATATGGTATGAATAGTATATATATGTAGTATAAATAAATAAACATTTATTTATTCATTCATTCATTCATTCATCCTAGGGTTCTCTGTTCCCCACTGCCTTTCTCTACTAAAATTATGAGTTTTTAGAACAATTTTACTTCCTTAAAACAAACTCTACCCTATCAAAGTATCCTACATTTTCTTTAGTTACAATAGCATTTTTAGTTAACAGCTTTTACTGTTTCTTTTGTAGCAAGAATTTTCTTTTCCAAGAATACTTATTCTGGAATATAGTTCATACTCTATTAATTTAGACTTAATTTTTTATATGCTGAAGTTTATTGCTCACCATTGACTTATTTCCTCTGTATGTTCTCCTTTCTTGAGGTTCTGTTCTGGTTCTTTTATTGGTTTGCTAGATTCCTTTTCAGTATTTTCTTCAGATAGTAGAGTGAGTGATATTTTCTTTGTATAAACAAATTAACTTTTTTCACTTTGTCTAATGAATGACATCATTGAAGTGTGTAGGATTCAGTGGGGCAGCTCTTTCCTTTCAGTAGCTATAAATATCATTTGCTATTTTTAGGTTCCAGCGTTGTTGAAGAGAAATCTAATTTACTTAAGTAGCTTGTTTTTCTGAGTGGGAGTCTTTATGATTGCTTTTTAATTTTTGAATTTCTCAAAGTTTATGCTGTTTTGTCATCAATGTCACCCAGCAAAATGTCATCCATTTACATATTCAGACCATTATTCATCTTAGGAATGTTATTTTTCTTTTGATGGAATAATTATTGTCTCACTTCCATTCACTTCTTTTTCTCCTCCTGTTATTCATATATTACATTTCCTAGATTCATCTGTCATTTCTCTTATTTTTTCTCTGAATCTCACGTTTTGATTTTTTCCTCAGAAAACAATAGGAGTCAATGAACATCAAAATTAATACATGGGAGTCATGATTAAAATCTCAAGCCATTCATAATCAAGATCCCACAAAACAAAAGGGCAAATTTATCTAATGCCTCAGCTTATATGTTATTGAAGGGAATTTAACTAGATATATTTATAGGTGTCAATTGTGGATTCTTCCTTTTTCCATTCTTAAAGTGGTCAGGTGCCAGCTTTGCTAGACTAGTGTAGTTAAGGATAGACCTAAGTATTCAATTTTCTGTTCAGTTTTAATCATTTTGTTGTGAATTTTTATTAAATTTGACTAGAGGCTTTTGCCAGTGTCAAACATGAGTAAGAGAAAAAGAAAATTTTAGGTAACATTAAGAGAAGAATCTACATTAAAATTTTCAGTTTCTCCTGTGCATAAAAGTAATTACTGTATCTTTTTCCTTTCGTGGGATGAAATAAATAATACCTTTGAGAAGGAAAAAATAATATCAGTACATCCTGTTATAATATGATAACTAATCTTTGCAGGTTGTTTTTTTAACATCATTCTCAAATGGGCTAGAACAAAAAGTCTTTCATAAAATTAATTTTGTGGATTGGAAGATAAATTTACATTTTAGATTGAATTCAGTTAATGATAATATGTATTCCAATTTTTGTCCACCAAGCCTGCATTGAGGTATATGCATATATGTTTGCATGCTGATGTCAGATATTTATAATTCTATGTCCTTATTTAACATAATTCAGTTATGTTCAATCTCAGCTTTCATGTGGTGACTAAGAATAAAATAAAAATACAATATTGATATTTGTCCTTCATAATTGAAAATCAGCCAGTGAGAATCATAGGTATTTTTGGTTGTGAGTGTGGGTATGACTAAAAATGAATGACATTCCCTGATAAAACAGGGGTTATGTCTATGGCCCACAGGTCAAATCCTGCTGGCTGCCTATTTTCATATATCCTGCAAGCTAAGCTCATTTTCACATGTGTAAGTTGTTGAAAAAAAATGAAAAGAAGAATATTATTTCATAAAAAATAAAAATTATATGAAATATAAATTTCAGGGTCATAAATATAGATTCGCTGGAACACAAGCCATACTCATTTGTATATTTTCTATGGTTGCTTTCATGGTACAGCCACAGAGTTGAATAGTTATAACAAAGAGTATATAGCTTACAAACCCACAAACACTTAATATCTGACTCTTTTCAGAAAAACTTTATTGACCCTTGTGACACAAGATACAACATATACTTGTTAAAACTGGAATTATAGGGGCTTCCCTGGTGGCACAGTGGTTGAGAGTCCGCCTGCCGATGCAGGGGACACAGGTTCGTGCCCCGGTCCGGGAAGATACCACATGCCGCGGAGCGGCTGGACCCGTGAACCATGGCCGCTAAGCCTGCACGTCCGGAGCCTGTGCTCCGCAATGGGAGAGGCCACAACAGTGAGAGGCCCGCACCACAAAAAAAACAAAACAAAACAAAAAAACCCTGGAATTATATTTAAGGTATAAGCTTCCATTTGAATATCTTTTGCTAACAATTAACCCTGTTTTACAATTCCTTTTTTCTTTCAATATTAAGTTCAAAATGACTAGATGAAGGAAAAATTATATGTATAGAAAGTGCAGATTTTCAAAGCAAACTAAGTAATAGAATAAGCTATAAACAGGAATTTTATTTTAAACCTGTATATTGATTATAACTTGTGATCTTAATAGAACCTGAGCAGTAACGCTTGAATCAATCCATTTATTTCAAATGAGAAAACGTTTATCCAATGACTGTCTTATGATGGACACTAGAAGAACCTGTGGAGAATAAACATAGTTCCTTTACCTCTTATATCTAGTATAAGAGATTAGATAAGTGTGATTAATGAATAATACAAAAGTCAAAATTTTAAAAGTATCTAAGAAAACATCAGAACAGGGAAACAGAGCATGTTTCTCTATGTTTTGCAAGGTTTACTACATATGTCTCTCATGAATAGCTCCTGTATAAACCAAAAAAAAAAGAGAAACACATTTCTGACTCGTAAGAAAAAAAAAATCACCGAGGGATTCATACAGTTTTTATTGAAATAAGACATTTTAAAAGTCCATATAAATAGTTCATTATATTTGAGCAAACAGACTTTTACAACTAGCTGACTTTATAAAAGTAGGACGGCTCCAATCTTCACGTCTGTCTTCTCTGTGTGAACTTTGTAGAAAATTGCAAAGGAATAAAGTGTACTTTTTGTGTGCATATGGGCAAGAAACATTTCCTATACAAAAATTGGATCCTAAAATAATTAGGGTGAATATATTTCCCTGTTTTCCTGGCAGGATCCTTGTTCATTAAACTAAAATAACTATAACCTCACTCCTTTACCTCTAACACGTGTCCTGGTTTGGGTAATAAATTATATGATCATCATAATTATTACAGCAACATTTTGAATAGGGATAGTGGGCAGTTTTAATGCTAATAGTTTATTGCTAATATCTCATTTTAATGTCTCTTCTTAATATTTGTTAGACTTTTATTTAGGTTGTTTAAAAAGGAAATAATTACAGTAGAATAAATTTCTAATTCCTTGTCAAGATAAGGAAAGTTTTTCAACTTTCTTAAACATAACACAATGCAAAATTAGAAGTAATGCTAATTTTATTTTGACTTCAGCCACATAATTTTAGTTACCTAAAGTATGGAACAATTTTATAATAGCCACAAAGTAATATCACAGATATGAGACTAGGTCTGTATACATATACATTGGTCTGCATGTGTACATGTTACTTTTTCTTGTGTTTCATAATTAAAAGATATAAAAAATATGGACAAGGATAATATCATTTGCTTATTTTTCTAATTAAAATTAAAATAATTATCATTTACTTTTTTAATTGGACTTGAATATTCTGAAATATATTTGAAAATAGTCTTTATTTTATTATTTGAAATTTCCAAATTAGTCTCTTCACTTAATCTTTAATGTAATAAATCCCTGAATCACATTTCTTCTATTATAATGTGTGGCTTCAAAAGTAGGTAGAATAAAATTATATATGTGTTTTGGGTCTATGCAGCATTTAGAAAGCATTAGAGGTTATATTTAAATAGAAACCAGTTAACATTTAATGTTAAGAATATTTAAACTTATGATGAAGTAACAAATCTTATTAATTGAATATCTGGAATTGAGAATCCATAATAATGTATCAAATTAAGAGGTTTTAAAGAAGAGATACTTGAATCCAGACCATGCCATTTATAAACTAAATCACCTTGAGTAAACTGTTGATTAATTAGAGATTTTGTTTCCTCATCCCAGCAATTACATAGGTGCTATCTGCTGAAGAAGGTTATTGTAAGATAATAATGTAGAAAAATGCTTGGCAAGCAGAAGGTACTCAATACAATTAGTGATCTTATCTCTGTATCATTTTCCAAACAGTAGCAGTGCCCACACTTTAGTGTACAATGTGCATCCAGTTTTTACCTGGCATTTTATAGAAATGTTTCTATTATTTCCTTTGATTAAACCAGCTTGAACTAACTTGAAACTTAATATTTTATTACCTATGAATAAAAATGTTTATTAAACAAATTAATAAGGTAAATGTAGCAGGATTCTTATATTAGTGAAGAAAATATTAAAATATTAATCATAGTACCTACCTTTGGAAGGGTCCTTAGAGACTAAGTATCTACCTACTTTATTTTACATATGAAGAAATAATGGGAAAATAATCTTCCCAAAATAATTTTACTAAATCATTCATATGTGTTTATGAATTTTGTATTTACTGTACGCAGACCTTTTCAACTGTGAGGTAAAAAGGAAATAAAAAGAAAAAAGTTAATTTGTAAGACTGCAGTGAAGCTCAACAAAGGGTACAGGACTTGAATGTGCTTTTAAAAATTTGTCACAAAATGAATATATTATTGTCAAGAAATGATGTTTTCCTAGTAGGTAATTTTTCTACTTAGTTTAGTAAACTAAGCTACTTTCTTACACTTGAAAAAAGCAATACTAAATCTTTACCAACACTCTATATGCCTGTTATATAAGTGGGTTAAAGACTGTATATTGGCCTTATATTGTTCATTTCTTCAAGGCAGGCTGGGACCATTAGCTCAATACCCAAACTCAAATTTTACACATCCAATTACTTTAAATATAGCTAAAGTAAGCAGATGTTTAGACATTTAAACCCTTCCTGCTTTGCATACTCCACGAACTACACCCAAGATCTGCTAGCCATAGATAAGATAAACCTTGGGACCATGAAAGACCCCATGCCACTGCTGCCTTCAGAGTTCTATGACTCAGAAAATTTCCCTTGTTTCCCTTGTGCTGTTAAGCAACATCATCAGGACGTGTAAGTTCCCTCTGTGACTCTGGATACCCCCCAACCCAGAGTTTCCCTGTCTTCTTCCCCTTCCTGTTGGTGGCCCAAACTGTTGCCTCTGGAAGGTCACAGGCTGTTAAGGATTGCCTTTCATGAGCAACCTTTCAAAGTGGCACTGAAATAAAGCCCATTACGTGCTGTTGCCACCTCTTGCCTTACCTTTTACCTTGATCAGCCCCCAAATCCCTTGAATTCACTACAAGACCAAACTTAAAAACAAAGACCTTGTAATTTATTTGGATTAACAAAATATTTAAAAATTTAAATATTTCATTTTATTTTTTAATACGTGAGACTAATTAAACCCACATAAAAGTCATAGATCACATTTTTCTCTTGTTCCTATGAATCAAAAACTTTAAAAAAATTACTCAGATTTATGCTCAAGTGAAAGAAAAAATCAGTTCTGATGCAACTGGTTCAAGTAACCAACAAAACAACAACAATAACGTGTTCATAAACAGAATTTTAAGAATGCAGAGCAACATCTCATAATTTCTTATACGATCATTATCTCTAACCTGACTTAGTTAATGAATGTACCTTAAAAAGCAACAGGATAGGAATAACATGACTTTGGAGAAGAATTTAATCATTATCTAGAAAAATTTATAACCAGGGAACTATAAAGAACAATAAATTTTTCTTCCGGATAATTACAGCTCTCTCTTGACAAGTCTTCCTGAGTCTGAAACCCAAACCTACAAAAGAAACCTCTACTTTTTCCTTCACAGTTAACTTTTCAAAACCTAGGTCACATAATTTCTCTTCTCAGTAACTTCTTATGACTCAAAATTGATTATAAAATAAAGTACACTAAAGACTTTCCATAGCCTACCTTTCTGGTTCTAACACATTACATCATTTTACCCACTAGACAAGTATTTAGTATTGTCATTTCTCTATACTTTGCTAGTGATGAAGTCGAATCATACTTTAGAAGCAAACAACTCAGTTATCCTATTTGGTTTTCAAGATGTGTGTGTGTGTGTGTGTGTGTGTGTGTGTGTGTGTGTGTGTGTGACACATAGGTATCTAAATATCTTTAAAATGTAAATTCAATTTTTAATATCCAAAGCCTTTCCATTTAAAAGTATCAACATTTGAAAAAAGTCATACTTGGAATCTAGAATCTTTTAGTTTTGTTGGCCTGTGACAATTAATCAATTATAATACATATACAAAAAAACTTAATTGTAAAATTTCATATTAATATACCTCTTACTTTAAAGTTTTATTTTAGGATATTTTCACTTGTTTTACAAAAGAGCCATATATGTTTCAAATGCTTAAAAACTAAATTTCAGGATTTCAAATGCTGGACTATTTTTAAGGAAAAAAAAATTTTTGCCATAGAAATATATTTTAAAATTGAAGTATGTACATCTCTGCAAATTGGAAATGTCTTTTTTAATGTATAAAGAGAAATGTTCCAGAATCTGACGATATTTGCATTTGGTTTTCACTAACGACCTCATTTTTCACTCCTGCAGGTAAAGTCTAGGATAATCCCATCACTGTGATTCATTGATAGAGACCTACTTAATCACATGGCTGTATTAATAATTTTTGTTACACTTTATACCTTAGTGATTTTAAGAGGTCGGCATTCATCATTCTGTATCATGTTGGGCAACACTTCTTGGAGAAAGCTAAAAATTGAATTGATTTCTCAACTTTATTGAGACATGAGGGCACTGGTAATGCGTAATTGGTTATGCCTGAATCCCATTTTCATTTACCTCTCACTGTTTTCCTCTGTGCAATAGGCAGAAAAGAAACCTGCGTTTGCTGTAGATACTGACAGGTTAGAAATCATCTGATAGATGTTCTAGATGACTGAGGTTTGAAGATGTCTGGAAACACTTATGTGAGAGAAATGGCTGAAGGAACCAAAGGAGCTTGACCAGAGAAGAAAATAATTAAAGGAGACATGATCATTTTTTCAGATATTTGAGAACCGGGAATTTACAATGGGTGTCATGTCTTTGGTGTGTGGTTACTGTACAGATGTACTGTAACCAAGCAGGTACCGAGGGGTTAACCAAGAGGGTTTGGAGAGATGCCTCAAGGGGGTGCTGACCTCCAAAGATGAGAGCTCCTCAAACTTTAATGTGCACACAAATCACCTGGATGTCTTGTTAAAATGAAAACTGACTCTGTAGGTCTTAGGTGGGACCTGAGATTCTGAATTTCTAATAAGCTCTTAGATGTTACAACTTTTTTGATTCTAGTTGGTGAAATTGAAGGAGTAACTAGAATCCAAGTTTATGAAGATTATATGGGAATAAGCAGAAACTGCAGTTTAGCCTTGAATGAAACTGGTTCAAAGAAGCTAGATATCCAGGCAAATATAGAAAACAGCAGTGCCCAAAGCATCTGACTAAACCAAATGGAACATACAGGTCCTCTTGGACAAGTCAAGTGGCATCAATATTGCATAGGAAAAAAAGTGATCAGAAAGCAGCTCAGAGACAAAATGCACCTAATGACAAACAAATGGCAGGATCTAAAATTTGGAGCATCTAACAAAATTAGTTGATTCTACCCTCTCCACCCCCCTAAATGCCCCATTTTAGTTGTTGAATTTTACAAATAATTGCCTTGATATTGGAACATATCATTAAAGTCATGGAAGTAGTAGAATTAGGACTAATAGATAAAAAATATAAGAAAGTCAATTCAGCTCACTGTAAGGAATTATTTTCTTAAAACATAATGAGTATACCTAAAATCAAAACCAACAAAAAAATCATAGTGGCTGGTCTTACATTATGTAATGCAACTTTTGAAAACAGTGGAGCCACTCTACCTTTTATAGATTTTAAACAGGTATTCCTGTTTTAGATGAAATAGATAAATTTCAAAATTCTTTCCTAAATTACAATTTTATGATACTAAGATTTTAAGTGATAATTATGCGGTTAGGATTCTTATCATTTTTACAGCATCCAATTGATCTCTACTCATGCACAGAGCCAACAAAGGTTCATACAAAATCTCCTCAAAATTGAGCATGCCACCCTCTTATTCTGAAATCTCCAAATAGTTCTCTTCCTGATGCTGACAAGACCTGTATAGGGGAGGAAGAATACTTTTTTCTCTACCCTTCTAGGTTCTTGGCGGAGCTCCCCCACTGTAATTTACACAATTAAAAAACAAATTTATGTACAGGAGTCCCACAAAATATGAGACTCTACGAAGTGACCAGAGATGGAAATTTTGTACCTTTTAGACAAAAAAAAATAATTAAGTAAATTTGTGAAGAATTGACAAGACAAAGGAATTTGGGCTAGGGAAAATAAATGGGAAAGAACCAATTACAAAGATATGGGTTAGTTTAACTAAGTTTGTTTATAGCTGTCTTGGCTCTAAATTCCCTTTCTCTGGTGATAGGATGCCTCCTACCCTCCTGGTAACAGGGAAGGTATATTTCCTTTCATCTGGGAGGTTTATCTCCTGTTTTCAGGGAAGAAGGGTGAGGTGGGGGGAAGTCAGAGTGATCTTTCTGCTTCTGCCATTTTCTCAAACTCCTTCAACTTAAGAAATTCAATATACCAAGGTGCTGTATTTTGGGGTAGCACATCCAGAACCCCATCACATGGTCATATTCTATAATTATTTGTACAAAGTAAAATCCACCCTACTGATACTATCCCTGAGTGCCATTATCTTACTTAAATCATCGTTTAAAGGTACATTCTCCATTATTTCTTTACACTTACTTTCCTCTACAGCTAAACGATTTTTTCATTGGTCTCTGAACTGATTTGGGCTTTTCCACATCTTCACTTTACTTATGAAATTATTTTTAAAAATATTGGGCTACTACTGTCTTACATATCAATTACTTTCTTTTCCTGAATATTTTTGGCCACTGGCCTATCTGGTTATCTATCTGATTATCTATGTTCCTTTATCTATCTCTCATGGACTGAATTGTGTCTTCTCAGAATTCATATACTGTATCTTAACCCTTAGTTTCTCAGAATGTGACTGTATTTAGACTGGGAATCTTTAAACATTACGTTCAAATGAGGTCACTGGGGAAGAATGTAGTATTCCAAATGGGCTGCTGTCTTTATAAGAGGAGACTAGGACACACATAACGCAAAGACAGAGGGGCAACCATGTGAGGACACAGCAAGAAGGTGGCCAGAGAGGCCTCAGAAGAAACCAAATCTGCAGACTCCTTGACCTTGAACTTCTAGCCTCTAGAACTGTGAGAAAATTAATTTCTGTGTTTTAAACCACCCAGTCTTCCGTATTTTGACAGCCCTATCCAAATACATTACCCATTACTACAAAAAATATTATAGGAAAATTTGATTTGGAGGGATATGTGATATGGAACATATTATACCATATTATAAAGCATGATCTATATTTTTAACGTTGCAGTGGAACTTTAAAGACCTAAATATTGGTCCAGACCTGACTGAATGTCCCAGATTAGAGGAATATCAAATGTGCAGGCCAGTTTCCAAGGTTTATTATAAACCTTCCACATGCAATTGTAGAAAGAAAAAATGTAGAAATAAAAACCTGATGTTTCAATATATTTCCAAAAATATTTCATATATGTTCTATATGTCTCATTATTTATCTACATATCTATATCTTTATATATTCCATATGTATTCTATATTCATATATCAATATCTATGTAGATATAGATACATGTACTCACAAACATATATAGACCTACATACATACATATATTAATGTTGAATTCTGCCTTTGGCTTTTCTAGGGACATGATAATTTGGTTTATATATTTTTTGTTTCCATTTTTAGATAATTATTTGGAAATTCTATACTATGGGACATATAGTACTTACAAGTACAACTTCATTTTCTTGACTGATTATTCAAGTTTTCCTATGATTGGCTATTACACCACGCCTTCATACAAGTGACAGGAAACACAAAACAAATCTGTGCCATTCCTTTTCCTTGGAGGTACTGGTTTTCCAATCTGGCTGGACAGTAGAATTACCTGGGAACCTTTAAAATATTTTAATTCTCAGAC
This sequence comes from Grampus griseus, assembly GCF_964374135.1. Lineage (NCBI taxonomy): Eukaryota > Metazoa > Chordata > Mammalia > Artiodactyla > Delphinidae > Grampus > Grampus griseus. Next base: position 134,916,172 of record NC_138997.1, on the reverse strand, counting down.
TACATATCCAGAGATTTTTATTTAGTTGTTCTAGGGTACATGATGGTCATCAGTACTAGGTGATTCTCACAGTCAGCCAAGGAAAATAATTATTGCTCTATAAAACTTGAGAAACAATTGGGATTTTCTTTTGTTCCATACTTCATTTATGAGCTTCTCAGTTAAGGGAGCAACTTATAACATCATTAACATCATTTTGTTGATCTTGAAAATCATTTTACTTCATTATATGTAAGTAAAATACAGGCATACCTCAGAGATACAGCAGGTTCAGCTCCAGACCATTGCAATTAAGTCAATATCACAATAATGTGAATCACATGATTTTTTTTGGTTTCTCAGCACATATAAAAGTATGTTTACACTATACTGTAATCTATTAAGTGTGCAATAGCATTATGTCCAGAAAAGCAATGTACATACCTTAATTTTAAAAAACATTATTGTTAAATATTGCTCATCATCATCTGACAACTCAGGATTGCCACAAACCTTCGATTTGTAAAAAATGTAATGTCTGCGAAGTGCAATAAAGCACAGCACAATGAAAAGTGGTATGCCTGCAAAATATGTTTTGCAGAAAATCATATAGCAGGCTTGGGAACTATTGATTTGCCTAGGAATTATTTTATTTAACTACTTAGTCTGTCAAATTATGAGCAAAATTCTGAATACCTAGGGATATCTTAGGTGGAGAGGGATGGCATTACTTAGTATTTGCAGGAACAATAAAATCTTTCAAGTGAAATTAGGTTTGTATGGGCTGGATCATTTAAAAACAATTTAAACTCAGCTTTGGAGAAGTGGAATATTTTTAATTTTATAAAATGAAAAAATATCTAGTTTGGACACCAAATGTTGACATATTCTAAGTTAAAGCATGGATTGAGTGAAACATACATATTTTTATGTATACCCTAAGTCAGATGTGAATTGAAGGGATAACATATTTTTAGCTAAGATAGAAGCCTTGCCATATATTTGTTTGGGACAGGATCTATTGATCTTGCTTCATACTTTATACACCCATATACTGAATAAATTACACTATTGCATTCCACCAATCAAACCCTCAAATAACTGAAAACTGCCAGAAAGAGGCTACTGCTGCTTTTCCTTTTTCTGACTTATTTGGTTGTTAATTCCCAGTGTTTTATAAAAATAAAAATGTTTCCTGTAATCTGAAATTGACAGTTCAGTGCTTCATGAGAGGTTTTTTGTTTTGTTTTTTTGTCTTTTTTGTTGTTTTTTGCAGAAAGGTAGAGAAAATTCCTTTCCTTTCTACAATTTTCAACTTTTCCTGTTCAAGTTAAATACCTGCGATGACCTCAAATAAGCCCAAAGAAAAAGCTCATTAAAAAAATAAGTTTTTCATCAGTCAGAGTGTGTGATGTTTGGAAGCAGGACGTTGAGCAAGCTCATCTTATGCAAAAGAAAAAATTCTGGTCTGAACTGTGTTAATTACCAAAATTAAAAATTTCAGTAGGAGCAGCTCTGAGTTTTCTTTAATGCTAAAGTTTACTATATTGCAGCACTTCAAAATTCAAGTAAAGATTCAACATATTTGAGGCACAGTATTTTACTTTTATGTTGAACAGCCTCTGCTTATACCTGGATACCCCAATTTTGGATTCCATAAATACATTAACAAATAAACAGGAATACTAAATTACAGTTAACAAATTTACTAATCATGATAAAAAGTATAATACAAAATTATTTATTTAGGTCTTTAGACTTGCAAATTATAGAGATTCCAGAGCTGATTCATATGTTAGCTGCTATTAGTTTTCTAATATTTCCTTCGGACAAATTTATTTTTGACAGGAAACACATATTTCCTTGAGAAGACAAAAGGCAGAAAAAAGGAAATGTGTCACTAAAAGTCATATTTTATGTCTTCATTATAGTTATAAATAAACTCCCAAGTAAGACTCTATACATATGTTTATTCCTTCCTTAAATGATTACTTGTTAGAATATAGGTAGCCCTCAGAGTAATCTTTCTCTAAAATTGTAAAGGAATTTCCTTCAGTGAACACTTTGAACTACATAACTTACTAATCTGACATTACAATAAGAAGTCTCATATTTGACTTTGGTTAGCCTTTAATTGGTCAGCCAGATGAGGGGAGATCTATCAGCAAAGTGCCTAGACCTGTACAATCCAGCATAAAATTTGATATATGTTTTAATGTATATTTGGAAATAGTAAAAAAAAAAGCTCCTTTTTTAGCCCTTTTACAAAAACAGATACAATAATTGCATATACTTCTAGGCTGCATTATCATATTCATGCATTGAGCACACGCATTGAATTACCTTCCAAATACGATATTCTAGTGGTGGTTACCGACTAAAATCAACTTAGCTTTTTAATACACAGGATCCAAACAAAATGCAAGGGTTTTTGTTAATCAAATTTCAAATTTATATAAAGTAAATAATGTGCTATTTAGTTTCTGAATTTTAGTGGGTGTGCACTGGACACTCAAAAGTTTTTCTATTTATAAAAATTCAATTTTCAGAGACTGTACTGCTTCCATCTTCATTCAGTCAGAATGGATTTGTATTTAAAAGGAAGAGATGGACTTTAATTATAAAGTTGTTTGATGCTCTTAAATCAATTCATGTGCTGATGCTTGGAGTTCCAGCTACATGGTCAAAATGCAGTGTCTGGCTCTTGAATTTTCCAAAACAATAAGGGAGATCTCCGAAGGACAACAAAGGAATGGGAAAGTAGCGGTATGCTGCTTCAGAAATGAATGCAAATGGCATCGCCCTCGCTGTTCATTTCATTCACAGCAATCTGTCACCTTTTAGTTTCTCTTTCCAGTTAGAAATAGGGAATAATGCTGGAAATAGTAATGCATAAGTGGACAGGGTCTGACCATTAAAATGTTTACCATTTCCAGAATGATGCCTGCAGATGTTACAAAATTGAAACTGGATAGGTGTTAGAATTGCTGCCGATTCCCATTCATTTGAATGGCAGCAACCCAGAACTCTGTTTTACCTTTTCGTGTGGAGGAGCAATCCATTATCTTTTTTTTTCCCCTTCTGGGATCAAAAGTATTTTTGTGAGGATTATATCCCTGTGGTAAGCAGCAATGGAACTAATACTATGAGGTTTGAATGTCAAGCTTATTTCCAAATTCAACTCCTTTACAATTGCAGGGTTGACTTAGAAATTGAAATCCCAGTTATGTAATTGATTTTTAAAAGTTTTGAATAGGAAACTCTTCCTTCAAAATAAGCATTAAAAAGACTCACAGGAAATAAAAAGTAGCAGGTGAGAAAAAAATAGGTGTTTTTGTATCATTAAGAGTTCTTAAAAGATTGTACGGGTGCCAAATAACCAGTATTTACATATTAGGTTTGAGCAAGTAATTTTGTCAGCAGTTTTTTGTAAATGAGAAAAATGAAGCATAGAAAGGTTAAGTATATTTTTTCCAAGATTCACATACTTGGTTAGCCTGAGGTTATAACACGTAGTGATTTTTTTTGAGACAAGAGTCTACCTGCCTCTGAATGTTGCACTTAAGCCCCAAATGAAATAGTCATATTTGTTTTAGAAAAAAAAATTTTGTATTAAAAGGTATAGAGAGTTCAGTAGTAAAAAATGCAACATATTAATCCTACACATATTTTAAATTATTAAAGAATATTATGCCTGGGAAACAACTCTTATTCTTCATTTTCAGAGAAAAATCAGATTGTGTGTAAATGGCTGCCCTGTTTTTCCCCAACCCCCATTTAGTGCAACATTCTACAGTGAGTTGTCTACTTGCTGGTTTTAATTTTCTTTTTCTTCTTTTTAAACTCACTTAAATCAAGCTTTTATCCATAGACATATATAAATATTCTTGGCAAGGTTATCTAAAAGCTCCACATTTCAAACTCCAGTGATCAGTTCTCAGTTCTCATCTTACTTGACTTAGCAGTATTTGACACAGTGAACCACACTTTCCTCCTTTAAACAGTTCTTCACTTGGTGTTTTAGAATGTCACAACCTCCTGGTTTTCCTCCTATCACAGTAAGCACTTGGTCTCATTCTCTGTATGCTAGTTTCTCTTCCATTCCCCACCCTGTGAACAGTTGAGTGGTCTGACTACCATTGCTATCACGTTCTCTATGCAGTGATCCTCTTTCATAACTTTAAATGTCACCTATGGGGCTTCCCTGGTGGCGCAGTGGTTGAGAGTCCACCTGCCGATGCGGGGGACACAGGTTCGTGCCCCGGTCTGGGAAGATCCCACATGCCGCGGAGAGGCTGGACCCGTGAGCCATGGCCGCTAAGCCTGCACGTCCGGAGCCTGTGCTCCGCAATGGGAGAGGCCACAACAGTGAGAGGCCCGCGTACCGCAAAAAAAAAAAAAAAAATGTCACCTATGTGTTGATGAGGCCTTACTTTTTATCGAAAACCTGGGTATCTCCCATTAATTTCAGATTTGTATATATAATTACCTGCTAGACAATTCTATTTTGAGTTCTAAATAGGTAAGTCAAACTTAACATGGTTAAAATCCAAGCCAAAAATCTTAATCTCTCGCTCCTTCTCTCCAGTGTTGATGCTATCTTCCCCAAAACAGTTAATGGCAACTCCAGCCTTTTAGACATCCACCCCCTTAATTTGGAATCATCCTCTCCTTTCTTTCTCTCAGTAATCCATCAGCAAATTATACTAGTTTTATGCTTGCCTGTAAATTCTGTAATAAACATTACATTTATATAAAATTGCTCTAGTACTGTATGTCCATGCATATTCACTTGATAGGAGGCAAATGCAGTTAAAGGCAAATTCTCTAGCCTCCCCTTCCAAGTAGATTGCTGTTCTTTTTACTTTTTTTTTTTAATGTTGAGCCTTCTTTTAATTTATTTTATTTTAATTTTATTTTTGGCTGTGTTGGGTCTTTGTTTCTGTGCAAGGGCTTTCTCTAGTTGTGGCAAGCGGGGACCACTCTTAATCGCGGTGCACGGGCCTCTCACTGTCGTGGCCTCTCTTGTTACGGAGCACAGGCTCCAGACGCGCAGGCTCAGTAGCTGTTCCTCACGGGCCTAGTTGCTCCGTGGCATGTAGGATCTTCCCAGACCAGGGCTCAAACCCATGTCCCCTGCATTAGCAGGCAGACTCTCAACCACTGCGCCACCAGGGAAGCCCTAGATTGCTCTTCTTAAACCTCCTGTTTAAATAGTATGGAGAATGTAAGGCTGCTGAAAGTGTTAAGAGCCTCAGAATTTAATGAACACATGTATTTTTTCCAGATCTCAAAAAAGGATAAGAAAATATAACACCATTTAGGATAATGAAATGCACTTCTGAACTTTTTCTTATCAGGCAGAAGCTTAAAAAGATGTCAATCTAGTCATTATTTCCATCAAGATTGCTGATGACAAAACAAAGATATTAAGTCCGAATTGGTTTCTCAGTTAGGAACAATGGTATAAAAAGAAACAACAGGATCAAATGGAAATAAGAGAAGTTATGAAGTTGGAAAAATAAGAGGAGAGAGTAGGATGAAGTACCCGATCCCTTTAGAATGTAAGCTGTGTAAGCGTTTTCTGCTGTATCTACAGGCCTTAGAAGGATGTCAGGCACTAGGTACGCATCCAAGTATTTGCTGAATGAATAAATGTTGCAGTGACCTTTTCTAACCCCTGGGAATACATTCCACCATGATTCTAGATTCTTTTATTAGAGAGGCTAATACAGGGAGCAGAATCCAAAGCTGAATTATGAATATATTAACACAGTATTGTGAAGTAATTATACTCCAATAAAGATCTCTTTTTTTTAAAAAAGGACACATTTTCAGAAAGTAGGGTTTCTTCATTCCTTCCTTCCTTCCATCCTTCCTTTTCTCCTTTCTTTTTCTTCCTTTTTTGCTATTTTGATGTAATTGATTGGTCTGCAAAAAGTAAAATATTGCAAAAGTGATTTCCATTTGGTGTTTGTAAGTTATTTCAAAGATATAGCAGCTTGAGAATAAAAATCATTTTTTTCCCTTTCTTTCTGATGCTCAGCTGTTTAGTACAGGCAACATGAATTTCTTTTGAGTCTTCTTTCATGTAATCTTTGAATCTTAAAAAGTATGTCAAGAATCACCAAGATTCTAAATTTAAATTGTCTTCAAACATCATACACAAACTGAATGTAAGCACTTCCTTGACTAATAGGCAGCATTTGCCAAGGTGTATTTTTTTCCTTGGTAACCACTTATATAGGCTTGGGCAGGCAATCAAATTCTGACAAGCATTTTCTCCTCAACTAAATATAATAAAACAATTATAATACACACTGCATGCCTCCAGATTGCTCTCATTGAACAAGATGAGGTGATTTTTCCACCATCTGATGTTTTAAACATCCAGGGATAATTGCTCCATAGTCTTATATTTAAATGATCTTTAGAAGATAACACTTTCTAAATCTCCTTCCCAAAATGTTATGCAAGTAGCATTTTTACATAATCTGCATAAGAATATAGAGCTTCACTAAAATTGCTAGATACCAAATGTGATTTAAAATGTGTTATTAAAAATGTAAGCTCAATTTGACAAAAATATGCTTCATATATTTTCTATTGACTTGGCTTTTATTTCTTTAGTTTCTAAAAACTTTGAGGCCAAGCAGCGTCCCTACTTAGAAATATAATGACGTATATGAGGTGTTTACCAAAAGGATCTCAGGTAAAATTGCAAATATCTTTGTTTAGTTGATAAAGATACTACTTTAGAAGATGGTGGACATTTTCCCCTCATTCTCTGATTTAATAATAAACCATTGAAAATGTATAATACCAAGAATGAGGTTTATCACCTGAAAATGATATGGGTACACATTGTGTAGAAATAATGTGGAGACTTCCATGCATTTTTGTGAATGATTTAGCCTCTATAGTTTGACCCTTAAATTTGCTTATCTTTACTTCATTGAAAGTTGAAAATTTTAAGCCTGAGTTGTTCTTATGGCATAAGTGCTTAATTACTATACATCAAAGTAAAATTTTTACAAAATAGATTTTGTAATTTTCCACTTCCATAGAAAACCTGTATCGTGCCCCCAATCATCAATGTAAGAAGCTCACTTCTATATGTTTACTCTTCAATCCAATTTGATCTTCTGACTTACTCTGAAGATACCCAACTATTTTTTCAAATTATTTTATTGTATTTGATACCAAGAAGGTCAATAAAATAATTAAGTAATGAATAACTCATTTGTTTATTCAGAAAATGTATTGAATACTGACATTTTGCGAAGAAAAGTTTTAGGCCCTGGGGACACAATAAGAAAACTGACAAAATCCTTGGCTTCTTGAAGGTTACATTCTCACAGGGCTGACTATTAAAAAACACTATAGGGCTTCCCTGGTGGCACAGTGGTTGAGAGTCCGCCTGCTGATGCAGGGGACGCGGGTCCCGGTCCGGGAAGATCCCACATGCCGCGGAGCAGCTGGGCCCGTGAGCCATGGCCGCTGAGCCTGCGCGTCCGGAGCCTGTGCTCCGCAATGGGAGAGTCCACAACAGTGAGAGGCCCGCGTACCGCAAAAAAAAAAAAAAACACTGTAAAATAATGTCAATTAATAATAAATGCTCTGAATAAAAATAAGTAGAATAAAAGAATGAGGAGTGAAGAGGAGTGCTGTTTTAGACAGGGTGACCTGGAAGGAGTTCTCTGTGAGGAGGGGCAAATTTTAAGCAGAATCCTGACTGAAGTTTGGGAGCTGGCCAAGGGTTATGTGGAAGAAGAAAATCTCTCCTAGAGGAAACAGCAAATGCAAACACCTTGATATGGGTTTATGCTTGGGTGTTTAAGAAAGACCAAGGAAACCAGTGTGGCCGAAGGAGAGATAGCAATGGATGTGGTAGACAATGAGATAATCATATAGTGCTTTGTGGCCCAGGATATGGTAAGGATTTGAATGCTTTCATTAGCTTTTCAGGGATTTTAGAAGTGGAAAGATATGATCCCAACTTTTAAATTCATTGTTTTGCTGCTCCCCAAACACATCTGGTTTATTCATTGCTGTAGAACTTTTCAACCTCAACTAGATTAAGAAGAGCCTTTTTCATTTTGTATTCTCTGTACATAACACAAAGATTGGCAAGATGAAGGTGATGATGATTTACTGAAAATGTCACATAATGAAATAAGGTAATTAAGATAAAATTAATATTGAAGGGATGAGTCCCAAAAATTGAAGATCTATCAAAATGATGACAAACTACTGACGTGCTTAGAAGTTGGTGATTTGGACATCAAAGTTATAGTCAGCCAAGGATGCAGTATGTAACCACTAGCAGTAGGTGTAGGGAATACACGGATTGAAGTTTTTAAACATAAACTGAGGCATATTGAAAATTTTAAGAGTTTGAGAAAAATCTATTCTAATCACCATACTGAAGTGGCTAGGAATGCTCCACCAACAGGAGCTCAAGGAGAGAATTTTATAGAGAAAAGGCTGAAGCAAAGTAAGGAAATTATTGATTGGCTATAACTTAAAGCCCAGCTGGCTGCTTGTGATTGGTTGTCCTTAGGTTTCAATTTCATAACTTTGAAGCAATCATAGATTTTGGTTTGTTCATGTGGGCTGCCACAGTATTAGAGCCACCTGAGTCTAACAGCCTCCTTGTGTAACTAATTTAACATGTTTATGATCTGCATAATGTTCTATCTACTATCTGAACATGATTATTTTATTTTCATGTTATTTTGTTCAGAGAAGAGTTTTACATGACCATAGAAATAAATAAATAGGTACAAATATAAAACATATTTGTTTGTATGCAGATAACATATTATTATGAATATTTTTCAGTTCCTTACAATCTATGGCTATTGTATAATACCAGAGGGAGTATTACATCACTTTATGAAACTTCTCTTTGAGAGGTAACAGAGAACTGTTAAGTCTGTGATACATTCAGAATAATATCGTCAGATGGAAGACATCTGGAGTATATTATCAAGCTCTATATTACAGATCTCTCTTAAAAGCTGAAGGTAATTAGGCAAAGATGATAAAGAAATAGAAGCATGTTTATTGAAATAAATTTACCAAGAATATGGATAAAATTGGAAAAACGATCTGTTCTGGAAAAAACGTGTTACCTTGAAGTAAACTTTAATGGGTTGTGAATTTTAATGGATTTTTCTTAAATAATGGTAATTCTAATGCAAAATGCTAACTTAGTTTTTATATATAGTTTTATTGTATATAGTTATATATAATTCCCCCAATTCTTTTACCTAGCAGTTTTTTTTAAGAGGGTAGCATTTTCGTGTCTAGGAAACAAAAGAACATACAGAAGAAAAATTACAATGTTCTATTTTCTCATAAGCAATTTATATTTCATATTTTCCTACTGAGATTAACAGAATAATTTACTTTCTTGGCTGTTACTTCAAGATCTGCTACGTTAATTTACAGAAAACATTATTTTTTTTAAAAAAAACGCTGCCTCTAATATTTATTAATAGTAATTTATATGTTGAAATGTCTCCTATGTATTTTTCAGTGATCCAAATTACTTTTTGTAACTTGGAAAAATCTGTTATTACAATATCATATATCATACTTAGTCTAAGAAAACTATAATGATATGTTTCTATAGCTGAGTAAAATTTAATCAATATTTTTAAACTACTTTAAAGTCATCACTTTAACTGAAGTGTTTTGTACCTCCAACTGCTATATTATACTACTTTGCATTGTAAGTGAATTTATTGCTTAAGAAAATGGTATAGAATGGATATTTAGAGCTATAGTATCTTCATAGACCAAAGTAAAACACAAAGAAAGTAGTCAACAAATATAGAATTTTAAAATCAGATCTTATTTTACACGCTGTAGGTTTGAGTCTACCTATTTAATAGTATCAAATCCCCTTTCCATATATATGTGTTAGTATACGGTATTTGTTTTTCTCTTTCTGAATTAGTTCAAAACACATATATATGGAATCTAAAAAAAAAAAAAAAGGTCATGTAGAACCTAGGGGCAGGATGGGAATAAAGACGCGCAGACCTACTAGAGAATGGACTTGAGGACACGGGGAGGGGGAAGGGTAAGCTGGGACAAAGTGAGAGAGTGGCATGGACCTATATACACTACCAAATATAAAATAGATAGCTAGTGGGAAGCAGTCACATAGCACAGGGAGATCAGCTCGGTGCTTTGTGACCACCTACAGGGGTAGGATAGGAAGGGTGGGAGGGAAGGAGACGCAAGAGGGAAGAGATATGGGGATATATGTATATATATAGCTGATTCACTTTGTTATAAAGCAGAAACTAACACACCATTGTAAAGCAATTATACTCCAAAAAAAAAAAAAATCCCCTTTCACTGCATGAAATGAGGCAGGTATGAGTGTGAGCCGACACCTAGGTTCAGAATGACTTTTAATAAAAACATGGAAAAACTGAAGTAATATAGATATGGAAAAAGGGAAAAAAGATATTTATAACATTTCTTCAAGCTTGATTATACATCAAGATTCGTTATTTTATAACTTAAGTTTCCCCAAATTTATTACCAGTAAAATCATTGAGATTAAAATAGTGTGTGCCCTAGTGTCTGGAGTAAAACAGAAGATACTCTTCAGGGACGGAATTCCAAGAGGTAACATGCATGGTGACAGATTAAAAGGAGAAAGGCAGCAGTTGAAATCCCTAGGTCAGACAGCGAGAAAGTTCTTAAAATATAAATATATAGTATAAATATATAGTATGAAATACAAATAAAATATATAAATAGAGAACTACTTCTGGAGTTTTCAGAATATTAGGAATTCATAAATACTTCATCTAGAAGAACAATAGAAACAGAAAATAGATATTAGACCCAAATAGTCAGCTTATATAGAAAACATTTTTAATGGAAAGCAAAATAGCAACCCCCTTCCAAAGCAAGTCAAGCATTTTATCATTGGAATCATTCAAAATTACTTCAAGAGCCAAGCTATTTGAACTTCCCATGATACTGGTGTTGGTCTCATACATTATTAGATATGAAGGGTCTTGGTCTTTGATAACCTTCATATGTCACTGGAAGAATTACAAAATACAGATAAACTGTGAAAAAATAATAGTTGGAAAAAAAACAAGTCAAAAATGGAAATGGATTCTATTAAAAAGTCTTGGATGAAAGAAAAAATACAACTGAAATATTAGATTAATGAATTCTATGAAAACAATAGAATTTATGGGATTTTAAACAATGAACAGAGGAGTATTTATAGTTCTGTGCATTTTTGTTATTAAAAATGAAAGAATGAAAATAAGTGAGTTAAATTCTGAGCTCCAAAAACCAGAAATAGAACAGCAAAGTACATGGAAAGAATGTACAAGAAAGGAAATAATAAAAAAGCAGAAATTAATAAGTTAGAGAAAGGAAAAAGAACAAATCTATATTTTAGAATCCTTTTTTTTCCTTTTTTTTTTTTACCAAATCACTATTTAATTTGATCATGAAAAGAGAGAAAGAGGGACAGAGACAGAGACAGAGAGACAGAATAAATAGATGGTAAAGGGAAAATGACCATTTAAACAGAGAACATTTTTTAAAAATCACAAGAGGCTACTTTGCAGGCCTATACAAATAGTTTTGAAAACTTAGATGAAATGAATAATTCCCTAGAGAAATAGAGTTTTTAATCAAATTTTTTAATTTAATCAAAATTATCCCATAAAAAACTTATGCAGTCAAATTTGCACAGGAAAATAAATAGAGAGGAAAATGAAGAAATTGCCCCACATAAAGGATAAAGCCAAGATATTTTCACAAGGGAATTTGGTAAAACTCCAAAGACCAAAGTTCCTATAGACTCTGTGACATATCTGTCACATTGCTCTGACAAAAACAAATTTAGGGTTGGATTTTTATATTTTAAATGTTAATATTAGTTTCAGTAGGATCTTATCAAATAACTTACAAGGATTTTGTGAAATTTGCATATTAACAGAAAAAATATGCTCACACTGTAATGTTGAGGAAAACACACTACAGGACAGATAGAAAGATCAGCCCAATACAAACCAAAAGGAGATGGGAAGACCTTCTAGATCTCAACAAGGATTATCACTGCACATGAGATCACCAGTGATATTTATTTTGTTTTTAATAGCTTCTATATTTACAAAATTGTCTCTAAAGAACATTTATCAATTATAACTTAGCAGCAAAACTTTAATATTTTCACTTCTTAATTGTGAATCAAAATGTGATATCTTTCTCCCTAGTTATAGGATCTCAAAACAATTCTTCAATTGTTAGAACAGAGAATACAAATAAATTATCCCTATGGAATAGCTGATCTTTACTATCTTCTCTAAAAGAGATAGAAAATGAGAATTTAAGACTATTAAAACCTGGTTTATAATGACCTCCTTAAAATGAAAAGTAATCTAATAAGAAATTCCTCATATTCCTTTTTAATTTTGTTGGAAAGATTTTCGCTCTGTCTTATGCCTATTTGATAAAGTGAGTGATGTCGCTTAACTTTTTTAGAACACTTTATCTTTATTTCCTCTTTCAGAAGTGTCATTTCTCTTTTCTTGGAGCTGATCAACATCCATCACACATTTCATTTCAAGCCGAAAATATATACAGAGAGTTTTGAATTTTGTGAACTCTTCTATTATTAAGTTTCGTCAATTGTCAGCATCCGTATTCCATTCTGATGATGAATAGAGGCATTATATTTCAGCATTAAAATGTAGTTTGGGTTGTAATGAGCATCATTAGGGACTCTAATGGGAATCAGAACTGTATGTCATTTTATTCAGGTTTTTTTAAAGTTTACTTGTGTTTTATAAATCTTTTAAAACGTTTCTAGCAAGCAGGTGGGAGGAGAGTAGCATTGTGATTTTAGAAGTACATATAGAAACACCATTCTAAAACACCTATTTAAAAATACTCTGTTTCTAATCCTGTCTATTTTATTGTCTTATTTTCAGCAGCCTTCAAGAGTAGAGTAATAGTCCTTCCTAATACCTATTTTTGCTTCTAAATTTTTTCTTATAAATCTAGTCTGAGTCTTTATGAAGTATACATTTTTAAGTGGACATCTGTATACATAAATCAGAATAAATTAAATGATCTATAATAGAAATGAAAAAGACTTGCTTTAAAGTCTGACTCATAAAATGAGTAGTCCCTTGTTTTTGCCTTAGAAATGAGCATATACATCTTTTTGCAGAAGTTATGGAGATATATGCTGTAGCATTTCTCAGTCTCCTATGGGATACATTGTGTGTGGATACCACGGACATTCTTATGGAAACTTATTAGGTGTGTTTTCATAATATGTGTAGCTCTGCACAGATTAAACATGGACTAATACTCATAATATGTGTAGTTCTGTACAGATTAAACATGGACTAATACTCATTGTCTCATGGACTAATACTCAATGTATTAGACTTTCTATTAACTCTTACAAATTAAGAAAACTATTCTTTTTTTTTTCCGGTACGCGGGCCTCTCACCGTTGTGGCCTCTCCCGCTGCAGGGCACAGGCTCCGGACATGCAGGCTCAGCGGCCATGGCTCACGGGCCCAGCCGCTCCGTGGCACGTGGGATCTTCCCGGACCGGGGCACGAACCCGTGTCCCCTGCATTGGCAGGCGGACTCTCAACCACTGCACCACCAGGGAAGCCCAAGAAAATTATTCTTAAAAGGAAAAATAACTTTTCAGCATTTAATCTTTGTCCCTTTATGATATAACTTTCTACAGTTTTATGTAAATATAATTTTTGAAGGTTTCTGTGAAGTAGGATGATGACGTTTTATCAATCAAAAATATTGGGTGACTCCCTTCCCGTTTCATAAGCCACGTTATCTATCACAGTACTTTCCATCTCTAAATTAAAGCATTAGAGATCTGAGACTTACTCTGAAGAATTAACTCTAGTCCTCTGAAAAATGGATTTTAGTAGCAATGAAAGAATAGAACTCCCAAATGAAATATCAGACACAACTTAGACATTCCAAGTTTTACTGCTGTATTGGGAACAGAAGTGAAAATCAATGCCTGATAGAGGGCCAAATGCAAATTAAATGAAAGAGAAACATTGCTCTGGGTATAATAGCAAAACTGTGTAAGGTGACATCTGAGAGGTGCCAGACTTTTGAAGGGCACCTCTTAGATTCTCCTCTGAAGTATGCCATCTGATAAAAGGAGTTAAGGTAGAAATAAGAGATCAAATCTTGATTTTAAGCACACTCACACTCATAATTCAAAATAGATGCAAATTTAAAGACAAGGAATATTTTCTCATGTATTCTGAAACACCATAGTGAACCACATGTATTTTTCTTCATAGTTCCAGTATTGTTCACTATGAAATAACATGTCTGCGGGTTAAAAACTTTTAATGAAAATAAAGTGAAAAAATAAAACTAACACCAGGTTTTATATTAATTTGATTAATTATATCTTTCTAATCATTTCACTAGTATAAAATTTTCTTATAGTTTAACTTTATTGAAAACCTGTCACTGGAATAGCTATCACACATATATATCATTTTATAAAAACTGTCTAACATTAAATTTTAGAATTACTATGATTTTCCATGAATCTTAGCTGTTTACACATCTAGCAACCCAATAGGGTGATATTTCATCTCTGTCTCTATGAATTAAGGGAAAAAAATATCACACACACATATTCAAGCATTGTTACTGTCACTTTTAGAAGATGCAAATTTTTGAAAGTAAATGCAGGACTTCCCTGGTGGTCCAGTGGCTAAGACTCCCTGCTCCCAATGCAGGGGGCACGAGTTCAATCTCAGATCAGGGAACTAGATCCCATGTGCTGCAGTGAAGATCCTGCATGCCACGACTAAGACCCAGTGCAGCCAAATAAATAAACAAGTAAATAAACATTTGTTTAACAAAGTAAATGCTGCAAAGTCCATCTCTATATAGCAAAGTCAACCTACTAATTCTGGGACTACAATGAGTATAGTTCTGTCACTGGAGTCTTTATTAGAATTAAACAACTATGAATAATTCTATTTTCCAGGAAACCGATGAACATTAGCCCACCATGGCATTCTTTCTAATATTTTCTCTTTTCCTTTCTTCTTTTATTTTAATGCTGAGTGATAGAGAAAGCTCACAAAATTTTGGCTATATTCCCTGTGTTTTACAATATATCTTTAAGCCTATTTCACAGTAGTCTGTACCTCCTACTCTCCCCATCCCCATATTTCTCCTCCTGCCTTCCCTCTCCCCACTGGTAACCATTAGTTTGTTCTCTATATCTGTGAGTCTGCTTTTTTGTTATATTCACTAGTTTGTTGTATTTTTTAGATTCCACACATAAGTGATATCATACAGTATTTCTCTTTCTCTGTCTGCCTTATTTCACTTAGCATAATGCCCTCCAAGTCCATCCATGTTGCTGCAAAGGGCAAAATTTCATTCTTCTTTATGGCTGAATAGTATTCCATTGCATATATTTACCACTTCTTCTTTATCCATTCACCTGTTGATGGACACTTAGGTTGCTTCCATATCTTGGCAATTGTAAATAATGCTGTTATAAACATTAGGGTACATGTATCTTTTCTAATTAGTGTTTTTGTTTGTGGTTCTTTTTTGGATATATACCCAGGAATAGAATTGCTGGGTCATATGGAAGCTCTATTTTTAGTTCTTTGAGAAATCTCCATACTGTTTTCCACAGTGGCTGCACCAATTTACATTCCCACAGCAATGTAAAGGGGCTCCCTTTCTCCACATCCTCTCCAACATTTGTTTTTTGTGTTTGTTTTGATAATAACCATTCTGACAGATGTGAGGTGATACCCCATTGTGGTTTTGATTTGCATTTCCCTGATGATTAGCGATGTTGAACATCTTCTCATATGCCTGTTGGCCATCTGCACTTCCTCTGCAAAAATGTCTATTTAGTTCTTCTGCTCATTTCTTAATCGGGTTGTTTGTTTTTTTGATGTTAAGTTGTATGAGCTATTTATATATGTTGGATATTAATCCCTTATCAGTCATATTATCTGCAACTATTTTCTCCCATTCATTAGGTTGTCTTTTGATTTTGGTGGTTTCCTTTGCTGTGTAAGAGCTTTTAAGTTTAATTAGGTCCCATTTGCTTATTTTTGCTTTTATTTCCTTTACTTTAAAAGGCTGATCCAAAAAAATATTGCTGCAATTTATGTCAAAGAGTGTTCTGCCTTTGTTTTTCTGTAGGAGTTTTATAGTATCTGGTATGATATTTAGGCTTTTAATCAATTTTGAGTTTATTTTTGTATATGGTATTAGAGAAGCTTATGTCTTAATAACAGTGGTTTCATTTCCTTTTCAAATAATCACTTTCTTTTTAAATCCTTTTAAATACATAGTGTGTGACACATCTACAGGTGATATTAACCAAAAAAGAAAGCAACCCGCAGCTGTTATTTTTACTCACATGATTTGGTGTTTATCATTCCATTTATGGAAAAGTTCAGAGAATATGTTATGCCTTGATTTGGAAAGTAGGATACATGAATATGGCTGAACTAATTCAAATAATTCCTGAGCTTGGCATGAGCGTAGAGATATGAGATATTTGTGTAAGCTTTTAGTTTAGTGTTACTTATTTAAAGTGGGAGGGGTTGTTTTAAATTGGTTATCATCTATCTTAAATCACTGCATTTTTACTGGGTTTTAGATAAGTAGCTTCTTGGTCACAGTTTGTTATACCTTTTTGGTCTTGAAGGTGTGAACCTATTTTTCTTTTTTGTTTTCTTTTTCTTTTCTTTCCTTTTCTTTCCTTTTCTTCTCTTTTCCCTCATAAGCATTTATCTAGATAGTGATATTCTGTGTGATTTAGTTAAAGATGAAGATTTAATTGATTGAAAAAGCATGATCAAATTCTACATGTCACATAATTACAAACCTGATAAAAACAAATTGAAGAATCCTTGAAAATAGACTATTTTATATTAAAAACAGCCTTCCAAGAGAATAAACAGGTATGAGAAAATAAGAGAAAATAATTGAATGATGAAGGAGGAGGGTGAAAATCAAGGCAGTTGGATGTCAACTAAAAAACCCAGAAGGTTATAATGACTTTTTTTGACCTTGGGATAGACCTTTTAAGTAGGCGATGAAAACATGTACACACTACTCAGAAAGAAACCACTTACAGCTTCTGTTTTATTGCTAATCACCTCTCTCCAAAAATATATCTCGTTTCTCTCACTGTGTCCCATGTCTTACCTTCCCATATCCCAGGCCAATAATTCTATCTAGGGTTCTTTGATTTGCACAGTTTAGTTAAACTTCCTATTCCTCTTCTGAAACGCTAAAACACTGAATGAAACAGTGATTCTTGTTGTTGTTTTTTTGTTTGTTTGTTTGTATTATAGCTGTAAAGATTACAAATGCTTTTTTAGGCTTTCACCAAAAATCTTACTATTGGGGAGAAAAAAATAGAGTGTATATCCAGATTGCCCACATTTATACCTACATTGGGTAAATTAATATAAAGAAAGCAATGTTCAACAAATGTAGCCAAAAAGGTATACATTGTTTAACAGAAGTGCTGGAGACTGAAAATTTCAGGAAACTTAATTCAATCATATGTAGCATAGCAAACACACACACCATTTAAGCAATATAGAAGATACAGAAAAGCATAGCACATTCAACTTTCCCCAAAGAAGTTTGTTATCATGTGAGATAACAAATATGTATATGATAAACTATACATGATGTAAACTATTAGTGTTATAAAAATGTTACAATGGGAAATAGCACAGAGGTGGAAATATTGGAGGAGATACACAATCATGACAGGTAAACTCATTCATTGTCATGGACATAAATAACATATGAATGATAACATTGTCCTTGCAAATTAAATTCATACACATATTATACATATGTAATATATTCATACATATATACATATGCATACATATATATGTATATACCTACATATATACATACACATATATAGTGTATATGCACACACATGCATGTATATGCATTTATATGAAAGTATATATACACATAAATATGTACACACATATCTAGATCTATGTACTTAGCTATATTTAGTTCTATATACATATTCATATCCCATATCTATCTCCATATCAAGAGTTCCCTCTAAACTCAAGACCCACTCAATGCCCATTTGCTCACATGAGACATTTTCTTGGCTATCTCATAGACATCTCAGATTTAGCATGTCCAAAGCTGAGCCTTTGATTTATTATGGCTCCAACAGATTCCCCTCCATCAGTCTTATTTTCTCACTAAATGGCACTACTAGTTATTCAGCTGCTCAAGTCAGAAACTACGTATCTTTGATTCTTTCTTGTTCCTAACCCACTACACTTAAGACAACAGCAAGCACTATTGATGTCTTCAAAATGTGTGGGTCTTCTCTCCACAGTGAAGAGGTCCCGTTACACTACTACTGCTGGCCTTAACTCTCCTGCATCTGTCAATCCATGTGACTGTATGTATGAATGTGAGCAAAAGAGTAAAAATCAGATCATGTCACTTGTTAAAACACTTCACATACTTCCTATTTCAGGTTTTTTGTTTGTTTTGTTTTGTTTTTTGCGGTACGCGGGCCTCTCACCGTTGTGGCCTCTCCCGTTGCGGAGCACAGGCTCCGGACGCGCAGGCTCAGCGGCCATGGCTCACGGGCCCAGCCGCTCCGCGGCATGTGGGATCTTCCCAGACCGTGGCACGAACCCGTGTCCCCTGCATCGGCAGGCGGACTCTCAATCACTGCGCCACCAGGGAAACCCCCCTATTTCAGTTTTAATAAAACCCAGCTCCCTTACTTTAACCCAGCCTGTGTCCTGAACTCATCTGTTGCAGTCAGGTCATCGGAGACTTTTTAGATTCTCCTTCTTCTTCAAGGCTTCTTTGGCCTTTCACAACTCTGATTTTCAATCTTTAAATATCCTTAACTTCATATTTCAGCCAAGTCATCTTCTATGAGAAGTTGTTCCTAAAATTCTACCAAAATTAGATTAGGTCTCTACTCCCCCAAAAGAGTAAAAATAGCACGTGTCATGGTTCTTTTTTGTTTTAATCAGGCCCATCACAATTAATGATTTTATGTTTATTTGTTTATTTACTTACTTCTTGGGAAATATCTATCTTGTTAACCAATGTATGTTTATTGTTGAGAACTTGAATGTCAGAGACAATCAATATTAGTTTTTGAATGAGTGGATGGATGCATGTAGAGGGATATTCCAGGAATATAGGGAGGACCAAAAAAGCAGATGCAGTAAAATACATAAAATGTTACATGGTTCACTGAGAATAGAGAGCAAGTAATGGATGCTTAATAGAGAGATAGGACAGGGAGACTATGATAATGGAAAATTAAAGTGGAACTAGATTGTGAAAGCCATTGTGTTTTATGTTTTGAAAGTAGAAATTCATCTTGTAAGAAAGCACCTCATGAAGGTAACTGAAGCCAGCTTGGGGAATATGTTGGAAAGAGGTAAAAGTCTGCAGTCAGTCCATTTAGGAGGCTATTAGAATTGTTTATATAATTAAGTATTCTTGTTACTCAATAAGTAAAAAAGTAGAAAACTCCAGCTGAAGTTTCAGAATATGACTATGTTATTCATTTATTCAATGAAAATTTTCTCTTAGATACTTTTCATCTTAAGAACTGCCATATGTCTAGATAGGTTCAAGACGTGATGACCCATTCAAAGCCTGGCCTCTCAGCTCTTTGACTTCCTTATCATCAATGAATTTTTCTTTTTCAATATCTGCCATCAACTCCCACATACCTATCCTCTACCTTGTAACCACTTTAAAGTGTACCAGCTCTGACATCTGACGTTCCCAGGTCCCAGTAGACTATTTGCTCCAAAACCCCAACGTCACCTGTCTTTGAATTTTTGGAAACATCTAGTCTATTAACCTCGGTATGCTTTTCTGACCTATTAGACACTTTTTGTCTTCAATTCTGTCATAAGACACCCTTAAACAAATTCTCACATGGAGTTTAATATCACTCACTTGACATAAATATGTAATGGTTTCTTTCTGTCATTCAAATGAGGTTAACTGGCTGCAGTTATTGTCAATGTATATTAGGCAAAGTTAACCAAGACATATGAATTACTTTGCTGAGAAAATCTCTGGGAAACATCTAAGTTCTTTAACTCTCAGTGCCTGAAGTTTTGCTTTTACAAATTGTGCTTCCCCACTTTTCAAGTTGCTATAAAATACAGGGGAAGTACCCCTTAGTGTTCTAAGGAAATAAAGACTCTGCAGCATTTGAAAGGATATCACTATGGAGCCACATTTTATATACCCTGAGGGAAACTATAAAACGGATGTGAACGCTCCGCTTGTTCTTGGTTGAGAGTCTAATAGCTGACACAGAATTAGCTGAAAGGCTTAGGAAGAGAGCTGCCATGTGGCCATGTGTTTGATGGATTCACGACAACTCTGAGGCCTAGAAATATTGAGAAACTTGGAGAATCTCATTTTTATAGAAAGTACTGGAACCAGTGGTGGGAATAATACCTTGGAATTATGCAACCATGGGAGCAAAGGAAGCTTGAAGACATTTGTATGATTTGTATCATTCATTGCTCTCTAATTCCTTACTCATTTCAGGCAAAAAGAAGTCAAACACAATTTTTTCCAGAGGGAAACAATATCTAGTTTTCCTACAACAAAGTCCTATAGAATTAGGCTTATATTAAGTTGTCCATGGATTCATTATTTTGTCAATGTGTCAAATCCTTGTATTCATTAGTCCATTTGTCCTTCCAATATGGTTAAAACCTAAATTCTAGAGGATTCCCTAGTTCCACTTTGTCTACACTTGTATCTAGGTTGACAAGGATTACTAAAGATTATCACTTAATCAGGGAACTACAAAGTTAGCCTCATTATTTTTAACAGGGCCCACGAAACTGCTCAGAAATTCCACAAGATTTCTCTAAATTGGCTTATCCTCTGGTTCTGTGTACTGACTATTTTACAATATTTACTCTTTTCAAATATCTGACCCAATCACTTTGTCCTTATTCTTTTCAAATTATTGTGCTTCCTAATTTACAAAGAAAATGAAAAGCCTCCATTTTAAACAACCTTAACCTCCTACCAAATATATATATACACACACACACACGCACAGATATATATGTATATATATATATATATATATATATATATATATATTACAATCTTCCTGCTGTAGTCTCTGAATTGGATTTTTAAAAAATCAAAATACATAAAAGAAAGGACTTGGTTATTTTTGACAGTCATTACAGTAAAGACCACCTTTGTTCAGCAGGTATTTTGTGGCAGTTCACCTTATCCATGTGCATTTAGACCCCCTCCAGCTCAGTTCTAGGCAAAACGGTCTCTCCCAGAAGGCAAAGGGAGGTGTGAGAGGCACAAGGAGCAATCATAGGAATCTAGATAGTAGGATAATACAAAGACCAAAAGATTTTAATAATAACTGTGATGGGTGTGTTTGGAGAGGGGGTGATAAAAATTGTCAAACTGCCCCATGGCCAATTAGCATAACTTGTCAAAACAAATATTACTCCATAAGCATGAATGATGTCACATCCTATGAGAAAGGTGAGAGAGGTAGGCTTCATGAAGGGATCATATTTAAATGATGTATTATTCTTCCCCAAGCAGCTCTAACCCATTATGTTAGTTACATCTCTATTTATCAATTAATAACAGCCAAGTGGTCCTCACCTTAATTTCTTGTTTTCCCTCCTTAATATAATATGTGAATATGTTTAATTACATTTTAGAAATTAAGACTTTAATAATAAAGTGCCCTGAGACTCTTTGTAAACACTAATCTCAAATTTCATAAATCCTGTTTTGTAATTTGACTGACCTAATTTCTTTCTGGCATTCAGCTCCACTGGTTTTCCCTAAGTCTTTGATGTGAAACAAGGCCAACTTCTAATTTGGACAAGTTAATACTCATTAGATTTAGATAATATCTCTCCCAAAATTTGTATTACAAATTCTAAATATACATAAAATATCTAATTATCATAGAGAATAAGTTTGCTTGCTTATTGTTATTTTTTTCCTGAGTGTGGTTTGTCTTCTAATAAGATAAAAAGTAGGGGAATTGGTGCTTCAAATTACTAATTGCCACCATAAATATTTTTAGGGATAATTTTGAGATTTTTCCTTTGATATAGATTTATAATATCCTGATTAATTTCTCTGGCATGAAGAAATATTACACTTTGTTTATAAACAGGTTGAAGCATAAGGAAAATATTGTCAGAGAAACTTTTATTCCATATCTAATAGTAAAAACAGTAATATTTCTTTATTAGGAATAAAGATAAATTTCCATCCTTCTTTTCATTTTCCAAGTTATAATATTTATGTTTACTGACTAGAATGAAAGGATTTTATACTCATTTTTTATCTGAAACAATATTAAGATTTGATGTAAGTTATTTGAAAATTAGCACACAATTTCCTTATTAAAAAATGTGTGAAGTACATTTTTACTATAATCTGTAACTTTAGCATTGTTGAGATCTGCTTTGTGACCCAACATATGATCAGTATTGGCCAGTGTTTTATGTTATTGTTGGCTTGGATTTAAAATTTTTCTCTTCACACTCATTGTGTTGTTATTTCTTTATAGAGCACATATTAATTTAGATGTACCCATGCATTTACCTTTCCCATTTGTCTTCAGCACATGGTGTCCTGGTCTGCCCTATCTTGCTGCTCTCTTGTATGTTGACAGCACTGTATAAAAAAATTTAAAAAAGAACTAAGAGTTCGAGAGGAGATGAGGTTCAAGACAGTGCTGTTAATAATGAACGTTTTCCTTGTCAGACCCTGGAATCTAAGTTTTGTCCCCTCAACGCAGGGAGGATATTAAAAGTTTTGCTTTGCTTCTCAGAGATTCTTGAACAGCTTTCCTTTCACTATGGCAACCAGGTAAGTGTCTCTAGTTGAAAGTTACCTCCAAAGCTAAGCTCACCTCTCTGGATTTTTCTCCCTCCTCGGACTTCAGATTCATAAATCCTCAGACTTGTTTGCTCTCCAAAGCCTTCAAACAAAGTCTTCAAGAAGATACTTTAAATATTTTGTCCAGCTTGTCTAGTTGTTAAATGAGGGAAGATTGGTTTGAACCACCTACTGAACCATTACCAGAAGTAGAAACATAACGGATAAATTTTAAGCATGAACCAATAACATTGTGTGGAATGCCTTTTTATTCTAAATACGTTACACATCATCTGTGGATTATATATTATTTTTAGTAGAGTGATTTGGTTTTACCATTAATTTTCTTCTTACCTGTTGTGGTTTTTTGGTGAAAGTTTTAAGAACTATTTTTTCACATAAAAAATTGGGTAGTACTGGTTAGAATTTTCTTACAGGAATGTCATTGAGTTATTTTTTTTTATAACATACAGGTTTATGGTCAAAATAACATAGTGCAATGTCCTGAAAAGAGTTTTCATGATTTACCATCTGTCAACTTAATGAAATTTTAATCAATTTTGTTGAAATACCCTCTTGCATTGTAGTAGGATTTGTTACTCTGCCATTACTTTTCACAATTCCACTATTATCAATGTTGTAATTGTCTCTTATTTTTAGTATCTTGGAGTTTTTCATACCTTGGTACAATGCTCGATTTAGGATGGATAAGGGGTTTGCTTTTCTTTTTGAAAGGGAGGTAGAAAGATTGCAGCAGGGCAAATGGGAAAGTACAACTAATACTGCAAGCGTTTAGGAAGGTCGGTTTAGGAAAGAATAAGTATGAAAACTGAGGATCTGGAACTGAATTCCTGAAAAGTGTTCATGTCTGATATCCCATGGAAAATTGTTATGCACTCCCCTGAGTAATGCTTATCTGATTTTTAAAAAAGCTGACATATCTCAATACCCTGGATGTGAGCAGCTCCAATCCAGGCTAGGCACTTTATACCTAAAGATATAAATAGGTTTATTAGGCCTAAATGCCTTTGAAACGGGCAGAATTTCTAAGATTTTTCTTTTTCATGCACTTCCTATTTTAAGCCACACAACGCATAAAGATATTCACATGCTATCCCATTAGATGTAAGATTACTGTTATGACTTTTTGTGACTTGCATTCACAACTTACATGTTTATTGTAGTTAACCCCTGATGCACAGCTATCATCCTGTGAGGGCTGATTTTCAATATATTTCACAAATTTTAAAACATTGTTTCTTTTCCTCTCATGTTTCTCCCATCCTCCCTCTTTCCCTCCCTCCCTTCATCCATTCTTTCCCTCTTTCTCCCTCACTCCATCCCTCCCTCCTTTCCTTTCTTCTTTCCTTCCTTCCCTCCTTCCTTCTCTCTCCTCTCTCTGACTGCCTCCTTGTCTTTCTTCCTTCCTATTTATTTCTCTTTTTAGGTGTTTTATTGATTCTCTATTTAAAAACCAATAAGATATGACCACTTTTTGCTTCACTTTTATTTTGGATCTCTGTTAACTCAATCTCATATTTCTCTCTTTTTTCTCTTACCCCCACCCCCACCCCCCTGCCTGAAACACAGAATTTTTGGTGAACACTTTTTTTTAATTAATTAATTTGATTAGCTGTTTTTGGCTGCACTGGGTCTTCATTGCTGTGCACAGGCTTTCTCTAGTTGTGGCAAGCAGGGGCTACTCTTCTTTACGGTGCGTGGGCTTCTCACTGTGGTGGCTTCTCTTGTTGCGGAGCACAGGCTCTAGGCACATGGGCTTCAGTAGTTGTGGCTCGCAGGCTTAGTTGCTCCACGGCATGTGATGTGGGATCTTCCCAGACCAGGGCTTGAACCTGTGTCCCCTGCATTGGCAGGCAGATTCTTAACCACTGCACCATCAGGGAAGTACCTTGGTGAGTACTTTCTATAGGAACTTCCTGAGGAAGAGTATATGGAGGATACATTTTTTAAAGCCTTCCCGATCTATGTGTAGATATAAGTATATATTAAAATTTTATACATCTTCAAAGACATATGGATGTATATATCTCAATATACTTATAAATAGATAATTTTGATTGATGCTATTCTTCTTACAGGACATGTTTTTCCTTTCCTCTTTCTACCCTTCTCTCTTCATTTCTTTCTTTTTCTCTTTATTTTTTAAAATTTTTTTCTTCTGAAAACTTTTAGAGTTCCAGGGTTTCTCTTTATGCCAGGGTTTTGATTTCATAATGGTTTATGACATGACTTTGGAGTGAACTTTGAAATTCATTGATCTGCTGATTCTGTAAGTCCTTTTGCATAAAAATGCATCTTGAGTCCTGAGAAATTTTCTTGAATTATTTCTTTGATCATTTCTTCCTCCATTTTTGTGCTTTTTTTAGACTTCTTTTAGAAATTAGAAGTCTTATTTTTAAATTATTTTATTTTCTTATGTTTTCTTTCTTTTTTTATCTCTTTTTCATTTGCACTATGTTTCTGCTGACTTCCTGTATTTTCTCTTTGAACTGTTCTATTGGATTTTGTTAAAATTTCCCTATCACATTTTTTTTTAAATTTTCATGAACTCTTTCTAGTTGATTGTTCTTAATTTTATGGTATCTTGTTCATATATCATGGCTACAATAAGTTCTATTATCTTTCTGAAGATAATAATATTTAAATATGTACACATAAATGTACATATACATTCTCATTCTGATAATAATTATAATACAATGTATATGTATTTGCATATATATGTATACCGTTTCTGCTCCCTGAATTGTTTCTGCTTTTACTGATTATAATTTTTCTTTTTATTTCTTTCCTCCTTGACTTTTATGATAAAAGGCTTTACTCAATTTTCTTGTGAGTTTTTAAGTATAATTTGGAGCTTTATATACATGAACAAGGCTAGATGTAAATGAGGCTTCCTTTTAGGCAATCTGGTAGGAATATGACAATGTTTGGTGTAAATCATAAAATATTCTCTTAGATTGGAGACTGGCAATTGCTTGGATATTCTGGGAGAGAATAGGAATTCTAGAATAGACTAGTATAGACTTTTTTTTTCCTGTGCTATACAGTAGGCCCTCACCAGCCATCAGTTTCATACACAGTAGTGTACATACATCAATTCCAATCTCCCTGTCCATCATACTGCACCCGCCTTGGTGTCCATACATTTGTTCTCTATGTCTGTGTCTCTATTTCTGCTTTACAAATAGGTTCATCTGTACCATTTTTCTAGATTCCACATATACGTGTTAATATACAATATTTGTTTTTCTCTTTCTGACTTACTTCACTCTGTATGACAGTCTCTAGTCCCTCCACATCTCTACAAATGACCCAATTTCACCCTTTTTTATGGCTGAGTAATATTCCATTGTATATATGTACCACATCTTCTTTATCCATTCATCCATCAATGGACATTTAGGTTGCTTCCATGTCCTGGCTAGCTGTCCTGCTTCCAACCCTACCATTTACCCCTTTCTCTTGAAGTGTTTGTTCTCTCCAAGAACTGAACCTTTCTGGCTTTTCACAGGGCAGTTCAGCTTGATTCTTTCTGGCTTCACCTTTAGCACTTAGGTTTCAACATTCCCTGTTCATCTAAATTACTTACCATTCTAAACTTCTTTACTCTACTATAATTTCACTGACATCTCCCTTCTACTGTCATCCTCTCTCCTATTCTTTTTGTCTTTTTTGGTTTAAAAAACAGTGTGTCTTTAGTGCCAATATGCTGGAGTTTCACAAAGAAAACAAGTAAACATGTCTCTCAATTCAATATATTTGTCTATCAGGAGAATTACATTTGATTTCAAGAACAAAGGTGTTTATCTGCTATTGATGTGAGGAGTAAACATTTCATTTTTCAGAATATAAAGAAGTAAATTTTAAGCCTAAATGAATAAATCTATCCTGGCTTCACAGGATGTCATATTACCAAACTCTTTAAATGATGCACCATAATATAAAGAGACTGAGAAATAGGCTATACATTCATTGGGTTGTTTCAGTAACTCAAATTGTGTGTGTGTGCACGTGTGTGCATGTATGTTTCCTATCTCTAACATCTTTAAAGCTCAAGGTACACCTTTTTTTTTTAACGTACTGAAATATGACATATCTTTTGAAGCAAATATCCTAGTTTATCATAAGGAGTGCTTATTAATTTTCCAGTATGTATTTGCAAAACTGTGTTTAGAGAAGAATATAAAAGTAAAAGAATAAGATTTTCTATTTTTGCATAGATTTTGGAAAAATAGCAAATATCTTTTGCTTACTGTTTTTCTCAGTTCATCTCACTGCTATCTTCAAAGTTCTGTATTTTGTCTTCCCTTTCTTGCTCTCTATTTTTTTTCTTAGCCAATCTCTTGTCATTTCTACAGTTGACCAATTAACAGTATGCAAATAGCTTTCAGATTAAAATGTCCAGTCCAGTTCCTTTGTCTGAGCAGCATAATTACATATCTATTCCTTGCTACATACTTGGATGCTAATATTTTTCATCACCTCAACTTATACCAGAAAATACTGTTTTTCCACAAGCTGGATGTGATTATAAATAATGAGATACTATCTTTCTGTGTCTCATAAAGGAGCTTGAATTTACTCCCCAAAAAGGAAACTCAGTTTTTCTGCTTCCAGTATGAGTAGGCATACTTTTCCCAATTCCTTTCAAAAAGTGTAAGCAAAATATAACTAAACAAGTGTAATCCTAATATATAAAACAAACATTAGAAAACTCTAAAAGGTGGAGAGAGGACAGTTGGGCTAGAGATCTTGTGATATAAGAAATGACATAGGGAACAAGGAGTTCCACAAGTTTTACTTTTGCTTCATATATCTCAGGCTTGTAGCTAAAAAAGCCAGCAGCCCAAAAATGTCAGCAGATGTAGACAAAAAGAAATTATACTGAACCCTCTTTTTTAGCCAAAGGACCATGAAAGGGGCATCCTAGCAAAACATAAACTTTTAGATAATAACCACTATACTCCAGAAAAACACAGCAGAAAATACTGTGACACAACCCACCCATGCCAGCATAGGCCAAGTTGGAAGGGCAGACATCCAACGTTGCCAAATTGTACCATGCCACCTCTAATGCCCTAAGGTGGTATCAGAGAAGGCTGAGTAAGGAGGTTGGACTTCCATCCTCAACTGGCAGAGACAAGGCACTCCTCTCCCTTACCACTGGTTACAGGAGGTCTAGCCAGTAGATAAGACTTTCATCGTAGCCCAATAATGAGGATGCCATCAGCATCTTCCCCCTGGTGTCAGTGGAAACCATATGGAGAACAGTGTCAGTGGAAACCATATGGAGAACAGTAATAAGACCCTCCTACTCCTTCCCATCAACTGACAATGAAGACTTAGTGGGGAGTCAGCACTCTCACCTCTACCTAGCACTGACAAGGAGCCCACTCCTTAAGCCGTCAAAAGTGGCAGATGGGGAAGGTAGACTTTTACACCATATGCCATTGAGGAGGTGGCACCACTCCTCACCCTGCTGAAGCAGTTCAACCAAAATAATAAAAAAACATTTAAACAAGATCCAGAGTATGATAATATAATACACATAATATGCAGATTTCAATAGAAAATCACTTGTTATAACAAGAGCCAGGAAGATTTCAAACCCAATGAAAAAATATAATCAGTAGATGCCAAATTGGGATGACAGACATAATAAAGGGGCAGGACAGCAATAAAGACACAGACATAGAGAATGGACTTGAGGACACGGTGAGGGGGAAGGGTAAGCTGGGACGAAGTGAGAGAGTAGCTCTGACATATATATATATATACTACCAAATGTAAAATAGATAGCTAGTGGGAAGCAGCTGCATAGCACAGGGAGATCAGCTCGGTGCTTTGTGACCACCTAGAGGAGTGGGATAGGGAGGGTGGGAGGGAGACACAAGAGGGAGCGGATGTGGGGATATATGTATGCATATATCTGATTCACTTTGTTGTATAGCAGAAACTAACACAACATTGTAAAGCAATTATATTCCAATAAAGATGTTAAAAAAACAAAACAAAGAGCAATTACCAACACATTTAAAACACAAAAATATAAAATCTCAGTAAAAAATAGAAACTATTAGTAATAAAATAAAAGACATGAAGAAGAACCAAATGGAATCTTAAGAACCAAACAATACAGTAACTGATATGAGAAACCCAGTGGATGAGGTCAGTAGAATAGAACGGACCGAGGAAGAACTAATGAGTCAGAAGTTAGAACGATAGAAATTACCATTTAAATTTCAGAGACCAAAATAAACTGAAAAAAAAAAGCCTCAGGGGCCTCTGTTACTATAACAAAAGTTCTCACATTAGTATCATTATAGTCACAGAGGAAGAAAAGAGAGCAGAAAGAAAATTTACATGACCATATCACTCAATGCAGAAAAAAAGCACTTGACATGCATTCAATACCTACTCATAATAAATACCCTCAGAAAAATAAGAAAAGAGGGCAACTAGCTCATTTTGATAAAGAAAATCTATTAAAAATACTAAAGTTAATATTACATATACAAATGATGAAAGATTTGATGCCTTTTCTCTAAGACTGAGCAAAAGGCCAGAATAACAGCTCTCATCACTCTTACTCAACATTAGACTGGAAGTTTTTGCCAATCCAATAATGCAAGAAAGAGAAACTAAAAGTCATAAAGATAAGAAAGGAAAGAGCAAAACTATCCCTATTGCAGATGACATGATTGTGCATGTAGGAAATACCAAGAAACCTATTTAAAAACTCCTAGAACTGACAAGCAAGTTCAACAACTATGCAGGATGCAAGATAAAAGTTCAAAAATCAACTGTATTTCTATATACTAGCAATGAGCACATGAATTCCAAAATTAAAAATGTAATACTATCATTCAAAAAAAATACTTAGGTATAAATCTCACAAAAATGTATAAGACTTGTATGCTGAAAACGTGAAACCATTGATGAAAGAAATCAAAGAAGACATAAATTCATGGAGAGAAATACCATGCTCATGGATTGCAAGACACAACATAGTACAGAATGTCAGTTCTCCTCAAACTGATATGGAGGTGTGACATAATAACAAATAAATATTTGGTCTCCATCCCTGGTTCCTGGCACAGAGCTCATAAACCCTTGGAACCTCCTAAGTGGTAGGGGTTTGAGGAGCATCTTTTGTTATTCATAATAAGCTCCTTTCAGCCACACCTGACTTTATATTAATGAGGTGACTTTTAGAGGTTGAGGCCTGGTTGCCATGGGAGCCAACCATGTAATTAGAGGGTTGGAAATTTCAGCCCTATCCTCATGACTTTGGGAGAGAGTTGGGGCTAGAAATTAAGTTTAATCACCAATGGCCAATGATTTACTCAGCCTTGCCTGTGGAATGGAACCTTCATTAAAATCCTAAAAAAAAGGGTTAGGAGGGCTTCTGGGTTGGTGACCATATGGAAGTGATGGGAGCATAGTGCATCTGAAGAGGGCATGTGACCTCTGCACTCCTTCCTACATACCTTGCTCTATTCATCTCTTCCAGTTGGCAGTTCCTGAATTATATCCTTTATAATAAACCAGTAATAGTAAGTAAAGTGTTTTCCTGAGTTTTGTGAGTCCTAGCAAATTATCAAACCCAAGAAGAGGGTCATGGAAATATCCAATTTATAGCCAGTTAGGAGTATCAGAGGCGTGAACTTGTGATTGGCATCTGAAGTTGGAGGCAGTCTTGTAGGACTGAGCCCTTAACCTGTGGGATCTGCACTAACTCTGGGCAAATAGTGTCAGAATTGAGTTAAATTGTAGGACACCAGTCAATTTCCATCAAGAAGACAATTGCTTGGTATAGAAAAACTTCTGGTGTCAGAAGTAGGGTGAGTATAAAAAAAAATAGGTTTGACACTTTTCCTATCAAAATCACAGAAATATTTTTGTAGATCCAGACAAGATTATTCTAATATTTATATAGAAGTGCCAAGGATCTTCAATCACTAAAACAATTTTGAAAAAAAAAAAGAATAAAAATGGTATAATTGTGTACCAAAGATTGTACTATTGATATAGATACTGTGTAGTATTGGTCAGATAAGCACACAGATCAATGAAACAATAGAGAACCCAGAAAAAGCTCCCATAACTATGCCCAAGTGATGTTTGACAAAGGTTTAATAGCAATCCAGTGAGGGTAATATAGCCTTTTCCACAAATAGTGCTAGAACAAATTGGACATCTATGGGTAAAAAGAGGAAACTCAACCTAAGTCTTATATGTTATGCAAAAAGTAACTAAAAATGGATCACAGGCTTACATATGAAATGCAAAGATATAAAACTTTTAGGAAAAACGTGGGGAAAATCTTCAGAACTAGGGCTTAGGCAAAGAGTACTTAGACTTGACACTAAAAGCATGGTCCATACAAGGAAAAATTGATAAATTAGACTACCTTAATATTAAACTTTTCTCTGCCAAACACTCTGTTAAGAGAATGGAAAGACAAGATACAGACTTGGAGAAAATATTGCAAACCACATATGTAATAAAGCACTAGTAGCTAGAGTATATAAAATCTCTCAAAACTCAACATTAAAAATATCATCAATCCAATTAGAAAATGGAAACAACATGTGAAGAAACATTTCACTAAAGAATATATTTGAATAGGTTATGTATTAATCCCCTAGGGCTGCCATAACAAAAAAAATTTTTTTTTTCTCAGGTTTCTGGAGGCTAGAAGTCTAATATCAAGGTGCTGTCAGGATTGGTTTCTGGTGAGGACTCTCTTGCTGGCTTGTAGATGGCCTCCTTACCCTCATGTCCTCACATGGCCCTTCCTCTGTGTGCTTGCAGAGAGAGAGCTCTCTTGTGTCTCTTCCCCTTCTTATATGAGAACTTCCACATTATTAGCCAACAGGGCTTTTAACTTTTTTTTTTTTTTTTTTTTTTTGCGGTACGCGGGCCTCTCACTGTTGTGGCCTCTCCCATTGCGGAGCACAGGCTCCGGATGCGCGGGCTCAGCGGCCATGGCTCACGGGCCCAGCTGCCCCGCGGCATGTGCGATCCTCCCGGACTGGGGCACGAACCCGTGTCCCCTGCATCGGCAGCCAGACTCTCAACCACTGCGCCACCAGGGGAGCCCAGGGCTTTTAACTTTTAGTGAGATAGGAATAGATATAATTGTCTTAGATTTAATGTAGACAATTAAGGGGCTCTTTAAAAAAAAAAAAATCCAAGACAATATTATGGATGAAGGCAATATAGTTGAAACAAGGCTTCAAGATGACCAGCTTAAACTTGTAAATTTCTTTGGAGCAACAGCTCTCTTATTTTTCTTACAGTATATTACTTGTTTAGAGGTAAATCTAGCACTTAATTTATATGCATAATTAATTTATATCCACTTCTTTCTTGTCACTGTAGAGAAATGTCATAGACAGCTAAAGGGAGTTAATGTACAGTTTTGTTTTGTTTTTTCTTTATGAAATTCTGGGGTTCACTACTGGGATTTTGTGTTTTGGGTTCTTTGCATGGGTATAATCATTCTACTAGAAATGTAAGAGTGAGATAGAAGCATCAGAGCCTGTTTTATAGATGTACAGACACTGAATGAATATATTGTCACATATTTTTCATATTGATATATCACAGAACAAGACTAAACTCAGTATTCTGAACTTCAAGTCCTTTATTCTAGTGATTAAAAGTGAATAATATTTTTTTTAAATGGCTAGTCTCTATTTCGCCTAAGCTCTTTACCAATTCTCTCTTAATAAGTTCTGGGTATATATACACAAATCATAATTTGAAATAATATCCCTGTCTTTAAGGCAAGGATGGTGGGGTGAGGAGTAGATGTAATTTAATTATGGTTTGGGACAAATATTGGGAACTGGGTGAATTTATTGTGTGTGTGTGTTTTTTTAATCCCAGATTTTCCCTAAATATTTTATGTGTTACACTGCTTTTTCCAGATAATTATCTTTGTTCTCTACTGGGTAGTTACTATGGACTTAGCCCTGTATTTGTTGATTTTACCTACCTTACTTTGCATGCCTGTAAAGGAGGTATTGTGACTACTGAAGCATTAATGGCCCACAGGTAATGATTCACTTATGTTACCCAGTGAGAAGACCCTACTCTCTACCAGTAAACAAGGTACCCATCCACACTCAGTGGCTCTTGGCAACTTGGGTAATCAAAGCAATGGCTTGAGGTTGTGCATATAAAACTAATTAAAAAATGTACCAAGTTCATTTCTGAAAACTATTACAGATTCAAGGCTGATTAAATTGTATGTTTTTTTTCCTAGAGGCTTTAAGAAAGAATTTGTTGAAGTTGAACTAAGTGAGAAACACAGTTGCTCCTATTCAGTGTGGTCAAGCTCTAATTTGCACCTAGTATTTTAAGGAAACATGGCCCTAATTGGTGGGTCCATAATATATATTATTTAGCTATTGCAGAGTATGGTTGTAGATTGTTGAGGCAACAGGATTTTTAAAAATAAAGGAAAATTATTACTGCCATGATTGCAATTAAAATAATTTAATTACTATGTGTCTGCATAGTTTTTACACCAGAACACAAACAATTGAATTATTTGTGAGTATAGCATATGAGAAGACAATATAAAAGTTAACTATATGTGTATTTATATGTAAAAACTAAAGATTAATTTATTAAAATAGATGATATTAACAGGAAGTATTTGATGAAACCCGGTTAACTGATACTATCAAATTACTTTTTAAATATGAGGAAGAAAATATTAAAAATATATCTTTGCTGCATATACGTTCAAACCTCATACAAATGTGCTAAAAATAATTAAAGGTTTTAGTGGTAAATTAAAACTTTAATTTAGAATATTCTGAAGGCTACTGTTATTATGACATTCACATATTTTAATATAAATATTTGTGGCAATGAACAGACTACTTTGAAATCAACCCTAGGAGATAGTATATTCCATGGTTCTCAAGATCTTTAGGTACCTTGTCTCCAATGGCCACTTCCAGACACATCTTGTAATCAGCTAGTACTTTGTATCCACAGTGCCACAGCCAAGCATCTTCTGTGTAGTCTGGCAGAAAATAGCAATGACTCTTACTTCTCTTTTTTCTATAACAAACCTTACTTATTACTTGTCTAAAATACTTTACATAAAATGAAAGGGTAAACTAGCGCCAATTTATATCCAATTCTTAAACCCATTTTTATTGTCTCAGGTTATGGACACATATAACATCTGAAAACATATATAAACGTTAAGCATTTCCCTGGGTTCATGAAAAGTCAGCAAAATAGTTTACACCAGCTGAGAAAATTAAATTATGACTTCACATTTAAAGGTGATATTTCCTTTGTTCCAGAGAGGCCACAAAATTCTATACTATAGTGACAATCAATCTAAACTTCAGACATGGAATTTTGCTGCTTCAGTTCTTTTCAGGCTGTGTCATTAGTTGAAATAACTCCCCAAGGCTTATTTACACTTTAAAGATTTTTTTTCAGTGCTTGAAAAGAACATTTTCTAATAAAATTCCTTACTCTTAAAGCTAAAATAATCAGTGTATCTAAATTTATTTTGACTACACCCATTATTTAAAGCACTTTTACCCGGAATTCCTGACTGGCAGTGGGAATTCTCTGCATTGCAAGCTGACCCTGTCTTGGACTTAAAACCTACTGTGGCATCACTCATATTGTGGTTACAGTGTTAGCTAAAGGATTCTGAAAACTGTTAGTAATATCACTTTGACAGAATCTCTTCCTATACAGTGTGATCAGAATAATTATAGCCTAAGTTTAAATGGACAGGAGTAGTGTTGATGAGCAAATAAACTATTAGGGCTTTCAATTATTTTAATTTTATTGACATTTTGATGTAATATTTGTCTTACTTTTCACCTTGTCACTGACTCTCCTTCCTATTCCACTCATAAAAGAGATACTCCATATAGAGAAATGGATATAGCATTTTCAAATTTGGGTTTTATAACATATTGATACTTCATGTATAATTTATTATTTTATGAACTTTAATGGAGAGTAGGATTTAGCAAAAACATGTAAGTATGGATTTGTCACTCTCATAATTACATTTCATGATATTGTATTGGTAATCTTTTACAATTATAGCTTTTATTATATGTTATCCAAAAAAGCAAAATGGTTTTGAATACAAAATAAAACAATTAATCAAAATATATTAAACAACACAACATCTAGCACTGGCTGAGGAGCAGTTATTGCTATCCTGTAAACTGTTTTCCAAATATGAGCACATAGAGGAAAAATTGGGCCAACAGAGCCGTTCTAAGGTAAGTTGGCAGCCCACATCCGTAATTTTTCTACACATAGCTTATAATTCAATAAAACTTGATATCTGAGCTTTTTTACAATATAGTTATGAAATTGTTTCATATCTTTATCCATACACATTGTGGTCCTCTTTTGTATGTTGTGTGGCATTCATCAATGCTCTAAATATGGCAGGAATTAATTGATGTGTCATGATATTATTTCATTTTCATTCATAAAAAATATGTGGAATGATTTCAAATAAAGCCTATGATTGTCTCAAGTTATTCAATACTTAAAGTGAGAAATCTATGAGCATCCCTGAGGTCTCTTAATTAAATGACCTTCCAACCTGTCCCTAACTTTCCCTATTTAAATATCAAACCTATGATTTTGAAAAAAGTTTTAGAACATAATGTTCTTTAATTTCCTACATTTTTGTTAACCTTCTCCACTTATAAAATAATTTTAGCGCTATACTTCATCTAGTCTTAAGAGTGCACATCACTTAATCACAACATATCAAACTGTTTAATTAAATTTATCTGCAAGACACAGATCAGATGAGCCTGGTCCCATTGGTGAACAGAGATCAAAATGCTGACATCTTACGACTACACTAATGTTTAGAATATTAGGGTGACTTCTCTGCCTTTATGAAATGAGATTCATTGTATTTTACAGTTTAAATTGTCATAGGTGAGAAGAACTAAGTTAGACTCATTTACCATTTTCAGTTTAGATAACTGAATATCAGATAATCCTGGTAATGGTATAATATATTGATTAATTTGCAAATTAACAAAATCTTTAAAAAAAATCAATGTCAAATATTCTTAAGGAGATACACGATTCTGATCTGACAATAGGAGGTAAGGTAAGATGTAACAAATAGCACAGGTAGTAACAAGTAGCACCACCAGGTAGGCAGCTCCTGCTATAGGCTGAATCTTTCTCTTCCCCCCAAATTCATCTGTTGAAACCTAAACCCCAATGTGATAGTGTTAGGAGGTGAAGACTTTGGGGGGTAATTAAGTCATAAGGATAAAGCCCTATGAATGGGTTAGTATCCTTATGAAAGAGGCCCCAGAGTGCTCCCTTGCCCTTTCTGCCAAATGAGAACTCAGGGGGAAGATGGCCATCTATGAACCAGGAAGTGGGCCTCCACCAGACACTGAATCTGCCTACACCTTGATCTTGGACTTCCCAGACTCCAGAATTTATTCTTTGAGTCTATGGTATTTTTGTTATAGCAGCTGGAATGGACTATGACAGCTCCACTGTAGCTATTTTCAACAGATGCATGTTGAATTGCCAGTTACTCTGGAGATTGGTCTTTAAGTATTAAAACTGACAAAGTTGTACGTATAATCACTGCTTAAATTTAAACTTATTGTATTAGTATGTTTTGTCACAGTAAGAAGATAATTCAGCACAAATAATAAAATGGGAGATACCCAGGTATTATGTTTGCCCATAGCCAGACTTTTTCTTGATTGTATACTTTACAAAAAAAAAAAAAATTTTGTTTTTTTTGGCTAACATGGTAATATCCATTTAAATGACCTAAAAAAAAAAAAAAGAGAAAAGGCACATGTATCTCTGAAACTTGTTTATTTTTCTCATTCACTAAGTTACTGTGAACAGTATGACTTTTTCAAATAATTTGTAGAATCTCTTTGTCATTTCCTCAAAATAATCTCTTTGGTTCAATGTAGTGTTGATGCTAATTTTTTGTTTTCATCCAAAAGCATTAGTTGTTCAACTCTTAAAGCATTAATTAATATCTTATCAAATGGGTAACTGGAGAGTTTAGGACCAGATACTAGTGGCACTTAGTTATAATTTCTTCATGTAGACTTGGATTGTGATGTAAATCCTTTCTATTGCAGTGGAAACATTTAATAATGGGATTATGACCTAGAAATCCTAAATGCTGTATGTTATACTTGAATCTAGAATTTAACCATATTTTTACATAATTGTTCACACAGGGGAAAAAGAGAATCAGGAAAAGCTTTAAAATTTAGGAATTTGAGAGGTATAGAAATATTTTTCTCCTCAAAATGTGTACTCTCCCGCCCTGGTACAATATTTAACATTCTTATCTCAGCATTAAATAATTCATGTGGAATCTCACATAATTAAAGGGTTGTGATGATAACATTGATACAAATTGTTGATTTTTATTTAATCATATTGTAAACAATTCAAGATCAAAAGGAAATGAAAACAGTAAAATATGACTTTAGCCATAGCCCCAGCATTATTATTATATCTCTAAATAAGAAAGAGAATGAAAAGGCAGGAAATAAATAGATAAAGAACCCCAAGTATAAAAATTGTATTTTAATAGTCTGTATAATTGACACCCAGCATAATTAGGTAAATGCGATATAATGTACTGTTTCTTCCACTGTCACCTGTGAAGAATGACCTCAAAGGCACAAGCTCGGTAATTGCTCTAATTACCAGAGATTCTCCAACTCAGGTAGGTTAAAATGAAAAATATAAATTCATCCAATCTCTCTTAGACACCTTCAAATAGCCTGGGTATATTACTGCATTACACGTTGAAACAAAATTTCAACTGGGATGGATTTTTATAATGGTTATGATTCTACTGGTCCAAAGAAATGCCTGGGCTGTTCTTAAACTTTAACCTCAGATTTAGATGATTGCAAAGAATTCTTTTAAGCAGATATTCTTATTTTATTTTACATTGATATATATACACACACACACACACACACACACACACACACACACAGAATATATATGTATATCTTCAAGTTTACAAAATCTAATGAAATCATTTTAAAGAGAGAAAGAATCTTGAAATGTTGTTAATCTTATCTGTTGCCTTCAGGAAGACCTATAAATAGAGTCGTTGTTTCTGATTTTTTAATAAAATGAAACTTTTGGAAAAAAGCATATTTTGTAATGTTTTCTGAAAGCTTATTTCAAGGTTTAGCCAACTATGCTGTCAGAAAATTTCAAAATTAATGTAGCAGTTTCACAGCATAGTAAAGTCTGCAGATCTAATCTCCTTCCTCAAGCCCCTTAAATACAGAAGGAGACATTTTATACATCCTGGCACATCCTAAGCATCACTGTGTCAGAAACAACCCCAGGTGAAACTGTAGGGAAACAAATCAGAATTGCATGCAGACTCACTGAAGTCTGCCTACCTCAGGCACCTTCGTTCCTCAAACTTCAATCACAACCCTCAGAAGGTCAGCCTTCACCGTGGAGTCCTTTGTAGACCTTCCATTTCCATGCAGCACCGTGTTTGGGATATTTTCAATTTCCTCAAGCAAAACAGACATTTTTTTCTTTTATTTGCAGAACGCTGAGAGCACCATTTTTTTAAATTTGATAATGTAAACTGTGACAGTGTGTTAATGAGGGCTGAACCATTTGTATATTTTAATAGCAATTTTCTGGAGATAATTATTTCACCTCGATTCAGAGAAGTGCCTCTAGCGATGGGAATTTCATTCCAGATGTAAACAGAGCAGGGCCCCGTGGCAACCTGGAACTCTCTTTTCTGTCTTCTCTTTCTGTGTTATTTGCACTCTGTGTTTTTAGTTCACGGCTGGAGATAGTAGGCTTGGGGATTGGAAAGGGATCTGATATTACCCAAAGCACTTCCAACTCTGTGGGGAAGATGCTTACCTTGAATTGGGAACTCGAGCAGTGACCTTTACTTCTTTTCCTGAGCTATGGTTACAATATGAAAGAAACTCAAATTTAAAGCCTAATCTCACCTTTCATTCATTTACCAGTCTCCTTTGTCTCTCTCAAGAGGATGCATGGTCATGCTTTTGGCCAACTTTGATTCCAAACAGCAAATGATGGTGGAATGAAGGAAGACATGCTTGTTGGCAGAGACTCTGCTTTTAATTCTGTCCCAGACTGTCACATAATTAGAAGCTAGTCAATTTTGTTTTTATATTTAAGAGTTAAAAATAACAAAGATTTATGAATTTAGTGAAAATCGTCATAAGGGAGTTTGGATTCTCATTAAATTCTCTGATACACACAATTTTAGATTTTATAGAGAACATGGCATGAAAATTGTATTCCAGCCTGATCTCTCAGAAAAGATTGACAGTAATCTACATAATAGCAGTGCCAACTACACAGTATGCTTGTGTTGAAGGGGAAAAGTATCAGGGAAGGAGGTGGGGTTAAGTTCAAAAGGATAGAGCAGAGCAGTAATTAGGACAGCAGCGGTAAGATCACAGGACCATGGACACTTCAGCAAAGGACATAGTTTCTGGAAACCTAACTTACAGGAATGGGAGTAAATCCCACACTGCTGGCGAGAAGACAAGCAGAGCCTATCTAATCCCTGTCTGTTCTGAAGCTCTATGCACTTCCCCCATGGTTTCAAATTCATGTATTATTTGGACATTTCCAATTCTCATATTTATATTCCACTAAGTCTAGAAGAAAAGAAAGCATTGGTATTCTAATTTTCCCAGCAAAAGATCTAAAGATCCTTGAGTTATACCCTATACAAACCCAAACCAATCTCTAGGGCCAAGAGATATTGCTAGTCCCACTTTATAGATGAGAAAACTAGTTATGAAAAAGTAATGAGTAAAGTGTTTATGGTTGTAAACAACTATGAAGGCTGTTTTGCATGAGGAAGGGAAAGCTTCCTTCAGGATTAGTATTCAGAAATATTGATACTTTTCTGAAAATTTTAAAATTATTCACTTTTATGTAAATTTTTAATTTCAGCTTAATATTTCAGAGGATAACAATAATAAAAATGCATAATGTTGTTAACAGAATGTAAAGTTCATATGTGCTATTCCTTTACACCTTTTTTTTTTTACTGTTGGTTTGACTTAAAAAAAAATATTTATTTTTATTTTTTACTAAAGTATAGTTGATATACAGTATTATGTAATTTACAGGTATACCTTATAGTGATTCAAAATTTTTAAAGATTATACTCCATTTATACTTATTATAAAATATTTACTATAATACCCATGTTGTACAAAATACCTTTGTAGCTTATTTAGTAGTCAGTACCTCTTACTCCCCTACCCCTATATTGCCCCTCCCACCTTGCTTCTCCCCACTGATAACCACTAGTTTGTTGTCTATATCTGTGAGTCAGCTTTGTTTTATTATATTCACTGGTTTGTTGTATTTTTTAGATTTCACATACAAGTAATATCATACAGTATTTGTCTTTCTCTGTCTGACTTATTTCACTTAGCATAATGTCCTCTAAGTCCATCCATGTGGCTGCAAATGCAAAATTTCATCCTTTTTTATGGCTGAGTAGTATATATACCATGTCTTTATCCACCCATCTATTGATGGTTGCTTAGGTTGCTTCCATATCTTGGCAATTGTAAATAATGCTGCTATGAACACTAGGGTGCCTATATCTTTTAGAATTTGAGTTTTTGTGTCTTCTTCAGATATATACCCAGGAGTGGAATTGCTATGTCCTGTGGTAGTTCTATTTTTAGTTTTTTGAGAAACCTCCATACTGTTTTCCACAGTGGCTGCACCAATTTACATTCCCACCAACAGTGTACGAGGGTTTGCCTTTCTCCACATCATCACTGACATTTGTTATTTGTGTTCTTTTTGATGACAGCCATTCTGACAAGTGTGAGGTGATATCTCATTGTGTTTCTGATTTGCATTTCCCTGATGATTAGCGATGTTGAGCATCTTTTCGTGTTCCTGTTGGCCATCTGCATTTCCTCTTTGGAAAAATGTTTATTCAGTTCTTCTGCCCCTCTTTTAATCAGGTTGTTTGGTTTTTTGATGTTGAGTTCTATGAGCTGTTTATATATGTTGGATGTTAACCCCTTATCAGTCATACCATTTGCAAATATTTTCTCCCATTCAGTAGGTTGTCTTTTCATTTTGTTGATGGTTTCCTTTGATGTGCAAAAACTTTTAAGTTTAATTAGGTCCCCTTTGTTTATTTTTGCTTTTATTTCCTTTGTTTTAGGAGATAGATCAAAAAAACAGTGCTATGATTTATGTCAAAGAGTGTTCCATCTATGTTTTCGCCTAGGAGTTTTATAGTGTCTGGTCTTACATTTAGGTCTTTAATCCATTTTGAGTTTATTTTTGTATACGGTGTTAGGTATTCCTTTATACTTTCTTTTTTATTTTCCTCTTATGATCAATGAATAAAATAAAAACATTTTTGGAAGACAGACAAAGTTATAAATACCAACTTTAAACTCACTATGAAGAGACTAAATGTTAGACAATATTTGATTTGAAGGATACATTGCTTTACTCATGATGTCTTGTATGGGGAATCATCTCATCGCTTTAGTTCTTTCTGTCAAAATAAAATAAGAAATGATATGATATTATGTGAGAATCATAATGCTGCACAAACAGTAAGGCATGGAATAAAGATAGAAGATGATATGCTATTAAACATAACTTTTATAATTCTGATGCTGAGGCATAAATGCACGATATCAATGTATGTTGAGAATGCCTGCTAGCATTGTGTTCACATTAACAAGCATTATACACCTCTGTGTTCTTTACTCTGACTTTCTAGAATTTAGTTGTATTGCATGTCTAACATATGACATGCATAACTGAAGAAAGACATGCAGTGTGTCTAAAATTAGTGCTGGTGAAACTCATCTCAATATTTATAAAATATATTAAATGAGATACATACATACATAGTATATTTGGGTGGGACTATCTATCAAAACACCTTAATCGTAATAATGTTTGTCATTTATGTAAATTAAGATTTACATTTAATTTTGTTTGTTCTCATTCAGAAATCAGCATTATATATATATATACACTATTTTCAGATTTTCACAAACAGCAAGTGTGCTTTATTAAATAGTTTTAATAGTTATTAAAATTGCCTAACTTACAGATGTATCTGTTATATTTCATTTTTTTCTTTTAAAACAAGTACATTACTGGCCAGTTTTAATGCTCCAGTATTTTCTAGCTATGACATATTTGATTGGTAAAAGTAACTTTGGCTCCTGTTTCCCATCTGTATTCTGGTCAAAATCTTTGTTTTACAAAATTTTCCAAAACCAACTGAGTTGGTGAACTTTTCAATATTGTTTCATTTTAGAAACAAATATTTTATTAAACCTACAAATATTTGTTGAGCACCTATTATTCCAGGCATTCTCCTAGTCACTAGGGACAAAGTAATGACAGATAAAACCCCAGCTCTCATATAGCTTACATTTTAGAGAAACAAAAGAATCAATAAACAAACATCAAATTAAATCAATAATATCAATTTATCTACTGGTTATTACCAAGGAGAAAATACAATATGACTTCAGAAAATAAAATAGAGCTTGTGCTATGATGTGGGATAGGGTGTGGCAGAGTGGTTTAGGAAGCCTTTTCCCTTGGCCATGAGAGCTGGAAGGAAGCCATTTCATCCCTTGGTGAGGAGGAAGACAAAAAAGTTTTCATGGGGGCTTCCCTGGTGGCACAGTGGTTGAGAGCCCGCCTGCCAATGCAGGGGACACGGGTTCATGCCCTGGTCTGGGAAGATCCCACATGCCGCAGAGCAGCTGGGCCCGTGAGCCATGGCCACTGAGCCTGCGCGTCCGGAGCCTGTGCTCCGCAACGGGAGAGGCTACAACAGTGAGAGCACCACGTACCACACACACACACACACACAAATCCCATGCCAAAAAAGTTTTCATGGAATTAACACCGAGAAATCTGAACATTTTACAGACATTCTAGGTTCAAGAGATTTACAAACAATCTATAAACAAAAGAGGAATAACCATCATTTTCTGGTGAATAATTGATGACTGAAAGAGGTCCATGAGTCACAGAAGTCCAAGCTTTCCATTTTAATGACAGCAAACATAGGAAGTGGGCTGTGGTACCTAGAATCCTCCAGGACAAGATATGACTGCATTCCTTCTAAGTTGTATAAAATGGCTTTTATTCTGTTTCTCTCCTTCACCTGACTTACTTCAAAATGAAAGCTACATAATTTTGTCTTCACTGTTGTTTGTTTTTATGTATCTCTTTTGCTGTATGTCTTGTGTTGGTTAGAATCAGACAAACCTAATTAAAAATCCCTATTCCAGCTCTGAAAATACTCTACTTATACAGACTACAAGTACAGATTTGCCGTGAGCAGCCCAATTCAAGCCCGCTTTTGGCAAAATTATTAATAATGTTCTTTTCAGTCTCAAACCGTACTCATTTAGACACTAAATTCAATGTCACTCCAGCTATAGAAGATTTCATCCTTACTTTGCTGGAATTATTGATAGAATGTAAATACCCTTCATCTAAATGTATGCAGTTAAGAAAATTGAATTTTTTAAAATAAAGAACAGTTTGTAAGAAATGTAAAAGTATTTACAGTATTAGATTCTTCAAGAATGCAACAATGTAAAATCATATCTTTTCTTAAATTCTCTTATTTATCCACTGTTTAAAAGTACCCTGAAGCCACTTTTATTTGAAACTCACAGCTTATTTGTAGTTCTCAAAGCACTTAACATAGTTTTGACAGGTGATTTGCAGTCAATAAATCTTGAGTGAATAAATAAATGTAGAGGAGGTCATTTCTTGAGGAACTTAAATCTAACTTTAAGATATTACCCAAAGTAAATAGTATATAACTATAGGTTTATTAGTTTGCAGACTAAACAATGTAAAAAATAAAAGAAATAGTGACAAAAGGCAAAATGCTACATGGACAAAGTTTTTCTTGTTCCATATAATTTTCTTCATCCTGAATAAAACCAAAGAGCTTACATTCTGAGAAATAAGCAGTTGTTCCTAGGCACAGTTGTAACTCACTGTTAGTAAATGGGTTTTTAGTAGCCGAACTTCATAAACACAAGCAAGTTGACGGAGAGATTGAGTTAATGAAGATAATTATAATATTATGGCATTAAGGGGACAGTATAATTTAAAAAAGACCACTTTAGGAAATGAGTACAAAAAAGACAAATCAACAAACAACTGGGAAATCTATCAGGGGAGGAAAAATAAAATCAAGCAGATGAATGAAAGTATATTAAAAACATGATATGTGCTATCCAGATGTC
The DNA here is from genome assembly GCF_964374135.1 of Grampus griseus. NCBI lineage: Eukaryota > Metazoa > Chordata > Mammalia > Artiodactyla > Delphinidae > Grampus > Grampus griseus. The sequence goes on along the minus strand of NC_138997.1, from coordinate 134,871,827 downwards.
TTTGACTATTTCAACCATAGTATAAAAATGAGCTCATGTTAGTAACTGGGCTTTCATCCCTGAGGTATCATATCTGAAAATGACTAGGGCCTGATGACTGTTCCTCAATATATTTGTATTTTTTATGACTCTGAAAATAACTGGGAAATTAGGAATCTTTCTGGTTTATTGAGGCCAATGACTAAGGGCAAATCTGATTAAACATCATACCCTATTCTCCCCCCGGAACGTCATATACCATAGATTATCATAGAACTTCAAACATAAAGCATGACTATTTTATAACATGAATTTAAACCAATACAAGACTTTTACAATTATTATAATTTGATAAAAGTAAATAACTTTAACTTATTTCATTTGAATAATCAAAGTATCGCTACAAAATAAGTTTACTAAATATCAAAAATGAGTTACATGTCCATTTAAAATATAACATTTAATTAGAAATTAATGAAATTAATTTCATTCTCAGTACTTATTGTTGGTTCATTTATTTAGTCATTCAGGAAAAATATCACAGCTAGTAATGGGCAAAGCATAACATTTCACAGCACAGAATCTTATAGTAAAAATAACATCACCTTGATCTAAATATCAGGACTAGTTACTATTTTCTAGCAAAATTATGGAAATTTTCATTCTTATAGTTTGATTTTCTTTGTCATGTTGGATGTTACGTAGTTCTTTATTCCCTTTGTGACCCATTGTTATTAAGTACAGATCACCCTGTATTATGTAACTTATGTATCAAACATTCCAGACTTCATCTTCTTTTCCTAAACTTTTTTCTTTTGCTTTCTTCTTCTAATTACGTTTCACATTGTTACAGTGTGTGCATAATTGTAAGTTACCTTTCATTATTTTAGAACAAGTTTCTAAGCAATGTTTTGCCAACAAATAAATGATATTAAATATATGGTTGTAGAGAACAAGAAAAATATAATTGGTAAAATGTCTTTCTATATCAGGTTCTTCTTCCTGTGTTTCCTCACACCCTCAGAATCTCAAGGAATAAGACTTGAGATCACAATTTACTTTCTACCTCCCAAAACCTTGTTTTCTTGGTGGAATTCATAAACCTTAGTTGGCTTGATAAGTATAGCTAAAGAAATGTATCTTATGCTGAAACTAAACCTGCTTAATCTTAAGTAGAACATACATTATATGGTTGAGTCTTTTTAAACTATCAAAACAAGTAACAAGAATGGCCCATCTGAAGGAATTGTGCTTTTGCTATACTATCAAACAGGGATGCTTTGTGTCAAAGCATTATCAACATATACCTTTTCCTCCCCTTCATCATCTATCTCTGAATGTTTGGTTTTGAGGAAGACATTGTCATCTTATATTTGTCCACACCAATGATAGATATCAAATGGAGTTAAGTAAACCAAAGTGATAAATATTAAGAAAAAACATGTGATTAGAGAGAAATAGATTTGTATTTTTAAAACTTTCTTCAAAAAATGCCTCTATTAATATAAACAAAAATTAGTTTTTGAGTACATATACATTTCTTACAAAAAAATTTCTCCCCACAATGTCTGAAATTTGAGTATATTTCTTAGAAATATTGTGTATTCATTAAACAATTTGTTGAGGATCTGCTCTATTGCAGACCAATTTTAGGGGGTTAGGGACTACTGTTCTATGCCCACATACTGTGTCTACTTTTTTCTGGCAGAGGCTGACCAACTAGCGTCTACATCCTCCAGCCTCCTAAGGAGTTATGTGTGGCTGAGGAACTAACCTCTTTCATGGCAGGAAGTGTGTTCTTGTCTTAACTCACTCCTGAAGTTCACAGAACTGGGCTGAAGGGCTACCAATGGCCAGTGTGAACAAATATTGTCATTGTTCTGAGCACATCCTTCTCAAGACTCTGTTTCAGCAGGTCACTTTGACCCCTCCCCTGAATGGGCCCAGACCACCCTGAAGCTGCAATCTGGGAAGAAAAATCCATGCTTGGTATAGCGTGTCCTCTTGGACTTGCTGGGACATGACGTCAGGTGTCCATTCTGATTTCTTGTTGTCTATAGCATACCAATTATTAAAAATGTTGAAAATAACCCCTGAAAATAATTGTTGCTCAAATATGTGCTATATAATTATCTTAACATAATTATAAAATTTGTGTATAAAGCATAAAGCATGCAAATGTAGTTATTATTAAATAAAAATCCTCAAATATTATTTAATCCATCTATAAGGAATCAATTTAATAAGTTATGCCATACAGTGTAGAACTACGCAGCCATTAAAAAGAATGAGAAGAAATATATCTGTATGGGTAAATCAATATGGATAAATCTCTAAGCTTTTTTTATTTCCTATTTTGCCTTCCATATATATTTTTAAATTTTTATTTTATATTGGAGTATAGTTGATTTACAATATTGTGTTAGTTTCAGGTGTACAGCAAAGTGATTCAGTTACACATGTACATATATCTATTCTTTTTCAGATTCTTTTCCCATATAGTTTATTACAGAGTATTGAGTAGAGTTCTCTGTGCTATACAGTAGGCCCTTGTTGATTATATAATTTATACTTAGTAGTGTTGGTTAATCCCAACATCCTAATTTATCCTCCCACCCCACCTTTCCCCTTTGGTAACCATAAGTTTGTTTTCTAACTCTATGATTCTGTTTCTGTTTTGTAAATAAGTTCATTTGTATCATTTTTTAGATTCCACCTGTAAGTGATACCATATGATATTTATCTTTGTCTGATTTACTTCACTTAGTATGATAATCTCTAGGTCCATCCATTTTGCTGCAAATGGTATTATTTCATTCTTTTTTATGGCTGAGTAATATTCTACTGTATATATGTACCACATCTTCTTTCTCCATTCCTCACATCCATCACCTCACATATTTATCTTCTTTTTTTTTTGATGAGAACATTCAAATTCTCCTCTCTTTGCAAATTTCACTTATACAATACAGCATTATCAACTATAGTCACCATGTTATACATTAGCTGCTCCGATCTTATTCATCTTATAGCTAAAAGTCTGTACGCATTTTTTTAAATTAATCTTTATCAGAGTATAGTTGCTTTACAATGTTGTGTTAGTTTCTACTGTACAACAAAATGAATCAGCTATACATATACGTATATCCCCTCTTTGTTGGATTTCCTTCCGATTTAGGTCACAGCAGTGCATTAAGTAAAATTCCCTGTACTATACAATATGTTCTCATTCATTATCACTTTTATACATAGTATCAATAGTGTATATATGTCAACCCCAATATCCTAATTCCTCCCAACCCCACTTTCCCCCTTGGTATCCATACCTTTGTTCTCTATGTCTGTGTCTAATTCTGTTTTGCAGATAAGATCATCTATACCATTTTTCTAGATTCCACATATATGTGTTAATATACAATATATGTTTTTCTCTTTCTGACTTACTTCACTCTGTATGACACTCTCTAGGTCCATCCACATCTCTATAAATGACCCACTTTCGTTCATTTTTATGGCTGAGTAATATTCCATTGTGTATATGTACCACACCTTCTTTATCCATTCATCCATCGATGGACATTTAGGTAGCTCCATGTCTTGGCTATTGTAAATAGTGCTGCAATGAACACTAAAACTATTTTTAGTTTTCTAAGAAACCTCCATACTGTTCTCCATAGTGGCTGTATCAATTTACATTCCCAACAGTACAAGAGGGTTCTCTTTTCTCCACACCCTCTCCAGCATTTATTGCTTGTAGACTTTTTGATGACAGCCATTCTGACTGCCGTGAGGTGATAACTCATTGTAGTTTTGATTTGCATTTCTCTAATAATTAGTGATGTTGAGCATCTTTTCATGGGCTTTTTGGCCATCTGTACATCTTCTTTGGAGAAATGTCTATTTAGATCTTCTGCCCATTTTTTTGATTGGGTTGTGTTTTTTTTGATATTGAGCTGCATGAGCTGTTTGTATGTTTTGGAGATTAATTCCTAGTCGATTTCATCATTTGCAAATATTTTCTCCCATTCTGAGTGTTATCTTTTTTGTTGTTGTTTATGGTTTCCTTTGCTGTTCAAAAGCTTTAAGTTTAATTTGGTCCCATTTGTTTATTTTTGTTTTTATTTTAATTACTATAAGAGGGAGGATTCAAAAAGATATATTGCTGCAATTTATGGCAATATACAGATTCAATGTGATCTCTATCAAATTGCCAGTGGCGTTTTTTGTGGTTCTAAAACAAAAATCTTAAAATTTGTTTGGAAACACAAAAACCTCGAATAGCCAAAGCAATCTGGAGAAAGAAAAACAAAGCTGGAAGAATCAAGTGCCCTGACTTCAGACTATACTATAAAGCTCCAGTAATCAAAAGAGTATGGTACTTGTACAAATACAGACTTATACATCAATGGAACAAGATAGAAAGCCCAGAGGGGAAAAAAAAACCCCCACACACCTATGGTCAATTAATCAATGACAAAGAAGGCAAGAATATACAATGGAGAAAAAACAGTCTCTTCAATAAGTGGTGCTGGGAAAACTGGACAGCTGCATGTAAAAGAATGAGTCTAGGATATTCTCTTACATCATACACAAAATTAAACTCAAAATGGATTAAAGACCTAAATATAAGACTGGATCCTATAAAACTCTTAGAGGAAAACATAGGAAGAACCCTCCTCAAAAATTTTTAAAGCACCCTTCTTGTAAAATATTGTTACTTTGTAATTAGAAAGATGTCAGCTTGAAGGTTCAAAATACATTCCATGTTTGAACAGGTTTCATTGCTTTTGGAAAAGGTGTGATAAGCATAAAATAGAGACAAAAATAAATTTTGCTTTAAACTAAAACTTGCAGACTAACCTTATCACTGTCATTTCCAAAGCTGTATTAAATAAGATTACTGGCTAATTATATACGCCTGTACAAAGTGTCCTAACAAGAGTTTACACAAATATTACACTCTATTGAAAAATCAGTTTCCTACTCTTCATCTTGCACACTGTTTCACTAATAATATTCCTAATCTAATAGAGTTTACAGTCTATTGTGGGGAGAGGCATAATGCTAAATGATTACACAAACACGTGTACAGTTTCAACTGTGACGTGATTTACAAAACAGGTACATAGCACACTGAAGTCCTATTAACAGGAAAGTTGGCCTAGTCAAGAAACTCAGCAAAGTCTCCCATGAGGAAGTAAAGTTTAGCTGAGATATAAAGGTTAATAAGAATAGTGGAAAAGAAAAATGAAAAGAAATTCAGAGGAGGCAGTGGCTTTTGCATGGACTTGTGGGGAGAAGAACATGTAGGAAACGGGCTGAAGGAAGCCCACGGCTGGAGCATTTGACTCATGGCAAGATTTAGCAGTGGGGGGCACTGAAAGGCAGGTACTAGGCAGCTGAGACAAGTACCTGTAGGCCACGTTAAAGTCTATTTCTTGCCTGCAGTTAGTCTCCATAAAGTTAAAGTGTAGATAGGATTTATTGAGAAAGCATTTAAAGTGCTTCTCAAACTGGCATGTGCATCAGAATCACCTTTGGTCTGTTTAAACATAAACTGTGGAGAATTAGCCCTGAATTTTATGATTCAGGCCTGAGAATTTGCATTTTTAAAAAGTTATTGGTGATATACATGCTGCTGATCTGGTGAGAACACTTTGAGAATCACCAAAACTCAAAAATAACTGAAGAACTGTAGTATCCCACTTATCTATTACTACATAACAAACCCTTAAAAACTTAGTGACCTAAAACAATTTTTTAATAAGATCTTACAGCTCTGTGGATTGATAAACTTGGCTGGGTTGCTTCCTCTTGAGGGCAGCGGGAAGAATCTGTTCTCTGCTTCTGGTAGTTTTTGGCAATCTTTGGAGTCCCTTGGCTTGTAGATCTCTGCTTTCATTCTTCCAGTGTGTATCTTTCCTTCAAATTTCCCCATTTTAAAAGGACAGTAGTCATATGGGATTAGAACCCACCCTAATGATCACATTTTAACTTAATTATCTCTGTAAAGATCTTATCTCCAAATAAAGACACATTCTGAGATACTGGGGGTTAAAACATTAACATTTGAACTGGGGGGGTGGAAAACATAATTCAACCCATAACATAAGAGTAGCCCTGATTCAAAGGGAGGGACTCTAGGAGGATGTGGATACTGGCAGTTTTGGTTTATTTATTGGGCTGGATTTGCATATTATTTCCATATTTCCTTATTTTGAGAAAATACCAGGTAACAGGGAAGTACGGAAGAAACTGCCAATTTTTTAAAAATACAGATAGTAAATGCTTCCACTATTCCTGTATTAACCTCACTCATTCATTCATTCTTCTTTTCATAGTCAAGTAATATTTACTGCCAAGAATAGTCAAATGCCAGGTGACTAACACAGCAAAAGGCTGTTTTGTTTCTACATTGAAAGGAAAAATATGAACTTTAATCTTTAAAAAATTCACCACTGGCATTATCAACTATTAAAATTGAAATAAATAGAGGACAGAATTTATTGCTTTTAATTGTGTACAATTATGGTTAAAATACCTTCTTTCCCAATTGGTTCTCAAATATCATGTCCTCCTATGGTTTTACTTCAGATGCAGGTGCAAAATTATTGTTAGAATGATAAATAAATTAGGAAAAATATCCTCTTATCCTTTACAAGACTTCAATGTCACAGTTTTCATGATGTAGTAAAATTCAGGAATATGTTACTACAATAAATTTTTACTCTCAATCACTTGAAATTTTTTTTAAAAAGAGACATTCCAACTCAAAACTCAAAACTTTTACTTGTACAAAAGAGGTTTTAAAATATATATTTAATTTAGTTGTGGTGCATATGAATTTAATCATTTTCTTTAAGGAAAGAAATAGAAGAAACATAATCCTCCAACTCATATTACTGAAAATAATTTTATTTTTTGCTCTTATTTTTGTTAACATGATTTAATTCAATGTATTAGAGAACTATACACTGATGACTTACAATATAAAATTCTTGTACTAGAAACTGGTGCTCTAACACTGAACAAAATAGGCATATCCTCCCTTCTTGGAGTAGATTTTCTATTGGGAAGGCACATATCAAAAAGCTAGCCTAGCTCTCCACCCAACCGCTGCCAGGCCATCACAGACACGAGCTGTGTACAGCCCATCATCGCCAGGGTCACCAAGGTGCTGCGCAGGACCGGTTCGCAGGGACAGTGCACACAGGTGTGCATAGAATTCATGAAGGACAGGAGCCGCTCACTGATGGGAAACGTGAAAGGCCCCATGCGCGAGGGCAATGTGCTCACCCTGCTGGTGTCAGAGCCAGAGGCTTAGAGGCTGCGCAGAACATGTGACTGTGTCCTGGATGTCTGGGTCGACCACTTGGCCCACGAGGATGATCTGCTGTTAATAAATGATGATCTGCTGTTATATTGTATGTTAAAAAAACAAAAAGCTGACCTATTACAAATACGAGAATTTATTAAAATGTATGTTTCAAAAAATGATAATTTAATCTGAAAATTAAAACAAAAAGGATATAAATGAGGAAAGATGGGTTATGTTGTGGTGTTTAGGGAGAGCTTTCCAGAGAGAATTGATAGCATATGTAAACATTCAGATATGACATAATCTTCAATATAATATGTCTTTATTATTGATCAGAAATGTGTTGAAATTAATAGATTTTTTTAATTTATGATATTTTTTAGATTGATGAGTCCTTTTTATTTTTTATGAGTCCTTTTTAGGACCTCTGAAACCTGCATCAAAAGTTCCTTCTGCTACTTAATGCAAGTGAAATATAAATTTGAAAAATAATTCATTTACTCATATAGGCACAAAGTTTACAGGAGTATTTATGAATTCTCACTATTTTTCTAAAAAACTATTCTTCACTACACTTTTTATCTGGGGTAAGGATGAAACAAAGCAATGCATCATTCTGCATGTTAGAAAGCAAAACAAATCCAATCCTCTAAACAAAACTTCCTCTTATGTTTCTTAATTTTCAGGGTTTTTTAAATATCTTTAAAAATAAAATTAGTAATTTTATTTTTGTATTAGTAATTGACTTTTCAAAAAGCCTAAACAAATAAGCAGACAGGAAATTTTAATGGGGAATGAATTAAGAAATATAAAAATCGTAAGTATTTTCATTTAAGAGGAAATATAGAATAACTAGAGCAACTCTACATTTGGAATTATGTAATCTAGAGATGAATATGAGGACACTTTATGTCCTTCTGTAACAGTAAGTGATACCACTGCTTATAATTCCTACTGAGAAGCAAAATTGGATTAGACTATACTGTAAAGATTGTAGATGATATGCCAGGAAGAATTCCTTGTTGTGGGGAATATAGCCACTGAATGGCTTCTTTCAGTGTAATTGTTTCAATAACACTACTTTATTGTTCTGTCATTACATCTGCTTTAAAAATACTTTCCATTTTTCTCTATGTTCTGCAGTCAACAATTTTAAATAAGCATAATATATTCAATAAAATCACTATCTCCTTAATAGTAGGACTGATCTTGTAGAAGGGAATCCTCCTACCAAGTGCAGCATCTGGCCTACTAAAGCTTGTATTATTAGAAATGTTTTATGAAAATCCCATTACGATAATTTAGATTCTGTTTGAAGTAAGTGATAGAAACCATCGTTTTTAGCTTAAGCCAAACAAGGGAAAGGATTGGCAGGATATTGTAGAAATGACAAATTTAAGGAACAGAATTAAGGAGCAGAGCTCCAGACAAGAACCTCAATAATAGGAATTTTTGGATTTTCTCTATGGAAACACTGCTGATTCTGAAAATTAGCCCACAAACTCCCAGCTTCCCTGATTAACAGTTTCAAATTCCAATTCCTAGAGAGAGAATTTCTAGTTTGGGTTGAATGTCAAATAGTTATAGGTATTTGGGTAGGAAAATTCATGACTATTTGGAAAAATATCAACTCCTAAAAAATTAAATACTGTTTTTTTTTAAATATATTCTTAAAATTATTTATTTATTTATTTTTATTTTTAACATCTTTTTTGGGGTATAATTGCTTTACAATGGTGTGTTAGTTTCTGCTTTATAACAAAGTGAATCAGTTATACATACACACATGCTCCCATATCTCTTCCCTCTTGCATCTCCCTCCCTCCCACCCTCCCTATCCCACCCCTCCAGGTGGTCACAAAGCACCGAGCCGATATCCTTGTGCCACGCGGCTGCTTCCCACTAGCTATCTACCTTACGTTTGTTAGTGTATATATGTCCATGCCTCTCTCTCGCCCTGTCACAGCTCACCCTTTCCCCTCCCCATATCCTCAAGCCCGTTCTCCAGTAGGTCTGTGTCTTTATTCCTGTCTTACCCTTAGGTTCTTCATGACATGTTTTTTCTTAAATTCCATATATATGTGTTAGCATACGGTATTTGTCTTTTTCTTTCTGACTTATTTCACTCTGTATGACAGACTCTAGGTCTATCCACCTCATTACAAATAGCTCAATTTCGTTTCTTTTTATGGCTGAGTAATATTCCATTGTATATATGTGCGACATCTTCTTTATCCATTCATCCAATAATGGACACTTAGGTTGTTTCCATCTCCGGGCTATTGTAAATAGAGCTGCAATGAACATTTTGGTACATGACTCTTTTTGAATTATGGGTTTTTCAGGGTATATGCCCAGTAGTGGGATTGCTGGGTCATATGGTAGTTCTATTTTTAGTTTTTTAAGGAACCTCCGTACTGTTCTCCATAGTGGCTGAACCAATTCACATTCCCACCAGCAGTGCAAGAGTGTTCCCTTTTCTCCACACCGTCTCCGGCATTTATTGTTTCTAGATTTTTTGATGATGGCCATTCTGACTGGTGTGAGATGATATCTCATTGTAGTTTTGATTTGCATTTCTCTAATGATTAATGATGTTGAGCATTCTTTCATGTGTTTGTTGGCAGTCTGTTTATCTTCTTTGGAGAAATGTCTATTTAGGTCTTCTGCCCATTATTGGATTGGGTTGTTTATTTATTTGTTATTGAGCTGCATGAGCTGCTTGTAAATTTTGGAAATTAATCCTTTGTCAGTTGCTTCATTTGCAAATATTTTCTCCCATTCTGAGGGTTGTCTTTTTCTCTTGTTTATGGTTTCCTTTGCCATGCAAAAGCTTTGAAGTTTCATTAGGTCCCATTTGTTTACTTTTGTTTTTATTTCCATTTCTCTAGGAGGTGGGTCAAAAAGGATCTTGCTGTGATTTATGTCATAGAATGCTCTGCCTATGTTTTCCTCTAAGAGTTTGATAGTTTCTGGCCTTACATTTAGGTCTTTAATCCATTTTGAGCTTATTTTTGTGTATGGTGTTAGGGAGTGATCTAATCTCATACTTTTACATGTACCTGTCCAGTTTTCCCAGCACCACTTATTGAAGAGGCTCTCCTTTCTCCACTGTACATTCCTACCTCCTTTATCAAACATAAGGTGTCCATATGTGCGTGGGTTTATCTCTGGGCTTTCTATCCTGTTCCATTGATCTATCATTCTGTTTTTGTGCCAGTACCATACTGTCTTGATTACTGTAGTTTTGTAGTATAGTCTGAAGTCAGGGAGCCTGATTCCTCCAGCTCTGTTTTTCTTAATCAAGATTGCTTTGGCTATTTGGGGTCTTCTGTGTTTCCATACAAATTGTGAAATTTTTTGTTCTAGTTCTGTGAAAAATGACATTGGTAGTTTGATAGGGATTGCATTGAATCTATAGATTGCTTTGGGTAGTAGAGTCATTTTCACAATGTTGATTCTTCCAATCCAAGAACATGGTATATCTCTCCATCTATTTGTATCATCTTTAATTTCTTTCATCAGTGTCTTATAATTTTCTGCATACAGGTCTTTTGTATCCTTAGGTAGGTTTATTCCTAGATATTTTATTCTTTTAGTTGCAGTGGTAAATGGGAGTGTTTTCTTGAATTCACTTTCAGATTTTTCATCACTAGTATATAGGAATGCCAGAGATTTCTGTGCATTAATTTTGTATCCTGCTACTTTACCAAATTCATTGATTAGCTCTAGTGGTTTTCTGGTAGCATCTTTAGGATTCTCTATGTATAGTATCATGTCATCTGCAAACAGTGACAGCTTTACTTCTTTTCCGATTTGGATTCCTTTTATTTCCTTTTCTTCTCTGATTGCTGTGGCTAAAACTTCCAAAACTATGTTGAATAAGAGTGGTGAGAGTGGGCAACCTTGTCTTGTTCCTGATCTTAGTGGAAATGCTTTCAGTTTTTCACCATTGAGTATGATGTTGGCTGTGGGCTTGTCATATATGGCCTTTAATATGTTGAGGAAAGTTCCCTCTATGCCTAATTTCTGCAGGGTGTTTTTTTTTATCATAAATGGGTGTTGAATTTTGTCAAAAGCTTTCTCTGCATCTATTGAGAAGATCATATGGTTTTTCTCATTCAATTTGTTAATATGGTTTATCACATTGATAGATTTGCGTATATTGAAGAATCCTTGCATTCCTGGAATAAACCCCACTTGATCATGGTGTATGATCCTTTTAATGTGCTGTTGGATTCTGTTTGCTAGTATTTTGTTGAGGATTTTTGCATCTATGGTCATCAGTGATATTGGCCTGTAGTTTTCTTTCTTTGTGACATCCTTGTCTGGTTTTGGTATCAGGGTGATGGTGGGCTCATAGAAGGAATTTGGGAGTGTTCCTCCCTCTGCTATATTTTGGAAGAGTTTGAGAAGGATAGGTGCTAACTCTTCTCTAAATGTTTGATAGAATTCGCCTGTGAAGCCATCTGGTCCTGGGCTTTTGCTTGTTGGAAGATTTTTAATCACAGTTTCAATATCAGTGCTTGTGATTGGTCTGTTCATATTTTCTATTTCTTCCTGATTCAGTCTTGGCAGGTTGTGCATTTCTAAGAATTAGTCCATTTCTTCCAGATTGTCCATTTTATTGGCATAGAGTTGCTTGTAGTAATCTCTCATGATATTTTTTATTTCTGCAGTGTCAGTTGTTACTTCTCCTTTTTCATTTCTAATTGTATCAATTTGAGTCTTCTCCCTTTTTTTTTGATGAGTCTGGCTAATGGTTTATCAATTTTGTTTACCTTCTCAAAGAACCAGCTTTTAGTTTTATTGATCTTTGCGATTGTTTCCTTCATTTCTTTTTCATTTATTTCTGATCTGATTTTTATGATTTCTTTCCTTCTGCTAACTTTGGGGTGTTTTTGTTCTTCTTTCTCTAATTGCTTGAGGTGCAAGGTTAGGTTGTTTATTCGAGATGTTTCCTGCTTCTTAAGGTGGGCTTGTATTGCTATAAACTTCCCTCTTAGAACTGCTTTTGCTGCATCCCATAGGTTTTGGGTCGTTGTGTCTCCATTGTCATTTGTTTCTAGGTTTTTTTTATTTCCTCTTTGATTTCTTCAGTGATCACTTCGTTATTAAGTAGTGTATTGTTTAGCCTCCATGTGTTTGTATTTTTTTACAGATCTTTTCCTGTAATTTATATCTAGTCTCATGGCGTTGTGGTCAGAATAGATACTTGATACAATTTCAATCTTCTTAAATTTACCAAGCCTTGATTTGTGACCCAAGATATGATCTATCCTGGAGAATGTTCCATGAGCACTTGAGAAAAATGTGTATTCTGTTGTTGGATGTCCTATAAATATCAATTAAGTCTATCTTGTTTAATGTATCATTTAAAGCTTGTGTTTCCTTATTTATTTTCATTTTGGATGATCTGTCCATGGGTGAAAGTGGGGTGTTGAAGTCCCCTACTATGAATGTGTTACTGTCGATTTCCCGTTTTATGGCTGTTAGTTTTTGCCTTATGTATTGAGGTGCTCCTATGTTGGGTGCATAAATAATTACAATTGTTATATCTTCTTCTTGGATCGATCCCTTGATCATTATGTAGTGTCCTTCTTTGTCTCTTCTAATAGTCTTTATTTTAAAGTCTATTTTGTCTGATATGAGAATTGCTGCTCCAGCTTTCTTTTGGTTTCCATTTGCATGGAATATCTTTTTCCATCCCCTTACTTTCAGTCTGTATGTGTCTCTAGGTCTGAAGTGGGTCTCTTTTAGACAACATATATATGGGTCTTGTTTTTGTATCCATTCAGCCAATCTGTGTCTTTTGGTGGGAGCATTTAGTCCATTTACATTTAAGGTAATTATCGATATATATGTTCCTATTCCCATTTTCTAAATTGTTTTGGGTTCGTTATTATAGGTTTTTTCCTTCTCTTGTGTTTCTTGTCTAGAGAAGTTCCTGTAGCATTTGTTGTAACGCTGCTTTGGTGGTGCTGAACTCTCTCAGCTTTTGCTTGTCTGTAAAGGTTTTAATTTCTCCATCAAATGTGAATGAGATCCTTGCTGCGTAAAGTAATCTTGGTTGCAGGTTTTTCTCCATCACTTTCAGTATGTCCTGCCACTCCCTTCTGGCTTGCAGAGTTTCTGCTGAGAGATCAGCTGTTAACCTTATGGGGATTCCCTTGTGTGTTATTTGTTGTTTTTCCCTTGCTGCTTTTAATATGCTTTCTTTGTATTTAATTTTTGACAGTTTGATTAATATGTGTCTTCGCATATTTCTCCTGGATTTATCCTGTATGGGACTCTCTGTGCTTCCTGGACTTGATTAACTATTTCCTTTCCCACATTAGGGGAGTTTTCAACTATAATCTCTTCAAATATTTTCTCAGTCCCTTTCTTTTTCTCTTCTTCTTCTGGAACCCCTATAATTCGAATGTTGGTGCATTTAATGTTGTCCCAGAGGTCTCTGAGACTGTCCTCAGTTCTTTTCATTCTTTTTTCTTTATTCTGCTCTGCAGTAGTTATTTCCACTATTTTATCTTCCAGGTCACTTATCCGTTCTTCTGCCTCAGTTATTCTGCTATTGATCCCATCTAGAGTATTTTTAATTTCATTTATTGTGTTGTTCATCATTGCTTGTTTCATCTTTATTTCTTCTACGTCCTTGTTAATGTTTCTTGCATTTTGTCCATTCTATTTCCAAGATTTTGGATCATCTTTACTATCATTATTCTGAATTGTTTTTCAGGTAGACTGGCTATTTCCTCTTCATTTGTTAGGTATGTGGGTTTTTATTTTGCTCCTTCATCTGCTGTGTGTTTTTCTGTCTTCTCATTTTGCTTATCTTATCGTGTTTGGGGTCTCCTTTTTGCAGGCTGCAGGTTCGTAGTTCCCATCGTTTTTGGTGTCTGTCTCCAGTGGCTAAAGTTGGTTCAGTGGGTTGTGTAGGCTTCCTGGTGGAGGGGACTAGTGCCTGTGTTGTGGTGGATGAGGCTAGATCTTGTCTCTCTAGTGGGCAGGTCCACGTCTGGTGGTGTGTTTTGGGGTGTCTGTGGACTTATTATGATTTTTGGCAGCCTCTCTGCTAATGAGTGGGGTTGTGCTCCTGTTTTGCTAGTTGTTTGGCATAGGTTGTCCAGCACTGTAGCTTGCTGTTTGTTGAGTGAAGCTGGGTGCTGGTGTTAAGATGGAGGTCTCTGGGAGATTTTCACCATTTGATATTATGTGGAGCTGGGAGGTCTCTTGTTGACCAGTGTCCTGAAGTTGACTCTCCCACCTCAGAGGCAGAGCCCTGCCTCCTGGCTGGAGCACCATGAGCCTTTCATCCACATGGCTCAGAATAAAAGGGAGAAAAATTAGAGAGAATTAGTAGAAGTAGGAAGAAAGAAAGAAAGAAAGAAAGAAAGAAAGAAAGAAAGAAAGAAAGGAGGGAAGGAAGAAAGAAAGAAAGAAGAAAAGCAAAGAAGGAAAGAAAGGAGGGAGGGAGGGAGGGAGGAAGGAAGGAAGGGAGGAAGGAGGGAAGGAAGGAAAAAAGACAGAAAGAAAGAAGATACAGTAAAATAAAATAAAGTATAATAAAGTTATTGAATTAAAAAATAATTATTTAGAGAGGAAAAAAAAAAAGGGACGGATAGAACCTTAGGACAAATGATGGAAGCAAAGCTATACAGACAAAATCTTACACAGAGGCATACACATACACCCTCATAAAAAGAGGTAAAGGGGAAAAAAATCATAAATCTTGCTCTCAAAGTCCACCTCCTCAATTTGGGATGATTCATTGTCTAAAGGAGGGAAGGAAGGAAAGAAAGAAAGAAAGGATGAAAGAAAGAAGGTAAAGTATAATAAAGTTATTAAAATTAAATATTAAGAAAAAAATTTAAAAAAACAAACAATGGACGGATAGAACCCTAGGACAGATGGTAGAAGCAAAGCTATACAGACAAGATCTCACACAGAAGCATACACATACACATTCACAAAAAGAGGAAAAGGGGAAAAAATCATGGATCTTGCTCTCGAAGCCCACCTCCTCAATTTGGGATGATTCTTTGTCTATTCATGTATTCCACAGATGCAGGGTACATCAAGTTGATTTTGGAGATTTAATCCGCTTCTTCTGAGGCTGCTGGGAGAGATTTCCCTTTCTCTTCTTTGTTCTCACAGCTCCCAGGGCTCAGCTTTGGATTTGGCCCTGCCTCTGCGTGTAGGTCGCTGGAGGGCGTCTGTTTTTTGCTCAGACAGGACGGGGTTAAAGGAGCCGCTGATTCGGGGGCTCTGGCGCACTCAGGTCGGGGGGGAGGGAGGGGCACGGAGTGCGGGGCGGGCCTGCGGCGGCAGAGGCCGGCGTGACATTGCACGAGTCTGAGGCCCGCCGTGTGTTCTCCCGGGGAAGTTGTCCCTGGATCCCAGGAACCCGGCAGTGGCGGGCTGCACAGGCTCCCCGGAAGAGGGGTGTGGATAGTGACCTGTGCTCGCACACAGGCCCCTTGGTGGCGGCAGCAGCAGCCTTAGTGTCTCTCGCCCGTCTCTGGGATCCGTGCTTTTAGCCACGGCTTCCGTCCGTCCCTGGGGTCCGCGCTTTTAGCCGCGGCTCACGCCCATCTCTGGGGTCCGCGCTTTTAGCCGTGGCTCGTGCCCGTCCCTGGGGTCCGCGCTTTTAGCCGCGGCTCGTGCCCGTCTCTGGGGTTCGCGCTTTTAGCCGCGGCTCGCACCCATCTCTGGAGTTCCTTTAAGCAGCGCTCTTAAACCCCTCTCCTCACGCACCAGGAAACAAAGAGGGAAGAAAAAGTCTCTTGCCTCTTCGGCAGGTGCAGACTTTTCCCCGGACTCCCTCCCGGCTAGCCGTGGTGTACTAACCCCTTCAGGCTGTGTTCAAGCCGCCAACCCCAGTCCTCTCCCTTTGATCCGACCGAAGCCGAGCCTCAGCTTGCAGCCCCGCCCGCCCCGGCGGGTGAGCAGACAAGCCTCTCGGTCTGGTGAGTGCCGGTCGGCACCGATCCTCTGTGCGGGAATCTCCCCGCTTTGCCCTCCGCACCCCTGGTTGCTGTGCTCTCCTCTGCGGCCCCGAAGCTCCCCCCTCCACCTCCCGCAGTCTCCGCCCACGAAGGGGCTTACTAGTGTGTGGAAACTTTTCCTCCTTCACAGCTCCCTCCCACTGGTGCAGGTGCCGTCCCTATTCTTTTGTCTCTGTTTTTTCTTTTGCCCTACCCAGGTACGTGGGGAGTTTCTTGCCTTTTGGGAGGTCTGAGGTCTTCTGCCAGCATTCAGTAGGTGTTCTGTAGGAGTTATTCCACGTGTAGATGTATTTCTGGTGTATCTGTGGGGAGGAAGGTGATCTCCGCGTCTTACTCTTCCGCCATCTTCCCAGCCCACCACCTTAAACACTGTTTTTAAAAATTAAAATATGAGTTTTTCTTACATGTTTCTTGTATGTTTCTGAGACTCTGGGAGGACAACACAGCTCTGCTTTGTTTTTCCCTTTTAAAATTTTACCTCTTCCAGCCACAGGTGCATTATGAATGATTTTCTGCAGTTTTAAATACTTAATGTAAAATAAATAGTAAAAAACACCTTGAGCGTACTTCAGAATTAAGAGATTCACAATATGTGGAGTTATTTAATACACACTACACATATATATGTATTCAGTTAATGTTGTTATTTTATGTACTAATATTATAGGTATGTTTGCTATGCTATTTTATGCCTATTTTCGAGCAATAAAAACAAAGAAAAAGAACATAGTCCACCACTCGGTAAGAGTGTTAAGATTTAGTTAATAGGCTTGCAGACATCCATGTCTTGATAAATAAATACATACACACTTATATTTTACATAAACAGTCCACATAGCTTTATAAGAATAAAGTTGTATTATTTAAAGACAAATACTTTAATTTTATTTTAATTTAGGAGAAGGAGAAACAATCATGTGAAATGGAAGAAACTCCTATATTTCCAATAATTATACCTTCAGCATGATATATTAGTGACTAAAAGATCACTTTAAGTGTGATACGAAGGTCATTAAAAATCATCAAGAAGTTGTAGTTGTTATTTTATAAGCCACAGGTTAGACAGTTAAGAAGAGGAGCTGATTTGCACTTTTCTTCTCTATCTTATATGTTTATAACATATCTTATATGTTTATATATAAAACAATTTTCATTTTTTTATATATTGTTCTTTAACCATGTCTTCTCACTCTTTCATCTCAAGTTTTATAATAAATAAACTCATTGTCCCAAACCAGTCATTTTACCATGCCTTCTGTAACTTAGAGTTGGTATTTCAACACATGTTTTTCAACCTTAATCATTTAGCTTTTAAGAGAAATTCTTGTGGAGGACTCATTTCCTTGATTCATTGATATTTGAGAATTTCTGCCTTTTATCTTTATTTTAGAAGAACAAATTACCTGATTTTAATACTTTGGATCTTTTCCTTATTCTTATACTATATTTCCTTATAGTATTTCATGGCCAGTTTGTATTTGTCCTCTGATTCTAATGTTAGTTTCTATATGCTTTTTTTTTTTTTTTCTTATTTGGGCCCCTTAAAAGAATTATCTTTACAGTTGAATAATGTAATATAAATGTGCCTTGATGCTAGTAATTTCGTATCAAATTTTCCCTTATAATTTTCATTTCAATCAAAATATCCTTTATTCTTTCATTTTATAGAAAGCTTCTCTTATGTGTTTGAATTTCTATTCCATTTATTGATTTATTTTTTTTACCACTAGTTACTAATTATCTTTATGTTGAACCAGTGATATCTATTCTCCTTATATATAATTTTTTCTCAACTTTAATAATTTTGGGGATTTTTCCTCTGTTTTCTCCATGGCATTAATATGATTTTATTCTTTTGAGGCCGGGTGGCATGGTGATATTTTGTTAAGCAGGCTCTCTGGAGGCACACAGCAAGTGTCTGCATCCTAGCTTTACAGAGTACTAGCCTTGTGACCTTAGACAAGTTGCTTAGCCAATCTGTCTAAAGTTTATTACTTTTTAAATGTAGAAACTTGAATTTTCTACCTAAAAATGTTTTTGTGAGTATTAAAAGAGATAACACAAGTAATGGGATTATGAGTTTCTGGCATATAGTAGTTAATAAATATTAGATATTATTGTTATTTATCAAATTTGTTTAGAAGGTAAGCAATGATTCAGTATATTGTTCTCAGTCTATTTCTCTAGTTCAACTACTTTATTATCTCATTCTATTGTTTTATCATCTCCTTGTTGAGCTTATGTATGATAGGATTACTATTAGTACTAAATTCTTCAAAGCACGAATAGGTAATCAATTTCAATCCTTTAGAAAATGTTCTCTTCCAACCTGAATTTTTCATCTGCCTTTTGCATGCTATTTATTATCTTTTGGTGGTTTTCCTATTGTGTTTGCACAATAGAACAATTTTCAGGCCATTTATTTCATTTTAATTTAACCTAATGTGGATAAATTTGTCTAGATATTATGCTTACTTTTGGATGACATGGGAAAATTTATTCTGAATTTTTCCCACCTTCTCTGGGATTACTTTGTGTTGGCTTAGGCAATTTGAATGGGATGTGAGAAACCAAGATGGCTTCACTCACATATCCAGTGCCTCATCTGGGGAAAGTAGTAGAATGACAGGGAGCTGGTCGGACTTCTCATCTCCGCTCTTGTCTCTTATTTTCCAAAGCCTCTCTGTATCCACCTGGCATCTTTCTCCACCAGAGGAGTGTGCTTTTTTTAAATGGCAGCTGGCTTCCAAGAGAAAAAATCATAAGCTGCCTCAGTCTGGAACCACATAGTACCATTTTGATTTTATTCTATTGGCTCAACAAGTCATAAGGCCAACCCAATCATGGGTAGTGGACATAGAGGCCACTTTGTGTTCAGAAGAAGCATATTTGTACAGAGATAAAAATAAATGTCCTTCACTGTTATATATTCTCCAGGGTCTAGAACAGTGCTGTCACATTGTAACTGGCACATATCTGTTGGATGGATGAATGAATATCACTTTCATCACTGCATATAGTTTAAGAATATATTTTGGAACAGAAATGGTCCTCTCTCCTTCTCTTTATCCTCTCCCTTCCCTTACTCTTTGTCTTCTCCTTCTTTTTCTTCTTTTACCACAGACTATCTATGATCATGATAGAGCATCTTAGAATACATTGTGGGAAATATTACCAAATATCATTCTTCTGAAATATATTGGCTTTCAAATAATGATATGTAACACAGCATTAAAAACTCAGGTTAGTAGCAAGAAACTAAGCAAATGTTCTGATTTGTGTTCTTGTGTGTTTACAAATTGATAAATATTTTATAAGCATGAGGCTGTGGATTCAGAAGATGTTTAATTGGGAAAGTCAAGGAACTTGATTTTTTTTTTTTTCCTCTGAGAGCCTCTTGAGGAATCTCAAGGTTTTCCCTTCTTTTCTGTGAACCCTTATTGTACATATAATCAAGAACAAAGTCCTTCGCTGTACCATAGCTTTTGCAATGTGGTCTATTTTTCTGTATGGAATTTGTTTCTTAAGACTTATTTCTTCAAATAAGCCTGGATACATAAATGAGCTTATTTGTTGCTTCTGTAGAGGAGACCTTGGCCCACACACTTTCTTTCTTTCTCCCTCCCTTCCTCCCTCCCTCCCCCCTTTTCTTTCTTTTTTCTTTCTTTGTTTCTTTCTTTCTTTCTTTCTTCTTCCTTCCTTCCTTCCTTCCTTTCTTCTTTCTTTCTTTCTTTCTTTCTTTCTTTCTTTCTTTCTTTCTTTCTTTCTTTCTTTCTTCCTTTCTTTTTCTTTCTTCTTTATTTCTCCCTTCCTTCCCCCCTCCCTTCTTCCCTCCCTCTCTCTCTCTCTTTCTTTTTTTCTTTCTTTCTTTTCCTCTTATTTCCTGTCTTTGGACTTTCCTTGTACAACGAAATGGAGAAGGAGTAAACAACTTGGATGCTGTCTCTTTCTACCTCTGGATATTTCTTCCATTCTTTCTTTCATTTTCTTTTCATTGACAGGTGAAACAGGCTTGTGATGCTACCATTTGGTGGTTACCCACCCTGAGAGGGTGGTGTTTCTGTCCTGAATTCTCCATTCAGACTCTTTTACTTCACAGTTAGCAAAGCAACATACAGGTAGGCCTCGTGCTTCTCCCTTCATGCAATTACCTTCCTCTGAGAAATTTACTCAAAAGATCTTGCTTTGGCATTATCTAAGCATTGTAGAAAATACCATTCTTTTTGCATAACTTATTCATGCTTATTACCAAAGTAATAAAATACAAATGTTTAAGTATCAGCTGTTCCTTTTGGAGTTCATGAGAGGGATCTTTGTTTCACAAGAAGGCAGAGGGGAGGGAACGTATTGGTTGCCAAAATCAGTGTGAACTTCTATTAATTTAGGATTAAATATATGAAAACAGCTAGGCAAAAGATAAAAGATGTTACTATGATTTCTTTGTAATTTTACACTAAGGCATCCCTGAAATTTAGCTGTATATATTTAACAGTGTTTAAGAGATGATAAATATCTTTTTCATAATTCTTATGTTGGGGTTCTTCAGAGAAAGAGAACCAATAGGAGATCTAATATATATGTATATTAATGTTATATATTATATACATGTAATATATATTAATATATTTGATATTATATAATACATATTAATATTATATCTACATTATTTCTATAATATAGGAGAGATAATTTATTATATAGGAGATCTAATATATATGTATATTAATAGTGTATATTATATGCATATATTATTATATTTGATATCATTTAATATATGCATATATTACATTATGTCTAATTATATATAATACATATATTTATATAGGAGAGGTTTGTTTTAAGGAATTGGCACATGCAAATATGGAGTCTGGCAAGTCTAAAGTTTATATGGCAAGTTGACAGGGTACAGATTCAGGTAAGAGCTTGCAGTCCTAAGTCTGAAAACTGAAAACTCAGGATTTCTATGCTGCAGTTTGGAAGTAGAATTCCTTCCTTGAGAAACCTCATTCTTTGTTCTTAAGTTCTTCACTGATTGAATAAGGCTCATCCACATTATGGAGGATAATCTGCTTTACTCAAGTCAACTGATTAAAAATGCTAATCATATCTAAAAGGTATCTTTACAGGAACATTTAGACTATTGTTTGACCAAATAAATAATTACCAATCCAGACAAGTTGACACACAAAATTAACCATCACAGTCTCCTTCCATTTTGACTTTGACTTCATAAAATGCACTTCCATTTCACTCATGATATTCACATTTTTTCATTATGATGTTTCTGACAAAGAAAGTTATCAAAATAGATGCATTGGTTTGTTTGTGGAACTCTTGCTCTATGTTAAAATAAGTTATTTGTTAAACATATGGAATGAATCCAGTAGAAAAACAGTAAATGAGATTTAATAGAACAGAAAATAGAAAATAGATTTGATAGAACAAAAATAATTATTAACAAAGAAGAAATAGTGATAATTCTCTATCATTTTGAAATCTATTGGGTTAGAAATATATTATTTCTTAATTTACATGTTGCCTTTTCAAAAAAAATTTTAGTAAAAAAGGAGTTAGAATTGATGATTTGCATTAGTGATTATTTGGTTTATTTTTTAAAAGATAGTTATGTATGAATACCTAATAATATATTGAAGATTGTACCTCAGATCTTTATCCAATTTGTTAAACATTTTGTTCATTGCATATTATTGTATAACAGTAGTTGGTATGTCAAAATTACCTAAAGGATATTTTCAAATATGTTAAAGAAGTTAGGACTTCTGAAATGATAGCATAAGGAGCTTAGTAAATTCTCTTTTCCTAAAAATTAATGATGAAACTGGACAGCATTGTCAAAAAAAATCCCTATCGGGATTCTGGAAATCACCCAAAGGCACAGAGCAAATTGAGAAGTGATTATTCAAGGAAAATTACTAAAGAGTGGTAGAAACAGTGGCAATCTGTGGCGTTTTATTGCAGTCAAGTTCCCCTCCCTCCCAGCTACATTGACATTGTAGGGTTTTTTTTCTAATTTTTTTAACATCTTTATTGAATTATAATTGCTTTACAATGTGCTGTATAACAAAGTGAATCAGCTATACGTATACATATATCCCCATATCTCATTCATCTTGCATCTCCCTCCCACCCACCCTCCCTATCCCACCCCTCCAGGTGGTCATAAAGTACCTAGCTGATCTCCCTGTGTTATGCGGCTGCTTCCCACTAGCTATCTATTTTACATTTGGTAGTGTATATCTGTCCATGCCACTCTCTCACTTCGTCCCAGTTTACCCTTCCCCCTCCCCGTGTCCTCAAGTCCATTCTCTAAACCTGCGTCTTTATGCTTCTCCTGCCCCTAGGTTCATGAGAACCTTTTTTTTTTTTTTTTTTTAGATTCCATATATATGTGTTAGCATATGGTATTGTTTTTCTCTTTCTCACTTACTTCACTTTACATGACAGACTCTAGGTCAATCTACATCACTACAAATAACTCAGTTTCATTTCTTTTTATGGCTGAGTAATATTTCATTGTATATATGTGCCGCATCTTCTTTATCCATTCATCTGTCCATGGACACTTAGGTTACTTCCATGTCCTGGCTATTGTAAATAGTGCTGCAGTGAACATTGTGCTACATGTCTCACTTTGATTTATGGTTTTTTCAGGGTATATGCCCAGTAGTGGGATTGCTGGGATTATGGTAGTTCTATTTTTAGTTTTTTAAGGAATCTTCATACTGTTCTCCATAGTGGCTGTATCAATTTACATTCCCACCAACAGGGCAAGAGGATTCCCTTTTCTCTACACCCTCTCCAGCATTTATTGTTTGTAGATTTTTTGATGATGGCCATTCTGACCGGTGTGAGGAGATACCTCATTGTGGTTTTGATTTGCATTTCTCTAATGATTAGTGATACTGAGCATCCTTCATGGGTTTGTTGGCAATCTGTATGTCCTCTTTGGAGAAATATCTATTTAGGTCTTCTGCCCATTTTTGGATTGGGTTGTTTATTTATTTGTTATTGAGCTGCATGAGCTGCTTGTAAATTTTGGAGATTAATCCTTTGTTAGTTGCTTCGTTTGCAAATATTTTCTCCCATTCTGAGGGTTGTCTTTTCATCTTGTTTATGGTTTCCTTTGCTGTGCAAAAGCTTTTGAGTTTCATTAGGTCCCATTTGTTTATTTTTGGTTTTATTTCCATTTCTCTAGGAGGTGGATCAAAAAAGGTCTTGCTGCTATTTATGTCTAAGAGTGTTCTGCCTATGTTTTCCTCTAAGAGTTTTATTGTGTCTGGCCTTACATTTAGGTCTTTAATCCACTTTGAGTTTATTTTTGTGTATGGTGTTAGGGAGTGTTCTAGTTTCATTCTGTTACATGTAGCTGTCCAATTTTCCCAGCACCACTTACTGAAGTGGATATCTTTTCTCCATTGTATATTCTTGCCTCCTTTATCAAAGATAAGGTGACCATATGTGCGTGGGTTTATCTCTTGGATTTCTATCCAGTTCCATTGATCTAAATTGTGTTTTTGTGCCAGTACCATACTGTCTTGATTACTGTAGCTTTGTAGTATAGTCTGAAGTCAGGGAGTCTGATTTTTCCAGCTCTGTTTTTCTTAATCAAGATTGCTTTGCCTATTCGAGGTCTTCCGTGTTTCCATACAAATTATAAATTTTTTTATTCTAGTTCTGTGAAAAATGCATTGGTAGTTTGATAGGGATTGCATTGAATCTGTAGATTGCTTTGGGTAGTAGAGTCATTTTCACAATGTTGATTCTTCCAATCCAAGAACATGGTGTATGTTTTCATCTGTTTGTATCATCTTTAATTTCTTTCATCAGTGTCTTATACTTTTCCGCATAGCAGAAAAGACAGGTCTTTTGTCTCCTTAGGTAGGCTTATTCCTAGGTATTTTATTCTTTTTGTTGCAATGGTAAATGGGAGTGTTTCCTTAATGTGTTTTTTGATTTTTCATCATTAGTGTATAAGAATGCGAGAGATTTCTGTGCATTAATTTTGTATCCTGCTACTTTACCAAATTCATTGATTAGCTCTAGTAGTTTTTTGGTAGCATCTTTAGGTTTCTCTATGTACAGTATCATGTCATCTGCAAACAGTGATAGCTTTACTTCTTCTTTTCTGATTTGGATTCCTTTTATTTCTTTTTCTTCTCTGATTGCTGTGGCTAAAACTTCCAAAACTATGTTGAATAATAGTGGTGAGAGTGGGCAGCCTTGTCTTTTTCCTGATCTTAGAGGAAATGGTTTCAGTTTTTCACCATTGAGAACGATGTTGGCTGTGCGTTTGTAATATATGGCCTTTATTATGTTGAGGTAAGTTCCCTCTATGCCTACTTTCTGGAGGGTTTTTATCATAAATGGGTGTTGAATTTTGTCAAAAGTTTTCTCTGCATCTATTGAGATGATCATATGGTTTTTATACTTGAATTTGTTAATATGGTTTATCACATTATTGACTTGTGTGTATGGAAGAATCCTGGCATTCCTGGGATAAACCCCACTTGATCATGGTGTGTGATCCTTTTAATGTGCTGCTGTTGGATTCTGTTTGCTAGTATTTTGTTGAGGATTTTTGCCTCTATGGTCATCAGTGTTTTATTGGCCTGCAGTTTCCTTTTTTGTGACATCTTTGTTGGCTTTGGTGTCAGCGTGATGGTGGCCTTGTAGAATGAGTTTGGGAGTGTTCCTCCTTCTGCTATATTTTGGATGAGTTTGAGAAAGAAAGGTTTTAGCCGTTCTCTAAATATTTGATAAAATTTGCCTGTGAAGCCATCTGGTCCTGGGTTTTTGTTTGTTGGAAGATTTTTAATCACAGTTTCAATTTCAGTGCTTGTGATTGGTCTGTTCATATTTTATATTTCTTCATGGTTCAGTGTTGGAAGGTTATACTTTTCTAAGAATTTGTCTATTTCTTCCAGGTTGTCCATTTTATTGGCATAGATTGCTTGTAGTAATCTCTCATGATCTTTCCTATTTCTGCAATGTCAGTTGTTACTTCTCCTTTTTCATTTCTAATTCTGTTGATTTGAGTCTTCTCCCTTTTTTCTCTTGATGAGTCTGGCTAATGGTTTATCAATTTTGTTTATCTTCTCAAAGAACAAGCTTTTAGTTTTATTGATCTTTGCTATTGTTTCCTTCATCTCTTTCTGATCCAATCTTTATGATTTATTTCCTTCTGCTAACTTTGGGGATTTTTTGTTCTTTCTGTAATTGCTTTAGGTGCAAGGTTCAGTTTCTTTATTTGGGATTTTTCATGTTTCTTGAGGTAGGATTTTATTGCTATAAACTCCCCTCTTAGAACTGCTTTTGGTGCATCCCATAGGTTTTGGGTCATCATGTTTTCACTGTCATTTGTTTCTAGGTAGTTTTTGATTTCCTCTTCGATTTCTTCAGTGATCTCTTGGTTATTAAATAGTGTATTGTTTAGCCTCCATGTGATTGTATTTTTTACAGATTTTTTCCTGTAATTGATATCTACTCTCATAGCATTGTGGTCAGAAGAGATACTTGATACAATTTCAGTTTTCTTAAATTTACCAAGGCTTGATTTGTGACCCAAGAAATGATCTATCCTGGAGAATGTTCCATGAACACTTGATAAGATAGTGTATTCTGTTGTTTTTGGATGGAATGTCCTATAAATATCAGTTAAGTCCAACTGGTCTAATGTGTCATTTCAAGCTTGTGTTTCCTTATTTATTTTCATTTTGAATGATCTAACCATTGGTGAAATTGGGGTCTTAAGGTCCCCTACTATTATTGTGTTTTTGTCGATTTCCCCTTTTATAGCTGTTAACATTTGCCTTATGTATTGAGGTGCTCCTATGTTTGGTGCATAAATATTTACAACTGTTGTATCTTCTCCTTGGGTTGATCCCTTGATCTTTATGTAGTGTCCTTCTTTGTCTCTTTTAATAGTCTTTATTTTAAATTCTATTTTGTCTGATATGAGAATTGCTACTCCAGCTTTCTTTTCATTTCCATTTGCATGGAATATCTTTTTCTATCCCCTCACTTTCAGTCTGTATGTGTCCCTAGGCCTGAATTGGGTCTTTGTAGACAGCATATATACAAGTCTTTTTTTTTTTGTATCCATTCAGCCAGTCTATGCCTTTTGGTTGGAGCATTTAATCCCTTTATATTTATGGTAATTATCTATACATATGTTCCTATTACCATTTTCTTAATTGTTTTGGGTTTGTTATTGTAGGTCTTTTATGTCTCTTGTGTTTCCTGCCTAGAGAAGTTACTTTAGCATTTGTTGTAAAGCTGGTTTGGTGGTTCTGAATTTTCTTAACTTTTTCTAGTCTGTAAAGCTGTTGATTTCTCCATCGAATCTGAATAAGATCCTTGCTGGGTAAAGTAATCTTGGTTGTAGGTTTTTCCCTTTCATCACTTTAAATATGTCCTGCCACTCCCTTCTGGCTTGCAGGGTTTCTGCGGAAAGATCAGCCGTTAACCTTATGGGGATTCCCTTGTATGTCATTTGTTGCTTTTCCCTTGCTGCTTTTAATTTTTCTTTGTATTTAATTTTTGGTAGTTTGATTAATATGTGTCTTGGTGTGTTTTTCCTTGGATTTATCCTGTATGGGACTCTCTGTGCTTCCTGGACTTGATTGACTATTTCCTTTCCTATGTTAGGGTAGTTTTCAACTATAATCTCTTCAAATATTTTCTCAGACCCTTTCCTTTTCTCTTCTTCTTCTGGAACCCCTATAATTTGAATATTGGTGCATTTAATATTTCCCCAGAGGTCTCTGAGACTGTCCTCAATTCTTTTCATTGGTTTTTTTTTATTCTGCTCTTCAGCACTTATTTCCACTATTTTATCATCCAGGTTACTAATCTGTTCTTCTGCCCCAGTTATTCTGCTATTGATTCCTTCCAGAGAATTTTTAATTTCATTTATTGGTCATCGTTGTTTGTTTGCTCTTTAGTTCTTCTAGGTCCTTGTTAAACGTTTCTTGTATTTTCTCCATTCTATTTCCAAGATTTTGGATCATCTTTATTATCATTACTCTGAATTCTTTTTTAGGTAGACTGCCTATTTCCTCTTCATTTGTTTTGTCTGGTGGGTTTTTACCTTGCTCCTTCATCTGTTCCATATTTCTCTGTCTTCTCATTTTGTTTAACTTACTGTGTTTGGGGTCTCCTTTTTGCAGGTTGCAGGTTTGTAGTTCCCATTGTTTTGGTGTCTGCCCCCCGTGGGTAAGGCTGGTTCAGTTTGTTGTGTATAGGCTTCCTGGTGGAGGGGTCTGGTGCCTGTGTTCTGGTGGATGAGGCTGGATCTTGTCCTTCTGGTGGGCAGGGTTGCATCCAGTGGTGTGTTTTGAGGTGTCTGTGGACTTAGTATGGCTTTAGGCAGCCTGTCTGCTATTGGGTGGGGTTGTGTTCCTGTCTTGCTAGTTGTTTGGCATGGGGCATCCAGCACTGGAGTTTGCTGGTCGTTGGGTGGAGCTGGGTCTTAGCATTGAGTTGGAGATCTCTGGGAGAGCTCTCACTGATTGATATTACATGGGGCCAGAAGGTCTCTGGTGGTCCAATATCCTGGACTCAGATCTCTCACCTCAGGGCTCAGGCCTGACACCTCGAGCACCATGACCCTGCCAGCCACACGACTTGGAAGAAAAAAAAGAAAAAAAATGAGCAGATAGAACCCCAAATCAAATGGTAAAAGCAAAACTAAATAGACAAAAATCACATGAGGAAACATACACATACACACTCACAAAAAGAGCAAAGAGGAAGAAAATTTAAAATATATATATAAAAATAAAATAAAAAAAAAGAAGAGAGCAACCAAACCAATAAACAAATCCACCAATGATAACAAGCACTAAAAACTAAAGTAATACAAACATAAAAACCAGAAACAAATCAGATGCAGTCAGAACCCCAAGTCTACACTTGCTCCCACAGTACATTGCCTCAATTTTGGGTTGATTCGTTGTCTATTCAGGTATTCCACAGATTCAGAGTTCCTCAAGTTAATTGTGGGGATTTAATCTGCTGCTCCTGAGGCTACACAAAGAAGTTTCCCTTTCTCTTCTTTGTTCGTACGGCTCCTGGGGTTCAGCTTTGGTTTTGGCCCTGCCTCTGCGTGCAGGTCACCCTCAGGCATCTGTTCCCACCCAAACAGGACGGGGTTAAAGCAGTGGTTGATTAGGGGGCTCTGGCTCACTCAGGCCAGGGGGATGGAGGGGTATGGTAGTCATAATTGGAATGTGGGGCGAGCCTGTGGTGGCAGAGGCTGATGTAACATTGCAACAGCCTGAGGTGAGCGGTGTGTTCTCCCGGGGAAGTTGCCCCTGGATCTTGGGACCCTGGCAGTGGCGGGCTGCACAGGCTCCTGGGGGCGGGGGTGTGGGTAGTGACCTGTGCTTGCACAAAGGATTCTTGGTGCCAGTGGTGGCAGCATTAGCATTTCATGCCCATCTCTGGAGTCCAGGCTGATAGCCACGGGTCGTGCCCATCTCTGGATCTCACTTAGGCAGTGCTCTGCCTTCTGTGGGCTCATAGAGCAGGAATCCCCTCTCCTCGTGCACCCCGAAACAATGGTCTCTTGCCTCTTTGGCAGCTCCAGACTTTTTCTCAGACTCCCTCCTGGCTAGCTGTGGCACACTAGCCCCCTTCAGGCTGTGTTCACGCAGCCAACCCCAGTCCTCTCCTTGGGATCCGACCTCCAAAGCCCGACCCTCAGCTCCCAGCCCCCGCCTGCCCCAGCAGGTGAGCAGACAAGCCTCTCGGGCTGGTGAGTGCAGGTCGGCACCGATCCTCTGTGCGGGAATCTCTCTGCTTTGCCCTCTGCACCTCTGTTGCTACACTCTCCTCCGTGGCTGTGAAGTTTCATCACCGCCCACCTCCTGTCTCTACCTGTGAAGGGGTTTCCTAGCATGTGGAAACTTTTCCTCCTTCACAGCTCCCTCCCAGAGCTGCAGGTCCCATCCCTATTCTTTTGTCTCTGTTTTTTCTTCTTTACTTTTGCCCTGCCCAGGTACGTGGGGAGTTTCTTGCCTTTTGGGAGGTCTGAGGTCTTCTGCCAGCGTTCAGTAGGTGTTCTGTAGGAGCTGTTCCACATGTAGATGTATTTCTGATGTATTTGTGGGGAGGAAGGTGATCTCCACATCTTACTCCTCCGCCATCTTGAAGGTCTCCCAAGTTTTCTGATGTTGACATCATAGTTTTATGAAGGCCGGGCAAGCCATAAAAACTAGAAGCTTTTCTGGGGCTACCTGATTTGGAGCAGTGTGTACAAAATTTCCATGTCCAAGAGTGATGTTGAAAAGAACCCTCAACTCAGTGACAAATATTTGAGGAAGGCCAACATCACAGCTAATCTATGGTTGTGATACTGTTGGAACAGACAACAAACCAACAGAGTAGCCAGATATTTAACAGAAAGATCTGAAGAATGATATAGCTATTGTGGGCATTGATAAGTTTCCATACATACATGGATGTCTGGAAAGCTGCATACATACTCAAGTCTATGTTTACTACAGCAGAAACTAAAGATGACTCTAGCTATCTACCTACCCTAGGCTGAACACAAAGCCTTGAACAGATGAGAAACAAAAAAGCCCAGCAGAAAGAAAAATCTGAGATAGACTTGTAAGCTGTCTAAGCATTGAATGGATCACCCAGTTTTCACATAGATCCATTAGTAATGGGTAGAAACTTTATTGACTCAAGATGTTCAAGAACAACCTCAGACCAATCACTGACTGACAGCTGTGCTCTGATGGCACAGAGGTGACACCTAGGAAGCCAGGCTTAACACAGAAAAAAAAAGCATTTGTGGAAAAAAGGCAGTACTATAGAGGCAGAAAAAATAATGATAACTAGCCTGGGGCTGGTGACAGACATTGGATTTCCTGTTGTTTGTGTTCCCCCAGAATTCATATATTGAAATTCTAATGCCAAGGAGATGGTATTAGGAGATGTGCCTTTGGAAGGGGCCTAGGTCGTGAGGGTGGAACTGTCATGAATGGGATTATTATTCTTATAAAAGAGACCACACAGAGTTCCCTAGCCCCTTCCACCCTGTGAGATTATAGTGAAAAGATGGCCATTTAAGAAACATACCCTCATCAGACACCAAATCTGTCTTCACCTTGATCTTAGATTTCCTAGCCTCCAGAACTTTGAAAAATAAATGTTTGTCGTTATTAAGCCACATAGTTTATGGTATTGCTATAGCAGCTCGAATGGACTAAGACAGGACTGACCGCAAAGTTCTAAAACTAGATTGTGCTGAAGGTTGCACAGCTCTGTACATTTACTAAAAACATTGAATTTCACTGAAATGGGTAAATTTTATGGTATGTAAATTGTACTTCAGTATAGTTTCTTTAAAACGGTTATATGAATGGCCCTCATCCTTAATAGTTATTTGAACTCCATCCCCACCCACCCATACACACAGCTAAAGATTTTGAGCTAAAGATTCTGCCAGAACTAAGATAAAATATTGTGTCTTTAATACTTAGAATTAATAAAGGTCAAGAATAAAGGTGCCTGAGATTAAGCCACTTAGAAATCACAGAAGAGAATCGTTTCAAGTCAGCAAAAAAAATCATCAGTTGTATACCTAATCTGTGATGTGCTAAAGAAGTGATACATGTCATCAAGGTGAATAGGGAAAAGTGAACATTTCAGAGTAAACCACCATGAGAAATAGAAAAGGGAAACAGGAAACAGGAAAGGCAAAGCAAATGCATCAATATTGCAATTTTTATAAAACTTTTGAGACCCACAAATTACCTTGCTTTTTCTACTTTATGATTCAAGGGTGCATTTCCCTAGGGGAGAGTGACACTTGTTATTTGGCAATATTACAGTTAGTTATGTCACATGCTGGATAACAAATAATGACTCTTTATGCTCAAATAAATTTGAGAGGAAAGGAAACTTGTAATCATGTAGTTCAAATCCTGAGGGATTTAGAATTTCCTGTATCTATGGCAAGAAAGGTCTCATAAGGTTCCTAATCCATGTTTTTTTCTACAAAAGTAAAGGGTAATTTCTGCAATCCTAAAAATACCATATTTAAAAAGAATCACAGTGTGTCACAAATAAAACACATCCTTCAAGAGACCCCTACTTGAGCCCTGATAAGGACCAAAAACATTAATGTCAGTAGAATAAAAGATGTAGTACACAACCTTTTCATGTAACTTGTTTCAAGGGAAAGATCTGGTTGATAATTACTGTAATATCCTGATCAACTAAATTCTAGTTCTTTAAATATACTCTATGCTTAAAATTATTAGGTGCTCAAATTCATCTAACCCTATATGTTGCTATTTCAATTAAGTAGAAGTTGTATTGGAGTACTGAAATTCCATAACTATTTCATGTAAAATACCAATAATTATAGTAATGACAATATTTATTATTCAATAAACATTCAGTGCTTACAAATGCCACACAGAAAGAAGGAGAAAAACATTGTGCTAAGGGAAATTACACTGTAATGGCAGGAAAGAAATGATTTAAGTCAAACCACTGAATAATAATAAGAAGAATATATTAGATAGTAATAAGTGTCATGAAGAAAATAAGAGAGTGTAATGATATTGGGGAAGGGGAATGGAGAATCACAGCTTTAGCTTGGTGTCTAGGGCAGGACTCCCTGAGGCCTAATATTTGAGCTGATGCTCTTCTAGGGAGAAGACATGCAAGTATCTGGAGCAAAAACTTTGAAGGCAGGAGAGCAAGCAATTTCAAACACCCAGGGGTAGCAGAAGCCATAGTTGAAGACTGAGAACATTCACTGAACT
This sequence comes from Grampus griseus, assembly GCF_964374135.1. NCBI lineage: Eukaryota > Metazoa > Chordata > Mammalia > Artiodactyla > Delphinidae > Grampus > Grampus griseus. Next base: position 134,839,716 of record NC_138997.1, on the reverse strand, counting down.
GGATGAGTGCTGAGTTAGGGAAGCCTGCAACCAGATGATGTTGGGAATGTGAACAGGCGTTACAATGGAGGACATTTTAGCTTACCACATGGAGCCTGTATGCATTCTAAAGGCAATAATATATTATTAACAATTAACAAAAATGTATTATTTAATAATCATGAAAGTATTTAACTGAAAAATATGGTATAACTAGAAAAAATTATTTCCCTTCCTAATCTTAACAGGGTAAGGAACCTCAGCAAATAATTTGTTGAAATGCTTCCTGGAAGTAAGATTTAGTCTTTGGTGAGTAGAGGTTATTATATTTTACCTGTAATGATAGTCCTTTGTAACCTTTAGAGCAGACCAACAGGTGCATAATTTGAAAACAGGTAATGAAGGAAAGAAAAAACAAAATAATTGAAAAAAGGACTTATCAATAAAAGAAGAACCTTGTCAGTTATGAGCTAGAAGGAAAATATTTATCTTCTATGAATTTTGGGGCTTCTGTGTGTGTGTGTGTGTGTGTGTGTGTGTGTGTGTGTGTGTATCTTCAAGGACCTCAAGCTTTGAGATTCATTCCTCCTAAATATATTTGTCGTGTCATTGCCCATCACTGAAGGTCTTTAAGATGTTATTCAAAGCTGAATGTGTAAAATTTAGGGAACTATGTTAAGTATATTTGTGTACTGAGTATATGAAAATTATATATATTAGGAAATTGGATCTTGGGGCAATATCAGTATCACCACTGGTAGGTGGAAATCTGAAAAACAGTGATTAGAATGAGTAGAATTTGGGAAAGAGAGACCTAGGTTAAGGAAGCCTGGTTAGCACCATTGGTAACCTGGCAATAACAACCTGTTAAAGTTTCTGGAGGTTTTTTCCCCTAGATTTGGAAAATCTTATACTTAGCACACAGCTATAACATTTTGACTCCTATATTGTAATTGTTTTTCTTTGTTGTTTTGTTTTGTTTTAATTATCTCTAATCATTCAGTTAAGTGTGATGCAATTGCCTGTTAGTATTGTGAAGAATAAAGAGAGCAGGCAAGGAAAGTCCAGCTTGTTCTACATCAACCTCTTCACTCACACTGAAGGAGTAGCAATAGCTAACACTAATAGTGGTCCTTAACTGGATACATCACATATCCTGCCCCAGATCACTTCAGATCACCTTCTACATGAATCACTTCTGAGAATACCAGCTTGGAACATTTGTAATTTGACTGAAGAGCCCTTCAAAAATATTGCTTTATGTTTGACTTTCTGCCCAGGGCCTCTCTGATAGACAGACTTTGGGACACTGCCTCAGCACCCATGGGAGGGCAAACCTGAAAGTGCATGATATTAACACATCCCTGGCAACTGTTGACCAATGGAGGGTGGGAGGATTGTTGGGTTAATTTCCGCTTGACTCATTCATTCCTCAGAACTTAATTCTGTAACACATTCTTAAAAGAGACATATAAGCCACGGACTGCCACAGCTGCTACATTCCTAGTTCAAGTCACCCAGAACAAAAAGCTTATGACATTTTTAACGGATTCTTGTGTATTGAAATCAACTATTTAGAAAGGACTGGTAAAACAACCATATGCTACATGGTTCTCAATTATATATACCTATATTTACTAATGTGTACATTTACCCGAACCCTTTTCTTTGGTCTGTCTTTAAATTCTACTCCCAGATTCCCACCCAGTATCTCATATGGTCTGTTTGATCTCATGGATAATTTCAGGATGCTGAATTGCATCTCTACCTTTGTATTAACATTGCATTGTTATATAGGAGTGGGTTGGTGTTGAAGGCTACCTGTTTGGAGCATGTTGTGGTGGTAGCTAGTACTGATTCAAAAAATATTTCAGCTCTTAATCTCAAGGACAAAGTAGATTTATACATTCTGGTCACTTTTTAGATGGGTAGGATGGGAGGAGGGCACAAAATTAGTTCTGGTTGTTTGTTACATGTAAGTCAAACATTTATTTGCAAGTGTGAGAACCTTCAGCTTTACTCTCCTCTGGTATAGTAATTGGCACCCACAGTGGCTCTTTCATCACTCTTGAGTCCTGAGTGATTATGATAAGCAGAAACCCCCTTACCATCTGAAAACCTGTGATAAACATGTAGACTAGTTGAGAAATTAATTGTTGTTTAAAATTATGAAGATTCTGGTGCTACTACCATAGTACAACCAAGACTGATACACCTATGCAGTTGTTCCTTAGTGATAAACTCTATTAGTATTCTTTCATATTGTTAGTAACTATTGGTAGGTTTTTATAATAAAAGCTATAAAAATCAGATTTATATTGTTTTAACTTATAAATACCAGATGTCATTTAAATGACTTTTAGTATTGTTTGGTTTTTTTTCCTATAGTGCTCTACTATATTGTTGCTAATTCAATTCTCCAATTAATGAGATTTTAAATACCTCATTTTTTATTTGGGGGAAACCAGTTCACTGCTCTATTCAAATAAACAAGCAGGTAGTTGTGGAGAAGCATTTTTACATTTTCTAATATCTGAACCCAAAAAGAGGCACCAAAATATTTTCTGGAATTTGGTTATTCATTTCATGTTATTGTGTGTTGTCACTTTACTGATATTATTTTCTAAAATATAAATCCTTTCAATTTATCTCCAATTATTTAGCAGCTCAAGTCCAATGAATACTAATGCCCAGTATTAAAATTATGAGTTAGGCTGACAAAGAGATTCCTTCTCTCATTTTTTATTCAGTTTCATTCATATGACAATAATTATTCCCCAAGCCATATTTCTCTAATTTTTACTTAAATGTTGTCTCCATGAAAGGATACTTGCATTTAAATTATTTATGCATACTAATCAAATCAAATCATTTTAAACCCAAGCAATTACATTTCTTTACAAAGACCAGCAACAAATCACACTTGGAAGAGAAATAGCAGAAAAAGATGTCAGGATTGATTCAAATATTTTATAAAATATCAAAAGAAAGATCATGCCCTTCATTTAGTCATTTCCTCAAAATTCACTAAGAAATCAAACCAGAGTTACTTTAAGAATAAATTCAAAGCCATCTGTTGTTTCATTCACAGCTTTCCACTTTTTATTCATAAAAATCAATTGGTAAGTAAATATATTTTAATCTATACGGGGAAATATTTTCTGGAAATTGAAAATTATTTTATATGATCACCAATGAAAAATTACCTTAAAATAAAATTCCAACACCATAAATTTTGTTTGAATAAATGTAATAGAATAACATAGCAAAAGTGAAAAATAAAATCTTCAAAAGTGAATATATGCACAAATATTTAACAGTGTATACAAATATTTAAAAGAAGGGCGATAGTAAAATATTTGTAGTAATACTTATGGAAAATATGTTAAATAATATCTCTATATTTAGAAACTACCTACCACACTTTCTAATTAATTTTTACCTATATATTAAATAAATATGAAGTTTAGGAAAAGAGAATATTAAGATGATTTTTCTCTACAAACAATTTGTTATTCTTTTTCTGCATTTAGTTTGAAAATTATTGGTATATACAAAATATTCTAATAATATATTCTTGGAATTTTTTAGCATAATATAACAGTATAATACCAGCATGCTCATTATTTTACTTTATATGATTTTCAAAATGAAAATGAGAATGCATTGTTTTCTAATTTCCTGATAGTATTCATCAATAAAAATTAGCATTATATCTCTGGGAGACTGATGCTACTTATTTTGGAAATCAGTGTAAAGAGATTTGGGGAATTTCTAATATGAATTGATGGTGACTTTTGTATGCATCTCATTAGAGTCATAAAGTGAGTTGAAATTTAAATCAAGGGTAAATAACACATTTGAACAAAATGTAGAAAGCTCATTAAAATTTAAAGTTTAAGAACTATTCAAAGGAATACATTATTTTGTATCTGAAGGAATAGATTTTTGTTACAATTTTAAGTGCCAATGAAAAGTAAAATAGAAGTTTAAATTTAATTGGTTTAACAATAAAAAGCATACAGTTCCTCAAGTTTAGAATCACATGATGTATACACATTTTAATTTCCTCATGAATGCTATTATAAGGCTGCAAATCACATATCTGATAAGGAGTTAATATCTGAAATATATAAAGAACTCATACAACTCAATAGCCAAAAAACAATCTAATTAAAAAATGGGCAGAGGAACTGAACCGACATTTTTCCAAAGAAGACATACAAATGGGCGAGTACAGGAAAAGGTGCTCATCATCACCAATCATCAGGGAAATACAAATCAAAACCATAATGAGATATCACCTTACACTTGTTAGGTTGGCTGTCATCAAAAATACGAGAACAATTGTTGGTGAAGATGTAGAGAAAAGGGAACCCTTGTACCCTGTTTGTAGGAATGTAAATTGGTGCAGCCACTATGAAAAACAATATGGAATTTCCTCAAAAAATTAAAAATAGAACTACATATGATTCAACAATTCCATTTCTGGATATAAATCCAAAGGAAATGAGAACAAATCAAAGAGAAATGTACACTTTTATGTTCATGGCAGCATTATTCACAATAGCCAAGATATGGAAACAGCCTAAGTGTCTGTCAGTGTATGAATGGATAAAGAAAACACACACACACACAGCCATGATAAAGAAGGATATCCTGCCATTTACAACAACATGAATGGACCTGAGGCATTATGCTAAGTGAAGTAACTCAGACAGGAAAATATAGATACTGTGTGATATCACTTATCTGTGGAATCTAAAAAAGCCAAAGTCACAGAAACAGAGAGCAGAATGGTGTTACCAGGGGCTAGGGGATTGGGGGAAAGGCAGATGTTGATCAAAGGGTATAAACATCCAGTTATAAGATGAACAAATTCTGGGGATCCAATTTACAGCATGGTTATTATAGTTCATAATATTGTATTATATACTTCAAAGTTGCTATGAAAATGCATCTTAAAATGTTGTCACCACAAAATCAACTAGTAATTAGGTGAGGTGATGCTGGTGTTAGCTAATGCTGTTAGTAACCATTTTGTAATATATAAGTGTATTAAAGCAATGCATTGTACACCTTAAACTTGCACCTTTTTAAATGTCAGTTATATTAACAAAATGGGGAAAATCCACATGTAGTGTGAAATTTTAAAATCCAAGAGTTAGAAAGGGATGTAATACTGTAAAAGTATATACACATTTATTTTATATGTAATTACGAAGCCTAAATTTTGGGAAGAGGCTGATAGGATATTTCTCCTCTACTAAAGGATGAGGAAATGGCTTCTCACATGTGAAAAACACCATGCGATTTCAGATAGTCTGAAAGTTCAATATAGCCCTCTCCCTGATAACTGTATAGTATTATAAAAAGAAAACATTTAATGAGGCCATTCCATTTCTTAAAAAAATAATACTAATTTTTAATATTATGCCTATTATGATAAACAAGTATACCTTAAAAATATTGTCAGGGCAAAAGAATTTTTTTAAAAATTTGCCAGGTGGAAAGATTAATTATTTTCCCTTGATATCCAAAGCAAAAACTGGCTAACATTAAACAACTAAGGTATGGTTAAAGATCCTGGAACCCAGGACTCCAAGATGCTACCATATTTAGAATGAAACAAAAACCTCTCTGTTGTCTGCAAGACTCTGAATTTCTTCCCTGACTCCTCATTGAGATCTCTTGCTTCTCTTATCCTAGCTCATTATGTTTCTGCCACACTGGCCTGTTTTGGGCACCTTACCCACATCAAGCTCTTTTTGTTTAGAGGTTTCTGTGCTTGCTGTTCCCTTTGCTTGGTGTGCTTTTCCCTGGTCTCCTTTCAAAAGCATCAGTTTGTACTATACGTTTCTGTTGAAAAATATTCTGTTGGAGATTCCTCCATCTAAATTATCCCCTGTAGAATCTAGAAAATATTACCCTACCTTACTTACTACCCTCAGAGCACTAATCTAATTGTAGTTATACAACTTTTTATTCGTCCCATATTTGCTGTCTCCCTCCACTAAAATATAAGCGCCATGAGGGCAAGAGAGCTTTTTGACATTATTCAATTGTATCCCTAGCACCTATGGCTTAGAACTGTGTTTTCTTGCCATATTTAAGATATTCTCTGAGTGAGTAAATAAGCTTGAATCCAGTTTTTCTGGTTAAAAAAAAGGGAGAGGCAGCCTAAATAGATACGTGTAACAGAGATTGAGTGATTTCTCACTAATCCATGTCTTCATTTTGGGTATGTGGGAGACAATACTCCCCCTAATTGCAGTCCTCTTGCGATTTCTTTCTTGCAATGTGACTTGGCCAAAGAACTGTGGGTAGAAGGTTTTTACCACATAGATTTGGCCATCATACATGATTTAGTTTCTGTCAGAGGCTGTCATTGCTCACTAGACAACTGTACACAGAGGATCCAGTGGAGGATTCTGAGACAGAAATAGGAGATGACAGAGCCTCAGATACAGGTAGCCTGGATCACTGGATCCTCCTTGAAGAAGAGCAACACTGTAGACACATCTTAAATGTGTTGGACTAAGATGTAAATGAGAGATACTTCTATTGTATTAATGAACTAAGATTTTGTGGCTGTTTTGAAGACCAGCTAGGAATTATTATCCTGGCTAATATAATATGCAACCATATAGAAAGATTTTCTGGTTAAGGATGTTCAAAATAACAGTGCTAGATATTTAATAATGATATGGGGTTTAATCTATTCTATTTTGATTGATCAACTTATAAGAAAAGAGGTATTTATTTATATGAGTTTTATTTCTTAGATTTCGAATGTTTAAGGAAGTTTCTAAAAGCAGTAAGAATATAAATTTTAGAGACTTTTAAAGCTGGTTGCCAATTACAAATAATATAAAATAGAATTAGAAAATTTAACCACTATACATTTAATATTTTTGCTCAAATGTCATTACATTCTTGGCATGCACTTGCCTGTATAAAATGAGGCTTAATAACACACGAATGGGACCATCATTAATGCAATTCAGAGACCCATACAGAGTGATTAAAGCAACCCAAATCGCCCTTGATCATATTTCTGACCACTGATCAGAAGTGTCTTTATACTGTCATTAGCTGAGCTTCTCTTTTATGATTTTCTATGTCCTTGTCAAGTAATTGCTTCAGAACCAGATCAATGAGAATCTATAAAAAGAATTAAGATCAAACTCAGCTCAAATATTCCTTTCAGTGTGGACCTGTCCTCTTTGACATTAGCATAGAACAATTAATATACATATATGTTCACCGACCCCCTCCCCCCCAATTTCCTCTACTGGGCAAAAGAATTGCAAAGCTTCAGGATTCCTTACAGAATTCAACATAACCTCCAGATAAGGGGAAAAAAATGCTATTATGGCATCGCAAACTCTACCAGTTCAGTGCATTTCCTCAGAAAGATTATAAGTGTTTTATGGTTGATATGCCTGAAGAAAATGTTCTGCATGATGGGAAAAAAGTAATTAAACCTAGTGGCGGTTTCTTTCACGAGCTATCAGGGTGAAAGACTAGAACTTACAGAGCAGTGAATAAGTGCTGATCAAATATCTATTGAAATTTATTCGGAATTAGTAGTCAATACATGCAATTATATTTTTTCAGTGTAACAATTGCTGAGAATATAGTTTGAGCAGATAGACATCAGAGGTTGTTCTGTTACTGTGCTAAACATATTTATTTTCTGGTATGTATAGTTCATGGACAAGTAAATTATACGGACAATGTGTACGTGTTATAAAAGATGTTCAAATATGCACTATGACCAATGGAGATTTCAATAGCTCATAAAAAAATATTTGCCTGAGTTTTTAAAATTTATTTGCCACTGAATTTGTCTAGTTAAAAAATGAGTGTGTGTATTTGTATAGATTGATTAAAATAATCTTTCATTTTCATGTTTCACATTCAGAGTTATTTTATTTTTCTTTATACACACATCACTACCTAGTACTTTCTGTTCCCTGTTGTTTGCTTGGATAGAGTCACCTTGATTTTCAGGTTGCCAGTAAAATGTCACCTTCCCTGAGAAGCCAACTCTCACAGCCCAATGGAAAGCAGATCCTTCTTTCCATAGCCTCTTAACAACTGGTGTTTTGAAATGTTTAATTTCTCTAATAAACTGTAAGACCCGTGAGCATCTTGTTTACCTCTGATTTCTCAGTATCCAGAGTGCATGGAAAAGAGGAAGTACTTGAAAGCCAACTCTTTGAATGAATGAATGAATGAATCTACTCAGTCCTATCCTCACAGCCAACAATGTAGTAAAGCCTTCTCTATTTACTGGGACTGCTAAAATAACCTAAAACTTTTCTTTGCATCTACTTTTCTCTTGTACTAATACATTTTTCATTTCACCACAAAGAACAATCTTGTGTAAATGTGATCATAATTACATCTCTTCCTTAAAATTCCCCCATTGTTTTCCATTATGCTTAATATAAAGCTAGTATGTATTTCATTACAATTCCATTGTAACAAATATAAAGATACCTATCAGGACATACAAAGTTTTATAGGACATGTTCCCAGCTCAAGACATATCTCTCTGTACTTGTTCCCATGTCACTAGGCTTGAGTCATACAAAACTTATTTTATTCCTGATCACACCTAGCTTATTTCTGCTTTGAGACCTTCACACAGGTTGTTCCTTGGGCCTGAACCACAACTTCAACCCTTAACATTAACAATCCTTTTAACATTAATAATCCTTGAAGTCTCAGCATAAGTTTTACGTCCTCGGTGAGGCCTCCTTGATGCCCCCAGAGAAAATAAAATGTACTATTCTGTTATATGGACATCGATAGTTACAAATACAACAATAATTGAACATATTTTCCCCATGAGATTATAAGCTCCTTGAAGACAAGTCATGGCTCATTACACTCTGCATCGCAGCACTGTACCAGGCACATGATAGGTGATCAATACATATTTTTGATAAGTTAATAAATTATTAAACAAAAATAATATACATGCTATTGCATGAGAAAATGTTAATTTATTGAATGATAAATCATTTATTGAATAATTATGTAAGAATAAATATTTGTGAATAAATATTTATGTTAGCCATACAATAATAATTAGAAGTAATATAATACTATCATAAATAAATATTTAGTAATGCTATGTATCAGGCACTGTTCTAGGTACAGGGAATGCAAAAAGAAAAAAATAATAGACAAAAAGCCTGGCTCTTGGAGAGCTTATATTCAGGTAGGGATGATAAGCAATGAAATATATAGTATGTTGGAAGATAAGTATTAAAGAGAAAAAAGGAAGAGAAGGCAACAGGTGTTGAGCTGCATTCTTCATGAGTCAAAAAAAGTGCAGGTATTTCTAATAGGAAAAAGAACATACCTAATTGAGAGGTGTTATAGACATATGCCCTTGTCCTTGAACGAAAGAGTTCTTCCTTTTCTTCACTGAGGACACTGAGGGCTTTGCTGAGCCTCATTAGAAACTACATGGTGTAATCTTTCCACTGTTAATGAGGCTTTATATTTTCCCTTTTACTTTAACCTTGAGGACTTTACCATGAGCAGTGAGACACACCTGAATGGTGTCTGAAACCTTCATGTAATATATATCCGAGGCACGAATAATAGTTATATAAGATAACTTTGCTAAACTTCCATAATATTCTTTTCTAGTTTTTGCATGATGCTACATATTTGATAGAGATGCATGAAAAACAATAGAATTCTCTCATTTTCCACAGATGATTTGATTAGCCAAGCTGTACCTGGAAGAAAATACAATGTCTGGAGAAAAAAGACTTAGATTAAGAATTAGAGAACAAAATTGATAAACCATTAGCCAGACTCATCAAGAAAAAAAGGGAGAAGACTCAAATCAATAGAATTAGAAATGAAAAAGGAGAAGTAACAACTGACACTGCAGAAATACAAAAGATCATGAGAGATTACTACAAGCAACTCTATGCCAATAAAATGGACAACCTGGAAGAAATGGACTAATTCTTAGAAAGGCACAACCTGCCAAGACTGAATCAGGAAGAAATAGAAAATATGAACAGACCAATCACAAGCACTGAAATTGAAACTGTGATTAAAAATCTTCCAACAAGCAAAAGCCCAGGACCAGATGGCTTCACAGGCGAATTCTATCAAACATTTAGAGAAGAGCTATCACCTATCCTTCTCAGACTCTTCCAAAATATAGCAGAGGGAGGAACACTCCCCAACTCATTCTACGAGGCCACCACCACCCTGATACCAAAACCAGACAAGGATGTCACAAAGAAAGAAAACTACAGGCCAATATCACTGATGACCATAGATGCAAAGATCCTCAACAAAATACTAGCAAACAGAATCCAACAGCACATTAAACGGATCATACACCATGATCAAGTGGGGTTTATTCCAGGAATGCAAGGATTCTTCAATATACGCAAATCAATCAACGTGATACACCATATTAACAAATTGAATGAGAAAAACCATATGATCATCTCAATAGATGCAGAGAAAGCTTTTGACAAAATTCAACACCCATTTATGATAAAAACCCTGCAGAAAGAAGGCATAGAGGGAACTTTCCTCAACATAATAAAGGCCATATATGACAAACCCACAGCCAACATCGTCCTCAATGGTGAAAAACTGAAAGCATTTCCACTAAGATCAGGAACAAGACAAGGTTGTCCACTCTCACCACTCTTATTCAACATAGTTTTGGAAGTTTTAGCCACAGCAATCAGAGAAGAAAAGGAAATAAAAGGAATCCAAACTGGAAAAGAAGAAGTAAAACTGTCACTGTTTGCAGATGACATGATACTATACATAGAGAATCCTAAAGATGCTACCAGAAAACTACTAGAGCTAATCAATGAATTTGGTAAAGTAGCAGGATACAAAATTAATGCACAGAAATCTCTGGCATTCCTATACACTAAGGATGAAAAATCTGAAAGTGAAATCAACAAAACACTCTCATTTACCATTGCAACAAAAAGAATAAAATACCTAGGAATAAACCTACCTAAGGAGACAAAAGACCTGTATGCAGAAAATTATGACACTGATGAAAGAAATTAAAGATGATACAAATAGATGGAGAGATATACCATGTTCTTGGATTGGAAGAATCAACATTGTGAAAATGACTCTACTACCCAAAGCAATCTACAGATTCAATGCAATCCCTATGAAACTAGCACTGGCATTTTTCACAGAACTAGAACAAAAAATTTCACAATTTGTATGGAAACACAAAAGACCCCGAATAGCCAAAGCAATCTTGAGAATGAAAAATGGAGCTGGAGGAATCAGGCTTCCTGACTTCAGACTATACTACAAAGCTACAGTAATCAAGACAGTATGGTACTGGCACAAAAATAGAAATATAGATCAATGGAACAGGATAGAAAGCCCAGAGATAAACCCACGCACATATGGTCACCTTATCTTTGACAAAGGAGGCAGAAATGTACAGTGGAGAAAGGACAGCCTATTCAATAAGTGGTGCTGGGAAAACTGGACAGCTACATGTAAAAGTATGAGATTAGATCACTCCCTAACACCATACACAAAAATAAGCTCAAAATGGATTAAAGACCTAAATATAAGGCCAGAAACTATCAAACTCTTAGAGGAAAACATAGGCAGAGCATTCTATGACATAAATCACAGCAAGGTCCTTTTTGACCCACCTCCTAGAGAAATGGAAATAAAAACAAAAGTAAACAAATGGGACCTAATGAAACTTAAAAGCTTTTGCACAGCAAAGGAAACCATAAAGAAGACCCAAAGACAACCCTCAGAATGGGAGAAAATATTTGCAAATGAAGCAACTGACAAAGGATTAATCTCCAAAATTTATAAGCAGCTCATGCAGCTTAATAACAAAAAAACAAAAACCCAATCCAAAAATGGGCAGAAGACCTAAATAGACATTTCTCCAAAGAAGATATACAGAGTGCCAACAAACACATGAAAGAATGCTCAACATCACTAATCATTAGAGAAATGCAAATCAAAACTACAATGAGATATCATCTCACACCAGTCAGAATGGCCATCATCAAAAAATCTAGAAACAATAAATGCCGGAGACGGTGTGGAGAAAAGGGAACCCTCTTACACTGTTGGTGGGAATGTAAATTGATACAGCCACTGTGGAGAACAGTATGGAGGTTCCTTAAAAAGCTACAAATAGAACTACCATATGACCCAGCAATCCCACTACTGGGCATATACCCTGAGAAAACCATAATTCAAAAAGAGTCATGTACCAAAATGTTCATTGCAGCTCTATTTACAATAGCCCAGAGATGGAAACAACCTAAGTGTCCATCATCGGATGAATGGATAAAGAAGATGTGGCACATATATACAATGGAATATTACTCAGCCATAAAAAGAGATGAAATTGAGCTATTTGTAATGAGGTGGATAGACCTAGAGTCTGTCATACAGAGTGAAGTAAGTCAGAAAGAGAGAGACAAATACCGTATGCTAACACATATATATGGAATTTAAGAAAAAAAAAATGTCATGGAAAACCTAGGGGTGAAACAGGAATAAAGACACAGACTTACTAGAGAATGGACTTGAGGCTATGGGGAGGGGGAAGGGTAAATGGTGACAAAGCAATAAAGAGGCATGGACATATATACACTACCAAACGTAAGGTAGATAGCTAGTGGGAAGCAGCCGCATAGCACAGGGAGATCAGCTCGGTGCTTTGTGACTGCCTGGAGGGGTGGGATAGGGAGGGTGGGAGGGAGGGAGACGCAAGCGGGAAGAGATATGGGAACATATGTATATATATAACTGATTCATTTTGTTGTGAAGCTGAAACTAACATACCATTGTAAAGCAATTATACTCCAATTAAGATGTTTAAAAAAAAAAAAAGAATTAGAGAATCCATTCTCACATTTCAGCGGCTCAGCTTTTTGCATGTCTCAACCTGTCTGAGCCACGATTTCTCCTGTTGTTTAATTGCACTGAGGATTCGTGCCTGCTTACTGTGAGTATCCACAAAAGTAATGTGTTTTAAACTCATTAACCAATTTTAAAGTAGTAAATAAATGTGAAGTGGCACATCATTCTTATTAAACCCTTTAAGGGTACATAACTGAACTATATTTATGGAAAATGAGTAATAGAAAGTTTCTAGTTATTAAGCCATGCCTATACATCTAAAATTTTCTCTCTCAAGATTTATCGTAGCTTATTTGTGTTAAGTTAGGATTAATAACTTCAATTCTATGTGTATGTAACCAATCCTTTTGATCTTGTATTAGCACTTAAATATGTGCCTATCAGTTTCATTAAACGGAGACATACTTGAAGATAAAAACAATCTCATGTTTCTATTCCTCCACACAAAGTTTCACATTCATATTCTAAAAAGAATAGAATACATTAATTAATCTTTTGTATTAACCTAAGTTACAAATACCTTGAACTTTTCCCCAGAAAACAGTGAAGGAACACATGAGTGTGTCATCTTTGGGTATGTTTCAATATTTCCGAGATTCAAGTTACTCCTTGGAGCTTTACAGTGATTAGGCAATATATATATTTAAAAACATTATTGTAATCCCTAGAAGCTGCATTTTAGAGAATGAAGATCATCTTTGAAGATTTACTAGACCACCAATATTTTATTATCTTGAATCTGAAATTCAGTTTCCAGCCAGATGCATATGTTTAATCAATATCTCATCGCCATTGTATTTTTCAAGAATCTGTGAAATTTCATACCTATTCACTTGATCCTGAAATCATTAGCTTGACTCTAAAACCATGGAAACTACTGAATTTCTATAATCCCTTCTTTTTGATCTGTTTATATAAAACTCTGTTAAGCATAGAGTGTGGAAGCACAGTGGTTACTATTGATGTGATTTATAATTTTCTGCCGTCTTATTGAAGTGTAGAAATCAAGTGGCACAATATTAGTTTAAAGTAGGATCATCTCGTATAAAATATACATGTATATATGTTATTATAATTTTCCTTTACTTATGAAATATGCTGTTTTTTGCACTTTGTGCCTGGGGATTTTCTTTTCCTCTATTGATAGAAGGCTCACACTGACCATCCTGAACTTATCACAGTAGTATCAATCCTAACTTCCTCCATTATCACCAGTGAGGAAGGCTAAGTAAATACTTTTCCAGATAAGGTTATTTCAGTTTATGTAGAAAGTACCTATTTATTGAAGTCCTGCTCAATACTGATAATAAGAAAATGTTTCTCAAAGCAACTGAGGTTGAGGTGAATACTATCTGACTGACTACAGCAAAATAAAGTGGTTATATTGGTTTAATTAGCTCATCATTTGTGTGAACATGGTAGGAGTGTATTAATTACATGACTGCCCTTCCACCCTGTGCTCAGTTCACTAGAGTCACTAGAATAGGTGTCCCTCCTGGGGCTCTAACTGGCAGGTGCCTTTGCTCATGAAGTTCCCATTGGATGGAATACTTACTTGCATTTTTCAGCTTGTGAAAATTGTTGACATGCTGTTGTCTGGTATAAAGTGCCAGGTAACAGTTCACTTTAATTTTGAAATTTTGGCTGTTGTCACCTTTCTTCCCCTTAGCTTTTCATTTAAGTACCAGTTCAAATAGTGTCTTTTGTGTTAATTACTTCACAACATTTTCCAAAAAAATTATTCCTTTTCTCATCTATTTTTCCACAGCACTTATGGTGTGCACTTATGACACTTAATATGATGGGTCAGAGTAAGTCTTATGTGTTTCTTTATTTCCACTAGTCTGTGAGCTCATAGAAAGAATTAAGTTATTCATTTCCATTTTCGCTGAATTTAGTACAGAGTTTACTTACAGTAACAATTACAATATTTGTAGATAAATAAATTTAAAATAAATAAATATACATATAATTGTTTAAAGAATTCATGTTAAGTGAATTTAATTAAGTTCAATATAAACTTTGTTTTATTTGCTCAATTAATGAACAATTAACTGTAATGTATACAGAACACTGCATTAAGTATCTGAACCTACAAAGAAACAATTTTAACTTCTATCTGTTCTCAAAACATATTTCAAATTTGTATCTTTATTCATTTAATTCTTTGTAACTTTTGGTAATTTACATGCATTTCCTCATTAGAGTCTCATAAACACTCTATGTGTTTGACAGAACAGATATTGTTTTTTAAACAGATATTGGTTTTTTTATTTTTAAAATAAAATGATGGTTTAGAGAGGTTAAATGGCATGTTCAAGTGAAAACTTGGGGAAGATAATTGTAAGTCCAGAGCCTGTGCATTTTGTTTCTTCATCAAAGGGTTTTCTACCTATCCACCCACTCTTCCATTTGTGTTCTATTATGAACTGAATTCAAACAACTTAGATATCCCTTTTTATAATTTCAGCCTAAGTGATTTCATATTTTTCACAATATGTACTGCCTTAAATGTTGACTCCTCTAAATAAAGTTGACAAAAACAAAGAACTGGGGTACTCAACTCAGAGTTCAAAGTTGTGAGTTTGATAGTGGCTCTTCTTATGACTTATTTTATTATTTTTAAGGTGTCCTCAAATATTTTCATGTAAATTTCATTAATTCCTCAGGGAAGTCAGAAAAATTTTCAGCTTCATCATTGATCTGTGCTTTCATCAGATAACTTTGGCTCTCCTTGAGGTTCCTATTTTAAGACTTTTATATTGCCTGCAAATATTTCCATATAAAGACACATGAGTCTTCATGGAGATAAGCAAAAATATTAGCTGCATCATTGATCTTTGGTTCTTTCAGATAACTTTTAAACCAATCTAGGGAAAATTTTTTTTCATTGCATTCAAACTTGAAGGGGTGTGTGTGTGTGTGTGTGTGTGTGTGTGTGTGTGTGTGTGTATGTGTATATATATATATATATATATATATATATATATATAGGTATATAGATATAACCTTGTATTAAGGGAAATATTAAGATCAATTTTTTAAAATTCATCCAAACTTTTTCCTTTTATATCTATATAATATATTTACTTCATCCCTGAGCAGATTTGTAAGTGGAAAATGTAATTTTTCTCAACAAAGGAATTGAAAATTAAATTCTCTTTTCTCAAACAACCAAGTATACTTATAATTTGATGAAACACAGTAAAAACTAACCCTTTATTTCCCCTACTCCTATTGATTTATTTTCTGTTATGGAATGCTTGCATTAAAAATATACTGATGGGGGCTTCCCTGGTGGCGCAGTGGTTGAGAGTCCGCCTGCCGATGGAGGGGACACGGGTTCGTGTCCCGGTCCGGGAGGATCCCACATGCCGCAGAGCGGCTGGGCCCGTGAGCCATGGCCGCTGAGCCTGCGTGTCCGCAGCCTGTGCTCTGCAATGGGAGAGGCCACAACAGTGAGAGGCCTGCGTACTGCAAAAAATATATATATATATATACTGATGGAAATAGGGGGTATAAGTAGATTAGATATATTGGAAAAAAAGCATATCCATGTTAACATGAATAATAAATAATGCCTTTTATTGGTTAATATAATAATAGATGAGGCATTTGTGAAATCTATTAATGAATTTATCTCAATACAGGAAATATTATAAAGTATCTACATTATGTTATTGATGAGTTTGCAAAATCTAGAAAACCAACAAGGCCAAAATGCAAACAAAAAAAACAATGGCAACAACAAAAATGCTTGAAACTAAAGTCAGGGCTGTACTGGATTCAAATACGAATGCTAGCGTTAAGCTTGATGTCAGTAGAGTTTGCTTCTGATATGGCTATGTAAGTTCCTATTGGGCAGATCCTCCTACTGGTAACAACTATACATTCTGGGCAAACAAACAAAAACAACAAAACCCAAATATCTGAAGATACTTGAAAGCAACCCAAAGCAGGTACTTATAAAAAGGAAATGGCTTGGAGTAAATTTTCATGGCTGCTAGCTATGATCATCAATGTAAGACTGGGTAGATCTCTGAGATAACACACTGTCTTTGTGACCTAAAGAATCACCCTCCAATTGTGTATTTAATAAACCAGAGCTATTTGATAACGTGGAGGACCCAGAAGTAAAAGAGTCATAGAAGGGGAACTCCATATACTGAGAATAAGCTCTAAGCAAATCTCTCACTGGCCAGTAAATTACACATTGGAATTTAATCTGCACAGGGCAAATTCCAAGTAATACAGCTAAGAATCAACTAATTAAACACAAGGTTGACTTGTCACTCAAAATACAGAGATTACAGTCTGAGACAACCAAGTTAACTGTCTCATAGAATAAAACAAATAATGTAATATACTCTTTGGAGGAATACAACACAATCCAGATGGTCTACATATAACATCCAACTGTCCTGATTGTAATCCAAATGATTACACATGTGAAGAAACAGGAAAATGTGAACCACACTCAAACCCCCCAAAATAAATTTATGGACACTAATCCTGAGATAACCTAGTGATTGGAATTAAGAACACCAGACTGTTATAATTATGCTCAATATAAAAACAGACATTGTTTATAATTAATGAATACTTAGACAACCTCAACAGAGACATAGTAACTATCAGAATAGAAAGAAATTGTTGACATCAGAGGGGAATGTTTACTCAAACAGCTTTGGGGAGAACAGAACTTGAAGCACCTAATGAAAGCTAGGATGTTCACATGAATTTCACATCCAGTTATAGAGTGAGCTGAAAAAGAAAATCTATTTATGGAAACAGTGATCCAAAAACTAAAATGTACAACTATATACCAACATTACATAGCAAAAAATATAGGCGTAATTGTCTTCCCTGAATATTGGAACCATAGGCCAAGGATGATTTGGGTCTGGTGCTCAAAATTATAGTACCTGTGTGATTAAAATTTTCCAATGACAATTGTCAATGAGCAATACTATTTTGAAAGAAATATTTTTTATGAGAAATATATCACAACAGTAGACTTAAAACATTCAGTAATTCAGGTTGTAGAGAGATATTCTCTCACCCAGACTTTGTTGTGTCATTGATAGAGCATAGTTAGAGTAGACTTAGTATAATTCTAAAGGGTCCTAGAATTTTCTTTTTTTCTTTTTTTAAAAATTTTTATTGGAGTATAGTTGATGTACAATGTTGTGTTAGTTTCAGATGTACAGCAAAGTGAATCAATTATACATATATATATATCTACTCTTTCCACTCTTTTTAGATTCTCTTCTCATATAGGCCATTACAGAGTATTGAGTAGAGCTCCCTGTGCTATACAGCAGGTTCTTATTAGTTATCTATTTTATATCTAGTAATGTGTCTATGGCAGTCCCAATCTCCCAATTTATTCCCCCCCTCTTATCCCCTGGTAGCCATAAATTTGTTTTCTACATCCATGACTCTATTTCTATTTTGTAAATAAGTTCATTTGTACCCTTTTCTTTCTTTTTTTTTTTAGATTCCACATAGAAGTGATATCGCACTATATTTGTCTTTATGGTCTGACTTACTTCACTCAGTATGACAATCTCTAGGTCCATCCATGTTGCTGCAAATGGCATGGTAAATAAGCATGGGCTTCAACTTAAAGTCACCAGCCCCTATCAAGAGAGTCAGACTGACCTTTGAAGCTTTGAAGCCAGGCACTGACTTCTCCTCTCTAGCTATGAAAGTCCTAGATGGCATCTTCTTCCAATAGAAGGTTGTTTCATCTACATTGAAATCTGTTATTTAGTATAGCCACCTTCATTAATTATCTTAGCTAGGTCTTCTGGATACCTTGCTGTTGCTTCTATATCAGCACTTGCTGCTTACCTTGCACTTTTATGTTGTGAAGATGGTTTCTTTCCTTAAACTTCATGAAACAACCTCTACTAGCTTCAGACTTTTCTTCTGCAGCTTCCTCATTCTCTTGGTCTTCATAGAATTGAACAGAGTTAGGACCTTGCTCTGGATTAGGCTTTGCCTTAAGGGAATGCTGTGGCTGGTTTGATGTTCTGTCCAGACCATTAAAACTTTCTCCATATCAGCAATAAGGGTATTTTACTTTCTTATCATTCACATGTTTACTGGAGCAGCATTTTTAATTTCCTTCAAGAACTTTTCCTTTGCATTTTCAACTTGTCTAATTGGGGCAAGAGGCCTAGCTTTTGACCTATAGGCTTTTGAAGTGTCTTCCTTACTAAGCTTAATCATTTCTAGCTTTTGACTTGGGACTCTTCCTTTTACTTGAACACTTAGAGGCTATTGCAGGGATATTAAACAGCCTAATTTCAATATTCTTGTGTCTCAGTGAACAGAGAGACCTGAGGAGAGGAAGAGAGATAGGGGAACAGCAAGTTAGTGAAGCAGTCAGAATACAAACAGCATTTATTGATTACATTTGCCATCTTATATGCATGGTTTGTGGAGCCCCCAAACGAATATGATATTAACATCAAAGATCACAGGTCACCATAACAAATAAAATAAAGAGGAAACTTTTGGAAATATTTCAAAAATTACCAAAATGTAACAGAGAGAGACACAAAGTGAGCAAATGCTGTTGGAAAAATGGTGTCAATAGACTTGCTCGGCGCAGGCTTGCCACAGACCTTCAGTTTGTTTACTGAGCAAAACTCAGCAAAGCAAAGCACAATAAAAGTATGTATGCCTGGGCTTCCCTGGTGGCCCAGTGGTTGAGAGTCCGCCTGCCGATGCAGGGGACGCGGGTTCGTGCCCCGGTCCGGGAAGATCCCACATGCCGCGGAACGGCTAGGCCAGTGAGCCATGGCCGCTGAGCCTGCGCGTCCAGAGCCTGTGCTCGGCAACGGGAGAGGCCATAGCAGTGAGAGGCCTGCGTACCGCAAAAAAAAAAAAAAGTGTGTATGCCTGTACTATGCATATGTGAGCTCCTTGTCCTCAGTCTTAGCAAGGTTTTTTAAATTTGACACTAAAAGCAAAGGAAAAAACCCAAAAAACAATGAGCCTACATTGAACTAAAATGCTTCTGCATGGTAAAGGAAACGACCAACAAAATAAAAAGGCAATGTATGGAATGAGAGAACAGATTTGCAAATCACTACTGATAAGGGATTAATATACAAAATATATAATGAATTCATAGAACTCAATAGCAAAAAAAAGAAAGAAAGAAAACAATCCAATTAAAAATGGGCAGAGGATCTAAATGACATTTTTCCAAAGAAGACATACAGATGGCCAAAGGTACCTGAAAAGATACTCAACATCACGAATCATCAGGGAAATGCAAACCAAAACCACAATGAGACATCACCACACACCTGTTAGAATAGTTACCCTCAAAAAAAAAAAAAAAGAGTTAACAAGAGCTGGCAAAGATGTAGAAAAAAGGGAACCCTTGTGCACTACTGGTAGGGATGTAAATTGGTGCAGCCACGATGAAAAACACTATGGAAAAGAGTAAACACTTAAAAATAGAACTATCATGTGATCCAGGAATCCCACTTCTGGGTATATATATCCAAAGGAAATGAAAACAGGATAACAACGAGATATCTGCACTTCCACCTTAATGGCAGCATTATTCACAATAGCCAAGACATGCAAACAACCTAAGTGTCTGTCAATGGATGAATGGATAAAGGAGTGGTATATATATGCAATAGAATACTATCCAGCCATAGGAAAGAAGGAAATCCTGCTGTTTGTGACAACATGGATGGACATTATGCTAAGTGAAATAAGGCAGACAGAGAAAGGCAAATACTGCATGGTATCACTTCTATGTGAAATCTAAATAAACAAGCTCATAGAAACAGGATAGAAAAGTGGCTGTCAGGGCCTGGGGGTTGTAGGGGATAGGGAGTGGTTGGTAAAAGCATACAGACTTCTAGATATAAGATGAATAAGGTCTGAGGAGGTAATGTATAATATGGTGACTGTAGTTCATAACACTGTATTATATAAATGAAAGTTGCAGAGAGTAGAATTTAAATGTTCTTATCAAAAAAAAAGGTAAATATGTGAAGTGTTGGATGTGTTAACAAACTAGATAGAGGAATTCTTTCATAAGGTATACATGTATCAAATCATCATGATGTACACTTAAATATCTTACAATTTTATTTTTCAATTATATTTCAGTAAAGCTGAAAAAATAATAATGAGGGAATATCAAATAAACAGTCTTGAGAATTTTATTACTTTTTTTGGTTTCTCTCAGTTATTTTTTCCCTCATTCTCACTGAGCATTTATCATGGATAGGGAGAAAAAAAACCCAAACATATAATTTCTATATTTTAAATGTCAAAATAACTTTCTTTCATAAATTGTAATGTTAAGCCATCAGTGGGTTTTATTCTACTTTATGTATATTTTAAAATAGTCTTTTTCTATATTTTGCTGTGTCAGTGAAAAAGCAACAGTTTAAAAGCATTCAGTTAGTTAATTTGAAAGGAAAGATATAAATAATGTGGCTTAGGTTGTAAGTAGGAAAATTGAATGGCTAGAAATAAGCTTTCATTACTAGATAAGCACCGTAATACCTGCTACCTTGAGCTGGAAAAATATTGAAATCCAAAGTTTTAATTATCAAAACTTATAGATGTTTGTGCTTGGGAAATAGGTGTTTCTTTGCTGCAATACAATAAATGAGATTTTGAGCTGTGACTAATAAACATTTAATAATGACTATATTAGACTTTATTTTCCTTTGAGTGTTCTCTTGATGTGTACAATATAAAACAGGTGCCAGATTATTCTACAGATACCAGAGTTTAATAATTCTTACTAAGCTTGACGTTATTCATCTAGAATCAGGCCACTTGCATTGCTATTGCTTTGGAAAACTTCATTAGGAGTTAGGGAATTAGAAGCACAAGTAATATAATATGGTTCACTCATGATGAGAAATTATTTAGATGCATTATGTTGAAATATGAATATTATACGTTCAATGTTTTGTGATTTAAAGATAATTTATTAGAACAGAGAGAGGTAAATGTGACCAAACCAAACAAAACAAAACAACTCTAATCCACAGGGGTATTAAAAAGAAGATCTATGCTAAATGTTAAAATTCTAAAGCCATGCACAAGAATAGATCATTTACGTGATCCTACTCTTCTCAGTGAAATGAAAGGAAATCTCAAGTCATGCCTGCTAGGCCCATGTAATCTGAGAAGCTGCCCTGAAAACAATATTTCAATGAGTCATTAATATCCTGACTTTCATAGACTGCAGAGAGAATATAAATCTACCTGTGCTTTAGTTTTAATCTATTCTACCTATATAAGTAATAATACAAATTATATTAGATCATAAATAATGTCTAATTGTTAATAAGCATTTATTTATATTTAAAGTGCAATTTTTTTAAATAATTTGCATCACCTCTCTAAATCATCACCTCTAACAAGATTTTATTTCATGAAGAATAGACAATTAAATTTAAGGCTGCATTTAAAAACAATAACCATCTCATCCCAATTCCTGTACTGTCTCTCTTACACCACTATAAAAGATAATGCTTTTACTGCCTCTTAAATACTTACCCTGCATTTGTTTCATTAAGCAAATCTTTATGCACTATTTTTAAAATCAGTAATTATCTTTCCTAGGTTGCTTACAAATACAAAAATTATTTGATATATATAAGGAGATTATAAGTGTGGATTGGTATAATTAATAATGTGGCATGTTGAGCCACATTTTTAAAGCAATAAGATGTGAAATCTCTACCTAATATTTCACTTTCAGCAGTTCAGAGTTTTCAGCATTAAATTAAATAGATTAAGTTTACCTATATCTATTTCTTTGTACTTTTTATTTGTGAAAGATTATAGAAAATATTTTCATGAAAACTGTTCATATGATTCATTAGTATTTCAGGGATATTTACAATTCAAAAGCATCCTTAAGTTATCCAAACAGTTATAAATATGTTAATTTTTAGGGGAATTCATTAAATACATCATTATTAATATACTCATTTGTCAGTATTGCAGGAATTGTACTTTTTGAGGGAGATAATATTCCAATAAACTTTTAAGACTCAATAAGGTGTGATTGGTTCTGTTTTAAATATAGCACAAAATGTTCCAAGTGTATACATTTATATTCACTTAGCGATCTGAAAGAAGGAATGATATATTTGAAAATCTAGTTCTGATTAGTTTCAATAAACCAAATTCTATTGAGCATAAACTAGGAGCAGGACACTTAGCATACAATGCTGCAAGTACATGTTATTACCTTTATGTTGAGGATATTGATGAAAAAGTTGAATCTTAAGGACACTAAGTCACTTACTCAATGTAACTCACGCAAGAAATGTAGCTATGGTTCAAACATACACCCATGTGACTCTAATTAATGGATCTTTCCCAATTTTCAAACAAAGTGGATTTTTTAAAAATTAAGTTTGAAATCTGACATACTACAAACCAAATATTCTCATTTATTCAAGCAATGCAGCTAATCTGACTAGAGAGGGTTTTCTTTGTTTTCAAGTGTCTGGACAAATACATTTGTGACGATGTAGGAAAGCACTTCTAGAACATATGGAACTTGGGACAAGATGGTGACTCTGTTGGCTTAAGAAGTATCACAAAAAAAAAGCTGTTAGAGATCAGATTGTGAGTGGGTTATAGCTTAAAATGTCCACATCTCAACATCAACATCACTAATTATTAGAGAAATGCAAATCAAAACTACAATGAGATGTCAACCCACACCGGTCAGAATGACCATCATCAGAATATCTACAAACAATAAATGCTGGAGAGGGTGTGGAGAAAAGGGAACCTTCCTATGCTGTTGGTAAGAGTGTAAATTGATACAGCCACTATGGAGAACAGTATGGAAGTTTCTTAAAAAACTAAAAATAGACCTACCACATGACCCAGCAATCTCACTCCCAGGCATATATCTGGAGAAAACCATAATTCAAAAGGATGCGTGCACCCCAATGTTCATTGCAGCACTATTTACAATAGCCAGGACATGGAAGCAACCTAAATGTCCATCGACAGATGAATGGATAAAGAAGACGTGGTACATATATACAATGTAATATTACTCAGCCATAAAAAGGAATGAAATAGTGCCATTTGCAGAGACATGGATGGACCTAGAGCTTGTCATACAGAGTGATATAAGTCAGAAAGAGAAAAACAAATATAATATTGCTTATATGTGGACTCTAGAAAAATGGTAGAGATGAACTTATTTGCAAAGCAGAAATAGAGTCACAGATGTAGAGAACAAACTTACGGTTACCAAGGGAGGAAGAGAGGGATGGGATGAATTGGGAGATTGGGACTGATGTATATATTGATACACTACTATGTATGAAAGAGATAACTAATGAGAACCTACAGTATAGCACAGGGAACTCTACTCAGTGCTCTGTGGTGACCTAAATGGGAAGGAAATCTAAAAAAGAGTGGATATATGTATACATATGACTGGTTAACTTTGATGTACAGCAAGAAACTAATACAACATTGTAAAGTAACTATACTTTTATAGTTAAAAATAATTATAAAAATTATTTATAAAAAAAAATGTCCACATCCATAACTCTAGGAATGAACCTGTGTCAATATGTATGAGTGTTTTATGTTTTGCAAAAAGTGTTGGTTGCATGTGAATTAAGTGTTTGAACAAAGTATAGTGCTCCTGTGAAGTTCTGAAAGCTAAAGACTACTTTATTGGGATTATTTTTCTATGTACCTTGAATTATATAAGAAATGATGATGCTGCATGAAGCAAGAATTACAAAATAGTATTAAATATAATAGTGATTATTTTTCAAGCCTGTGGATTAATCAGGGGGAAAATAATCTGAAGAGGATGGGAGTTTATGGGTTATGTTTTGTCCTCCATAATATTCATAACTAGCAAAACAAATATTTGATATGTCTTATTGTTCTATATTAAACACTGCTATGGACTAATGTTATCATATCCCCAAAATTTATATGTTGAAATCCTAACTCTAAATATGATGGTGGTAGGAGGAGAGGCCTTTGGGAGATAATTAGGTCATGAGGGTGGAGGTCTATGAATGGGATTAGTGACCTTATAAGAGACAGGAGAGCTTCCTCTCTTTCTTCCTGACATGTGAGGATACAACACAAAGAGGGCCCTCACCAGACATTGGATCTGTCACTGCCTTGATCTTGGACTTCCCAGCCCTCAGAACCATGAGAAATAAATTTCTGTTGTTTAAGCCACCCTGTCTTTGGGACTTTGTTATAGCTGCCCAAACTGACTGAGACAAACACTTTCTCCAGGACACTACAATGAGTTTCATGATTATGCATGTTTAGCCACTGGTGAACAGCAATTACATGCATTAGGGGTTTAATTAGATTTCAAGTAAATGATTATTTCTCATTTCCCTTGGTGCATAAAATTTGTCCTGGACTATGGCAGAATTATTGGAAAATTTAAACTTGGATTCTGACAGTATTGGTCACCTGCTAACTAAAGGCTAAGGTCGTCAGGAGTAGATATTTTTGCCTTAAACTATAGCACATATGACATAAGTAAGGTGGTCAAACTTATATTTGTGCAAAGGAATTAAGACAATTAACTACTTTACTTCCATTTATCTCCTCAATTTAGTTTAAAAATATCTTATGTTGAAATAGAAAATTTGTTTTTGCCTTTCTATTATATTTTTGTTGGAAATAGTTCAGAAATGAAAGCGTCTCTATTTTATCATGAATTTTTTGCTAGCATGGCAAAATTAACTTCCTCAATAATATTAGTACCTTTGATGTTGAATAGGGCATTAAATCATGTTTATGAATTTTATGTCTCTATTCAGTTGTATATTTAATATATTTAAATGTGCACATAATATAATGTATATTGATTTGAATTATAATTAATTTTTTTCCATGTTAAACATAATAATTGCATAATAAAAATAACATGTTTCTTATTTACTTTGTAACACCCAAAGAACTAATGTTATTAGTATTTCAGTAAAATGAAAGTAATAACTAGTCAGGACATTGATGAAAAGCATCAATTTGAAAGATATGTACTTGAATTTAATCTTCTCAATCGCATTGGATTAGTGTTCTTTTATGAGTTTTAAATATCAAGAAATGCATATTATTTCTTTTGCCTCTATAATTATTTTCCAGCCTCAAATTATGCTAAAAATAATTGAAAGCCATTGTAATCTAAAAGAAACAATGAGTCATATGTTCAACAGAGCAAGTTATCATAATTAAACAACTGTTTTTTTTTCCTGTTAGGCTAAACTGCTGATTCTGCTAAATAACTACTTAGAATTAAAATCAGATGCTGAATTGCGTTAGCAATGTAATTTTCATTTAGTGCATCCATTTTCTCAAGTTATTTTCAATGTATTATTATTATATGTCTTAGAGAAGACTAAAACCAGACATATTGTCAATCAAAATCAGGTGTATTTGTACTTTGTTTTTGAACATGTTTTCTTCCTTATTTATCCAAAGGTACATTTTACAAAGCTCAGAACTAAGTCATATAAAGCTTAATTGTGGTCTGCTTAAAAGTATTTCATTAATAAACCCTCCGACACGTTACTTTTACAGCACAACATGGTGTGCTTGGTGATTTTTAATGAGGTCAGAGCAGCAGAAGGGTTATGTACAGATTAAGTAAGTATATCAAAGGATATCTGGAGGTTAGCTACATTTCTATGTCTTTTTAAATTAATAGGACACTTCATAACAGTAGACAATTTCATGACAAGTCCCCCAACTTTGCTATGAAGTACTTGGGATTTGCTTAATAAAAAAGGAAGGAATATCCTATTTCCATGATTCTCTCAGAGCATTTCAACATGTCAGAAAAACTGGGGTGACCAAAGTATTGTCAATATAGCTACTAGGTAAGCCAGAAGCTACAATTAACTGGCTAGAGGTTTCTGTAGATATATCTCCTATGCCTGATTCAACTCTTGGTGTACTGGCATCTTATTGTATTTTCTGGGTTTAACAGATATCTAGTATGTGTTTATTTTCATTCTCACTAGAAAAAGAAGGAACATTCTGGTTAATGAAAGTAACAAATAGGCAGTAAACCATAGCTCCCAAATCAGGTAATCATCCTGCCTTATGTTTTGGAGGGAGGTCATTGGAAATTGGGTTACACATTGCCATTTCAGGTCAAAGAAGATAACTTAAAGCACAGTAGTCTGTACTAAAAATTAATAAATAAATAAAAATTAATAAACCCACTCCATTATTTTTCCAGCGGTAGTTTTTAATTTCAACCAGTGATTTGGTACCAAAAAAAACCCTTTTTTAAGGGTAATTTTGTTATACAGGTAGAAGCCAATTAGCTCTATATATAAAGGCTTCTATTTTTAAAACTAATTATAAATGAGAATTTGTCAGTCTGTCTTAAGGGTTAGGATCTGGGTTTGATGTTTTAAAATCCTAGATTCAAAATCCTATAGAATAATTGATCAGTTATTAAATTAAACACTGTTTTCCTACTAAGTATAAGATACTCTGATGGGTGGGGTCTAAGAATGAAAAGACAAATTATAAAAGATAGATATTTGCATGTATCTCCCAGTACTTAGAGGGATGGGGTGAGGAAAATAACAACAGTAATATTATGTGCCTAGGAGATATGATAGGTCCTATAAAACAGATCATTATTAATGTAGGGAAAAAAAGATTCTGTTTCTAAGCCAAATTAAAGCTAGAAAATTGAGATACAAATAACACTGGAAGAAAAATAGGGATCATGGTAATCTATAACAGAAAGAGAGCTTAGTGAATAGCGAGTCTAAACATCTTATTTTTCAGAACAGAAAAAGACTATGGCTTTGCAAGTTTAAGTGAACTGTACAAATTCACACTAGCTTCAATATTTAATAAACTGAAATTATTTATAAAATTTCACTTTTATCAAAATAAGCTATACATTTTAGATATCATCTTTAACCTCATATTTTCTAGAAACAATATCAGATTTCATTGCAAAAGCAGTATTTTCAATAACATTATTTTTATCTGGTAAATTTGAGAGGATTCCCTTGTGAACTCAATTACTCATTTCCATAAAACATCAGGGCGCTAGAACTACAACTGCATGGAATTAATATGGGAAGCCCAGGCCATGGTTTACAATCTTAGAGCAAAGCAGCTCTGGTTTTTGTATCTGCTGAAATGTCCCTGCTCCAGGACTGGAGTGTTTTAACTGAGAACATTACAATGATTCTGTTTATGTGATGTGTCCTTGTTCTTTTTTCCACTCATTTTCCTCAGTGTTTCCTTCTACTTTTTCTTTTTTCTTTCAGTTTATTGACTGTATTTGGTCTTTGACTCTTCCATTTGAACTTTATATTAGCTTGTTAAGATTCTCAGGAAACCAATCCTGCTATCATTTGTATTAGAATTGTATTAACTTTAGCAAGTGGTATGTGGAAAATTGGAATTACAAAGTCTCATTCTGTTTTGTTGACTGAGATATCCCAGTTCTTCAGAAGAGTACTTGACACGTAATTGGCATTTGATAAATAGCTCTTCGTTCAATGGATGCATCTTTATGATATTAATTTTTCCTAAACATGAACATGGTAAATCTCTTCATTTATTTAGGGAAATTTGATGTTTTTAATTATATTAAAAAAAACATGGGATCATGTTCCCAGATTGCTAACTCTTCTCTTTTTCACCTTTGTATTTTACCTGTCTTGGTCTACTCTCTGTCGGATATTGCCATATATGTATCCTCTGGCAACTGTCAGTATTTGTTACTCTGAGATATAGTTCTTTTTTTTCCATTATGAGACCCAGCCTTTCTCCAGAGGGATTATCTTTTCACATAGTTAGTTATTAGTTTGGTAACCAAGAGGGAGATGGGGGGTATCTTAATCAGGGGAATGTGTGCTGTCTTGCAA
The DNA here is from genome assembly GCF_964374135.1 of Grampus griseus. Taxonomy (NCBI): domain Eukaryota; kingdom Metazoa; phylum Chordata; class Mammalia; order Artiodactyla; family Delphinidae; genus Grampus; species Grampus griseus. Next base: position 134,810,878 of record NC_138997.1, on the reverse strand, counting down.
GGCAAAGGCCTCTGCAACATATTCAGGTAAAAGGTGGCTTTCATAGGGAAGGATGGGATAACTCTGAATGTCTAGAAGTTTTAGGTGAATCTGGGGATTCAAGATTTTCGAATATATAATTCAAATGTTTCTATCCCAAATTTCACAAAGTTACTTCTTTCCAATGAGGGTGCCAACGTTGGCACATGACTGATGAGATCTAGAGTTCACCCTTTTCTGGAATTCAGTCCGGGGCCTGGTTATCATATTTGTCTGCCTTCCAGATTCAGGTGATCCAAGTCTATCTGTATGATTTCAAAGAGACTCTCTAGCTTTCACACTTAATTTTTTATTAGTGATTAATCTGCCTCAGCATTTTTGCCATTTGCCAAATCATCAATTGCTCTAAAACAACCATTACACTTCATAGTCCTTATAATTATTTTGCCCCATATTTTATAAATTTCTGTGACTCACAAGTCCACCCATCTGTGTGCCAACCCAGTCCATCATGGCTGAAAATGTTCACAGTTGTAATACTAGTATATCTCAAAGCTATCCCTCTCCACCTACTACCCATCACCTGTTACATGGTACTCCAAGCCAGCAGATCAACAACGGTTCCAGTTCCAAAATCCTACTTTATGGTCTACTGTCTCAGACCACTTCTAGTGCAAAATATTGCAAGTCAAATTCTCCAAAAGCAGAAATTTAGCTAGGTATTTGCGTTCATGGAAGATAATGAATAGAGTTTGGGGGACCAACATCTGTGGGAGATTGAAGGAAAAGGACTGTAGAAAAAATGTCATTTGACCTGTAAATCAGTGGCAACAGATATTTCAGCGGCTCCTATGGCAGCTCCGGACCTGGGAAGGTGGTATGGGTGCAACTGTGTCCCTCCCCAAATTCATATTGCAGTCCTAAGGTACAGTACCTCAGAACATGACCCTATTTGGAAATAGGGTTGTTTCAGATGTAATTAGTTAAGATGAGGCCAGAGCGGGACAGGGTAAGCCCCTAATCCAGTATGACTCATGTCCTTATAAAAAGTGGAAATTTGGACACAGACACACGCAGGGAGAAGATAGAATGCAGTGGGAAGATGAAGGCAGAGAACAGCATAATGCACAAAAGCTAAGGAGAAAAGACTTCCAGTCAACCACCAGGAGGTAGGAGAGAGGCCTGGAGCAAAGTTCTCCTTCATGCCCCTCAGAAATAACCCCCCCCCTTTCCTGCTGGCATCTTGATCTCAGACTTTTAGCCTTCAGAACTCCGAGACAATGAACTTCTACTGTTTAAGCCAATTTGTGGTACTTTGTTACAGCAGCTTTGGAAAATGAATACAGATCTTTCTTTTAAAGGATTGTCCCAAATTGAGATACTGTGGCTAGCAATTTGTATCTTTGCATCAACTAGTCTCTTGATATGAGATGCTCTAATTAAGGGAGGGGGAATGTGAGACCTTGAGTAAAGTGGCTTTATTCATCCAAAACAAATCCCAGACATGGATTCATCTGAGAGCTCTTGAGTGACAATACTGCCGGCATTTAGAAAAATGAGTGCTTTAGTCTTGGGGTTTGGAACAGGGAGATCTGTGTCACACATCTGTTACATCTGACTAAGGAATTAATTCCATTGTCTGAAGGGAAAGTATTCAGTAATACTAATAAGCAGTATACAGTTTATGTTCTGAACCAGCGACTAGAGTTTGTTTATTCGTTTTAAACTCTCCTAAACTATTGGAATTATGCCATCAATGATACTGAGTCCATTAGACTCAGTAACATATACAGTATTCCAACATTCAGGCCTTTGTTGATGGACTGTAAGGAGCTACATCTGTATCTAAGCAACAAGGTTAAACATAATCCACAGTCCTCAGGCAGCAGTTAGATACAGTGATTGGTAGAGATCTGGGGATGTCTACTTTGTAGAGAGTTGAGCATCATTTATTTTGAATGTGGGGTTAGGGTAGTAAAGTATTGTTTGAATGTTGTTCATTCATTTTTTCAACAAACATTAAATTCAAAATTACAAGTGTAAAGAGTATTGTGAATGAGATGTACATGAATCTTTGAGAGGGTGTACTAGGAAGATTTCACCCAATTTAGAAAGTCAGAGAACTACATACCTCTGAAGTGACAACTGAGTTGAAATCCATAGCACCTGTGGTTACTTGGTGAGAATGGCAAGAAAAACCATTCCCTTCAAAATGAAAGGTGTGGAGTATGTGCAAAGGTCCTGTGGTATGAGGGAAGAGTACATGCTAAAAACTGAAAGAGCTCTTGAATGGAAAGACAGTGACAGGAAGTGGCACAAAATTAAATCAGAGAAGTAGATAGGAGCAGACAGTGTGGAATGTTTCAGGCAGTGTGTTAGATTTTGGTTGCTGAGTACTATTATTTGAATTTCAGGAAATTTCTCTGGCTGTACTGGGAAAGAAGAGATTGGAAGACAGAGGAGAAGATGCTAGGGAGCCTACTGGCAAATGTGGAGTTCCAGGGGTGAGGTGACAGTAGAGTTGGCTTTTATAGTGATAATTAAGATGCAATGAACCACTTAAGGGGTTAAGTTTACAGAAGGTAGAAATACACCTAATATGAGTGGTAAAGGAGAGGAGACAGCAGGCATGGGTGGCGGTAGGCATCACAAACTGAGACAGTGCTACTAGAAGACTGTATCAGTGCATGTGTGGAAGCTTGATGGAGGAAGAAGGGGAAAATAACATGCTTTTAACTAGGGGGTGTTTAATTAAAGGTGCTCCTAAGAATCCCAAAAGAAATAAAAATATTAACACAGCAGTTTGGTATAGAATCTGTAACTTAGAGGGAATTCCTCAGTTGAGCAGAGTTTTAATCATCTCTGTATACCTATATTTTAAGACATAACCATGGTGGAGATTACTTATGGAGGGAATATAAAGTGAGGAAAGAGAAGAGGGCCAAGCACCAAAATTCATGGTGATCCTGTATTTAACATCTGGAATAAGGAAGATGAGTCTGCAAGAAGCACTGAAAAGGAATTAGTCAGGGATGCTAGGAAAATCAAGGTGGTATGGAGTCACTTTTTGCAAGGGAAGAACCTTCTTCAAAAAGTCAAATTCTGCTAGGATGTCAAGTTAGGTGAAAACAGAAAAACAGTTTCTTTGATTTAGCAACAAGAAAGTTAGGTGTAGCCTTAACGAGAACGGTTTCAGTAGAATGATCTGAGCTAGGGAAGTCGTGAAAGCAAAAGAAGTAGAGGCAGCAATTTTAGGAGACTTTCTTCAGAAATCTGCATGTGAAGGAGGGAAGAGAAAAAGCAGTGGCTGCAGAGCTGGAGGATGATATTCAGTCAAGATAGGAGTGTGTGTGTGTGTGTGTGTGTGTGTGTGTGTGTGTGTGTGTGTGTGAGAATTAGAGAACTGTGAACATGTTGAGTCTAAGGGAGGGCATCTGCGTTCTAGAAATGGCTTTTGTGTGTGCGTGCGTGTCTGTGAGTCTGTGTGATAGGCTAGATTTGGGAGGCCGGGCACATGGACTGTCTTGGTTTACTCAGCAGCCCTTCTTTCCTTTCTGTGATAAGAACACCCTGGGCTTCTGGCAGAATGTCCACCCTCTTTGTCTTGTGTTCCCAATGGTGCCTGACTAATCAAGGCATCCTAATCCATGCCCACATAGATTCAGGCAATTAGTCTTTTTAAAAATTTTATATGCGTGTGTAATGAGAGGGAGTTTTCCATTTCTTCAGGTTGTTTGGTGGGATAATGTAAGCCTGCCCCCAGGGACTCCTGCTAACTGCACTTAGGCACAAACCGATTGGTGATTGGAAGATCAAATTCAGCCTGAATGCCTCTGGCCAAGCCATGTGCCCTGACACAGGACTGCTTTCCCCAGAGAAAGAGGCAGGCTTTTCTATGACCTGTCATTCTTGAGCTCATACGGCTGAGCTTATTTTGAAGAAGGATGTTTTGCTAATTTATTTACCTACACAGATACATTTTCAGTTTCACACAGAAGTTCCATATAGGCCAGTCAGTGGTGGCCTCAGCTCCAGCTCTCTCTGGCCATTTCCTGGGGACTTAGTTCATAGAAAGCCTACATAAAGTTTTGTATCAGGTCTACATAGAGGGAAAAGGAAATATGAGTGGGAACACAGCACAAGAAAAGATTAGAGAGAGATCTGAACTTATATGGTACGTCCCTCTCAGCTATAAAACCCACACCACACCTGGATTTCCCAGATACAACAACTAGTTTCCTTTAAAATGTTTCTCATATTAGAGACACCAGCTAGGTTGAGTTAGGATTTTGCCATTTTCAACTAAAGCATTCTGATTAATATACTGCTTATTTTGTAATTTTTTAAAAGTATTGCCATCTTCTCCTTGATCTTTCTATTAAAATCATTTCCTAAATAAATAGTTTGTGATAAAACCACATAGAATCAAAGTCAAAATCACCTATGTCTTTATCTTACACCTAGAGATAGGATTCCTCAATCCCCTGGTATCATAGGTTTTCTTTTATGCCGTAGAGAGTATAGGTTTCCTCTTTTACTCTTCTGTTAGAAGGAAAACTTGCTGTTAGTTATCTGGTTGCCATAGTGCCTTCTTATCCGTGGGCACAGTCTACTGGTGTTCATGACCAAAATTCCTTCTATTCACAGCTGGAGTCACTTCAAGCTCCCTGTAAATCAATTCTTCCTCAGTCTCCAGGTTCCATCCTGTCCCTCACTACTGATGGTGAACTTTTGCTCAGTAGCTACATTACTCAGCCTCGAGAATGGATTCTCTCTGACCTCCAATTCTATTGGCTCTTTTCCTTCTTTATTTCTCGACCAGAGACTTGATATCTATCACAGCACCAATAAGTATGTGTGCTGAGGTGTGGGAGGGATGGTTTTTCCCAGGCTGTCTCTTCCGGTTTCCACGATGTGAGATTTTTCTGAACACTCCTAGTCTCTAGCTCCATTGCTGTGTGCTCTACTTCACAAGGGAAGTTGGAGTAACTTTTGAGATGGTGAGATTGGAAGCCCAAAGCCGAGTGAAAGCACCTTTTCTGCTGTACCCTACCATGCTATAAGTTGTATATGGTTTGGTTTCCCCTATGCAGAAAGCCCATGATTACTCCTGTGATTGAATGGATAAGACTCTAATTCTGGGTTTCACAACTAAGAGGCTTACTGAAGGCCTAACAGCCAATCTAAGTTCTATCAGTAATAGCCTTCTTGACTCTTTTCTGTCTATTGTCTCACTTTATACTGAATAGAAACAGAGAAAAGGGTGCTATATTGTGACCTCTCAAATTCTAAACAGGTTCTCATCATATTCTCTAGGTCACATCCCTTGACTCTGAAGCCTATGTTCCCGCATCAAGTTGTTTAGCACCATATTCCTACATCTTTCCTGAGCCTTGATGTCATATCCAGGGACTCTTTGATGCTTTCACAGAGCCTAGCTCCTTGTACTTCTGCCTACATCCTCTGATACCATCTGCTATCCAGTTGTAAGGGTATTTGTCAGTTAACTGTTAACTTTTTCTTGGGCTATTGCTGCTTCTCTGCACTCTCGTCTCTTGAGACATGTGACTCAACATTTCCTGACTTTCTAGCACCTCTCTCTCTGTCCCCTTGTCTAGGTCCTCTTCTTCCATCAACCTGTAAATAGTAGAGTTCCTTAATTCTCTGTTCTGAGATTTCTTCCCTTCTCTCTGCATTCTCTTTTTTAATTATTTAAATGAAGTCTTTATAATAGTGAACTAAATGTGTGTTCCAGTCGACCAGCTGACCCGTTCTTTGAGTTCCATACGCACATGTTCACCTTTCCCATCTAGACTATCTTTCAAGAGTATTAAGCTTACATCCCAAACTGAACTCTTGATTTCCTTTCCATTCAAATTAATTTATTTCTCTGTTTTTCTCATCTACTCCAGTCTCATCAGTATTCACCTTAAGAGGAAGTTTGGGACTCATTCTTAACCCTGTCTTTTTCTATCTTAATTACATCCATCTTCAAATTCCATAATTGTCTCACCTAGTTTCTTATATTTATTCACTTATTTTCAGTGTCACTGCCACTACCTTAGAGATGAAGATATCTTTCTCTCACCAGAACATTAAGATAGCTGGTCTGCATTCCTACCATGTTTGTGAAACTGTTTCAATAGCTTCTCATTGCACTTATATTAATATATAAAATTTTAAACATGGTTTAGAAGGTACTACATAATCTATCATGTCCTCATATCCATCCCATTTCATTTGGAAACACTATACAATACACTCTAAACACATCAATCATTCTTCTTCTTCTTTTTTTTTTTTTTTTGCATGCTGGGTGCTAGGACCTTACTCTATATGTCCCAAATCCTATAATTTGAATGGCCATATTCTTGCAAAGCTCACTGTTCTTCTTTTACTTCCCAAAATAAGTAAGCTCTTTCCTGAGTCAGGTCTTTAATACACATAGTTCACTCTCCCTGAAGATACTTCCCTCAGATATTTGCATTTCTGCCTTCTCCTTATCCTCAGAACTCATCTAAATGCCAGCTCCTCAGAGAGGCATTCCCATGGTAGCCATCTAAAAAAGACACTCCATAGTATTCTGCAAGAGAGCCTTTTGTTTCATTGTTATTACCACAGTATCTAATGATATTTACCTTGTATTAGTTTAGTTCTTCACCTGTTAGCTTATAAACTCTAAAAACTTGGGATTGAGTCTGCCCTGCTGATTACTATATACCCTGGTACAGCACAGTGTTTGGCATAGACTCTCAAAAAATATTTGTTAAATGAATTAACAAATGTATTCAGTAATGAAGCCTAATTAACTTTCATGAAAATATTTAAAGTGTTTATGTGTGTACATGAGTGTGAAAAAGAATTATTCTGACAGCTCTTCAAATGATTATGCCTAGTAGTCAAACGGCTTGGCAATTTAAGTTCCTTGACTAGTTAGATGACTTTTAGTACATACACGCCTCTTACTTGTCACTAGTTGGATATTTCATAACGCATAGTACAAGCATACCTCATTTTTTTTGCACTTTATTGTGCTTTGCAGACATTGCATTTTTTACAAAATGAATGTTTGTAGCAACCCTGGGTCAAGCAAGCCTATCAGAGCCATTTTTCCAATAGCATTTTCTCACTGCATGTCTCTGTCACATTTTGGTAATTCTTGCAAAATTTCAAACATTTTTATTATTATTCTATGTGTTGTGGTGATCTGTGATCAGTGATCTTCGATGTCACTGTTGAAACTGTTTGGGGCTATATAAGAATTTGTTCTGACTGCCCCACGCACTGGCCATTCCCCTATCTCTCTCAGTCTCTTTGGGCCTCCCTATTCCCTAAGAAGCAACAATATTGAAATTAATCCAATTAACAGCTTGGTTTTCCCTAGGATGCAAGAGAAGGGAGGCAGAGAGATGGGAGAGAAGATGAAAATAGCAGCATCAAATGAGGAGAAACACAGATGAACTTTGACCTCCCAGGCTGCTCTCTCCCTTTTCTTTCTAGTCACAGTGGCCCCTGTGTTTCCTTCCCTATGATTACTCCAATACTTGTCCCTCCAAAACATAACCCTTGTAAGAGAAATTAAATTGATTACATGAACGATACTTATTATAATTCCATTCTTAAAATAGTTTCCTTCACTTATGAAAATTTGATTCCAAAAAGTATTTGTAAATCTGTCTTTATTTCTAATAATAGAGTCAAAGAAAGTTTCTTGACAATATTAATTTAACTGTTATTCAAATTTTCTGTTAACTTAATGAGAAAAACCCTTGTGAATTTAACAGTAAAATCCCACGTGATTTTTTTTAAATAAGGCCATTTGATTCAACAGGACTTCAAAGATGAGTGGGTAAAGATGCAAATTAATTTAATGGATAAGCCACTAAAGGGCTGACTAGGAGCTAGTTATTGACACTTCTTTAGTTGATTGCAAGATAGATTCAATAACTAGGGGTGAAAAGGAAACATAGAGACAACTTTTTATTTTTCTTTGCAAGACTCTTGAAAATAAAAAGGGAGTGTAAATGGTCACATTTATCTTAACATAGTCATTCTGAATAGTGTGTTAATAATTGAACCTTTGTGTCCTAAAAATACAGGCATAACACCAATGCTAAGGCACTGTTAATCAGAGATGCCTCCCAGAAACTGGCAGCAATTCTTTTGATGATCTGTTGCTAGTGCTTCTGCAAGGCAAAAGTCACCTTCTTGGTATTGTTGAATTCAATTGCCTTTTACAAAAGGTTTTTTTCCCCTGTCATTTTGCATGAAATTAGGATTTAATTTCATAATTTAAATTCTTATAAAACTGTGTATTATATCTGTATAAAAATAAATACATGTAAAATGTATGAATATATTCATAACATATCTAAAATATATAACAGAGATCTCTGTTAGTAATTGCAATAAAGTTTTAGAGTCTAAGGTATTTAATCTCAAATACCTACCATCCAAATTGATGAATTACCTGTTTGACTAATACTTGAAAATTTAACAACGGTGCATTTTTGAAGTATTATGAATTATGATGAGCATCAGTTTGGCATACTACCATCAGTTAAAGTGATTCTTTCTTTTCGCTATGAGGCAACTTAAAATAAAAATGTCTTTTGAAAGCCCATCTCTTAAATCGTTCTTTCAATTGTTCCAAAGTAGTATTAAATTACTACTTAGCTTTGGGTAATATATCATGAGTAGACTGAAAGAGATTTGTGAACTTGTAGATTTAATTTTTCATAATGTTCCATAAGCCCGATTATCTTTCTATTTCCTTCACAGACCCAGCCAATCAGTTTTTCTTTTGTTTCCATGTTGATATCACTTAATTACACTGGTACTAATCTTTTTAATGATTATGCTTGTCATGAGGACAATAATTACCCCAGTTTGCATTGTTGGGCGTAGAAACAAGAATGGGCAGGGAAAATTTGAGATTGACACAATTTGGCCCCATTTTTGGCTTTTTCCTCCATTCTGTCCTCCCCTGTTCACATTCCCCATCACTCTCTCCTCTGGGGGGCAACAAAATTAACCACCTCTCTCACTATGTACTTCCTTGATTTTCCTGTTCTCAAAACTAAGTGGATTAAAACTTACTTTTTATAATATACAGATATGTGCCATAAAATATATCTGTAGTATAATCACTACATATAAAAATCTATTCATACAACTTAGAGAAACAGATAAAATAACAATAATAATAAATAAAATCTTGTATACTAATCAACTCTCCCACTCCCCAAAAAACAAAACACTACAAAAGCCTACTATCATAGAATCCCCTGTGCTTTCTTCCCTTGTCTCATTCTGTCTCTCCCCCACCTTGAGTTAAAAGCTGTCATAAACTTGGTGAACAATTCCTTGGTATTCTTTTCAAATAGTTCTAATCATTTATGTGTGTTTCCTTAAGAGTATACATTGTTTAATTTTCCATGCTTTTAATCTTATTTAAAAGTAAATTTATGGTGCAAATTTTTCTGTGATTCACTTCTTTTACTTACCACTAAAATGTTGTAATGCAACTATGTCAATGTATGTAGCCCTGGTAGATGTCTTTTCATTGACGTTTTGTTTAATGATTGGCCCCAATTCTTTACCCCTTCCTGCATCCACACCCTTGCTAAGGCCTCATCATGAGCAAGTAAACTTCCCTGTACATTGAATGTGGGCTTGACCATGAAATGTTGACATGTTTTGGCCTTGAACTGAACAAAATCTTAAAATATGTGGCATTGGACTTGCAGAACGAATCAAGGCCAAAATCATCACAACTTTTTGTAAAGAACTTTAAAAGAATTATGGTGACAACTTATCATTTCAACTGAAAATAGACTCCAAGAAAGCTTAGGAGAATAGACTTATAGAAGCCTGATGTGTTCCAAGTATTTCTACTTGACTCTAGAGAGAGAAGCACACCTGAACGAGAATTCTGCGGGTGACTTTAGGCACACTAACTTGATTAGAACCAAATATCCAAAAACATTTTTTTTAGAGAAAGCCATATTGGCAAAAAGCATTGAACTAAAAGAGAATGAGACACTAAGTGATATAAGAAGACATTTTAGCCCCCAACTTTCTACAGTCAGGGAGCAGGGTATGCAAAAAGCATATATTGCAAAGTCCTCTTTAGAAATGGCAAAGGAGGATAATAGGAAAAAAAGGAAGAAACGTCCAAAGAGTAGAGTCAGGAGCATGGGAGAAAAATGGTTGAAGAAGACACTCCCAGGTTGTATAACGGAAGATTGAACAAGGTACTTTTCCTACTCTAAGTAAGGGTATTTAGCAGCCTTTTCCCAGTAGAAATTCAGAATTTCTGTGGACTAAAGACTGTCACATGCTTCCCATTCTATCTTTTTTTTAATTGAAGTGTTTATTGTGGTTTTCCTGACAAAGGATCATCACTGTTGATTGAAGGTTGCTTTTGTGCAGAGCAGATACAACTTTTTAGTTCACAGGTCTTTGGATCAAGAGCAACTTCACTCAGACCTGAGGGCCTAATGTATTTGATGAGACCTTGGTCAGGATTAGATGAGGTCTACAAGGTCCTGAAATGAAGGTGATTGCATTTTGCATGTGGGATGGTTATGAGTAATTGTGCCCAAGAGGGAAGACTATGTGAGAAACAAACGCTTTTTCTTGTGTTCCAATGTTGTTTTGTAGAAAGTGGTTTTGTACAACAGTTAACTGATTCAGAAGTATACTATATTACTTATTAACACACCATAATTGCATATCCTTAATGCAAGGGTGGACCTTTAGGTTCTTTCCAGTTTTAGCCGGTATTAGCTTGTTGATCTTCAACTCCAAACTTGTAACTCTACACCCACTCTGTGATTCGGGGGCTGGAACTTCTGAAAGTCACTTTTCCACATTACCAGCTGACTCTGGTTAGGTTCCATTAATGTGGGGTGTTCTGGGGAGACTACCAAGCTAGAGGACGAAGCATGGTCTTACATTTTCCTTTTGCTTCCTGTTGCTTCGCTCTGCTTCCTTGAGAATCATCCTAGCAAAAGATCTCAGCTATAGCAGTTCCTTCCTACAGCAATAGCTAGATCCACTTTGCAGTTTTACCAAAACTCACAAAACTGCCTTGTCTTCCCTCAGAGAGACATGAGCACCAGGTAACAGGTGCCTCTTACTCAGAGGTCTAGAGCTAAGCCCACCACTCTTTCCTCCCTCAGAGACCTCAGCTATCTTTCAGCTCTGTAGGGCTTTCTCCCTAAGCTTTTGAGGGTTTTTTTTCTTTTTTTTTTGGCGGTACGCGGGCCTCTCACTGTTGTGGCCTCTCCCGTTGCGGAGCACAGGCTCCGGACGCGCAGGCTCAGCGGCCACGGCTCATGGGCCCAGCCGCTCGGCGGCATGTGGGATCTTCCCGGGCCAGGGCACGAACCCGTGATCCCCGCATTGGCAGGCGGACTATCAACCACTGCGCCACCAGGGAAGCCCAAGCTTTTGAGTTTTAATACTTCCAATTTTTTTACTTGTTCACCTTAACCCTAGGCTTGTTAGCTGCTCCCTACAGTTGGACGTTTGTGAAAGATTTCTGTTTTCTTTCTGCCTTTTCTGATACCTACTTTAAAAATTATATGTACTTAACATTTTGGGGCTTCCCTGGTGGCGCAGTGGTTGAGAATATTCCTGCCAATGCAGGGGACACGGGTTCGAGCCCTGGTCCGGGGGGATCCCACATGCCGCAGAGCGGCTGGGCCCGTGAGCCACAACTACTGAGCCTGCGCGTCTGGAGCCTGTGCTCCACAACGAGAGGCCGCGATAGTGAGAGGCCCGCGTACCGCGATAAAGAGTGGCCCCTGCTTGCCGCAACTAGAGAAAGCCCTCGCACAGAAACGAAGACCCAACACAGCCAAAAATAAATAAATAAATAAATTAATAAAAAAAATTATATGTAGTTAACATTTTTTATATTTAATTCTCTCTGTTAAGACAACTGGATTCCTCACGATGTTTTTTAAAGATTGTTATGAACATTTTTATGGATTACTGTGAATGCACATATTTAAGTTTCTCTAGCATTTATGCTTAACATAGGCTATCCACATGTTTAACCACAAGGCAACTCCCACTCTCTCTGCAGCATGGTTGTGTTCATTTACACTTCCTACGGTAGTAAATGCGAGTTCCCAGAACTCCCCATTGCCATCAATACTGTTAGTCTGACATGTTTTTCCTTCCAATAGTGGTAAAATTAGATCTCATTGTCACTTTAATATGCATTCTTGAGATTACGAATGAGTTTGCACATCTTTGTATATGTATAAAGCCATTTTATGTATTCATGATAGGACTCAAAATTAAGTAATGGTACATTCAGGGGAATCACATCTTTGCTCAAATCACCCCACCTCCAAGTTCAGCACTCCAGTAGAAGCATCGTAAAGGGTGAGTGATCTTCCTAGACTTTCATACAATGCAGCAAATGTAGCTTCAAGGCTACTGTAAAAAGAGATGGTAGGATAAATTAAAGCAGTTGTAGAAAAGAAGACTCTAACATGAATCGAGTAAGAATGAAAGAAAGCAACTCCACCCATTTTCCTCAAATGTAGAAGTTCAAAGGGACCTTTGGAAGGCAGGGAATAAGCTACCTAATAAGAGTTTTAAAGCACTACCCATTTTAAATTCATAGGAAGTATCTCCGGAGCCAGGATCTCAGTGAAAATTGAGGCAATTGTCTTCTTCTTGGCTGCTTTAGCTAAACATATGCCCCTCTATCCAATATTTTTATAGAAAACATGTATGCTTTAGTGTGCATATGACCACTATTTAAAAATTCAGAAATGGGTTAGCAGTGAAACTGTTTCTTAAATACAGAGATAATATAGCCAAAACCGTGATATTACTATCTCTCCATCTAATTTACTCTACGTAATTAGATTTTGCCCTAATCTTACAAAGGTAAAACACTTTATGTCTATTCAGATCAGTGAAGAATAGATGTTAATTACATAAAGTCATCCTCAGTACTGGAGAGATATAGACACCAGCACAAATACAATCTCGAAATGTGCTCTCTATCCATACAATACTCTTTTTAGTCAAAGTACGAAGCATGAAAATATGATTTACATGTGCCCGAGACAAGGGTTTTGCTGTGCAGAAAAAATAGTTATTACTTCTAACATAATTTTTTAAAGTTTACTGGAAACAAAATGTACAGAGCCTTTGGAGATTTATCACATGCTCAGACTCCAACATTTTGGTCAACTAGTCACCAATCTTTGAGATGAAAGTCATGTTTTAGGAACTAAGAAACATTTATTTTGAAGCAGGTGATTAAGTTACCTAGGAGAAATTTTTAACTTTGTTCATAGTGACAAGACATGCTATAATGAGAAGGAAAATATTGCTAGCTCTGGAACGTGAATACGGAAAAAAGTAAAATAGAATCAAATCAGACACGTTACTTTGATAAGGAGTTTTTAATTGTGACATGACTTCTCAGTGTCCAAGGTTTACGTTCTGTCAATGATGCTAACAGTGAGGGTGGAAGCACAGATTTCAAGAGTGATTTGATCTCAGAAACACTGTGATATCATTTCTTTTATTGGTTTGATGTTTTGTTGGCCGAGGATTCTCTATGCAGTGAGCTCTCTTGTGGCTGCATTTTCCTTCTAACTCACACCTTTGGGAAGCTCAGCTGTTTTATATTCATCCTAGGGTTTATCATGATTATATTTCTCCTTTACCTGACAAACAGATATGACAATACTCCTTTATTCTTTTTGGGAAATCTGTGACAGAGTGTGCAATTGGGTAGAAATGGTCAGAACAGCTTACATCAAGCCTGGCAATTCTTTATTTAACACAAATGACATCCAATTAACTTTCCACTTCTAGCGTGAGTGCTGGGTGTTCTCAGGATTTTCCAGTGCTTTCTCCTGACAGAACTAAGAACCCCTCTCAAAGAGCAGCTTTGGAATTTTGTCCTAATTAGAAAACCAACAAACAAAATTCAGAGTACTTTCAACCAATTATGCTTCATGGATTTTAAGCCAATCTAACGTTAAACTTGGACTAAAAAGTATGTTTGTGTTTTTCTCCTGGTCAGTTTAACAGACCACGTTCACTTTTGACTTCCTTTTTGCAGACTATAATGTACCAAAAGCAGTTCCCTGTCTTTCCTTTATGTTTCAGTTGGATCAAAGTTGATATGCGAGCATCAGAACTATGGTTGGGAAAAAATAAAAAACTGACATAGACTATGATTGAAATAGCTGATTATTAAGGTGCTGTGTCTAATTAATTTACATGTGTACATGTAAGTTTAATACAAATTTAATATAAGTATGATACAGTTTAATATAAGTTTAATATAAATATGATATAGTTTTATTTAATACAAATATTTATTTAATATTTATTTAATATATCATATTTATTTAATATAAATATGATATAGTTTTGTCACATAGACATAGTTTTGACACATAGCCACAGGTACTCTATGTGCAAAACAGAGGCTTATGTCTCTATACCTCGAATATTTGTGTAACGTCTGTGAATATACACACACATGATCCTGCATACATATACTCTCTTTAGGTGTGTATTTAGTCACTGTTTCTCTCTTATAAACCACGTATATTTTATAAAGTACCTCTATACATTTAGTATCTTATCCTCTGAATAATCTTTGAAGTAGGTATGCCATATCCTAATACTCACGTGCTACATGAGCAATCATAGCTATAACTAATTTAAGTAACTTTCAAGAAGTGTCCCAACCCTAAGCCCATTCTTCTTCTGGTACACCTCTTTAAAATATCATGATCTTTCTTAAAGACATTATTTATCTCCCAACAATTTCTTCCATAGCCTCAGAAGGATAATGTGCAAAACTTAACACACTGTAGGCTATTTTTAATTCTCTAGGCAAGTTAAGAGTTAAAATAATTATTTATATAATAGTGAAAGAGAGCTTGTTGAACAAAAGATTCCTGCTCTAATTAGATGCTGAAATTATTTTAATAGAAGAGAATGCATTCTGAAGTAATTTCCCAACTGATTTAGAACTATTTTAAGAGAAGGAGTGTGATGTTGCGTATTTTAGTACATTTGTCAGTTCATTAATTAGAGTTCAAATAAATATAGCTTTTTAGGTGATTAGCCATCTTTAAGAATGTTTTTATTAGATATCCTTCATAATATAATTAACTGTACTTGCTTATTTTTTTTAATTTAATTTATTTTTTTATATAGCAGGTTCTTATTAGTCATCACTTTTATACCCATCAGTGTACAAATGTCAGTCCCAATTCATCACACCACAATCCCACCCCCCTGTGGCTTCCCCCCCCTTGGTGTCCACATGTTTGTTCTCTACATCTGTGTCTCAACTTCTGCCCTGCAAACCGGTTCATCTGTACCATTTTTCTAGGTTCCACATATGTGCGTTAATATACAATATTTATTTTTCTCTTTCTGACTGACTTCACTCTGTATGACAGTCTCTAGATCCATCCATGTCTCAACAAATGACTCAATTTCATTCCTTTTTATGGCTGAGTAATATTCCATTGTATATATGTACCACATCTTGTTTATCCATTTGTCTGTCGATGGGCATTTAGGTTGCTTCCATGACCTGGCTATTGTAAAGAGTGCTGCAATGAACATTGGGGTGCATGTGTCTTTTTGAATTATGGTTTTCTCTGGGTATATGCCCAGTAGTGGGATTGCTGGATCATACAGTAATTCTATTTTTAGTTTTTTAAGGAACCTCCATACTGTTCTCCATAGTGGCTGTATCAATTTACATTCCCACCAACAGTGCAAGAGGGTGACCTTTTCTCCACACCTTCTCAAGCATTTGTTGTTTGTAGATTTTCTGATGACGACCATTCTAACTGGTGTGAGGTGATACCTCATCGTAGTTTTGATTTGCATTTCGCTAATGATTTTGATTTGCATTTCGCTAGTGATGTTGAGCAGCTTTTCATGTGCTTCTTGGCCATCTGTATGTCCTCTTTGGAGAAAAGTCTATTTGGGTCTTCTGCCCATTTTTGGATTGTGTTGTTTGTTTCTATAATTTTGAGCTGCATGAGCTGTTTATATAATTTAGAGATTAATCCTTTGTCAGTTGATTCATCTGCAAATATTTTGTCCCATTCTGAGGGTTGTCTTTTCATCTTGTTTATGGTTTCCTTTGTTGTGCAAAAGCTTTGAAGTTTCATTAGGTCCCATTTGTTTATTTTTGCTTTTATTTCCATTACTCTAGGAGGTGGATCAAAAAAGATCTTGCTGTGATTTATGTCAGAGAGTGTTCTTCCTATGTTTTCCTTTAAGAGTTTGATAGTGTCCAGTCTTACATTTAGGTCTCAAATCCATTTTGAGTTTATTTTTGTGTATGGTGTTAGGGACTGTTCTAATTTCATCCTTTTACATGTAGCTGTCCAGTTTTCCCAGCACCACTTATTAAAGAGGCTGTCTTTTCTCCATTGTATATCCTTGCCCCCTTTGTCATAGATTAGTTGACCATAGATGTGTGGGTTTATCTCTGGGCTTTCTATCTTGTTCCATTGATCTAGGTTTCTGTTTTTGTGCCAGTACCATATTGTCTTGATTACTGTAGCTTTGTAGTATAGTCTGAAGTCAGGGAGTCTGATTCCTCCAGCTCCATTTTTTTCCCTCAAGGCTGCTTTGACTATTCGGGGTCTTTTCTGTCTCCATACAAATTTTAAGGTTTTATGTTCTAGTTCTGTAAAAAAATGCCTTTGGTAATTTGATAGGGATTGCATTGAATCTGTAGATTACTTTGGGTAGTATAGTCATTTTCATGATATTGATTCTTCCAATCCAAGAACATGGTATATCTCTCCATCTGTTGGTATCATCTTTAATTTCTTTCATCAGTGTCTTATAGTTTTCTGCATACCGGTCTTTTGTCTCCCTAGGTAGGTTTATTCCTAGGTATTTTATTCTTTTTGTTGCAATGGTAAATGGGAGTGTTTCCTTAATTTCTCTTTCAGATTTTTCATCATTAGTGTATAGGAATGCAAGAGATTTCTGTGCATTAATTTTGTATCCTGCAACTTTACCAAATTCATTGATTAGCTCTAGTAGTTTTCTGGTAGCAACTTTAGGATTCTCTATATATAGTATCATGTCATCTGCAGTGACAGTTTTACTTCTTCTTTTACAATTTGTATTCGTTTTATTTCTTTCTCTTCTCTGATTGCCATGGCTAGGACTTCCAAAACTATGTTGAATAATAGTGGTGAGAGTGGACATCCTTGTCTTGTTCCGGATCTTAGAGGGAATGCTTTCAGTTTTTCACAATTGAGAATGATGTTTGCTGTGGGTTTGTCATATACGGCCTTTATTATATTGAGGTAGATCACTTCTATGCCACTTTCTGGAGAGTTTTTATCATAAATGGATGTTGATTTTGTCAAAAGCTTTTTCTGCATCGATTGAAATGATCATATGGTTTTTATTCTTCAATTTGTTAATATGGTGTATCACATTGATTGATTTGTGTATATTGAAGAATCCTTGCATTCCTGGAATAAACCCAACTTGATCATGCTGTATGACCCTTTTAATGTGCTGTTGGATTCTGTTTGCTGGTATTTTGTTGAGGATTTTTGCATCTATATTCTTCAGTGACATTCATCTGTAATTTTCTTTTTTTGTAGTATCTTTGGCTGGTTTTGATATCACGATGATGGTGGCCTCATAGAATGAGTTTGGGAGTGTTCCTTCCTCCACAATTTTTTGGAAGAGTTTGAGAAGGATGGGTGTTAGCTCTTCTCTAAATGTTTGATAGAATTCACCTCTGAAGCCATCTGGTCCTGGACTTTTGTTTGTTGGAATATTTTTAATCACAGTTTCAATTTCATTACTTGTGATTGGTCTGTTCATATTTTCTATTTCTTCCTGGTTTAGCCATGGAAGGTTATACCTTTCTAAGAATTTGTCCATTTCTTCCTGTTTGTCCATTTTTATTGGCATACAGTTGCTTGTAGTAGTCTCTTAGGATGCTTTGTATTTCTGCCATGTCTGTTGTAACTTCTACTTTTTCATTTCTAATTTTATTGATTTGATTCCTCTCCCTCTTTTCCTTGATGAGTCTGGCTAATGGCTTATCAATTTTGTTTATCTTCTCAAGGAACCAGCTTTTAGTTTTGTTGATCTTTGCTATTGTTTTCTTTGTTTCTATTTCATTTATTTCTGCTCTGATCTTTATGATTTCTTTCCTTCTGCTAACTTTGGGTTTTGTTTGTTCTTCTTTCTCTAGTTCCTTTAGGTGTAATGTTAGATTGTTTATTTGAGATTTTTCTTGTTTCTTGAGGTAGGCTTGTATAGCTATAAACTTCCCTCTTAGAACTGCTTTTGTTGCATCACATAGATTTTGGATCATCATGTTTTCATTGTCATTTTTCTCTAGGTAGTTTTTGATTTCCTCTTTGATTTCTTCAGTGATCTCTTGTTTATTTAATAATATATTGTTTAGCCTCTCCATGTGTTCGTGATTTTTATGTTTTTTTCCCTGTAATTCATTTCTAATCTCACAGCATTGTGGTCAGAAAAGATGCTTGATATGATTTCAATTTTCTTAAATTTACTGAGGCTTGATTTGTGACCCAAGATGTGGTCTATCCTGGAGAATGTTCCATGTGCTCTTGAGAAGAAAGTGTAATCTGCTGTTTTTGGATGGAATGTCCTATAAATATCAATTAAATCTATCTGGTCTATTGTGTCATTTAAAGCTTGTGTTTCCTAATTTATTTTCATTTTGGCTGATCTGTCCATTGGTGTAAGTGAGGTGTTAAAGTCCCCCACTATTATTTTGTTACTGTCAAGTTCCTCTTTTATAGCTGTTAGCAGTTGCCTTTATATTGAGGTGCCTCTATGTTGTGTGCATATATATTTATAATTGTTACATCTTCTTGGATTTATCCCTTGATCATTATGTAGTGTCCCTCCTTGTCTCTGGTAACATTCTTTATTTTAAAGTCTATTTTATCTGATATGAGTATTGCTACTCCAGCTTTCTTTTGGTTTCCATTTGCATGGAATATCTTTTTCAATCCCCTCACTTTCAGCTGTATGTGTCCCTAGGTCTGAAGTGGGTCTCTTGTAGACAGCATATATATGGGTCTTGTGTTGGTATCCATTCAGCAAGCTTGTGTCTTTTGGTTGGAGCATTTAATCCATTCATGTTTAAGGTAATTATTGATATGTATGTTCCTATGATCATTTTCTTAATTGTTTTGGGTTTGTTTTTGTAGGTCCTTTTCTTCTCCTGTGTTTCCCACTTATAGAAGTTTCTTTAGCGTTTGTTGTAGAGCTGGTTTGGTGGTGCTGAATTCTCTTAGCTTTTGCTTGTCTGTAAAGCTTTTTATTTCTCCATCAAATCTGAATGAGATCCTTGCCTGGTAGAGTAATCTTGGTTGTAGGTTCTTCCCTTTCATCATGTTAAGTATATCATGCCACTCCTTTCTGGCTTGTAGAGTTTCTGTTGAGAAATCAGCTGTTAACCTTATGGAAGTTCCCTTTTATGTTATTTGTCATTTTTCCCTTTAATTTTATCTTTAATTTTTGCCGGTTTGATTACTATGTGTCTTGGCATGTTTCTCCTTGGGTTTATCCTGTATGGGACTCTCTATGCTTCCTGGACTTGGGTGGCTATTTCCTTTCCCACGTTAGGGAAGTTTTTGACTATAATCTCTTCAAATATTTTCTCTGATCCCCTCTTTCTCTCTTCTCCTCTGGGACCCCTATAATGCGAATGTTCTTGTGTTCAATGTTGTCCCAGAGGTCTCTTAGGTTGTCTTCATTTCTTTTCATTCTTTTTTCTTTATTCTGTTCCGCAGTAGTGAATTCCACCATTCTGTCTTCCAGGTCACTTATCTGTTCTTCTGCCTCAGTTATTCTGCTATTGATTCCTTCTAGTGTCATTTTCATTTCAGTTATTGTATTGTTCAACCCTGTTTGTTTGTTCTTTAATTATTCTAGGTCTTTGTTAAACATTTCTTGCATCTTCTGTATCTTTGCCTCCATTCTTTTTCTGAGGTCCTGGATCATCTTCACTATCATTATTCTCAATTTTTTTTCTGTAAGGTTGCCTATCTCCACTTCATTTAGTTGTTTTTCTGGGGTTTTATCTTGTTCCTTCATCTGATACATAGCCCTCTGCCTTTTCATCTCGTCTATCTTTCTGTGAATGTGGATTTTGTTCCACAGGCTGCAAGATTGTAGTTCTTCTTGCTTCTGTTGTTTGCCCTCTGGTGGATGAGGCTATTATGTACTTGCTTATTGATACCTGAGTTTACCATCCTTGAGATTAAACATGTGAAATATGGGATCTTGTTAATGTTCCCTTTAAATTGAGGCTATTTCATTTTAACAACATATAACAACAACAACAAATAATTCAATTGTAACTAATTGTTTTATTAAAAAACATTGCTATCTAAATGGTCAATGAACTTTTAGGAGAATACACAATTACTATAAAACTAGTTCAATATTTATATGCACAGTACCTTTCCCGTCAAGAAAACAATATTCTTTGCCCATTCATCTTGTAGTTTTTATGATGTGAACATACAGGTAGCATTGAAACAGTATCATATAAAAATGTATTACATAAAGAGTCAATTTTCTAAAAAAAATTCTCTATTATTCTATTTTTATGTTAAAATCCTGAGTTGAAAATTCATTTAAATTTACAAAATAATTTAAATTCTTTATTTTCAAATAAAGCATGGAAAAGTGGCCATTCTGGTGCACAATATGACTAAAAACTAAAGAACACAAATTCACAAATTCTTAATTTGTCTGCTCCTCAGATATTTTAGTTTGATGACCTATTTACATCAGGAGAAATGGGAATTAAAAAGAATAATTGTTGAGCTGTAGATGGTAGTTGACTTTTAATTTTTTGTTAGAGTTCATTGAGATAATGGATAATAGAAAATTTTATATTCTGCATATTTGAATCCATACTTGAGATTCAATTCTATCCTAATGTATAATACCAAAGATGTGGCCTACTTGTGAATAGCTCATTTAATTTCTACGTTTTTTTTTTAAACATCTTTATTGGAGTATAATTGCTTTACAATGGTGTGTTAGTTTCTTCTTTATAACAAAGTGAATCAGCTATACATATACATATATCCCCATATCTCTTCCCTCTTGTGTCTCCCTCCCTCCCACCCTCCCTATCCCACCCCTGTATGTGGTCACAAAGCACGGAGCTGATCTCCCTTTGTTATGCGGCTGCTTCCCACTAGCTATCGGTTTTACATTTGGTAGTGTATATATGTCCATGTCACTCTCATTTTGTCACAGCTTACCCTTCCCCCTCCCCGTGTCCTCAAGTCCATTCTCTAGTAGGTCTGTGTCTTTATTCCCGTCCTGCCCCTAGGTTCTTCATACCATTTTTTATGAAAGTAATTGATTATGTACAAAATATATTGAAGCATCCTCAAATCCATTCTTCAAATAGTTCAATATCAGATGGGAAATTACTTCCAAAATGCATTCTCCTTTATTAAAATACCAAAGTGGTACTTGAGATTCCACACATCTTTTATTCTTACTTTCATAGATATTTTTTACATGAAAATGGCACAGATAAACCTGGACTATAGACATGGTGTGTTGTCCTTGATCACATCAACATCAGGAAAAGTCATACAATTGCAAAGGTGGAAATGTCACAATTTTCAAAGAAAGACCCTGGTGGAACCAAGATTGGGGATGTTGATACAATTACTATCAAAACCAATTCAATTATTTTATCATTAGAGGGAAAAAAAAGAGAAATGGGAGAAAACACAGGAATTGAATAGCATTGGTTTATGTAGTTTTCCTTATTTTAATTTTCTTTCTAGAAAAATAATGACTTTTTCAATTGAGAAATTAACTAAAATCTTTATCTCAGCAAAGTTTGACGTAAGGAACGTGGTATAGAACCTTGATATAATGTTTCCACATCTACTGTCTTACTCACAGTTGGGTAAACTAACAGGAGTATAGGGAGCTGTGATATGTAGGGAGCAAGTTCTCTCTCTGACTGGCCTCAGTTCTCTAATTCCTATTGCTCTATATTCTGCCTTCTTTACTTTTACAATGACTTTATTGATTATAAAAATAATATCAAAAATTGGCTTATTTTGTTAATGCCAGAGAAAAATAAACAAGAAAAAAAAGTAAAATTGCTCCTAATATCACTAAAGTAAGTCACTATTTGCTAAATTATAGTATATTTAAATATATTTCTAGCAACTTACAATTTTACTTAAGTTTCTGCAGATATCACTTGGGTTTTTCTTTGTTTGTTTTATTGTTTTTTGGTAGTAAATAACAGTAACCAAATCTGATTAAGAATGAAAGAAAATGCAGCACTCTTTAAAGATACCTGGAAGGTTACAGAATCAGTTGTTGTAATTAGAGATAGAAAAAGAAAAGCGGATAAAACAGGAACAAAATAATCAATTATTAAGGTAACAGTGTTAGTATATAAAAATTTGAATGTTTCATTCTACTCTGCTTCATTGTGTTCAGAATTCAAAATCTTTGTAAAGAGAGTTTACTTGCCTAAATCTAGTCCACATGATTCTTCTGGTGATTCTTCTGGTGAGCCAGAGCTTCAAGAACCCCAAACGTGTCTAAAGGCTGGGTTGGATACCTTTATGCTATTTCACAAGACTAGCTATTTAGCTGTATATGATTTTCAAATTTTATCTGAGTTCATTGTAACTATGGGTGATATAAACTAGATATTCTGTGTATATTCAGCTATATTTAAAATTCAACATTTCCTAATATATGATTACAAATATATGATATTGACCATGTGAAAGTAAGACACAGAAAATTGTGAATAAAAAAATCAGGGCATTTGTAAGAAAGCGGGACATGTAGTAACATATTTAGCTTTTCAATTGGTTTTGTTTCATAAGCTTATTCAGCATTAAAATTTTAGCTTTGCAATGTATTTTTAAATATTCTTTGGAATCATAGTTTTAATGATGATATACTTGTACCTCAAAAGTGTACCTGATTCTCTACATTGCTGCTTTTTTGTTTGCTTGCTGATTATAAAAGTACCCTACGTTGAGTGTCAGAAATTGAAAACTTGAAAAAGCAAATCATATATTTCTTTTCCTTTATCCTAAGTAAGACAATCCCCGCCCATTATAGTTTTACTGGAATTGTGGTGTAGCATTTACTTGATATATACCTCACCTCCATTTAGTTTTAGCTACAATTACCTTACAATCAATGACATATTAAAATTGATAAGATGTAGTCTAGAACCATTGGACTTTAAGTATTTAGGTCATCCCTGAACTGTAAATGAACAGCTGGAGGGGCTAATTGAACACAAAGTAAGTTAATAATGTGAAGGTTAGAAATCAGATCCATTCAAAAAATAAAATAAACAGATATCTACTTCATCTATCCCCATGTGCAGTTGGGTGACATCCTATGCCCTCTGCTAGAGCAGTGTCAGATCTGTCCTGGTTGAGTTAATAAGGATTTACACCATAGCCCAGGGGTTAAGAGATGACCAAACTCCTCCCCTGTAGTATCACTAGAGGCCACATGGGGAGCAATAGGAGGTATTCCTGTCCTTTCCAGTCAAGGAAGTACATTGAAGTTCTCCTTGGGAGCCAGAATAGCCACTCCCACCCAGCAATAATGAAGATTCCCCATCACTGGGGGTCAAGGAGGCAAAGTGAGGAATTTGGACTTCTAGTGCAAGAATAATTCGGAAGATACCAGCTAAAACAGAAGGATTAAATAATATCCAGATGCTCATAACACAATATCTTTAATATTCAAATTTCAATAAAAAATCACTTAGCATCAGAGAATAGATTGGTTGTTACCAGAGGTGGTTGGGCAGAATGGGTGAAGGGGGTGAAAAGGTACAACTTCCAGTTATGAAATAAATAAGTCCTGAGGATCTAACGTACAGCATGGTGACTATAGTTAATAGTACTGTATTCCATATTTGAAAGTTGCTAAGAAAGTAGATCTTAAAAATTCTCATGAGAAGAAAAAAAATTCTATAACTGTATGGTGACTGATATTAATTAGCATATGGTGGTGAACATTTTGCAATATGTACATACAAGTCATAATATAATACACCTGAAACTAATATAATATTATATGTCAATTATATCTCAATAAAAAAATCACTAATCATACAAGAAACAGGGTAATCTGAAACTGAATGAAAAAAGCCAATCAATAGATGTAAACATTAAGAGGATAGGCATCACAGAATTATCTTACAAAGATTTTGAAGTAGCTATTATAAGAATGCTACAATGAGCAATTACAAATACGTTTGTAACAAATGAAAAATAGAAAGTCACAGTGAAGAAAAAGAAAGTTTCAGCAATGAAATAAAAGAACCAAATATAAATTTTAGAACTGGAAAATACAATAAGAAAAAAACCCAAACAAACAAACAAAAAACCCAAATCTCAATCCACACGCTCAGCAGCAGAATGGGGAAGACAGGGAAAAAAAATCAAGGAACCGGTAGATAGAATAATAGAAATTACCCAATGTGAACAATAAAGAGGAAATAGACTAAAAAAACAAAAAGAAAGAACATGGCCTCAGAGACTCTGTAGGACTATAACAAAAGACCTAACATTTGTGTCATCATGGTCCCAGAAGGACAAGAGGAAAAGGGTGAGACTGAAAAGAGCTCAAAGAAATAATGACTGAAAAGTTGGCAAAAGACCCAAACCTAAAGATTAAAGAAACTGAGTGAAGTTCAAACAGGATAAACCCGAAGAAATCCCCTTCAAGACACATCATAATGACACTTCTGACAACTAAAGGCAAAGGAAAATCTTGAAAGCAGCAAGAGAAAAATGACCATAGCTTTAGGGGAAAACAATTGGATTGACAGTAGATTTCTCATCAGAAACCCTAGAGACCAAAATAAAGTGGCACAACATTTTAAAGAAAAGAACTGTAGATCCAGAATCCAAACCCAGTGGAAATAACCTTCAGGAATACAAGACAAAGAGAAATCAAGACATTCTATGACGAAGGAAAATTAAAGAATTTATCATTAGAGACCTAACCTAAAAGAATGGCTAAGGGGAGTTTTCCTAAACAAAAAAAGAAATGAGAAAAGAATGAACCTTGGAACAGGAGGCAAGAAGAACATGATAAGCAAAAAATATGGGGACTGCAGTCTTCCTCTTTTTGAGTGTTCTAAATTATGTTTGTTTGTGGAAGCAAGATTTTAACACTGATGTGCTTCTAAATGTACATAGAGGAAATATCTAACTGACAATATGTAAAGAGCTCATACAACTCAATATCAAAACAAATAAACAAACAACCCAATCAAAAAAGTGACAGAAGGTCTACGTAGACATTTCTCTAAAGAGGACACACAAATGGCCAACAGGCACGTGAAAAGATACTCAACATTACTCATTATTACAGAAATGCAAATCAAAACCACAATGAGGTTTCACCTCAAACCGGTCAGAATGGCTATTATCAAAAAGTCTACAAACAATAAATGCTGGAGAGGGTGTGGAGAAAAGGGAACCCTCCTGCACTGTTGATGGGGATGTAAATTGGTGCAATCACTATGGAAAACAGCATGGAGATTCCTTTCACTCATTCTTGCTGCTTGAAGTATAAAATGATACAGACCCTTTGCAACACAAGTTGTTATTTCCTTAAAAAACTTATCATACAACTACCATATAAGCCAGGAAATTCACTCATGGGCATTTACACACACACAAATGGAAACCTATGTTTACTCAAATGACCTGTACACAGATGTTTATAGCAGCTTTATCGTAAATAGCCAAAACCTGGAAAGATGTCCTTTAAGGGGGTGAATAGTTGATAAAAAAGAAAAACAGGTGTATTCCCATCATTGGTTGCTTTCAGCAATACGAAGGAATAAACTACTGGTATACACACAGTGTGGCTCGGTTTCCAGTAAATTGTGCTGAGAGAAAAATTAACATACTGCTTGGTTCTATTTATATCCCATTCTTGAAGTGACAGAATTATTGAAATAGGGAACAGATTAGTGATTGCCAGGGACTAAGGAGGTAGTAGGGAAAGGAAAGGAAGTGTCTGTGTCTATAAAAGGACCCCATGAAGGATTCTTGTGGTGATGAAGTTGTTCTTCACCTTGACTGTATTGGTATCATTATCTTGGTTGTGATATTGTATCACCACTATAGTTTTCCAAGATGTTACAATTGAAGAAAACCAAGTTAAGGGTACACAGGACTTCTCTGTGTAACTTCTTACAGTTGTATGTCAATCTACAACTATCTCAAAATAATAACTCAATTAAAAAGGAAAATATGATAAGGATATATCTTTTTTAATTACTGAAAGAAAGAACCAGGCTTAACCACTACCAAAGAATAGTCTTCAGAAAAAATAAGCACCTCTGAGGAGGCAATATGCATAGTCCTACCTGAGGTGCTGAGAAAAATTTTGTCACATAAAGTGTGTAACCTTTCTAGAGACTCAAGGAGATAATTTGGGCAGCTACATGTTGAAGAACCATAAAAGCAGTTATACGAGATTAGGACACCTTTAGAACATGAAATGGTACCAGAATTATATCACATCTTTCCCTGAATAGAAATTTTATCTTATTTGTTTCTATTATCAACTTTTTGTTGTGTTTCATTTTTTTTTTTTTAACACTGAAACCAGATAGGCTTAAAAGGTTATAGCATTAGGGACTTGCTGTTTCATAAACTGACTAGGCGAGCAACATTTGATTAAGTGTTGATTGAAATAAAGACTAGAATTCCATTTTTTTTTCTTTAACTCCCCCTGCCTCAGGTGTTGTCTCTTTATTTCCTATAAAATTCTTTTATTTTCCCTGAAAACCTATTAATGTTAATGCATTAGATTAGGGGAAGAAAGGCATAGTTGTACTCTGAAGAGTGTTTAAGGTTTGGATTGGCATCACACTGTGTCAACACTGGGAAGAGTCAGCAATGTGAGTTATGTGCAGAAGAGGAGAAGCCTATGGAGAGCGTAGTCTGAGTTGGCCATATAGTCAGTCATTTCAAAGGGATATTTCTGTACACCGGTAGAAAGCATTCTGGCATAAAAGACTGTCAACAAGTTTCTTTTTCTTTCTCAATCTCTCCCTCTTTTTATTTACTGTCTCTATTTCATTCCTTCCTTCTCTGCCTCAGTATTTTTTAAGCTTCTATCTTGGTGGGTTTTTTTTTTGGAATGAGGTCATTGCACCTGAATCAAATTCTCTAGATAATTCTTAAGTTTGGTTCTATGTTTCAGGAAAACAAATAATATTAACTTTTAGGTTCACATTTCTGGTGGTCACGCATAATGCAAACATTGTGCCATTATTTATCACATTCATCTCCCTGAATGAATGTGATAAATCAATCACTTTTAATAGTTTTTTTTTTCCTAGATGTTGGGGTAGGAGTTTATTAATTAATTAATTTATTTTTGCTGTGTTGGATCTTCGTTTCTGTGCGAGGGCTTTCTCTAGTTGTGGCAAGCAGGGGCCACTCTTCATCGCGGTGCACGGGCCTCTCACTATCGCGGCCTCTCTTGTTGCGGAGCACAGGCTCCAGACGCGCAGGCTCAGTAGTTGTGGCTCACGGGATTAGTTGCTCCGCAGCATATGGGATCCTCCCAGACCAGGGCTCGAACCCATGTCCCCTGCATTAGCAGGCAGACTCCCAACCACTGCGCCACCAGGGAAACCCTCAATCACTTTTAAAATAATATCAGAAGCAAGAACTTATATAAGTTCTAAATCCTAAATCTTTAATGCTCCTCCTACCCTACCCGCTCTGTTATACCGAGTCAGGCCTGGTGAACTAGATCAAAGACTGCTCCAAACCATTGTCACTTCAATTTTTCTCCCCATTTGTCCACCAATCCACTGAGCTTTTCTTTTTTTCCCCAGGTGATTCTCTATTGAGTTTATATAACAAAATTCATTATTTCAGTAAATCTCTAGTCAATACACTCAAGCATTTCTTCTCTTCTTCCATATTAATATAATATATGCATATAAAATATTCAATTAAATATAAAATAAAAAATTATGAAAGAGAGAAGAAAAGTAAAATCTTTCTATTTTTGATGATTTCCTACTTTCCAACTGGGCAAGTCAAAATATACACTTAGGGTCTAGTCCAGCAATAAAGATCACAGGGGTGTATTTATATTTAAAATAATCTTGATAATTCACTTTTTGGCTGACATCATGTCAGATATGATTAGATTAGACAATTATTTTTTCCAACCATTATTATATTGTACTTTGATCTTATGTTATTAGTAGTATATTCAATATTTTTGGAAAAAAGATTTTAGACCATTTATTCATTAATGAGTCTTAACTTAGCTAACCCTAGATAATGTAATATAAATGTATTTTACTGGGTGCATGTGAATTTCTAAATGATGCTATTCACCATGAGAAATAAAAAGAACAAACATGACACTTTTCCCCGCTGTATTCTACAGAACTTCTTTTTTCTCAAGATATTTTACTTCATATATACTCTTCTTGATCTCCATAGATTAGAGAAACCAGTAATATATAAGAATTTCCCTTTCCTCATATCCCTAACAATAGTTAGCATTCTCAGACATTTTGAATTATATCAATATGGTGGATATAGGCTGGTGTCTCAATAAAGTGTTACTTTATACTTACCTGATTATTAAATCAAGTTACTTTTCATGTTTATTCACAAGCTCTTCAGCTTAATCTACCTCTTCACTGAGTAGAAGATCAAGGTCACATATCTTATAAACATGAGTGTGTTGAAACCCCATTCTCCATTCATAAGTCCTGTCTCTTGAGCTGTCATGTTGTCAGCTCAGAATTGCTATTCTGACTTGTGTTTTTGAATCCCCTCTTAGTTTCTGGTCGCTCCATAAAGAAGCCTTTCCTCATTACTCCTTCTGATTGGGCTAGCATGCTGTTTTTTCTTCATTTATTTCTGAAAACCATTCTGAATACATATTACGTGCCAGGCACTACATCTTTTCTACTTTCTCAGAGCACACTGAGAAAAACAGCTTTAAAATGTGATTATATAGCAATACTTATCATCTTGTTAAATTTCTTGTTTATGTCCTTGTGTCTTCATTGGACCCTATGCTACTTCAAGTTATAGTCATCGTCCTTTAGGTGTTTATCATTGTAGTGACCTAGTGAAAATCCAGTATTAAAAGAATTAGCTATAAAAAGAGATTCAATATATATGCACGTCATTTGGTGTAGTTAATAGTGCTTCTGTTTCTGACATGCAAATACTATTTCATATGATACTTAATAAAGCATCAGATTGTTTTAATTACCTTCCTTTCATCCCATTGTTAAAGGAGGGCTTTCCACCCTAGGGTTGTGAGGATGGCCAGACCTGACACACTGCATGGGACAGATGAGACTGACAGCAGGTGATTAGTCATATATACTCACGGGTCTGAGGAATAGGACACCATGTACTAGGCAGGGCCATATGGGGTTGTACTTGAGAACAGGGTAAACCAGGGGCTATGGGAGGTTGCTGGCTTTGTAGTGTCAAGGGGGTGGGGTGCCCCTGTTTCCTATGGAAGGATGTGATTAGCTTGTCTGAATAATTCCAGAGACTGGCAGAGAACTGAAACTCACTACTCATGTATAAGCAGGAATTGTGTCTCACTCCTTAAATAAGGAGGGTTGTTTTTCTGGGGAACCTTATCCATGGGAACAGAGTGGGGAGGCCTACTTGAAGTTAGACCATTTGAGTCCATCCCAATTTTACTAACTGTCAAGGCAGCACATAATATTGACCTTAGTTTTAGGCCTTAAACATCACACAAATCCAGATATATAAACTGAGTTTATTCTAATTAATGTTATTTTCATGCAGAGATTAGCAGGTTTTTGGTTTCTAGCATTGGTTAGAATTTTCAGTGACCACAAACTAGAAACATTATATGGAATTTTATTTAAATTTTGTTCCTATAGAAGGAGTGTATTTCCACAAATTAAAATCATTCATAAATAAAGTTTTCTTCTTCTTAGTTGGTCTTTACAAATCCACATGATTGTAGAGAAAGCTGCTCTCTGACAGTTGTTGAAAGCTGCCTCTCAAGGTGAAGAATATACACAAGCTAAAAAAATAATACCAGATACACATTAGTCATCAGAACGAATGCTGTACAAGCACTGAAGGAGGAGAAGTTCCCAATATCCACAACTGTTCCCTGAACACCATTCAATGAATAAAAGTACCTGTGAAATTGCTGAGTCTCTAGAAGAACTGAATATAAATAAAAGATTTATGCCATTTTCAGGGCACTACAGAAACATAGTAGAAAGAAAAGTTTGCACAATTCAAATTTGGATGATACAATGAATAGTCAGGGGAGCATAGTAAGAAGGCTACGTACTTGTAAATTGATAAAACAATGTCATAACAATAAATGGGTATTGGAAATACATGAGTAAAATCCAATGGAAATAGCAATGAAACATTTAGTTCATTTTTATTTTTGTCAGACTCAGAAGGCAAGTTCTGTTCAGTCTAAATTGATTGCTATTTTGATGGATTACATCTTACAAAGTTAACCAATGTGCAAAATATAAAACAAAAATATAGTATATTCAATGGGGAAATTAATTTGTGGGTATAAGGTACTATAACAAAACTCAAATTCTGAGAGGAACACAAAACATGTGTGGAATTAAAATAACTGTGTTGAAGGGATAGAGGACATGACAATTTACACAAGATCATACACTAAATCAGATATTGAATAATTACTTTCCATAGAAATTCTAGATATATAATTAGCTTTAAGTAATATTTCTTGATTTTTTAAATTTGCTCAGTCATTTCTTCTACCACTAATTCATGAAGGGTTTACTATGCATAGACATTCTGATTTAAAAAACTGCAAACAAAGTAGAGATGGTTTCTATTATCATGAAATGTACAGTATAATATGAAATTTATGACTGTAGTTTAGGAATCAGATAGCTGTGGTTAAAGTTTCAGGTTACTTACTATTTCTATCTCATTAAATAGCCAAATAGAATCTTTGTGATGATGGAATGTTCTAAACCTGTTTTGTCCACTAATACTGAGCACTTGAAATGTCACTAGTCAGACTGAAACTTTAATTTTGTTTAATTTTAGTTAAATTTAAATGTAAATAGCCACATGTGGTTACTGACTACCACATTGGACTGAGCTGTAGAACTACTGTAAATATCAAATATGCATATAGCAGTTAATACAGTGCTTAGGACATAGTAAGTGCTTATTATCAAGTAACTTAACATCCATGATGATAACGATAATGTAATTTGGGGGGAAAGAGTTTAAACAGTTTCAAAATGAGAAAACTTCTCACAAAACCAGCTAGATATTAAAGTTCAGTAATAGGCATTGATTTCTGAGGAATCATAAGCTAAATATTTATCACTGATGCTTATAGTCACAGTACTGAAATTTAATATGCATACAATGAGTATATTAAAAAAAAACACAATAAAACATAATCCTTGAGTGGCCAAAAATGATGTCAGGTGCCAATAGCATTCAAGCATTGGGGCAGATACTGATATCCACAGATGGGAGTCCTGAAAATTCTTTTCCCATTCAAAAAAAGGGATATCTATAGAAACACCTCTCCAAAGAGCAATAGAATTATTCATCTTCTTCAAGTCTCAGCACTGCAATTTACATTGGTGTAGTGATGCAATGCCTCAAAATCTCCTACCACGTAATGAAAATGTTCAATAATTATTAGAAATAGGTCACACTGTGTGTGTGCTAGCTTTGTAATGTTTGGAAATTGTTCATCTCTTCAATGATACTGTTTCTTAGAGTATAATTATTCTATAAGGTAAGCAGATTTTCAAAACAGCATGATATCTAAACTGGCTCAAACTTGAACTAGAGAACATTCTTCACAAAATGGTACACACCGAAAAGGACTGTCACTTTCTTCATCCATACACTTTTCTAACTTTAGAAATGTGTAAAGGACTTCAATCTTTCTCTTGGAAACCTTCTGCAATCTGCTCCAACTCCACCATCCATACATCACCATCATGGTCTGTGTCCCAGAAAACAGTTCTGTTCTGACTAAACTCCCTAATCCTTTGGTTTACATTTGGGATTTGGAAAATAAGAAACTCCAGAAAGAGATCAGGGGGTGGGAAGAACGAACCCTTACCCTATATTTTCAGGGCTAAGGAAGGTAAAATTTCCCTTATTTCATAGCCTTAGGATATCGTATTGGTAGTCTTAAACCTTGTTCATAAGTTTTAAAACTTTTGCTTATTAAATTTGTCTCAATTACTTTACAAGTGTGAATTGTTTGCTGCTAAGCCCCTGACTGATACAAGAACCAGTCTTGGTTTAAAATTGTGATTTTTAACTCATGGAGAACCAGGATAAAATATTGGACACATGTCTGCATGAACAGACCTTTAAGAATTTCTTCCAAATCTGTGCTTTTGAGATTATAAATCTTAACTGGATAAAGAGCACATTTTTATACAAGACAGTTTGCCAAACAGCTAGATCGTAAGACAGAGAACCAAAATATGGACAAAGAAAAAGAAGAAAGAGACTGAATAAGATCAAGTGGAGATGAACATTACGGCAGGGCCATCATCACGATAGGTCTAGAGCAGAAAAGTCATCGGGATATTGAGAATGAGACAGCAGGTGATTACGTGTAAAGGAAGACAAGGTAATTGTATCATTAAAATTTGTAACTACAGGCATAAATAAAATATAAGGAGACACAGAAGAAGAATAAAAGTAAAGCTTAGGCCTAGATAATTATTATTTTTATATATTCTTGTTTGTTCATATACCCAGAACTTCCATGTACAGTAGAACAAGTTGTGTGGTATTTCAGGTTAAGTGAAAAGTCAAAGTAACAATGAAAAATATTAATTTGCATATTGACCTATTTTGTGAACCACTAGAGTATATGAAAATTAATTTTAATTCCAGATATAGAATAAATAGAAAGTATGTGATGGTATATGTATATTTACTTTATCCTATGAATTAAAATAACTTTATGTCATAATTCTAATCATGACAACTCTTCCCATTCAAACCACTCCATCTTAAGACCCAGGACAACTGAAAAAAGAAATTTTTGGTCAATGTTGCAAGTTCCTCCACAAATTATATTTCCACAGGTTTTTCTCTCTTATACTGAACAACACAAAATGTAAGGCATTCTAGCAATACTATAGTACACTGCTAGAGATAGACTCTGAAGCCAGATGTTTTGGTTTACTTTCCAGTCCATAGTTGCTATGCTTCATTGGTAAAGTTACCTAAGCTCTCCATTTCCTTATTTAGAAAACAGAGATTATAGTAGTCCTAAACTCTAGTGTTGTTATGATTATTCAAGTTATTTCATATAAAACCACTATAAATATTAGTTATTGTTTTAATTTTGGCACCATTACAAAGGGCTGAATTTCCAGAGTCACGATACACAAGCCTTATTCAACTCTGAGCTTTACTCATAATTAGCAAAGTATGCTATTAATAGGGAACCACAACAAAGCTGCATCACTAATCACAGGGCTCTGAATTTGTCAAATGCAGCTTCCTAAAAGCACTTTTCTCCTCAGGATGTGTTTTGGGTTCACAGAGATGAGCACCAATCACGCATGGTACAGTCAGTGGTGGAATTTCTACTTTTTCATGTATTGCTAGTCATAGCTAGAGATATGATAGTTTCTTTCAGTAGTATGCTGTGCAGCATGGAAAATGAATAAACTATAGCAATATATGTCTTCAATGCATGAATCTAATAAATGTATAAGTTAAAGAATAAAGAGGCAAAAGCATACTTAATGTATATTTTCATTTATAAAAGGTTTGGAAGTAGACAAAATAAAGCTCTAATGTAATGCATATTCAGATATAATCTTGGAAAGAAAGAAGTGATTACTTTAAGCCTAGATAGTGATTTCCTTTAGGGAGAGTGATGGATTTATGTTTGGTGGGAGAAAGTGGATTGCTTCTGGGGTTCTATTTCTTATCTTAGGTGATAATGATATGGGAGGGGTTCTTCTTTTTGGAGAAGGGGTATGATTTTAAGTAATCCATATTACACTGGACTTTTACATTTTCCAATTTTCTCTACATAGATCTTACTTCTCAATAAAAGAGCCAAAAATAATAGACTAAATTTATAAAAAGGAACAGGGAGGGTATTTTTTTCATAAAAATAGATGTATATTGAATATAATTCAATATACAACTGAATATAATTTTTAGTCACATCTCTGGTTGGTCTGGAAATCCACTTTTGAAATGTTTTTTTGACTTGATAGGGTAAAGGTTTGCATTGGAGTAAATACGCAGATTAGTTGTCTGCATTTGTGTGGTTTGTTTTGTTGCAATGGCCATTTATTGCTTTTGCAGTTTGAAAATAATCGACAATAAAATATTTAGAGAGAGGTTCTGATTGACAACTATCTCAGACTTTTACAGTGACTTATCTTTAAATACCGTGTCTCTATACCGTAGGAAGACAGTGGATACTGTTGTCTGCTTCACTCATCTGCTACTACATCATTGTTTTGCAGCCTTGTAGTATGAGTGAGTTTGATTCCATCTCCCAT
Organism: Grampus griseus; assembly: GCF_964374135.1. Lineage (NCBI taxonomy): Eukaryota > Metazoa > Chordata > Mammalia > Artiodactyla > Delphinidae > Grampus > Grampus griseus. The sequence continues at coordinate 134,776,239 of NC_138997.1, read as the reverse complement.
CTCCAAGAAGGACCATGATGGCACATCTTTTCGCAAAGTTTTTACTTCAGAATCTGATCCTAAATTATTCTAAATGGAATCAAGCCCAGAACGTTGGTTAATGGTTGGAAAAAATGAAGTTTTCTCTTCTGGACAGTGTGTAAAAGGAATGTGAGATCTTAAGTTGCAGCATCAATTTTACTACTAGCATATAAACCAGCCTGTGGATGAAGGTAGCACCTAGAAGAGTTCAGAGATGAGATAATTTCAGTGATCTTGAGTGGTCACTTGTTCTAAAATAATCTGGGTCTTTAGTGATTTGTGAGTTGGAAAAGATCATTTCTGTGGACCCTGTTCTTTGTGAGAATATGAGGCACGTACCTAAATATCCTTTGTCATTTGTCAGTGTGAGTTGGATTTTCTGTTGTTTGCAATTGATCATATTTTACCTGATGTAATGAAGACTGGATAGTGAACAGAACATCGTCTATTATGCTTTCATATATTTTAGATTTTATATTTGTGGATCTTTAAATTGTTTGAGAGAGACTTAGATTTTCAGTAAACAAACATTATTTTTTATTCACATCTGAATAAAATCACAATGGTATAGGATACATAATAAGTAAACAAATGCTAATCTAAAAACTCTCTGCTATAGGTGATTCAACTCCATAATCTTCAGATTTTGACCTATTTTGTCTTTAAGCTATGTTTCAAGTTTGAAAAAAAGAAAATATCTCTGAATGGTAAATATAAAATCCTTGATAAGTCCAAATGAATATAAAAGGCTTTCTATGAAACTAAATGATTTTTGGCATGTGTGCAGTTGTTCATCACAATTTTATAAAATAATATTTGTATTATGTGAAGCATAGATGCAGTTATTTATTCCTGCCAGCCCTGACATCTCAGACAAAAAATGTAACCATATGTTCCTGCCCCAAATCCCTTTCATACACGTCTTCATAGCTCTAGCCCCACTCCTATGACCTAAAAGAAGACTGTCTCATTTGAATTCACAATGGTATTTGTACAAAAATCTAACTTTTCAGGAAATATTAGAGATTGCCTCAAGAGACAGAGCTTAACAAGAATGTTTTGCAATTGTAGTAAAGTCCTGGTTCTTAAAAGTGGCCACTGAGTGAAGCCAGAGTGGGCAACAAAGTGAGTAACTATAGGCATAACCTTGTTCCAAAATGTAGGTAAATAATGGAAACTGAACTATTAAAAAAGACTAGTACATTTCAGTAGAAATACATGCCTCAGTCTGAATTGAAAAATTAATTCTAGGATTTGTTAGATATGTTAATTGGTTCAAAACGCAATTAACATATGAAAAGGAAAGGAAAAGACACTGAAAATAGACTGAATTAAAGCAGCAAAAGAAGTAATAGAAATAAACCTTACATGTGACAGCTTGTCACCTCCATAAAATAGGGCTGTGTGGCAATATGGCAGCCATTGCAAAGCACTGTGACACTGATATTCAAGAACCACACCAATGTAGGTCACATAGACATTTTCTTTGCAAATATTCATGTCATTAATCTTCTTTCAAAAATCGCTGAGGTATAAACATGAGCCAGACTTGCATTTGTGCACAAAGAATGCGCACAAAAATGAGTGTGTTACACTCACTTTTACTGTTTCTGTTTTACATACATTATAGCAAGTATATGCAATATGAGATGAGGCCAGATGTTCTGAATAATTGGTTTACCTGCCATATACATAGAGCTCACAATGTATATTAAGAAATGCAGAAACTCATGATTTGGTATGTACTATGTCTTTTGTTTGTTTTACAAAGTCTTTCCTAGAATGGGATCTAAATGAGATTTGCATTATAGCAATCCCATTTATTTCTATATTGTGGTATAATAAACTATTCATTACTTATGTAAACATATACCCACAGCTATAGATGGAGGGAGGGAGAGAGAGAAAAATTATTCAAATAAAATTTAAAAACACAGCACACAATAGAAAACATAATACATATTCATTAATGTATACAGTTAGCAAATATCTACGTATATGCTCAAAGCACTGTGTAAGAAGCTAAAGAAGAAAGATGAATTCCTGCAGAGACTCATCATCTCGGATTCCAAACAAAACGAAGAAATCAAATGGAATCCTGTTGGTGCTCTTTTTGGGGTGTAAGCAAAACATTATTGAGGTAGAGAGGAGAGAATCTGTTTTAAGAAATGGCAAAAGGCTTTGTAGAAATTTCCATGAAAGAAAAGGCATGTGCAATTCAGGTAGAGACACAGTATATGGGGCAGATAGTCTTATGTCCAGGCTATTACGAGTAGCTTATTCTGGCTCTGATATAGTTTGCAAGATGATTCTGGACAGCTTTGCTGGACCCAATCACAAAGAGTTTTTATATCTCCTGGGGAGTCTGAAAGATCACAGTAGGTTGAAACAAGGGCAAATGCACACACTAAACTCATTTTAACTGCAATGCTAAAGACTAAATGTGGCGGTACAGGAAGGTGGCAGAGAACCTATTAAGACATTAGTGTTATTGTAAGTGAAACTTGACAGGGGCTCTGAGTAGGACAGGGGCAGTGGGGATGAAATAAATAGAAATGTTTGAAGAAGGTGTTTAGAATTGAGCACCCACGGGATTTAAAGTTACGTTTAGGAGTCAAGGGAAAGAAAGGCACTCATGACCATCCAGGTTCTAACTAAAGTGACTATAGAGTGATGATGAGAAACACTAGACATGAAATATTTTTTAAGGAAAACTAAAATGAGTTTAGACTTCGGACGTACACATTGAGATTCTTATGGGACATATGTGGTTGTGATTGGTTTTCAGTTAGTAATAATTTCTGAAATTTGAGGCAGAGTTTAGCTCTCATATAGAGGCACTAAAGTTATTACTAAATTATATATATAATATATAATGTTATATATTTTACTATATTACTATATAAAAATAAAATATCTTGTCAATCAAAACCAAAGATTCAGAGCTATAACTGATGAAAAGTTATAATGATTAGAAAGCTAAATTTAGAAACTATGCAAAGATAGTCTGATCTTTACTATTCAACTCGCTAGCTGACCGCTGTTATGTTGACCTTGTGTGCAGAGAAAGGACACTCAACCAAGGAGGGGGAATAATGATATAAGTCATGAGTTAAGTGATTACTATAGTATTTTAGATTTTTCCCACCATCAGATAAAATTTATTTCACATAATAGGTAAGTTTACTGAATGTCTTGTTTCAATTTTTAGGAATACCAACATCTTTTGCTAAAATAGTAATACACAAATCTGTTGTTTTTAATTTTAATAAGAACTTTTCATGCTAACAGACTCACAAAATCATTTGTCAACACGGAGAAGGATTGTAAGATTAAGGCCCTAGAAACCATGAATAGGTGTTCTTAATGGAACACTCACCCCAAAACTTTTAAAAGGATTTGAATGTAAGCACCTTAAGCCAAAACACATACTCCTTTTATGATTTTGTTGTTTTTGTCCCAAATTCTGTACCTGGGACATAGCATGCGCTCAGTAAATGTTTACTGAACTGAGCTCTGCAAAGTACCAATATTACATTAATTTTACTTTGTACAGTTTATTATTATAGACACAGAAATTATATATGTTGTACCATATTATTGTTAGGTAAATTCATTGAAATAAAGCAAACATGTCGTTATTTCTAATTTACTAAGTCAAGCCATGTAGAGTTAAAGAATTTGGGCATGGTTACATGGAGACCACAGTGCAGTCAAAACTAGAACCAGACGAATCTCAAGGAAGCCGGCTTTGGCCCTGCGGCTGCTGCCATCATCGCCATGGAGAAATTGTTGGAGCTGGCAGCCTAGGAATGAATCTCCTCTCAGCCTCGAAGTTCACCTGGTCAGAATCCTTGGATGAACCTGTGGGACCCTTCCTTCTAGCCCTGTGGTTTGGAGCAAGTGGCTTTGGGACTGTAAGAGGATCTACAAAGATTCTCAGGGACTGCTAGGTTCCCCCCTGATGGCATCAGGCACTGCCAGCCGCTCAGAGGATGAGGATGGCACTGGCAGAAGCGGGCCTCCTCACAGGCTTTGGCACCATCCCTAAAGGGAGAAGCACCTCCAGGTTCACCAAGAGAAAGAAGTTTGATGATGAGCTGGTGGAGAGCAGCCTGGCTAAGTCCTCTACCCGGGAGAAGGGGGCCAGTGGGGTGGAACCAGGGCATTGTTCGGGGAGTGAACCCTCCCTCCTCCAATGAGAAGGAGAAGGTGTCCAAGGTCCCCATCATCCCTGTGCCACCCAGCCCAGCCCCAGCCCCTGGACTCACCAAGCGGGTAAAGAAGAGCAAACAGCCACTCCAGGTGATCAAGGATCTGGGCTGCTGGAAGCCTGCGGACGACCTCCTGCTCATCGATGCCCTGTTGCAGACCAATGACCTGACATCTGTCCACCTAGGCATGAAGTTCAGCCGCCGCTTCACCCAGCAGCACCGGTACGCCCTGCTCTACGATCTTGTCATCTCCAAGCTGGCCTGCCAGGCCATGAGACCCACTGCTGCACTCAGAGGCCGTTGCCGCCATCCAGAGCAAGGCCCTGTTTAGCAAGGCTGAAGAGCAGCTGCTGAGCAAAGCGAGATCGGCCAGCCAGCCCACCTTGGAGACTTCCAGGACCTGCTGCACAGACGCCCTGATGCCTTCTACCTGGCCCCTACTGCCAAGACTCTACAGGCCCACTGGCAGCTCATGAAGCAGTATTACCTGTTGGAGGACCAGACAGTGCAGCCGCTGCCCAAGGGGGACCAAGTGCTGAACTTCTCAGATGCAGAGGACTTGATTGACGACAGTAAAGCTCAAGGACATGTGAGATGAAGTCCTAGATCATGAGCTGACGGTGGCTGACCGGCTCCAGAAACGAGAGATTCGGCAGATGGAATAGGAACCGCATAAGTGGCAGGTGCTAGTAGGTAGCATCACAGGCATGAGCTCTCCAGACTTTGACAGCCAGACCCTGGCAGTGCTGCGGGGCCGCATGGTGCGGTGCCTGAGGCGCTTGAGAAAGATCACCCTAGGCAGAGCAACCGAGGGTAACCAGATTGACGTGGACCTGTCTCTGGAGGGTCCGGCCTGGAAGATCTCCCGGAAGCAAGGTGTCATCAAGCTGGAAAAAAGATGGTGACTTCATTGCCAGTGAGGGCCGGCGGCCCATCTACATCGATGGACGACCTGTGCCGTGTGGCTCCAAATGGCGCCTTAGCAACAACTCCGTGGTGGGGATTGCCAGCCTGCGATTCGTCTTCCTCATCAACCGGGACCTCATTGCCCTTATTCCGGCCGAGGCTGCCAAGATCATGCCACAGTGAGAAGTCGTGGCAGGACCCATGGGCTCTCTCTGGCCTCAGTTTCCCCTGCCATCCCAGACCCCTGGAGCTGGGAACTCAGGCTCCTGGAAAAACCAGAGGGGGCTGTGGTTGACTCAGCTCCTGGCCCCTCGATCTGAGCCTCTGCGGGGTGGGGGGGGGGGGGCTGGCCCTGGGGAAACCCCTAGAGGCTGGGACCCTCAGGCTTCCTTGGTGTCGGAGCCCCTCCCCTTCTCTCCCTGCAGAGGACCCTACCCTTTTCCCCAGATTCCCACCTTTGCCCCGTGTCTCCAGCTGATTAGTTTCAGACTTTTCCTTTATTATTTTTCTTTTGTAAATACAAAGCACTGAGTTCCAATAAAAAAAAAAACTAGAACCGGATATGTTTACCTCTAAGGTTAAATTTCATTCAACTATAGTTACCACATTTGTGACACTGCAAATGCATAAGTAGCCTTATTTATACCCTTCAATGAAGAACCTATATAATAGAAAACATATACAAAAATTCAGAAAGGGATATAATAATTTACTTCATTTTAAACTATTATTATGAATGAAACACTTTTAAACCCTCATGTAAACTAAAATATTACTCTTCCACTTTTAAGAACACATTATTGAAGATATATTAAACAAATAGTAACATACGATGATAATTTAATGAATATAGTAATTTGGTTAAATTGTTTAAATTTATAAAGAAATAAGACATTTTACATATGGTTGGAAATTCTTTTGCAAACTTCCCTAGCATCATTCTCCTCTCACCCAAAGGTAACATTAAAATATTCTAAAATTAGTATTTAAGATCCTGAACATATTACTTAATATGCTGGCAGCCACAGATGGTAGAGAGCATTGTTATTTTTCCTTTACAGTAGCAAATACTTATTAGAATACATAATAGAAACAAAGACCCTGCATACAATTATCAAAAAATGATAAAGTGTCAAACTACTAATAGAGCATATATAAAAGTTATGGGAAAATTTTAAATGTTTTATTAAAATATATGAAAATGACCATGTATAAATGGATGAGATATCATATTTATGAAAAGGATACATCTATATCATGATTATTAACACTTTATAATTTGTTCCACTTAAAGGGATTCTAATAAAAATTTTAATAAGTGTTTGTGTCTGTAGTTGTGTGTGTGTAAAATTCAAAAATCTTTTATAAATCTTTGACGTAAGTTCTTAAATTAACAACAATTAAAAGAAGAATTATACTGAGAAAATTGCTTTACAAAATATGTAAAAAGATATATAGTATAATATTAGCACAGGGATAAAGAAAACAAAGGAACATATTAGAAAACTGAAGGAATTGTTCCACATATATATGGAAATATGTAGGTCAAGAACAGCAGCATTAAACTGAGAAAATTCATCCCTTAGAAGGAAAATAAAAGACAGATATCTTCTCACACCACAGCTAGATGTACATTCTGTGTGGATTATAGATATAAATGTGAAAGCTAAAACTCTAAAACGTGACAAAGACAACTTCTGCTCTTCAATCTGTTCTCACTTTTCATAGTAAACAGCTTAACAACAACAATAAAACAATAAAAGACAAAAATATGGCTCACATGTGGGCACATAATAAAGAAACATATTCAAAACTAAATTGTGTTTAGTTTTGAAGTTAGAAATTAAGTGTGACCATGTAAATACATTTTCTACAGTAGAAAGCAAACAAAGGTTATGTTCAGAAATTCTGGGATAAGACACTTAAGACATCCTGTGTGCATGTCTCTCCTTTGACCCAAAAATATATTTCTAAACATATATTTTATGGATAATCTTGCACATATATAAAATGATTTTTTCTGTTTAAGATGATTCTTTTCAGGATTATTTGAAAGTTCAAAAAATGAGAATTAATCTAATCCATCTATAAAGACATTGTTAAATAATTATGATAAAATCCAACAATGATACACTATGTACCTGTATCAAAGAATAGGTTGTTTATGTTCTAAAGTAGAAATTTCTTCAAGATAAATTACATAGTAAAAAAAAAATAGTGCAGTATGGAACAATGTGTTTAACGTGCTACTATTTGGGTAAAAATGTAAAGAATCTGTACTTGCCTGTGGATACAAACATCATTTTAACAGGACTCAAAAGGAACTAATGGTATTATCTTCCTTATGGGGAAGAGAAATGTGAAGCTGAAGGAAATAGCCACAATGCAGACTTTTAAATGTTGCCCTATATGAATATATTACTCAATAAAACAGTAAATTAAAAATATATATATATATATATATTTATGGGATAGGGAAGAGATGGGAGGCAATGAAGCAAGTCTTCAAAAAGAAAATGGAAAGAGTGTACTCTATGACCCAACAATCCCTTTCAAGGTATATACCTTTGAGAAAACTAGTCACAGGTCTCTAAGGGGATATGGAGCAAGATGAGTTATGAAGAATTCATACTATAGGATGCTTTTCTGCATTTAGAGAAAAATAATACTAATTATAAGCAAAATTTGTAGGTCTTAAAACATGTTGTGGAAAAAGGAAACAGAATGGCATCTGTAGCACAACGGCATTTTTATAAATTAAAAATACATGCACAAGAAGCAAAATTATATATCTCTCAAGGATATATACTCACAAAAAATCAATGTCAAACACATTAGCATGGGTGACTAAGGCGAAAAGGAAAGTATTAGTGATATATTGCTTCTTAACAAATAACTCCAAAGCTTAGAGACTTAAAGCAATAATGATTTTTACTTCACAGTTTCTGAGGGTCAGGAATCCAGGAATGGCTTAGTAGGGTGATTCTGGTTCAGGATTTCTCTTGTTGCAGTCAAAAGGTGGGTCAGCCCTATAGGCATCTAAAGGCTTAACTGGGATTAGAGGACCAACTTCCAGAATGGCTTGCATAGCACATGGCTGTTGGCTGGTGACCTCAATTTCTTACCATATGTGTATCCTCACGGGGCTTGCTTGAATGTCCTCAAGACATGGCATCTGGCTGTCCCCAGTGCAAGTGAATTCAGAAAGAAAGGGAGCAAGATGTAAACCCCAAGGTCTTGTAAGACAACATCAGAAGTTAACATAACATTACTTCTGCAATATTCTCTAGGTCACACAGCCCTACCCTGGTAGATGTGGCAGGGGACTACACAACAGTTGGTAGGAATCATTAGGGGCCATTTTGAGTCACAAATAATAAATAATAAAAAGAAATATCAGAAAAAGGGCAAAAATTAATATACAATCAAATAAAACAAAATTAATCATATACTTCCTGATGATCATAGTGCCATGAAATGATGTGGTTAGTTTAACTTTATGTACGTAGGTACAAAGGAAAACACACATACCAATGTGTTATTCATACATACGCACATAGGTATTTATATGTTCTCTTGCTGATAAACATATTTCCAATATGTTTTTCTATTACAAATAATGATACAGTAAAAATTTCTGTACACGTCTTCTTGTGTACATGTACAAGAGTTTTAGTGAAAGATATATAGTTTTAAGTGGAAATATCAACTTTTGTATGTACATCTCCAACTATACTAGTTGGTGCTAAATTTCTTCCCAAAGTGGACATAATGATGTGCAGTCCCAACAGCAGTAAATGAGAGTTCCCATATTTATTATCCTTCTTAAATTATGGTACATACCAACTTGAATCTGTTGGATATGAAATGGAATAATAGTATTGTTTCAACTTAGTTTTTCTTCCTGATTAATACTGAGTTTGACACTTTTTCACCTTTATTTCATATTCATATTTCCACTTCTGTGAATGGTCTTTTCAAGCCTTTTTTTTATTGGAGTTATTTGTTCTTCTATTATTTGAGAATTATTTTTATAATCTGATTACAGATCTTTGAGTCTGCAATCTTTCTATAATTATCTCTAAGTCTGTAGGTTGTATTTTTTATTTAGTTTAGAGTTTCTTTTGACAGAAATAATCATTGCATGGTAGTCAAATTTATACAGTTTCCATTTATGTTTAGTACTTTTGTATTTTGCTTAAAGAATCCTTACCTAAGAGTATAAAGATTCTTCTCTACATTTCTAATGTAAATTTAAAGAATTTATGTTCAGTTTAAATTTTTAATATGACCGAAACAAATTTATATATGTTGTTGTAATAGCATAGAATTATATTTTACTTTCTAGGGTGACAGCCAATTGCCCTAAAATAATTTTTGTAAGTTCTGACTTTTTAATGTATGGTAAATACATCAGCCTAGACGTATAATAGTAAAAACAACAATGACAAATGTACCTACTCACCAGTCAGACTCATTAACTTTGGACTTTGTGGTCATTGGCTGAGTCACTAGAACTTGAGCTCTTGTGGATTCCTTTTTTGGTCTCTCACTTCAAACCATTTATTGTCCTGCTGAAAGAAGAAACGTAAGAAATAGGGCTTAAAATTTCTTGAAGTAAATGGTGCATTCTGTCCAGGACTGGCCCGGTATAATGTTTAATTGTATATGTCAACTTGGCTGGGGCAAGGTGCCCAGACATGTGGTCAGATGTTACTCTGGATGTTTCTATAAGGGTGTTTTGGATGAGATTAACATTTACATCACTGGACTTTGAATAAGGCAGAATGCCCTCCATAATGTGGATGGGCCTCATTCAATCAGTTGAAGGCCTGAATAGAACACAAGACTGATCTTCCCAGAGCAAGAAGGAGTTCTACCAGCAGACAGTTTTCAGAACTGAACTGCAACACTGACTCTTCCTAGGTTTCTAGCCAGCACACCCTGTAGGTTTTGGACTTGCCAGCCTCCAGAGTCACATGAGCCAATTCCTTAAAATAAATTTCTCCGTATATGTACACATACATCTCTTAAGTTCTGTTTCTCTGGAGAACTCTGGCTAATACACCCCGTGTGCTTTGGTCTTTGCTAATTGACCATTTCACTGGTGCTACTGGCAACTATCCTATATGTTCTAGTCTCACTGTTTAACTGGTATCACAGTTAAACCCTCCCGCCCCCATGTCCTGCAAGAAGAGAAATAATGTGGTGGAATTAGTTTCCATCATTTGCCTCTTTGTTAATTGTATTTTATGCCTTAGAAGATCAACAACACCTTACCTTTCTCAAATGCATTTGGAGACCCTCAGCTGGGAGGTCCTCAGCTACCCAGTTCTAGCACATGCCTCTTCTGAATACCTTCTCATGCATATGTATATAACAGGAAGTACCTTTCTTTATACTGTCCATATAGTGTCACATTGGGGCAATTCTTGACGTCCATACTCCACTAAACAAACATGATAATGTCCAGTCCCCAGCACTACTTTTGGGACAACTCTTTATTTTTTTCCTGTATTATTGAATTATAATAATATTATCCTTAAATTATAGGATTTATGTCTAAGCAAGGTCTGCTACTAGAGGAAACTTTTATTAAGTATGATCTTATTGATACTATGTCAAATATTACTCTAGCAAAATTAAATTTGCATGGGGATATTTGTTAAGTTTTACTTGTGAAATTTGTTAAATTATAGATTTATATTTAAGAGTATTACTTCATGTTTCTCCCTAATAAAAGCTTGAAACTGATAAACTATTTTGATCTTTTTAGTTATATGGCATGGTATGACTTAATGATATAACTGTTTCCACATTTAACTCTGACTACTTTTTTGGAATACATAATTCTTATGTTTATTAATCCTATCCTTGTCAAATAATGTGTTTTGTAAAATGTCAGTTCACTAAAAAACACAATTACCTGAAGTTTATATTTTACCTTTTTTCCCTGTCTAGTTAATGACTGACACATTGCTTTCTTCCAAAATGGATAGAAAAGAGCTTGAAAATGCATAAAATACAACAGTCAGCACTATTAGTCAAGACAAAGAAAATGAAGTGATAAAATAAGAGGAAACAAACCTGAATTTGATAATTCAGCCTAAGAACTTGTTTACATTGTGGAGTTTGACCACACATCTGTGCCTCAGTTTGTTAACAGAGCAAAAAACAAACTTCTTCACTTTAGAAAAAAATTCAGTTGCTAAGAAGAAAACACTCAATTCTCACACACTGAAATTGAGGCATTATGAAAATATACACCCAATTATGAATACTGGCTTCTTTTGTGATTTAATTTAAGAAATGTGAAATAAAGTTCCCAAAGTCATGTAATGCTATTGATTTTTTCTATTAGCACCTCTGTCACTTTTTATATTAATATGGTACTGAGTTCCATAAGTTTGTAAGTTCCATAAACTTAACTTTTGTTTTGGACATTGATGTTATCATCTGCTAATCTGAAGATGCGTGTCTCTCTGTGTGTGTGTGTGTGTGTGTGTGTATGTGTTTTGAATATACTTATGAATTATTCAAATATTTCTCAGATTCATTAGAATTCATGAGCTGACTTCCTAGTATTACTCGACAAAGTTTTGTAATGTTTTAACATTTATGAAAAATTTAATCTCTAATAATGAATAACTCGAGACAGATATTTCCTATTTAATAATTACAATTATTTATTTCAAGCAAATATCATAAAAAGAGAAACTCCTCTTAAGGGGAAAATACAAGGACACTCAAAATGCCATTTTCTGTTGAAGGCATATCAGTATAGTGAAATTTGATTCTATTCAATAAGCACATATTGAGGAACTAAATCAGGAGCTTTAAAAGCTATAAATTTGTTTTTCATCTTCAAAGAGCTTACTATTAAGAACGAGTAGGTCGTGAAAAATGGCCTGGGACACAAAACTTGAAGAATGAATGAAAATTTAACAAATTGAATGAAAATTTAACAGACAAAATGGAAAATGTAAGCTCCTTGCAGGCAGTAGTTATCTGTTTTATTTACTCTTGTATGTAGTGCCTGGAACAGTGCAGAAAAAAACAGTTGATTCTCCATTAATGTCCATTAATATCTTAACTGAATTTTAAAAATTTCAAGAAAACGCCTTTGTTAGCATAGGAAACAGCACAAATGGTTTGTGTATGATTTTTACATTTTAATTTAAAAAAAGATCCAATTCTTCCACATAATAATTTCCTGGAAAAATACCACCATATTAAAGATATCAAGTAACTTCTCTTTTATTCAGTAATGTTTTTATGTCTTTAACATGATAATTGACTTGAAGGGTGCATTAGAAATAGGTTATAAATGATATAAATGATTCACAGGTTAAAGAAAGAGAAAGTAATGGAGATCACAATGGAAATTTAGCAGATACATGTCCTATTTATTTAGCTTTCATTCTTCAGCTTCTTCTATGTGGTCAAAGGATAGCATATCTGTTTTGCTGTGGAAGAAATGACTTCTTATACAGAATTCACATATATATTGGAAACTCAAACACCTCGACTTTCATTTCCAGTTTAAAATGTCATCTGGCTAGTAGGCCTGAAGCAGCCTCCTCTACATTTTCACTAAAGTAGTTAGGAAGAGACTTAAGATGAAATTGCACACCACTGTGAACTGGGACTCACTGTCAACTTATTGTTAGAATATGAGAGGAATTTCCATTAACTACAAAGCTAAGGGGAGTGGATTAAATACATGATATAGTACGATGCTGCTAGTGTGCCTGCCTGCCAGAAAGTAGATAGAAAGACCTTTATTCCTTCCCTCTTTCTCTAATTCCTGGATCAGAAACAAAATCTCAACAAAGCAGAAAACTGAATAGCCATCCTTCTACTGACTGCATGCTAAATTTTAGGCAGTGTTTCAGTTTCCCATGCCCCCTGCCCTGACCCCTAATACTATGTCTCATTCTTTATCTCTTCAGATATTATAATTTCAAAAAAGTGGAACAAGGGAGGGAAGAGAATTATTGAAAATGACTTGAAAGCTGAGACTGATTCTTGTGACTAGAGTACTAATTGAGGAGGGGAAAGGAAAGCATGGTAAACCCTAATAGGACTCTTTTCTGTATTTGCTCTCCATCTGTTAAGGCTGTTAGACACATTTAATGTAAATGGGAGAAGACCCACATCAACAGATGAAAACACTCATCAAATAAATGGCAGATATATGTTGGAAATTGGGCTGGGAATTATGTATGCTACAATCTGTAACTTTATGCAATTATTTGCCTAAGTTGACAGGATTTGGACATACACCTCCCTTTTTAATGATAGGAAAACATGAATAACAATATTAATAATAACAACATCTATCTGAGATGCCCCTCACCTACACACACGCACACACACTGAGTCACTCAATTTCCTATTATCCTGCAATATTTTTCTTTATAGTACCTATGACCTCTGAACTATGACTTATTTATTTATTTCTCTGTTAATAGTGATTTTGCTGACTAGATTATATGCTCAATGAGTGCAGAATCCTTTTCTGTTTTGTTCACTGTTCTCTTCTCTGCACTTATAAGAGTGTCTGACACCTAATAGGTGCTTGACAAATATTTATTAAATGAAATAGTAAAAGAGAATGAATGAATTCCAAGAATTCAGAGGAAAGAGCCTCACTGAAGTGATCTACTCTAAAAATATAGTATTTTAGACAGTTTAGCATCCTTGATAGGAAATGAAAAGTAATGTCATATATTAAATGGGTACAGGAAGTGCAGAACACCTGATTAAAAAGCCAAAAACAAAGCTAAAATGGAGATTGAGGGGAAAAGATTGCAGATAGCAAAAATGCATAGATAGGTAATTATCTCCTGCTAAACCTTAGATCATGAAGTAAACTTACACTTATCAACATTTACTGGAATTTCTAATGTCTTTCCTAGCTGTACTCAACTGATTTAGTTAGGTAGTAATACCATACAGACTTTAAAATAGAAGGCTATTCCTAAAGACTATCAAAATATTAAAAAATGATACAAGAAACTTCTTCCTCAAACCTTGACCCTAATTATAAGCTACTCCGTGCAGACATATTTCTGAAGGTATATGATTAAATCCCATTTCTCTGAGGCAGAAATGGTGATTATGATGCTTCTGATGAATCTTAGAATGAATATAGATCAGGGCCTCTTGTTGGACCCTGATTTTTTTTTTCTTTTTTTGTCCAGAGAGTCAGAACTTCAGGATCATCATAGAACTCCTAGCAAAATTATTTAGTGCATTTATCTTGGCACTAAAACCAATATTCTGGATTTTTTCTCTTTATTATGTTTGTCATAAATGAGACATACTATAGCATTTGTATGCCATATTTACACATAATATTATATGCTTTCAGCTAAAATCTTATTATATGAATTAATATAAATATTTAGTAGAAGCTAGAACTTATATCTGTCATAAGGTATATCAACAAATATAAAGATTTTAAATTATATCCTATTTTGATTATCATAATAAAATTCATATTGGATATATTTAAAATAAGATATTATGACGTGGAAAAACATATCAATGATGTTGATAACAAACTTAGCGTTTTTTTTCCAGAATGAAGAGAAAAGATATGAGGGGTGAAAAAATTGGAAAGAGCAGTTATAATTGAGGACAGAGAATCGATATCGAATATAAGAATATAAAAGTGTTTTTGACAGAGAAATCTGACAAATTTTTGGAATATTATCATATAAAACATAGCTGTGGGGAGTTCACTGGTGGTTAAGACTCCATGCTTTCAATGCAGGGAGCGCAGGTTCAATCCCTGGTCAGGGAACTAAGATCCCGCTAAATCCTGTATGCCTCATGGCACAGCCAAAAAAAAAAAGCCGTGAATTTACTGGTTTAAAAATAATATATAAGCATTTAAGTTGAAAGTCACACTGCATTCAACAGCAAAATTAATGAGAGAGTCTAAATGATAACACACTTCCTGGTCACATTTTTGTTGTCTTCATCAACTGGGGACAATAAAAATGCTAGAAAGAAAGTAATCAATGCTTACAAAATTTTAAGGGAAGACAATCATGTTCCCCAAATTTTATATCCTGGGAGCTTTCTTTCCATGTATGTTATCAGTCCCAAACATACAACTCAGAAACTATTCTACTCAACTTCTCTTATTCTTAAAAGCAAGCATATATACAAACAAAACCACCTAGGGTTCTTAGAAAAAAAGTAAAATCCATAAATCAAATCTGGATAGTTTAATCAGTAAATTGATTTATTAAATGATAGTAAGCAATTTTCAGAACTGCTTGGAAGTTTGGAGGAATCAATTCTTTACTGCACCTGCTATTGCTGCTAGCATTGATATGGTCCCTTTGCTGGAACCAGGTTTGCTAACACTGAGAATTTGTGGTCACTACAGATAACTCTGCTACCACTGAGTGTTGATATTCTGCCCCTCACTTTGCCAGCAAAAGCGAATGTCCTATAAAAGCCTATTTCATCACATTGGTCACTTCTGAATTAAATTCTTATGCAGGTGTTCTGATTGGGAAATGGAGTCACATAAGCATGATTTTACTGTGAAGGAGAACGGATACTTAGCTCTGACTTTTCTATGTGAGGAGCATGTCAGATTGAATACTTAGGAATTTCTCCAAATATTGAAAAGATTATTCAAAAGATGAGAGACAGTCATGAATATGGAAAATACCCATGACAACACCACCACAAACAGCAAAATAACACAGGAAATCTAACTAATCAACCCATCAACCAACAACTAAATGCTAATAAACAAGATTTATTCCTGTTGGTGAAGGCATGAAACATTAACATCTCAAGAATGGGCATGTCATGATGCAAAATAACTCCACCTTTTGGGCTGAACTATAAACTTAGGAACCTTGAAGCATGGTGTGTTCTCAATACATGTTGTGCAACCAGGAAATGAATGCTAGACCTACTTCCCAGAGCCATTCCTTTTCTGCTGTTTCTTTGGAATTAGGTGATACATGCCTTGCTTCACATCTTTCAATCAATAATTTAGAATACATTTTATTCCCAGGATTAGTAACATCTGAAAATGAATCTTCCAGGACTTGTTAAAAAGTGATTAAACCATTGACTTGTTTGGGAAAATGGTGCTAGGAGAATTACTGAACAAAAGATTCAGGTGCTAGAAGAATTAATGAACAGAAATTTGTTTCATCTTCAGAAATGCAGCAGTGCATAAAGCAATTGCCCTCTGCGTTTCCAAGAAACTTGAAAATTATTTCCTCACACTTAAAACTTTTATTAAGTATGCAGTTATTGGATAAAAAATATGTGAAATTGTAGCTACACAACACAGGCATACAATTGGAAGGGAACCCCCAGCTTCTAGGAATAATATACAGCATCAGTTTAAATCACGTGTGTGAATTAGCTTATGATATGGAGGGATATGGGGCAAAAGCACCCAGATTTTTAGTAAATATAGTATAAGATTGGAATGGTGATGCTGAATAGCTTATAGTTTTTCTGTAACCCCCAAACCATTATTTTCTCTTTCTGAGAGAAAATAGAAAATAACAATAGTATGACAAAAGAAAAACTAAACATGCTGGTTAGCTAGTATCTGTCAAATTAATTAACAGATATTGATGACAGTGGACATATGGATACTAGTTTTGGATAGGACATTAAACATTAAACTGCTTTAACTCTCAATTTCCCCATCTGTAAAAACGTAATAATGGTACTTAACTCACAAGATTTTTGTTAGAATTAATTGACATCCTTTACAAATAGCAAATACTAAGTAAATAGTATATCATCATTATTATTATCTTTATCGTTGCTAATAACCCATCTTACCACCTGTATTAAAATAATGATGAATACTCTATGGAGAAGAACCAAGTGAGTCATATCTCAGTATTCAATAAGTGATAATTGAATAAATCAAATAGAATTTCCCTGCCCCCTTGACATGGGCATGTAAAATGAATAACTTCATTGACACATTTCTTGTTTAAAATTAGAAATCTGGAATTAGAACATTTTGATGTGCCAGACTACTGTAAGATAAAATAGACTCGAGTGTTTGTGTGTGTGTGTGTGTGTGTGTGTGTGCACGCATGTGTTATTATTCCTCCTAGTTAATTGTTTATTGTGTTAATTGTGGTCAGGAAAGAGTGGTTCCCGTTGATTCACTAGAACTTGATATATCTAGACTTTATAGCTAAAAAAGTGTGATCCTTGCTTGTGTCATGCACATAAAGAAAACTTCAGCCCTAAATAGGGACAAAACTTCTTGAAATGAAAAGTATAACAATGCAAGGAAGTTTTAGAGTAAAATAACATATGAATTCTCATGCTAAAATTCTAAGGTTTGCAGCTCCAAGAGTTGTATTTTAGAAAATATGTCCATATAGTTGCAATAAACAAATTATTTCAACATTAATCTGCAACTTTAAAATTTAACAAAACAGCAACTGTGTTTACCAATAGGTTAGTAACCAGGCATTCCCTACACTTCAATCCTCATTATGAGGCTATGAGGAGTTATCAGCCCCCTCATTATATTAATGAGGAAACTGATGCTCGCAGGAGCTGACTTAACCAATAGAACACAGAGAGTAAGTAGAGAGGCAAAAAACACCTTAAAATCTGGCTGCAAGCAGTGTCTTGGCTTTGATGCCATTCTGTATGCATTCAACAGTGTCACCAACCTTCTCATCAGTCATTTTGAAATGTCAATTTATCAACTAAAGTACCATGCCTTAATTGATGAAGCAACATAGAACTGAAAAGTTAAGTATCTAAGCTCCAAAATATTTCAAGTTGCCAGGCTATGAATCCTGGCTCTGCCCCTCATATCTCTGTAAATTTGGCCAAGTTTATCTTTGTGCCTCCATTGATTGATTAATTGATTGATTTATACAAGTCAAAGTGTTGATTTTAGTTTTTATTTTTTAAATGAAGTATAGTTGATTTACAATATTATATTAGTTTCAGGTGTACAACATAGTGATTTAATATTTTTATAGATTATACTCCATTTAAAGTCATTACAAAATAGTGGCTATATTTCCTGTGTTGTACAATATAACCTTGTTGCTTGTCTTACACATAGTAGTTTGTATCTCTTAATCCCATACCCCTATCTTGCCCTTCCCCCCATCCCTCTTCCACTGGTAACCACTAGTTTGTTCTCTGTATCTGAGTCTGTTTCTTATATACATTCATTTGTTTTATTTTCTAGATTCCACATATAAGTGATAATATAGAGTATTTGTCTTCCTCTTTCTGATATATTTCACTAAGCATAATACTCTCTAGGTCCATCCTTGTTGCAAATAGCAGAATTTCATTCTTTTTTAAGGCTGAGTAATATTTCATTATATATATATATATCACATCTTCTTTATCTATTCATTGTTGATGGGCACTTGGCTTGCTTCCATATCTTGGCTATTGTAAATTATGCTGTTATGAACATTGGGGTACATGTATCTTTTCAAATTAGTGTTTTTCTTTTTTTGTTGTTGTTTTTGGATACATATCCAGCAGTGGTATTGGTGGATCACATGGTAAGTCAATTTTTAGTTTTTTGAGGAACCTACATACTGTTTTCCACAGTTGACTGTACCAATTTACCATTACACCAATAGTATACAAGTGTTCCCTTTTTCTACATCCTCACCAATATTTATTATTTTTAGACTTTCTGATGATAGCCATTCTGACAGATGTGAGGTGATACCTCATTGTGGTTTTGATTTGCATTTCTTTGATGATTAGCAATGTTGAGCATTTTTTCTTGTACCTGTTGGCCATCTGTATATCTTCTTTGAAAAAATGTCTGTTCAGGTCTTCTGCCCGGTTTGCAGTTGGGTTGTTTGCTGTTTTGATATTGAGTTGTATGTGCTGTTTACATATTTCCTGTGTGCAAAACTTTTAAGTTTAATTAGGTCCCATTTGTTTACTTTTGCTTTTATTTCTTTTGCCTTAGGAGGCAGATCCATAAAAGTATTGTTACGTTTTATCTCAGAGAGTGTCTGCCTATGTTCTATTCAAGGAGTTATATGGTTTCAGGTCTTACATTTAGGTCTTTAATCCATTTTGAGTTTATTTTTGTTTGTGATGTGAGGAAATCTCAGGCTTTTACATGTAGCCACCCAGTGTTCTCAGCATCACTTATTGAAGAGACTATCTTTTCTTCATTGTATACTCTTACCTGTTTTGTCATAGATTAATGTCCAAAACTGTGTGGGTTTATTTCTGGGCTCTCTGTCCTGTTCCACTGACCTATGTGTCTGTTTTTGTACTGGTACCATGCTATTTCAATTACTGTAGTTTGTAGTATGGTATGAAGTCTGGGAGCATGACACCTCCAGCTTTGTTCTTTTTCTCAAGATTGCTTTGGCAATTCAGGGTCTCTTGCGGTCATTTATTCTTATTTAAAATAGAAAATAATAATCACTCGGTGCATACATTTTGGAGATAGTTCAATAATTTAATACATATAAAGAACTGACAATGCTCTTATATGTAAGAAGTGCTGAACACAAGTTTATTATTAAAATAATTATTTATTTTTTAATATTACTTTTTGCCATATTTATGGTTTTTTTGTACAGTCATTAAATTATATACAATCAATTAGTAATATAGAACATCCATTCCATACCAGGAACCATAATCTGTTATACAACTTTTAATAGAAAATTTTTACATTAGTGCAAACTCTCTGCTTGTTAATAGTATCCATAATTATTAATATAAAACATTTCTAAATTTCTATTGCCATGTTTTTATAAATAAATCAAGTAATATGCTTATATTCACAGTACCTGTAAAGCTAAGGAAATCTAGGTATGTAAATAATTTTACAATTATTACAGTGCAGACTTTTCCTTCCCCAAAGTAAATGACACTGTGCCAACCACCCTGTAGATAATTAATATATGTTTCTTAAATTACAATGAGATATTAAAGTGTTTTCTGTCACTGTCTAAACCTAAGTGGCAACAGATTGTTAAAATGTACATCCTGTATTCCAGAATACATTACCCAGTTGCTTTGTGTACTTGGAATCTACACAGTGAAGATGCATTTGGATCTGCTACTACTCTTGAAGGGCTTTGCCAGTTTGGGATCAGAGATTATTATTATTAATCTGTGTCCCTGCTAGAAATGAACCTCTTCTTGGAAAGTTTTCCTTTATATTCTTCAATTGTGATTGTGCCAAAGGAATATAAATTAAATAATGAGATCACTGGAGCTCCCCAGATGCTTGTCCTGTTACATGATTTTCATGGCCACGATTCAGACCCTATGTATAAACAATAGTTCTGACAATTTTCCCTGTGGGAGTGCCAATAATTGTACATCGGGGGAACTAAAGCAAATAGAAAAGCTTATATAATCAGAAAGTTTACTTTCTCCAAGATATTCTTTAAAATATCTCTAAGATGTTCTTTCAAATAAATAAATAAACCTTAAGCCAAACTAATTTTTCTATATTTCAGTAAATCATAAAATATATGCATTGTAAGAATGGAGAAATGAAGGAACTGGTAAATTAAAAGTGAAAAGCAAAGGGCAATGCAAATGAGGGAGAAAATTGTAGCCATAAAAATAAATTCTTAAAGTTTATCTTGAAGTATAATTTTAGAAGTAGATAATTTTGTTGATAGAAATATATTGCTACACTAAGAAGACAAGTTTTGATTTAAAAGAAAATAAATAAGTCATTTTCTAAGTCTCCAAACAGTTTAACTATGAATACTTCAACAACAGTTTAGCACTGAATTTGAAAACTATATTTTGTTGTTCTTGAGAGAAGAAATATTTAATAAATAATTAAAATAAACAGTCAAAAAATGGAGGACCTATTAACCTCTAGCATATATAATAAAAAATAAACTTCCTACTATATACAGTCAACAGTTATCAAAATACAGAGATTTACTAAGTTCATTTACATTATACTACCAGTTTTTATAAAATTTGATAAACTTCTTTAGGAATTTAGAGAGTAGTTTTTAACACATTTTAAAAACTACAGTTGTTTTGGTATTTATTCAGAAATAATCTGGAAAATGCATATGTTTTAAACTACACCAAGACAAAGTAGTACTTATTTCTTTTTTTTCCTTTTCTTTATCTTTTATTTTATTTTATTTTTTGATAAATGACTCAGAGAAGGCCTCAGCAAAAAGATAACAAATCTTAAAATTTATTATTGTCAATAGTCTGCATGACCTTTACTTTAACTGCATTGTTGCTGTCAGTAATAATCCAAGGCTGCACTTCCAATGATAAAATGAAAGACTTTGCATACTGAATCTCTGGGTCTCCTTGAAAGTGTTCAGATATCACTGTCATTTATTCCCATTGTCAGAGCAAGGTCCATTATGAAAGGCCATCCGTCTTTACTTGAAGATGAAGAGTGGAGAAACTCCACTTCTGCCTTGAATCAAGTACTAACTACTTCAGGGCCCTCAGATGTATCAACATACTGACCCGCTGTAGGTGTGAGATCTTTCTCTCTCTCTTTCTCTCTCTGTGTATGTGTGTGTGCCTTCCTTTTTTGGCTCTGAGCACAGGACTTTAAGAGTTTGCTTTTCCTTTATAATACACAATTTCAGTGGCACATAAAATAATGCTTTATCACATCCCTGAGAGATACTTTTGAACAGGGCTTTTCTTTTGTCTAGTTTGTTTGTTCTTTTGTTTTTCCCAACTTAAACTGGCAGCTAGATTACTAGCAGAATTTTGAAAAAAAGCTTGCTTTGCCGTCTTTAGTAATAATACCAACAGGAATCATAATAATACCTTTTATAAATATGCAATTTCAAAATTTTACTTTGAAATAGGAACAAATTTTATGTATTTATGATTAAATATTCTTATTTAATAATTGGCCAGAAGATATAACAATATCTAAATACTGCACGGAAATAATCATCCCAACTTATAAGAAAATGTAGGAAATATATACAGAATAAAGATAGTAAATACCATGATACACATACTATTACATGATGCATTTGCCCCAAACTCTAAGTCAGATAAATATCACAACTAAGCCTGTCATAGGGAATCCCTATTTTCCTAAAATTGTCATGTCTGAATAACTTCAGACCAAGATCTTAATTTTGGCTACTTCACTCCCTATTCCAACAGAAAAACTTGTGTCTCGGATTTTAGTCTCAGACTTCTTCAAGGTAGGGAAAATAAAGAAAAGATTGAAAGGATTTTAATTTGTCAACATACCTGAACCTTACCTAGCTGGACACTTGACACTCAGAAGAATGTAAAAGAGAAGGAAAATGTCCAGGCCTTTGCAGAAGAAAACAGCCAGGGGATGAGACTTGAGTTTTCCAGGGCCGTTGTATCAAATGACTAAAACCAGGGTGGCTTAAAACAAACGAATTTATTCTCTCGTAGTTTAGAGGCCAGGATTCCAAAACCAAGATGTCAAAGGCCATGCTATCTCTGGAGGCTCTGGGAGAGAACCCAGTCCTTGTCCCTTCTAGACTCTGGTGGCTGCTGGCATCCTTTGGCTTTTGGCGTCATCACCCCATTCAGTACCTCTGTCTCCACATCACCTTCTGCTTTGCGTTTGTGTCTAATCTCCTTCTGGTTCTCTCTTATAAGGACACTTGTGGTGGCATTTGGGGACCATTCTGATAAGCTAGAGTGTTCTCCTCATCTCTAGACCCTTAACTTAATCATAGTGGCAAAGACCTTTTCTCCAAATAAGGCCACATTTACAAGTTCCAGGGATTAAGACATAGACTTATCTTTGGGGTATGGGTGGCATTTTTCAATTTACCCCAGGCTATTTACCACTATTGGCATGGAAGCAAAAGGAAAATGCCACCTCTAAACGGTGATCTTTTTACACAGCTTCAATTATGGTGAAATACATATCCTCACATACGACCAATTCTTCAGGGGGTAAAAAGAGGTTTTGGAGAGCACTGACAACTCTTTTATGCTATAGCAAAATTAATATTGACCACTTCCAAAGTACTTAGAATAATATGAATATTAGAATATTAGAATATTAGAAATTAGAATAATATGGAGGTTTTTGGACAACTTCCAAAAACTCCCTTTAGAGTATGAACCTATTTAGTTGGTTCTGATTGATACAAAATAAGAACTGAGAAAACCACTATTTTTACCTACTTAATATTTTATATAGAAATATTGCAAAATAAATAAAAGTGAGATTGCATAGATAAACATCTAATACAATTGAATGGCTAGTATATGTCAATGGCAGGAGTAGATAAGAGGTGGATTTTTTAGTGACTTTAATGATGTTTGAGTTGATTCCTGGGGAAAAAAAGGACTTACGTTCATTTTCTGTATGTAATGATAACTCTTTAAAAATGTGAATTAATTTAATTAGCCGGCGGTCCTTGATTGTACCTTAAAAAAAAAAGCACTTTCTGTAATGCTTTTGTATTTCTTTAAAGAGCTGAACTAACTTACTTTGATGCAGAAGTCGGCAAGGAGAACTCATCTGCTAAAATGCAAACTAGGGATGCTTTTCTATAGCTATTCTTGGGTGCTCTCAAATCAAGCTTCTTGAATCCTAGATCAGCTGCCTCAAACACCCCCTTATTTACATAAACTCTGGGGCTTTTGCAGTCATCTCCATTGTGCAGTGGAGTTTTTCTGCATGCATTCTGATTAGACTTGTGTAAAAATGCATACATTTCTCATCCAATCAAAGGCTGACCTGGTGGAAACTGGCAGGGAGTGGGCAGAGTGGCAGATTACTAAATTGGCAATACCTTTTTAACTCTAGTTCATTTGGATGAAATGAACCAGATCTTACAGAGGGCAGCAGTATTGGTCTAAATAGGATAAAATGCCTTTGAATCCTGGAAATGTACTGCTGCAAGAAACATACAAAGAACCATCAGGAATAGAAGATCAAAGATCAAAATGGGTATTTTTCTAAAATATAAAACAAGTAAGATAGCCCAATGAATATGTGAATTCTTCATATTCTATAATAACGTATTTGTTATAAAGTAACTTACCAAGACAATAGATTCATTACAATTTATCACTTCTTCTTTTAATTTCTATCAAATTACATTGGAGAAGGAAAGGTTTGACAGTAAGGTTGAGTATTGTAGATTATTTACAGTTTTTGTTATCATGTCAGATGTTTGGATAGCACTTGATAATAAAGCACACTCAAGAAGAAGGTAAAAATCCCCATGCATTTCTCTGTATTCTATTTCAAACAAATATGAATGTATCATAGGGCATTTTGAACTGTGGAATGTAAAGAATGATGAAAATATATAAGGTATATTAAGAAGAATAACACCCCTATAATTATCATGACTACTTAAGTATTCTAAAATGACTCTATATTACTTCATTTTTTGAGAGGAAATACACATATTATAAAAGTTTTCTCTTAATCTGATAAGAAAGGGTGTTCCTTAATGACAATGATTTTTATGAAATACCAGCAAGAATTTTTTTTATTTTCAAATCTTACCAAAGCTAGAAATATCTAAGGTCAAATCAATCATATAACATTATCAGTTAAAGGGATATGGGTCGTTGCAAACAAAAAGAGCAAGGTGAGGGATATATATTTTGGAAGCAAATTTATAATATGCCTGAATAAAAAGTTATTGAATAGTACAATGATTATTAAGTGAAAGTTGGAAAATGTTAAATTATATTTTAAATTATTTTATTGGTAATACAAAGGCATATACAAAGGCATATGTGAACATTTATGTGGTATGTGCATGAGCCTTACTTTAGATTATGGTACAACTGAAAGAGATGTTAAAGAAAGTCAGAGCTGGACAAGGGTTAAAGAGGTAAAACGAGATTTTATTCAGAAACTATTGCAATAGGGGAAAAGAGACCTCAGTATAGAACTAGGCTCAATTCTGAGTATGACAAAGGGCAGTGGGGATTTATAGCCAAGGTACAGGGTTGGGTGGCGGTCAGAGGATGGAAAATTCCTAAAAGGAGACATCAGAGGTAGAGGGGATTCTTCTAGACCTACCCAACAGGATTCTTGCTGAAGCCAGGCCAGAGGGATCAGATATCACCTGGGTGGATGGTCGAGAATGAGGAACTTGATGAAATATGGAGAATGATCAGATAGCAAGGGTGGGAGATTCACTCTAACCTGACTTAGGAGGATTCTGGCTAAAACTGGGCTGTCTCAGACCTGTACAGCCTGGCAAGCATGAGGCCTAGTGGAGCAGAGCATCAGAAGAGCCTGACTAGAGTTTAGTCCAGGAGAGGGTCTTTGTCAGGGGTCATCTACATTTATACTGACCTTTTTTGAGCTATCCTGTGTGTATGAGGAGAGGGAAGGAGAGAGAGAACCCTATATGTACATATACATATATATATATGATTCAAATGTTAAAAGGTCCTTAATTTTCAAGTGGAGTCAGTCAAAGTACAAAGCAAGTTTTCTAAATAGGAAGCCTGCATTCAAATTGGAAACGCTACAGAGGAAACAATAGAATAATAAAACTAGCTTCCCTGGAGTAATTGGGCCATTAGATGCTCATACATAACCTGAGGCCCTAATTACCTCTGCTTTATATAGAAATTTCTGCCTGAGAAGGCATCAGTGGATTCCTGATCTAAAGGTATTGTTACAAAATATTTAGCTTGTATGAAGAAAAGTACTTGTCTTTTCCAGAAAGAAAAGTAGATAGCCGTGCAGAATATATTATGCCTTCTGTCTGTGCTCTTCTGCAGTGATTTATTTTTTAAATTTTCATCTTCTTTTGTTTTTTACATTTCCATTATATTATTCCCTTCCTTCCTTCCATTCTTTTTTGAAATATTTCAAGTTGAGGAGAAAAACCAAAAAAGGATGACATGACTTTCGGTAGTTACAATCTCTCATCATAAAGTGTCAGTCTAGAGATCTTCCAAAATTTTCTCTCACCCATGACTTCAAACCCCAAACCTACACCCCCCTCCCTATTAGCTTATCAGTACACTAATATTACCGCCAAACATTCACGGCAATAAGAGCGCAACAAAACCTTTTTCTTCCTATCCACCATCCTTCTCTTATTTCTCTAACAGCAAAAATTTTCAATATATATATTTCATGATTACTACTTTCAAGTCATCATTTTCCACTGCTTTTTAAATCCAGTAATTATTGGCTTCTATTTCAAGCTGTCACTGAATTAATAGTCATCAAAGACCTCCTACCATTAATTTCAGTTCCCAGCTGACACGTTACTCCACTGCAGTAGCTTTTAACATTGTTGTCTAATCTCTGCTCTGAAACCTGATTTTTTAATTTATGAACACTACTCATTCTCAGTTCCTCTGTTTTATGGGCCTTCACGTCTTTCCCTATGTTCAAACATCACCAATCGTTAAAATTCGGCCATCTTTCCTCTTCCTAATCTAGATTTACTCCATGAGTGATTAAAGCTACTGCTACAGCTTTAGTGAATGCCTGTTACGTTGAAGAGTGAAAACCCTGAAGCTGTATTTGCGGCTCCAAAATCGTATATGCCACTATGTAGGCAGAATCTTCCACAGAGGTTTCTCACTCATTTACTCTCCATAGAGGACATGTGTCATTGTTTAATTATTTTATTTTTCAGCCAGCTAACATGAGAAAGCACTTTTTATTTGAGCAGAACACCCTAGATGTTTTCCTGGGTGGCAGAGCAGGATTTTGTCTTCTAGGCAAGTAGCCAGAAACCTCTCCCCAGTGCCAAACTATGACATGTTATGTAGGCTTGGCTGGTTACTTAGCTTTTATCTGAGACTTGAATCCGTAGTGAAGGGCAGGGAAATTCAGTACAAAATTGTCCGTAGTTAATGGTGCAGGAGGCTGTGATGACACCAAGAGACCACCAACCGGCATGCCACAGCAATGCCTACTGAACACTGTTCCTGCGTGGCACAGTGGTGTGTAAACTTTCACCGCCTCCCATTCAAAGATTTCTGCCAACTTTGTGAGCCTGGTTCTGCAGACATCGTTGATTTTGTAACGCATTCAGTAAGATTCGAATAATTTCATTTTTCTGTTTGAAAATAACCGTTTCTATTTGAAACGTTTGAAAAAAGAAGGTCTGATGGACACCATCCCCCAACTTCCCTCTCAGGCTAGCTACACACTGAACATTTCACATCTTCACTGTTTATTATTGTAGTGATTTGCACTTTCACCCAAAAGTCATCCACACCAGAAATATGAGTGCAATCTTTGTTCTTCTCTCTATATATCTAATTATTTGCTGAGTGTTATTAATTCTATAGATCTTACATATCTTTTATGCCCAATGCCTCCTTGCCAGACTAATTAATCCCTTCTTACTGAAGGCCCTAGTAATATTTCAACTAGAGTGTTGTGAAGCTTATAACTACATTCTTTGTTTTCCTTATCCAAAACATATATTACTGCTGGCAAAATATTAACATTAATGGCAGACAAATATTTCTAAAATACAAATCTAATTATTTTATTAGTCATCACCTTTCTATAGGTTGGTCAATGGCTACCCATTGCTTTTTTTTTAGTGTAATCTTTTCTTTTAATTTATTAATTTATTTTATTTATTTTTGGCTGTATTGGGACTTCGTTGCTGTGCAACTATCTCTAGTTGTGGCAAGCTGAGGCTACTCTTCATTGTGGTGTGTGGGCTTCTCATTGTGGTGGCTTCTCTTGTTGCAGAACATGGACTCTAGGTGCACGGGCTCCAGTAGTTGTGGTGCGTGGGCTCAGTAGTTGTGGCTCTCGGCTCTAGAGCACAGGCTCAGTAGTTGTGGCACACAGGCTTAGCTGCTCCGCGGCATGTGGGATCTTCCTGGACCAGGACTGAAACCCGTGTCCCCTGCATTGGCAGGCCAATTCTTAACCACTGCACCACCAGGGAAGTCTCTACCCATTGCTTATTGGATAAAACTCAAAACCAGAATAAGAACCAGTAACAACCGTAGCATTGTTTTGTTACATGTAATACGGTAAGTACATAGACATACACTTGTTCTCTCATTAACACACAATGTATGTGACTTACATCCTTATCATAATCATGATCTTGTGTTGGACAAAGTCTCCAAAGTCTTCAAGCAAGGCCTTCTATACTGAGCTCAGAAGATTTAGATTACCTATACCACCACTTTATTGGACTTGTACTGCTGCAGCCTCTGATTAAAGCATGGAGCTAGGAGGCCAGATGACCAAATATTTTTTGAACACAGCTCACTGACTCAAGGGTGGGCATCTTACCCAACCTGAGCCAACTGATTTCTCTCAAATTTGAATTAAGAAGCACATGGTTAGGTCTATAGTGACAGCCACTGGATTTAAGAAGTTCATGTCGAGTCAAGGACAGAACTGGGCTAGTGATAACCAAAACCGCTTCGCCACTGTGAAAGAATAGACACAGCAGCCTTTAAAGAACAAAAGCTGACAGAGAGAGAGAGCGTGAGAGGGGAGAGCAGAGAAGGGAGAAGGGTTAGGGAGATTAAACAGAGAAAAGAGATACAGAGCATCACTTAGCCCTGCTGTGTGAAGATTTTCCTACAATTAGGTCCCATGGGGCGTTCTGATGCATTATCATATTTCCTCCTTTATGTAAACCCATCTCATGGGCTCTTGTCCTTTGCAACTTAGTTATCCCTAGATGAGATGCTATGCCAAATCAGTGTTTCCTAAATTTAAGGTATGTTCTTTATCTTCTCTTCATCTCAAAACATTTCAAATACTCTAACATTTTATTTTCCTTTTCTTCTGTGTTGGCGACTATTAGGGGATTATTTCAATATCAACTTTGACTTCAAATTTAAACCTGTGTTTTCTTGTGTGTGATGTTTATGTTACCTTAGCACATTATCCTGTGAGTATATTTGTGCTGATTATTTTAAATTAAAATAATTTTTCTAATATTCTCTCAGGGTGCAGCTTTAGTTAGTAAGACTTTTCTCCACTTGCTGCTCTCATAATATTTTTTTTTGCTTCTATCTTGACCCCTTTGAAATAACATAGTCATGTTTGCTGCTTTCAAATCCTCTAGAATCTCTCCCAAGTCTAGTGAACTTTAAAAAATGTCAGTTAAAGGTTCACTGGTTTTCTTGTTCACTTCCTTTAAAATTCATGGATAGCCGCCATCAAGATTGCTGCTCTGTCTACTTGAAGCATGGTGCCCTTAGCAGTTCTGCTTTTTATCTCTACCTTTCTCGCTCTTTTTCTTACAATTTTATGAAATCTATTCTTGGTTGAAAATATCTTATTTCTTATTTTTTCTGAACACAGATTTAAATAAACATTTTCACTTCCTTGACTGAAATGATAATGATATAGTCCTGTTACTGGGGAAAATGATTTTTAATATCTTGAAATTAAAATAGCAGCAAATACAAGTAGTTTAAAACTAAGGGTTATTAATTATTTTCTAAATGTTTTAAATAATTTATTGAAAGTTATGCTTATGTGGAAAGTTTCTGGGGAATTAAAAACCTATTCTTTTATTCCTTAGAAATCACGTGCAAAGCATTACTGCCTACTTTAAGATCAGCTTTTTTCTTGAGGTAAAGGAGTTCAGTGAAGCAATAGGTGTGTATATATATATATATATACACTCCCCTAAAACGGAGACTCTACAAATCAGATTTCTATTATCCAAACACTATACATTTAGTCATGTTAGCTATGGCTAACCAAAAATTCCACAGGTGAATATAGAGAACTATGTTGATGTTTTAATAAAGATATATGTGTGTATATATATATATATATATATATATATATATATATATATAGCCAAAATAAGAGAAGATAATTCTCTAAAGAAAGATTTAATACACACTGTCATGAATATAAGTTTATAGTTTCAGTAAATAGTTTTAACTCTAGGTACATATTCAGAGACTTACCGTCTAGGTCTTAATCATTTACTTGGAACTTGAGAAATTTTATATTAGGCAGTCCAAACTAATATTTATCTCAAAAGATTATAAGAAATATTTAATTTTTCATGTGATTTTATAGTGGTATATTCGTGGAATAATATAGTCAAGTCATATTATGAAATATCCCTAAACTTTTAAAACTCCTTAATCAGATAACATAGGCCACATAGACAGGCCTGAGGTTTATTGAAATGTTTGGTTTTCCATGACAGTTTAGATTAAAAACACCTGTTTATTTTTGTGGAAATTGTTCTACTCTCTGTGTGTTTGTAGGTTGTGTACAATTATACAAAGAAAGGGCTAGTTTTTGTATTATGGACTCACCTGCCTGGAAATAAGTTACCATCAGAAATGTCTATTGGATACTGACAGATTAGATCCTTGCATTTTATAAAACATAATGTGACTCATGTTGTCAAGAAAAAATGTTTTATTTAACATAATTGCTTCATACTATATATATTACAAGAAATTAATGTGAATGAAACATTGTTTATATGGCATGATAAAGAATTCAACTTTCTTAAATATGATGCCTCACATTTTATGATTTTTTTAATATTAAAAGAACAACATTCCCATATTTTATTCTTCACCTTCTGGGGAGGTTTTCAAATTGAAACTTTCCTTGGTTTTGAGGAAAGTTCGACTAAAATTTGTCATGGCTAATGATTTAAGTTCAGAATTTAATAGACATTAAAGAGAAGGGGAAAAAAAAAACACCACTGGCTTGGGATTGGTAAAGGAGTGGCAGAAAGGAAGAGTGTTTGGTGGGAACTAAGGGAGGAAAAGATGGTTTTCCCCAGCAATAAATTGGGTCAACAAGTTGAAGAAAAATGTTTCAAAAGGTTTTGAGCTATTGAAGGGCTAAACCTAGTGATTAGCCTGGAGGGGAAGCCCAACAAGGGGGAAGGGCTGGTGAGAAAGTGATTAAAGGCCCTGTTTGTGACAGTGGTAACTCACAGAAATGCACTTGAATCATTATCTACACTGCCCCATCCGCCTCAAGTGGGCAACACCAATGGCTGTGTCCTGGGCCTGGGAACAGTATCACCTATTCCGTTCCTCAATATCCGCTTGCTCAGCATTCTACAGCACCTCCAGAGGGATCCAAGCCTCCCATGATGCAAGAATTTTGCAAATCACATTCGGCTTGGAAACCCTGCTTACAATTACACTGGGATACCCATTCTTGCCATTGTTGGTTCACATCCTCCTTCAGAGATTCCTGGGTGAAATCTTAAAGGGGCCCTGTCCTCAGAGAGGGCAAGGAGAGGCCAAGGAAAGAGGCCAGTCACTCCAGATTGGTAGGTGGCAGGCTTAATAAGCAAGAAAACTTACTCAGGAAGCTTGTCTTGGGCGACCTCAAGATAAGTAGATTTCCACACTTGCCTGCCAGAATCTTAAAAGTTTCTCTAGAAGCTTCAACGGTGTTCAGTCACATGTGCCTTACAGATAGTCGCAACACCTCACTCTCCCAAGGTTACGTCCTTGGGACAGCTTACACTGTGGGAAGTGTAGGGAGAGCACACATTCCAAGAACAGGAGAGGGAGGGAGGAGCCTCCGATTGTCCAGGTCCATTTCTCAGGACAATTAGTGATCACACCCTCACAGTTACCTCCTCTAACACCCTTGATGCATTATTTTTTAATATACACTGATGGATTCAGTTTTCTAATACTTTTATTACAGATCTTGTATTCACATTGACAAGAGAGATTGGCCTACAATTTTTCTTCTTTCTTTATCCTTATGTTGCTTTGGAATTAGGTTTATAATAATATATAGGTTTTAAGGAAAGTGTCACTTAAAAAAAATTCTCTAGAGGGATTTTTTTGTGAAAATTATATAATGTTTTTCAGCAGTTATAAAAAAATTCTCAATCTTTTCTTTTTAACCTTGGAAAAAATTAAACTACTGTTTAATGTTTTTAATGATTACAGAATAATACAAATTTTCTTTAAAGTTTTCTCTTTAGTAAACGTTCACAAGTTGCATATTGTAGAAATTTTCCTTCTCCCAACTGATTTTGTTTATTCGTGTCTTTTATTTCTTGATAAATTTTGCCAGATATTTATCAATGTTTACAGCCTATTTCAGAGAAAAACTTGTTGGCTTTGTTGCTCCCTTCATTATGTTTTTATTTTCAAATGGATTCATTTCTACTCTCAAGTCTTCATATTTGTAACTTCTTTTTTCTATTTTTTGTTCTTATTTTTTTTAACATCTTAAGTGGTGGGCTTAAGTAAATATTAGCTTCTCTTCTTTTCTGATATAATCATTGAATGCTAAAAATTTCTAAGTACTATGTTAGTTTCATTCTTTCCAATTAAATACGTAATGATATATAATTGTTTACCTCTAAAATTTTTAAAATTATTCTTATGATTTTTTTTTTTTTTTTTTTTTTTTTTTATTAATTAATTTATTTTTTGGCTGTGTTGGTTTGTCGTTGCTGCGTGCGGGCTTTCTCTAGTTGCGGCGAGCGGGGCTACTCTTCATTGCAGTGCGCAGTCTTCTCATTGTCGTGGCTGCTCTTGTTGTGGAGCATGGGCTCTAGGCACGCGGGCTTCAGTAGTTGTGGCACATGGGCTCAGTATTGTGGCTCGCGGGCTCTAGAGTGCAGGCTCAGCAGTTATGGCACACGGGCTTAGCCGCTCCGTGGCATGTGGGATCTTCCCAGACCAGGGAACGAACCCGTGTCCCCTGCATTGGCAGGCGGATTCCCAGCCACTGCGCCACCAGGGAAGTCCGTTATGATTTTTGATGCATGGTTAACTCAGAAATATTTAATATTTCCAAATAATCATAGCTTTTTAAAGCTATGATTTTGTTGTGTTATATAAAAGCATTTCCAGGCTTTTCTTGTCATCTTTCTCTTCTTTGTCTTCATTTGGTTTATGTTTTTATATTTCTCAATTCATTTTTATTACCACTCATTTAGGAATTATTAACTCTATTACTGTCTTAAGTGGTTAAAACATAACTCTGATTACTCCCTTAGTGAATTACATGATGTTTTCTGATATTTAAACATTCTCTCTCTTTTTTTTTTTTTTTTGCGGTACACAGGCCTCTCACTGTTGTGGCCTCTCCCGTTGCGGAGCACAGGCTCCGGACGCGCAGGCTCAGCGGCCCTGGCTCTCAGGCCCAGCCGCTCCGCGGCATGTGGGACCTTCCCAGACCAGGGCACGAACTCGCGTCCCCTGCATCGTCAGGCACGCTCTCAACCGCTGCGCCACCAGGGAAGCCCAAACATCCTCTCTTTTTAACCCAATAATTGGTGCATTATTTTTACTAGTTTATATGGTCAGTGTCTGTTTATATTTACCTATAAAATTACCGTTATATTTTGATGACCATATTTTTCTTACATCTCAGACTTTATTCCAGAATGATTTTTCTCCTTATTAGAATCCCTCCTTATGAATATCATTTAGAGTGGATCTGCTGGTGGTAACCTCTATCAGTTTATATTTATGGGAAACATCTGTTAGTTCCATACATTAAAAAGAGTTTCACTGAACCATTCTCTATTGGCAGCAATTTTCTCACTACGTTCTACATGTCATAATCACATTGTAGTCAAACTCTGGAATACCAATGGCAATGAGAACCCACATTATTTTGAAGAGCATTTCAAATAGGTTTGTTTTTCTTGTTTGCATATCTGCTTTTTCTTGAATATTGATTGACTTTTTACCACTTCTTATTTTGTAGTTTTATAATCAGATTATTTCTTTTATAACCATTTCCCTCCCTATTCCTCTCAGTCTCTGTGTCATCTTTATTTTCTTATATTTGGTTCATAATATGTAAACAGAAACTTTATATATTGATACTTTTTAAAATGTTCCCTGGTAAATAATTTCATATTTTTATTATTTCTTTGATTTCTCATAGAAATTGTTCATTTCTCTTACGAAGCAAATTTTTTATTGACCCTAGAATGCTTGTGTGTGTATGTGGGGGCGCAGGAAGCTTAGCTCATCTTTGAACTTGGAAAGATCTTTACAGACTTATTTTCAAATGTGTAGGTTATGTTCTCTCTTTGAAGCTCTCACTTTACACTTGGGTGGTGATGGAGTTCCTATCTTAGACTTTTAATAGATTCCAAAGTGGCGTGAAAACTCTTTGGTCAAGAGTTTTCTAACCAAGTAGATTGGTTGAAATCTACTAGGCATTTGTCTGGAATTATTTCACTTTCTTGCCTGAAAACATCCTTTCTCGCTCTCAAATTTATTTAACTCTGAGGAGAATATTTGCTTTTGGTTAATTTCAGGTAGTCCCTATTTTTAAGTTTATTAGAAGTGATGCATTGAAAATTACAGAACCAGTTGTTCAGTGTACTGGGGCCTTTTTAGTGTCTCCACACATTGCCCTACTATCCCTTGTTACAATGGGCCATAATATACATCTTCAAATCACGGCCCTATAATATTAACTAAAGATTTAAAATAACTTTAGAAACAAAGGATATGTGGAATCTATAAAAGGAACAAACAAGAACTTGAGCTCATAGATACAGAGAACAGATTGGTGATTGCCAGATGTGGGGCGAAGGGTGTGGACAAAATGGGTGAAGAGGTCAACAAAAAATAAAAAGTAAGGCAAAAATTGGAGATTGGTCAGCAATGGAAGAGTGAATGGAAATGGCCCTGATCTCATCACAAAGCTTATGCTCCCCATAGAGATAATGACTAATTTTCTGGCAGAGACAGATTCTGTGTTTTTGAAATAGGAGAAGTGCAGGTAGCTAAAAATCTTGTCCAATCCACTACCTGTGTTATTGTTACTTTCTTTCAGAGGTCAAAGTTCTATTTATTTAGAAGATGCTTATATTTCTTTTAAATCTTTTTTTTCCTGCTTTTTTTTTTTAAATTGGGGTATAGTTGCTTTACAATGTGTCAGTTTCTGCTGTATAACAAATCAGCTATATGTATACTGTGCTTTCTCCTCATTCCTTCACTGACATAATTTTCTGGTCTCCCTGTTTTTGCATACATTTTTAAATTTTATGCTCACAATATCATGTGACATCCTTAGTATTTATTATGTTTTATTTGTCCAATTACCTATTAATATAATAAGCAAAATTCAATGAGCAGCCATATATTTAATCTGTTTGCTATTTTATCCATAAAATCTATCAAAGTGAGTTGTATCTAGTTGTACTAACTTGATTTTATGAATAAATTGATTAAATAGTAACCACCTAGACTCTGAGATATATTGTATCTTGTTATCACTAATGTTTCTTTGTGACAGCTTTCAAATTTTAATTATTTGGAACTACTTTTCTTGATGTTTGTTTAAAAATTGATCTGTATGACAAAAGAGATTGAGTCTGTAATACCATCCTTGAAACATTATAGGTGCTCAATAAATATATGTTGAATTAATGAAGAATGGAATACAGGCATACCTCCTTTTACAGCACTTTGCTTTATTGTGCTTTGCAGATACTGTGTTTTTTTCAAACTGAAGGTTTGTGGCAACCCTACGTTGAGCAAGTCTATTGGAACCATTTTTCAAACATCACTTGCTCACTTCCTGTTTTTGTCTCACTATTTGGTAATTCCATCAATAGTTCAAACTTTTCCAGTATTATTATATTTGTTATGGTGATCTGTGATCAGTGATCTTTGATGTTTCTGTCACAAATTGGGTGCTCCAATAAACTGCTCATATAATAAGTTAATTCGTAAATGTGCGTGTTTTCACTGCTCCGCTGAACACGTGCTTCTCCAGCTCTCTCCCTCTCCTTGGGCCCCCCTAGTCCCTGAGACACAACAATATTGAAATTAGGCCAATTAATAACTCTACAATAGCCTTTAAGTTTTCAAATGAAAGGAAGAATTGCATGTCTCTCATTTTAAATCAAAAGACAGAAACAGGGGCTTCCCTGGTGGCTCAGTGGTTGAGAGTCCGCCTGCCGATGCAGGGGACATGGGTTCGTGCCCCGGTCCGGGAGGATCCCACATGCCGCGTAGCGGCTGGGCCCGTGAGCCATGGCCGCTGAGCCTGCGCGTCCGGAGCCTGTGCTCCGCAACGGGAGAGGCCACAACAGTGAGAGGCCCGCGTACCGCAGAAAAAAAAAAAATATATATATATATATATATCACCGGCTTCAAATAAGATTATAATTTCCCCAGGTTTTAGTAGAAGTTTCAAACGATCTCAACTGAAAATGTGTTCCTATTATACTTACCAAAGAAAATCTCAGTGGAATAGAGCGTAACAAAAACATTAACCTCTCCATAATTTATTTCTATATTGCAATTTATATTTCACTTTTAAATGGACAAAAAGATTGCTTTTATTAAATTAAAATTTTATGGAATTATTTTACTTCCGAATCAAGCAGTGAAAATACAATTCATATCTTACCTAAAGGGGAAAAGCCACATGCAACAAGTTGAACTAGTTTTTTTTTAAGTTACAACTTCAATACAAGTTTATACAGCATGCATCATAAAACAGCTTAAATGTAAATGTACAGCTGACATTCCAGGGAAATTCCCAGAAGTCAAGAATACAGTCACAGGACTTCCCTGGTGATGCAGTGGTTAAGAATCCGCCTGCCCATGCAGGGGACGCAGGTTTGTGCCCCTGTCCGGGAAGATCCCACATGCTGTGGAGCGGCTGGGCCCGTGAGCCATGGCTGCTGAGCCTGCGCGTCCGGAGCCTGTGCTCTGCAACGGGAGAGGCCACAACAGTGAGAGGTCCGCGTACCGCAAAAAAAAAAAAAAAAAAGACAGAAACAATTAAGTTTAGTGAGGAAGATATGTCAAAAGCTGAGATAGGCCTAAAGCCAGGCCTCTTGCACCAATTAGTTAAGCCAAGTTGTGAATGCAAAAGAAAAGTTCTTGAAGGAACTTAAAAGCGCTATTCCAGTGAAAAAATGAATGACAAGAAAGGAAAACAACCTTATTGCCGATATGGAGAAAGTTTCATTGGTCTGGATAGAAGATCAAACGAGCCACAACATTCCCTTAAGCCAAAGCCTAATCCAGAGCAAAGCCCTAACTCTCTTCAATTCTATGAGTCTGA
Source organism: Grampus griseus (assembly GCF_964374135.1). Taxonomy (NCBI): domain Eukaryota; kingdom Metazoa; phylum Chordata; class Mammalia; order Artiodactyla; family Delphinidae; genus Grampus; species Grampus griseus. The sequence continues at coordinate 134,739,108 of NC_138997.1, read as the reverse complement.
GAGAGGTGAGGAAGCTTCAGAAGAAAAGTCTGAAACTAGCAGAGATTGTTTCATGAGGTTTAAGGAAAAAATCTATATCTCCATAACATCAACGTGCAAGGTGAAGTAGCAAGTGCTGATGTAGACGCTGCAGGAAGTTATCCAGAAGATCCAGCTAAGATAATTAATGAAAGTGGCTACAAGAAACAATAGATTTTCAATGTAGATGAAACACCCTTCTATTGCAAGAGGATACCACCTAGGACTTGCATAGCTTGTGGGGAGAAGTCAACACCTGGCTTCAAACTTCAAAGGACCGGCTGACTCTCTTGTTAGGGGCTAATGCAGATGGTGACCTTAAATTGAAGCTAATGCTCATATACCATCCTGAAAATCCTAGGGCTCTTAAGAATTATGCTAAATCTACTCTGCCTGTGCGCTATCAATGGAACAACAAAGCCTGATGACAGCACATCTGTTTATAACGTGGTTTACTGAATATTTTAAGCTCACTGTTGAGACCTACTATTCAGAAAAAAAAAAAAGGTTCCTTTCAAAATATCATTGGTCGCTGACAATGCACCTGATCACCCAAGAGCGCTGATGGAGAGATACAAGATAAATGTTGTTCTCATGCTTGCTAACACAACATCCATTCTGCAGCCCATGGATAAGGAAGTTATTTTGACTTTCAAGACTTATTATTTAAGAAATATATTTTGTAAGGCTATAGCTGTCATTTATATTGATTCCTCTGATGGATCTGGGCAAAGTCAACTGAAATCCTCTGGAAAGGATTCACCATTCTAGTTGCCATTAAAAGCATTAATGATTCATGGGCACAGGTCAAAATATCGACATTAACAGGAGTTTGGAAGATGTTGATTCCAACCCTCATGGATGACTTTGAGAAGTCCAAGACTTCAGTGGAGGAAGTAACTGCAAATGTGGTGGAAATAGCAAGAGAACTGGAATTAGAAGTGGAGCCTGAAGATGCGACTTTGTGCAATCTTATAATCAAACGTTAACGGATACGTTGCTTCTTATGGACGTGCAAAGAAAAAGTTTTCTTGAGATGAAATCTACTCGTGTTGAAGAAGCTGTGAAGATTGTTGAAATGACAATGAAGAATCTAGAATATGACGTAACCTTAATTGATAAAACAATGGCAGGGTTTGAGAGAATTGACTCCCATTTTGAAAGAAATTCTACTGTGGGTAAAATGCTATGAAATAGCACTGTGTGCTACAGAGAAATCATTCATGAAAGGAAGAGTCAACCGATGCACAAACTTCATTGTTGTCTTATTTTAAGAAATTTCTACAGACACCCCATCCTTCAGTAACCACCACCCTGATCCATTATCAGCCATCAGCATAGGGGCAAGACCCTCCACCAGCAAAATGCTGAGACTCGCTTAAGGCTCAGATGATTATAACATTTTTTTAGCAATAAGATATTTTTAAATTAAGGTATATGCATTGTTTTATTAAACATAAAAATGTGTGCTGTCACACACTTAATAAAGTACTGTGTAAACATTACTTTTATATGCACCAGGAAACCAAAAATGTGTGGTTCGCTTTATTTTGATGTTCACTTTATTTTGGTGGTCTGGAACCGAACCTGTGATATCTCCAAGGTATGCCCATGCTGTGTGCGCACCTCTTGGATAGTTATCTTAAAGGAATATTAATCCTAAAATCTTTGATTTCAAATTTAGAATTTAATTCTTACTGTTTATCTTGAGAGGTCACAGCTTGAATAATCTTAAATGTAAGTTGACCATTTCTTTACAGTTACCAAAAGAAAAATGTGGGGTGAAGTCTAACAGAGGTGCACATAGACAATAGGTCAACAGCAAGAATACATTCCTACTGGGACCCAAACGGGCCCACCCAGAATCAGGTCAGGTGTCCCAGTGGTGGTGGTTTCAACCCCCAAAGCAGAAACCATTATTTCTTTTTCCCTTATTTTGATGTCAAGCTTTGCCAGGACCACTGTCACCTGTACACCATTATCTAAAATGCCTGAAAAGTGCAATTTTCTTTTATTTCCCCACTTAACTCTAAGCTTAGCACATGGCCTCTGGTTGTCCCTGGGGACAGAGGAATGTGGGCTTAAGTTCTACTTCAGTTTACTTCTGAAAGCCCATAGGGGATGGGTGCAGGAAACAGAGCCCTTGTCAGTCACAGGGCTGCCCAGCAGGATTTAGCCACTGGTTCTCTGGGTTGGGGTGAGGAAGGTGGAGAGCTGGCCAGAGCAGCCAGCAGGAGTGGGCAGCTGTTTCCTGGCCCGTCTCCAGGAGGCTGTGCAGGGCAGGCTGGCACTGCTGCTGCAGCTCATGTCATTTCTTGGTAGCATCTGCTCTCTGGGTGCTCTGAGGAGGGAGTTTGTAGCAACTGCCCCACACTTGGCCACTCTCCCTTTCTTGGCTTGGGCAAGATACCTCCAGAGAAGATGCAACTAAATCTCGAAGGTGTCTTTGCTACTGGACAAATCAATACTGAACAGCTCTATACTCTCTCTCTCTTTTTTTTTTTTTCTGAAATGTCAACAGTTTGCTGCACTGCTGAGTTTTTATCGGCACCTGCTTGGAGTTACTCAGCTCCCGGGGGTCCCTCGACCATCTCTGGTCCTATTGTTTGAAAGCCACAAACAGTGTCTAGGGAACTGCTTCCCTAGTTTTTCTCAAACTCTTCTTTTGGATCTCTAATCTGACCCACTAAGTGAACTTAGCCAGGAGTCAGGGTCCAAAGAGAAAGATCAAAGATTCTCCTGGGAAGAAAAAAAAAAAACCAAAAACACTTATATCAACAATGCACTAGCATCCCCCAAGAATGCTACACTGTTCTGTTAGCACTCCCCGTCACCAGTTGCCACATTACGTGAAGTGTCCATGAGCTGTTCTAGGAGTTTCCAAGACCTATTGGTGAAGTCTTCATGGGACCCTCAGACTCTTGCAAATAACCCATAGCACCCAGGTAGAATGTGCCCCAGACTCGGAGAGGTGCCTTGCAGGATTTTCAGCCATTTCGCTCTTCACGATGGCATTATGCTTAATGAACTACCCTGCTCGCTGAGCCAACTGGTCTAGAGTTCATTTGAGCTAGAAAGAGAGTTAAATTGCCAAGTGCTGGAGTAGTGGATTAAATCAGCAGGTCAAATGGAAGTAAGAATCAAGACTTTAATTATTTACTGTTATAGTGTAAGCAAGAGACTCAACCAGGGAAAGCATCAACTTCCCCGGTTCCATTTTCCCACATAGAACAGTGCACCGGTCAAGACTATGTATACAATAGATAAACAACAAGGACCTACTGTATAGCACAGGGAACTATATTCAATATCCTGTAGTAACCTATAATGGAAAAAAATCTGAAAAGAACTTATATATATATATATTCTTTTTCAGCTATAGCTGAATCACTTTGCTCTACACTTGAAACTGACACAACTTTGTAAATCAACTATACATCAATTTTAAAAAAAAGAAAATTAAAGAGTCAGGTGAATCAGCACAGATCTGAAAGCCATCTCACCTCCAAGGGAGCCCAGAACAAAAGGCTTCTAAAATTTTATGGACCCAGCAGTCAGAGGAAGGATAAAGGGAGAGGGCTAGGAATAGAATACTTCTAGATACTGAGAGCAGAGAAAAATATCTTCAAGGTACCCCCAACCCCCAACCCTCTGGCCCATAACGAGGCTGCAGCTGAGGTGCCTGAAGAAGATCTTAGCTGCAAACCTTACATAAATAAATCTAGGAATGTAGGTGCCTGAGCCAGGAATGCAAACTTCGTAATAGCGTGGCTGGCCAGGGGGGTCTGAATCCTTGACTGCAACCCCTCCAGAGACTGTAATGCTTGCATCAAGGGTAGTGTGGGGAGGGCAGCTTCCCCCCATGAGGCCTGCCAGGTAAAGCCATTATAGTTGTCCATGGTCTGGCCTGAGAAGTCACAAATATATTTTTGGCCTCCTCAAGTCGTAGAGACAATACTTGAACATGTGTAGTCTGACTTCAGCTACAGGGTGTTTAACCATACATTGTGACGCCTCTATGTTACATGCTGTTAGGGAGTGAAAACTGTTTGTAAGACATTCTCTTGATTTTGGGTTCTTAGTAGCTTAAGTTGTGGCCAAGAGTGGTTTTCTTCAAATTTAAGCCATTTGAGTTTTGCTGAGATTCTTGAATTTATAAATTTATGTCTTCCAGTATTTGAAGGTAATTTTAAACTATGAATTTTTCAAGTATTTTTCTGCCTCATTTTCTTTTATTTTTCCTTCTGAGATTTTAGTTACCCACATGTTAGACCTTCTACATTGTCCTCCAGGTCTATGGGATTCTGTTCATTATTTGTCCATTTTTTCTCTCTCTTATTGGATAATTTTCGTTGATTTATTTTCAAGTCCACTGGCCCTTTTCCCTTTCAACTCCTTTCTGCCACTTAATCCACCCAGGGATTTTTTTTTTTTTTAAATTTAAGATCTTGAGTTTACAGTTTTATAATTTCCTTTTGTTTCTTCCCAATATTTTTTATTTCTCTGAAGTCTCTTATCTTCTTATTTCTGTTAAAAGTAAATTCCTCTACATTATTCCCCTTGGTTAAGATAGCTTCCTTCAAGTTCTTATTTTATATTTCCAATAAAATATAAAATGTATGTGTGAGCCATCACAGGGTGAACTCTATTGATCATCTTTTCTTTCGAGAACATTTTCATGTTTCTTTGTATGTTGAATGATTTTGAATTATACTCTCAACATTACAAATGTGTTGTGTAGATTGTTGATTCTACTATATTTCTTTGCAGACTATTGCTATATTTGTTTTACCAGGCAATTAACTTTATCAGACTCACTTTGCAAACTCTCTCTTGCCTACCATGGATGGTAGCTCAAACTTCAGTTCAGAATGACCTCAGTTCACCCTTCAAATGCATGGTTCAGAGGTTGTCCTGAGATCTGGGCAGAATTTATCCATACATTTTGGAGTTACCTTTCTCTGGCTCTCTCCTTTCCGGGTAATCTTCCCCCCAACCTGTCTAGGAGTCTTAGGTGCCTTGACTCCTTCCCCTGATACTGCAAACCAGAATCCAGAAAGTCTGTGGGCTGGGCAGAGCCACTGAAATCACAAACTCACCTCATGCTGTTTGCTTCCTCCATGTACCATCTCCCCTTTAAAATCTGCTTATTTTATTCACTCTCCTTGAGCTCTCTGTGGATGACTCCATGTCCGTTCTGTTTGTGTGCATAAGTTTTGATAAATTTTAACTTTTTATAGTGGATTTGTGTATATTTTATGGTAGCTAATGATAAAATAGACTAGTATCTGCATATATTTTATGCAGTCATGACATACTTAACTTTTTCTTAATTTTTTCAATATTTATAGGCTACTTTGTTTGCAAGTTTTTTCAAGTTGTTTCAAATCTCAAAAAAAATTCCAATATATTCAGTTTAAAAATCCACAGATAAGTGCACCCGCACAGTTCAAACCTGTGTTGTTCGAGGGTCAATGGTATTTCTAAGGTAAAGTTGAGAGAATTTGCTAAACAATTTGATTTTTGATGTGGAAAAACAAGCTAATCAAGAATTAACTTGAGAAAATAAATATGTGGACTTGTTATTAAATGTTATGGGAGAATCTGAGAGAAGAAGCCAGTTGGGATTCAGGTTTGACTTTGGGTATATTAATTTTGCATGGCCAGTGTAGCATTTAAGAGATCATTCAACTGTGTAATTTAGCCAAGATGATTGAATTGGAGATATCAAAATGGAGTTATTGGTGTATAGATAGTATTTAAAACCATAGTGCCAGATGATATCACTTAGCGTGGAAAATAGAGAAAGGCCCTTGGACAAACACCAGTCATAGCCACATTTAGAGGTCAGGAATAAGAATAATTCATACTAGAAGACTGAGACAGAAATGCCAGTGGGGTAGGTGGGTGCAGAGGATTATGTTACCGCAGAAGCCAAGCGAACAAAACACTTAAAGAAAAAGAGAATGAGCCAAAAGTTGCTAATATTTGTCAAATATGTGGGCTTAGAATTGATCACTGAATCGTACAATATTAGCAGGTGACTTTGACAAGAGTAATATTGTAGAAAGAAAATGGAGGGCTTCCCTGGTGGCGCAGTGGTTGAGAGTCCGCCTGCCGATGCAGGGGACACGGGTTCGTGCCCCGGTCCGGGAAGATCCCACATGCCGCGGAGCGGCTGGGCCCGTGAGCAATGGCTGCTGAGCCTGCGCGTCCGGAACCTGTGCTCCGCAACGGGAGAGGCCACAACAGTGAGAGGCCCGCGTACCGCAAAAAAAAAAAAAAAATAGAAACAAAATGGATGTGAGAAACATGATACAGAATGAGGACACCTCCCTTTTGTGCACTTCCCTTTAATCAACTTCATCTCTAGTCTAAGTATTCTTCCCCCTTTCACATACCTGTAACTCTTTGGCCTCCTTTCTGAGCTCGAAGGCCTCAGCATGCATTTTGAAACTTTTGCAAAGTATGGGTTAAATAAAATGTTACGTTCTCCATGAAACTTACTGCAATCTTTCCCATTCAAGGAACTTTTCCCCTTTTTAGGTGCCAATGGCACATCAAAATCCCATTCTGAGACTGTCATTTTCTACATTGTATTTTCTGTCCTTGTAGACTGAGGACCATAGCTGTGTTTTTTTCTAATTCCAGCTCCCTCTAGTACCAGGCATGCCACTGTTTGTTAAATCAGATAAAAATGTCACTCAAAGAAAGTATAATCCACAGAGAACCTGAGCTGGATAAGGATTTACGTTAACTCTAAGCTTTTTGCTCATGCAGAACATTTCCTTATTACCACAAAATTTGTTCGGAAACACTAAAACTGAAGCATAAATCCTGAAGGTAGCTAATAGGTATCATTCCCAATTGATCGTATTTCAAAAAAAAAAAAAGAAAGATAGTTATACTTCTTTTTTATTTTGGGGTTTATTTCTCCATTCATGTTTTCTGTACTCATTAGGAAAATAAGAATATAAAGTGAAAGAAATAGGTAAGTTGATCAAAGGTTCCCAATTCCTTAGATTGTGGTAATATGATACACAAGTTCTGAATAATTTCTATGAATGTAGATCAGAGTCTGAACTTCTTCTGTGTTCTTTGAGCTGGAAGTTAGGGAGCCGGAGCCTCCCTTCTGAGTCACTCCAATATTACACAAAGATTAGGAAATATTAAGGTAACAATTTTTTTTTTTAACTCTTTTTTTGCGGTACGCAGGCCTCTCACTGCTGTGGCCTCTCCCGTTGCGGAGCACAGGCTCTGGACGCGCAGGCTCAGTGGCCATGGCTCACGGGCGCAGCCGCTCCGCGGCATGTGGGATCTTCCTGGACCGGGTCATGAACCCGTGTCCCCTGCATCGGCAGGCGGACTCTCAACCACTGCGCCACCAGGGAAACCCTAAGGTAACAGTTTTTAATGCATAGGTTTGCTGGAGAAGAAACGGAAATAAACACTCTGCGGGGGGGGGAACCTCTATTTTATTTATAGGCAAATACCCTCAGTAATTAAAACATTGTATATCCATTTAAATTGTGTATCATTTATTTGCAAATTAATCTTGTTGGGTCATGTTGGTCATGAATTAGAATGAGTAATAATTAGATGTGCTATTCTATTTACTTTAAAATGTAATTCCATCACAGGCACAGTTTGTCACAGAATTGGAGGAATTTAATATCTCAGTTTGCCACTGTGAATTCTGTATCATGATAACCAGGGTAAAAATTGCTTTTATTCATGTTATTTTTGAGGCCATAAAGGCTGGCTCTATCAAATATGTCTAATAACGTTGAGTCACATTTAGTAAACGTAGTCTATTAGCTAATTGTAGAACAGTTAAACTCAAATAGAAACAATAGATCCCATTGTAGATCTAGAGGACTTTTATGCACACTTGTTTGTTATCCCTAAACATTCCTGGATTCTTGCTCCACATCGGTACAATGAGTTACCTGGCAAATGTACAACATATTTGTCAGATTTCTTAATTGGGTAGAGCTAATCTAATGAAAGGTCACAAGCATAAAGGACACAGGAGCCACAATGCCTAGATTCAAATCCTGGCTCTGCCATTTACTCACAGTATGACTTTAGGCAAATAAAGACTTTCCTCATCATTAAAGTTGAGACGATAATACTAATACCCATATTATAGGGTTTTATTGAGGCTTAAAATAGTTAATATATTTAAAAGTGCTTAGAAGACTGCTTCTAGGTGTCCAATGGCCTGACCCGCTGACCAGGTACATGGAAAAGAAAAAGACTGGAAGATGGTAGACAAGGAGGTCTGAGTAAGAGGCCCTGTGCATGAATGTGGACATAGAGTGTGAAGATTTTTGTGTCACATATTAGTTCCCATGATAAAGCATCTGCCATGGAAAAGGCATGAACAACCAAACAGACAAAACGATTCCGTTTACAAGCCAGACTTTGTCACTGTTCATCCTAGAGCTAGCCAGAGGGCACGTGGATATCGTAGCCACGGTGGCAGAGAAGGAGGCTGTAGATGGGTACAGCAGCGAGGTATCCTGCTTACCAAGGCTGTTTTATCTGCTGTCAACTGATTGCCCATCTTGCCAGCAGAGAGACTTCCATCTCCCAGAGGTACCAAGAGTCACACCAATCTAACAGGAACCCTCACTCAGTGTGTTGTCATATACAAACCAGATATAAACCACCCTCTCCTCATTGCTGTTCTTACAGTATAAATTCTTCCCTATACATTGTGTGGCTAAAACTTCCCTTGAATTTTGAATGTTCACTTCTTAATTCAGTCATAGGAAACACTCTGTTCATCAATAGTCATCTCTGTTTTTTGTGTTGAAACTCCATCTCTCCGTTAAAGCAATTTAATCTGCATCTAGACAGTAATTTCAGTAATACACCCCTAGTAATCCCTCAAAGTGCTCGGCTCGTATAAAGTTTTGCTTGTATTTTGTTTCCATTTTCTCACTCTTTTCTCTTTCTTTCACTCCTTAGAAAAATATAATCTGGGTTTTGTGCCAACATTCCTCTGAAACAGCTAATCGCAACTGAAACCTCCATTCTCCTAAAAACAATGAGCATCTTTCAGTTAGTACCTTACTTTCAGACTGAAGAATTCAACCTCCTGTATGAACTCTCATGGTGCTAGTTCAAAGGTACCTTGAATTCAATGTATTGAAAGTTGAAGCCTTGCGATCTTTTTCAAACTCAGCCATCTTCCACTTTTTTGCCTCTTGATAAACGACCTTACCTTCCATTCTATGGTATTCGTCAGTAATACAAGACTTAGCTTTAATGTCTCACATTCCCACCATTTTATGTTGAGCACCAGCCCTGTTGATTTTAACTTCTGTCACTTAACTTGCCCTTTACTCAGAATCTTCATTGCACTGTCCTTTTCTAATTAGCCTTCAGCTTTCGACCCTGGAACAGCCTCCTAACTTAATTTCTTTCAGCTCCTCTAGCTTTCCTTCAAGCCATAACGATACTGCAGCAAATACGATGTTATCAAAATATAATACAATAGCACTGCATTCCCTTCTGATAAAATTCACCTCAAAATATTACCATTGCTCTTTGAACTGAAGAACAATAACAAAGTGGCCAGCAAGGTCCTCCAAGTTTGCCCCTATCTGCTTCTCCTTCTGCTTTCATGCTATTCTCCACCCTGATGTCTGCATCTAAGTCATTCCAGGTGTCCTTCAGTTATTCAGCAGGCCAGGCATAGATTACCATGGCTTTTCCCAGGTGGTTTTACTCATTATTTTAGCTCAAAATATTGCACATTTACTTTTTTCTCATTTAAAAATGTGTGTGTGGGCTTCCCTGGTGGCGCAGTGGTTGGGAGTCCGCCTGCCGATGCAGCGGACACGGATTCATGCCCCGGTCCGGGAAGATCCCACATGCCGCGGAGCGGCTGGGCCCGTGAGCCATGGCCACTGAGCCTGCGCGTCCGGAGCCTGTGCTCCGCAACGGGGGAGGCCACAACAGTGAGAGGCCCGCGTGCGCAAAAAAAAAAAAAAAAAAAAAAAATGTGTGGAATGAATGGGAAGGATGAATACCTTAAATTATAGGTTAGTGGGAAGTGTATCCAAGTTCAAAAGTCGAGTCAAAATTGTGAATCAAGCAACAATATCCACAAAGAGGATAAACAGATATTTAAAGAGAAAAAGGGGCACGGTTGAACAAAGGATTGAGATACATTGGGAGATGATAGATAATTTAAGAAATCATGAATCTTGTACACACAGCACTTTGTACTCTTTATTTAGAGCCAAGCATATACATATTCAGAAATCTATTAATCATATATTTCCTTATTTTTTGTTCTATTCCTGAATTTTCCTCTCCAAATACACATTTCATCCTTTCAATATGTTTATTCAACTATTTAATTACCATTAATAATTATTAATCATCTGATAGGAAATAAACATGGTATCACTTCAACTTTCTTGGAATATTTTCTTTACCTGTTGACAAAATTTGTGTTTATTCAACATTAAGGAGAACATTTACCATTCAATGTATATAACCACTCATATGGTTGCTTATACCAACACTACAAGCCCACATACAGTATGATAAAATATTTACGGAGAGTGCTAATATATATTTAGTGAAATTGTAGCCTATTTCGGAAACATATACTGAGTTTTTACAAATACTGGTAACATTTTTTTGCTGGGAATTTTCATGTTTTCCCCTCTTCAGGTGCTACCTAGCAGAAAAATTACTTAATTCTATTTATAAGAAACATACGTGATAACAGGAGTAGTAGTGAGTAAAATATATATTTTCCAATTAAAATTTTTTTATATGTTTATTTAAAATTTAATCTTGAAATGAAGCTGCATTTGTTTACTTGTTTTGATGTTATAATACGTATTTGTTCATTCAGGTGGTTAGGACATTTTAAAGCATGTTAATTGCCATTATAAATGTCAGTACAAAGAGGAGTGAATGTGATAACACTTATAAGTGAATTGATCTGGTGGGTGCTATGGAAAAATGGGTGGGTACTAAAGGAAAATGCATTAATCTTAAGTAGATACCATTGTCTCATTTCAGCCAACAATGGCCATTATTTGTACACATGTTTTGCACAGGTCTCTTATTCTTCCAGAGAAACACAAAATATAGATATGTATTAATTTTCTGATTTTAAGTGTTGGCAACAACTTAATTTCAAGATGTTCCAAAGTATGTGTGCAAAAGTATTTATCACATATATAAATTAAGTACAATATATAATATATCAAATGTTATATAAATGAATATGCAAAGATATATGAAACACACATGATGATAATTTTAAAATACCTTTGTATGTCCACTTACTTAAGAATGGGATTATCAAACAATGGTTTGAAGCCTCCAGTGTGCTGTTCCTTCATTCATATTACTTCCTTCTCCCAGTTCCTCATCTCAAGTAAATTCTATTAGGATAGTAATGTGAGATTATCATTCCCTTGTTTTAAATACAAGTCTAAATAAATTTTAATGAACATTGAGAAATATTCATAAGCTATGTGAAAAGCATGAATCATAATGATAAAATGAAAATCTGAGCACTCATAACAAAGCTTAAGCGAATAGTTCTGCTGTCAAAATTTGAAGTACACATTGTGTCCCTCCTAGATCCTCATAATCCAGAATTTTTTGTTTAAATTTGTTTATTTTATAGTTTTTATGTATGTGTATGTATCCTAAACCTTATACTTTTTAGTTTTGGATTTTTGTATGTGTGTGTCTGGTACACGGGCCTCTCACTGCTGTGGCCTCTCCCGTTGCGGAGCACAGGCTCCGGATGCGCAGGCTCAGTGGCCATGGCTCACGGGCCCAGCCGCTCCGTGGCATGTGGGATCTTCCCAGACCGGGGCACGAACCCGTGTCCCCTGCATCGGCAGGCAGACTCTCAACCACTGCGCCACCAGGGAAGCCCTAGTTTTGGATTTTTAACTTACTATAAATTTAACTATATGATATATTCTCTTCTAGAACTGTTTCTTTCATTATTATGTTAAATCAGATTTATCCTCATTAATATCTATATTTGTATTTTAGTCATATTAATTCTTCATAGTATATATTGGATTAAAAAACCAAGTATATATAGCTATAGGCATTTAGGTTGTTTCAAGTTTATTTGTTTATATATTTGTTTATTATTACAATATTGCTATTTATATTCTAATTTATGTCTCCTTAGTTAGACAAATATGCAATAGTTCTCTAAGGTATGTGCTTGTATGTGGACTCACTGGATCTCACTGTATAATCTGTTACTTCATCATTCACCCATATTTTTCTTTACTTACGTGAAAAATATATATTTTATAATCTGTGTATGGCAATTCCAAATGTTATAGTCTCCTTCTATTAGTTCTGTTAAGGATTGATCTATTGCTGATTCCTGAACAAGGTTATTTTCCATTCTGAAATTAAATTTTACTGGACAATAACCTAAAGAGAGTAACATGCAGAGTTATTAAGTATATAATTTGATGTACAAATGTATACACCTGTATAACCATCACACAGATCCAGGTATGAAACATTACTAGCATTTTAGAAGCCTCCCTCTTGTTTTGAATATACCCTCAAAAGTTATTAGTATTCTGACTTCTATCAACAAATACTAAGTTTGCCTGTTTTTGACCTTCTTTTAAATGGAAAAGTATAGAATACATTTTTTGATGTCTGACTTCCTTTGTTTAACATTTTGTCTATTATAATCATCCATGTTATAATTATTATAATAATTCATTATTTTTACTGGGATATGGTATTATGTTTTATAAATAGACCTCAGATTATTTATTCTTTCTATTATTGATGGATAATTAGAAGGTTTCCAGTTTTTCATTTTGAATCAAGTCAGTATGAATAGTATTGACCCATATGTTGCACAGACACCCGTTTCCCCTGAGCATATAGTAAATAATATACTATTTAATGAACCGTAGGGTATGTGGATTCCAGTTTTAGTAAATTCTACCAAATTGATTTTCACCATGGTGGTAATCCTCTAGTTTTGTATGAGACTTCCAGGTGTTCCTCTAATTTGTTAACGCCCAGCTTTTAATTATTTCTTTTTCAGGGATTTTGTTGGGTCTGTAGTATTATCTTGGTGTGATTTTATATTTACATTTCCCCATGTTGCTAAATAATTGAGCAACATTTCATGTGACTATTGACAATTTGGATATCCTCTGTTCTGAAGTGATTGTTCAAGGCTTTGCCTATTTTTTAAGTGATTGGGTCATCTACTTTTTACTTATTGATTTGTAGGAATTCTTTTTACAGTCCATTCACAGTCCTATGTAAATTGTTAAATGAATCCTTTTATGGATAAATTTTACAAGTATAAATTTTTTCTCTCTCCTCCCTACCAAACAGAAGGTTTTAAAAAATTAATGATATCCAAATTGTCCATACATTTTTTTTGATGGTTAGACTCTTATGTCACATTTAAGAAATTGTTTCCCCTAATCTGATATACAGAAAATATTTTCCTATACTACCTTCTAGAAGATTTATTCATTTACTTTGTGCATTTAGGTCTCAATCAATCTGGTCTCAATCAATTGAAAATTAAATCAATTAATTTTCATGCATGATGAAAAGAATGGGTCAAAGTTTATTTTTTTCCTTATGGAAATCCAATCAATTGAGTATCTATTAGAAAGGCCATTCTTTCCCCCTTAAGGCATGTTTGCAGACTCGATTGCTAACGCTTTTTCTTGTTGCTGTGTTTGTGGAATTTTTGTTGTTTTATTTTATTATAGAATGAACTCATGTTTTATGGTATACTAGGTCTTGGAATTCTTTAAGGTCTTTTATCATAGTCTATTCTTTTAGATATTACTTTTTTTCTTGCTGCTGCCAGTTTTCTGTGGGCATCAATAGCCTTAAATGGCTTTAAAGAAAAAAATTTTCTTGTGGTTTGTGCCCTCCCCCATTACCTTCTCCACCCCCAGCAACACAAGTTGTACAGATTCCACCTTCAAACCCAGTTGAAGATGGAATTATGTTTATGTTACACATTCTCAGATCGGGCTTCTTTCCTTCCCACCATCAAACAGAACCAAGGCCAAGAAAATTAAAAGTTCTTATCCATATTTTTTTTCCCTCTAATGTTTGGTTTTGATTTTTGTTTTTCCTAATCACACATTGAGGATGACAGTTTCTGGAGTCAGACCTTTATGTAGGAATCTTTTTCTGACCTATGACCAATAAAATCAAATATCTAGACCAGCAAGTATTGACAGATGCCAAAGGTCATTGCCAGCCTCAGGACTCACTCTTCCTTCTGACTTAGTCATTTTCAGTTTTCTTGTTGTTTTTAGTCTCTAAGATTTTTCTTCCTTTTTTTTCCCCTACCAAGTCAACAAAGGATTTAAATCTTGTTGTTTTGTTGTTGTTGTTATAAAATATATTTTACTTGTGTTGTGTGCTTCTTTACTGATAACATTAACTAAGAAGGTCCAGCAGCAGGTGTCACGACTGATTTTGAAGCAGCAGACATGGAGTAGAATCCATATTATCTGCAACAATTGTAGCATGATACAAAAATATCTATGGTTTAAATTGGCAACAGTGTCACAGGCAATGCAATCCTGCTGTAGTATCACTATGTTTATTTCATAAAGAAAAGAACTGGTAAATTTCAGTTGGAGATAGATTAGGAGAACAAGGATGAATTTTTCCCACCCAAATTCACAGAACCCAGATGAAGAGCCCCTGCTCTAAAGTAAAGAGAAATAAGCAATTGTGTAAAACATGTTATTTTAATACTTAATCTAGTCTCTCTCTGTGTCTCTGTCCCTCCCTCAAAACATTTTTTTAAATTAATGATATCTAAATTACCCATATTTTTTCATGGTTAGACTTTTTGGTGTAATATTTAAGAAATTATTTCTTTTAGTATTGTTATTGCAGATAAATCTTGTCTGCTATATAAATCAAAACTATGACAAGTTTGGCTGAGACAATACCAATAAGAGCACAGAAGAACCAAACAAAACATGTCTTTAGACCATATTTTAATTCTATTTTGAAAAAGACATAGCCATATTGGAAAAAGTTTATATTTATGTGAAGGAGTACTTATAAGCAATTCTAAATACCTCCTTCATTAACAAAACAATTATTAAAATTACAATTGTTATATTTAAACAAAATATTCTGAGCCTTGATGAGATCATATTCTGCATACACACATCACACAATTCATAGTCTTGAATATGAAACTTATAGAATTTACATAAGTATTAATATTTTAAAATATAGTGATATATAAACATCCCCTATATAAACATAAAAGATAATTTTGTATTTGTTGCTGTCTTCAAATTTTAATAACAGAATCATTAAGGCCAGTTTGTTTCATATTACTTAAAAACCATCTTCCTCCTATTTCTTAGTGATACCAGTAATAAGTGTGGGTATGATCACAGATTATTTTATCACTTAAGAAGGAAAAAAACTAAAAATTTTATGAGTTTTAGTTTTTCTAATATTTTCACAGAACTTAAATGAACATAAAGTAATTGCTGACAATATCTTGTTACTCACTTTGGAATCGAAGTGTATCATAGTTGTCTGTGAAAAAGGACAAAGTGACATCAAATGATTTATCTTTATTTTTAATCAAAAGTAAGACTTGGTAATTCTATTCTAATATTTAATAAAAGACCATTCTGGTATCTTTGGGAAAATTATACAATCATTTAATTATTATAAAAAGTACATGTAAATTATTCTAAATCAAAGTTAATGAATCTAATGATCATAAATATTTTCTCATTCTTTTTAAAAATACTATTCATGGAAGAATCAAAAACTTCAGATTCTTATGGTATTCTTAGATTAGTATTATATAAATATTACAGAATCTAACATTTTTAGGCAAGTATATGTCAAAACACCAGGCAATAGATTTTATAATATAGTAACAAAGTGAGAGGTTTTTTAGTATAAGAAATACGGAAACAAATGGAATTTATATTTATTTGCACTAAACTGTTCATTACAGAATTGATTTCATTGGTTGAAATTTATTTCCCTTGTCTTCAGAAGCCCTGTGCTGTCCAAAGATAGTAATTTGCAAGCACAGTATAGAAAATTAAGTGCAGAGCATATAAAAACTGACTTTTCAAATCATTTTCAGAAGCTATGCCTATACACTTGTCAAATAAAATGTTTAAAAAATAGGTAAAAGTGGAAAAATTGCCTCATTCATTGATGCAATTGCTATAAAATCATCTAATTCTACTGATTTTTCTATTCTCTTGAACAGACTACCTACTGAGATTTTCTATTTGCTCTAGTCCAGACATGATGACAGTGAGCTTTCAGAAAGATTACAGCTGATAAGACCTTGGAGAGCGTCTCTTCAGGGGTCCAGATTGAACTTGTGTCTCGCTTTTATACCTGGCCTAATAGCCTGAAGAACTCTTTTGATGCCATTGCAGCAGCAATTGCAGCAACAGCATTAGTGGCATTGCCCCAGTGGGTAGTAATGCATCAGCCAACCATTACTAAAGAAACAGGAATGAAGAAGAAGCCTAAGGATGCAATGGCAACGGTAGTAGTTACTCAATTTCACTTCAGGGAGCAAAACACTGTAGCCACCCTTTGCTTTAGAACTTTCCATTTGTCAGTTTCAATTGCTTATTCATTGGCATTATTATCTGAAAATTTATTTATAAAATAAATAACATAAAATTCTATTTGTGTAGCAAGTTTATTACATGTTTACCCATTTATTACCTGTATACTCATATTCAGAAAATGGTGATTTAGTGGAATCAGAAAACTCCATTGTTTTTCAATACCAAGTTATGTTTTGTTTTGTTTTGTTTTGCTTTTGGGTTATCCAGACAATGCCAGTAAGGTATATTCATGTATTTGCTTTAAAATTAAATTGCATATAGATAACTTGGCTAGCCTTAACGTCTTAAAAAATTCTTTAAGTACCATATTCAAGCAAAAATTGCCCATATCCTTACATCTGCACTAACTTTTGGTATTCATGTGATTCGCCTACAATTCACAATTTCTTTAAGTGAATTTTTTATGCTTTATTTATAAAGCCTGGTCTGAACACTTGAAATTTGAGATAAAGACAAAGTACAATTTATAGAAGAAAAAGAAACATTTGAATATTATACATTAAGAGAACATGTGGCTTCAGATAAAATCTAAATATTCTAAATACTCTAAACAGAGTCAGGAAGCAGCTTGAAACCGTCTTCACTGTGTTGTAATGTTTTATGAAGAATTTTATATCCCATGTGTTGTACTGTCATATTCTTCTGATATCAATTTGGATGCGATGCAGGAAACAGTTCATGAATTTAGAGTGTGTCACAAGATACTACCTGGATGATATCTCATAAAACTTATGTCAGAAGGGTAAGTCAGTTCTGTTTTATTATACATTTACTAGGGATATCAAAATTTATCGCATAATTCATATTCTTTGTCCAACAGTTTTTAGCATTTTGTTGTATACAGTTTAGCAATATGTCACAAAGTATTCAGAAATTGTTTCCTGATTGCTTTAGTTAAAGTACAATTTATAACTATGCACTTAGAACATATTTTTTTCTGTATATGTAACTATTGCAAACATTGCAGAAACTCTAGTAGACTTGTTAATATTTGTATTGCATTGAAATGAATTTAAGAATAAGTCATAGTTTAAAATGGCAGCCCAGATCATTTATTCAATGAAAGTGAAGGACATATGGTCATAGATATCTGTTTTTGTGTTTTCTAAAAAAACTTTTTAAAACATCTAATTATATTACAACGGAAACAAACCATCAAATCAAACTATTTTGGCAATAAGTATAAAAAGTCTAGAGCTAAGTCCCCAAATTACTGAAATAAGCATATAAAATATAAAAAAAACATCTTGCAAATTCATGTATGTCAGAATTTTGCATTTTGCATATTATGTAATACTCTACCAGAGTCTGGACAGCTCCATGTTATTATTTCTAAGTAAAATATATGAATGTTCATTCCAACCAGGAGTAATGAAGTCTATAAGTAGCCTATGTAAGTTTAGGTTGACACAGATTTCACCATACTTTGCTGCCAAATGAGCTACAAAGTTTTGATTTTAAACATTTTTCCATTTCACATTTATGAATAAAACTGTCAGAACTGAATTGGGTTGTATGAAAAAGAAATAGTCTCAAAGTAGCTTAAATAAAAAAGCAAAATTTACCGTCATAAATAGAAAAGGATTATGGAAACTAAAGGGCTATGCATCAAAGAACAGCGAGAAGGGAATCTTACTTTGGTGCACTTTAAGTATCTTTATGTTGCAATGCTAAAGAACAACATTCCCTTGTGTCTTTTCATTAAAAATCCAGGGAGAGAATTCAAGTGTGTCACATGGAAATAGAGCGCACTCAAAAAAGATGTTCTGGTTTTTGATAATCTACCTTAAAAAATCCTCTATTTCTGTTTCTCTTACAACTATTATATTTTTGGGATTAATGTACATACATTTCTAAAAGAAAGCATCAGGCATTGTTAATTTAGACCCAGAATCCATAATCTGGTGAATACATTACTGTTTGTCTTACAGAATCATGAGATTTATTTCTGTGTGACATTTTGTAGATGACCTGTTAGTAACCAGAAACATTTGAAAAAAAGTGGTAGAAAACAAACAAACAACATGCTGTGATATTATCTTATATGACGTGTTAGTGTACAATAATATTTTATCTTAATGATCAATCTTGGGGGAACTAAATTTTATATTTGTTATGGACTAAAATATATCCTGAGTGTAAATTACTTATTTGTCAAGGCACAAAAGAATAGTCATTAGTCTAAACTACTAGTATGAACAACTATTAATATAATGATCAGTATAAGACTTCCATCATTTTTAGAATAATAGATTATTTATACCTAGAAATATCTCTATATTAGCTCAAATTACTAACAGCAAAGTAGATTTTAGAGAAAAACACTGTTAATTTGTAGGTAAGGATGTAAAAGTAGATGTTTCTTAAGAACACTTCATTTTAACAAGAGGCATGTTACAGAATTAATTAGAATGAAGACCAGATCTAGCCAATACAGTTCATATTACCTGACATCAATTGATCTTGATGATTTTTAAGACTGAAAAGCCAGATCAGATGCAAAAAGAATTTTTGTTCAAAATGCCATTTAACACTGAATATATTCACTTAAATACATTTTATATTATCCCACAGAATTTCATATGAAGAGTCTGAAAGTCAGAGTAATAAATGATTTGCCCATTGTCACATAACTAAAAGTTGTAGAGATGACATCTAAACCCAAGCCTTCCAGATACAAGTCATTACTCTTTTTGTAAAACAACATAAGCCAATATTAAACACAAATGCCTCTTGTCTTTGGAAAGAAACCTGGTTAACATTTCTTATAATGTCATGGAGATTAAACATAAAAAATACTAGTAAAGTAGTAACTGATATTCACAGACTTCATCCTCATCAAATTCCAGACCTACAGAGTTCTTATTTATTCAGAGTGAAAAAGAAAGGTGTATTTAATAAAGGGTATTTGGCAAAGATATTTTTAAGTGTCAACAGTATTGGTTACCTATGAAGTACCTTATATAAAATATAAGTAAAATTATTGCTTTTTTCTGTTCTCTAGATAAGCATACAAGTCACATGGAATTACTTGCACATAAGAAATGGAGGGATTAAGATTCAAAGCCAAGCTTGCTTGACTACAAAACCAGGACTTTTGTTAGTATTTACGTTATTAATAAATATTCATTTTTTATATTAACTTAGTTAATGTAACATCAATATTTGATGGCCTGAAAATAATTATTTATATAAAGAAATTTAGATTATGTCTTCACTTTAGAATTCTGGTTGCTTTTGAATTTTTTCTAGTGCTTTTATGTGGGCATTAAAATATAAATCAAATTATGGTATTATGTGCTAACAGTGGTTTGATCATGGGATCAGCAGGAAATGGCACAAATATAAAGCCATCCACATTCAGATACAAATGAAAGAGAATTTCCAATCCTAGTTTCATTGTCCTCTGTCTGCATGCTGCTCACCCCATTCTATACAAATAAGTTACATACCGATACAATTTGTTATTCCCTCCTCTAAATTCACATCTAGGATGTGAAGTGTGCTTTAGAATAGTAAATGACTGTTATGTTTTTTCCATGTTTTAAACAACCATCTCTAAGTCACTTCTCTGATTACTTGAAAAAAAGTATTACATTACATTGAGATTTTCAGTTTAAGAACTATTTCTGCAGAGTCAAGCAGCTATTTACTTAAGTTCAACAAAGAGTTGTCTACTGATTCCTGAGTGTAAACTAGCACATCATGATGAATAGGTTATTGTTCCTCTAACATTTATTACAGGTAACCCTCAAACTTATGATGTTGGATCTGTGTTTTAACTATGTCAAGAAACACAAAGATATCAACCACTTAGTACTCCAACATAATGCAATTTATAAATTAAACAATGCACAGATTGACAAAGAAATCCTTCTGTCGTGGGAGTCAAGAGGTTCAACAACTACTCCTATAGGTAGGTCTGACAAGTATATTGTTCTTTAAGGATAGACCTATGCTCTTAATCATTTCAAGTATATGCAGTGCTGAAGTCTATTGCTGAATAAATATGTGTATATGAATATGAAATTTAATACAAATTCAGCTTGAGTGAATCCCATATTGTGTTGTACTGCTTCTATCAAACATTTTTATATTTTAAAACCTCTCTGGTCTAGCTCATCTAACTGTTCATATTTTATCAATAGATATTCAGGATCTTCAAATAATTGACTTCTTGCTATGGCTATGAAAGTATACCTGGAAAGATGCTTTTTGAAGAATTCTTGGCATTTACTTGTCTAAGCCTAAAATATAGGTATTACTAGCTTAGTGGAAGGAATGGATGAATGAAAAAATCATTAATCAATGGTTTAATAAATGAATAAAAGAATGAAATATTGGGCACCACTGATTTATATTGAACATTCTTCATGAAGCCTATTTCTACATAGCTCTCATTACTGTATTGATAAAATTTATGAGTGCTGGCTTGTAATACTTCTTGCCTTAAAATAAAGAGAAAATTGTGTATTCATATATATACTAAGTTTACTACACTAAAGGAATATGATAATTGTCTTATAATCTTAGATCTATAATCAGAAAGAGTTTCAAGGATCATTTCAATATAGTATGTTCTTTTTCTTTTCAAAATGGTTACAAGCATTTAGGTTTTGACTATAAAAATCTTAGATAACAATATGAGTTATGTATCTAGTATTTTCAGTAACATATGTTGTTAAATTCATTTTTCCCCCAGAAATAGATTTGCCTTTAACTCAGGAATAAATGTAAAGGAAAACTGACTATCACCATAAGAAGCTTAATTTTCTTCAAGCAGATTATTTGATTTTAATAATAAATTTTAGATAATAAAACATTTTTAGAGATTAAAATTAAGTATTAATTTTGTATCTGCAAAAC
Organism: Grampus griseus; assembly: GCF_964374135.1. Lineage (NCBI taxonomy): Eukaryota > Metazoa > Chordata > Mammalia > Artiodactyla > Delphinidae > Grampus > Grampus griseus. The sequence goes on along the minus strand of NC_138997.1, from coordinate 134,717,563 downwards.
TGATAGTTTAAGCTGAAAAATATAACATTTTTTGGATGCTTTATTGATCAACACACAGTGCTGGATTTTAATAGTTTTTATCTCTAGACAAGAAGAAATGTCCTCAGTCAAGGAAAAAAATATTGAAAAACTGTTTATTCCAATTGCATAGACATAGCCACCCTACTTTATACCAGATGCATAACCTTAGACAGCTTGCTTTGCTTTTTTAACCTTCAATTCCTTCTTCATGTGAAATTGGGCATAATACTCACCTCACAAAATAAGGATTAAAAAATTTAATAATGTGTGTGAAGTACCTAGCATAAAACCTGGGACATTGTAGGCTCTCATTAAGTTTTAATAACTATGGAAATAAACTAAAATGGTTTACTGACTAATTGGGATCGTAGGCCTTTTATCATCAAAAATAATTTGAGCTAATTTCCCACAGTATACCAACAGATTCATGTTGACCACTATAAATAAAATGTTCAAAGGATGATTTATCAAGAGACTTACTAAAACTATCTTTTTGAAAACCACATTGTGTTGATTTTTGTGGGTAAAAGCTCTCGTTAACTTATGGGGAATATAAAATAAAGGAAATAAATGCTTTAGTTCAGCCACAATGCTGAACTAAAATCATCAGGTACATTTAGTCCTACAATGGAATAGTCTCTATGATAGTTTTTAGTATTGCACTGTGTATGGTATCATTGCTGGGCTTACTGGATAATAGTGTAATATACTCTCATACATAGGCCTATCTGGCACATAGGTAGATGAGATTGCTCCTAGAGCTGGATATCTTCTAGTTGTCTGTCAATCACCTAGAAAAGAGATTTACCCTCATATGGCAAACTGGACGTAAAAAACCAGATCTACGGCTTAGAGAGATGTCTCAGGTTCTTGGGTCAACAATACAACAGTGGGAATTATTGCTATCACAGTTAGCTAATGAAAGCAAAACAGGGAACAGCTTGTAGACCAGAAAATATATGTTACTTTCTTTGTTTCTACTTTGGTACTCCTTCTTTTAAATTCCGGCAAAGTTTTGTTCAAGAACTCCAAGCTTCCCTCAGCTATGCTAAAAAGCAAATAGGGAATAGGCATCTAGGTTTGGGGAAATGTATTATAAAAATGAGTGTACCTCAGACCAGCAGGAGAGTGACAGCAATAATTTTCCTAACAGCACTTCGAGTCAAGTTTATTTCCTGTAAGATATAACTAAATCAAGATGGAAAATTTTAATTTCCATGTTAGAAATTTGATTGTTTTACTGTTGTTAGATTAACTACTTCTGGAATAAAACAACAACAAAAAATCTTGTTAATAAAGATTGTGTTGAATAAATACAAAAGTGTTGCATATTCCAGGGAAGGATATACAACAGAAGTATAATATCCATATTAGAAATTGTGCTAAATCTCTAGGCCTCTCTTGAATTAGATGGGATTTTAAGTTTATCTTACAGAAATCATAATTTTTTTCAATTATGCCCAGTGCAAGCATAACAAAACAAAGTAGTTCACAAGTCACACTGAAGGTCTCTTGCTTTCAAATTCCTAAAATAATGATCAGTGTTTTACATAAGAATAAAAAATCATTTCACCTAATATAGTTATTCATTGGAAAAAATTATTTATTTAAAAATATTTTTAAAGTATTTCAATTTTTGCCAGAAAAAACAATTAATTTCTTAATGTAGCAAATATGAGGAGGCTATTGTAGAGGAAAAATATAGAATTTCCAAATATGTAAGCTTATAAATATTGATGAATAAACTGAATATTAAGATTTTTAAAATAAAACTTTATTAAATGTAGAGACATACAGCAACTTATGGCAAGATAACATGAAACATTGACTTGTGAAGTGATTCTAAAACAAAAATACTTGAAAATGTATGTCATTAATATGAAAATTGTGGGTAGTATCTTAAAACAAAATATTGATATGTGCTTTTCAAACTTCTTTCATAAATGATAATAATAATATAACTCTCAATTTCCTTCTGCTTAGTTAAACTTAGAACTTAAGGAAAGATAAAACATCATTTTTTTCAATCACTTCCCCCTAATTCTTGATGCAAAAATTAATATAAGTTCCCTTAATTTATTACTTATATAAGTTTGATAAGAAAAAATATTGTAACAATTTATTTAAATATGCATGTCATGAATATCTAACTCACGCATTTAGTATAATTAATTCTAGTAGAAGCAAAGATTTAAAGCTAACTAAAATTAGTGGGAATTACTTAAAAGGTATTTGTTGAATTATATTTCTAAAATAACTATCCAATGCTCAGTCCTCTAATCAGTAAATTTTTTTAAAACATAATGTGTGAAGAGTTAGAACTTCTAGATATTGTACTTCCAGGCAACTGCAGACCATGAAAATCACTATTATGCTAATCCACTTTAGTTTCTTCTGTCTCATTAGTCAAATAAAAGTTAAAAGTTAGACAGCAGGCTTGGGAATACTGAGAATTCAATGTCTGGCAGTTTATAAACAGAACAGGTAAAAGTAAGTTACAAGTATATAATATGTCTTCATTACCAATTCTCATAAATCAGAATTTTATGGCTAAGGAACAATAGATATCATTTAATCCAACTGTCTGATTATAAACATCGCACTATGACATCCTGAAAGGTTAAATAGTGTGCCCAAGGGCCCTCTATTATTAGGTACAATGCTTCATTTCCATGGCTGACTTCTTTTGCAATGTTCTTTTTCATTATAGCATATTACCTCTCCATCTTAATCAATTATTTTGAAATTACTTTTAATCAAATTCTTGGAGACATCTGTTATTTCATCAGATTTAGGTTAAAATATGGTATACACTCAAATAGCAATTTAAGATTTTTAATATTCCCTACTATCATACAATAAGAAAGGAAATTTGTAAAATAAAATTTTAAATAAGAAAATTAGTTAGTAATAAGAAATATTCAAAAATGTTTTTTTTAAATGTCCCAATATTCACATTAAACAGCAAAGCCTAGGGGCAGTTGTTACATAGAGCCAGTTTAGAAAATACATAGCAATACATAAATTTTAAAACTAGAAAAAATGAAGGTACATTTTTTTCTTCCCAGTACATGGTAGGTTGGCATGTCCTCCCTCTTTTTATAGTTAAGTATGGTCATGTGACTTCTTCAGCCAAAGAAAGATGAGTGGTTGTCAAGTGTGTCACTTCTGGGCAAAGGTTTTATTCACCAGAAATATCCCAGTTGTTTAATTCTGTCACCCTGTGAGTCTCAATAAAACTCAAATGTATCAGAGCCCTCAGACAATCATCTGTGAATGTGAATAAGTAGTGGAGGATATTAAGATTGGGGGATTGTTTAATTATGTAATATAAATTGGCATACCTTGATTAAAGACCTATTTGTATTTAAAAGATGAAATAAATTATTAAATATCTAAGCCCAAATTAAACTGAGTAAACCTATAACAAAATAATCACTTTTAATATAACTATCACTTACTTTTAACTCAGTTCCAAAACCATTTACCACTATCAAATGTTGAGTTAATATCAAGTGTTAGAATGATGAATAAAGATGTAATAAATATTCTCAAAATACTTATATACTATTCAGCAGGAAAATACAGTAAACACACAGTTTTATTAAAAAATTGATATGGACAATTATTGGAGTAATGTACAGCTTCCTAAGGAACAAGATAACATAAATGCATATTTATTGAGACAGAAAAAAAGAGGCACTGAAAAAGCTCTTACTTACAGTTTCTGGTATGCAATGTAAGGAATTTCGAAGTCATCACTTTGTCTTAAAAACAAATAAAAGCCTAAACAAATGAAAAATTAGCAACTCTTATTAGATTTGTCAAAGGATTGAGTTTACAGGATGAATCTCTGCCAGGCCCCCATAGCCCACAAACTGGAAGACACACAGGAGGATGCAGAGAATCACAACTTACCAGAGCAGAGACACACAAGCAGAGAACCTCCATGGAATCAGTACCAGGTTCCTTTTACCCTATATATCATGTCTGGCTTTGAACAAAAAATTACAAGGTATACTAAAAGACTAAAAAACACAGTTTGAAGAAACAGAGCAAGTATCAAAACCAGAGTCAGATATGGCAGACATGTTGGAATTATCAGATCAGCAATTTAAAATAGCTATGATAAATGTTCTAAGTTTTCTAGTGGAAAAAGTAGACAACATGCAATAACAGATGGGTAACATAAGCAGAGAGATGAAAATTTTACGAAAGAACCAAAATGAACTGATAGAGATCAAAAACACTATAACAGAAATGAAGAATGGTTTTAATGGGCTCATTAGTAAACTGACGTGGCTGAAGAAAGATCTGAACTTGAGGACATGTTAAGGGAAACTTACAAAACTGAAAAGCAGCAGGAAAAAAAGCCTGAAGAAAAAAAAAAAACCCAAAATGGAATATTCAAGAACTGTGGAACAACTGCAAAAGTTGTGACATATGGGTAATGGGAAAACCAGAAGGAGAAGAAAAAGAGAAATATAAGAACTATTTGAAGCAATACTGACTGAGAATCTCCCCCAAATTAATGTCAGACAGCAAAACACAGATCCTGGAAGCTCAGAAGAATAAATTTCAACAAACTACATCTAAGTATATTATTTTCAAACTATGGAAAATGAAAGAAAAAGAAAAATCTTGAAAGAAAAGATAGGCATTTAACCATATTTAGTATATCAAACAAGATGTCCTAGTGAGGAGATACATATTGGAGTTTTAAATAATAACAGAAGATACTGAGGCAGGAGACAGATGGCCTCCCCACGGTAAACAGTTGGAGTTCCCTGTGGACCAATACTCTGAGAAAAGAATAGCAGGACTATTGAGAGAGGAGGCTGGGCCCTGCCCAGATAGAAGATAAGAGACCACATATTCCACGTTCTCGAAGTCAGGGGACCTCCCCAGCTACACCTGCGCAGAAAGGCTCCTCGGAGGTCAAAAGCGGAGTGATGTTAAGTCTACCCATAGGCATCTTCGGTGGAATCCGTCTTGGCTTAGGGATGCATGCACACACATGGGAAGATTCTGAGATACACCAAATACAGACTTTGAACCAGGCAAATCAAAATGACTGGCCAAAGAAAACCCAGAAGAAATGCCCCATATAAGTGATTTAAAATGCCATGAGCCCACGACTCTCTCTGAGTCCTCCTGTGTGTCTATCCACACGTACTGTACTCTTTTTCCTCCTAATAAATACTTTACTTGTTTCACTACTTTCCATCTTTGTGGGAATTCTTTTCTGCAAAGCCGAAGGGCCAGGGGCTTGGCACTGACCACTGGTCTAGTGGCTAGGTTTAGGTACTCTCACTGCTGCAACCCGACCTCAGTCTCTGGCCGGGAACCAAAACCCTGCTTCAAGCTGCTGCAGGTCGAGGCTACCCAAGATCAATACCATACTGCAAAAGGTAATGTGGAAGATGAGCCAGACAGAGTGAGCACAGCCACGGCAGAGCTGTGATTGTGTTGAGCATATGCACACAGATGCCTGTGTTTATTAAGTGGCAAGGACGACGATGGAAGAATAAGGCTGGGGGAGAAGGAAGGAGAATACTGGTGTTTCAAATATTTTAACATTGTTAGGTTATAAAATGCAAGTTTGGGATAACAAATGTGAGAACAGGATGAAGTGCCACTGAGAAGATGTACCAAGCACAGGAACATGTGCAAATTTGCATTTTATAAACAACACTCTGATGGCAGTAAAGAGGATGATGTGAATGGAGATGACCTGGAAAGCAGGAAGATCTCTTAAGATCTCTACTTATTTATATTTTTTGTCAAATTGAGCTGAGTATGTAAGTTTACGACTTAGAAAGCCACAAGATTAATAGAAAAACATAGATAAAATGTGAAAAGATCAAATATCTTGAGAAGTTAAAAAACATGGGTTTGAAGTCAAAAGCTCATATACACCTTGGTAAAAATAAGACAATAAGCTCCAAATGGAGTCATTTATGCTAAACTCCATATCACCAAACTAAGACTTAATTATAGTTTCAACCTTTCCCAGAAAAGGAATCTTAAACCAGTCAATCAGGAATCACCTGATTGACACTAGTTAGGTAATCTGCCTGATAGATGTCTGTCATCCTCTAAAGGAAATTAATCTTGCAGTAATGAACCCATTTTTTTTTTTGTCTAATATAATTTCCTTGTTCCTGCTCCCTTCTGCCTAAAAAAGTCTCATTTTGTACAGCTCCTCGAAGCTCCTTTCTACCTGTTAGATTGGATGTTGCCCTATTCCAATCATATTTGCTTAAAAGACTTAAAATTTTTAATATGTGTCAGTTTATTTTTTAACAACATATATGTATAGAAAGAGAGACAGAGGCAGAGAGAAATGGAGACACAGAGACAGAGAGAGTCAGACAGAAAGAGAGACAGAAAGAAACAGAGAAGAGTTTTCAGTTGTAAACTGAGTACCAGCAAATTCACTGAGCTGTGAAGCCTCAGATATTTCATCCAAGGATAGTTTATTCGTTCTTGAAATGTGATAGGACTTTAATACATTTTAGCTATTCATATTTAAATGTATTTAAACATTTTCAACATATTATCAGCTATATTTAATATTTCAAGATATTTTATCATAAATTTATTTTTATGTTTTGTTTTACTTTGTTTTTAGTTCCTTATTTCAAACACCTGAAAAATTTTTTAAAGTTGTATGAAATTAAGGAGAGATCACAAGTCTCTCATTCTTTGCTTGTAAAAATTTAACCTATCACTTGTTTTGCAGAAAACTCTGAACAAAAGGAAAGAACACGATTTCCTGTTATTGTGTAATGCTTAAGTTGCATGTCACTGTTTGAAATTTTTAAAACCTATAGTAGCTTGCTTAAAATTACAAAAGAGAAAAAAATGTTCACATAAAAATAAATTTAAAATAGTGGATTTTGAGCATTATGTCATTTTAGAAAACAGCAATAAAATTGCAAAATCATTTTTTGGATCACATTTATAGACAAAATTCATCACTTTGGATCATTTCCACAAATCTTTCAAACTGTTATTTGTAAAAAGTTACAAATAAAAGTTGAGTTTTGCTTCATAGTTTACATCTCTTCTTATGTAGGTGTTTTCTCCTATTTCAGTAAATGTATTGCAAATTTGGAATTTATAGTGGATGATTCTTTTTAGTACCCTCATATATGTGTATTATTTTACTTTTGGCATAAGTAATTTGAATTTGAATTTCAAGCTTCTAAACTGTGTAATACAGATATTTTCATAGTTTTATGTCAATGAACATATATTTTTCATACATTTCTCTGTTATCCTTTTAGCAGTTATTGAGATTTTGACCTTTGATAAAAAATATATTTGATATGTGACTTCAATAAAAAAGAACACATTTAGCATGTTCTAAAGGTGTTTTTCTCACAATTTTAAAGAAAATTCACCTTTAAAAACATATATTCTAAAGTACAGTAGCAAGAACAATAATTGTATACATAATGTGTTTGATTGAAGATAGGAAACCTATATCTTTAGATGTCAAGACAGATTTGTAAAAGTACCACATAAGATGAATATTTTATTTTTTCCTGTATGTCTGTGGTTCCATTCCTTATATATGATACATCAGAATCAAATTTGAAGAAGGATTTATTATAATTGTCAGAATATTCTATACAGTACATTCATAATGCAAAATTCTCATCTAGAATTCAGGACATTATTTTATGAAAAAAAAATGTTATATCCAGAAGTCAAACCCTATTTTTATGATAAGTTAGTACCTTGGCAGTGAAAATATAAGCAAATGCTGCTATACTTCAATATGTAAATCTCTATTAGACACACTGCAAGCCTGTATCTTATGAAATTGTCTTCCTTCTTTTGCTTTTTACTAAAACCTTCATTTAGTTCTTCACTATAGCTTTTATTTCCTCTTTAAAAATTAAGTTCTAAACATACTTTGAAATACTTCAACCACATCCCTATGTCACATAAAAAGTTTCAAAACTTCTTGTCTTCTATTATTTACAGTTTTCAAGTACTTTTATTAAACTTGAAAATGGGATCATAAAAGCATGTGAACTGATATCAAAACAAACACATTTATCCTTATAAATGCTCTTACACTGGTTAACAGCATAAAAGTTTTTCTAGCATTATTTTAGGGACTTTTATAAGAAAAAAAAAAGCAATAAGACAGAGTCCTCAACTTGATGACAAGTATTAAGTGCTAGTAGTTTTTAGAAAAATACTAAGTAAAAAAAAAAAAGAAAAATATTAAATAATCCAAGAATGTGCTAGTAATTTAGGAGGTGTGATAAACAAAATCTTCTTATAGACCAAATCTCACATTTCATTGGGATATGAAATATAAACATAACAGTATTACACATATATGTGATTTTGAGGTAAATTAGATGTTTAAATGATAAAAATTTTTAAGTAGTTCAGACCTGTTTTTGCTTCACTTTGTAACAGGCATTTTAAAATGAACTGCAGAATATGAAGTTACATATTCTAATATAATGAAACTTCATAGACTTTTTCTAAATATTATCTAAAAGACTTAAACCAGAGGGAAATAGAAAGTCACTGTTCAATTTCATCTTTTATAGTTTCTCTTCAACTCTTTATGAATATATTCAGTATATTCAGGCCCTAGCTCAAAATTAAATCTTAAAAATATTAGAAAGCCCTTGTCATTCTTGAAGCAATTCTAGAATATCTTGGTGGGATTAAAGGGAATCTTTAAAAAACTATTTGATATATTTTTCTCTTTTGCTCCTCTTCTGAGTTCAGGTGTAGTAAAGTTAGAAAAGAATGAGACATGAGGTAAGCCAGTAGGTATTGTGGCATTACAACTTAAAAGTAAGTTTTAATATAAAATAAACCTTATTTTATACCTGTAGATAATTTAGAGATCAAGGTGAATATTAGGGAAGTACACATATTCAAAATAAAATGATGGAGAGATTTCCCTGGTGGACCACTGGTTAAGACTCCATGCTTCCCATGCAGGGGGCACGTATTTGATCCCTGATCAGGGAAATAAGATCCTGCATGCTGCATGGCATGGCCCCCCAAAATTTTTTAATTCAAAAAAAAAATCAGTAAAATGATGGAAAAGAAAATTGGAGCTTAGGAATTATTTTAAACATTAAATTTTAAAAACTTAAATCCTGATAAAGTACATTTCAAAACAAAGTACTAGAGACAAAGAGGAATATTACATAATGATACAAGTTTAATTTACCAGAAAGATTTAACAAATAATAGAGTCCCAAAATACATGAAACAAAAACTAATAGTTGAAATACATCTATACAAATCCACAATTTCAGTTGAGTACTTCAGTACTTGCCTCTCTGTAACTGATAGAAGTACTATACATAAATTCAGCAAGGATATAAAGGATATGAATAACAGAATCAATCAATAGGATTTAATTGACATATGTAACACTACACCTAAAAAATTGTTAACATTTATATTCACTTAAAAAACAGAATGAACTTTTTTTTCAAATGCCAATAGAACATTCACCAAGGGACACCATAGCCAGGGCCATAAAATAAACCTCAACACATCTAGAAGAACTGGAATCATATAGTGTGTGTTCTCTAACCATAATGGAATCAATTACAGAAGGACAATAGGAAAATCTTGAACAAGTAGAAATAAAACAACTCATTTCTAAATAATCCATAGGTCAAATAGGAAGTCTCAAAGGAAATAAACAATACATAGAATTAAATGAGAGTGGAATCACAATATATTAAAAGTTTTGGGATGCAGCTACAGCAGTGCTGAGAGGGAAATTTATGCCATGAAATTCTTAATTAGAAAAGTAGAAAGGTCTAAAATCAATAATCTAAGTTCAACAATCTAAGTTCCTTCCTCATTTAAACTAGAAAGTGAGACCAAAATAAACCCAAAGCAAGCAAAAGAGGGGAAAGTATAAAGAACAGAGATCAATGAAATTGAACATATAAAAAAATAAAAATAAATGAAATATAAAGCTGATTCTTTGAAAAAAATGAATAATATGATTAGTTTCTAGCCAAGGTCATAAAAATAAAGAAAAGAGAAATCAATATCGGAATGAAATAGGTATATCACTAACAAATCTTGGAGCCATTAAAAGGTAGTAAGAGAATCCTGCAACTGACTTAATACGTACTATTTACAAAAACAATGAAATATTTAAGTATATACTTAATAAAACATTACAGATTCTGATGCTGAAAACTGCAAATTCTTGATGAAAGAAATCAAAGAATACCTAAATAGTAGAGAAACATATCATTCATGGCTTGGAAGATTCATTGAAGTAAAGATTCCAATTCTTTCCAATTTGATCTACACATTTAATATGTAATTTCTACCAAAATCAAAGCAAGGCGTTCTGTTGACATAAACTCATTCAAAAATTTGGTATCACTAAAACAATCTTGACAAAGAAGAATGAAGAGGAAGGAGCTTTCTACCCAACATTAAAGGTTTACTATATCTAGAGTGATCAAAGAATGTAATATTGGAGGAGAGATAGACATACAGATCAGTGGAACAGAAAAGAGGACTCAGACCCACACCAATAAGTTCAACTGATTTTTACAAAATTGCACAACCATCTCAATGGAGGGAGGATAGTCTTTTCAACAAATGGTACTAGAGCAAATTCAACATCCATAGGTAAAATGTATCTTAACCCAAATCTCCCACCTTATGCAAAAGGATCATGGACTTAAAATATAAAATTATAACATTTCTAGGAAAAAAAAAAGAAAATCATGGGATAGTGGCTAAGTAAAAAGTTCTAATACCCTATCAAAAAAAAAATTGCCCACAGAAGAAAAAACTGTTAAATTAGCCCCAATCAAAACTAAACATTTTTGTGCTTTGAAAGCTTGTGTAAAGAGAATGAACAAAATAAGCTATAGGTTGGGTAAAAATATTTGCAGGCTGCATATCCAACAATTGACTAATATCTAGAATATAAAGAACTCTCAAAACACAACAGAAAAAACAATCTGATTGGAAGATGGACAAATGAAATGGATAGACACTTCACAAAGGAGGATGTATAAGTAGCATATAAGCACATGAAAATATGTTCAGCATCATTAGCCATTAGAGAAATGAAAATTAAAACCACAATGTGATATCATTACACACCTATCAAAAATAGCTAAATTTTTTTTTAAAACATGTCAATACCAAATAGTGGAAAGGTTGCAGAGAAACTAGATCACTCATGCAGGGCAGTGGGAATATAAAATTGGTATAACCACTTGGGAAAACAGTTTGGCAGTTTCTTGTAAAGACTAAGTGTATAATTACCATACGACCCAACAATTGTACTTTTGGGCATGGATCAATAGAAAAATAAAAACTTATTTTCAAAAAAAACAGTACAAGAATTTTATGCCAGTTTTGTGTTTAATAGACAAAAACTGGAAAAAGCCCAGAAGTTCTTCAACTGGTGAATGGTTAAGTACACCTTATTATATACCGGTTATATCCATACAGTGGAATACTAATCAGCAACAAAAGAAAGAAGCTATTGATACATGCAAAAATTTGGATAAATCTCAAAGGATTTATGGTAAGCAAGACAAAACACTAACCTCCAAAGCTTGCACACTGTATGATACCATTTATGCAATACTTTTGGAATGAGAAAATTTTGGAAGTAGAGAACAGATTAGTGATTGGTATATGGTGGAGATAAGGAGTGAAAGAAGAGGGAGGTTGGGTGGTTATAAGGGCAACAAAAATGATCCTTGTAACTGTTCAGGATCTTGGCTATGGTGGTAGATACAGAAAACCACACATACGATAAATTTGTATAGAACTTCATGAACACACACAAATAAATATAGGTAAAACTAGGCAAACCTCAATAAGACTGGTGGATTGTATCAATGTCAATATCCTGTTTATGATATTATACAATAGTTCTACAAAGGATTAAGCTGGGGAAAGACAGAGCAAAGTGTACAAGGGAGCTCTCTTTGTTATTTCTTACAACCCCCTGTGAATCTACAATTATCTCTTTAAAACATTGTTTTTAGTGTATTGTTTTACCCAAAGTTGTAAACAGCCCTTTTTTTGTAACATGAATTTCTGTGCCTGATTGTTAAATAGGGAAACATCAGGAAAATGTAGAAGTCACATTGTTTCATTCACAGTCTCTCCTAAGCAAGAAAAATTAAAATAATAGGGGTGCAGTTAAATATCCAACAGAAAAAAAGGCAAATGTACTCTGCTGAAGCTAGACCACTTTGGGCTGTATTTCAACAAACTTAAAAATGGTCCTGGGGTTTCTTCTACAGGGAGGCGTACTCTCAACCTTGAGTAGCTCTCGGCAGCCAACAAGATGCATAGTTCACTGTGGTGACCTGAATGGCAGCTCAACTAATGCAGGACTCCACTTTCGCCCATCCTCACAGTTGCTGAGTAGCCTTAGCACTAACTAAACTGCTGTCAGGACTTCTAGATTGTTGCTATCGTGCCTATTTCATATTGCAGGGGCAGCCTCTAAACAGGCTGAGATGCCTAAGTGGTCCAAATTATTATCTCCCCCAAGGACCAACTACTGTTTGCCTTACAGCTTTGGTGCAGATTTGTATGTGTTCTGAGTTGTCTTTCCTCCAACTTGTTTTCCCATAAATAGGAAGATCTGAAGTCCGGGGTGGCCCCTGCCAGTCCTGAGTTAAGTTTTTTGTCTCTGGCATAATTATGAATAGCGTCGTCTTTCATTCCCAAGAGTGCCCTAGTTTAGTTGACAAATTATATGGTTACCATACTTGTAGTTGTATACTTTTAGTGTAATTTTACAGAATGTGAAATTTTCAGGAATACATATATTAAGTTATAGCAAGAAAGCTATACTCACCTGGGCATACCCATGTAGGATAGTAATTCTCCACCTGAAGAATGGATGTTTTATTTATTTATTGTTAGTTGATTGATTTGTATCAGAAAGGAAAATAGAATACTCACCCTAATACCAAGTGATGTTAGAGAATGATTCAGAAAGAACCACTTTCACAATTCGTTGTTCAAGTACGTGAGTTATATAGAAACTATCAAAACTTTGATAAGGCAAACTAAAAACTGTAACAATTATTTCTATATCTTATAGATACTTAATATGCAACTCCTCATGTAGAAGGCACCTATCAATCTTGTAATCTCATTAGAAGTCAGCACACTATGGCCTACTAACTGGCTGCCTGTTTTGTAAATAAATATTATTGGAACACAGCCATATACATTTGTTACATGTTATCCATGGCTTGTTTCTCATTATGATAGCAAAGTAGTTGCAGCAGAAATCATATGTTGCCTACAAAGCCTAAAATGTGTGTCTGGCCATAGAAAAAAGATTGCTGACTCCTAAGCTAAAACCATGTAAATGTGAAATGTTCCTGTTCTATCATTTTATTTTCTAAAAGCTAAGAGCTGTTAGAAGCATGAGACTTTTTCCCCCACTTTTATTGTGAAATAGTTGACATATATCACTGTATAAGTTTAAGGCATACAGCATGATAGTTTGATTTAATATATTGTAAAATTATTGCCACAGTGGGTCCAGGTAACATCCATCTTCCCATAGAGATACAATGGAAAAAAAGAGAAAAGAAGAAAAACAATGTTTTCTTGTGATAAGAACTCATAGGATTTACTCTTTTAACAACTTTTCTGTAGCTCATACAGCAGTGTTAGTGTACTCATCATGTTGTGCATATATCCCTAGGACTTATTTATCTTATAATTGGAAGTTTGTAGCTTCCAACCACCTGACTCCAATTTCCCTTCGCTCCACCCTCTACCTCTGGTAATCACAGGTCTGATCTCTCTTTCTAGGAGTTTTTGGTTTGTTGTTTTTTAGATTCCACATATAAGTGAGATAATACAGTATTTGATTTTCTCTATCTGACTTATTTTATTTAGCATTTTTCAAGGTCCATCTGTGTTGTCACATGGTAGGATTTTCTTATTTTGGAAGACTGAACAATATTACATATATATGTATATATATATATGTATATATATATGTGTGTGTGTATATATATATATGTGTATATATTTATGTATGTGTGTATATATATACCACAACTTCTTTATACATTTATCCATCTATGGACACTTAGGTTGTTTCCATGTCTTGGCTATTATAAATAATGCTACTACGAAAACAAAGGTGCAGATATTTAAGTTGGTGTTTTCATTTCCTTTGGGTATATTCGCAGAAGGGGAATTGCTGGATCATATGTTAGTTATACTTTTACTTTTTTGAGGAACCACCATACTGTTCTCCATAGTGGCTGTACCAATTTATATCCCCACCAACACTGCACAGTGGTTCTCTTTTCTCTATAGCCATGCCAGCATTTGTTATCTCTTGTCATTTTGAGGATTGCAATTCTAACAGGTGTGAGGTGCTATCTCATTGTGGTTTTAATTTGCATTTCCCTAATGACTATTGATGTTGAGCATCTTTTCATGTACCTGTTCATCCTTTGTATATCTTCTTTGGACAAATGTCTATTTAGGCCCTTTCCCCATTTTTTCCTTAGATTTTTGTTTGTTTGTGTGCTATTGAGTTGTATGAGTTTTTAATATATTTTGGATATTAACCCCTTATCAGATATATGGTTTATAAATATTTTTTGCCATTTCATAGGTTGTCTTTTCACATTGTTGATGGTTTCTTTTGTTGGGCAGAAACTTTTTTAGTTTAATATATTCCCACCTGTTTATTTTTGATTTTGTTGCTTGTGCTTTAGGTGTCATATACAAAAAATCATTACCAAGACTCATGTCAAGGAGTTTTACTGCTGTTTTCTTCTAGAAGTTTCATGATTCCAGGTCTTACATTTAAGTCTTTAATCCATTTTGAGTTAATTTTTGTTAGTGGTGTAAAATATGGGTCTAGTTCATTCTTTTACATGTGAATATCCAATTCTCCCAGCACCATTTATTTAAAAGACTGCCTTATCTCCACTGACTATTCTTGGGTCTCTTGTCAAATATTAATTGACTGTATATGCTTGGGTACAAATCCAGGTATATACATCCAGGTAATCTCTTGTAAGTTAAAAATATCATAAGTCAAAAATGCATTTAACACACCTAATCCACTGAGCATCATAGCTTAACTTCGCCTACCTTAAATGTGCTCATATCACTTACATTAGCCTACAGTTGAGCAAAATCATCTAAAACAAAGACTATTTTATAATTAAAATATTGATATCTCATGTGATTTATCAAATACTATACAGATAATGAAGAACAAAATGGTCGTATGGGTACAGAATGATTATAAGCATATTGGTTGTTTCCCCCTGTGATTATGTGGCTGACTGGGAGCTGTGGCTCACTGCCCCTGCCCAGCATCATGAGAGAGTACCTACTTCATATCACCAGCCCAAGAAGAGACCAAAATTCAAAATTCAGTTTCTACTGAATGAATTATCACTTTCATGCCATTCATCATGAAGTCAATAAACTGTTAAGTTGAACCATTGTAAGCTGGGGACTGTCTGTATATAATATTATAACTCATATATAATACATATATATCATATATGTTATATAATAATATGTACAATATAATATAGTTTAACATGGATGTGCATTTCTGTGAAATCTCAGAGGAAAATCCTGGTCATAAGTCTGGTTCCACAGAATCAGATTCTAAGATGAGGATTTACCAGGAAGTTTGGTGGAAGAGTAAGGTCGAGAAGAAAGAGGCCACACCCCAGCTTCCACCTTTCCTGTTGCACTCCAGGGCATCTCGCGAGTGTAAACCATGACCTAATGTATCCAAACTCTAGGAAAGGGAGTTGAGTTTTGATTCACCCCAACGAGTCACTTATTGGCTAAATCCTTGTTCTTTCCCTTCACCCCAAAAATGAAAACTCCTAGGCACTTCTCTCTGAAAAGCAAGCTAAATAACCTGGCATAGTCATCGGAAGAGAATCCTATATAAGATGCATGTGAAACAAACACAGATGCCACAGAAGTTGTGCATAGAAACATAAAAGAGTTCAATGGGAATCTGCGAAGAGCAATAATGTAATCCCCTATAATTCTGCGGCAAGAAAATATTTGTACTTCCATTGAGTCATAACCTGGATACTTGTTTTCTAAAAAGATAGGCTATCTAATGAAAAAAGAACCGGTTGGGATGGTAACAGAGATAAAAGTGTATAAAATTTTCAGAAGGTTTAAGAAACAGTCAAAACAGTTGCTATCGCGTATAATCTAATCAGTGAAGTAAAGGAAAACTCAAAGATCTGTTCCTCAATTTAGAAATAAAGCAAAGAGATAGAATTGATCAGAGAGATATGATAATCATATTGTAATATAATCTTTGATTCAAGTGAGCACTTATCAGCTCAAAAGACATAAAAAAATTCTATCAAGAAAAATGAAATCTATGTCTACATAAAAATATTTTAAGAGCTTGTAATGCAAAAACATAAAGTATAATACTTTTATATATATTCTTGTATTTACTTGTATATATATATATAACAAAAACATTTTAGATTCTAATTTTCTCAACTTTTTCTTGAGAAATAATTTCAAGTACACTAGTTAAAAAATTTATACCACAAACACCATTATAATCACTGTGTAAACTAAAAAATGTTAACATCACACGTATTATATAAACTAACATTACATTAAGTTTTCCATGATTTTTATTTTGTAAAATTATTTCAGAAGAGAAAAAATGGGGTATATATGTATGTGTGTATATACATAGATCAATACAGTATATATATATTAATATAGATTTATTAATATCTATATAGATACCTATATCTACCAAGATATAGATATCAAAATAGATATTTGTATCTATATATATGTTCCATTGGACTAAGTTTTTTTTCATTTTTAATTAATGACTTCACTTTAAAAATATCAACTAAAAATATCTTAATAACATATTCATCTTAATAGTGACTATTGGCTTATCAAAGAATTGTTGAATGGAGTTATATCTATTATTTATAATTTTTTAAAGTAGAAATATTTCTGTACAATTAGCCACAAGATATTTATAGTTCATTTATTTAGTTTTAAGATGGTTGAATATGGCAGATGGATGGTTTGTTAAACTGATATTTTTCATCATATAGACATGCCTTGTGAAGTTGAGAATGGATTTGATTTCCACCATCTGCACAAAGATTTTTTTTGCATATTTAGCATAGTGTGACATCTAATTTTGTTACTACAGTTGCTCTTCATCTTTCTAAATTCAAAGAATTATGATTTATTTAAAATTTTCTATATTATACAGCATTATTCACTCTTTGCAAAGTAGCCTTGAGGATGAAAGATTGAAATTGTTTTCTACTTTACAAGGCAATTATCTGTGTTATACATTTTTTCAAAAATATTGACAAGCTAAAAGTGAAAAAACAAAGTTAACACCCAATTATATGTCTGTAAATTTTAAAATATAATACTGGACAAAAGGGGAATATCCTTTGCTACACTGTCTCAATGTTGTATTCCCAAGAAAATATTGCATTAGAAAATTAAATTTGATCTTGAAGTCTGGCTTTTTAATTCCAGTTAGAAGTTGAAAGAAAAACACATATCTGTGGTCCTAAGAGTCAATATTGTAGTTTTTGTGGTATTATTAACCCTATTAGTCTAAAGAAATAATGTGGGGAAAAAAATAGATCTGGCATCTAAATTCTTTATATCAAATGAATTTCCCAAATTTGTAAAATTTTATTTATTTATTTATTTGTAAAGGTGGAAGAGAATTATGTGAAATGTGTGTGAAGTTTTATCTTTACTTAGGCTACGTATTTGTGTAATCAAGCAGATTCCAGGAGAGCAAAACATTACAGTGATTTATTCAGAATGTGGCTTTGTGAATTTATCATTGCTATCATGCTGTACAATAAATGGTGGAAAAAAATATTTCCATGATAAAGCAAAATAAAGTACTTCTTATTTCATTAGAATCCTTAAAAATTATAGTAAACTAGCAGTATAAAATATATTATATGTTGTTATACTTTATTTCTTAAAACCCTAATTCAAATACAACCAAGATATGTTATAATTAATTTTCAAAAGGTCATATTCTATAGTAAATAAATGCTTGGGCTTGGAATCAGACAGAATGGGCAATATAGCTTTGCTGAATTCCTTAGTATTTATATTACCCTGTGAAAGTTACTAAAAATCTATAGGCTCATTTTCTGTATCAGAAAATTCTGGATAATAACAGAACAAATTTCACACAATTGTTTTGAACAATAAAACCATTAGCACGTGGAAAATAGCAAAATGTCTAGAAAATAAAGCTGCATAAAAGTTAGCTATTATTTCACTATGTAGAGTCCATTCTGATCATGGTTTATGTGTATATAATAATTAACATAAACATTCAACAATCATTAGTTTCATTTAAATGTTATAGTAATTATTTTATATTTCTATATTAAAATTTATATTTTAATCTTATTCAAAGGGATCATTTTTAATTTTAAAAGATAGTCTGTTTTCTGTTACTTACTGAATTGCATCCCTGAAAAATTCATATGTTGAAGTTCTAACCCCCAATAAATCAGAATGTGACTGCACTTGAAGGTAGGGCCTTTAAGGAGATAACTAAGGTTAGATGAGGTCATTCATTAGCATGAGCCTGACTCAATGACTGGTGTCCTTCTAAGAAGAGGAAATTAGTACACAGACACATACATAGGAAGGACCCTATGAAGACAGAATGATAAGAGCCATCTGCAAACCAAGAAGAGATGTACAGAAGAAACCAACCATGCCAACCCCTTCATCTTGGACTTCTAGTCTATAGAACTGCGAGGAAAAAATTCCTGTTGTTTAAGCCATCTCATCTATGATACATGTGACGGCAGCCTTAGCAACCTAACACATTTTTTTTCATTATGCTTTGGGTTTATGTTTTTATTTTTTCCTTGTGAATTATCTGTCTTTTCTAATGGTAATAGTATTTTGCTACTTAATGGAGGTTTTGTTTTTCTACATCTTATTTATTCTGATCCTATATAATATTCAGGCATAGTATAAGAAGAAATAAATATGTGAAAGGGGAAGGAGTTAGAATGTTGGAAGGGGAAATGCATTGTTTCTGTAATTTAAAGTTAGTTACTGACACTAATTTTGTAAATTTGGGAAAATCTATTCAACTTCTATAGTTTTCCCAGTTAAATGTGTATCTCCACTTCCAGGTAGGGTTAATGTATTATTTCTATTACCAGTGCTTAGCAAATGATGACATGTAGGTAGGTAGGCAGATAGATAGATAGGTAAATAGATAGATATAGATACACATACACACACACATATATATAACAATTTACCTGAAATAGACTTTGACGTTAAGAAGATTTTTTTTGATGCTCTAGTATTTTAACTTTAAAATCATTTAAATTTATATTTAGAATCCTGAAGGTGATGTTTAAAGTTTAATTTGCTTGTATTAAAATATCCAATAGTGATTAGAGTAATATTGACTGATTATATCAGGTAGAATTTCATTTTTTTCTAATCCTTATCTAGACAATCTAGATTAAATTTTTTGTATCATGTCACTTTGTATTTTCTGCATGATTTGTAATGATAAAAATGTGGAACACATTAAGAGTCCATGTGTACCCTCATCCAGGAAAATAATGGCATCATTTGTGTCACTGTACCCAAAAGGATTTGATTAGAATATTTTTTAAATTGTATTTATGTGATTCTCAACTTAGTAGGGAATTATGTTAGTGGGGAAAAAAGATGTATTAGGGTTAAAGGAAACACTGTACCATATTTTGTTCATTTAGTGATTTGTTCATTTAGTGATTTTTGTTCATTTAGTGATTTGTTCACATGGTCAAATTAACTCCCTCTATTTGACTCAATCTCCACGAGAAAGGGGTCGATCTTTACCTTGTTCATTATTTTACTCTTCAGTGTTTTAAACAACACCTGGCACATAATGGAAATTATTTGTAGAATTAAAAAAATTACACAAATTGAGAAAATGTGTATGTATCGGTCAAATTTTCACCTGATAATGATAGAATTTTACATTTCTTTTGATTCTGTTTGACACTGGGACTTTTAATTTAGAATGGCTAAGCAAAACATGAAGAAAACAATATGTTTCTATGAGATTAAAATAATTTCTGGATTTGTGTTTTGATTAATATTTCCTAATTTATGTCTACAAAAAAGGGAAAACATAATATTGAGATAATCCAAATAGTTTTCATCAATGATATTTTGATAGAATTCACCATTAGTTTGTAATATTAGTATAATAAGAATGACATTATTTGCTTCTTATGTTATATTTATACATATATTTAGGAAGACTTTCAATATTTGAAAAACATAATTCAATTCACAACTAGACAATAATAACATATGGCTAAGGGAAAGAAACCTTTGACTTATTGTTTCCCAATATTTTTATTTGTCAATTAAGCCAGATGATGGAGGGAAGCCATGCCACCTTCAGCTTCTAGTGATGTATTCATTGTCAAAAGTCCAAATAACCTGGTTAACACCTTCGAATATCATTTTCACCTGCAGCCAGGTTTTTTCCACTTGAGGTTTTCTTCTTTGGATCCTGGCCAATGTACCTCAAGACTTCATGAGGATGAGGAAGCAGTATTGATTTTCCTTGTAAACTAATCTTGTGTGAGTCTGGCACTCCTTCCCTTGCTATGAATGGAGGGGCACTGGAGGAAACCAGCTGCAGCACTTGCAAGGCAGAATTGCCTCTTTGGTCTTGACCTGAGCTGAATTCCAAATACTGAAGATAAAAAGGAAAACCGCAATGTAGATAGGCCATTCTTTCAAGGCAGATACACATTCAAGAGTCTCTAAAAGAATGTTCTTGGGAAATAAGGAATTTGCTTGTTAGAGCCAGTGAAGGAGATTCCTTTAATAAGACCTGATACACTTGTCAGCGAACATAATGATTACTTATACCAGAGCATTCGTGGATTAACGAGGCTGTAAAACTATTTTTGTGTTAAAATTATAAATAGGTGGTATTATATATATGATATATATATATATGCATAAACATATATGATGTAGAATAAACACATGAAGATTTTGCCATCTTTGTGTTTTACATAAAATCTAAATCAACACTGATATAAAAATAGTTCTTTAATTCAGATAAATTAATGTTAATTAAATCTATTAATTTCTGTGTTGTGCTAGCATTTTATGGAGGTAGTACCATCTGTTAGCATGAAAAATATTATAAAATTTTACCATTTAAAAATCTATTGACACATGTAGATTTATAATAATATCATCTTTTACTATTTATGTCTCTTGGCTTTATTGACCTTAAGAAAACCTAGAATATAAAGAAAGAAAATTGTGAAATCAGGTTCAGCAGAGCTTAAATCTTGGTCTCATCTAGTCTGCTTTGGGAAGTTGCTTGGTCTTTATTGCCTCAGCTTTTTCTTCCCCCCAAAATAATTACCACAATGACTACTTTCCCTTAAGACACCTACGAAGGACTCATAATAAGTAATAGAAATGACTTTCTCTCTTTAAAACATCCCTGACCACTCAAAATGTTGTTTTACAAAAGGACATAACAAGATTTACAAATTTCATCTTACAAGAAATAAAATGGTTTAATTAATTCACAATGAACTGATGTTTAAATTGCCACACAATTGTGTAGAAGGATTAATGAAAAACTATGTGAGTGTTAGATATTCAATTCACATGTTCCCTATTTGACACATACAAGATTTAAAAATCCTGTGTATATTATGACACTCATAACAGCTTATTCTCTTTTTGAGTTTTGTTATGTGCCAGTAGGCAATGACTAATATATTGTATTTTGAACAGGAGCATTGGGCTCCAATACTGCCTAAAAGTCTCTACCTCTGACATGAGGACACCACCGTTTCTGACCCTGCTTTTTCTTAACCATTACTCTTAAAGTAATTTCACCTCTTCTGAGGTTAAAAATAGTGTGGATGGAGGGAGGCATGCTGGCATGATATTGGACATTGAATAAATCTTAGTCATTTTCTGTTATTTTTATGTTGGCATGGATTAGATTTATCACCTAGCCAGCTACCTTTCAGGCACAGCTGCTGCCCAGGGGCCTGAGATGATCATTCATTCACTCAAAGTTCCAGCATAACACTGAAAAGGAAGACACATCTCAAGGAACACAGGGCCTGAAGTTAGAAGTTTTCCAAAGAGAACATTGAGACTGTGATAAGAAATTTTGGAAATGAAACCCTATTTTCTTCACAAGTTTGCCTATGCTGGGCTCTACATATATGAAAAAGATGCATTTTCAGTGTCTAGAGCAAATATATTTTTGCAAAGTCTTCAGGCATTCCATTCTTATTTTGACAAATGTTGTATGGCATAACCCACCTTAAATTATTTTTGGAATGTGGAATGATAGGTCAGGACATGTCATATGAAAACTATACATAACAAGTAAATTAAAAGATGAATATAAAAAGAAATACATACATAAATTGCTTAGTAAACTACTTACCACCATTAAAACATGATTGAATATAATGAGAGAGGTACCTTGACAATATCAACTGAACATTTTTTTCCTACTAAACTATTTGACCCTACTCCACCTACTGTTTTCCCCCGCTCTGTCCTATAATAAGATATTAAATGTTTTGATTTTGTGTATCATTAACTTCAGCTAACTCTCTTCTCTTTTACAGAATATGCAAAACATCATGGAATCATTGGAATCGGAGGTATGTTCAGTGTGTTTACTATGTAATGTATAAAAGATTTAAATTTGTATGTGTATCATTACCATCCTAGTAGTCCATTTTCCTTTAAATTTTGTTTAAAAAAGGTTATTTAAAAAGCTGTATTCCCTCATTTATTGTACTTTCATTCACACGTCTCCCTAATTCAATCTTCACATGGCAGCCAAAAAATTCTGTTAAAACAGAAATGTGCTTACATAACTCCTACTTAAACCATTCAGTAGCTTCTGCTGTGATTAGAGTAAGATCCAAAATACTTACATGATACAATATTATTTAAATTTTGTCTCCCAAGTGTACTTTCCCTTTTCAAATGAATCGTCACATCTATTTTCTTTGTTTTTTGAACGTTTTTCAGTATATCCCCCAAACTCCAACTCTAGTTTGGTGGTTCTTATGGGACCGACCCTCTGTGGTCACAGTAATGAATGCGTGTGACCTTATTTAGGACAACCAGGAGTTTACAAGGATTTTTATTTTATATATTGGATGTGAGAATATAAAGTCTTTTTTCTCCTGTAACACGAGGGGTGATCCTGGCTCCTGACTCAGGAAGAAAGGCTATCTGTTAGAATAAAGAGAGAAACAGAATGAATCCTGGTGGCTTTTCAATTCTGGGTCTGGTCCCTGAAGTGACCTGAACAGTCTTGGTTTCAACCTTCTTGTAGCTTTACTTCATTGATTATTGCTTTGGTTTCATTGGCTATCGATAATCTTCTGTTATTCCCATTTTTACTCAATATTTATTTATTATAGTTTTATCATGTACCAGAAAGATGAAATAATATAACAGCATACATTTTAAAAGTATTATGTACTGTTAAAATTAGAGAAGGATTCCACTTCTGGCTGCATTAGTTTATATCCAATTTATTTGGGGGAATTTATCTGATCTCTCCTTGCCTTCATATGAAAAAATGTGATAACAATGATTTTTAATAATATATTTCTCAATCTTTTGAATGACTTCTCCTTATGGAACTTGGGTTACAGATTCCTTGATATACAACAGTTTGTACTGCCTTGTCCTATATGCTTCATGTATTTTTCTCTGTTGTTCCACCTCTCTAATGCTTTTTACTGTCCTTAGAAAGGCTACAGGTTCTTTCCCCTATCAGAGTGCTTTAAATAATCATAAATGTGAAAGATTGAATTTGACCATTTATTCCAAGTCTTATATATTTATACACAGAGTTAAACAGACTTATATTAATGATTCTCAATAAATGTATTTGAATAACTAAATTCTGAACACAACAAAATGCCACAATATGGTTGGACCTCAGTGTGTCTAAACTGGGTGTTAGTTTTATATATTGTGTTACATTTGACAGGGTGGGTCCAACTAAAGCAATGACTTAGTCAAAATGCACAACAATAAGTCTAAGCTAGTCCTAAGGACATGAGTTTTAGGGAATGCCTCAATGGAAGAAAATAAAAGATCGTAAGATCTTAAACCTATTGCCTAAAAAGCTTCATTGCTTTTAACTTACCTGAATTAAGTACTAAGTATTGAGTTATTGCCTGGTTCAGTAATTAAATCAGTTAGGATATGTTTGGTGGTAAGTAACAGAAAACTTATCTGCAGAGAATATTTATTTCTTGTATGTCAAGAAATCTTCAGGGTTGATTCAGCAATTTAATATCATACAAATTCCGGTTCCCTCACTCCTTTTAATTTTCCAACTTTAGTGGTGTGGCGTTATCACCCTTCAAGTTTACAAAAGGACTGCCACATTTTCAAACATGAGATTGTCACACCTCAGTATTCTAAAAATAAGAAAACAAAGAATTTGGGGAAGGAGGGGACAGGCACCTAGAGAAACATAAAGACTTTCTCCTCATCTCAATTTTGCATATCATCAAAAATTAAAATTTTTCCCTTTAAGTCTAGGTAATGGCTATTCAACCTCTAGTCTAAAGGATGCCAGTATTGGCTTAAGCATTAAACAGCTAAATATTTGGAGGTCTTTAAAAGTGTTGATACTGGCTTTTATCCCTAACCAATTAGTCCGAAACCTCCAGGGCATCAGCATTCCATAAAAGTTCCTCAGGTGAATATAATGTGCACCTGGGTATGAGATTCACTGGTTAAAGCATAATGTAATCCATCCCCTTTATCAGAGAACTTTTTACCAGAATAAAATGGGAGTTCTGTAAGCAAGGAAGAAACAGGGGTAATGAATCCAAGTATGAATATCATTCAGAACCTTAATGTAAAACACACCTATGACATCTCCCTGCTTCAACTAGTCTGAAGGAAACTAAAGCTCTAAAAGAGGTTTTACCCTAAGAAAACATCTCTGAGTCCTTCCAAAAACATTCTAGGAAATAAATCTTAAAAATGTATCTTCATGAGAGCCAAAGTTAGCACCAAGAATGTGGCTTACTATGAATTACAATGACTGTGTGCTTATGATAAGAGTGGATATGTGTTTCATGAGCCTAAGGGGCAGAAAGCCTATATCTGAATGAAAATGCTATTTTTTATGACTTCATTCTCAAGATCTCAAACTTACAGCAAAAAAAAAAAAAAAAAAAAAAAAGCCATTATATTTTAACAGTCTTAAAAGTAACATTTCAATCAGAATTTTAACTTCTGATTCAAGATCTAGTTTGCTGTCCAAGCCAGATTTATTCTTGTAAATAAATGGTGATTTCAAATGTAAACAATGAAATGATCACTTAATTATAGTAATTCAAAACCTAGACAATATAAGACAAAATATGATTTTTGAAGTCTATATGTTTATTCTTTAAAGTATTTATATTTATACATAAATTTATATGTTGTTTGGTGATAACTGCAACAAATACTTGGTTTAATGTTTAAAGGTATTGTGTGATTGTTCACCATGTAGAAGATCACTACCAAATACCAAACGATGTGTGTTGACCAGCTACTGGGGTAAAATGTAAGTTAATGGAGAAATAGTGAGAGAGTAAACAAAGAGGGCTCAGAAAGTAAAGGAAAACAAAACAAAACAAAGCAAAATGAAACAAAAACCCTAAAATGTTGCTGCCCAAGTCTGTACTTGAACAAATGAAGAAGCTGATTAAATCTATGATGTGCAAACATATTCCAAACAGATGATAATACTAATGCTTGAGGCTAGTCACAGAAAGAAGAAAATTGAAATGAACAACAAGTCAAAGGAGAGAAAAAATGTCTTTCATTAACAACGAGTTAATCCTACAATATTATGTAAAAATTTTAAATTCAAAATTCATTCTAAAATATGGCACAAATGAACCTATCTACAACACAGAAACAGACTCACAGACATAGAGAACAGACTTGTGGTTGCCAAGGGGGAGGGGAGTGGGGGGGAAGCACTGGGAGTGTGGGATTAGCAGCTGTAAACTGTTTTATATACAGGATGGATAAACAACAAGGTCCTACTGTAGAGCACATGGAACTATATTCAATATCCTGTGATAAACCATAATGGAAAAGAATATTAAAAAAAAGAATGTCTATTTGTATGTAACTGAGTCACTTTGCTATACAGCAGACATTGGCACAGCATGGTAAATCACCTATACTTCAATAAAAACAAAAAATTTTTTGAAAGTTCTACATAAATTCCTATTGTGGAAAAAAATCAGAAGTGTCACATAAATAATCTTAAATAAAAGATTTTAATTTTTTAAAATTTATACACATAGATTTTAAAAATGTATAAACATATTTTATATATCAGTCATACGTGTAATGTTATTTTTTAGTGGAGTAAAAATATTCTTTTGAGAATTTTTCAGGTGTCCCAAACTGACAAACGAGTTCAAGGAATATGTCTCAGAGCAGCGTCTTTTCTTAGAGGTTTTAGGGACATTTTAATTTTAATCGGTTCTTAAGTCAATCATCTCTGAGAAATATTCACCTGAAAAATTAATGAAATCTCATACAGAAGACAATGAGTTTCAAATAATCATCCGCATACTTTTAAAAAACAAGTGATAAAGCATTAAAATATTAAAATTTTAATATATTTATGGTTTTTATAAACATTGTGGCTCTTATTGATATGCTTTATCTGGTTTCAAAATCTATACATTAAATTGTTTAGCAGGTAATCATAAATAAATACTTACATGACACATTTAATTTCTTTACTTGAAATATTTTAATCCTGATGACTATTTCAAATACTAAGTAGAAAGGTGAATCATCTCTTAGAGATTAAAAGAATCTATTATTTAAAATATAGAACATTAAAAAATAGACTATGTGAATAAGAACTTACAAATAGTCTCATAAAAAAGGATGAAAGAAAAAGTGAATTTAAATTAATGATCAAATCTATATAAAAAGTTAGTGTCTTTAATAGTATACTTTAAGTTGCATTCTAAGATTTCAGAAACAAGAACGACAGTAAAAAATGATAAAATTGGCTAATGGTTTATAAAAATATAGGCAAACATCACTCAGAAATAGTAACTCAATATATTTACCATGAACACAGCCTTCTCTTTGGTAATCTTGCATTTATTATAAACAAAACTGTGTCCAAATTTGAAAGAAATGCTGATAAAAAGCAAATTAATCTTTTTTTAAAAAGTTGACTGTGCCTCAAAAATTTTTCTAAAGTTGATTATTACAAAAATGAGATGAAAAAGGATAATACAGTATTTGAAATGGAAAGTTCTACTTTTTTCTTTTAAAGTGATTTAAAACATTTGAAGAGAAATTACTTCACCATTTTATATTAACTCAGAGTTGTCATTGTTTGCCGTTGGACATGAGTTCTGACAATAACTGATCTTTCTTAATTAGTGATGTTTTTATAAAAGTTTTTGCCCATTTAGAATTTTCTTATGTGATTAACTGAAAAGTTAGGACAGACAAAGTTATATGTGCCTAGGCTGACACAATTTTAAGCTACAAGTCCTATGAAAGGAGGAACAGTAGGGGATAAATAAAATTAGAATAGTATCTAAACATGATCACTCTGCCATGCAACCAAATAAATAATTGATTTTTTTAACATCTTTATTGGAGTATAATTGCTTTACAATTGTGTGTTAATTTCTGCTTTATAACAAAGTGAATCAGCTCTACATATACATATATCCCCATATCTCCTCCCTCTTGAGTCTCCCTCCCACCCCCTTATCCCACCCCTCTAAGTGGTCACAAAGCACAGAGCTGATCTCCCTGTGCTATGCTGCTGCTTCCCACTATCTATCTGTTTTACATTTGGTAGTGTATATATGTCCATGCCACTCTCTCACTTCACCCCAGCTTACCCTTCCCACTCCTCGTGTCAAGTCCATTCTCTAGTAGGTCTGTGTCTTTATTCCTGTCCTGACCCTAGGTTCTTCATAACCATTTTTTTTTAGATTCCATATATATATATATGTGTGTGTGTGTGTGTGTGTGTGTGTGTGTGTGTGTGTGTGTTACCAAATGGTATTTGTTTTTCTCTTTCTGACTTACTTCACTCTGTATGACAGACTCTAGGTCCATCCACCTACTACAAATAACTCAATTTCGTTTCTTTTTATGACGGAGTAATATTCCATTGTATATATGTGCCATATCTTCTTTATCCATTCATCTGTAATGGACACTTAGGTTGCTTCCATGTCCTGGCTATTGTAAATAGAGCTGCAATGAACATTGTGGTACATGACTCTTTTTGAATTATGGTTTTCTCAGGGTATATGCCCAGTAGTGGGATTGCTGGATCGTATGGTAGTTCTAGTTTTAGTTTTTGAAGGAACCTCCATACTGTTCTCCACAGTGACTGTATCAATTTACATTCCCACCAACAGTGCAGGAGGGTTCCTTTTTCTCTACCCCCTCTCCAGCATTTATTGTTTGTAGATATTTTGATGATGGCCATTCTGACTGGTGTAAAGTGATACCTCATTGTAGTTTTGATTTGCATTTCTCTAATGATTAGTGACGTTGAGCATTCTTTCATGTGTTTTTTGGCAATCTGTGTATCTTCTCTGGAGAAATGTCTATGTAGGTCTTCTGCCCATTTTTGGGTTGAGTTTTTTTGATTTTTTTGTTGTTGTTGTTTGTGGTACGCGGGCTTCTCACTGTTGTGGCCTCTCCCGTTGCGGAGCACAGGCTCCAGATGTGCTGGCTCAGCGGCCATGGCTCACGGGCCTAGCCACTCCACGGCATGTGGGATCTTCCTGGACCGGGGCAAGAACCCGTGTCCCCTGCATCGGCAGGCGGCCTCTCAACCACTGCGCCACCAGGGAAGCCCTGTTTTTTTGATATTGAGCTGCATGAGCTGCTTGTATATTTTGGAGATTAATCCTTTGTCAGTTGCTTCATTTGCAAATATTTTCTCCCTTCTGAGGGTAGTCTTTTGATCTTCTTTGTGGTTTCTTTTGCTGTGCAACAACTATTAAGTTTCATTAGGTCCCATTTGTTTATTTTTGTTTTTATTTCCATTTCTCTACGAGCTGGGTCAAAAAGGAGCTTGCTCTGATTTATGTCATACAGTGTTCTGCCTGTGTTTTCCTCTAAGAGTTTGATGGTGTCTGGCCTTACATTTAGGTCTTTAATTCATTTTGAGTTTATTTTTGTGTATGGTGTTAGGGAGTATTCTAACTTCATTCTTTTCCATGTAGCTATCCACTTTTCCCAGCACCACTTATTGAAGAGGCTGTCTTTTCTCCATTGTATATTCTTACCACCTTTATCATAGATATGGTCACCATATGTGTGTGGGCTTATCTCTGGGCTTTCTATCCTGTTCCATTGATCTATATTTCTGTTTTAGTGCCAGTACCATACTGTCTTGATTACTGTAGCTTTGTAGTATGGTCTGAAGTCAGGAAGACTGATCCTCCAGCTCTGTTTCTCTTTCACAAGATTGCTTTGGCTCTTTCGTGTCTTTTGTGTTTCCATACAAATTCTGAAATTTTTTGTTTCAGTTCTGGGAAAAATGCCTTTGGTAGTTTGATAGGGGTTGCATTGAATCTGTAGATTGCTTTGGGTAGTAAAGTCATTTTCACAATGTTGACTCTTCCAATCCAAGAATATGGTATATCTCTCCATTTGTTTGTATCATCTTTAATTTCTTTCATCAGTGTCTAATAGCTTTTTGCGTAGAAGTCTTTTGTCTCCTAAGATAGGTTTATTCCTAGGTATCTTAGTCTTTTTGTTGCAGTGGTAAATGGAAGAGTTTCCTTAATTTCTCTTTCAGATTTTTTGTTGTTGGTGTATAGGAATTCAAGAGATTTTTGTGCATTAATTTTGTATCCTGATACTTTACCAAATTCATTTATTAGCTCTAGTAGTTTTATGGTAGCATCTTTAGGATTCACTATGTATAGTATCATGTCATCTGCAAACAGTGACAGCTTTACTTCTTTTTTCCAACTTGGATTCCTTTCATTTCTTTTCCTTCTCTGATTGCTGTGGCTAAAACTTCCAAAACTATGTTGAATAATAGTGGTGAGAGTGGGCAACTTTGTCTTGTTCCTGATCTTAGTGGAAATTGTTTCAGTTTTTCATCATTGAGGACGATGTTGGCTGTGGGTTTGTCATATATGGCCTTTATTATGTTGAGATAAGTCCCCTCTATGCCCACTTTCTGGAGTGTTTTTATCATAAATGGGTGTTGAATTTTGTCAAAAGCTTTTTCTGCATTATTGAGATGATCATATGATTTTTCTCCTTCAGTTTCTTAATATGGTGTATCACATTATTGATTTGTGTATATAGAAGAATCCTTGTGTTCCTGGGGTAAACCCCACTCGATCAACAGGTATGATCCTTTTAATGTGCTGTTGGATTCTGTTTGCTAGTATTCTGTTGAGGATTTTTGTATCTATGTTCATCAGTGATATTGGTCTTTAGTTTTCTTTCTTTGTGACATCTTTATCTGGTTTTGGTATCAGGGTGATGGTGGCCTCGTAGAATGAGTTTGGGTGTGTTCCTCCCTCTGCTATATTTTGGAAGAGTTTGAGAAGGATAGCTGATAGCTCTTCTCTAAATGTTTGATATTCATCTGTGAAGCCATCTGGTCTTGGGCTTTTCTTTTTGGAAGATTTTTTATCACAGTCTCAATTTCAGTGCTTGTGACTGGTCTGTTTATATTTTCTATTTCTTCCTGGTTTAGTCTTGGAAGGTTGTGCTTTTCTAAGAATTTGTCCATTTCTTCCAGGTTGTCCATTTTATTGACATATAGTTGCTTATAGTAATCTCCTATGATCCTGTGTACTTCTGCAGTGTCAGTTGTTACTTCTCCTTTTTCATTTCTAATTCTATTGATTTGAGTCTTCTTCCTTTTTTTCTTGATGTGTCTAGATAATGGTTTATCAATTTTGTTTATCTTCTCAAAGAACCAGCTTTAATTTTGTTGATATTTGCTATTGTTTCCTTCATTTCTTTTTCATTTATTTTGGATCTGATCTTTATGATACATTTCTTTCTGCTAACTGGGATTTTTTTGTTCTTCTTTCTCTAATTGCTTTAGGTGTAAGGTTAGGTTGTTTATTTGAGATGTTTTTGTTTCTGAAGGTAAGATTGTATTTTTACAAACTTCCCTCTTAGAACTGCTTTTGCTGTATCCCATAGGACTTGGGTCATCGTGTTTTCATTGTCATTTGTTTCTAGGTATTTTTTTATTTCTTCAGTGATCTCTTGGTTATTTAGTAACGTAATGTTTGACCTCCATGTGTTTGTATTTTTTACAGAGTTTTTCTTGTAATTCATATCTAGTCTCATAGCATTGTTGTCGGTAAAGATACTTAATACGATTTCAATTTTCTTAAATTTATGAAGGCTTAATTTATGACCCAAGATATGATCTATCCTGGATAATGTTCCATGAGCACCTGAGAAGAAAGTGTGTTCTGTTGTTTTTGGATGGAATGTCCTATAAATATCAATTAAGTCCATCTTGTTTAATGTATCATTTAAAGCTTGTGTTTCCTTATTTATTTTCATTTTGGATGATCTGTCCATGGGTGAAAGTGGGGTGTTAAAGTCCCCTACTATGAATGTGTCACTGTTGATTTCCCCTTTATGGTTGTTAACATTTGCCTTAAGTATTGAGGTGCTCCTAGGTTGGGTGCATAAATATTTTAAATTTTTATATTTTCTTCTTGGATTGATACCTTGATCATTATGTAGTGTCCTTCTTTGTCTCTTATAATAGTCTTTATTTTAAAGTCTATTTTGTCTGATATGAGAATTGCTACTCCAGCTTTCTTTTGATTTCCATTTGCATGGAATATCATTTTCCATCCCCTCACTTTCAGTCTGTATGTGTCCCTAGGTCTGAAGTGGTTCTCTTGTAGACATCATATATACGGGTCTTTTTTTTTTTTTTTTTTTTTTGTATCCATTCAGCCAGTCTATGTCTTTTGGTTGCAGCATTTAAACCATTTATATTTAAGGTAGTTATCGATATGTATGTTCCTATTACCATTTTCTTAATTGTTTTGGGTTTGTTATTGTAGGTCTTTTCCTTCTCTTGTGTTTTCTGCATAGAGAAGTTTCTTCAGCATTTGTTGTAAAGCTAGTTTGCTGGTGCTAAATTCTCTTAGCTTTTGCTTGTCTGTAAAGGTTTTAATTTCTCTGTTGAATCTGAATGATATCCTTGCTGGGTAGAGTAATCTTGGTTGTAACTTTTTCCCTTTCATCACTTTAAATATGTCCTGCCACTCCCTTCTGGCTTGCAGAGTTTCTGCTGAAAGATTAGCTGTTAACCTTATGGGGATTCCATTGTACATATTTTTTTTGTTTTTCCCTTGCTGCTTTTAATATTTTTTCTTTGTATTTAATTTTTGATAGTTTGATTAATATGTGTCTTGGCATGTTTCCACTTAGATTTATCCTGTTTGGGACTCTCTGCATTTCCTGGACTTGATTAACTGTTTCCTTTCCCATATTAGGGAGTTTTCAACTATTATATCTTCACATATTTTCTCAGTCCCTTTCTTTTTCTCTTCTTCTTCTGGGACCCCTTTAATCTGAATGTTGTTGCATTTAATGTTGTCCCAGAGGTCTCTGAGACTGTCCTCAATTCTTTTCATTCTTTATTCTTCATTCTGCTCTTCGATAGTTATTTCCACTATTTATCTTCCAGGTCACTTATTGGTTTTTCTGCTATTCATTCCTTATAGAGAATTTTTAATTTCATTTATTTTGTTTTTCATTATTGTTTGTTTGCTCTTTAGTTCTTTTAGGTCCTTGTTAAACGTTTCTTGTATTTTCTCCATTCTATTTCCAAGATTTTGGATCATCTTTACTATCATTACTCTGAATTCTTTTTCAGGTAGACTCCCTATTTCCTCTGCATTTCTTTGGTCTGGTGGAATTTTACCTTGCTCCCTCATCTGCTGTGTGTTTCTCTCTCTTCTTATTTTGCTTAACTTATTGTGTTTGGGGTCTCCTTTTTGCAGCCTTCAGGTTCGTAGTTCCTGTTGTTTTGCATGTCTGCCCTCAGTGGCTAATGTTGGTTCAGTGAGTTGTGTAGGGTTCCTGCTGGAGGGGACTAGTGCCT
Organism: Grampus griseus; assembly: GCF_964374135.1. NCBI lineage: Eukaryota > Metazoa > Chordata > Mammalia > Artiodactyla > Delphinidae > Grampus > Grampus griseus. The sequence continues at coordinate 134,684,280 of NC_138997.1, read as the reverse complement.
GTGTTCTCATGGATGAGGCTGGATCTTGTCTTTCTGGTGGGCAGGTCCACATCTGTTGGTGTGTTTTGGGGTGTCTGTGACCTTATTATGATTTTAGGCAGCTTCTCTGCTAATGGGTGGGGTTGTGTTGCTGTGTTGCTAATTGTTTGGCATAGGATGTCCAGCACTGTAGCTTGCTGGTCTCTGAGTGTAACTGGCTCTTGGTACTGAGATGGCAATCTCTGGGAGAGCTTTTGCCGTTTGATATTATGTGGAGCTAGGAGGTCTCTGGTGGACCAATGTCCTGTACTCGGCTCTCCCACCTCAGAGGCATAGGCCTGACACCCGGCTGGAGCACCAATACCCTGTCATCCACATGGCTCAGAAGAAAAGGAGAAACAAAGAAAGAATTAAAAACATAAAATAAAGTTATTAAAATAAAAATATTATTAAAAATTAAAAATAATTAGAAAAAGAAAAACGGACAGACAGATCTGTAGGAGAAATGGTAAAAGCAAAGCTATGCAGACAAAATCAGACACAGAATCATACACATACACAGTCACAAAAAGAGAAAAAGGAAAAAAAAAATATATATATATATATTGTTGCTCCCAAAGTCCACTGCCTCAATTTTGGGATAATTCCTTATCTATTCAGGTATTCCACTGATGCAGGGTACATCAAGTTGATTGTGGAGATTTAATCCGCTGCTTCTGAGGCTGCTGGGAGAAATTTCCCTTTCTCTTCTTTGTTTGCACAGCTCCTGGGGTTCAGCTTTTGATTTGACCCTGCTTCTGCATGTAGGTCACCTGAGGGCTTCTATTCCTGCCCCGACAAGATGGGGTTAAACGAGCAGCTGATTAGGGGGCTCTGGCTCACTCAGGCCAGAGGGAGGGAGGGATACAGAATGCAGGGTGAGCCTGTGGTGGCAGAGGCCAGTGTGACATTGCAGCAGCCTGAGGTATGCCATGTATTCTCCTGGGGAAGTTGTCCCTGGATCATGGGACCCTGGCAGTGGAGGGCTGCACAGGCTCCCAGGAGGGGAGGTGTGGATAGAGAGCTGTGCTTGCACAAAGGTTTCTTGGTGGCTGCAGCAGCAGCCTTAGTGTCTCATGCAGGTCTCTGGGGTCCACGCTTATAGCCACGGCTCATGCCCGTCTCTGGAGCTCATTTAGGCGGTGCTCTGAATCCCCTCTCCTTGCGCACCCTGAAACAATGGTCTCTTGCCTCTTAGGCAGGTCCAGAGTTTTTCCCAGACTCCCTCCCAGCTAGCTGTGGCACACTAGCCCCCTTCAGGCTGTGTTCACACAGCCAACTCCAGTCCTCTCCCTGGGATCTGACCTCCGAAGCCCGAGCTTCAGCTCCCAGCACACACCCACCGCGGTGGGTGAGCAGACAAGCCTCTCGAGCTGGTGAGTACTAGTCGGCACCGATCTTCTGTGTGGGAATCTCTCCACTTTGCCCTCCGCATCCCTGTATCTGCACTCTCCTCTGTGGATCCGAAGCTCCCCCCCCACACCTACACCCCCCTGTCTCCACCAGTGAAGGGGCTTCCTAATGTGTGGAAACATTTCCTCCTTCACAGCTCCCTCTCACTGGTGCAGGTCCTGTCCCTATTCTTCTGTCTCTGTCTTTTCTTTTGCCCTACCCAGGTACGTGGGGAGTTTCTTGACTTTTGGGATGTCTGAAGACTTCTGCCAGCATTCAGTAGGTGTTCTGTAGAAGTTGTTCCACATGTAGATGTATTTCTGATGTATTTGTGGGGAGGAAGGTGATCTCCACGTCTTACTCTTCCGCCCTCTTGAAGGTCTCCAATAATTTATTTTTATAGATTAAGTTAAAGATTGAAAACTATTAGAGAGAAGAAAAAAGATCAAAAATAAGGAGAGGGCTTCCCTGGTGGTGCAGTGGTTGGGAGTCCACCTGCCGATGCAGGGGACACAGGTTCGTGCCCTGGTCTGGGAGGATCCCGCGTGCCGCGGAGCGGCTGGGCCCGTGAGCCATGGCTGCTGGGCCTGCACGTCCGGAGCCTGTGCTCCATGGTGGGAGAGGCCACAGCAGTGGGACGCCTGTGTACCGCAAAAAAAAAAAAAAAAAAAAAGAGATAAAACCAGTGAAAGAATATGTATACATCTCCTGGTACATTTCACATTGTAAGAATAAAATGAATTTTATGTAACAACATATCAGAAAAAATAAAGAGACATTTGATAAATATTTATCATTACTATAAACATGATTAAAGTAGATAATAATAAATATCTCTTTATAAGGGATACAAGAAACACAACAAAATAAAATGAAAATGTATTGTATTTGAGTGGGTAATTATTAAATATTCAGAAAGAGGTTTACTTACAGGGATATTATTTGCAATTTAAAGGAATATCCCTTTGTTGTTGTTTTGCTTTTCACTTTGACTTTCTAGGTTTATTCCATTGATCTATATGTCTTCCCTCACTCAAATGCCACACTGTCTTTATTAATATAAACTTATACGCATCTTGAAGTCAGGTATAAATCCAGAAAGCGGTTTACTTACAGGGGAATTATTTGCAATTTAAAGAAATACCCCTTTGTTTTTGTTGATTTGCTTTTCACTTTGACTTTCTAGGTTTATTCCATTGATCTATATGTCTTCCCTCACTCAAATGCCACACAGTCTTTATTAATATAAACTTATACACATCTTGGAAGTCAGGTATAAATCCTTGATTTCTTTCTTTCTTTATTTCTTTCAAGATTTGGACATCTAGGTCTTTCGTATTTCCATGTTAATCTGGGAAACAGTTTTTGATTACTACCAAAAAGAAAAAAAGCTTACTGGGATTGTATTGAATCTATCTTTCATTTTGAGGAGAGGTGATTTCTTTCTTTCTTTTTTTTTTTTTTACATGATCTTTGCTAAATATCAGAAAACTTTCTCTTTAATTTGTTATGCTGTTAGGACAGGCAGAGGGTGAAAAGGAAAAGTTTTCTTTTTTTTTAGGCTTTTATTTATTTATTTATTTTTATTTTTTATTTGTTTTTTTAATTTAATTTAATTTTTTTATACAGTAGATTCTTATTACTCATCAATTTTATGCACATCAGTGTATACATGTCAATCCCAGTTGCCCAATTCATCACACCACCACCCCCACCGCCCTGCAGCTTCCCCCCTTGGTGTCCATACATTTGTTCTCTACATCTGTGTCTCAATTTCTGCCCTACAAACTGGTTCATCTGTACCATTTTTCTATGTTCCACATATATGCGGTAACATAAGATATTTGTTTTTCTCTTACTGACTTACTTCACTCTGTATGACAGTCTCTAGATCCATCCATGTCTCAACAAATGACCCAATATCATTCCTTTTTATGGCTGAGTAATATTCCATTGTATATATGTACCACATCTCCTTTATCCATTCATCTGTTGATGGGCATTTAGGTTGCTTCCATGACCTGGCTATTGTAAAGAGTGCTGCAATGAACATTGGGGTGCATGTGTCTTTTTGAATTATGGTTTTCTCTGGGTATATGCCCAGTAGTGGGATTGCTGGATCATATGGTAATTCTATTTTAGTTTTTTAAGGGACCTACGTACTGTTCTCCATAGGGGCTGTATCAATTTACATTCCCAGCAACAGTGTAAGAAAGTTCCCTTTTCTCCACACCCTCTCCAGCATTTGTTGTTTGTAGATTTTCTGATGATGCCCATTCTAAATGGTGTGACGTGATACCTCATTGTAATTCTGATTTGCATTTCTCTAATAATGAGTCACGTTGAGCGATTTTCATGTGCTTCGTGGCCATGTGTGTGTTTTCTTTGGAGAAATGTCTATTTAGGTCTTCTGCTCATTTTTGGATTGGATTGTTTGTTTTTTTAATATTGAGCTGCATGAGCTATTTATATATTTTGGAGATGAATCCTTTGTCTGTTGATTTGTTTGCAAATATTTTCTTTCATTCTGAGGGTTGTGTTTTCATCTTGTTTATGGTTTCCTTTGCTGTGCAAAAGCTTTGAAGTTTCATTAGGTCCTATTTGTTTATTTTTGTTTTTATTTCCCTTACTCTAGGAGGTGGATCAAAAAAGATCTTGCTGTGATTTATGTCAAAGAGTATTTTTCCTATGTTTTCCTCTAAGTGTTTTATAGTGTCCAGTCTTACATTTAGGTCTCGAATCCATTTTGAGTTTATTTTTGTGTATGGTGTTAGGGAGTGTTCTATTTTCATTCTTTTACATGTAGCTGTCCTGTTTTCCCAGCACCACTTATTGAAGAGGCTGTCTTTTCTCCATTGTATATTCTTGCCTCCTTTGTTATAGATTAGTTGACAGTAGGTGCGTGGGTTTATCTCTGGGCTTTCTATCTTGTTCCATTGATCTATGTTTCTGTTTTTGTGCCAGTACTGTATTGTCTTGATTACTGTAGCTTTGTAGTATAGTCTGAAGTCAGGGAGTCTGATTCCTCCAGCTCCATTTTTTTTCCCTCAAGACTACTTTGGCTATTCAGGGTCTTTTTTGTCTCCATACAAATTTTAAGATTTTTTGTTCTAGTTCTGTAAAAAAATGCCATTGGTAATTTGATAGGGATTGCATTGAATCTGTAGATTGCTTTGGGTAGTAGAGTCATTTTCACAATATTGATTCTTGCAATCCAAGAACATGGTATATCTCTCTATCTGTTGGTATCATCTTTAATTTCTTTCATCAGTGTCTTATAATTTTCTGCATACAGGTCTTTTGTCTCCCTAGGTAGGTTTATTCCTAGGTATTTTATTATTTTTGTTGTAATGGTAAATGCAAGTGTTTGCTTAATTTCTCTTTCAGATTTTCCATCATTACTGTATAAGAATGCAAGAGATTTCTGTGCATTAATTTTGTACCCTGCAACTTAACAAAATTCATATATTAGCTCTAGTAGTTTTATGGTAGCATCTTTAGGATTCACTATGTATAGTATCATGTCATCTGCAAACAGTGACAGTTTTACTTCTTCTTTTCCAATTTGTATTCATTGTATTTCTTTTTCTTCTCTGATTGCTGTGGCTAGGACTTCAAACACTATGTTGAATAATAGTGGTGAGAGTGGACATCCTTATCTTGTTCCTGATCTTAGAGGAAATGCTTTCAGTTTTTCACCATTGAGAATGATGTTCACTGTGGGTTTGTCGTATATGGCCTTTATTATGTTGATGTAGGTTCTCTGTATGCCCACTTTCTGGAGAGTTTTTATCATAAATGGGTGTTGAACCTTGTTAAAACCTTTTTCTGCATCTACTGAGATGATCATATGGTTTTTATTCTTCACTTTGTTAATATGGTGTATAACATTGATTGGTTTGCGTATATTGAAGAATCCTTGCATCCCTGGGATAAATCCGACTTGATCATGTTGTATGATCCTTTTAATGTGTTGTTGGATTCTGTTTGCTAGTATTTTGTTGAGGATTGTTGCATCTATATTCATCAGTGCTATTCGTCTGTAATATCCTTTTGTTTTAGTATCTTTGTCTTGTTTTGTTATCAGGGTGATGGTGGCCTCATAGAATGAGTTTGGGTGTGTTCCTTCGTGCACAATTTTTTGGAAGAGTTTGAGAAGGATGGGTGTTAGCTCTACTCTAAATGTTTGATAGATTTCACCTGTGAACTATCTGGTCCTGCACTTTTGTTTGTTGGAAGATTTTTAATCACAGTTTCAATTTCATTACTTGTGATTGGTCTGTTCATATTTTCTATTTCTTCATGGTTCAGTCTTGGAAGTTTATACTTTTCTAAGAATTTGTCCATTTCTTCCAGTTTGTCCATTTTATTGGCATAGAGTTGCTTGTAGTAGTCTCTTAGGATGCTTTGTATTTCTGCCGTGTCTGTTTTAACTTCTCCTTTTTCATTTCTAAATTTATTGATTTGAGTCCTCTCCCTCTTTTTCTTGATGAGTCTGGCTAATCGTTTATCATTTCGTTTATCTTCTCAAAGAACCAGCTTTTAGTTTTATTGATCTTTGCTATTGTTTTCTTTGTTTCTATTTCATTTATCTGCTCTGGCCATTATGATTTCTTTCCTTCTGCTAACTTTGGGTTTTGTATGTTCTTCTTTCTCTAGTTCCTTTAGGTATAAGTGTAGATTGTTTATTTGAGATTTTTCTTGTTTCTTGATTTAGGCTTGTATAGCTATAAACTTTCCTCTTAGAACTGCTTTTTCTGCATCCCATAGGTTTTGGATGATCGTGTTTTCATTGTCATTTTTCTCTAGGTATTTTTTGATTTCCCCTTTGATTTCTTCCGTGATCTCTTGGTTATTTAGTAACGTATTGTTTAGCCTCCATGTGTTTGTGCTTTTTACATTTTTTTCCCTATAATCCATTTCTAATCTCATCGCGTTGTGGTCAGAAAAGATGCTTGATATGATTTTAATTTTCTTAGATTCACTGAGGCTTGATTTGTGACCCAAGATGTGATCTATCCTGGAGAATGTTCCATGCACACTTGAGAAGAAAGTGTAATCTGCAGTTTTTAGATGGAATGTCCTATAAATATCAATTAAATCTATCTGGTCTATTGTGTCATTTAAAGCTTCTGTTTCCTTATTTATTTTCATGTTGGATGATCTGCCCATTGGTGTAAGTGAGGTGTTAAAGTCCCCTACTATTATTGTGTTACTCTTGATTTCCTGTGTTATAGCTGTCTGTTAGCAGTTGCCTTATATTTTGAGGTGCTCCTTTGTTGGGTGCATATATATTTATAATTGTTATATCTTCTTCTTGCATTGATCCCTTGATCATTATGTAGTGTCCTCCTTGTCTCTAGGTGGTCACAAAGCACCGAGCTTGTCTCCATGTGCTATGCGGTTGCTTCCCACTAGCTCGCTATTTTACATTTGGTAGTGTATATATGTCAATGCCACTCTCTCACTTCGTCCCAGCTTACCCTTCCACCTCCTCACATCCTCAAATCCATTCTCTATGTCTGCGTCTTTATTCCTGTCCTGCCCCTATGTTCTTCAAAAGAAATTAAAGATGATGCAAACAGATGGAGAGATATACCATGTTCTTGGATTGGAAGAATCAACACTGTGAAAATGACTATACTACCCAAAGCAATCTACAGATTCAATGCATTCCCTATCAAACTACCAATGGCATTTTTCACAGAACTAGAACAAAAAAATTTACAGTTTGTATGGAAACACAAAAGACCCCGAATAGCCAAAGCAATGTTTAGAAAGAAAAAAGGAGCTGGAGGAATCAGGCTCCCTGATTTTAGACTATACACAAAACTACAGTAATCAAGACAGTATGGTACTGGCACAAAAACAAAAATATAGATCAATGGAAGAGGATAGAAAGTTCAGAGATAAACCCTTGCACATATGGTCATCACCTTATCTTTGATAAAGGAGGCAAAAGTATACAATGCAGAAAGGACAACCTCTTCAATAAGTGGTGCTGTGAAAACTGGACAGCTACATGTAAAAGAGTGAAATTAGAGATTTTAACAGACATTAATGTTGATTTTTTTCAAATTCTTTTCCTGTATCTATTGAAATGGTTTGTTAAAGCAACCTTTTATTACAGAGATAACATTTACTTGGTCATAATGTATTATTCTTTTAACATGTTGTTGGATTCAATTGTCAGTATTTTAAAGTATTTTTGCATCTATATTTATGAGCAATATTAGTTCATAAATTTCTTTTTTTGTCTTTGTGAGGTTGGGAGATTATGCTTTTTCTAGCCTCATAAAGCAAGTAGGGATGGATACCTCTTCCTGGTTGAGTCTGTGTAAGACTGGTCTTTCTTCTTAAGTATTTGATAAAATTCAATGGTGAAACCATCTGGGTCTGAAATTTTCTTTGTAGCAAAGTTTTTAATGATGAATTCTGTTTCATTAGTACATACAGAGCAATTACAAGTTCCAATTTCACAGAATGTGAGTTCTGCTCAGTTGCATTTCCAAGGAATATGTCCATTTCAACAGAGTTTTCCAATTAGTTGGTATTAAGTTGGACAAAATATCTTTTATCTTTTGACTATCTATAGGCTCTACAGTGATAATCCCTCTCTCATCCATTCTATTATAATTTGTTGGATTTCTTTTTCTTTTTTCTTTATCAATCTGAGTAGGTGCTTATAATGGTTTTTGTTTTGTTTTCATTGGTGCATTTAAAAAAAATCTGCTCAAAGAATCAACATGTGGCTCTGTAATTTTTCTATTTGTCTGTATTCGGTATCCTATTTCTGTGGTTTGACTGTAGTTTACTTTTCTTTTTTTATATATTTTAAGGTGAAATTTTGGGTGATTAATTTTGAATATTCTAGAAATTTTTTTCTCCTCCATTGTTCGCAAATAAAAGCTATAAGATTTTCTCTAACGCCTACTGTGGCTATATATCACAAATTTTTATATGATTTTTTTCATTATCATCAGGTTTGAATTTTTTCTAATTTTCTTATGTGACCCAACAATTATATATATGAATAATGCTGAATTTCTAAATAATTGGTATTTCCCATGATATCCCCTTGTTATTGATTTCACTTGCACTTAATGTGGTCTGAAAAATGCTCTCGTTATTTCTAAGCCTTTTAAATGTATTGACTATCCTTTTTAAAGGAAAAATAGGTAGTTTCCCTGTTTCACATACTGTAAATATAAATCTGAATCTTTATTAGTGAATTATCACATAAACTTAACCTATATCCTCACTTTCTTAAAGGGCTCCTAAATTATGGCAACAAAAGACTAGCAAACTTGAAAATTACTACACTTTTAAGCGGTTACTACTTAATATGTTAGTATTTGGTGCAATGGAATTAACACACTGGTGGTGAGCATTAAGTTTTAATATTAATTAACATTAAGTCTATCCATTACTTCCTTCATAAAGTGTTATTTTGATGTAAATGTTAAAATGTTTCTTTATAACTTTAAACAAATAATCCAACCAAGTGTCTTTACATTTATATAGCTTAAAAATACTTCCAGAATAAAATGAAAGAAGACAAAAGAGGAGGGAAGAAGATTTGAGGGGAAGAAGGATGGGTCACCAAGCCCTATTTAGTCTAATTACTGTATTTTAAAGTAAAATAAATATCATTTTGTGAATCAACAGTTTATATTTTTCTAAAGTCATAGAACACACACACATTTTTATTGCATAATACAATTCTCCCCATGAATTGTTTCCCAGTAATGCTTTACTTTGTCACTGAGAAAAGATGGGTCTATTTATATTCCATTTAATTCATTTTTGAAAAGAATCCTCTATCACCTTAATTCACAGAAAACAAAATCATACAGGTTCTCACCAGTATTCAAAAAAAAAACCAAAACATAAGAAGATAAGAAGAGTACTTTGAACAAACTGAAGACTTCCTGAATAAGCCATGAACAGGGAATTTCAGAGGAAAGCATAATGCTCACTGTATCAACAAAAATACATTTTGCCTCTGGCAAAACTAAGGGCAGACATATCCCATATAGACTTAAGAGTCCTAAATACTGTTTAGAAGAAATTTTTATTAGATTAAATGTCCGTAAAATAAATAAAGAAATTTTCAACTGCTTATATTTTAAATGGTGTTCAGTACTAGTGCAGAGTTATCTACTAAGAACATGGACAGCTCTGAATTTAGTCATAAAAATGTGGTAGTCTCATTCCATTTAATAACCAATATTTGTGTTCTGAAACAGTAATATTTTGAATAATTTTTTGAAGATGATCCTCTTATAAAGCATGACTTTAAATCACTTATATTCCTTTTCTTAATATACGTAGCAGATTGCTTATTTGGCTTATGATTCATAAAAAATACTGAAGCTCCTGATTCACGCTCACATGGAAAGCTGCAATTACCTCCCCCTTGGCCTCCCTGCCTCTCCCAGATGTTTTCCTCATCAATTTATCATGGTGAAATAAAGAAGGCTTTCAACATGCAAACATAATCATGTATCTCTTCCCCCCTTCCCCCCACTACTTTCCAAGTTTTTACTTGCCATTGGCCTTAGATTATTATACATTTACATATAGACTACTATACATAACCTATGGGAACTCTACATGAACTAGCCTTCTGTTGTCTCTCTAGCTTCATATCTTGTCACTCTACTACCATCTACCTTCTAGCCTTCATGATTTTTACTCAGGGGACATAAATATTTTGTGGCTTGCAATTTCATGATCTTTCTTCCTTGTTTTGGGACATTTACATGTATCACATTTTCTCCTTGAATACTCTTCCTTACACCTCCTTTTCACCTGAAGACCTTTTACTTGTATTTTATGTCTTGTCTGGTATGCCATTTCATCTAATGAGACTTTTCTATTTAAAAATTCCTATTCTTTTTGTCAACATAGCATGTAATACACCATATCTCTCTCTGTGTACTTGTCTGTACTCCTTTCTGAATTTATGTGTTTTCTGAAGAATACTTACTACATTTACAATTGTATCCCCAGGAGCTAGTAAAGTAACTTGCACATAATAAAAATTTTTAATATGTATGAATTAAATTGAGTAGAGCTCATATAGTAAAAAAAACTATATCACGTTGCATTCTAAAATAATTTCTACATAGTCTTAATGTATAGTGTGTATACACACATACATACACAGTCTTTGCCATGCATTTATTAAAATTATTCTATTTTAATTAATATAATTAGTTCCATCTTAAATGTACATACCACTCATTTAAGATCTATTGATATTCCTCTCTGGAATAATTTTTGTACATTCAACCTTGTTTCACCTATGTTCTCCTTTAGACATACCCATCTAGACATGAGAAAATGTATACACACATTTTAAATACATTTTTGAAGAAATATGACATTTGATCATTTCATTAATCAATTTATTTTGAATATAATTTTTTAACTTTGAATTTTATTTATATATAGTACTGGCCATATGTGCTATCCACAGCCTTGAACTTGCTGTTCCACTTGTGCTGATCAGGGTTACTGTGTCAACAACACATCAGTCAGGTAAAACTGTTTTATCTCACAATGGCCTGATCCCACCTCACATTCTTATTAGTAGGTGAGCAATCCAACACTGGGTAAGGTCTGCTTCATAATGAAGAACTGATATCTAAGGACTAAAAAGCAGAAGTGCTATGAATACTTGGCCAACACATTGTAGTTAGCCATGTGGTAACTTTTCTGATACTTCCTGCTTAAAACCCCAAGGGTCAGAAGGATCTCAAGGACCTGATTTCACAGATTGTGTCTGTTCCAAAAATCAAGCCCACTTTTGCCCTTCTGCTCATAGATGGGTCTGTCCTCCCTGAACTTACCTTAGGATATTACTGTTTGACTGGTGTACCATTCCCAGTCTCCTAGGCTGTAGGTGACTAATCCAGGTATATTGAGCCCAACAGTAGTGTGGCCAGAATATTATGCCTATGGCCTGACATGAAAAAAAATGGATGAACTGGATTTTCTCCTTTGGGAATTTTATCTAAGAAATTCTAAATGATTGAGCCCAATTTTAGGGTTGACAAATTGGCAAATCTAAATGGATATGATATACAAAAAGTCAGAGAAACAATGATAGACAACCCTATGCGTAAGAAAAATGATAGGGTTGGTAAAGAGAAGAGAAGAGAGGAGGTGCAGAGAGAGATATAGAGATCACATGAAAATGAAAATGGTCCATGTCCAACCAATAACTGTCTATTGGTTATATTCATTATTTTCAAACTATAGAAATAAACAATGACTAATAAAAATAGGAAAATAATTTATTGAGGTAGAGCACAGAATTGATAGAGAAAATGAAAATGACTAAAATATAGAAATGAACATTTTGTTAAACTCTAACATCTAGTTCTTGGGAAAAACAAAACTGATATATAATGGACTTAATGGTAAAAAAAAAAAAAAACAGAATAAAACACTCCAAACAGAATTGATGATGGGAATTACATATTATGTATATTTTCACTTTTCTTTTACAGTGATTCTGTGCACTAGATTGGAAAATGTGCAGGTCTATTTGATTCTTAAGCAAAATAAATGTACAGATAATCTTTGGATGTGATATGAATAAATATATCAGCACCTAAACTATCACAGGGAATTAGCTACCCAGCATCAAGGGTCCAGCCTGTTAGCACTGGGCTTTCTAAAAAATTAGAAAATGAGTTTCATATTGCCCAGAACAACAATCTCCATCCTCATAACCACTGTTTTTGTTTGTTTGTTTTTTAAGCTAACACTTAGATAATCCCCCAGAGTAGTTTTTATGAAGTCTGATTCCCCTGGGTGTGGGCTATACCTATACTGGCAGAATTTATGCTATACCATCTTAAACATTGGATTACTAAATAAAATTTATAAAAATAAATGTACAAATAGATTCATTGAAGTGAAGCCATATCTCAACAAATTTTTGAAACTATATCTCAACAAACACAATTTTTTGTCTTTTGAGAGAAAAGACAAATTACCTACAAAGACATGATTTCAAGACATTATTTCCCATTAACAAATATAGGTGCCAGAAAGCATGCAGTAATAGATTCAAATTGTTGGAAAAAAAAAACACAAAACCTCTTGATTTAGAACTTACATCTAAATTATCCATCATTTACAGGTAAAATCAAATATAGCTAAATTATTACTATAAAAAAAGAGTTTACCACTTGCAGAATGCCACTATAATAATTATCAAAGGTAACACTTTACAAAGAAAAATAAACCAAAATTAAAAACTCATGGCTTTTACCTAGAGTCCTTGGATCCATTATCAAATCTGCCACAAATGAAGAAACCAGGGTGACTTTACTAAAAAAAAAAAAAAAAAAAAAAAAAGCCCACTTGTTTTAAGAGATGGCAGGGATTTAAAACTTCATGAACATCTCCTTTGCCTAACAAGGATAACAGATGTGATTTTCAAGTAAGCATATACAGCTCCTAAGAGTTTGAAGATCTTGCAACAAGTAAAAGTTCATATATCCAGAAGCAGAACAAGGGCTGCTAATCACAGATCTTAAAACTTTCTTGTAACATGCTGCTATTTGTTAAGAAGAAGATTGTATCTTATTACTCACTAAATAGAAGTTGTCCTATGACTAACATAAGTGTCTGAAAATATTTAAAATAAGTTTGACCCTGCTGCATTATTTCAAATACATATGGAACAACTAAATGACAGAATAATGTCAACCAAAAAAAAAAAAATTGTTGCCAAAATTCAAGCTAATATGTTATTATCTCTGGGCAGACAAAATCAGAGTTGCTTTATTGATTTCAAGCAGTTATTTTTAAAATCAATTTGAAATTATTTGCCTAAATGATAAGTGTCTGGGTGAAATATAATGCGTAGAAATGTAGAGCATGCAATGTAGCACACACGGAGTAGTGCATGGAAAAAGTACGTCTTCGCTACAAAAAAAACCTGTTAATTCTCCCTCACAGTAGGGTCAGTAAGAAATGTATATTTGTTAACTCTTCTTTCTGTAGAAATTGAAATTTATTCGAAAGCATTTTCTCAATGGGTAGAATCTGTGGTCTAACTTTTCTGAGCACTTAGCACTAGAATAGAGTAGAATACACCCCTGTGAGCGTCATAATGGGAAACCAGAAGTGACAATACAAAGTTATTTATTTCACTGTGTTTTCTTACTAAGTAATAAAATTCTGCAAAGGATATGTGGCCACTACAGACATGTGTACCCTGATGGTTATTCTCATACAGACTGAAAGATTTCACTTACATAAAAAATTGAATTTGTTATAAAAGTCAATCTTTAATTTCATGTATCGTGGTTAATTTGGAGCAGATCAATCATATATTTCAGAATCAATATCATTAATAAAAGAAAAAGATATAAAAAAAGATATAAAATTCTGTTTCATGTGTTAAAAAACTAGAAATTATTGCAAATAGGAATAGGAAAACTAAGGAAACTATAGATAATCTTTGTAATTTATTTTAGGTGACATAATTAATATTGTTGAACTACTAGACATATAATGAGATTTAGTAAAATATAATAATTTCATATCAGTAATACAACTACCTCTCAATTTTGTTGATAACTCAAGTCAAAACATTTGATTTTGTGATATATTTTAAATGATTGTTTTAGTTTGGCACATTTGAAAAAGAAGCATAAAATTGAAATTTCCTGAAGTGCATTCAAAAACTTTCTCTCAGACTTATAAATCATGGAGCTTGAGATTGGTCCATTTCACATTGGAGCATTCATAAAGTTAATTCCTTTTTATTTTCTGAAGATTGTTTTGACCTAGAAAATCTGACTTGCTTGCCTGTTTGAAATGCACTTTAATATTTGAATTAAATGTTCAGAAACCAGATTTTTTTTCAAAACCCCTACTACAACACTTATTCAAATATATATATATATATATGATCATATTCTCACTGTCATTTCATTTAAATAAGAGTAGTCCATATGATACTTTTTTTTCTTTTATTGAAGTATAGTTGATTTACTCTATATAATACTTTTAAGCTGCCTGTCGACTGAAAAATCTTGAGACTGTTTTCTGTCCAGCATTGCCTGTAGATATTTCTTCAGTCTTTTCATTAGTTTTTCTTTCTCTCTCCTCTCTTCCCTTTATTTTTTACTCCATTTTCAAAATACTTTTCTATGAAACGATTTGGTTTCTGTGCTGTGTATCTGGTGTAACCTATACTGTGCAGTGCCTTCAGCAAATTTCCTTTCTAAGTCTTTCGAAAAAGCAGCAGAGAAGGTAACAAGAACTTTATTGTTTACAATTTCTTTTCTGCTACTGAGGATTTGGGGAAAACATCATGCATAAAACATTTTGTCTGACCACCCTGACTATGCCCCTTGGTATATTTTAGGGACTTACTCTCAAAGCTACCATATGGCCTGAAGTTTTGCTAGCATATCTAAATAAAGGCTTGGAAGTTCTTTGCTGTGTGCCCCCAGTCTCCAAGACAAAATTTGTGGATTGCTTTTAAAAGTCAATTTTAAAACTCTAGCCATTGGTAAAAAACTAAACTAAAAAGAGCTTGAGAAGAGTTGAACATGACAAAATAATAGTTCAAGGAGATTTAGAGATACTGTCAGAAGTTATGCTGAAGTTAGAAGAAACAATTTAAAGGTTATTCCAAGGAACTCGCAGTTCTCATTTTAATGCTAATGAACCAAGAATTATTAGGCTAAGAGAGTTAATCTGTATTCAGAGCATTCAAATAAATTAAATGAAAAAGGTGCAGATCTAATGCAATTTGCAAATGCTGGTTTCAATAATTGTCACATCAGCTGAGTATTTATCTAATCAGCCCTGCTAAATTTACCTTTCTCACTAATATTGCTTTTCTCTTTTGTCACATCATTTTAATGGCATTTTAGTCAAACTGAGGATTTCCCCCTGAATCAGTTGAGAAATAAGGCTATAATGTCCTTATTTGTAGAGGGATTTATTAAGTGGGAAAAACTAGTGTGTGGTCATTTTTAAATACATGCTTCTCTTGTCAAGACCCATCCCTCTGAAGTACTTAGGAGTGTTAGCTTTTTTCTTTCTTCTTCATTCTGGAATCTTGTTTAAAATCTATATTTACACAGTATTTTCAAAAACTTCATGAGTTTATAACAACATTATATAGTTTTTAATCAAAATGATTTCTGTAGTACCTTTTTTGTGTGTATTTCACTATGGTTTCCCTACCAGTTTTCCATGTATCCTCTCTTCCCTTTCAGTGCCATCAATCTTGTGTTGTTTTTTTTCCCCAAATTAATTAATAATAAAAGGATGTATTCAAACATTGGAATATGAAGTAATGCCTCTCAACATTTTTCAAATGTTTCACTCAAACAACATCTGTCCCATACATGAGTAAGAGTATGAGATTTCTCATGATGTGAAGCAACCAGTCCAGGACTCTGGTGATCCCAGACCCTCCAAGCCACTCAGAAAGACAAAGAAGCAGTATATTGGCATAAATGTAATCCACTTAGAGCACACTGAGTGAAATGTAAAAACAAGCTTTCCTAATGCTTTCTGCTGTAGATTAAATGTGGACTTTGACTTGAGATTTCTTAAGATTTCTATGCCTATTGCTTTGCTTTCTTTCATAACCGGGAAAAAAATGATTCAGTTTGTCACTGGTTGATTCATTTATAGCATCCACAATGTTTTTTTAAAAGAGTTAGGTTAATTTTATAATCTTCTACGTGGTATGTTTCAATGAAGTCTTCTCGGAGAGGTTTTTAATGTCAATTAAATTTCACAGACAATATTGGGAATAATAAATGTGAGAAAGGAAGTCATTTTAGGATTAGGGATAAGACCCTACTTATATGACTAGAAAATAATTTTCAGTTTGGAGGTTATAATGAACATTAATTTTTTTAATAAAATTGACCTTTTTAAAAAAGAAGAGGCATGCCTTCTCCTTTAGCAAGAATATTTCATTAATAATTGTCAACCTGCAATTAGAAGAAGAGCAAGCTTTCAATTCTTATAACTTTTCTCTAAAATGTTGGCACATGAAAAGAAGTGCCCTGGACAGATGGGAAATTAGCATGTCATAAAAATCTATAATAGATTGGCTCTTGCTGTCAATCTCATGAAAGTAATGACATCACGATGACTTTTCCTGGAAATTACGATGGACTTAACAAGGGAAATATGCATATAAGGCAAACAACAATACAAATAAATATTTCCTTTCAATACAATTTTCAAATCTCTTTTTAATTGTTTGCTAGGATGGAGACTTTTAAGTTATTTTTGGAGGGTAACATCATGCAAAATTTTTACTTTTTAAGAGGAAGATGTGTACATGATGAGGTGGAGGGTGTTCGGCCACCACACTGCTCAAGGATCAGTCTTCAGATGATGTTCTCTGATACCCCTGGGGTCAAATGCAGAGGCTTTTCCCTTCCACAGCATTTCCCTTAAAAAGTGTCTAGTGTCCTGGATCATCGAAACAAGGGTAGCCTATAGAGCGTTTGTTTGATAAGGCAACAAATTGCGGGGTCAAAAGTGGCATCAGAACTCCTTGCACAGTTAGTGGGTGACATGCTTGCTGCTTGTCCATAGGAAAATCCTTCTTAGCTTGCAAAGAGAAGGCAGCTAAATTATTGTTAGCGTAGGTGTTGCACTCACAGGAATGGAGACTCATGCTCTCTGCCAACAGACTGGGTTCCAACAGGCCTCCCTAATTCTGGGGAAGGGTGCAAAGAACTTGGTGATCTCTTACTTTTGCCTCTTCTCCCATGTTAAAGAGGTTCCTCTTTCCTCATTTCCTCCAGCCCAGGGTTTGTCAACCTCGATACTATTGCATTTTGGATTGGATAATTGTATGTGGTAGAAGCCATCATGTGCATTTTAGAATATAGCAGATATAGCCTCTACCCTCTAGAGGCCAACAGCACCCCTCCGCCCTCAGTTATGGCAACCAGAAATGAGTCCAGGTATTGCCAAATATCCCTAGACAGGGGATTTCAGACAGTGTTTAATATTCACTGCGTTGATCATAGTATTTTTTCTAACGGCATGAAATATAAAGCAATTCATCTGACATCTGTACTATACTGGTTCCACAGAAACAACAATTACCTTGAGGAAGTGAGTGACGTAGGTCTAGCTGCCTGGAGTTGGGTGGAAGATAGAAGCTTGGGAATTCAAGTGAAAAAATGCAATATAAAAGGAGAATGACCTAATATTTCAAAGGTTTCTTCACCACCTCCATGTTTGCATGTGAAAAGAATATGTCCCCGATAATCTCAAATGAATGAATCCACTAACTGAACTACAAAACTAGATTTGTTTTACAAAATTTGTTTTGATATAACCCGGATTTTTGAGAACTGTGATCTTTCTAGTAATGAAAACATTTTGTATAGGTGGAGAGTGAAACCATAAAAAGTACAGGTGTGTTCAATCTAGTTCAGACTAGCCAATTAGTAATCTCTTCACAATATTTTGGGGATGACAAAAGAATATAAATACAAATCTATCTATCTATATATATGTATAGATTTAAATGTATAGAATGTGTATATGTGTGTATGTCATATATACATCATATATATATAATTTTTAAACATGCCACTCTTTTTTTTTACATCACTGACATGAGTAAAATCACTAAGCTTGGCATATTCTGTGTTCTTCTGTGTAGAACTACTTCACATACATCTCATATCATGTCCACAGTTCACCTATCAAAACAGATGTGGCAGGGGATGTTATCTGTGAATATACATTGTCTTCTTCAGCATTATTAACTTTTTATATCATCTACCTATATCAACACATATTTCAACTCCTACTTCCACATTCCCTGTAGGTATCTGTGTCAACAATGTGCTTCCAAGTTGATTAGACATAGTTAAAATCCTATTCACTTCTCATCAAGGATTAAGTATGCAACAGTGTCTTCTATGTAAGATGGCCCTAGATGCAGATAACAACTTCAAATTTTTTTTAATGTAAAATAAATGGACTCATAACAGACTTTTTAAGAAAGAATTTATGATTTATTATCTAAATACATCTTGTGGCAACATTAAATAAGATATTCTGAAATAATTATGATTGGAAGTATATATTCATATTCATGTATATATGCCATGAGAATAATGTTATGTTTAAAAGAAAACATTTAAACAGCTTATAATAAATATGACATTTTTTTGTTATCTTTAAAACACGTTGTCTCCTCAGAAGTATAAGAAATGTTATAAAATCATTATGATCACTGCAAGGAAATTCCCACTTCTTAGTTAAGCCTGAGCTCCCATATGTCCCTTTTACAGCATCTCAGAGGGTGTTGATGGAGTGAAGGACTGTGTTCCTCACTCATTTTCACATTTCACATTTTCATATTATCCCCCTGCCATTTGAAACACTCTATCTTGGGCTCTCAGGACCTCCTCTTCTCTTCATGTTTTCAAAGGCATATTTAAAGTGTTTTTTTTCTTTTTTTTTTCCTTTACTACTGAACATATGGGAAAGTTTTCATTTAATTTTTTTCTACTCACTCAATATTAACTTTGGAAACTTTGGTTTTTAAATTGTTTTTCATAAATATCATACTTTGTTTGTTTAGATTAGGGATAAGTTAAAAAGAAAATAAAGCTAGCCCATGACTTCTAATGACTATCTTTCAGGGAATATTTGATTTAGAAAGTCAAAAAATATAAGTCCTGATATTTCTAGAATTCATTCACCCATTCATTCATTTATTGCCAAAAATTCACTATGTATATTATGATTTCTAGGAGTCAGTAATTATACTAGAAACTCGGGGGATTGTGTTTCTGCCCTAAAGGAGTTAAAAAATATATATATATATATATATATATATACACACACATATATGCAGATATATATAATCATATGGTGAATGTTATACAAAGGAATAACTATACACATATATTGTTTTCTCTAATATCCATTAAACTTATGCAACGTGCAGGGTACACATTAGGTTTATGAAAAAATAGCTTTCCTGAATTTATTTGAGAGACATTTTAAAACGTCCTAATAGGAGAGAGAGAAACTTTAAATGCTTTAAAACTGATTTTGGTAATTTTTTTTTTTTTAGGTTTCATTCATGAAAATATGTTCTTTATAAGGTGCATGAGAATAAGCCTGTCACTGGCCATATGATTGGTTGTTCAAAGTGTCATCCTAACTTCCTGGTAGAGAGGGTAGAGCAAATACCAGGCAGGCATTTCTCTAAATAAATTAGAGTGATCACAGTTTACTCCTTCTCCTGGCAAAAGAGGATTAAGTAAACTATTAAAGATAAGACCCACAATTTAGGTAAGTTCAGATAATAAACTACATAAATATTTTGTGTATGCTTAAATACTGTGTATATTATATAGATATACACAAGCAGCAGATATGATCTCAGCATCATGAAAGCAAACAATAAAACTCTCTCAGAGTTTCACTGCTTCATTGCATTGCTACCTAAATGTGTTTCTAATTAAACCCCAATTTTATACAAAAGCCTAATTCCATGTTCTGTTTGATTTCCAGACTTTTAAAGGAATAGAATGGGTCAAGCTAAGGGCATGTTTGCAGTTTTCCTTTGAAGAAAATAATGTTAAGCTATGAACATATTTAAGTAATGTGGTAAACCAGTGGAACTGCCCTCACTTAGTAAGACTCAGCTAATTAAGGCAATTGTGAAGGTCACCAACACAGATTTCAAGTTCATACGAAAATACAGATATGCAGTACTAGAAATGTTCACAGTTTCATTAGAACCATGAAATGTGAACCTACAAAAACCTCCACAGTCAATAACGGGTAATAGATACATCTGAAAAAGCCACCTTCCTGAAAACACCATCTCATTGTTTCCTTGACTATATAAGTCTTGTGATGGTTAATTTTATGTGTCAGCTGGACTGGGTCATGGGGTGCCTGGATGGTTGGATAGTTGGATAAACGTTATTTCTGAGTGTGCTGTGAGCGTGTTTCCAGACAAGATGAACATTTGCGTGAAGGCCTGAACACAAGGCTGAGTAAGGGAGAATTCTCTCTCTGCCTGATTGTCTTTGAGCTGGAACATTGGTCTTCTGCCTTTGGATTTGGCCTTGGGCTGGAACTTACATCATCAGTTATTCTGGTTCTCAGGCTTTTGGACTCAAGCTTGGAGTTATCAGCCTCCATAATCACATGAGCTAATTTCTTGTAATAAATCTCTCTTCCTTCCTCCTTCCCTCCCTTCCTCCCTTCCTTCCTTTCTTTTTCAAATTTTATCCAGCTCCAATAGAAGTCAAGATAGAGTAATCCCCTTCTGGTCACCCTCTATCTCAATTTAATTTTTTTTTTCCTTAGCCCATCATTCACTGAGTAAGCTGAATTTTTGAGAAACCTGGCTTTGTACAGTCATTTCAGTTCCAACACTGCCAGTTGAATGAGTGCAAGGTCTCCTTTTCCCTACATGGCCATTAAAACCAGTGCCTTTAATGCAGTCCCAGGGTTATTTCCAGCTTTCTCCCCTGGATACCTTCCTTCTTCTACATTAATTCATTTAAAACTTTAATGTTAAATTTAATTGAATTATCATCCATCCCTTCAGTTCATACTTGATTGTTAAAATTCAGGCAGCCCACGTGATAAAGCAGAGCATGGTATCTTTAATTTCTTTCTTCTTTCCCACTCATTCTATTTCTTCTGCATCTATTTATCTTCTCCAGTGTTGAAGTGTGGGAAGAGGGACTGGGGAAAAGATAGAGATATTTGGTGTACATTTTTTGTAATCTGTAGCAACATCTTCAAGAAATTTCTTTGATTTTGTAGTCAGAGTGTAAGATAAAGGATTGGAAAAATGCATTAACCAGCTTTAATAAAATGCACACTTCTCATTTGTAACATATATTACAGTACTCAAAAACTGTGTGCAATAAAATTCTTACAGTATTGTATGTAAAAATCAATGTATTTACTGCAATAATCTGAGGAAAATAAAACCAAAGGGAGGATAAAGTTTCATATTTTCTAATGCTCCTAAAAAACCTTGGGCAAGTCAATAAAATTTTCAATCTCAATTTCCTTTCCTATTAAAAAGAAAATTTAGATCAGATGATCACTAATACTCTATCAATATAGAATTATAATTTTGTTGCCATTAATTACCTTTATTCTTACAGTGAAAATATTTCCTTCATATTTTATACTAGTATGAAAAATAAGGTCTGAACTTCTTCAATAACCAACTTAATTTGAATAGCTAACAGGTATAACCATGTAATAAATAGACACTAAATGAAATTTAAGTCCATTTTTCTATTTTCTCTCTAGTAGAGATAATCGAAAATACTATATGCCTAGCAATCAAGGGCAAACTAAATGTTATCCATATATTAAATTGGTAATATTGCCTGAATTTTAAAGTGCAATTATAATGAAAAGAATATTTGGGGCTGTACAAATTGATTTAATGGAAGCAAATTGCACCCCACACATACCCTTACAAATAATCTTAAAGTCTTGTTTTTCTTTTGACATTAGCAGAGTTGATTCTTCTTTTAATATTAAAATCCTCATTAAATAAACACTGAATCAAGTTAAGAATTTATTAAAATTAAAGGAAAGAGTGGGGTAAAGTTATGCATCTAAGAAATCATTTCAAATGTTTTAACTATCTGAAACTAAGTGAGAGCTCTTGCTATTTACATATGATATTTTTAATGCTTCTAATATAATTGCCAATTTTAACAATTCAGCAAATTGAATGCCAAAGACCTTGTTTCATCTATCTTTTGTTAAAAAAAATTCCAGAACCTGAAACTGAAAATATTTAAGAGAAAAGTGAATCCAACTATGTAGTTATATACATTAATCTTAGGTTAGTGATTAACTAAGGAAGTTTTTTAATTTGGTAAAATTCTTCCCCAATAAGTACTCTGATCTTTGTTTAAGTGTGTACTCTCAAATACTCTCCATCTACTATGTGTATTTTGTTTTTCATATGAATTTCTAAATATTTCAAACACTATGATATTGTGAATTAAGTTATGGACATGTTAAAAGTTTTAACATGTCCATAACCATATTTTACTGAGATCGTAATGAAATGGGAAATAAGAAAAAAAAAAGGAAAAACAAAATAAGAATGAGATAGGAAAAATGAAACAAACAGAGTATTTGGTTTCCTGTCTAAAATAGAATTGCAATAAAATTAAGTGTATTATAGATATTTTTATTTTGGCATTGCTTATTATCAAGGAGTATCAAGTCAGTATTTTGAGATTTGCCAATAAATAAAAGAACTAGGAGTTGAGAAACATAAAAAACATTCGTAAATTTTTGTCCATGAATAAAACATGAGTTAAACAAAGAATCTGATAATTATTTCTCAAATGAGTATGATATCAAAATCAGACATAATGTCATGAACTATGCATAGAAATTAATTTTTGGTTCCCAGATTCATCCTGTCATTTTTTACTTCTGTCCACATAGAGATACCCATCAATCTCATAGTATAGCTCTTCAGATCTGTTGCCTTGATGTGATTCTGTGCCATGCTTGGCCATGAGAGTCCTTCTGTGAGTCTATTTATAATCCTCCCTCTGCTAAGCACAACTACCACAGAGCCATTTAATCTGTTTTCTTCTCACCTTCCTGACTTTCTGTTTGTATTTATTTCTATTGCTGCTATAACAAATTATACAAACTTAGCAACTTAGAACTATACAAATATATCTTTTTACAATTCTGGAGATCAGAAGTCAAGAAATGATCTCACTGGGCTTAAGTCAAGGTATCAGCAGGATCCAGGACAAAACCATTTTCTTGTCTTTTCCAGCTTCTAGGGACCACCCACATTCAGTGGCTCATGGTTTCCTTCTGATTTCAAATCAGCAAAGATCTGCTGAGTCTTTCTCACATCCCTCTCACCATCCTGCATCCTTCTTTCTCTTATAAGAACCCTTATGATTACATGGAGCCCACCGAGATAATACAGGATAATCATCCCATCTCAAGATTCTTATCTTAATCATATCTGCAAAGTGCCTTTTGATAGATAAAGTAGACACATTCACAGATTCTGGGAAGTAGGAGGACACCTGGGGTTGGAGCATTATTCTGCTACCAAATCTCTGTGCTGGAAACCACCAGTATTTTGTTTCCACCAACTCTCTCGAATTCATAAAGGAATCCCCATTCCCAGCCCTAATCCTTCTCCCTTAACGGCTCTGTGCATGATGTACGTATCTGAAATCCACCCCCCACTTTTTTTTTTTTTTTTTTTTGCGGTACGCGGGCCTCTCACTGCTGTGGCCTCTCCCGTTGTGGAGCACAGACTCCGGACGCGCAGGCTCAGCGGCCATGGCTCACGGGCCCAGCCGCTCCGCGGCATGTGGGATCTTCCCGGACCAGGGCACGAACCCGTGTCCCCTGCATCGTCAGGCGGACTCTCAACCACTGCGCCACCAGGGAAACCCCCACCCCCTTTTTTAAACTAACTAGTACAACCTTATAAACACCCCTAGGAATTTAGGATTTAGAAATCAAACCCCCAAACTTACAACCTGTGGAGTTTTGTTCTTTTTTATATCTTTCACTTGAAAATGAACAAAGAAACAGGAAATTCAGGGAAAATAATAGAAAAGTTAAAAATATTAATATGCAGTTAACATGAGGTTAATATTTTAAAATATAGAGTCATATATGTTAATATTTAGGAAACCTAAATAGGCTTGCCTTAGGGAAAAAGTTATGTAACATCAATACATAAAAAATAATAAAATCTATCAGGATTGTTTTAACATCAATTATGGTAAAAAGATGTTCTCATTAGTTAAAGCAGAATTAAAAGTAGAGCACTTCACACTGTGCAGATAATGAATATGGGTTATCAAGTCCCTTAAATAAATTTACTTTATTATACAAATCATGCACCTCAATTATTAATTTGGCCTGTTGTCTTTAGATAATCATTTAATTCCCATGTGTGCAATTTTCCTCAGTTAGAATATGTGATAAATATGATAGAGATGGAATTTTCTAAATGTTGGTGTATTGAAGTATGTACTCCTGTGCTAATTCTTTTTAGACACATTATGCAGTTTCATGCATTTTTTGAAGAATAAATTGTTTCGATTGCCTGAAATCACTAATCCTTGTTGTTATAGGGACCCAGTACTAGAACTGAGCCCAGTGCTAGCACAAACTAAATCCCCAAAGCTATTTTTATTTAGTAATTTAAATTCCATTGAAATAGTGTATGTAGGTCACCAGAAGTAAGAAATGTCTACACGATTATATCAGAATAACATATTTTTAATAGTGTCTACCAAATAATCTCTCTTTATTTTATGCAAGCTAATGAAATATTTTGTATTCAGCACTTGGGGTCATGTCATTTGATTAGTGCTATGGGAGTTCTTAAATATTTAAGAACTAAACCTACTGCTTGTCAGCTAACCTTAGATTATCTTCCTCATAATACGTGTCGTTCCAGTGCAAATGAATTACACACAGACCAAAGACTGGAAGGCACACAGGAAGGCAACAATAAATCAGGTCATCCCATTGGAGAATACATAGTAATTGGAGAATTTGCTAAAACTATGTAATTGGAGCAAGATGTGGAAATTTTCTAATTGTTAACAATAAACTGTAATATCTTTTATTTGCCCACAAATAACACTTTCAGTTACAAGACAAAGCTTTAAAATGTCAAAATATTTCTAAAGCTGTTTGGTCAAAAACATATGTTAAAATATATATATTAAAAATTTAAACCTAGGCACACTTCATACTAAAACAGTGTTCTTGTCATTTAAATTCTATTGTAATTCTTAACCCAGGGCACTCATGAATGATATCTGAAACAAAGCTATAGCTATGAAAAGAGTAGTTAAAAGCAAAGACTAACTTAAAGAAGCATAGCTTTTCTGAGGTCATTTTTCTGTCTCTTTATGTGTGTCCTTATGTAATATGGAGAGCCTTTCCTCACTTAGGCCATCTGCCCCTTTGTCAAATACACTTGAAATTGTTGGTGGAATTCAAATGATTTAGTATGATAATCTCTCTGAAGTGAACTTTAAATGTTAGTTTCACACAAAAAAAATGATTTTTAAAGTATAACAAATTTCTGACTGCCATTAAATATGAAATCTGAAGTAGAATAATTTAAGAGAGGTTTATTTTGTCAATTTCACCAACTGTAACTGATTTTTTTTCTTTTTTTAACGAGAGGCAGTTTTGGGCTGGGATTGCCTTCGAAGAATAATCGTGCCAATATCCTCCCAAGTCTGCATTTCATGACATCACATTGAAATCTTCAAATCAGTCATTTCGGGGGTATTTACAGTACATAAATCAGTAAATGCTACAAATCAGGGTTCCTCTCCACCGTACCCAACTGATTATTGACCATTTACCAACATATCCCTGTGATGCTGACACTAGTGATTTCTGTTTGGCCTGAGCTATATGTCCCCAATTACTAAGGTGAAATGCTTCAAAATAAAGCAGGCTCTTGTACTTTTTGAAATAATATAGTTTGTTGCGTGTGGTTAACTTACTTCCTGCCTAAAGATGCCTAAGCTAAAGAAAAATGCTGATTTTACACTTTTTGTATTCCATTACCACACTCGACAACTTGAACATATTTTCCTAAAAGAATCTAATTAATGGTTAAGAGGGGAGAGCCATTAAATTTAGATTGCTTATTAGTAAGTACATAATGAAAGAATCGGCCAGATCCAAGGTGAAAATGAGGTCAAATGCAGAATTTTTGATCGGATGTTTATTTAACAAATTTTAGTTGAACGCAAATGAATAAAAATACACACTCTGCTATCCAGGGTGGTGGTAAGAAAATAAGTTATTCTATTGAAAAGACAAACACCTAAACCAATATTTATAGAATGCTGTAATAACTACTTTCTTAAATGTCCAGAGTATTCTGAAAAACCTAGAGACCCATCTGAGGTTTGAAGTCATAGATCTAACCACCATTCTTTTTAACTATTTATTTTCATTGGTATATAACTGACACACAGCATAGTGTAAATTTATGGGTGTATACAAGGTTTTGATTTGATACATTTATATATTGCAATATGCTTACCACTGCAGTGTTAGCTCACACCTCTATCATATCAGTAATTATCATGTCCTTTTTGTGATGGGAACAAACAATTAAGATCTACTCTCTTAGCAACTTTGAAGTTTATAATACAGGATTGTTGTCTATAATCATTTTGCTGTGTATTATCTCTCCAGGATTTATTTATCTACTATGCATATATGTACCCTTAACCCACATGTCTCCAATTTCTCCACCCTCTAGCCCATGGTAACTACCATTCTACACTCTGTTTTCACAAGTCTGGCTTTTTTAGATTCTACATATAAGTGATACCATAAAGTATTTTTCTTTTTCTGTCTGACTTATCTCTCTTAGCATAATGTCCTCAAGATCCATTCATGTTTTTGCAAATGGCAGGATTTCCTTCTGTCTCGTGGCTGAATAATATCCACGTCTTTATCCATTTATCCAATGAGGGACATTTAGGTTGTTTCTGAATCTTCACTGTCGTGAATAATGCTGCCATGGGAATGCGTGTATCTCTTTGATATCCTGTTTCCATTTCCTTTGGATACATATTCAGAAATGGGATTGCTGGATTATATAGTAGTTCTATTTTTAATTTTCTGAGGAAACTCCATATCGTTTTCCATAGTGGCTCAACAAATTTACATTCTCAACACTGTACAAAGATTCCCTTATCTTCACATCTTGCCAACATTTGTAATCTCTTGGCTTCGTGATGATAGCCATTCTAACAGGTGTGAGGTGATATCTCATATTGGTTTTAATTTGCATTTCCCAGTTGACTAGCGGTGTTGAGCATCTTTTTATTTGGATGTCTTCTTGGAAATATATCTATTCATTTCTTCTGCACATTTTTAAATCAACAAAAAATCACAAGGCATGCTAAAAGACAAGAAAAAACAGTCTGAAGAGACAAAGCAGTCAATGGTATCTGACTCAGAAATGACACAGATTTTGGAATTAATAGAGAATTTAAAATAATTATGATTAATATATTAAGGGCTATAATGGAAAAAATAGACAACATGAAATACATATGGGAAATGTAAGTAGAATGCAATTCTAAGAAACAATCAGAAGGAAATACTAACAATTAAAAACATATAATAAATCGGGACTTCCCTGGTGGTCCAGTGGTTAAGACTCTGTGTTTCCACTGCAAGGGGAGTGGCTTTGATCCCTAGTCAGGGAACTAAGATTCTACATGCTGCATGGAGAGGCCAAAAAAAAACCTCCCAAATCACAAAAACATATAATAAATGAAGAATACCTGAAACGGGCTCATTAGTAGACTGTACATGGCTTGAAGACATGTGAATAGAAATTTCCCACTGAAATGTGAAGAGAAAAAAAAGAATGAATAAAAAACCAACATCATATCAAAGAACTGTTGGAAAATTTCAGAATGTATAACGTGTAATTGGAATATCTAGATCAACAATTCATGTGAAATTGATTTTATTATGGAGAGAGCTAGGGATCAGGTTTTATTTTTATTTGAATATCCAGCTGATCTGGAACCAGAACTAGTTGTTGAAAAGGTCATTATTACAGGCTGAATTGTTACCCTCATCCTCAAATTAACGTGTTGAAGCCCTAACCCCAGTACTTCAGAATATGACCGTATTAGGATATAGGGCCTTTAACAAAGTGGGTAAGTTAAAATGAGGCTGTTAGTGTGGGCCCTAACCCAATCTGATTAGTGTCTTTATAAGAAGAGGAAATTTGGACACTCGAATGGACACCAGGGATGTATGTACATAGAGAAAAGACCATGTGAGGACACAGCGAGAAGGTAGCCATCTGCAAGTCACAGAGGGAGGCCTCAGAACAAACCAAACCTGCCAGCACCTTGATCTTGGACTACTAGCCTCCAGAACTGTGAGAAAATAAATGTCTCTTGTATAAGCTACCCAGTCTATGGTATTTTGTTATGACGGCTGTAGCAGACTAAAACAGACATTTTCCTCCTGCTGCTCTATATTGCCACCACTTCCATATATCAATATTTTACACCAATGTTTTGTTCCAATCATTTTGTTTCAAATATCAAAATCCACATTTTACATGAGTTCAGCAGTGTAAGAAATCTTGATAACTGTAGAACAAATATTCCTACTTTCTTCTTCAAAGTTGATTTTGCTATTCATGGCATTCTCAGTTTTATACAAATTTTAAGATGTGAATGTCAGAATACAAGCATTTTGCTAGATTTTTATTTTACATTTTAATTGAGCTTGCATTGAGCCTACAAAGCAATATGAGGAGAATTGACATCTTTACAATATTGAGCCTCAATACAGTATTCATCGTATGTAACATGACTCTTTTTAGATTTATTCCTGTGTATTCAATATTTTCAATTACTGTATAATTAATATATATTGTCATTTGTTGCTTTGCTGCAAAATTAAGACTGATTTATCAATTTTTGTATATTGACCTTAGATTTTTATATATTGACTAGCAAACATCTAAACTGGATGATAAATTCTAATAATTATAATAGATTATTTTCAATTTTTATGTATACAATCATATTAATTAGCAAATACAGTTTTATTTTTTCTTTTCCAGTTTATATAATTCTTTTTCTTGCTTTGCATTACATTTATCACATTTTAACAATCCTCATACAATGTTGATTAGAAGTATTAATAGCAGGCATCTTTTTTAGATTTTTGTAGTTAGAGAACATTTGTATGATGCATGATGTAGGTAGACTTTTTAAGATGGCCTTTATAATGTAAAGGGACTTTCCTTCTATTCCTATATTGCCATGAGTTTCATCACTAATAAATTTTGAGTTGATTTTGTTATTGTAATACTGGTTCTAAATTTTCCATCTGAATTTTTTATGATTTGTAGTTCCTTTTTCAAAATTTTAATCTCCTCTTTTATCTTTTCTAATCATATTAGACATATTTATTTTAAATTTGTGTTTGAAAACTCCAATATCTGTCACATCTATGAGTCTTCCATTTTTATTGTTTCTCTTAGTTTTCAGTTGCATTGTCCTGTCTCCTTGTGCCCAGGTTATTATTAGTATGTACCAAAAATTATATGTAAAAATTGTAGTAACCTTGTGAGACCTAAGATGATGTTATCTTCTATTAGGGTCACTAGTGAACTATCTTTCCTGATTCATGGATATTGTGATAAATTAAGTTGAATTTCAGTCCCTGGGGAGGCCAGCTTATTTCCACTTCTCTTGTACTTCTTGTCCCAATACAAAACTATGAGAGATAACGTCGACTCTGATTTATCTAGTAGCCCTTTGTAACTGTTGAATTATTTTCTTAGCTTCTCTCGTTCAATGTCACCTCTTTTGGAATTAGTCGATACCTTGGTTGAAAAGAAATTTCAAATGCTTGCTTCTTTGCCTTGGTTTTTACTTAGTCTTTAAGATCACATCTCCATAATTTTGAGCTATAATTATAGCTATGTGAAAGTAACTCATTTTTTTTCCTCAAGTTTTTTATAGCTATTCTTTCTGGGGGGCTGCTGCGCCATGTGGCATGTGGGATCTTAGTTCCCTGACCAGGAATCGAACCTGCACGTCCTGCAGTGGAAGTGTGGGGTCTTAACCACTGGGCTGCCAGGGAAGTCCCTAGCTATTCTGGATTTCACAGAATTGGTTTGCTTTATTGCAACAAAACATAGTGCAACTTAATGCAACTGAAACTCTAAACACAATTTTCCCTTTTATCTTTTGTGCTAAATTATATTTATAACAAGGTATTTCACCAAATGCAAGCATCTCTTTGTTTTCTATATAGAGTCCCTCTCTATAAAGCATAGATGTGAGTAGTTGGGGTGGAACGTGGGTACCTACATCATACTATATTCTCGTCACTTCCTTAACCCATTTCAGGGCCCAGATGTCTATACCCGACACTGCCACCTGATACAACTGTCCCTAACATGCAAGATTACACAAAGGCATATAGACAGACTATCAAGATTCCAACTGCTAAATCTGGGACTGAATTCTATTTTCACTTAGTATTGATTCTTGCTATAAATTTTTGTAAATGACACCATCATTTACGTAAGTTTCAGGCCAAAAATCTAGCAGTCTTAGACTCTTCAGTTTCTTTCACACCCTATATACAACCCATTAGCAAATCTGTCAATTTTAATTTCAAAATATATCCTAAAATCCTACAAATTTTCATTTTGTGCAATATTTAAACTACTTTTGAATACTTCTTATTTCTCAACTTGACTACTCAAAGCACTTTCTTAATGATCTTCAAACTTTTCTTCTTACCCCTCTGGATTATATTCTCTATAGGTTCCACATACGAATCACATAACCACTCTTCTGCTATAAAAAAAAAAGGCTTTATATTTTACTTAGAATAAAATATAAAGTCCTTATTTCAGCCTAAAGTACCTTATGGTTGCTCCCCATGCATGCCTCTTTGGACTCACTTCATACTAACTTCATCCTTCAAATTCTACTATTGACCAAAAGTCATTAGCTTGTGTAACACTTTTGTTATCATAAACTAATATAACCCACTTCCTTTTTTTACTCCAGTTCTGCTCAACTCCAGCCTTCTCAAAGTGGAGAACTACATTGTGTGCCTGCTATTTAGAACGCCCTAAAAGAATATTTATTTATTAATCAAAATAATACATGAATGGCCCTTCTTTAGTATAATCATGATTCCTTTTTTGTCAAATGTGAGGTCATATTAGGGAAAATAGCATTGCATATTCTGAATAAAATAAATAAAAATATTAATATTTACTGAGTTAGAAAAAGACTAATATGCATACAACAATTAGTGGAACTAAGGCAATACCCAAAATCCTAAGAAATACTTGGGCTCTTACTTTAGAAACCACCTCTGTAGAGTTTTCTATTTGTTGGAAAATTTTGCAACCTTCAATTGTTTTTTATACTTAAAATATAAAAACAAATGTGAAAACATTTTTAAAAATGTATACGTCTTGTAAATATTCCACATAAACATGCAGCAGTTAGCTTCCTTATATGTACAGTCCTGAGTTCTTTAGGAGGCAAACAAGACAATATGTTACTTCTTACAGCTTCGAGTTAAAAATGTAGTGATAGTAGAGAGACAAAGTAGGTTAATACTGTAAAAAGAATAATGTTCATCACTTCCAGAATCTTTAGCAATAATGTGTGTGTTTGATCGTTTGAAGGAATTTTTTAAGTTATGCTTTTCCACTTTGGGTTTTGCTCTTAGATATAAAAATGGAATTAGCTCCCTTCCCAAATTCACAATGGAAACAATCTGGACTAACTTCAAATTCACTGCTTTATTCAAACCCGTCAGAGAGCTGAGGTTAAAAATAGGAGGAAATTCGGGCCTTCAGGAGAAAGGGTAAGGAAGCACACCCTTACCTAGAGAAGATGCAACAGGTAAAAGTTTAGGTACAATAGTTGACACAGTGGAGAAGGCCAAGTGCAGGCTGGTGGAACAGTGTGAGACCCATGGGGGCTGCAGAAACTGAAGCGTCTGTGCCCTCTTACAGATTCCTCCTCCACAAACCCCACTGAGAGCTCGAACAGAAGTTTAGAAAGAACACTAAAAGCTGTCCCTTGTGGTGCAGACATAGAAGAGGGGAACATCAGGAGAGCAGGAGTGTCAAAAGCAAATCCCAGAGCCCCTGCGATACTAAAGCACCACAACCTCAATCTGTGGGGAGGTGGCAAGACGCTTTACTGCCATTAGAATGGTGCTGAAAACTCACTGCAGCTGGAAGAGGAGGAAAGAGGCGGAGGCGTGGGGAGCCTGCTTCTGTGGGAGGGGTCAGGATTAAACTAGGGCACAATAATTAAGCATGGATTTTATGGAGCTAATTTCTTAGTGGACAAAAATGTCATTTTAAAAATGAATACCTCCTCCGGTAAGTAATAGGATCTGTGTTAAACATACAAATCTCCTAAATTTCAAATTAAAATGAGGTGAAATTCAGTACAGCTTAATCTAAGATTGTATTTTTCATTATGAAATTTATTTTTGTTTAGGCTCTTGAAAATCTTCATTGCTTGCTGAAATGTATTAAATAATTACCTTAAAGTATAAGCTTTGTAGGTTATCTCTGTTCTTTAGAAATTGAATGAAGTACTAAGAAATATCAGGTAAACAATACCAAGGCAATAAAGAGCCAGAACAAGTTCACCATCACAGTGAATAAATAGAAGGGAGATGAATGCTTCCCAGGTAGCATAAGATAAAGGCACAACATCAGGCATATTTTCTTTTTCTTTAAAATATTGTATTCATTTTAACATTTACTAAAATATGCACATAGACAAAACTCTAATAATACAAACAAGTTTAAACATTAGACACTTTTTGATAGCATTTGTTTTAACTCATTTGTTGCCCCTTTCCTTTGTAAAACATGCTGAACATGATTGGAAAAAGAACGTTTTCACTTATGAAAAGTAAGAATGTTTTAAAAAGCTTGACAAAGTAGAGGCACTAAAAATATTTGCTGCTGAAAAGGTGTGGATGAGACAACTGTAAAAGATCAGAAATAAAAAAACCAAAAGTATTAAGGACGATCCTGCATTTAGATATCTTTGCAAGTGTCTCTAAGTTCTCACCTCACCTTAAAGAAACTGAAAATGGGAATTGTGGAAGGCATGCTGCAAGTAGGGTTTATAAGGTAAAAATGATAGGTACCTATCCTCAAAATAGGGAGCAGAAGCTCAGCTCTATAACAAAATATTATGAAAAAATATAGTTTTATATATTTGATGTTAAAGTAAGATAATTTATTTTTCCAATTAACCAAAAACTCCTAATCCCAATGGATAAGAATTTCTGCCCCTATTCCCTGATTCTCAGCCACAAAAGACAGTGATTTTGACTCTTCACAACACTTCTTTACACCATTTCTTTTTATAGTACTTTTTGATTATTTTCAAGCAGTTTTTATTATTTGTCCATCTATATTTTTTTCTTATTTTTATTTTAAGTAAGACTTTTGGGGGGCAGTTTTAGTTTCACAAGAAAATTGAGAGAAAGTACAGAGATTTCCTATATACCTTCTGCTCTCATACACATAAAGCCTCCCCCATTATCAACATCCCCAACAGAGTGGTACATTCGTTACAACTTAAAAACCTACATTAACATATTATAGTCATGCTAAGTCTATAGGTTACATTGTCGTTATTCTTGGTGTTGTACATTCTATAGTTTTGAACAAATGTATAATGACATGTATCCATTATTAAGGTATCATATGCAGAATTTTCACTACCCTAAAAATCCTCTATGCTTTGCCTACTCATCCCTCCCCATTCCACAAGTCCTGGAAACTACTGTTCTTTTTACTGTCTCTGCAGTTTTGCCTTTTTTCAGAACGTCATATAGTTGGAACCAGACAGTATGTATGATATATACATAGCATGCATAACCTAATCCATTGTATTATTATTTTGAACAAACTTCTGTTAAATCAATAAGAAAAATAAAATTTTTATTTTACCTTTACTTATTCCTTCTTTGATGTTCCTCCTTACTTTATGTAGATCTGAGTTTCTGACCTACATTATTTTCCTACTTTAAAGAACAACTTTTAAGATTTCTATCGTCTACTGTCAACATATTCCCTAAAGGCTTTAATTTCCCTTCACTTTTGAAGGATAATTTCATCAGTACAGAATTCTAGGTTCGTGATTTTTATTTTTCTTTCAACACTTGAAATATTTCATTTTACTCTCTCCTTGCTTGCATGGCTTCTGAGGAGAAGTTGGATGTAAATCTTATTATTCATCCTCTGTAGGTAAGGCTTTTTATTCTCTCTGGTTTCTTTCAGGAGTTTTTCTTTATCTTTGACTTTCTGTATTTTAAAAATGATATGCCTAGGTGTAGTTTTAGGGGGTCCTTATCCTGTTTAGTGTTCTCTGAGCTTCCTGGATCTGTGGTTTGTTGTCTAAAATTAATCTGGGGAAATATTAGCCATTATTATTTCTTCTGTACTTTTCTCTGTTTCTTCTTCTTCTGATATTCCCATTACATGTATATTTCCCCTTTTATAGCTGTCTCATAGTCCTGGGATACTTTTTTTGTCTTTGTTCTTTTTTCAGTATTCAAGGATTCTATTGATATATTTTCTAGATCAGAGACTTCTACCTCAGTTTATATTTAATTTTTAAAACTTCTTTCTTGTATCTTATTACACTAATCACCTAGTTTGATTTCTATATATTCTTTTTTATTATATTTATTTTTATTATATTATTGGGTGTCTTTTTCTCCTCCTATTTTTGTCTATTTTATTTCATTCTCTTATCATCTTTGACTATCTTTCAGGGTTTATTTTTCTATATTTTCTCTGGGTCTTTGAGTTTTATGTTTTATACAGGTTTTGTGATTCTTGTATTGTCATTTACATATAAGAACAGAAAATAACTTTTAAAATATGACTGGGAGGTCTGTGTACATGTCCAGAATTTGTGAAACAGCTGTGGATACATGAGAAACGAATATACCATTACGTTGAGGATACACTAAATGCCACCAGGAGAAAGTACCAAAACTAACATGAGTTCTCAGTTCCCCATTGTTTTCCATTATTAGAAAATAATATTCTTTCTTTGGTGGTTTTATTTTCTTCTTAATTTTGTCTTAAGTATTTATTTATTTGTAAGCTTGTTTGTTCATTTTTCACCTGGGGTTAGATAAGTAAATGCCGGTGTTCTGTGCACTGGGTAAAATAGGGGTTGAGATGAGAGAGTTCTGTTCCACCTGTTCCTATAATCAGCCTACATCTCACCATCCTGTCCAACCCTCCAAGGATCTCCTGAACAGATAAGCTTCCTCTTTTGGTGTCACTCTCTTTGCTAGTAATTTAGGCAACAATTTCAGCTGCTCTGCTCCCCTTCCTTCACCATAAGTTTAAAGGAATTGTGTGAACTAAATGAATGCTTTAGTTTTTTCTACCATCTTGAATTAAAAACTCTCTAGTTTCTACTGTTAAATTTTTTGTTAATCTAGTTATATATTTGTAAAAAGTATTAAAGCACATATTTCCAACTCTTCATTACTCTTTTATGGAAATAATTTTAATTTGTTGAATTATGGAGAAAACTGATGAGAATGATTTGTATTTAAATTTGAAAATAATGCCTTCCGGAAGCGAATGTGAAGACTTTACGTCAAGATTACCTAAAGCTGTTCAATCGTGATGGCTTGATTGCAAAAGCATCTAGTTGCACTCGAAATTCAATGTACTTTTAAGTTTATCCTGTCAATGATAAATGAAGCTGGATATCTGTTTTCACAGATTTTATTCAGTAGTTACTGACAGTAGGGAAAAATCTGGCCCCATTCTGATTTGTGCAGAGAGGACAGGGGCGTTTTTTAAAAGGAGAATGAGAGAGTAGGGAAGGAGAGCAAGCAGGGCTCAGGTAGTCAGCGAAATGGAAAGTTACAAACGATTGGTCAGTGTTAGATGCCATTAGACCAGCTGTGTCTGCTGGCTGGCAGTTATCAAATTAGGATTCTATCCTCCCACAGAGACTGGGAAACTAAAGGTCCTATACTTCCTGATGATTACATTTCAAAAAATTGCTTTTAGGTCTTTGAGAAAGACACTCCTGAATTGGAAGATATACACGCATCTCAAATGGACAGAGGAAAGGTTCACAGGTGTAAGTCTTTTTTAGTAAATGCTCTAAGAAAAGGAGGACAGGGCCCTTTCTTCAGGTACTGGATGGAAGAAACGAATACTGCTGACAGCCCTGAGCCAGACAGCAGCTCAAAAGGGGCCAGAGGTTCCCCAGGGACTTGGCCTTAGGCTACTAGAAGCCATGCTAGAGCTGGTCAAGTCTCTTAATGCAGGAGTTTGGACCTATTCTTATGTGCCAAGTGTTTTTTGCAGTTCTCAATCCAATAGTTTAAAAACCCATATTTACTCTAAGAAAAAAAGAACTGTGGATGAACTGGATATATGACATTATTTGGTACTCATTAAACACTGGGAATTTCAGAAATGTCTCTCTTAGCCTTACTAATGTGGGCATTAAATAGAGAAATAAAATGGAACAATAAATAAAAAGTATTGCTTACTTTTTCAAAATTTCAAAACATTGAATGTCATGCAGTTTTACAGAAACATTTTTTCAGCTTAAATGTAAAGAATATAGTAAAAAAAAGCACATTTTATTTTTCTTCTCCTTTGTTCTTGCTTCATTTTTGGCATTGTTGAATATTTTACACTCTTAAAATCCACTCATATATTGGACACCATCAAGCATCATTCTTGATGAACTTCTTGTTCATCCACACTAAAATTATATGTATTAAAATCATTTTAATTATTGTTAAATGATGTAATGTGCTTAACAAAAAGCCAGTTATTTAATTAGCACTCAATAAATGTTAGTTGTTTTGGTTGTGGCTGTTATTATTAACTGACTCATTCTCAGATTCCTTTAGTGGCTATTCTGTATAGATTTAACTTCTTCTTGTCTTTTTACTTATAAAAAGTTGCTTTTCCACCATGTCTACCTATGCTGATTCTCTGTTGAATATCTTCAGCCAACATTCCCTGTTCCGTTCCAATCCTATAAATCCAAACACTTAAAAGTAAGTCTTACTTAATATAAAAAAATTCATAAGTTAACTCAACATTCCACCTTACAAATACCATCAGCCTTCTTCAATGTCTAATTTCCCTCTCCTTTACCTTCCGTTTCCAATGCATTGTATTTTCTAGAAATACCAAACCACCAAGCCTTTTTGACGCCATACTTTTACATTAGCGATACTGCCTCCCTGGGAAAAAAATGGATTTGAGTGTTTCACCAGAAGCATTTCCTACTTTTTTTCCTTAGATTGTATTATTGACCCACTGCTGTGTGGACAGAACTCCACTCTAAAACAATATAACATTTATATTTTAAGTAGTTACTTAATATCTGTTTACTTACTTACCAGGCATTATCTCCCTTGTGTCCGAAGCTTGAGTGCTAGGATCTAGTTTATATTTTAAAATACTTTTAAGTAGATGACAAATATGTAGCTGGTTATAACCACCACTAAAAGTTATACTTCTTAGACAGTATCAAAGTATTTGCATATTTACCTTATGACATTATAATTAGTATCTATGCAAAAATGATGCATAATTGTGGTATGGAATTAGATATTAAAGATAGCAACATGAATCTCTTTAATAGAGGTTATTAAGCCTCGTTATACATGGCTTATACAATCCCAAATCCATTTTTTAGTTCTTCCTCACCAAGCATAGCTTGCTCTCTCTTTTTAATGTGGCTATATGCTCAGATTAGTAGTTGCACTTTCCTAAATTTCTTGCAACAAGTGTTATCCAAGTAACAAAATGCCAACTAACTAGACAAAAAGTTTTCTGGAGCTGGCTGGGAAAGTTTTGCTTTTTCACTACGTCTGATTTGTTGTTTCATCATCTTCCTGTGTAGCACACACAAAAAAATGATGGAAATATTGAGGTATATTTGTGAACATTTCACAATCATGAGCACACCTACTAAAGGTACCGTAACTGAATGATAGTATGTGACAGGGACATTTAAGAAATTGTGAAGTCATTGCAACAGACTTGGGTCATCTACTTTCAGACATGGTAGATGAAAAATAAAATCTACTGTTGATTAAACCATTCTAGTCAGGTGTTTCATACACCTATAGTTAAATGAAATCTCTAAATGATTCAAAATACTATAAGCTGAATTTACTCATTTTAGGAAATTTTCAAAATAATTTGGAGATAGACTTAAGGACTACGATCTTGTAGATTTTATTAGAAACTAAACAAATTCTAATATCATTAATGAAAAACAGAGTATTTTTTAATTTTGCCATATATAGAACATGAGAAAACACACTAAATTCAAAAGCCATCCTTAAGAAAATGATGAAAGCTAAATCTTGCCAAGTCAAATTAGAAACATTTTCTGTTTATGAAGTAGTTGTATGATTCCCTAATAAATAGGAAGCTATGGCTGACTGGGTCTTTTTAATTTGTTTGTTAATACTCATAAATAATTACATGCATCTTGTTTAAGAGTTATCTGTTTCAAAATGAATTCATTCCTTTGAAGATTTGATAACTTTCTAACCACACATACCAAGATTCAGTACTTTATTCCTAGTTTCTTACCTTCATCATGTTCAAATGCTTGATAGCTTTCTCAGAATCCATTCATCTCCTCATCAACTTATTACAACAATTCTGGGATTTTTCTCTCTTGTGCTCAGTGCTTATTGTAATAAAATTTATATCTGCATTCATACACTAGATTAATGTATACCTGGATAAATTTCTTGCACGTTCTATTCTTTTACCACACTTTTATGTTACCTAGATACTTCCTCGAGGCAGGTCTCACATGCCTTCCTTACCTCCCATTCCCTAAATAAAAATACACTGTAATTTTTTTTTTAATTTATAAAAGTGAATTATAGATTCTAGAGAAAAGAAAAGAAGCATATGAAGCAAAAATAGATGTTGATCTAGAGAATCACCCTTGCTAAAAGGATTATTCCCAAAAGGGTGCAGAGCAAAATCTTTTCCTTAACCATGAGCTTCAAGCAGAATTTTTAATTTTCTATTGCTGCAATAACAAATTACTCCAAATTTAGCAGTTGGATGCAACACCCATTTATTATCTCATAGTTCTATAGGTCAGAGTCCAGATATAGCTTCACACAACTGTGTCCTCTGCTTAGAGCTTCATAAAGCTGAAATCAAGGTGTCAGCAAGGTTGCATGTCTTTCATGAGGCTCTGTACCCACTTCTAAGATCATTCGAGTTGTGGGCTGGGTTTAGTCCCTCCTTGTGGTTGTAGGACTGAGGTCCCCACTACGATGCTAGCTGTCAGTTTAAGGGCAGTCTTTGTTCCTAGAGGTTGCCACATTCCTTCTAGAGCTTTCCAAGTAGCCTCTGTCCAGGAACTGCAAGTTAAGTCTCTCTCTCCTTCCAATACCTCCTCCCTCTCCTTCTGCTACACCCCTGGCCTCCAGCCAGAGAAAATGCTCTGCTTTGAAAGGCTCATGTGATTAAATTGGGATCACTCAGATAATCCAGGATAATCTCCTTGTTTTAAGGTCCATAACCTTAATTATATCTGCAAAATCCCTTGTAAAATATAATGTAACACTTTCACAGATTTCAAGGATTAGAAATTGGACATACTGGGAGGCTGTTTTTCATCCTACCACACCAACACATCAAGTTCTTGGAAGAAAAAACAACTACGAAAACACCATTAATTTTACTTTTCAAATTCAAAAATATCTCTTTA
This sequence comes from Grampus griseus, assembly GCF_964374135.1. NCBI lineage: Eukaryota > Metazoa > Chordata > Mammalia > Artiodactyla > Delphinidae > Grampus > Grampus griseus. Next base: position 134,644,477 of record NC_138997.1, on the reverse strand, counting down.
TTCATACGATTCCTCTCATTATTTCTTACTCATTGTAATTTCTCATAATGATGGTAAATTCATATCATTTTCTGCTGTTTTCCTCTGGTTTGAATGTTAAAGATAGTTTTCTGCATGTGTGTGTTTGTTTGTTTTCAGGCATAAGAGAATTTGAAATAAGAGAGCAAGCATAACTTAGATATTTGATGACCATGGCTGTTTTCTCTTTGCCACATTCCCATAAATATTGTCACTTTCCCTTAATATACTTAAGCCAAAGATCACCAAAAACACATCTATAGTTAAATAAATTCAATCTATCACTCATTGCAGCAAGGGAGACACAGATAATGGTGAACCATGGGGTGTCTCCTTAAGAACATATTAGAAAGGACCTATTAAATGATTGGGGGCTTTGGCTGGGTTATTTGAGGGAGGATGTAAGGAAGCAAGTGTTTCCTCTAGACTGGATGCTGTCAGGAAGCAGAGGCAATTCTGTAGTTGTCTATCTCAATAAAATTTATCTACAGAAAGTAGAGACTAAGACAAGAATTACACTGTAATTAGTCAAGGAATATTCATTTATTTTGCCTAGAAAGTGGTGCTTTCTATTTTGGAGGTGCTTTGTATTTTGGAGGTTTTACAATAATCTTGATTTTGTCTGTGCATAGACAAAATTATGGTCTCTCTTTGTCTCATTTTATCATGGTTTCAGAATAACCTTGTCTTAGGCTGCTGCTCTGTGAGATTGTTTATATCTAATGGGAAAATAACATAGCCTAGATGTGAATGCCAGGCCATCTTCTGAATGTCAGGAGATGCTCTTTTTTTTTTTTCTTTTTTAATTCTAATGTGGTAAATGTCTGCTCTTTGTGTTCAGAGCAATTCACACAATATGAAGACTGATCCAATTTTGTAAAATTTCCAAACTGAGTGATTGCCTGGACCAAAACCTGTTCAACCAGTATCTGAATGGAGAATCTAATTTCATTTAAAAATTGTTTCAAGAGAATGTTAGTTTTGGACAATCAACAAAATGTTTGCTGAAAAGAACACTTTGAATAAATAATTCCTATAAATCATTCCAGGGTATATTATCCAAAGTCTCAATTGCAAAACAGAGCTGATTATTTAATCTATTTTTACAATCACTTTCACAAAAAAATACTTCAATACCCTTCAAGAATATGTTGATATTTAACATCTTCTAATTGTTTATCCTAAAATATCAACAGATAGGTATAGATTGAAGTGTAACATTGGAAGCAATATCTTGTAAGGATATTCTATTCTAAATGTATTGAAAATTGTATGTGAATGCCAGGATCTTATTTAAATGGCAATTGGCATGGTATATTATCTCTTGCCATCAAAAATACTTCTTATTATAACTATTTTAATTATTTGAAAGAAAGCTTAATGAGACTAAATGAGTGCTTATTTTGTGTTAGAGAGGATCCTACTAAAACAAATACCAGAATTTTAAAATTGTCTGAGGCCTGACCTCAAACAGTTCACAATCTTCAGTGAGGTAGCAAAGGATGACATAAAATAATTAAATGCAAAATAATGCCCTCAATCTACTTCAGGGGATAATATGTTCTTTTAGTGTGGCCTATTGGCTACAGAATCACTTTTAATATAATAACAAGGGCAAAAGAAGAGGGGTGGAAGTCATTTACAATATATTTTTTAAAGAGACTCCACCTCTTTTTTATTTTTTATATTTTATTTTATTTTTTTAGATGTTGGGGGTAGGAGTTAATTAATTAATTAATTAATTTTTGCTGTGTTGGGTCTTCGCTTCTGTGCGAGGGCTTTCTCTAGTTGTGGCAAGCGGGGGTCACTCTTCATCGTGGTGCACAGGCCTCTCACTATCGCGGCCTCTCTTGTTGCGGAGCACAGGTTCCAGACGCGCAGGCTCAGTAGTTGTGGCTCACGGGCCTAGTTGCTCCGTGGCATATGGGATATTCCCAGACTGGGGCTCGAACCCGTGTCCTCTGCATTAGCAGGCAGATTCTCAACTACTGCGCCACCAGGGAAGCCTGGAACCGTTTTAATAGATATCTCTCCTTTCAATTTCACCAACTAGAAATCTTTTGTATTTAATATACATTAAAAACATTGATGACCAATCAGAAACATTAAGTCTATTGGTCATTCAAATTGCTTATGGAGTTTTTTAAGTTTAATCATTAAAGAAGATCAACAATCATCAAGAAACGAAAGTTTGATATGAACAGTGGATAGAGATCTGAGAAAAACGTGGGCAAGGTTAGCAACTGGTATTCCTAAAAGCCTTCGTAAGAGTACTTTTGTCCAGTGGCTTTAAGAGCAAAGCTAAGAAGGATCAAGAAATCTTGTTTTGAGAAATGAAAGACTAGCAACTCTAGACTGCTTACCCTGGCAGTAGTCACATGTTATTAACAATTGACTATTTAGTTATTGATGTTGATGTTTAGATATTAGGACGCTTGAAAGGTTTAAGTCTCAGATTGCAAACAAATCAGTCTTTTTGAATGAGGCTAGTCCAATATATGTTAGCAGTTAAAATGGGTGTTTATTTGTCAAATCCACTTCTTCCTCTTAGAAACTTTTCGCTCAACTTTGGAATGGAAAGCAAAGCAAAAGATAAAAGTCAGCAGTACAATTTATTCATTTGCCAATGTGTTTTATTTAGTTTATACTTCAGAGTTTTTTGGTTGGTGTTTTCCAAATATCCAGAAGAGAATACTGATTACTCCGAACCAACAGTTTTCCTGCAAGTTACAGGTGTTAGAGGAAAAAGGTTTTACCGTGTAAAAAGACTTTAAAAGGCTTAAAGACACCTGGAATTCTTGCAGCTGTTAGAATGAATGAGAGGTTCTAGCCAACGGGCCAACAGACAGTAGAAGAGAATAACAAACACATTTGGATCCTTGATAATATCTTTGAATTAAAGAGCCCTGTAATCACCCTGCCTTCCTCTATGTGAGCTAATACAGTCTACTTATTTTAAAACCATTTTTTAGTAGATTCTTGATATTTGTAGCTAAAAGTGTCCTAACCTACCTTGTCCTTCTTTATTATTATTTATTTCTGAGGAAATTTAATAAACATTTATCTCTTGCATGAACATACACCAAAAAATTGAGAAATAAAATAATGAACAGAGAAGAGAAAAAATAATGGAATTCAAAGTTGTCAAGAAAGTCTTTAGGTGGAAAGTGAGACCAAGGATTGTGCTTGATAGATGAGAAGGTAGAGGGAAAGTGAGAGAAGGAAATGTCTATATGTCTGACTGAAAAGCCTGATTTGACAGCCCATCACAGTACATTTCAAATATATTTCTTATATGTCAATGTGGCCTATTTTCATGTCCTGAGTCCATTACTCTTAGTTGGTGCTTCAGAGCTTCTGAAAGTGGAATTCTGTTTATCCCATAGCATGTATGATATTAATTTAGTTATAGATTCTAGTCTAGATTTTCTCACTAATAATGATGCTTTATTTATCTGAAACCAATATTTATTAAAAATATATAATTCTAGGTATACTATGTGAACACAGATGTAAAACTCAATTGGTTATCTCATGAAAAAACTTCCCAGTAGTCATGAAAAAACTAGAGAAGAAAGAGCAACAACATTTTTGTTTCTCTAATCATAGAATTTTTTTAGTGGGTCTTTGAAATAAATAAAAATTTGGATAATTAAAAAAATTTCAGAAACAAAGCAACGTATGATTTTGAGCTACTTTTACATTTCAGTTATCTAATTTTAGGATTAACTTTGCCAGTTATTGGTCCACTATTCACAGCCTATACATTAGTAGTTTCTTAGCATAGCACTATTTTTATCTATTAATAAAGGCATTTCATTAACATATTCACAATCAACACTTTTAACATAAATTGATATTTGCTTGCATTTGCGTTATAAGACAGGTTTATAGATTTGAACAAATCAGATCACATGTAAGGTAAAAGCAATTAGTAATTTTTTCGACATTGACAAGTAAAAAATTTTTTGTTTTGTTGAACTTTTATCATCAATGATGAGTTCCCTATCATTAACCATAAAGTTTAACTTCCAAAATTATAGCTATATTTTTTTTATGTTACAGAACATAGTAATATAAGAGATGGCTTGTTTATATGAGTGCCTTAAATGTTATTAAATCAAATTTTAATTGCCAAATATTTATTCAAAACCATCTTTTAAAAACTACTTAATATTTAAACATGTAAGTGTTTTGTTGTATTTATAGGTGAATACTAACGGTACTAATACTGATTCCAATCACTAACAACAAATACACACTTAGTACAAAAGAGTACAGTTAAAAAAGAAAGTATAGACACAATCTCTTACTTAAAAGAAATTACATTATTCTTGTGATTTGCTATATGATTAATAAAATTTAGGGGACATTAGTTTTTGTATTTGAATATTGCTATATCAACATTAATGTGAAATGCAATTAAAAAACTTTTTTCCATCAGTGTCTGTAGTTATTATTTGTAGAATTTCTTTTAATATCTTCTTTTATATGTCATTGTATATTTAGTCCCTACACGTTTTCCTAATATGTTATCTCAATTGATACAGATAGATTTAGATTTATTCTGAAGCAACATAATTCCATTAAAAAATTATAAATCTCTAAAGTAGAGATTATTTTACCAGCAACACTAATCATGGCGAAATACAGCTATAGTATATTGCAGGCCATATATTTTTAAGCTTAGACAATTGAGTGTTCTACATATTTATTATATGTAGTTATAAATATATATACATATATATATGGAAGGGCTTACAGTAATACATGTATTTTTCATGAGAGAATGAAATTTAAATAATATTTAAAGTACTGCATTATGCAAAATTATATGATTATGCAAAATAATGCAACTTACTATCTTCTCTGAACTGAGATTATCCCATTTACTTGTTAACTTGGCTTTTAATTTGTTAACATTTTTTGTAATATTTTAATTTTTATTATGGTGTTAATATGCTAAAACTTTTTTCCCATTCATATTCTTTGGAAATTTACATATGTTATTTTTATAATTTTATTTATTTATTTTTATTGGAGTATAGTTGCTTTACAATATTTTGTTAGATTGTACTGTACAGCAAAGTGAATCAGCTATACATATATATATATCCCCTCTTTTTTGGATTTCCTTCTCATTTAGATCACCACAGAGCACTGAGTAGAGTTCACTGTGCTTTACATATGTTATTGACAGTCTTAGTTTTATCATTTTAACATGATTGATCATTTAGTCATTTGAATATTCTCCTCTTTCAGAAACAATGCAATAAATATTCTTCAACAGGTAAAATTATTCACTTTCACAAGAGTTTCTCTATGATTTATACCCAGAAAAAGAATTCTTGTGATTTAAGTTATATGCATATTTCTAAATACTGAGAAAAAACTATCCAATGTGTTATTTCTATTTACATTTTCAGAGTATAAGCTTTATTTCTCAAAGGTATTTCTCAAAGTTAAAGACAGTTTGGGGACAATTTCAATTATGGTTACATGCAAAAACCCTAGATAAATATTTATAAATTGAATCCTTTTAATTTTGCATACTCTCTTTATATTGAAGCAAAACTTGGATTAAGGTAAAAGTCATGGGGCCTTATTTATTTCCTTCATAATTATAAATGCTTCTCATCTGAATTCTGGAACTATTTACTCTTACTGTGGAGAAATATGAGATCAGGCTAATAACACTCCTTCTCTTCCCCTTTGTAATCTGATTTTTCTGTCTTCTATATTAAACTTGAGTAACTAATGAGTTTATTTTAATATTGCTTTTCCCACATTAGCTTAGGTAGAAGATAGACCTTTGTATTGTAATATTCATATTTTTTAAGCGATTGTTTCTCTGATATTCTTCTTTTTTTGCATTATTTTCTGTTCTCTTATTTGGGACCATTATTTTTGTCCACATTGGAACTTTTCTGTTTGTCTTCCAATTCTGCAATTTAATATTTATTTATATTTATATCTTTTGGCTTTTCCCCAACATTTGGTATGGCTTTCAATAGGTATTTCAAATGTTCTCACTTGTAATTTTTTGACTTTTAATGTTATAGTAATCTCTAAACTCTTTTTATTCTTCTCTTTTATAAGTTGTCAACTTTTTAATTTTTTAAAAAAATTGTTTCATCATTGAGTTGTTGATGTATTTTTTCAATTTTGTTTTGCTTAGTAATACCATGCTGTCCATAATTTTGTTGAGTTATTAATTGGAATTATGTCTTTGAATAATCCTTCTCTGCTATAAATTCTTTATCTTTTTTATATCATATGTAATTGTATCTTGGAGAATATTACTTATTTTTAAATATATTCATCAATTTATTGAAAAATTTTATTGTGGAGAGATAAAGCAGAGAGGTAGAGACCTGAAAAGTGTCCACATAAGGTTCATGTTTGTTGTTTTAAATATTCTCCCATGAAATCTGTTTTTTTCTTAGCGATAGTGCTTTCAAAGGTTAGTGTTTCAAAGACTGGTGCTGCAGAAAGTAAAGCCATTAAAATCACAAGGACACTTTGTGTTTCCTGGATGTCTCTGCTTGCCTTCCATTTTTAGAAACATCTGGCTAGGTTGCTAAATTGAAAATAGAAGTTTAATTTAAGCAAAATGTTTACCTTGGCACAATTCTGTCTTCTCCATGGGGAAATGTTTCATTTCATGATTTGATCAGGATTCTAAGACATACTATTCTTTTTTCTTAAATAAATTTATTTTATTTATTTATTTTTGGCTGCGTTGGGTCTTTATTGCTGCATGCGGGCTTTCTCTAGTTGCTGTGAGTAGGGTCTAGTCTTCGTTGCGGTGCGCGGGTTCTCATTGTGGTGGCTTCTCTTGTTGCAGAGGACAGGCTCTAGGCACGCAGGCTTCAGTAGCTGTGGCACGCAGTCTCAGTAGTTGTGGCACATGGGCTTAGTTGCTCTGCAGCATGTAGGATCTTCCCAGACCAGGGCTCGAACCCATGTCCCCCACATTGGAAGGCAGATTCTTAACCACTGCGCCACCAGGGAAGTCCTAAGACATACTATTCTAATCAACAGAATTCTAGATGGGATTTTCAAGACTAATAATGATTTCTAGAAAAGTGTGCATTTTGTTCTTTATATTAGTTTTTTATTTTTCTGACATATCTTTTTCTACTTTAGTGCAACTACTACAGAATTTGACAAGAACACTCTCTATAGCTTAGTTTCTTTAGTTGTTTCTTTGTTTCATGGAACACTTGTCTTTTAAATATTGTGTTGTTTTCTTTCATTCTTTGTGGGTTTTAAGGGAGATAGATGAAGTAAAAATTACTTTAGGCAACTACATTTCACAAAAGTTCCAAATATCAACTTTAAAATTATTTCTTTCCTAATGTCTTCACAGTAACAGAGCCTATAAGAAATAATTGAGAGGAAAACTTTAAATACACACACACACACACACACACACACACACACACACAAGAAACAAGTGCTATCAGTGACTGTACACAGTGACACTATTACCATGTCTTCCTCCAGATAGAAAGTTAAAATAAAGTTTACTGCTATTGAATATTTTGTTAACAGAATTATAGTGGAAACATGATGTGTTGATGCTTAAAAACTGAACCTTTCAACTGAAGTAAAAAATGAACATAATAAAACATTCAATGAGGGAAACATATGCAGCTATAAATTCTGAAGCTATGTGCTTATATACTTACTGTCCCTTCTCATCAGGAAGAGCTATATAAGTGGCAGTTGCTTGTCCCTGGTTCTTACAACCACAAAGCTAGACACATATTAATTACATTACTCAGAGTAGGACAATTTATCTTAATGTTTCAAACTTGGCATGTGAGTTTTACATAGCTGAACTGTATAAATCAGGAAGCATACTTACTGTAGCATCCTGGATTCAGGAGTTTACACATCTTCTTATCAATTTTAAAAAATGAATTTAACATCTCTTTGACTACTTGGGGATGTCTACTCTCTCTTGTCTCTTCCACTTTATTTTCTCAGTCTCTCTGTACTCCATGTTTTTCTTTTATCTGCAACTAGTTCATAGGTTATCACTTCAAATATGATGAACCCAATTACCTTGTCACATTGTCTATACAACATATTTGTCTAGAAAAATCCCAGCCTTGAATAAAATACTCATTTGTGGAAGCCAAGTCAACCTTGTTAGAGAACACTTGACTATGCAGATTGGCTCCGTTTTAAACTCATGATCACCGGATTCAACAATGCTCCAGGTTCATCTTTGCTTTCCTTATCCTTTCTTTTCCTTTCTTTCTTTCATTCTTCCAGCTGCCCTCCCTTCTCCCCTCCCTCTCTCCTCCCTCCTTCCCTTTCTGTCTTTCTTTCTTTCTCTCTCTCCCTCCTTTCTGTCCTCCCTCCCTCCTTTTATTATGATTATTTCAAAACATCATCTATATTCACCTAAAATTCTACTCTAAGAAAATAATCTCATTTTTTACTCCAAAAAGGAATGATAAGCAACAACATAGGAATCCCTTCAAATTGTACCTCTGAACCAAAAAACCTACTTGCACCAACACATTCATTCCTCTTTTACAATGTAAATTAGCCTTCTCTTGCTTTCCAGGTTGATTCCTTCTAACGAGGTTCTGATTTCTATCTTTGCTTCCTTCTCAAGAACCTCACTTTGTCGTTCATTTCTTGTCTTCCTTGTATCTTCAGTCTCAGGCTCTCTGGTGATGCATTCTCATAAGCTTTTAAATGTGCTCCAATCTGTCACCAAACAAACAAACAAAAAATTCCTGAGCTACAAAGATGCTGACACATATGTAACATTTCTCTGGAGAGCTATCCATTTAACTATCCATAGGCAGGTTAAGATCAATATTTATAAACAGAAATAGTAATTTTTACAGCTGGTCCTATCCTGCTCTTCTTCTTGTATTTTCCTCTCTAAATGAAAGTCACAAACATCCACCAGACAACTAAGAGATAAAGTGTGGCTTGGTATGATATATAATATATATGTATATTATAGAATGGTACATAAGTATATTGTGAAGAATTTGGAGTTGAAAGGATGATTTTTTAGTTTAAAGAGAAATTCATTATCAAATTAGAGAAAAAATAAGACAAAAAAGAGGCTATTTATAAAGATGGACACTTCAATGTGAATAAGTACTTTTACCATTAAACAATTCATAAATTAAATGTTCAAGGCATTTTTCTCTATGTAGAATTATTTGCATATGTAATCTTAAAATATACATATTCTACTTTAATTTTTATAATATTTATATATGATATTGTAATTTTAAAATAAGAGATTTTATTTAGTTACTATTTTTTAATATTGTAGGATGTAGAAATACTGGCAAGGAAAAGTTAACAAAAAGTAAAATAAGTGATAATGCACTTTTACAACAAAAGATAAATGTATCAGTATATAAAAATTTCCAAGTCCAAATGTTGCCATATATGAAACAAATATGGTTTATAACTCTACTTTGTAATATATGAGCTTAACATGTTTGTGTAAAATATATGCTCATGGAGTAGAAGCATAACTTTTTTGGGAGCTGATTATTTTTTAAACAGTACATCTGAGTGGCTTATCATTATTCTCCTATTGTTAAGAGACTAGTCTCATAATTACCGACTGAAAATGTGCTGAGTTAACAAATTGATTGGCATGCATATTGAAAGGATTTGTTATTGGAGTATAATTGCTTTACAATGGTGTGTTAGTTTCTGCTGTATAACAAAGTGAATCAGTTATACATATGTCCCCATATCTCTTCCCTCTTGCATCTCCCTCCCTCCCACTCTCCCTATCCCACCCCTCTAGGTGGTCACAAAGCACTGAGCTGATCTCCCTGTGCTATGCGGCTGCTTCCCACTAGCTATCTATTTTACGTTTGGTAGTGTATATATGTCCATGCCACTCTCTCACTTCGTCCCAGCTTACCCTTCCCCCTCCCCATGTCCTCAAGTCCATTCTCTAGTACGTCTGTGTCTTTATTCCCCGTCTTGCCCCAGGTTCTTCAGGACCATTTTTTTTTTTTATATTTTCCATATATATGTGTTAGCATACAGCATTTTTTTTCTCTTTCCGACTTACTTCACTCTGTATGGCAGACTCTAAGTCCATCCACCTCACTACAAATAGCAATATGCTTCTTTTTATGAACTAAATAACTTTTATGAATCTGAGTAAAATTTTAAGACCTGAGGTTATCTTGCAATTGGTTAATGATCAATTAAAAAATCAGCTCAAATTTGATATAGTGGATACTGACGGCATCAACTTCAAACAGCTTGCTGATGCGGTAAACAAATTAATGTAAAGCTACCCATTATTTCCAGAAGATTTTGAAATAAATATTTGGAGCTGCATATATATTTAAAGTTAGAGAGGTAAGAAAGAAAGTTCCAAATAACACAGGAAAACTAATTGTGCCTTTAATGTGTAGACAAGTCAGAGCCTCTGTTTTTTATTTATTGGTTTGCTTGAATGTTTGGGAGAAACACTGATTGCTGGCATGCATACATCTTGCATTTCTGAACAAAATTAAAATGTTAAAGATTTCCAGAAGAGCAGGTGATGAGAATTTAGTCAGTTCATAATGTAGAATCAAACATTATTGAATGTTTTGGTATACATAAGAACATAAAAATGAATTGAACACATTCTTGAATTGTCTACTGAATGAAAACAAATGTTATTGATAATTACTATACAATAATAAGAGAAGTTTCACATAGAAATTGGACTGAAGGAGGGAAACCACTTCTTAAGAAGAAAATGAGGAAAATGGACTTCAGGAAAATTCAAGATACATGCAAAGGCACGTAGGCATGACTGAATGTGGGATATTTGGAAAATGTTCCACAGTTAAGCATGGCCAAGGAGCAGGCTGTGACCATTTTATAGATGAGATGCTAAAATACCTGAGACCATTCATCATGCCACGGGTATCACTTCAATCTATAGGGAATCACAAAGTAATGTATACATAGTAATCACGAGATGAAACCATGATCCAGTTTGAGTTTTAGTTTGTATTTTAGAGAAAGAATAGTAGTGAAGAAGATTATTCAGGGAGACAGACTATATAGACAAGGATATTATTATGAATAAACGAGATGAACAATCCTGAGGAATTTTACTAAAACCTGGGGTTTGAGGTGGAGAGAAGGGATTTTTATCAAATATTAAACTTATTTGTCTCGTCACCGTTATCCTTACTTTGTATTTCACGAGTGTTGCATTTAACCCATACCAAATGTAGACAGAAACAAACTTGAATGAGGTATATTTTCAGAATTATAAATAATAAAGACCCTTTCAAACCAACTGCCCTTGAAGTATGTCAATCATTGAGGCAGCTGTGTCATTGGTTCAAATGATTTACATATATTATTTTTATTTGCCCTTATCCTATGTAAATCTTTTATATGACTGTAAAAATTCTACCGACAGCAGTGCCTTTTACCTAGTCTGCTATCTCTGGGCATTAGAATCTGGAGTGAAATTGTAGCAGTGAAACAGGATAGAACAGCTCTGGAGATCCATCTATTTGGAACAGTGAAGGGAAGCTTTAACTGAGGAAGTCTCACAGTATTAAGATGTCAACAGGATTTGTAGCACATTACTGAACCCTCACCAAAGCATGAGGATTATTTCCAATTTACTGTCAGTCAAGTTAAGCACATTTGTATAAGATAAATTATTCATGATACACAATTCTTATGACATAAATTTCCAATTTCTCCTCATTACAGTATCCCTACAGCTAAGTGAATTGTTTCAATTCTAACTATTCCATATTTCTTTTATGTATTTACCCATAGCTTGTTCATGCTATTATGAATTTCCCTGTTTTTCTGCTCTGTGCTGTCACTTCCCAGTATTAAAACCTTCTTTGATGTTAATAGGAAATATTCATATTCTGTTTTTGTCCCTGCAAAATATGTAGGGATCCAACCTTTATCAGAAGGTCTTGCTCTCTTATTTTATGCCATGTGTTTTCTGCTTAGTCAAGAACTACTTTCACTTTCTTTTCCACCCTGACTCCATGGGGGTTCATTCTCTTTACCCCCAACGTCCAGTTGCCATTCTATTAGGTGTGCTCACGATCAAGGCTTCCCTTAGACAAGTGGGGCTACAGTTAATGTATCCTCTGGGTTCTGTTTGCGTATCAGATGAAAATAATTTCTCTACTACTTTAACACATGAGATACATTGTAAATCCTTTGAAAAACTAAAATATTTATCCTGATCTACAGCATCTCTAGTGGCTTTACATTTTTTAGCATTTCATACGTAGTCTTTAGTCAGATATTTGCACATCGGTGGTAAAGAAACACATGCATCTGAAGAATAATGACAAAACAAGTTTAATTAATAGTGTAACAAATGCTATCAAGAAACCATATAAGAATAACATAAAATTGAACTGGGGTTGTTAGTGAGAGTCCAGATGAAGGCTTTACATCACTAACAGCAAAGCTAAAGATATCTAGAAATACGAGGACATTGAGATGCTGTTTGGCTCTGTTTGGGGCAGTATTATTCAAAGTGACAGCAATTATGTCTTGGTTTTACTTGCAATGTTTCTCTACAATGTGTTCAAATATAAAGATATATAATGGCTCATTAGTCACTATTATGTTATTTTTTCATCATAATTATGTGCATATGTTAACTCCACTTGACACCATAAAGAAGAAGAAATATTTATCTTCTAAATCAATAAACTTTAAAAAATCATCACAGCATTATGTTAGAAACTTCAGCATAGATGTTGAAAATAAAATCTCTGGATCTATAGAATTTAGAATGTCACATTAAATTTTATACTATAATAAGAAAAACAATTATCAAGAAGGTCATTATCACTCAGTTAATCCTGCTAGTATCTTTCAATATGTAGATTTATCTAAAGAAATTTGAAATGCATGTAATATTTGATATATTTAAAGACTGAAAAGGTCTTGAATTTTCCCTTTTAGAATTACACTTAATCACACATGAAAATGCCAAATTACTTAAAATAAGACTCTGGAGCCTAAAGTAATTTATGATTTTAAAAAGTTCTTTATTGGTACGTACAGCTAAATATTGCAATAATGTATACAGCATAAAGCGAAACAGATGCAGAAAAACATATCTTTTTAATCTCACTGATAAAGATAGCTACAATAGCAAATCACTTGCATAGTGTCTAGATGGGACCCAATAAATATTTGTGGGCTATTATTTAACTATTTTGTGCTTGGATGATGATAAGAGAACAAAAGAACACTTGTCCTTGGAAAAGAGAAGGTTCTTTTAATGTTACGGTGGTATCATCTAATGCAATGTTTGCCATATCGTATATCTAGACTCAGTGGAGCATGAAATTAATGTAGTGGTTTGTTCCTAACATTTCAACATGAAATAAATTAGATTAAAATAGGAGAAAGTGGATTAAATGGTGTATTTCAAATATTAAGGATAAGTATATTGCATGAAATTTCTATGTGTCTGTATATGCATTTGTTACTATTTAGCCAGTAATAGCTAGTGTGGCCATACAAATTGTTTATTTTTGGCACGCTTTTGAGTTAATGCATCCATTCTGATGCTATAGGCAGTGATAAAATGTCTTTAATACCAACCCTGAATATTATTTATATAATTTTTACATGTGTATGTCAAAGATATTTCTTACTGTTGTTTACAATCAAAATGTTAGAGCAGGACCTGTGACTGTAAATACATTTTTATAATAATGGGTGGTGCCGTTGGGATTTGTGAAATGTACTGCATTAACAAATGGCAGCAACTAATAAAGTTATCTTTGAGCGAAATAAATAAAAATAATTACAATATTTTAAAAAATTAGACTTCCAGTCAGAACACCTAGATGGCATGTTCTGGAGACTACGTAAGATCATTACTTTTTTTTTTATTAGCTACCATGCTTTCTGTTCTCTTTCTTCATCCAGTTTGAAGTCAACCTAAAAACTTTATGGGAGCTAAATGTTTCCATTTTTTCAGTAATGAATAAGAACATAAACTGTACAAATTGTGGATAGATAAAAGTGAGTGGCCAAGAATATTTTCATCTCTAGTGATTCAAAGAGATGGCTAAATGCTTATAAAACAGGTCAGGGTCCTCATGCAAATTATATCATTTGTAGAGAGGAATTGAGTAGTGCCAGCTAGTGCATGTGTTTATGTATAAGTAGGACACTGAGAAATAATGTTCTTGCCAGCAGAAAAAGCAGCCCAATCAATCTTGCTCTATTCTATTCACAGTGTTGTATGATAATACTGTACCCTGCCCACACTGAGAGGAATTCTTGTCCACACTCAACATTTGATTCCATTTTCCATTTTGGAAACTCAGAACCTCAGAACGTTATTGAAAAATTATTACCTTATACGTGGAAGTAAAGTAGGTAATATATAAAAATAAGAGTATTATGTATAAGGTTATGACTCTTTATTCCTAATAAATTAGAATATATTTTAGGAGAGGACTCAATTTTTTAACGAAATGACAACTTTAAATTATAAGTCAATGTTGTTATTTATTGCATTGGTATCCCTCAAATATCTGGGAAGTCTTTGGAAAATAAAAAGACTTCTGTATTATTTATCTTAGAATATGAAACCAAGTAGACTCTTAGAGACCCGACAGTCTCCAAGGAAATATTATTCATTATGTATTTACAGTTATTGGCTTAAAACTTTGTAATGTGCTATGTTCAATTAATAATAATACAGAGCAGGGTGAACTATGAAATACACTGTGCTTTTTTAAAAGCTCTAATATGAGAAAAGACAAGCAGTTTGTCCTAATGAATGCATCTAATTGGTGCACTTTATTATAAAACACTGGAGCAGCATTTCTCAAGAGGCAGTTCTATTTGTAACTGGCTGTCTTCAGCATGTCAGGGTGTAATAAATGTGCTGCAGACTAGAATTGCTGATTAGTATTTCTGGAACCCCAGGAAGTTAGTAAAAGCTGTTTGCCATTAAAGAAAGACCTTTTTAGCAGCCTTCCGAAAGAGAGCTATAGTCCAATGACCTGTGGTTGTTATTCAGTGTAAGTAACTTTAGGAAGGTTTCCTATAATGTGTTTGGTGCTATATGTGATTAAAAAGGAAGAAAAATGTTAATGAGAAAATTATGACGCCTCATTGTAGTGTAATAACATTTCAGTATTTGCCACGTTAAGTATGTTTTAGGGCTTCCCTGGTGGCACAGTGGTTAAGAATCTGCCTGCCAAGGCAGGGGACACGGGTTTGATCCCTGGTCCAGGAAGATTCCACATGCTGCAGAGCAACTAAGCCCGTGAGCCACAACTACTGAGCCCATGTGCCACAACTACTGAAGTCCACATGCCTAGAGCCCATGCTCCACAGCGAGAGAAGCCACCTCAACGAGAAGCCTGCACACCGCAATGAAGAGTAGCCCCCGCTCGTCACAACTAGAGAAAGCCCATGTGCAGCAATGAAGACCCAACCCAGCCAAAAATTAAAATAATTAATTAATTAAAAAAAGAAAGTATATTTGAGATGTCTAGTACAAGGGGTATCTTCACTATAATTACGTGAATCACATTAATTTCTTTTACATTTTTTTTCATGTTTCTCAGTAACTCAGAGTCAATAATACATGTAAATCAGCCAATGGTGAAAAGATAAATGAATAAGACTAGATTTCAGAAGAGTTCTGAGCGGTGAAAGGTAAGACCAAACCACAAGCCACTTATGAAATCGAGTTTGAGCAGCACACTCAAAGGAAAGTTGTCTTCATTTTCTTTCTATTTTTTTTTTTTTCTGTACGCGGGCCTCTCACTGTTGTGGCCTCTCCCATTGCGGAGCACAGGCTCTGGACGCGCAGGCTCAGTGGCCATGGCTCACGGGCCCAGCCACTCCGCGGCATGTGGGATCTTCCCGGACCAGGGCACGAACCCGTGTTCCCTGCATCGGCAAGCGGACTCTCAACCACTGCGCCACCAGGGAAGCCCTTCATTTTCTTTCATAATAGACAATATAGCAAAATGTAACCTTAACACAAAACTTTTGAAAAACTGTGTAGCTACAATATTTAATCCTGAAATATTAAAATAATGCCTTTAATAATAATTTTCAAGAAGTAAAATGTAAACACAGAAACAAATCATATACTGATACAGATTAATCTTCGTTCTTTCAATCTGTTAGTATATTGTTACTCTCAATCTCTTCTAACAATTATTTCTAAAAATAGTCTCATAATTCATCTACAGGTAACTTCAATTTAAATAAAAATATTTTACATAATGTGTTTTATAGTTGGAATCCCTTGAATTTTTAAAACTAAACATGTAAATATTTCTATGTTAAGAAATGAAATTATTCTTTTTTATATTAATTTTTATTTTTTATTTTTTTACAAGAGCTCATACATAAGAAAGAACACATCAAACACAGTAGAATGGTATCCTGTGGTAAATGAGGAAGAGACTGGAACATAGTATGTGCTTAATAAATGGCAACTATTATTATTATTACTCTTAAGAAATGAAATTATTCTTAATGCCAGTCTTCTGAATTAGAAACCATGGTGATTTAAAATACAATGTATCTAGTGTGTGGACAGAAAAAGATGAATTGAAAAAATAAATAGTATATAACACAAAACCAAAACTAATCTTACATAAAAATAGATGAAAGTGAAAGGATGGAAAAAGATAAGTAGTAACCAAAACAGAGTTGGATTTACCATGCTAATATCAGAAAAAATGAGCCTTTTAATTTAAAAAAGTAGAGACAAAGAATATTATAAATTAATAAAAGATTCAATACAGCAAAAAGATGTAACAATTATGAACATTTATGCTTCTAGTCATGGATCCTCAAAATTTATGATATAAAATTTGACAGAATGGAAGGGAGAAAGAGCTCTACAATAATACTTGAAAACTTCCAAACCCTACTTTCGATAACTGCATATCCACATGTAAAAGAATAAAATTAGATCTTTATCTTAAATCAGGTACAGATATTAACAAAATACATAAAAGACCTAAATTTAAGAGTTAAAATTTTAAGGCTCTTAGAAGAAAACATTACAGAATATCCTCATTACATTGAATTTCATGATAATTTCATGGACATGGCACCAAAAGCATAGTCACCCAAAGAAAATAGGTAAGTTAGATTTCATTAAAAATAAGAAATTTTATGCATCAAAGTATATGATCAAGAAAATGAAAGATGACTTACTGAACAAGAGGAGATATTTTCAATCATGTTACTGATAATGGATTAGTACCTGATATATAAAGAACTCCTACAACTTAGCAACAATGACAAAAACCCAATTCAAAAATGGGCAAAGAAGCTCTATCTACAATAGCCAGGACATGGAAGCAACCTAAGTGTCCATCGACAGATGAATGGATAAAGAAGATGTGGCACATATATGCAATGGAATATTACTCTGCCATAAAAAGAAACGAAATTGAGTTATTCGTAATGAGGTGGATGGACCTAGAGACTGTCATACAGGGTGAAGGAAGTCAGAAAGAGAAAAACAAATACCGTATGCTAACACACATATATGGACTCTAAAAAAAATGGTTTTGAAGAACCTAGGGGCAGGACAGGAATAAAGACGCAGACATAGAAAATGGACTTGAGGACATGGGGAGGGGGAAGGGTAAGCTGGGACGAAGTGAGAGAGTGGCATGGACTTATATACACTACCAAATGTAAAACAGCTAGCTAGTGGGAAGCAGCCACATAGCACGGGGAGATCAGCTCTGTGCTTTGTGACTACCTAGAGGGGTGGGATAGGGAGGGTGGGAGGGATACGCAAGAGGGAGGGGATATGGGGATATATGTATACATACAGCTGAGTCACTTTGTTATACAGAAGAAACTAACAAACCATTGTAAAGCAATTATACTCCAATAAAGATGTTAAAAAAAATGGGCAAAGAACTCAAATAGATATTTCTCCAAAAAAGATATATGGATGGCCATTAAGTATATGAAGAGATGCTCAATATTGTTAGTCATTAGAGAAATGCAAATCAAAACTACAGTGAGATACCACTTCACACTAGGCTTCATATAATGGGGGAAAAAATGGGAAGAAGACAAGTGTTGGTGAAGATGTGGAGACTTTGAAACCCTTGTGCATTGCTGCTAGGAATTAAAATAAGGCAGCAGATTCAGAAAACAGTTTGGTGGTTTCTCAAAAGGTTAAACAGAATCGCCGTATGATACAGCAATTCCACTGCTAAGTATATAGCCAAAAGAACTAAAAGCATAAGCTCAAATAGATATTTGTAAACCGATGTTCATAGGAGCATTATTCACAATAGCAAGACGTTAGAAACAAAATGTGGTATACACATAAAATGGAACGTTATTCAGTCACAACAAGAAATGAAATTTTGACATATGCTACAATACAGACTGATATTGAAAAAGTTATGCTCAGTGAAATAAGTCAGGTACAGAAGGACAAACATTGTATGATTTCATTTATGAGGTATCTATAATAGCCAAATTTATATAGAGAGAAAGCATAATAGAGATTATCATGGGCTGTGGGGAGAGGAGAAAGGGAAGTTACTGTTTAATGGGTAGACAGTTTTATTGAGGATAATGAAAATGTTTTAGGAGTTAGGTAATGGTGATGCTTATACAATATTGCACATGTATTTAATGCTGCTGAATTACAAATCTTCTCATGCTTAGAACAATAAATATCATGACACATTTTACCACAATAAAAAAGCAAACAAAAAATCTTTAGAAAAAAAAGCACTGGCATTTTTAAGACTCTGAGCAAGTTATTTATTTATGTAATTGTCTTGGTTTTACTATTTTAAACTGTAAGCATTCAGTAACAAATATGGTTATTATGCACACATGGATATATACATGATTATATAAATTTTCATGACCAAACATTGATAAAGCATCTACTTCAGGGTAATGTCACTCAGGTAACTAAAATGAGAAGTGCTCACTCAATAATTAAAATTTGTTTTCCACTTGTCATAAATCCACTCTGAGGCTTTGATGAAAGGTGGGTCTCTTCTTTAGAAAACTAAATTCCTCTACACATACACACACACACACACACACACACACACACACACACACACACACACACACACACTTCCAAATGAATTTCTGTGGTCAATTACCCTCTGATGTCCATCCTTGGGCTCTGGATTTAGAATCTTTAGTAATAAAAGCTAGCCTTCTTCTTCAGAAAAATGAAGTCATCTAACCCTTATAAACACACACATCCACACACACACATCCACACATTGTTGTAAGGAGATTTTTGAGTTCAAATGCTCTCTGTACTCCATGAATGGGACTCAGGTTCAAAACCTTTAAGTGATCGATCCTCTTACAAAGAGATGAGGTTCTAATGAAGTGATACAATACCTGGAATGCACTCAATACTCCGGACATGAAGCTAGCTGTATAATATTTTCTTCTCTACTGGAAGTAGCATATACAATTACATATCTTAATACTTTAATTGAGAGTAAAACTTCATTTGCTTCTACCATGCATCCCCTTACTGCCATTTTCTACTTAAAAGAGAAAGATGCAGGAGGAAAACAAAATTACTTTCCGGTGTTCTTACTAATTTTTGAACTTTACTAGAAGTAGGAATACTTACTGATGATACATCATGTATTTTAAAATAATACACTTGACATTTCAAGAATTTATTTAGCTTGATTTTGACTGTCATGCATATGCATATGTTACATAGCCTGTGTCATTCAAATCCTTCTAACCACCTCCTTCAAATTTACATAATAATCATTAATATCGTCATCTGCATATTTACTCTAAACACATTTGGTGGTTTAAACCATAAATTTGTTCTTGCTATAACTTCTTATATAGAATCAGCCATAATTACCTTACAATTACTCTGTCACTGTATTCTTCACAGATGTCAGTCAGATTTAACAAGCGTAGCCTTAATATCATCTAAACTTTATTGCCATAACTGCAAGTATCCAGGGATGTCTTACAGTTCAAAGCCATTAGCACTAACTGCTCATGAAATTCAGTGCCTTATAGAAGCTAATGTACTTGTAATCACTTCTCAGGAGCTAAAAAGCTGCGACCACCAGTGTGTTTCATGTTCACTTTCTTATTTCTCATACACAATCAACTATTTTATCTCCGAGGTTACAAACATAGTACTACTCAGTTATTTACTCTTCATAAACCATCTAGTTCCACTTATGAATATCAAGTCATAACAGAGATTATGATACATGAATGCTTATAATAGGCTTATTAAAACAGGTTGTTAGGGCTTCCCTGGTGGCACAGTGGTTGAGAGTCTGTCTGCCGATGCAGGGGATACGGGTTCGTGCCCCGCTCCGGGAAGATCCCACGTGCTTTGGAGCAGCTGGGCCCGTGAGCCATGGCCGCTGAGCCTGCGCGTCCGGAGCCTGTGCTCCGCAACGGGAGAGGCCACAACAGTGAACGGCCCGCGTACCGCAAAACAAAAACAAAAACAGGTTGTTACATTATTATTATTGTTCAGTATTGACATCAACAAAGTGAATGACGATAAAATGATTATGTTTCAGAATATGTCATAAAAAGTCACAAATGAACATAATAAAATGTTATTATGCACCGTAAGGAAAATAAATAGTTTTGGGAATAAAACAGTTGAACGACTAAAGATGTTGTGAAAATGATTTCATAGTCCTTCATGGCCAAACTATAATATCAGATAAAACCATGACCTAAAAGTTACATTGCAATTAAACTAGTTCATTTCAAACTTGAAACCACATAGAAGCTCAGATAGCTGGAGAAAAATATATTTAAATTTCTATCGTAATCAAACACATAAAAATTAATACTGTGAATTTTTTTCTTAAACCAAAAATACTGCATTTAATGATTCTGTTGATAGGATAGTTTGTATTAAGTGGAACAAAGATGAGTTGTTTAGATGTGTGAATGATTCACAATGATGAAACTTGATAGAAAACAGTTGATACTATTTCAATAGGGAATGGAAGTCTTACACATCTTATCCAGTGTTCATGCGTCACAATTGAAAAGAAGGATCAGTGGTAGTCTAAAAGAATGGCAGGCAGTCTAGACAGCCTGACACTTAAAAACTGCCTTCAGACGTGTATAATATTAAGTGGGATTGATGCAGAGTCACTAAGCAATATTCAACAAAAAGAATCAGAAAAACAAAATTCATACAATGTGATATGTGAGTTTCATTGTAAACCACTTTATAAATCCTATGTAGGGAAGGAAAAATAATTTCCCCTCTACCTTTCTGAATTCATAACTGAGATCCCTGTAAGATAAATTAATAAGAGAAGACACACAAAAGATTATTAACATGTATACCTCATGTGTGCATGGGAGATAGGGAAAAATGGGTAATTCCCTGCGGTGTTACTTGTGGCTTGGTGATCAAATACTATCTTAACAGGGAAAGGAGAGAGGGGATGCAGTCCTCTTGGGTGAGAGTAAATTATTTTTAGGAAAGATGAGTGGACCCTCAGAAGAATAGACAGGAGGTATGATTGTGACAAACTATGTCTGGATGTGGGTCCAACTAGTGGGGAAGACTAGTTGTCTGTGATTGGCTGTTTTTAGGTATGATTCTTAACCTTGAGGCATCTATTGGAAATTACTCTGGCTAAGGTTTCTATTTGCTCCCGCAGGCTGCCAGGTCATTAGAGACTAATGGCCTCCATGTTCAATCACTTTAACAAGAGGAAGCTTCATCCTGCTCTTACTGTTTTTCAAGTGCCAGAGTTCAAAATAATCGATATACAAAAGTAGTATATTTTGGCACGGCATATTCTATCCTTCACCTAAAAAAAGCAAAATAGATAGGGAAAAGTTGCTTGGTTAGAGGTCTAACGGCATATATTACAATAGATATTGGATATCAGGCCAAGGTGCAGCTTTACTAAATGTGTTCAAGGAATATTTGTATTGAAAATGTTTTGTGAGAAAAAAGGAAATCTGATCTCAAATCAGTTTGGCCTATATCTCACGCTAGGACCAGCAAGTTTACATCATCATATCAAAGGCTTTGAAAGTCCTGCTGGAAAGACCTTTAACTTCATTAGCCTACCATTTTCCATACTCATTATGAAAACAATTTATATTTTTTATTTCACTATTTTTATTTCATTGAGTCATTGTTTTGGAGGGAGTGCCTATTACAGAAAACGTCATTGACTTTTCAAAACTGAATTTCATTGATTTCTTTTTATGAGAAAGATTAACCTACGTACATTTGTTATCACAATGAAAACTATTGCACTTGCTGGGACTTAATTTTACCATCTTGTTTTATTCATTTATATACGTCTCTCATCCCTTAATTTTGATATTTTGCCAAATGGAATACATAAATATTATATATATGTATATATTTATATGTGTGTGTATATATATATGTATATATGTGTGTGTGTATATATATATATATATATATATATACATATATGGTTAGTAATGATAGATAGGTTCAATTGAATTTTTCCAAGGGACCACTTTAAGCATTTTAAAAAACTTTTTTAAAATATGGATTTATCAAATTATCTGTAAGAGCTAAAAATGAGTGTCTACTGGCATCTTATTAATTCAAACAGAAATTATATTTAATCTCTTCCTATTTCCTTCGTTTATAGCATTAATTTTGGTTGGTGAGTTTTAGTGTTTACAACAATTCATTTATTTATATTTTATAATATATTTTGTGTATTTACTTCTCACGAATATCAACAATGTTAACATTGTTTTGTAATAACCCTTGAAAATGATTTTGGACTACAATTGAGCTATTGTATAAGAATCATCTGTGGAACAGTTTAACAGTTCATATTCTTGGACCCTATCTGGTTTTGATTCCATATAATTTGGGGGAAAATTTTTAAATCTACATTTTTAAAGTTTTCAGGTATACTCCTGATGTATAGTCAGATTTAGGAGCTATTCCTTATTGCTGGACTAGTGGGCTCCCATATAAAATGCTATGGCCTTTGTAAGAATGTGCATGGAATTTGTTACTTAGGCATCACAACAATCTTTGTTAAAAATTAGCTATACACTTATAATACCTTAGCTGTAATGAAATATTTGGAGTGTGAGAAGATACAATTCATTACCAAAACTAAAATTTTACTTTTAGAAAAATATATGTACAAACTGAGTCCAGAGATTGCTATAAATAATTATTTTAGTTTTCATGTTTCCATCAGTTATTCATTACAATATTACCTCACATGGTCAACAAGTGTTCCCTTCTTTTAGATATCCCCCCAGAATCTCTCTTCTCTCCAAAAGTCTGGGCTGGCCATTAGACCCTACGTGTTATGGAAAAGGGGCTTTACATCTGTGCAAGTCCCTCGGAGTGAGTAATATTGGGAGAGGGGAAGCACATTTTCTTGCTGTACACATCACACAGTATAAATCTTTTTGTTATTTTAATGTCTCTGTCACTTTCTCATTGTTCCAAAGACCTCTGCATAGTTACAAATTGAGGTGAAAGCAAGGAGTAGAAAGAAGTCCTTTTTTGCCACATTTCCTAGTCGTAATTTATATATGTCAAATATATTTGGTTGTCTCCATGCCCTCCTTATGCCACGTTAGATAATTAGAGTGAACACATCTTAAATTTTACTTTGAGCAAAAAACTTTTGTGTGTATATATAAGATCAAGAGTTAAGATTGACTCTTTTTAAAGGGCATGCATTTCATGAAGTAGTCATCTGAATTAGGTTGAATGATTGATGTGAATAGCAGAAAAAAGAACAGAGCAAGTTTCAGATTCAAGGAAGAATGAAAATGTTTCTTAATGTAAAGAAGGTGATTGGATGTGGCAAAGAAAGGTGACTTTTACCACATTCGAAAAAATCTGCCCATTAGAAAACTGTTGGCCAGAATAAATCTCGACTAGTAGAGGTAACATGAAAAATCAATGACTGCACTATATCTAGAAGAGATTCTTGTCTGTGTGGGGAAAAAAAAAATGGAGAATGTCAACAAATTGTATCCTAGCTGGATAGAACATAACTACTATAAATTGATCCATGGTACTCCTTTTGCTGGGCACATCGGGAAGAAAGGCAAAAAACAATTTAGGAAAAGAAAATTTCTTCCTGCTATTCACGTATTGGAATGTGGCCAGTGTCAGCAATTCTGTAATGAATAAGGAGTGTCAGCAGAAAGACAAATAAGATACATTTCACTTAAATGATTTTAAATAGACATTTTGTTCTTCCATTGAGGCCATGGGTAAATTTTAAATAATATTTCAATTTAACACTTAAAATTTGTATGAAAGAAGAGAAATAGTTATAATTTTTAGACAACGTTATTCTAGCAAAAGAGTGGTGGTCTCTACTCAAGTTCACAGAGTTGAAACAAAACACATAGAATTTAAGAAAGGAAAAAGGCAAGAAACAAATTGTGACATTTCAAATGGAAAATTGTGAGTTATGATTTTCTTCTTAATCAGTAATTCTAATAAATATTCATTACCTAATATTTAAAATTTTGCAAGTGTTAATATTTTTCTTAGAAAATAACCCTGTATTTCATTTTAGGAATTTTTTTATATTTAATATGTTTAATACAGTTAGTGTTTATAATCAAATTTTCACCCTTCAGTAAGTATTTTTCTATACTTTTTTTTAAAGCCCTCATATGGGGGATTATTCCGTCCTAGATCTAATTATTACCAAAATCAAGTTCAGCTGCTTGCCACTCAAAAGCCAATAATCGAGAGGCAAATGTCGGTAGAAAGGAAAGGTACTTTAATCAGAAAAGCTGGCAGTCTGGGGTGAAGATGAACTCATGTCCTGAGACCAACCTCAAAGATTCTACTCAACCATGACAGTTTTTAAAGGGAAAAGGGCTGGGGGAAGAATCTCAGTGAATCATCGGGGCAGGAGGTTGGGTTCAGCATGATTCTCCATTGCTTGCAGACTGGAGGACACTTTCTTCAGATTTATCTTGCCCACGTGATCTGTCTGCAGGATTGCTAAGGGGGTTTTGGGGGATAGAGAGCTAGTCATTCTTTAATTACTTAATTCTTCATTCTTTTTATCTAAGAAAAGAACTAGCAGGTTAGGCAAGGCATGGTGTGAATTCAGGAGAGCATAAGTCAGGAGTTAGGTTAAACTGCTTAGTTATCTCATTCCTATAAGTAGGTTCTTTCAAGGTTAGAGGGGAACAGAAATGGGCAAATAGGAAAAAGGCAAACGAGCTGCTTTCATAATAACAAATATGTATGAATTAACATGGTTTTTTTTTTTGCTTTTTTGTAATAGTTTTGAAAAGCAAATATTGCATAGCGTGATTTTATATTAAATTATCTAATTTCAAATATAAATAATTTTTAAAATTTGCAGCGGTTCAGTCAACAAATATTTGTTGAGTGTGGACTTAGTAAAGGCTTTTGTATTAAAATCTGGGGATAAAAAGGTAAACAAAGAGACAAGTTTCAGCCCTCTTGGTACCTATACAAATGGATGAATTTGAGTTCACTGATAAACAGCAAATAAACACACGTGTCTAACCATCTTACTTCTTGTGGAGAATACCAATAAATTAGTGTACATAAAAATAAATGATATTTGAATACATCTTGCTGAGATAAGTCAGCACGTTCTGATTCATGTTTAAACATCTAGTTGGTTGTATTTCTTTCTAGTCAGGAGCACCATAAGAAAAAAAATGTAGTATTCCATTGTGTTAGCATGAATGTATAATGCTGAATTCTCACAGCAGACCCATGGGATATTACCCAGCACCAAACTTTGCCTTTGATTCAAATGATACCACAGCTCTGGGACAAAGAAACGTTTTTTTCTTTGAGGAGTTAGAAACCCAGCAAATACTGCTCTCAAAACATGTCTCTTCTTTCCCATATTATAGTACCCTTGGTGTTGTGGAGTAATGTGTATGGAAACATTGATCAACAAAGAGCTTTTTAAGCTGTTTAACCTCTTTGTTTTTTCTCCTTTAAGTATCCAGACAGGAAAAAAGCTTACATGATTAAGCTCATTCTCCAGCCAGCCATGCCCCACAAATCTATACGTTCCAGGTTGATTTACAGATATATCCACATAAAAATGGGACTTTGCTATTTTTAAGCTAATAAATTTACAAGGAAGTCTGAGGTACATCATTAGCATATTCAGAAGGAGAGATTTGGTTTCACAGGTATGGAGGAAATGGGGTATAGTCCTATCCACTAATTTGGATAGCTTGATTAATTAATCTGATTAATAAGTGCACTCAATAAGATTAATAACTTTAATAGTGAAATAAGTCAGAAAGAGAAAGACAAATTATGTTATCACTTATATGTGGAAGCTAAAAAAATAAAACAAATGAATGAATGTAACAAAACAGAAACAGACTCACAGATATATAAAGAACAAACTAGTGGTTACCAGTGAGGAGAGGGAAGGATGGAGGGGCAAGATAGAGGTAGAGGTTTAAGAGGTACAAACTACTATGTATAAAATAAATAAGCTATAAGGATATATGGTACAGTACAGGGAATATGACCAATATTTTACAACAACTTTAAATAGAGTATAATCTATAAAAATAAATAGTCAAACTCAAAGAAAAAAGATTAATAACTTTAAGAGTTATAGAGTTGTTATAACATTTAAAATAAATTATATAAAACTTATTGTGTACTTTCCACAATACCCAGCACATAGTAGGCTCTAAATGTTAGCTGTGAGTATTCTAAAAGTGAATGACAGTAAAATTAGTTTTCAAAAATATTTAAAAGATTGAAAGTATTATTACTTTTTCTGGTAACTAAAGTAACTGGCAATGCTATTTTTTGTAGAGATTTGCCTAGCATTCATTGTGAAAACAGTCTCACCTTACTAACCAAGGATGCAGGAAAATTCAAGTTCTAAGACTGTCTCTGTATCATGTAAAAAACTTAAAAATAAAAAATCATTAATAAAATTAATATCAGAAATAGAAGGTTAATAAGAGTAGAAAAGGAATTTAAGGCTGTGAATATATAAAGTTGTATGCCTGCATCTATTCCTGGAATAAATAATCATATTGTAATTTTTATATTCTTAATTCTGGAACTATTTTAAACATTTTTATAGAAGTGATTTCTTTCTTAATTGATGGAATGCCTATTATTCATTTGTGAAATCAGAAAGAAATAAATAGTACAGAAAAATAATCTAATTTCCTTAGCTATTCTTTAAGAACAAAATATTTTTAACCTCCTTGGGCTATTGAACAGAATATATTAAGGAACATGTATTGGTAATGGCACAAATAGCTTACTTAGTAACCATGTATATCTTACTGCCGAAGAACTTAAAATCATAAGACTTTGATTTAAACCCAGTTTTTTCACTAACTAGCTTGTGATATTTCTTCTGTCTCTGTAAATAAAGATCTCAGTTTTCTTACCAATGAAATTGGAAAAAAAAAACAATACTGGAGGATATCAAAATATGCCACCCCAAAATCTGCTACTCTGGCGTATTGATTATTTTGGGCTAAAGACAATTGAGAAGAAGCAGATACAAGAAAAACTCTTTGCTTTCCCCGATTTACCTAAAATCAGTATAACGTTTTGTAAAGGTGAACCATTTCTTTACTAGGAAGGACAGAAGTTAATCATTGGAAACTGAGGAAATTTACATAGCAAACCTTACTAACTAGCCCTTATCTTCCACTAGTTTTCCCAATACATTTATCCTCCCGCAATTTGCTGTCCCTAGAATGTCCTTATCCTCTGTCTTCTGTACAAAGTGTATTGTTCTTTTGTTAAAATGCTGTGCAAACCCAAGTTCTAACCACCACTTTGAGTTACTCATTACTGGATTCCCCTATATGTACATGCAATGCACATATTAATAAACTTTTGTTTGTTTTTCTCTTATTAATCTATCTTTTATTAGCCTAATTTGCAGGGCCCTAACCAATGAACCTGAGATGAGTACAGGAAAAATAATTTTTTCCTCACTATGATGCCTACTCCGACTTTTTAGATCAAGAATTCAAAATGTATGTCAAATTCTTTCATAAGAAAAAAGGACAATAATAATGTTAGTATTTGAAAGTATATTTCTCTTAACTGTTTTCTTAAATTTAGATAATTTATTGATCACATCATTCTGCCAATTCAGACAGGACTCATGTCTGCAAAGCAAAGCTTAGTAATTCTACAGAAAAATAAAACAACTAGTATATATATTTAGTCACTGCTGAAGACTCAGCAAAGCCTCCAAGATTCCCATACAGGGCAAGGCCACCTGTCACAGGAGACAGAAACCCCTCTATATATCTTCCTGGGATACGAGAGCCAATAATTGTTTTGAACCTACTATGTGCTAGGAACTGCCCCTCAGGTTTATATTCATTGGTTCTATTTTTTAGCTGTGGAACTTTAGTCCAGCGACTCCATCTCTATGGGTCTTCATTTCTTTATCTGAAAATAGACATGATAATAAATATCTGTGTGCTGGAGTTATTGTGATGATCACATAAAGTAATATACATAAAATATTTAGAACATTGCTTAACACACAGTAAATTCTAAGTGGCCTCTATTATTATCTTTTTCAAGACCATGCTGTCATTTTACAGGTAAGCAAAGTGAAGTTTTAAATATGCTCTTTGTATTTATATATGTATAAACTTCTTCCATATACACAACACAGAAAATCTGATCGTGAATAATACGAAATGATTTCAGAGTTTGTAGCTTGCAAGACTATTCACTCTGTCACATAAATTCTATCACATGACATTCAGAAAAACATGCTTTATATTTTTAATATTTTTAAATGTCAATAGCTATATAGTCTAGGTGAATTTTTTTTTTTTTACAATTTATAAATTGTTGTTAGAAGAACAGACAAGGACCCAGTTACTATACCTATATTCAAGGATATCCCATGACAATATATTACTTGATATACGTATGACAAAAAAGTCTCAACAAGTGATTGTTTAGTTTTTTTTTAAGTGCTATTTAATCTTAAAGGTGATCAAACTGCTATAAAAGTGAGTTAACCAACAAAATAATGAAATATTTATACAGATTTTATTGAACTAAGTGCATTTTCCTTAAGGTTAATATGTTAGCACTAGTTCGTGAAATGTCATTGTCACCTAGAGCTAGATAGTCATGGGATATTTATTTGTATCTTTAGTGTCAAAGGAGGGGTATGGGGTATGCTTATGGCAGTTCATTTACATGGAAATTGCAATTAGTTCTTGGGATTTCACTGCTATTTTACAAAAAGCAGTGTAACATTTAAAAACAAAAACCTGCTGTGTTCGATCACTACACCCCTTTCTTTTGTACTGTTCAATTGTAATATCTCCAGGCTTGTACTGGATATTTGTTTTAAGTGTCTATATTTTCTTCTTTAGAATGTCGCAATATAAAACATTTAAAAATGTATGGGTGGAATATTTTTAGATGTATATTTTAAGAAAATTTTCATATATTAAAATAATCACTGCATTATTTTCAAGAATGATATAAATAAGATCAGATGAAATTAAGAAAAATGATCTATTGTGCCATTGACTTCTTGTGGTGTACTATTCCATAAACAACTATACAACAACCAACCAACTCTAGCCACTATTTTAAGCAAATATACAGGCAGTGTGCATTATTCAAGGTAAGAACTTTAGACTTGGCAATACATCTGACAGTCTGAAATCCACTAATTTTCTTTTTTTTCAATATGTTCCATTTAAATGAAAATATTGAGAGTTTTTGAATGTGTTGTATTTCCTCACCTCTGCCTCCTTTCCTTCTTTTTTCTCTATTCAAATAATCTCTACCATCCATTTTATGATTCCATTTGGCTATCTAACACCTTAGGATACCGTGTCTTGTGCCCATCTCTACCCTGAACTAGACTTTGAGACATTTTCAGACTCTATATCTATATTGTGATCCTCTGTTTACATCTCCAGTTACCCAACAATATCCTGAATCTAGATATGCGTTGGTGCAAACTGATGCTCAACTAAAAGCAACTCAGTGAATGGTAAAGATAAGTCCTTATTCTCTTCCTGTCTTGAATTGAGGCGTTTCCCAAGTTTCAAATGCAATTCTCTTCTCTTCATTTTCTTCTCCCCTTTGGCAACATCAGGAATTCCTGTGAGTTCAATTATAGAGCTGGTTCATGAGTACAATTCTGACACCTCCCCGGAATTCTAGTTGTGCATTCCAAGTGCCTGCAGGAGGTGTTTATCTAGAAATGCAAACCAGTGTATTGAAGGACATTTAGAGTAGATATTATGATTTCATTATTTCTTTTTTTTTTTTTTTGCGGTATGTGGGCCTCTCACTGTTGTGGCCTCTCCTGTTGCGGAGCACAGGCTTCGGACGCGCAGGCTCAGCGGCCATGGCTCACGGGCCCAGCCGCTCCTAGGCATGTGGGATCTTCCCGGACCGGGGCACGAACCCATGTCCCCTGCATCGGCAGGCGGACTCTCAACCACTGCGCCACCAGGGAAACCCGATTTCATTATTTCTTATTCCAAGAATGTTGCTTGGATAAAATAAGCCTCCAAATCACTGATGACCTGAAGAGTAAATAACCAAGTTCATCATCTTCTAAACTCACCCCTACCCTTGATTTCCCTATGCCTTTTATTACTGTCATTTCCCCAGAAATCAGTCGAGGTACTTCATAATCATTACTGATCTACTGTACCCTCATGCCTCATAAATAAATTCTGTAATTCCTAGCTTCCCAAAGCTTATTTATCGCATTTTCCCGTTCCTTCCTTTTCTTTCATGGCTGTGCATATTAAGTAAACAATTTTTTAACTTCAAACTAGAAATCTCTAACAGCTTCATCCTTATTTATTTTAAAGGTGTACTATATACATGTTCTAATTGACCCTACAAAATTCAAAATGATAAGTATTCCTGAAATTTTGCTTTGGCCCTATTATTTTCTTTCTCAAAAACATGCAATGATTTTTCCATTACTAATAGTATTATCTGTAGACCAAAAAATAAGATTTAAAAAGTTGCAGGAAATCTGTAAGGAAGATTACCTTCTAAAATATCAGAAATGATATTCAACAGAGATTGGGGTCTTGTTAATAAAAGTATGGGGAAGATACATCCAGAATAAAAACAATGACAAAAATAAAAGAAGAAGAATTGTAGTAAATGTGGTAAGGACATCCGACCTTTCAGACCTATATAAAATTGTGAATTTGAAGTTTATTGCACTTATGTGAAATTGTATTTTCATCAGTATCTCAAGTATCAGATTTACAACAGATTAAATATTTATCAATTTATAAGTATATTTTTTAATTAAATAAGTTTGGCCTGCCCAGTGTAATGTAGGTCAGTGATTCTTATTGGAATACTGAAACTCAGTATGGAGCATTTCATAAACTCGAGGGGAAACTTTGGTTGTTACATTGAGAGGCTCTGTTATTGAAATTTATAGGCAGGGGCAAGGATGCTAGCCTTCCTGCATCCTGAGTGGGTGAGATCACATATTGTGACTTTCAAATTTTCCAGGAAATAGTTTTGTAGGTTAAAACCCTATTCATAATTAATGATTCAAGCCTTGAAACTAGCTATATTTAAATATTAACATATATAATTTTTACATATTTATTTTTAAATATGCTTTAACATTTTTCAGGAAGAAACTACTCTGTAAAATGAGGAAAGACTGTTTCTTTGGAATTTTACCAATATTTGTTCATATTTCAGAAAAATTATCACCCTGATGCTATCACCATTTGTGATATTTGAGTCACTCATAAAATCTAGTAGGATCAGTCTGTGTTTATAGCTCTTGAATTCTCAATAGTAAATTTGTTTAAGTCCAAGAATCTGATTATTACAGTATGCCATCAGGCTTACTCAAGCCCAAGCACTTCTATATTAAAATACAAATTACTGTATAATAAATTACTTTTATTTTTCTTTTGGGTGAAAGAACATTTACTTTCTTTGTTGTAAGTTATGTGCATTTTAGATTATTTCATTCATGACCTTTTTTCAAGACATAAATGGGAATTTTGTGGAATATTTGTTATAAAAAGGGAGTAGTGTAATAACACCAAATGATGGTAAAGGTATACAGCAACGATAACTCTCATTCATTGCTAGTAGGAATGCAAATTGGTATTTTAGAAGCCACTTTGGAAGACAGGCAATTTCTTACAAAGCTAAACCTATTCTTATCATAAGATCAAGCAATCACACTCCTTGGTATTTACCAAAATGAGTTGAAAAATGTATGTCCATATAAAAATCTTCACACAAATATTTATAGCAGCTTTACCAATAATTGCCAGAAATTGGAAGCAACCAAGACATCCTTTGGTGGGTGAATGAATAAAACCATGGCACATCAGACAGTGGAAGGTGATTCAGTGATTTTAAAAAATGATGTATCCAGCTGTGAAAAGACAGGGAGGGAACTTAATGCATATTACTAAATGAAAGAAGGTAATCTGAAGAAGAGACATACTGTATGATTCCACCTATATGACATTCTGGAAAAGGTAAACTATACAGTAAAAAGATTGGTAGTTGCCAAGATTTCAGAGATAAATTGGTAGAGCACAGAGGATTTTTAGGGCAGTGAAACTATTTTGTATGATACTATGATAAGGATACATAACATTATGCATATGGCTAGACCCATAGAACTGTAGAACACAAAGCATGAACTCTAATGTAAGCTATGGACTTTAGTTAATATTAATGCATCAGTATTGGTTTATCACTTGTAACAACTATACCACACTAACATAAGATGTTAATAATAGGAGAAACTCTGTGTGTGTGTGTGTGTGTGTGTGTGTGTGTGTGTGTGAGGGATTTGGGAACTGTCTGTACTTTTTGTTCAATGTTTCTATAAATCTGAAACTGCTATTAAAAATAAGGTCTATTGCTTACTTTTTAAAGGGAGTAATGGGTCTGATATAGTTGAGAGACCATTCTTTTTAGAGTCAGAATGAAGGTAACTAACATAAAGGTAAGTAAAGGAGTTGGGTTATTTTCATTCTTTTTCAGTAGGCTACATTGCTCCTTGAGCCACAAACAATGGATTCATTTATTCCTCAGCCAACTTTATCTAAATACATTTTATTCTTTCAAAAGTCTTTTTGTTTTACAAAGTATTTTTCAAAGACTTCACTAATGTTGTATTCCAAAAGCTCTGACACACTCTGATCTCATATCATAAGTTTTTGTGTCTATTCCTTTGTATATACATGTTCTTTGTTGCAGTATAATATTAAAGGGTAAACTCATGATTTTTAGGTGGTGTAATGAAGAAAGTAGTGGGATTTTATGACTGATTAACAGAGTATTTTACAAATTGGGCTTTCTGGGTTAGCTGTACATGGTTAATATCTAATAGGGCCATGAATTTTGGGATTATCTGTTCCACTGAAAAGAAATTATCTGCACCATTGCTACATAAAATCTACAAGTTACCACCTAACTGTAATAAGTCTGCAGACTTTAATCAACGAGTAATAGTGAGATAAGTACATTTCCCCAAACAATCCTTGGATGGATGCCATCCCTATATAACATTGAAAGGATGTGCCACCTGTCTTGAGTTATTTCCAAACTTTAAATAAATTTTCTGACATCTTTAAAATCTGGACGTACTAAGAAGTCTCTAGGTAGACACTCTTCTTCCTTAAAGTGGCTTTCCTTTTCCTAGAAGGTGTAGGTTACACATCAGTTGCTTTAACACCTTGATCCATGTAGTATTAATTTGATGAATTGTTGGGGATGTAAATTACTGATTCCCTGTATAAACAATCTTCTCACTTGGAGTTCACATCTTTTACTCTATCAAATAAATGAATTAAAATTTTGTCTATCTATAAGGGTATAAAATGCAGATTGATATCTGACATAGTAAATGTCATAAAATAGTAGAACTTTAGTGACATGAGGTGGAAAGTATGTCTAATACAATGTTAACATTTAAATTTTTTTTAATTATGGAGAATTTTAGGAGTTTTAAAAAATTTTTTCTGATGTTCAAAACATATCTTCACAAAAGACTAAGTTTAACATTATAATATATTTTGGTTAACTGTATTTCTGATCCAATGTTTACCTGGATTACACAAATTGGTTATTCATTATTATGGTTACTAGTAATAGTAATAGTAACTGTAGCAGTAGTATCATTGTTATTTGGTTCATCCTTGACCACCAAAATTAGAAGAAATAATGCAAAATGAAATAGAATTGTCATCTTATGTAGGCCATGAAAAATCCCAAAATGAGTTGTCGTCACTACTTTTTTTTTTTAGTAAGTGCACAATTATTTAAGACTAAATTTAATAGAAAACTCTTTATGGATAAAAATTAAATAATTTTTAACTATCCTAGAAGTAAGGTATTTGAAATGACCTTCTGCTATCTTAGAAAATATGCCCATGTTGGACTTTTCCTCAATATACTCTCATAATCATTCAAGTTCATCTGATTTAAAATTAAAATTATACTTGAGGAGAATTATTCCTTGAGAACTGTTATAAAAAATCTATTCACCTCACTGCCAACTCTCAGATTCTAATACTTGAATTATCTCAAGCCCTCATGTAAATTTATGTTTTTATATAGCTCCATATGGAGATTAGATGATATTAAAGATAAGAAGAGTCTGTGAACTGGCCTGTAACTTTTGTGTGTTAGGTCTTCTCTAGAAAAACAATTTTTGGAAAAGATTTTTGCAAATACTAAGATATTCTATTTAAATCCAATCTGTTCAAAATCCCATAAAACATGGTCTTAAAATCAAGAAGGTAATTGGATTTATGGGTAGCAAATATGTTTAAAATGCAGGAGGATTTCCCACTGAACAGGCAAGAAAGAAATCTACCTTCAATATGTTGACAGAAGCTCTTTTCAATAGAAAATCCCCATTTCACTCCCAGATTCAGTTATGTTGAATATTTTCTTCTCAAAATTTTAATATAGTCAATCTTTCCATACTTTATATGTTGCTTAGAATATGGGTTAAGTTGTTATAAGTAGACTAGGAATAATAAGAGAAAAAAAGTATAATTTTTTGATTTAAATAAAGAGTTTGAAAAAATATCCTGTTCAAAAGTTAATTATACTACTTGTTAGTTATATTATCCTGGGAAAAAAATAAATTGGTCATTTCGACGATCTTTAAAATATATTTAATAATACCGACCTCATTAATATAAACATCCATGAAGGTAAATAGTATATTATTGCTCTTAATGTATTAACATTGTTAGTTTCATGAAATAAATATAGTAGGGGCTCAGTTGTTGAATGAATGGTTGTTATTATTTCAATTCTAGTATAGAACAACTTTATTTGAGCAAGTGCATTCTCTTTAATTCCAAGGAAAGATGTTCTAGAAGAAAACTTGAGTTTCAAAAGTTTTTCCATTTAGCTAGTTTCCTTAAGGTTGTACCAGAGATGATGTCTAGTTATGAGGCAAAGAAAAAGGCAGGAATAGTTTTGTAAAATGGGCAGAAAGGCTATAGGAAATAATCCAGTTATCACCCTTTTAATCTACTCCTAACTTGTTTCCATTGAAGCAAATTTAGAGATCATCACTAAGGTTTTTACCCAGTACCATGAAAGGAATCAGAGCATGCGGACCCAAAATATGCTCCTTTGGCATATTGATTATTTTGAGCTAAAGGCACTTGAGAAACAGCAGGTGCAAGAAGGGTTCTCTGGCTTCCGCTTTCTATCTCAACATATACTATAAAATTTTCTGTGAGAAAAGTGCCCTCCTTGTATCAGGAAGAGAATGCCATTCTTACCACTGGAGACTGAGCTGATGCTGAAATGGATATGTACAAACAACTCTACTAAAATAACGCTAATCTTCCATTAGTTTCCCCTGTATATTTTCTAGTCCCTTTCCCACAATTTACTGCCCCAGCCTAAACCCCTTTGTCTTGTTACTCACCCCCAAGTTTATCATTTCTTTGTTTAAAAAGTTTATAAACTCTCAGTTCTTACTGCTTCTTTGGGCCTTCATTTTCCTTCTGAAGATTGCTGCCTGCATGTAAAATTATTTTAAAAAATCTGTATGCTTTTCTCCTATTACTCTGTCTTATATCAGTTCAATTCTCAGGCCCAGCAACAAAACCTAAAAGGGTAGAAAGAATTTTTTCTTTCCCTACACCCATTTGACCTTTATTAACTCAGGTACCCAGGGTATTAGGTTGATTAGAAGAATGCAACTCAAAAGATCGTTTCAGTGGGGGGTTGGGGGGGAAGGAGACAGTGGAAACCAAAACATCTTTTCCCAAGAGTTTTTGGGAGCATAAAAGGATGTTGAGACCCATGTGCTAAATAATTAAGGAAGCAATAAATAACATTTAAATTATACAATACATTGGAGAGAGCAAGGATAAAGAGGCTGGATATGAAGCTGAGTCATTGGAACCTGAGGTGGCATGTGTAGGAGACAGGACATGGAAACCGGACCAGCAGGGACTGTATAGAAAAAACAAACAAACAAAAACTGTTACCCAGCTGCCTGCACAAGCTCCTAAATTGCTGCAGAAAAGCAAGTGGGAGCCAATTTATGGAGCCATATTGGCATGCCTTCTTGTTGTCATTGGCAGTGGGTCTCCCAGTGACAATTATCCATCCCTGCTTTAAGAAATTGCTCAGTTCAATTCCAACCACTCTCTGTGGGCACTGTCTGCAATAACGAGGAGACTTGTAAACCCAGCCTCTCTGCTACAAATCAGTAGAGTGTGGGGTCCTTGGTTCTTAGGGTTGTAGCAGAAAAGGGAAGGTCAAGATTATCAATAATTGGGTAGGGCTGCTGCATATCAGCTTGAATTTTCCTTCGAGTCAAAAAGCAAGGAGATTCTCTTACATTATGTACATAAATCTTATCTCCCCAAAATGTACTATAAGAACATTCAAAACTTAAGGAAATGATATCTGAATAAGTGTTGGGTAATGAGACGGTAAACACCATCAATTTGATTTTTCTGTCCTCCTAAGGTGAGCAATCCTAGAAACATAGTCAAGTGATTGTTTCAAACTGGGTGGTCAGATTTATTAATAAAAAAGTATTCATTGCATTCTTCTATGAGAAGGATGTAGCCCTGTGTAACCCAGATGCCTCAGATTTCCCTAACCATAGGGCTACAAAACAAAACTAAAAAATGCAAGTTGGACCCCTCCCTGGTATGATCAACTGGCAGAACCCATTAATGGGTGTGGCAGATACAGTCAAGAAGCACTATCTGCCCTGTTTTTCTCTCAACTACAGCTGCTACTTGTGCAAAACTGAGGCTTATGAAAGCATCCAGTGAGGTCTGAATATAGCGACAGACATACTTTTTTGCAAACAAGTCTGAAATGCCAAAGTCTTTAATATTTGCCGTATAGGACATTGTGTGGTATGAGCAAAGCACAGAGCCAATTACAAAAAACTAGACTCCAGTGATAAAAGATAAGGAGAGAAGAATCTTAGACAATTCTCTCAGGGTAAGTTCTGCAAACTGGGTGGCACTCCCTAGAGCTCGTTGCAGCAGAGGTGGGTGTTCAGAATTTTCCATCGCATTCTTTGTGAAAGTATTGTGATAAGCAAACAAACAAGCGTGAAGAATCACCCTGTCTTCTTTTTGTGCTACAGGTCCTGGAGAATATTTGATCCCTACAGTATTAGGCAGAAGAGAAGGCTTTACTAGGAGCCAGTGAGACTCAACTCTCTAGCAAAGGGTTTAACAAACAACAAAACAAATGTTTTAAAATTTATATGAATAATAGAAAAGAAAAAAAGTTGCTACCGAACCAAACTGGAGTACTCTTGCCAGTGCACAGTCAAGCCAATCTACTGTGAAGGAAAGTGCAACGTGTGACAAAACATATGAAAATCGTGACCTGTCATTCCACCATTGACTCAAAACACTTGAATGAAATAAATACTTCTATCTTTCTGAGATATATTATTTAGTGAAAAGTATAGATAAAGAACATTTTATCAGAGTATTATGTAATACCAATTGTGTGATTGGCTCTTAAGGTGTTATCTCTAAAAAGATTCATCAAAAGACTTGAGTGAATAGTTTTGCCTCTGAGTAAGGGAGCTAGGGAACTGGTAGAAGACATACTGGCATTATTCTCCATCTTCCTTTAAACACTTCTGTAGATTGCTTTTATACAAAATTGTGTATTTTGTAACTTCTTTATGTATCATATATCCAATAAAGCAAAAATGCAAATAAATAAAAGCTCATCGGAAAATAAAGTTTTAAAGCAAAGAAAATGTGTTTCAAGAACAAGTGTTAGCAGTAATCCTTAGCAGGAAAAAGTACAATAAACACAACAAACACTGGTTCTGCTCATTCTACCATTGATTATATAATCTTAGCAGTCTATTTAAACCCTCAATCTCATTTTCTGTATCTGAATCTTGGGGACAATAATATGTAAATCAAAATTTTGAAGAAAAATATTTAAAAAGAGAAACTTTGAAAAGCTCTATGAAGCTTAACACTGACAGATGCTCAGTAAGAAGAGGGTGTCATAACATTTTTTTTTTGTATGCAAACATATTCAAAATTAGGAAAGCTGATTCACTAAATAATAAAATAAACAACAAAGAAAAACTCACCAAAGCTGATTATTCATTCTAAGGAACTTCAAATTTGTCCTTTTCTTTTATTCAAGATAAGACCTATTTGCAGGTATTCACTATCATAATGAAGAGTTTCAGAAAAGAGCATATTATGGTAAACTTCTGTAAGTAGTGAAACAGTATATAAGAACAAGCGTAAATGGTGATCAACGTTATATTTCATTAACCATTTATTTTAAGAGTATTTTATGCACTCAGACTCAGAAGGCAACACAGGAATTAGTTACTAGTGTTAGGTTTTAATAGTAAATCTGGCAAATTATATCTCAGCATCTTGTTCTTACTCTCATAAACAGTTGTGATAAAACAAGGCCTTTCTGCTTATCTCAGATGTAAGGTAAAGGAGAAAATAGAATGATGAATATAAGAGTTGCTCGTACTTTACATAATTAATAACTATTTTAACCAATTTATCTGATGACTCAGAAGACTAATAGTAGGATGCTAGGGCTTCCCTGGTGGCGCAGTGGTTGAGAGTCCGCCTGCTGATGCTAGGGACACGGATTCCTGCCCTGGTGCAGGAAGGTCCCACAGGCCGCGGAGCGGCTGGGCCCGTGAGCCATGGCCGCTGGGCCTGCGCGTCCGGAGCCTGTGCTCTGCAACGGGAGAGGCCACAACAGTGAGAGGCACCCCCCACAAAAAAAAATAGTAGGATGCTAGAGAGAGACTATTTTTAAACTGCTGGGATTTAAAGGGAAAACATTGCTGATTGCTATGTTTACTGCAATTCCTTCTTAATCTACATATGAGTATATGTTTTAAACTTAAGCATCTTTTTAATGGAATTAATTCAGGTTGAAAAAATTGTAAGCAATGAATTTAAAGGATTCTAACAAATCATATTTTAAATTAAGAACTTGTTTATATATAGATAGATACATAGATCTAGATATATAGATATAGTATATCACCTAAGAGTAGGAAGTTCATCATTTGAAATATTAAAGTATTTTGTTATTTTCTTAATTAGCAAAATAAAATAAATACATTAAAATATGGTAGTCTTTTAGTGGTCTTACATTTTGATGTAGACTAGAACAAAATTTAATTTAAACATTAGAATATGATGGAATTAGCATAATTAACTGTAATAAATTAATAATTATAGAGAGGACATATGTTTGAAAGGGGCATTATTAATTTTACCAAATTCAATATTTTCTAGGTTTATGCATAATTCATTTATGCAAACTAGATGCATGACATTAGACAAAGATTTTTTCATTTAAGTATATATTGGTAAATGGTAATATTCTGCTATTCATTATCTTAACATATTAGTTTCTAAACATCTTGAAATAATTTCCTTCAAATTGCAATTCAAAACTCAATATGCTTTGGGTTATATTTTTGCATTATAATACCATCTAAAGTTTGATGATTTATATGGAAAGCATTAGTTAATTCTTCCTTTAGAAAATAAACGGACCTTCAGCTTAATGAAAATCACAACTCTAATAACCCTATTTCTATTATTTTTACTCATAGGGGAAATGCTAAATCATTTCGAATGTTTTCATTCTTACTTGTTATTGATTAGTTTCTAAGTTCTTCTAAGACAAATTTAAGCAGCCAACTTGCTGAATGTAAAGACAAATTTAGCTTAGTGAGTTAAACATTCAATAAGAATTCCAGGACGGTCCATTCTTCAAATGAAGAATCTTATTGGAGAGAATAGCTTTTATGTTGCTGCAGAGACAATTTAGCATTTGATGAAACTGTGGTTAAAGTTTATTTTTAGTTATCCTACATGTTCCAATTGTCTTGCTCTCAAACATTAAAGAAAATATTTGGAAGTATAAAACAGCTAGAATATTCTTTGCTCATTTTATTAAGGTTCATACCTTAATAAATATTAATAAACAGTGAAGTAGAATTATGCTTAGAAATCGATTTATAAGGGCAGTATTTGCATGCCCTCCTGCCTAATATTATGCCTTTGTTC
Source organism: Grampus griseus (assembly GCF_964374135.1). Classification (NCBI taxonomy): domain Eukaryota; kingdom Metazoa; phylum Chordata; class Mammalia; order Artiodactyla; family Delphinidae; genus Grampus; species Grampus griseus. The sequence goes on along the minus strand of NC_138997.1, from coordinate 134,603,827 downwards.
TCCTTCCTGGATGAATAAATGCTCGGTTCCTGTATCTTCTAGTTGCCATAGTTGCCGCTTACAAGGAAATTGAGTAGTAATTTCAGGGAACTCCTTAACAAACTGGTGACTTGCTTTCATAAGTACCTAACATAGTAATCATTCAATATTTAAAGAAAGAAGAAAGGAAAAGGAAGCTACAAAACCTTGATATGAATATTTGTGGCACCCAATAATGACTTTATGGTGAAATTTAAAATAACACAGAGTCAGATTTTCCTTCATTTTCATATTTAACTTTGAGGTAAAGATTAATTTAAAAATTGTGTTTAATATCTTATTGTTTGTATTGCTTCATTTGGGCTCCACATATCCTTTTCTCAACATGGGGTAATATGGCAGATGTGTCATTGAAGGGTGTTTCTCTTCTCATAAGTCATAAATTTTGTCCTATGCATCAACATTAGAACCATATCTCTACAGAAAGTGTTAAGGCATAAACGACATGCGGAGAGACATTCATAGAAAATCAAATATTAATTCAACATTTTCTAACATTTGCCTAACACAATGCAGAAATTATTCTTTTTTAATTATTTATTTATTTTTTATTGATGTATAATTGATTTATAATGTTGTCTTAGTTTCTGATGCACAGCAAAGTGATTCAATTATACATACACACATATATGCTTGTGTGTGTGTATATATATATATTCTTTTTCAGATTCTTTTCCCATGTAGGTTATTACAAAATATTGAGTATAGTTCCCTGTGCTATACAGTAGGTCCTTGTTTATCTATTTTATACATAATAGTGTGTATATGTTGCTCCCAAATTCCTAATTTATCCCCCTCACCTTTCCCCTCTGGTAAACATAAGTTTGTTTACTATGCTTGTGAATCTGTTTCTGTTTTGTAGATATGATCATTTGTATCATGTTTTACATTCCACATATAAGTGATATCATATGATTTTTGTCTTTCTCTGTCTAACTTACTTCCCTTAGTATGATAACCTCAAGGTCCATCTGTATTGCTGCAAATGGCATTATTTCATTCTTTTTTATGGCTGAGTAATATTCCATTGTATATATGTACCACATCTTCTTTATCCATTCCTCTGTCGATAGACATTTAGGTTGCTTCCATGTCTTGGCTATTGTAATTAGTGCTACAATGAACATTGCAGGGCATGTATCTTTTTGAGTTATGGTTTTCTCCAGATATATGCCCAGAGTGGGATTGCAGGATCATATGGTAGCTCTATTTTTATTTTTTTAAGGAACCTCCATACTGTTCTCCAGTATGGCTGTACCAATTTATATTCCCACTAGCAGTGTAGGAGGGTTCCTATTTCTCCACACCCTCTCAAGCATTTATTATTTGTAGACTTTTTGATGATGCCCATTCTAACTGGTATGAGGTGATACCTCATTGTATCATTGATACGGGATTAATCTCCAAAATATACAAAAAGCTCATACAGCTCAATATCAGAAAAATCAAACAACCCAATAAAAAAATAGGCAGAAGATCTAAACAGACATTTCTCCAAAGAAAACATACAGATGGCCAAAAGGCACATGAAAAGATGCTCAACATCACTAATTATTAGAGAAATGCAAATCAGATATTATTCTTATCACTGGAAATATAGTATTTATTAAGATGGACAATAATTTCTTCTTTCAGGAAGGTTACATTGAAATAAACTGGGCAACCAAAAATATCATTAGAATAAGTGGGTTAGCAAATGCTTGGGGACATTTGGTCCACACCAAACAGTCCCTGATATTTGGTCCTTTCCAAAACATTTTGCTCATGGATGTTTTGGATAGGACCAAGTTTCAAGGATCTTATGGCGTAGACCAAATGTCTTATGGAGTTTGGACAGGACCAAACGTCCCACAAGGGAATAGGTATAATTTGTAGTATGTTAAATGGTGATAGGTACTATGGAAAATAATAATAATAATAAAGGGAAGGGGAATAGAGTGGCAGTAGAGAGGTGATTGTGGAAATTTAAATAAGGAGGTCAAAGTAACTGAGAGAAAATGACAGTGACTCACACAGATAAACTGCTGGAAGGCGTTTTAGGCAGAGAAAAGAATAAGCGCAAAGACCATAAGGTCTGGATGTGCTTGGCATGTTCTTGATGAGAAAGAGCTAGAGAGTCCTGTGAAGCAAATGGAAAGAGGGTTATAGGTTGTGAGTTCTTAGATAGAAAGGAAGTTGGACTATGTGTACCCTTACAAGCTATGAAAGATAATGGGCTTTTACTTAGAGCGATGCATGGCAGTTGGAGGGCACTGAGAAGAGGAATGTCCTTTCAGGATCACTGGGACGGCTTTGCATTGAATACATCGAAGGAGAATTAAGAAAAGAGGAAGAAAGACAACTTCTGAGATTTTCAACAATCTCAGTGAAAGAAGATGGCTTGGACCAAGGTGCCCAGAGATGACAAATGTTAAGATAGTGATAGTAGGATGTACAGGCACAGGAAAAGAAGAGAGGTGATCCGGACGCGCAGGCTCAGCGGCCATGGCTCACGGGCCCAGCCGCTCTGCGGCATGTGGGATCCTCCCAGACCGGGGCACGAATCCATGCCCCCTGCATTAGCAGGCAGACTCTCAACCACTGAGCCACCAGGGAAGCCCTGAATATATGATTTTTGAAGTCAGCATAGAGGAGCAGCTAAAAATATAAATTTAGGAATGATCAGAATGCAGATGGTATTTAAATCCAAGACTCTGGAAGAGACGATTAAGAAAGAGAATCTATATGGGAAGGATGTGTGGTCCAAGATCTGAGGGCTTAGGTTAAACCAACTGTAAAATTGGAGGCGACATTTGGGGAGTTGGGGAGAAAACATCTTAGGAGCCTCGGATGCAACAGCCAATGATGCACGGGGGGAAAAATCTTGTAAGTCAAATGAACAAGTTTTTCAAGGGAGGAGAAGAGACACAGTTGTGTCACATGCTGCTGATAATAGGTCAAATAAGATGAGGTCCGAGATTGGATTTAGCAACTGGGAGGTCATTGGTGAACTTGACAATGGAGGTTTCCGTGGATTTGCGGCAAAAGACTGACAGATGTTTTCCCAAGAAATGGGAGAGGAATTTGAGACAGTGGGGGGGGGGGGGAAGCTTTCAGTTTAGCTGTAAAGGAAAGGAGAGAAACACAGTGATCGCTGAAAGGAAAGGGAAGTAGAGAGAGAGAATTTTTTTTTTTTTTTTAAGGTGGAAGAAATACTGCCTTCTTTGCATGCTAATGGGAACGTCTGAGTAGAGAGGGAGTACTGTGGACCCGGTATATTTGTTAAATTCCTTTGTAAGTTTGGAGGTGTCCAGGTTTTTTGGCCTGGCCAGGACCCCAGGGGTGGGGGAGGGAGGTAGCTCAGGTGTCGCCACTGCCACCATCAGGTCCCAGGAAGGATTTGCGGTCACGCCTGGCAGTAGAGGCTGAGGAATGGAGGGTCCTGGGAGTACCAACTGCACCAGACTTCTAATCACCTCTCTGCCCCAACTGGAAGAGTGTCTCTGCCCCTACTCCTGGGACCACTTGTCATTTCAGCTGCAGCACCTGTGGACAGTCCCTTGTGCGCTGACCACGCCCACCTCCAGTGCTCACCTTGGTCTCTGCTTTGCTGCCCCAGACCTCTTACTAAACCTGCTCAGCTCAGCTTGCTCAGTTTGGGTCCAGGGCAGAGAGGAAGTGAGAGAAGCAGGGACACAAAATGAACAAAACCTCCTCTTGTCCTAGGAGAGACAATTCTGGAATATATCCTACACAGTCCCTCCACTGTCCCCAAGGCCACTGAGCCACGCCGTCCACAGCAGTTAAATGGATACTCCCTCTGTGCTTGCTTTTTCCATTCCCTGGAGGGAATCTTGCTGCCCTGCTCCCTTAGTTTACCTCCCATACAAAGTACCTGAACCCAGGCTTTCCTCTCGGCTCTGTTTAGCGAGGCACCCAAATTGGACGATGCCAAAGGATTTTGATCATAACCTTATTTACAATGGCAAAAATAAAGCCAGCGTTTAAAACTTTGCATGAACAGTTAAACATCGTGGTCTACCATTATTAAATACTATGTAGTTATCAAAATATTTTTAAAGAAAATATAAAATTTCCATAAAAACCAAATCGGGGAGTGGGGGTTGTATATATGATTGGGTTTTATTATATTAATTATTTTAGTAAAAACAGTTTCTTAAGTAATTTATGCCATCTTTATAAACATGAAGTACAATAAATGTTACTTATGAAGATAAATAGCATTAGCAAATCATAATATATAGGAAGAAAGTCAGTGTATTCTTTTCTTTGCCTGCAGGCGAATTGCACAAATGATTGGGTTTTAACTGGTTCAAAAGATAGAGCGAAAAGAATAACTATTTTTAAAGAACTGGAATATGGCGAACAATGTGCCCCCAAACCCTAAAGGAATAGCATCTTTTAAAATGTATACCTGTTTTTCTTCATATAAGTATATCGATAATGTGTAGTGACCAAAATGAAATATATTATTGAAAATAAATACCACACATCTATAAAAATATAAAGTAAGACTGTCTTTTCCATGTGGCATGCAATCTTACAGCCTTCTTATGTGCTTTAGTTCACTGAACAGACATCCACACGTATTTAATCACAGTGATGTCTTTATACATATTTTTTCTTATTTGATGACTAATTTAGAGGCCATCCATGGATCTAAATCATTTACACTGTTTCTTGCCATGTTTACCACTTAGTCTTCATCTATGCCATACATTAAGATTAATGTTTTTGTGAGGGTTTTAGTGCATTCCTGGAATCATGGCATGTTAATAAAAAACACAGCATTTTATTTTATTATATAAATGGGTAATCTCCTACCAACATGTTGCCAGAGAAATCTTTACAGTCTATTATGTTAATAACTCAAGGATATAAAATCCTCGACTGAAAATAATGAACTATAACCTAAAGTAAATAAAAAATAGATCACAGAGCGATGTTTAACCATCTTCTTTCAGACACCAATAAGGTGTTTTAAAAGGCGAGAATATTCTGATAGTATGTGTCCTCATAGTATCTTTGTATTTGGCTGTATTCTTGAGATCTAGTAGATTATATTATTTTCTGAAACCATAATGGCACCTTTGTAGAATTCATAATGATTCCATGAAGATTTGCAAATTTTGTGATGTAATATGAACTTTGGATTTGCTTATACACACTGCGTAAAATATAAATATAATTTCCTAAGTAGGCAAAACAATAAATTATGTTTGAAAGTAAGACTAAAGCATATTACCATAGAACTTCATTAAATAATGAATTCATTAATTTTTTGTTATTCTCTTATTCTGCAAATATTTACTGAATGCCCTGCATGTGTCAGGCACTGTTCTGGGCAGTAGATTACAGCAGAGAACAAAACAGGCCAAAGTTGGTGTTCAATTTAGTGAAAGGACACAATCTATAAGCCAGATTTTGAACACTATATGACATGTGTGAGGGAGGCTAGAGCTGTGGAGAAAGAAAGGTAAGGAGGGGATGGGAATCAGGGTGGGAATAGTACTACAATTTAAATAGAGTGGGAAAGGAAGCCTTCACTGAGAGTAATCCTTGAGCAAAGTCAAGAGGAGAGAGAGCCAGAAATAGGGAAGAATGTTTCAAACAGAGAGTGCAAAAGCCCTGAGGTGAGAAGAGAGGTGATCTGGTGTGTTTGAGGATAGGAAATGAGTTTCCTGATTTCGGAGCAGAGTCGGTGAAGGACATGAGGACTATCTGAAGAAAGAGTGACACATGTAGGGGCTTCCCTGGTGGCGCAGTGGTTAAGAGTCCGCCTGCCGATGCAGGGGACACGGGTTCGCGCCCTGGTCCGGGAAGAGCCCACATGCCGTGGAGCGGCTGGGCCCGTGAGCCATGGCCGCTGAGCCTGCGCGTCCGGAGCCTGTGCTCCGCAACGGGAGAGGCCACAACAGTGAGAGGCCTGCGTACCGCAAAACAAACAAACAAACAAAAAAAAAAAAAAAAAAAAGAGTGACACATGTTACAGGATTCTGTGGCACTCTTTGCAGAGTGCCCTGCACTGGACCCTTGGTTCTTACCTTATCAGAGCCCTGAAGCCACAAACTCCTCCTCTGCGTTTCCAAAATAGGGGCCTGGGGTCTCTATCACCTGAGCAGAATATTCTCCATGAAGACTCAAGTCTCTTCTTTAAACCATATGAACTAAGCAACCAGGATTATACAGCCCCATGAACATCCCCAAGGAATGTCAGTAACTATAATTACTTTAAATTTCTTGATCCCAGCTGTTACTGACCAGAGCTCTTAGACTCCTTAATCAACAGAAATTGTTAAGAGGCCAGACAAGAAATTCAGGCAAAGTTTTACTGGGACTGGTGCAGCAGCACGAGGGAACAAGAATAAGTAACAGGTTCCCTTGCTTGCTCCCTTGGGGGGGGTGGGGGGGTGGGGGGCGGGGTGCAAGCCAGTCCCTTCAATGGGGTGAAGGTAGGGGCGGGTCCAGGGGTCAGGCCAGAGGGACGGCGTCTGCCCACCCCCTTGGAGGTGCCGTGTGCAGGGATAATGGGCAGGCCCCTGCTTTTGCCCCACACCTCAAAAGCGGCAGTTAGGTTTTTTGGTCTTTTTGTCTCTTGTTGTTCATAATTTGCCCCAACTGGGCATGCACGCAGTTATTTATAGTTTCTTTGCATTCTGTTGCTTGAGGAGCCGTTTGCCCCGGTGCAAGCACTGCAGCAAAGGATCCCCAGGTCCCAGGTCCCAGCCTGTTTCAAAACCATCTGTAATATGGAAATTGAGTTGGTCTCTTTACCCAGAAATTTAAAGAATTATTAAATATAATGCATTTATAGAGTTCCATCTATTATAATAAAGACAGAACTTTTACTTAGACTATTAACTTTCACAGGAGCAATCTGAAAACTGGCACAAATTATGAATTTGCTAAACCATGTTCAATCATTGCAGATCCCAGCAAGGTTTACATTTTAGCATGCTATATTAAAAACAAGGAAGATGAGGCTGACATTGCAAATGTGGATTTATTTCACTTGTTGTTAAGAATTACTATTCAACTTTCATGTTAATATTTGTAAATATAATGACCCTTACATAAATAATAGCTACTATATAGCATCTGTTATATGTAATACATTATGCAAAGTATTTATATGCATTACCTCATTTTCTAATTGCAATAGTGAATATATTTTTAAATAAACTTTTAATATTAGAACAGTTATAGATTTACAGAAAAAAATCCAAAGAAAATATAGAGATTTCCCATATACCCTGCACTCAGTTTCTCCTATTAATAACATCTTACGTTAGTTAAGTACATTTGTTACAATTAATGAGCTAATATTGATACATTAACTAAAGTCCATATTTTGTTTAGATTTCCTTAGCTGTTACCAACTGTCCTTTTCTTTCTTTCTTTCTTTCTTTTTTTTTTTTGGCCGGGCCCTCAGCACTGAAAGCAAGGAATTCTAACCATTGGACATCCAGGGAATTCCCCGGATTGTCCTTTTCTGTTCCAGGATCCTATCTAGGACATGACATTATATTGAATTATGGTGTCTCCTTAAGCAGCTCTTGGTTGACAATTTCTCAGATTTTTCTTGTTTTTTTATGACCTTGATAGTTTTGAGGAGTATTGGGCAAATATTTTGTAAATTATTCCTCAATTGGGATTTGTCTGATTTTTTTTTTCATGGTTAGAATGGAATTATGTTTCTTGAGGAGGAAGACCACAGAGGTAAAGTGCCATGTTCATCCTATGATATCAGGGGCGCTGTTATGGTTTGTACACTGCCCACCCCCCAAGAAAAAAGATAAATGAGGTCCTAACTCTCAGAATCTCAATACATGATCTTTCTTGGAAAGAAAGTTTTTGAAGATGTGATTAGTTAAGTTAAAATGAGGTCATACCGGTGTAAGGTGGGCTCCTAATCCAACATGCCTAGTGTCCTCATAAGAATAGAACCTGTGAAGTCACAGAGACACAGAGAGAAAGCCATGTGTTGGTGAAAGCAAAGATTGCAGTTAAACAGCCACAAGCCAAGGCATGCCAAGGATTGCTGGGGACACCAGAAGCTAAGAGAAAGGCATGGAACAGATTCTCCCCTAGAGCCTTTGAGAGAATACGGCCGTGTTGATATCTTGACTTTGGACTTCTAAACTGTGACATCATTACTTTATTTTATTTAAACCACCCAGCTGGTGGTACTTTGTTACAACAGCCCTAGGAAAGGAATGCAGATACATACTATTCACATGGCTTATAACTGTTGATGACCAGGCTCAGGTAGTGTTAGGTTTCTGAACCATAAGTTACTGTTTTTTCCCTTTTTCATGCTTTACATTTTGGAAGACAGTCACTATGTACAACCCCTTCTAAAGGAATGGCGAGTTATGTTTCACCTCCTTGAAGGCAGAGTATACACATAAATTATTTGGAATTCTTCTGCATGAGAGATTTGTCAGATCTCCCCCCATTTAATTTATTTATTCATTTAATTATTTAGTTATATCACCATGGATTCATGAACATTTATTCTATATTTTTTGGTTATAATCCAATAATGCATTTTTCTGTGACTCAAATTGTTCCATGTCTGGCTATTAAGAGCTGTTTTAGTTGGCCATATATATTTTAGTTGGCTCATTTTAACTTAACTAATTACGTCTGCAAAAACCCTATTTCCAAATAAGATCACATTTTGAGGTACTGAGGGGTAGGACTTCAATTTATCTTTTTTTTTTTTTTTTTTTTTTTTTTTTTGCGGTACGCGGGCCTCTCACTGTTGTGGCCTCTCCCGTTGCGGAGCACAGGCTCCGGACGCGCAGGCTCAGTGGCCATGGCTCACGGGCCCAGCCGCTCCACGGCAGGTGGGATCTTCCCGGACCGGGGCACGAACCCGCATCCCCTGCATCGGCAGGCGGACTCTCAACCACTGCGCCACCAGGGAAGCCCCAATTTATCTTTTTTGATGGGGACACAATTCAGCCCATAGGTGTCCTTGACATGATGCAATGAAAATGAAAGAAAATGACATTTAATTCTGTTCTTCCTAAAAAGACATAATCCCATTTTTTTCATAATCCCATTCTAATCATAAAAAAGATCAAACAAATCCCAATTAAGTGAAAATATACAATATGTATATGTATGTATATATATATATACACACCATAAATGTAATAATTTTATTAAAGTTTTAAGCATTGTTATAATAATAATAACTTAAAAATTGCTTTAATTTTTTTTGCTATTTCATCATCTTCCATAAGTAGCTATGACATCTAAACTTTAGTTCCAAGCTTGTTATCATAGGTGACTGGACCTTGAACATTGTTTTGGAACTAACTTCCTGTTCATATTTTTCATATGCACTGATATCAGATGTATATCCCTAAAATACAACAATGATCATACCAGGCCCTTGTGGAAAAAATATTCACTGCTTTTCCATCACCAGCGAAATCAGATTCCACTCCCCGCCAAGGTTTATAGGATCTAGCTGCAAACAAAATTTCTAGTATTACCTCCTCATCTACCCTTTCCCAATTCTCAAACTTCAGTAAGTAGAATTTTCACGGGTCTACATATGTACATAGTGTTTTCCAGTATGTATCATTATTTATATTGTTCCCACTATCCAGAATACTCTGTTGCCCCCAGCCAAATGTCTAAATCTTACTCTTCCTTCCCAGACAAGAATCAATGTTGTTTGCTTGATAAAACTTCTCCTAATCTTTCCAGTTAAAAGAAATCTCCTGTCTCTGAACCCCCCTGACATTTGAGTGTTTCCCCTTTTACACACCACTCGATCTTATTCATGAATCTAACGTTACTGAAAGCAGGATACATATCTTAGCACTTATAAAAATTCTCCACAGCACCTAGCACGACATCATCCATATTCAGTTTTATATTTAACATGGATTCATGTGGCGGAAGTCAAGAAGAATGGAGTTATTTTTAATCTTCTTTCAAATTGATAAAATTTACAAATTTTTTTCAGTTAAATCCAATAATTTATTCAGTATCTCCTTCATATCCAGCTTTCCATCTTCAATAAACCATTTAATGGAGCTTTTCCAACTCAGGCTAATTTATAAAATCAGATATTATTTTAGCCCTGTCTCCTTCTTTCCATTATTCTCATATTTTGTCTGTATTTCTAGCAGTTGTTTTCTCTAAGTATATAATTACATTGTTTATTTGTATGTGAATGTTGCATTTGTTACCCTTAAAATCACTCCTTTTCAAAGTTAAGGAAAGAGAGAACGTTTCCTAGAAGCTAAAGTTAAAGAAGTCTTTAAATCTAGGGAATCCTTGTAAATGAAAGTGATAGTTTTTTTATATAAGCCCATCCTTTAAATTAGCCAGTGACATTTTTAAGCATTGGGAAGCATTTTAATTGCCTGCTAAGAAATGATATAAAGACTGATAAATAATTTAGAGCATTAATGGGGTGAAGGAGCAAGTTGAAAGCTAGAAACAAAATAGAAAAACTAGATATTAAAATGCCTTCTCAAATATAAACAAGGCAACAGCAGGGATTAATATTATTAGTAATAGAATTCATATGGCTATGGTTGATTCTTTCCAAGATTGGTCAACAATTTCCAATATTTGCTTGTCCAAATAGATAAGTATTTTTCTAGGAGCATATGTATTTGTAATGACTCTTCTAGGACTATTATCACTAGTTATCTTCAAGGACATATTTGACAGGACACACCGATTAATCACATATGCAAAATTTGCATTGAGCATCTAATGTATGGCTGGTGCAGTTCTATAGGCTTTGGATACAATGAAAAGTCACTGCTATTCCCTCCTTCTGTGACCGTCCTAATGAAATGGACAGAAAATAAACAAAACACATAGATTTTTAAGTAATCTTAAATAGTAATAATTCTTATAAAGCTAAATAAAATAATACAATATGTGAGGGTATGGTTGAGGGTGTGGAAGGAATTATGTTTATATGTGCTTGTAATTAGAGAGGTCAGGGAAGGCATTTTTGATATCCATCATTTTAGCAGAAAGCTTGAGTGAAGTGGAAGAGCGGGCTCTATGAATTCCTAACATTGGTGCAGTCCTTCTCTACTGGGATTTTCAGACTGAAAATAGTGTAGTTTTTTAAAGAAAGTGAAAAGAATTTGAGGAAAATAAGGGTTTGGTATACATTAACTGTATTATTTATGTATCTTGAACGTTTATAGCTTAATCCAGATTTTCCTGTACCTAGCTGGATCAATAGGCACATTGCATTGCTTAAGAGATATAGACTTTTGTAAGTTTTTGGTATAAGAAACTCCTTTGGAGATTCAGTGTCATGGTCAATTTTATGTGTCAACTTGAAGTGGGGGCCAGGATACCCAGATATCTGGTTAAACATTATTTCTGCCCAGATATCTGGTTAAACATTATTCTAGTGTGTCTGCAAGGGTGTTTCTGGAAGAGATTATCACTTGAATTGATGAACTGAGTAATGCAGATGGCTCTCCTCAATGTGGGTGGGCATTATCCAGTCCACCCAGGGCCCAAGCAGAACAAAAATGTGGAGGAAGGTTGAACTGATTCCCTGCCTGTATGTTTGAGCTAGAACATCAATCTCATTCTACCCTCAAGCTGGGACTTTATACCATTGGCTATCCAGGTTCTCAGACCTTTAGACCCAGACCAGAATTGGCTCTCCAGCTCTCAGACCTTTAAACTAGACCCCGCGTTCCTGAGTCTCCTCTTGGTTTACTGCAGATGATGGCATTTCTGTCTTTTTTACTGTGTAAGCTAATACTTCATAATAAAACTTTAAATATATATAATCTCCTATCGGTTCTGGTTCTCTGGAGAACCCTAATATATTCAGCTTCTGTTGATGTAATTGAAAATAAAACCCACTTTAGCCCCAAAGAAACCTCAGGTAGTGGCTTTTTAAATAAAACACATGACCATAATTTTTTTCTTTTTAAGATGGCATTCATTTTTCTAGATATAGCATCATTTTATTTTATTTTTTTAAAGACATAGGCATGTATAGTTTATTTTTGAGATGATCCTATGAAGCATACATGTGAGAGTGAGGAAAGTGGGAGAGGAAAAGGACGAAGACCAATGAAATCTGTATTAGTGTTTGGGTACCTTAGCTGTCTACTGCTGTGTGACAAATTAGCCCCAATACCAAGTTACTTAAAACAACGATAAATATTTAACATAGCATCATCTTAAAAACAGCTTAATAGGAGAAATGTTAACATTATATAGAATACATACATATGGAAAATTTATAACTGGGAAAAATCTTGTATTTATTCATACTACTTGGTTTGAATACATTGAATACATCGCAATATATATTTGCATTTAAGCTTTTTTTCTACAACTGGGCTCTAAAAACTCTCCCTAATTCCTTTGAGCATTGGTGGTTAAGCACACCAACATGATGATACTGTATTTTATAACACACGCTTGTGATTTTAGACTCATAAGCAACCAATTATTCATTGTTCTATTTGCCTTAATTTCTATTTGTTTAAACACATAGCATATTTTCCTATTTTCACTGTCTGTTTGTTTTACATTATGTGATAAGCACCTTTTGTGTAAATCCATTAGGATATTTTTACCTTGGATGTAAGTACCAGAGTGGTAGTGGTTAAGAATTAAAGATAGTAACCCCTTTTGGAGAGGAAAAAAATCTCTGAACATTCCAAGATAGTAATTTCCTTCCTTATTATTGTATTATCTGGTATATGACTTTAAACGATAATTAGATTAAGATTTTCATTTTAAGATTATCAAAATGTGTTCCTTTAAAAGGCATTTTAATGGTTTTGTTATCAAGAATTAGGGCTAAACATTTAAATTAAACTCCAGTGCACATAAGTCAAGTGCAGTGAAAATCAGTGGAAGAGACATTATCACACTGCTAATTTCTCTCTGGGACAAGGACAACACCATCACAACTTATTCCTGTTATGTATACAAACTACTCCTTAGATCTGGAGTACATATACAATGGCAACTCTTCATTACTGTGCTGGATGTAATTAATACTTTATTAGTAAGAAGTCCTGGGTAACCTGCCTGGACCTCTGTGTAAATTGTACAGCAACCCAGGATTCCGGTGCCACTCGAAAGGGTCAAACCAGATTTCACACATAGGGTGGACCCTGGAGTCAGATTGGTTGACTTTTGCTATTGCTTCTTAACGCCACATTCCATTCTGCTGAAAATTAGGCAGACACTGGTAATCTGGTTTCTCAGATTTAAAGATTTCCTGCTGGTTCCATCCTAGTCGGTGCTCATTGTTCTTCAGGGAAGAATACAACCGTTCTCTCAGTGCTGGGGTGCGAGCTAGGTCTTTAATACAGCAGCCACTCGAGTCTGCTTTCACACTCACATATATTTATCATTCCTGGCTGCTAGCAATCAGGATTAGTTCTAGCAACTTCTACCTGAGAGACCCATAAACATTTTCCCACAACCTTCTCCAGGTGTCAAGCTGTTTGTCCATTTTATTTATTTTATTTTATTTTTTATTGAAGTATAGTTGATTTATAATGTATTAGTTTCAAGTATACAGCAAAGTGATTCAGTTATATATATATATGTATATATATATATATTCTTTTTCAGATTATTTTTCCTTATAGGTTATTAAAAATATTGAGTATAGTTCCCTCTGCTATATAGTAGCTCCTAGTTTGTTATCTATGTTATATATGGTAGTGTGTACATAATAATCCCAAACTCCTATTTTATCCCCCTCCCCTTTCCTCTTTGGTAACCATAAGTTTGTTTTCTATGTCTGTGGGTCTATTTCTGTTTTGTATATAAAGTATCCATTTTATTTATTTATTTAATTATTTTTAAATTTATTTATTTATTTGGCTGTGTTGGATCTTCGTTGCTATGCACGGGCTTTCTCTAGTTGTAGCGAGTGGGGGCTACTCTTTGTTGTGGTATGCGGGCTTCTTATTACGGTGGCTTCTCTTGTTGTGGAGCATGGGCTCTAGGCACGTGGGCTTTAGTAGTTGTGGCACGTAGGCTCAGTAGTTGTGGCGCATGGGCTTAGTTGCTCCGTGGCATGTGGGATCTTCCCGGACCAGGGATCGAACCCGTGTCCCCTGCATTGGCAGACGGATTCTTAACCACGGCTCTACCAGGGAAGTCCCAAGGTGTTCATTTTTAATCTCAGATTAAGAAGGCTATAATTTTATGCAAACTACTATGTATAAAATAGACAAAGAGCAAGGTCTTACTGTATAGGGAACTATATTCAGTATCCTGTAATAAACCACAATAGAAAAGAATATGAAAAAGAATATGTATATACATACATATATATAAAACTGATCACTTTGCTATATATTAGAAACTGACACAACATTGTTAATGATACTTCAATTTAAAAAAAATGAAGTCTATAATTTCACTCCCTTTCTCCAAAGAAACATCCTCTGCAGAAGGAAACATTCAGTGATTTCCGTGGACTGAACTTGGCCTCCTGTGGTAGCCTTCATTCAGGAACTTAAATGGAAATCTTGCAACTTCCTTTTCTAGTGGAGGCTATTCTGAGTGATTCTGAACCAGAGCAGGACCCTACAGTCCTTGCCCCCCATGTCTTTCACCTGCCTTTTGTCTGTGGAAAAACTTTAGCCAAAGAATAAGTTTAATCAGAGAAGTGAGAAAATACAGAAACAAAGGAAAACAATCCAACAAGACTGAATAATAAAAGTTTAGTCATTAAGCATAGTCAAGGACCTGTAGTTCCTCTTCAAGTGTTATAGATAATATTCTGAGCCATATACTTCAGCTGTCTTATAGAGACTAAAACCCCTACCAGGTGGAAGAAGTCAACTACATGATGACCAGACTGTAGCCATGACATAAGCTGCCACAATTCTGAGAGCTGGCCTCAAAGAAATGGGAACAAATCCACCCTGGAAGTGAAGATTAACTGTACTTAAAACCATCAAGATGACACTGATCAGACCACCGCACACCCAATTTCAAGATGACTGTCAGAGCTGACTGTGTTGTTTCTGCATGCAGCTCCCCCCCTTCACCAGTAAAAGCTCTTGCCCACTGATTGTCAGTGGAGGGCGAAGTCAGCCTTTGGACAGGGGTCCGCCCTCCTCCCGCCCCTAGGTTGCCCACCTCTGAAATAAAGCAAACTTTTCCTTCCAACAACCTTGCCTCTTTAGAGCGGTGAGCAGCCAGACCCTCACTTTCAGTAACAATTCCAAGATGACTGTCAATTCATGTACGCATTCTTATTAACTACCCTCAATAAGGGATGGGTGTAATCTCTGACAGAATAGCCCCTCTGGTAGTTTCCTCGTGGTGCTTCTCTGCCAGGTGCCTGGCAAAGTTATTTTGGCACCGGTTATAAGGTATCCTGATTTCAGAAAAATAAAATGTGACAAATGTGCTACTTAGACTTTGGCAACATTGTATGTAGAGTTACAACTTTCATATTATGTCCTCAAGCTGAATTCAGAACTGAGGAATTGTGCCATGAAAGAAATTGAACAGGGAAAAAGGAGAGCTAAATTGTAACCTTGGTTAGCATGTTCCACCTTCTCACTCCTTAAGGGAAAGTGGCACTGCTATCTCCCCCTCTCTTCAAGCCAGGAAACGATGTATCATCAGACTTCCTCTGCTTTCTCATTTTTCTTATCTCCCATATCTAATCCATCACCAGATGGTGTCAGGTCTGTCTCCTAAATATAATTCACTTTGGTCCATTTCTTTTCCATTTCCACTGATATACTTTGGTCCATGCCACCAGCATCTCCGGCTGGAATTGCTCTAATGGCCTCCAACTAGTGTCTCTGCCCCAAGCTGTGTTTGCAGATCAAGTCCATTTTCCACACCGTAGCCAAAATGTTCTTTTAAAAGTACAAATCTGATCACGTCACATCTCTGGTAAACTATATTATCGGTTCCCCAATGTTCCCAGAATCAAACTCTACACGGCTTTCTCGGCTTTTCATGATACAAGCCGAGCCCTATTTACCTTCCCAGCTTCAACTCTTAGCACTCTTCTTCCCAAATCCAATAATACAGTAAACTGAACTTGTCTCCAGGTAATTTCACATTCTGTTGTTCTCTCCGAATGCAATGTTCTTCTGCCTTCTCTCTCTATCAAGCCACAACTGCTCCTTTTAACTCTCAACTTAGATACAATTGCTTCAGAAAAGTCTTCCCTAACTCTCTGGGACTTGTCCCAATTCACGTTCTTAATATGACATTTATCATTCCATACTGGGATTCCCGGCTTTACTAGCTTATGTTTTTATTTGTAAGCACTCTGGTGTCTCACATAGAAAGCAGTGGAAAGACTCATATTGTATGGTCCCTAATTTATATTGAATACTCTCCCTTTCAATGTCATTAGATGGGGCATATAATCACTCATTTTCCAGTCTTCAATCCCCCCTTTCTTCTATTCCTGCTCTAACCTTTTAAGAAATCCTGCTTTTCTTCTGGAGCTACTTAATTTTGTGGCTCCTATACTAGGGTGTTAAGTCTTTGGTGCCTTCCCTTGTTTAGAGTTGTACCTCCTGAAATTTGCATGATGTTTAGAGTTGTATCTCCTGAAATATGCATGAGCCTCCAGTGAGGCTCAAAAACTATTTGTTGAGTAAATGAATTCTATCATCAGTGTGAGTTATAGATAACTTATTCTTACTCTCTATCACTTCCTACTAAATACATAAGCCTATCTGAGAATGGAAGACTTATATTTGCTATGGATATAAAGTGAATTCTCTAACCACTATTTATAAGTTAAATCATTATCCACAAGAGATAGTTTACAATAGACAGTCTTTATGTTATTATGGTGAAAAACAATAAAGGAAGTTTCAACATGTATACACATGTTTGTGAAGATTTTGAGAATAAAGAGTAATATGACAGACCTTCCCCCCACCCAAAATTTGTTTACCAAGGTCTATATCATTTATACTAAAGAATAAAACAGAAATATTTCTTAAAATTTGAACTATATTTTATGGCTGACCATGTTGTTGGCTATAAAAGTGAACTACAATAATATTGGATCAAAATAGCCTAAATTAAAAATAATGTTTGGGAGCCTCCCTGGTGGCGCAGTGGTTGAGAGTCCGCCTGCCGATGCAGGGGACACGGGTTCATGACCCGGTCCGGGAAGATCCCACATGCTGTGGAGCGGCTGGGCCCGTGAGCCATGGCCGCTGAGCCTGCGCGTCCGGAGCCTGTGCTCCGCAACGGTGAGAGGCCACAACGGTGAGAAGCCCGCGTACCGCAAAAAAAAAAAAAAAGTTTACTTTTCAAAAGTATTCTTTTATTAAAGGTTGGAATTTCAAAGATTTCCATGAATTAACTAGAGTAGTATGAAAATATCTCTTTATAATGTTTACTGAAAGGGTACCCTTTGATCACCAAGTTAATTAGGGGCTATGAATTTGGTTAATTCCTTACTCTGTATTCTCTGTAGACCTAACTAAAATAATAATAACTATCATCATTTGAAAGCTTGCTGTGGTACCAGGAAGTGACACACTAACTTAGCATGAATTTATTAGCTCACAGTCTTCAAGACAATTCTATAAGACAGTAACATGATCTTTGCTCTATATTTGAGGAAGTTGATGCTCTTTGTAGTAAAGTCATTGTTTAAAAGCTAAACTGCTTCTACAAGCCAGAATATGAAATAGGGTAATTCTGCCCTTAACTGCTATGTGCTCTGCCTCTTTTTGGGCTAAACTGGCCTTATTTATATGCCATGGAGTGACCCTCCAAAGGCAAGGTCACCTACAAATGTGGTACATGTATTAAAACATTTATGAAATTCACAAATTAAAAAAAAAAAAACCTACCCAGAAAGGAAACAAGAGAGAAGAGAGAGACAGAGAGAGAAAGCATCACAGAGAAAATCCAAACACAGAAAGATAGGAAAAAGGGAAGAAAGGAGAAGGAAATGAAGAATGGGTAAGAGAAAATAGAAAGTAAAATGTTGAGAATGTATAAAACGAGGGAGTGCAGCTAATGATGAAAAAAGGAAAGTAAAACCTGGATTTCTGGCCATTCCTTTGCAATCTGATCAGTACTGTGTAGCAAAGGCCACTTCTTCAAAAAATATTGTAGGTACCTTGTAGTTTCTAGATACTTTCCAAATGATTGAGATATCAGAGTGAACGAATAGAGGAATGGAATTTTCTTTCCATTCTAGCGGGAGGAGAGAGCTATTACACATAATGGATGTGTACTATTTTAGATGTGGAAAGCATTCTGACCAGGTGACATTGTGTAGAGGTCAGAACATTTGTAGGAGTAAACAGTGATGACAAAGGAGAAAAGCATTCTGGGCATCCTGTCAGGAGGAGCTCTGATGATGCAATCTCCCTGAGATTTGCCCATTAGACTCTCACTAAACTTGTCCTGGTCTATGGTGTTCTGACCTTCTTTCTGCTATGTCTCTTCTTAGAAGTGCAAAGGAAGGAGAAGAAATCAAACAACTCCTGGCCTGCTTGTTAAATGAGTCACTTTTATTATATTCTTCTGTGTAAGTTTTTTTTTAAAGACTTCATTCATTATAAAAGAAACTTTTTCCTGTTTTAATTTTCTGTCAAAGTAGAAAACATTTTCAACTTATATTGGCTCTATCACACTGATAATAGACTTTACTGTATTTTATTTTCCCAGTCAATTCATCTTTTCAAGTCATCACTTTCATGTTGTCATTGCCTAACTAAAACCTACCACATATCTTTGCTGTCTCATTAAATTCCAACTTTTCAATCCAGGTTAACACAATGAACAGGATGTAAAAATTTTAGGGGAGCTATGTTTTGGGTTGAATTGTATCCCCCCAAAATTCACATGTTGAACTCTTAATATCCAGCACCGTGGAATGTTATCTAATCTGGAAATAGAATCATTGCAGGTACAGTTGGTTAACATGGGATCCTTAGGGTAGGCCCTAACCTGATATGACTGGTGTCTTTATAAAAAAGGGGAATTTGAACGTAGAGATATGCACACAGGGAGAATACCATATGAAAATGAAGATAGAAATTGGGATGATGCTTCTACTAGCTAAGGGACACCAAAAATTGCCAAGAAACCACCAGAAGCTACCTGAGAGGCATAGAATTGATCCTCTCTGGTAGCCCTCAGAAGGAACCAACCCTGATGACACCTTCATCTTGGATTTCTAGCCTCCAGAACTGTGAGATAACAAATATGTGTTATTTAAGTCACCCAAATTGTGATACTTCGTTGCAGCAAACTAGAACAGGTGATACGCCACCACAAAATATACCACATAAAACATGCCATTTTGGCATAAAGTTTGTTCTGAAGGTAATTAAGGAACAGCAAACACAGGAGGAACTCTCTGCACTTCTTTCTGCCTAAATTTCTCTTTGTAAAGGTGTTTCCCTCTCCTGTCCCAGGAAGAGAATGATTCAGTCGATGGAGATGACTCTATAATTGGAGACGGCACCAACTTGAGTCTGCACAAACCTCCCTAAAATAACCCTTACCTTCATTAGTTTCCCCCATATATTCACCTTCCCACAATCTACTGCCCCTAGACACCCAAATCCCTTTGCTTTGTCTAGTCACTTCTTCACGATTTACTACCACTTGTTAAAATGGCGTATAAGGCTCCAGACCTAAATGTTTCCTGAGGTTGTCACTTCTTTTCTGTGAATACCCTGTGTGCATGCAAAATAAAACTTTTCTCCTGTTAATCTGTCTTTTGTCAGTTTAATCCACACTCCTCAGTTACTATATCTAAGAGGGTAGAGGAAAAGTTTTTTTTATCCTCTACACAGACTTGACAAATTTAAATATAACCTGAGTTACTTCAATGTGGCTATTTTGTTCCTTTCAACACGTTGTTGAATAAAAACAAATTCATATTATTTTTTCTTCCATGAGGTAATATTTGTCATAGTCTTTATTAGTTTGAGACTTTTGTTTTGTTTCATGATATTCTGCATAGTGAAAGCACAGATTAGTCATATCAGAAGAAAATTAGTCAAAGTGAAGTTTGACAAACCAGTGGCTATAAGCTAATATGTCCAGTACAACTGAAATCATCATTGTCATTGCAAGTCTTGTATTTACAAGAATATCATTTGGACTGTACTTTGCAAATGATAGAAATGAAGCCAATGCAGGTGGATTATTTGCACAGAGTCTTAGGACTTCCAGCAGCAGACACTCAGTTGGTGTTCTGGTCTGTGTGACTTTAGATTCCATCGCCTAAATCCAATTTTAATCATTCTCGATCAGAAGAACAGAAGATTGCAGTCAGTATCAGAAAGTCAAGGTGTTGTCTTTTAAAATATCAGTGAATTGAGGTCTGCTAACAGGTGGGAAATAAGAAAGTAATAGAAAACTAAAATATAATAAAAACTGATGTTTTCAGAACTTCCTATGAACAAGATGTTGTGCAAAACTTGCATGTATCACCTCATTTGATCTTTACTGTCAAGAGTAGGCACCTCTTTAGCTTGTCCCACTCTTCTGTTTGTTTATCTTTGAGTCAAAACGACCTTCTCTTAGTTACCATAGTGTTATAAGTTTTGATGACTGGTAGAACGATTTCCTCAATCTCGTTATTCTTCTTCAAGAAAATCTTGGCTATTTTTGTTCCTTTGAGTGTCCATACATTTTACCATCACTTTCATTTTGTCATTGCCTAACTAAATCTTACCACATAATCTTTGCCATTTTATTAAATTCCAACTTTTCAATCCAGATTAGCACAATGAACTGGATGTAAAAGGAAACATTTTAGGAGGGCAGTGTTTTTACAGTGTTTTATAGTGGCTATAATGCTAGTCTATAAAAACATACAGGCACAAATGCAGATCTTGTTTCTGCCATTTCCTACCACTTGTACTTCAGATATATCATCCGCTTCAGTTTTTCCATACGTAAAAATCAGATAATAATATGATGTCACAAGTTCACAGTGATATGAATAACAGAATCTATCATTTATTGATCTTACTATGTATGCAAACCTCCAGCAAATTATTTACATACACTAGTCCTCATGAAGTATATTATGACCTAGGTTGTCACTTTAGAAAAAAAAATGAAAACACTGGATTTTAAATATAACTGGTTTGATTCTGGTTTTTCTCTTTCTCGTTGGAGTACTTAGTTGGCAGAAAGAAATTACAAGCAAGAGAAAGTGTCGCAGCCCACTGAAGGTGGTGAACAAATGCAGAGAACATAAATGGGGCACATTAGTTTTAACTCATTAGAGAGACAAAAGGTAACTGAAATTAGAGATGCTAATGAGTAACTTTAAAGGTATAGAAATTCCTAAGGAATTGGGTTTTAATACCAACTATTATCATTATCACAATTTTTAAATTTCCAGAATCTTTGTGGTATTTTATTTGATCTGTAATATTTTTTCAAACTCATTTGCCATTCGGTATACCAAATTGATGCCTAATGCATTTTTGCAAGGACAGAAATAAGAGGAAGTAAACTGTATCTAATCTTCACAAAGTTTAACTAGTTCACAGTAATATATACAGTGTGCCTCTTAATTCCTCCTAATATAAGATTATGGATGACCAATATTGTAATTGAACGTCTTGGGGAAAAGAGGGAAATTGTCATAAAAAGTAGGCTTTACAATTTTACATATATATATTTAATAATACCACTTAGTTTAAAAAATATGTATATATATTTTTTAACCTGTAAATCAGATGTTTTGCTTTTAGCAGATTTCTGTTTCTTCACATTACCAAGCACCAACAAGCTACAAGTGTTAATGAGAATGGCTCCCACCATCCAGAAGCAAACAAAATCCTAAATGAGTTATTTCAGATTGAAACACTGTGAATGCACAGCAGAGTTTAGTGAACATTTAGGGCAATATGCATGCAGCACAGATAAGGTCAGAATTGAACCTGCACACAGCCAGGTTAGTGAACTGTACTGCAATATTTTCAAAGTTTTCATTTGCTTTTCTTTCCTCCAGGAAAAATGATATAGAGGCTCCTATAAGCCAAAATCGAGGATGCGGTACCTAGGAAATTATTTTATTTTGACATCCTATGAAAATAAAGAAGCGTGTTTCAAAGCTGAATATTCATAACACATATATTGTTAGAGAACAAATAAACAGTGAATGTAAAAAAATCAAGTTTTAAGCTGCCTCAGAGAAAGTA
Source organism: Grampus griseus (assembly GCF_964374135.1). NCBI lineage: Eukaryota > Metazoa > Chordata > Mammalia > Artiodactyla > Delphinidae > Grampus > Grampus griseus. Next base: position 134,581,610 of record NC_138997.1, on the reverse strand, counting down.
CTTGGCAATGTTTAACTTTACCTGGTTCTTGTGATCCTGTAAAACAGCAATAGTTAAAGAAATTGTCTCACTCTGTTGTGTTCCAGGAAGCTAATTATTGCAAAGAAATCCTCCCCCCATATGAATTAGATAAGACTCAGGGTTGCTCCCCATGACAAGGCACAGACATGGCTCTCCAAATTCATTATTTTCTCCTCACAAAGGATGAGCTCAGCCTTTTGCCCTGGCTTATCAGTGGAAAAAGGATGCTTGTGAACCAAACTTTGCTTAAGCTTCTCTGCTTCCCCCAGGCCCCTGAACTTTGACCCACTCTCAGCCTGAGCCCTGTGTAACCCCTCCTTAACAGCTCCTCCAAGAGTTGGCTAGCGTCGGGGTACAGATCCTCTGATCTACTGCCCTACCACTGCCACCCCCACCCACTCATTCCTTCATCCCACTTCTGCACACGCTGCTCTTTCTTGTTCTGTTTTGTTTTTTTGCTGTTGTTGTTGTCTTGTTCACTCCTCTCTATATAAGAAAAGCTGCTTTCTGCCTAACTTTTGAGGCATACGCAGAGTTCATGGTTGCTGTGTTTTCCCTACTGCAATCATCTTCCTCCCCTACCCTAATACTCCCTTTTCTTCTCTTGCAACAGTCCTTTTACATAAAAGGCTTTCCTTAGCTAAATCCTGAATGTTTTTTATTTGACACAGTTTAGAATAAATATGACCTATAAAAATCTTGTTACACCTGATTTTGAAACAAGTCAACAGATAAAGACATGGATAGATAGATACATAGAGAGATGTATCTCTCTAGATACATAGATAGATGATAGATAGATACATAGATGATAGATAGATAGATAGATAGATAGATAGATAGATAGATAGATAGACAGACAGGAAGAAAGAATTACAGAACTTGGTCATCTGTAACATTTATTGTCCAAACCAAAAAGCCATCATGAATCACTGTTAAGTACTCTCCATCACTTTTTGCTTTATCTATATCTTCCCTTACACACTTTACCCAGAATTAACACCTTTGACTGTAAGTGTAAAACATTCATAAAAATAGAAGAATGAACTATTTAATATGCTTATTTCATTTTGATTCTCCTATGGCTATCCTTATTTCTCATTTCAACACTTTTCACAAGAGTTAATATGTAAGAACTTTAGGCAAATACTTGATAAATATTATAGTTATTAATGAGAATTAACTATTTTTCCTCCAATATAAAAACCTCCCTTAGCAGCCGCTAGAGATATCTTTGAATAGTACTTGTTTACAAAATAACTTCCATATTTACCTCTTCACCCTCCAAAAGCTCTTATATAAAAGTCTAGCCTATAGATGTTGTGTTATTATCTGCTCTTTATTGAGGAAGAAAAGATTAGTACATCTAAATTAATGCTCCAAGTTCACACAGGTAAGTGTCAAGTTCTTTTGATCAATATGTTTTCTGTATTAGAAAGTGAAAGTATTGTAGACATTGTACCTAGTAATTAGAAGTTTGTGAAATTCATTTTTTTGCTTTTTTGCCTGAGTTGCTAGGAAAATCAGTTAGGCTAACACTTTACTTTTTTGCAGCAACGATCCTTAACCTAATTATTTGCTGCTTCCTCTACCCTGGCTTTAATGCTTTTAGTAAGACTCCTTACAATTTCCCTTTTCCTTTTTTTTCATAAAGTAGTTGAGGATATATTAATAGATGCACAAAATGATGTTTACTTATAATTACTTTTCAAGAATCTTTCTTTAGTGCCTGGAGAGCAAACTTTTTCACGGTGTGATTAAGGCAGTCTTTAGGTAGTGAGGATTCTTCCTCTTATACTTTCAACCTCTCATTGATCATGAATCAGAAAGATGGATATGTCTTTTTTAAAGCCTCATTTTAAATGTTTCTATGAAAATTGGTGAGATCCTGATGTGAAGACAAGCAGAATGTCTTTGTAGTTAGAACATCTCATCTGGAATTCTGGTTCAACCACTTCTTTGCTAAGTCGCCTTTAATGAAGCATTTACTATCTCTCTTAAGCTTGGTTCTTTGGTCTGTGAAATGGGGCTATGAAATAATCACTATTTCAGAGACATTTTGTAAATATAAAATGAAAGCATGAGCAAACGTACTATTTCAAATGTTATGTGTCATAAAACACATAATTATTGTACTTTACAGAGCTTCAGGGAATGAGAAGTTTCTCCAGCAATTTAATGTTTCACTTAAACTACCTTTTAACTATATTTTCTTTTCATAAAGCAACTTGTATAATGTAAACACAGAAAACTGATTGATCAGATATTAGCATGCATATATTCCACTAGTAATTTTTCAGCTGAGGCAATGGGAGTGTGTGTGTAAGGTGTGTGTGTGTGTGTGTGCAGAGGAGAGGAGTGGGCAAAGATAAAGCAGTCCTCAAAGTCCACACCCAGAATAAGAACACAAGCATTAATAACTTTGATTTTGTACTCTGTTACTTTGGTTCTCTTTCTTGGATTTATATATCTTCAGTGGAATTTAAGCGGGATTATTTAAATGATCTTTAAGATGTCAGAGCTCTGATGTTCTTTCTTTCTTGAAGAATTCGGCTCCTATTATAGGTTACTGTGTTTTATAGTGGGCATTTGAAAACCTACTACTCAGCTTCGTACTCTAATTTACACCCATTCCACGTACTGTATGGTTTTAACTGACTTGTTTTAGAAGGATCCCAGGAGTTGCTAGGAAACCTCTCTGTTCTTTTCACTTTTCATATAGCATTAGTGTTTCAAATGATAAGCTATACCTGTGGGTACAGGAGGATTTAAGTAGAATCAAACAGTGACAGCAAGGCTAGGCATAGATAACCACTCCTTCAAAGTTTCTTGTTCTTCATACAGATAATAAAGTATAATACGAGTGGAGAAAGAACAATATGTGTTTTCTTTAAACATAAAATATTTAGCAAATATAAATATTTTAAGATTTCAAGAAATATATATTTTCTTATATTCTTATTCTTTATATTTTGGTTTTCTCTCCTATCTCTCCAGTGTTGCAAGGCAAATGACATTCAAGATAAAGGTGACTAAGACCTTTTAGAGTTTTAAACCAATCTTCCTGTTGAAAATATCTGTCTTTCTCACACTTTGTGTATGAACCCTATTTATATTCTTTGATACAAAATTATTTTCTGTTATTTTCTAGGTTCCCATTTTTTAGCAGGATGATCAGTTCTAATTCATCAAAGACCAGTTAAGGCAGCAGGTCAATCTTGTGTTGTAACATTTTAGCAGTTTGGATTACGTGAATTTTTTTTTTTTTTTTTTTTTTTGCATTTCAAGTAACTACACATAACACTTAGAAAAATATTTGAAATAAAATTCACATGAAGAAATAGTGAACTCATTTCTGTTCTTCATTAGAATAGACAACTCATTTTTTTATCATATTTTTCATTTTGAGAAAAGTAATACTTTTCCATCTTGTTCAAGATATGAATGTGTATGTATACTAGATAGAAAAACTAGTTCAATCAGGATTATTTTTTAGGATAACATTTCATAATGACACCTGTTTTTAAAAAACTACTGTATTGGTTCTCTTCAATAGCTTCAAATGGCATTTTTAAAGGTTAACTACAAAGAGCCTGTTGAATCTACTCCTGCTTCAAGTCTTTTTATTATTTTCCCATGGATGTTTCAAAGTCTTTGTAATACTGTCGAAGCTGCTCATCCATGCTTACACTTCGGTGAGCTGAGTATGTCAACTATTATCCCAAACAATAGTTAATATAGCAATCCTGAAGCACATTGTACTGCATGATTATGGACTTAAAGAAAATATTTATCTGCTTTTAAATATGCTGGTACAGGGCTTCCCTGGTGGCGCAGTGGTTGAGAGTCCACCTGCCGATGCAGGGGACGCGGGTTCGTGCCCCGGTCTGGGAGGATCCCACATGCCGCGGAGTGGCTGGGCCCATGAGCCATGGCCGCTGAGCCTGCACGTCCGGAGCCTGTGCTCCGCAACGGGAGAGGCCACAACAGTGAGAGGCCCACGTAGTGAAGGAAAAAAAAAAAAAAATATATATATATATATATATATATATATATATATATATATATATATGCTGGTACAGATACTAGTACTATCTTCTTACTTAGGGAAACATTTTCATTCATAGGTAGATTTACTTTTGTAATTGTTTGGTCGATGTTCTGAGTTGCTTGTGTCTAAGATCTGCATTTCATTCATAATATTGCATCCTGAACAATGAAATGCTCAGGTAAATTAATTGTTTAGAAGTTGGGATAAAATGGAAAGCAAAAATCCTGTTCCATTGGAATATTCCTAATGGAAAGCAAAAATTCTATTTTTCCCAAAGATAAAAAATGAACAGGTTAATAGCTCAAGTGGTTATATAGCTTATTTTAGCTGGCTAATTTTAAGGATATGGGAAGAAACCTAGAAAAAATCTGTAATTATATTCAGTTATCTATGAAATTATTTCAGCTTAATAGGATACTAACAAATTCAAAAGCTTTTGCAGATATTAATATACAGCCTATTGTATTCTTTTAAAAAAAACTTGTCCTAACTATGAGTCAAAACCATTGTTTGGTTATCCATTCAGCAAAATGGCTAAAATAAAGATACATAGACTCTATTAGACTGCTGATCTCTTTTCTAAAGATCTGAAGACTTACAATCAGAGTTTCTTATGTGAGCACATAAAATCCCTAAGAGGTCTGGAATGAAGTAGGAATTACTTATTTGAAAATTTAAATAACTCAAAATAAAAACTTTTGATTGTGAAATTTAAAACTATGTTACTAAATTTTCTGTGTTAGTAAATAGGACAAGGCAATATAAAAAATTATTTAAGGCTTCTGGTTTTATGTACTGCTTAACCCAAACTAGTTTGGCAGCCTTTGGCAAGTTACTTACCCTCTCTGTGCCCCATTGTCCTTGTCTACAAAGTAGAGATAATAATTATAAATATCTTCTAGAGTTATTATGAAGATTAAGTCAATATTTTTAAAATGCTTGGAATAGAACCCAGTACATAGGAAGTATATAATGGTTTATTAAATGAAATAAAGGCTTAAAATAAATAAAGACATATATCATGTTCCTGGATAAAATGAATTGTTATAATCCAAATGAAAGAGGATTGTATCTTGGGTAGGAATGTTGGTGGTACAGATGAAAATAAACAGTTATATGGAAAAGATATTAAGAAGTCTTTGGCTCTGAAGAATGAATATTATGCTTAGAGTTGACATAACTCTAAGGATGGTGGGAACATCCAGAGACACAAATTGCTAAAAGTAAAATTGGCCTGGAGATGAATATCCTGTCCACTGATTCATGTGTGGTACATTTGAGGTAACTTTGAAGATGAGAAAAGATATCCTGCAAGCAATTGAAACGTACAGCTCTAAGAGCTCAGAACAAAGAGGTCTGTAATGAAGACATGAATTGGGGATTCATCTTTGTATGTGACCATCACTTCAGCTATCAGCATGGAAGGGATCGCCTAAGGAGAAAATGAGAGAGAAGAAGCCCTAGAAACAAACAAAGAAAAATCACAATATGTAATGTTTGCATAGAGAAGGATAATCACTCATTCATAAAAGAAAAGATTACCAGAGAAGTGTGAGACAACTGGAGATTTTTGTGATTTAGAAGCAAATGAAAAGAAGGTTTCAAGAAACAGCTCAACAACATACAATGACTCTGAAATAATTATATGGAAATTAAAATGTTCATTAAATTTAGTGATGTGAAGGTAATTGGAAACATAATGAAAAGTCATTATTCTGTTTTAGTAGGAGTAGAAGCCAGCATTAAATTTGGTGATAGAGGAATGAGTATAGGAAACAGAGATGGTGAGCCTTGAACATTTGTTTGAAGAGTTTGGCTTCTAATCCAAATACTGTAGCTGTTGTTGATGTGGCATCCCAGGGGGGAAATATAGATCAAAATAATTAATATCTGGAATCTGATTTAAAAACAAATTCCACATCTTCATTGTTCTTAATTGGTCAATTTTGTAGACTAGCTGATAAGTACATACATTGCCTACTTCCTTTCTTGAAAATAAATTAATTAATCAAAGTTTACTTACCTATATACAAAATTAGTTCCTTGCTCTCCACAATATTTTTTCATAATCTTTATCCATCTTATTTAACAACACTAAATCACTGCTTAAGTTATCAACATCAGTAATACCTATTTCTGCTCCTAGCATGGTCCATAGACTATGTGTTAACTGCATTAAGTTTAATAAAAAGATCATAAGAATAAATAGCTCATGCTTTGAAGAAATGATGTTGAGTACTTTTATTTATCATACCTCAAAATTTGCAAATTTATCCTTATTAATTAAATATGCTACTGCCCAAAAAGAAGGTGTTTTTTCACTTTTTCCAAATACTTAGAATTTGTATCATATAATTGAACCTTTAATCCTATGATGATATTGTAAGTCCTGTAAACTGCAAGCATTATAAATGTATTAAAGAAATTTCTCTTTTAATAGAATACAACCCGAATAACAATTTTTGCCACATAGTTGAATCAGAGTGGGGTAATAACAGCAGGTGATCAGTAATTTTATCAGACATCTAGTTTTCTTTACAATAAATTTATTAATACCTAGAAATATTTTTACTTTCACAGAATTTCATAACTTTACTTGACACCTAGGGTTATCTCGTAAAACTACCTTACTTCTCCATTCTTCACAGGTGTGTGATATTATGTTCCTCACCCACATCAAAGCTGATTACCGTCTACACGTCAAGATGTCACTCAATTTCCTACACACTTGTAATTTTTTTTGGCCACTTGACTTGCGGGATCTTAGTTCCCTGACCAAGGACCGAACCCATGCCCCCTGTAGTGGAAAGGCAGAGATCTAACCCCTGGACTTCCAGGGAATTCCCTTTACACACTTCTAAATATTGTATAGATCTTCCTTGACTTCTGATGGGGTTACGTCCCAATAAACGCATTATGAATTGAAAATAGCATTAAGTCAAAAAATGCACTTAAAACATCATAACTTAGCTTTGCCTACCTTCAGTGTGCTCACTTACATTATTTACACTTAAATTAACCTATAGTTGGGCAAAATCATCTAACGCAAAGCCTACTTTTATAATAAAGTGTTGACTATCTCATGTAATGTATTGAATTCCATGCTGAAAGTGAAAAACAGAATGGTTGTAAGTGTCTATGGGTTGTTTTCCCCTCTGATGGTGATCATGTGGCTGACTGCAAGCTGTGCTGGCTGTCACTGCCCAGCATCATGAGGGAAAATTACACCACATACCACTAGCCTGGGAAAAGATCTAAATTCAAAATATTTGAAGTACAGTTTCTACTCAATGCATATTGCTTTGGTACCCTCATAAAATCTGAAAATCATAAGTCAAACCATAATTAAGTCAGACACTGTCTGTATAGGAAATACCTTTGCTCTATTTCTTCAATACTGTTTTAGGGGGGAAAATGCCTTTTCTCTCTGCATGCAATTCAAAAACAGAACATCCATGCAGGTTCATGGTTGTAGTCTTTTCCATCTTGGAGGCCAATAAAAGAAGTAAAGTATAAGGTATATCCCTTTCCGGGAGTCAAGGCAAAAGCATCACATATTTCCCAACTTTGGTTTTTCTTTTAAGTGACTATTTCTTAAAACACTTCATAAAGGAATAAGGAGCTACCAGGATGGTTGTGTCACTTATTAGCTGTGTAACCTTGGAGAGTTACTTATATCTTAAAGCCTCTAATATCTCATTAGGGAAATAGGGATATTAATGACACTAACCCAGCACTACTAGCGTTTCGTAGGGGATTAAATGAATAACTGTATGTAAAGTATTTAGATGAATATGTGTGATATAAACATTTTAGTACATATTAGGGTTTAGTATTTTTATTATTATTGCTGCTTTTGTTGCTAGAAAAATTGTTCAGCCTCCATTTCTCAGCATAGAAAATAGATTCTGGAGAACCAGTTGTAAATTGCGATATTGTAGATGATAAATGAAAGGGTTTTAATTATTCCTACTACAAAGACTATTGCATATTGACAACTACCTCTATTTTTGAAATAATAATTATGATAATAATAATTATTAGTATGGCTTATATTCTTAAAGTGCCATGTATCAATATAAGTAAATGAAGGAGCCAGGATATTAATTCTAAATATTTTACTCCAAAAGCACAATTTTTACTTGCCAAAATATATTGCAGTAGGAATGAGATAGGACATAAAAAGTTAACTCAAAATATTTTAGAAGGTACATTTAATATGACTTAGGGTCTACATGTAAGACAGCCATGAGGTAAATGGAGCTGCAGAGTCTGGTGTTTACTTACTGGCTTTTTTGTCCTGTACTTTTAATTCAGGCAGTGCATTCTGCTGGTCATGCCAAAATTCTTTGACTGGCTTCTACTGTCTCTATTCTTGAGTATAATTTCCACCAAGTCTCTAACTGTTGGCTCTATATTTCATCTGTCACAAGACACTTGGAATTTGGAATGTCTTGAGATTTTTCTTGTTCTTGGTTTCCTGAGAGTAACTTTTACTTTGAGCAGTGCTATTAGCTCTTTCCATTTGAAGCTAACTTCAATAATATATCAAACATTACTAATAACCTTGCTTCTTTTTCCACTGAAGCAATAGAAGCAATCAGAAGATCATATCTGAATCTTACCAGCACTGAATCTACTGTGTTAACCAGACTTCCCTCTTGACACCTGTGCTTGATGAATCGTCCCCATCCAATTTATGCCATTCTCTGATTCTTGCACTTTCTCCCACCTCCTCTCATCTACTTAAGGATGCTGTTCCTACAGATATGTCTCTCGCCTGCATCATTATTTCCACTTTCAAATTGATAATGCCAATTAACATCCAAATCTGACTTAAAATAATCATCCATAAAAATACAAATTAAAAGCATATTATAAAATGTGGACTTCCTTGGTGGTGCAGTGGTTAAGAATCCACCTGCCAATGCAGGGGACATGGGTTCGAGCCCTGGTCCGGGGAGATCCCACATGCCGCGGAGCAACTAAGCCCGTGAGCCACAACTACTGAAGCCCATGCACCTAGAGCCCGTGCTCCGCAACAAGAGAAGCCACTGCAAGGACAAGCCTGTGCACCGCAATGAAGAGTGACCCCCACTCACTGCAACTAGGGAAAGCCAGCGCGCAGCAATGAAGACCCAACGCAGCCAAAAATAAATAAATAAATTTATTAAAAAAAAATACTCATCCCCTACAATATACGTCAAACTAAAACCTTATAAAAAATAAGAAATAAAATGTAATACTACTATTTTTTAAAAATATACAACAAAACATTTCTTTGACCATTCAGCTTCCGACTCCATCGTCTATGGAAGGCAGAATAATCATTCCCCACAAACGTCCAGGTCCGAATCCCTGGAACCTGTAGATATGTTTTCTTATGTGGAAAAAGGGAATTTTACAGATATAATTTGGTTAAGTATTTTAAGGTAGGGAAATTAACCTGCATTATCTAGGTGGTCTGATGTAATCAAAGGAGTCCTTAAAAGATGCAAGAGAGAGGGAGAAGGGGCAGAGAAGGAGATGCAAGTATGGAAGCAGAGGCACTGAAGATGGACAAAGGGTCTCTAACAGGAGGAATGCAGGTAGCCTATAGAAGCTGGAAATGACAGGGAAACAGCTTCTGCCCTAGAGCCTCCTCCTATCAACACCTTGATTTTAGTCCCTTGATTTTGGAAACGCTTTTTGGACTTCTGGCCTCCAGAACTATAGGATAATAAATTTGTGTGGTTTGAAGCCACTGAATTTGTGGTAATTTGTTACAGCAGCAATCGGAAACAAATACAACCTTCATTCTCTCTTGAACCCACTCCTTTCAGGGTTTCCTCTTCACAACCAGAGAGAAAAACACTCATTTCTGGGTAATCAACCTCACTGTGGCCAACCTTTCAGCAGTCTTTGACATCAAGGTTTGTTTCCAGATATTTTTAGTAGTTTTTGATTGTCAGCTCATATTCCTTGGAACTCTGTTTATTCCGTGTAATATCTTTTAGATCTGTTTCTAAAATGCATTCTTTGAGAAAGGATGAGTGTGTTATTGCTGCCAGGCACTGGCCTAGGGCCTGATGATGTAACCCCCCCTAAGAAAAATTGTTAACCTCAATTCTCAACTTTTCAGGATACAAGGCATTCAGACACCAGTTGAGTGAATACTGGTTAGGATTTATCACTGTTTTTACTAAAAGCAAGGTGATTTGATAAATCACAGGATTTATCAAATACTGGTTAGGATTTACCACTGTTTTTACTAAAAGCAAGGTTTAGCCAGGAAAGTCTTCTTTTGAGGGACATTTTTCCTGAGTTCAACCATTGGGGTCTTGACTATATGGCGATCTCAGGTCCCGTTTTCCTCTTTATGTTATTGCCTCTTGTACTTGTGCATAGATGGCTCTTCAAGACAAGGCGCCAGGCCACCAGGATCAGAAGGATATTTTGAAGGAAAACACCAGCTCCAGTGTTAGCTTATGTTTGTGGAATGCAGCTTTTTTGTCATTTCTGGCATCTGGTTGTTTCCCTAACATTACCACCTGCTCTGTTTTGCCTTGAAAACAACTTTGTTTAAAATATTATGTCCATCTTTTATAGAATCTACACTGGGAGGATTTTCTCTGTACATTTAGTGTGCCACCTCCTGGAAGTAGAAAACCACTACTTCTTTAAACATTTAGACACTTGGCTACAGAGATACCACCTGCTTTGATTTTCCTTCTGTTGCATTTGTTGTGCCTTCTCAATTTCCTCTGCTAGATTTTCTTTCTCTCTCCAATTATTTAAAGTTGGAATAAACTAGGACTCAGTCTAGGGCATCTATGTCTCTTTTTCTCTTATGTGGCCTTAAATGTCATTGTGATATTGATAACCTTGAAGTCTCCAGTCCAGGGACTGTCACTAAGTTCTTAATTCTAATACACAACTACCTGTTCAACAAATATACTTAGATAACTGATAGATCTCAAAATTAATATGTCCAAAATAAAAACATAATTCCCCTCCCCAAACTGCCTTTACCAAACCCCCAAGTTTACCTTCTCCACAACATTGTGGCTATCTGCTCTGTTGCTCAAGGGAACACATGTCCTTGACTCTTCTTTTTCCCTCCTATGTCACATAAAATTTATTATCGAGGTCTCCAATCTGACCACTCTTCACCATCTTACACTGCCTTCACTTCCCCGATTCAAGCCATCATTATCTCTCACTTGGTTTACTGTAACATCTTGTATGATCTCCCTGTGCCAACACAGTTGCCGAAAGCTTGACTGTATAACTATCCCATAAACATGTTAACATAAATGTTCAACTTGAGATTTTTTAAAATTTCAATGTAAGTGAGATCACGGCACCCACACCTGCCCCAATTTTTCCAATAGCTTTCATCACACTTAAGCAAGGTCTGAAAGGATGCCTAACTTAACCCCTCTTTGATCAATTCCTACCACTCTCCTCCTCACTCAGCTCTAGCCAAGTTATTAGATTTTTGTTATTTACTTTTTAGTTATTCCTCAAATATGCCAAGTTCTTACCCCCTGAGAGATTTTTGTACTTCCTGGTCTCTCTCCCTGGGATACGCATTCCTCTGTTATCAGTCATATCTCATTGACTTATCATCTTCCTTTGCTTCCTTAAATGTTCCTTCTCCAGAAGAGTTTTCCTGACAGCATTATTTAAAATGGTATCCCTCCCCTCCATTTCTAACTCCACATTCTGGTTTGTTATAGAGTTATCACCACCTGAATTTGCATTTTTTATTTTCAGCTAGAATTTTAGCTCCATGAGGACACAGAGTTACCTTGCTTTTCACTGTGTCCCTAGAATGTAGAACAATACCTGTCATTGAGAGATTGCTCAACAAATATTTTTGAATGAATAAATTAATAAGAGAATAAATAAATGAATGATTGAATGACTGGTTTATTACAAGAAGCTAGAAACAATGTTTTGTGACCAGAAGCAGCTTACTTTATCAATTGAAATCTGAGGGGAGCTTAGTATACTTTACACAATGAGCATCAAAAGATTTAACAAATAGAATTTAGATCTGCCTCAAGTAGAGTCCCAATTTGTTAGGCAATCCGTAGGGAAAATAAATAAAATTATAGCATTTATGGGCCCTCTAGGAAAATAACTTCTTCTTAAACCCTGTTGATTATCATGAAACTTTAGTGGGAATAATTCCCATGAAGCCTCTTAAAAGTACTGAGATAATTACGGAAGGTATTGATATTGAATCCTTGGGACTTTCCTGGTGGTCCAGTGGTAAAAAGCCCACCTTCCAATTCGGGGAACATGGGTTCGATCCCTGGTTGGGGAACTAAGATCCCACATGCCGCGGGGCAACTAAGCCCATGCACCACAACCACTGAGCCCTCGTGCCTCAACTACAGAGAGAAAACCTCACGCCACAGCCGGCACACCGCAACAAAAAGATGCCGCATGCCGCAATGAACGCCCGACGCAGCCAAATAAAGAAATTGAATCCTTTAAGTGATTTTTCCAGGGACGAATAAGAGAGTAAATAAAACCTTTGAAAATAACATCTTATGGTGGAGATATGCCCAGCGAGAGTGTGTTGATGAGTTGAGACTGATGATGCTGCATTTAAGATCCCCTTCCTTATTCAGCAGCGTCATCCACCTTCAGTATGTCTCCTCACCTCGCCTTCTTTGTGTCTGTATGTGTGTTTCACTTACCTGTAAAGCCCTGGACAATATTTCGTTTAATTTTCAGTCCTTCTCTCAATTTCTTTCTTCCCTTCCTTTCTGTTTCCTCCTTTCTGTAATATTATTTAGATGATGTTTCAATACCTGTCCCATTCCATATTCTACTGTACTTCCTGGTAAAATTTTGGTGATTTTAATAAGGAGTGAGGAGGTCCCTCATATGAATTTTATGTTCAGGGACCAGAGCATCTGTCATGCCACAACAATATTAGAAGTATTCCAATAAAGAAGAAAATCCAAACTTCTCCCAGGGGATTTGTAAAGGAAAGTCCATGTAGGAGTATTGTCTCAGGGTAAAAAAAAAAAAAGGGAGACTTTTATAATAAACCAAAAAGTGAGGTGATGAAATGTAACATACATGGACGAGTAAGGGAGTGCCTAATTCAGTGAGAGATTGGGGTAAGGACATGTTAAACATAATCAAGAATAAAAACCTGCTGAAATTTAAAACTAGAAAATTTGTGACAGTTTATCGGCACATTATGCTACATTAAAGCACATTTTGGTACGCAAGAATGGAATTTGCAAGAGAGCAAAAAGAAGATTATTTTTAACTTTAAGAAATTATAAGTATTTTTGGAGCAGCAAATATTGATAGATGTTTAGGTGAATAAGAATTTTATAACATAGCAACATTTCTATAAGGAAGGAAGATATATTCTATTGACCACTTTTCATCAAAACATCATTTCCAACAGTATAAACAGTAAAATAAACTAACTCTAAGACAGTGTTGGAGTTTGGGGTTTTTTTCCCTCCTCATCAGGAGGTGCCACTCACCTCCTTCCTTCCAGGGATTAGGCTGCAGCCATCATGGGAATGGAAGACAGTCTTCAAGGGCACCTCAACTCCATGCTTCCAGAGAGAAGCCCATAATTAACCCAATGCCACTATATCCTGCACCTATTCAATAGCATGGTGAAATGAACATTGCAGTAAGAATCAGAAGATATGTGTTGTGACCCAAACTGTGTAACACTTACTAGCATTATGGCATTAGACAACTCACAACTGAAACTTTGTACATCCAGCCTATCTACAAAGAAATTTCAACCGTGATTCCATGTAAGTGACATTGCCTTAATATCTCTAAAATATTATTTCATTGCAAGGTGCTCTGCTGAAACTAGATCTTCACAGTACTGCTAAACAACCACCATACCATAATGAGGAATTTAAAGCATTCTTCAAACTCTTTGTGTCCAAAAAAATATTAGAATTTTTTAGTTCTTATAAGATCAGTATTATGTACTTTCAGCTATTAAATAATCAGAAATAGTTAAATGAAGTTACTGACCCAAAAAGCGTTTATTCCTTTTAAAATTCTCTCTAGTAACATTTTGCTGGACATTTAAATAGCAGTTTTTTAGGTATATTTTAGTTGCACATAATAGTAAAGAAAAAATTCTGAATGGAATTTTTGTCACACCTCTGTCTGTCTCATTATGTAAAAGAATACGCTCTTGGTTTAAGCTTGAGAAATACACACTCACTTCTTAACCGTAATGAAAACATAAGGTGGATCTGTTCATCTGGAAACCCATGGGTCAAGTGGAGAGAGCTGCCTGCTGGGGGAGGGAAAGTCTTTCCCACACCTGGTGTGCCCTGGCCTCCCTCTCGGGCAGCAATGGAAGGGCAGTAGTCCACTGCCTCATAGATAGATCTAGACACAAAGAATGATGTCCAAGGTCACAGAGACCCATCGAGTTCCCTCTCTGCTGAGCACATGCTGAAGATTTCTAAAAGGTGTAAAGTAATATTTTCTTTCAGTCATTTCGCACTTTCTATCATTTACTTATCGGCACTTTTTAAAATCTACACTGGGAAAAAAAAATTTAACTATACAGGAAGAAGCATGAAAAAGGAGTGGAAAGCAGAAGGTAACGATTTAAAATCAAAAGGTAGCAGAGAGTTGTATACAATGAAGAAAAAAACAATGAAAATCTGGAGGTGACAAAAGTTACAAATAATCAAAAATCTTGGGGAGAAGAAAATCTTGTCACAAGAATATAATCCAGGAATAATCTTAGTAGACCTTGGATGATTATAATTGTTTTTCCCTTATGATTTTGGGTGCTTTCTTGTGCTCCTGGAAAAAAAAAATGGCTAGGAAATATACTTGGAAAAACAAGCAACCAAACCAACAAACAAATAAAATGAAACTTTGGATTCAGGGCAAACCTGTCTTCAAAACCTAACTGTCACTTACTGGTTATTTATTTGATTTTAGGTAGTAAAATTAAACTGCTTAAATCTCCCGGGCCTCAGCATGTGACGTGACTCTCAGGGTTGTTTTAAGTGTTAAATCATAGACTTAGGGTGTCCTATGCACAGGGAATATTAAAACTAAATCACACCTTACCTGTTGTCTCCCCTAAAATGCATTCTTGAAGTTTTATTCGTTTTGGATTCCTTAATTCTTACACAGTGCCTGGAGCACAGAAAATATTTATTAATGAATTTTGCTATTAATGAAAAAACTTCTTATGAATATTCTTATGCAAATTTGGTACAAACTTGGTTCAGAAATGTCAATGATATCTAAGTATTTAACTTTTTCATTTTATAATAGCAAGAAAGGTATTCATATTTAATATTTTCAAAAATGGTTTCAGAATTGTTGAAATACCTTCATTTTTGTTCGTGCAAAGGATAGCAATAACAAGTTGTTTAAAAATCTAGGTATTTGAAACAGAAGATTAACAAGTGTGTTTTATTTGAAGGTGGTAACTTTTCCTTAGTTGACAAAATTTCTGCTGATTTTCTAAAAAGTTTCTAAGCAGCGTATAATTTAGCATAGATAATTTCAATAATGTTAAACAGTAATAATTGCACTGCATCTCATAATAATTGTTTTATCCTGTTTACCTATAGAAATCATAAAGCTTCATCTTTTACCCTAACAATGATTTCTTTTCACCCCTCGACATATCTAACAAGGCTGATCATTCTTTACCTTTCCGGCAACTCTAAGAAACATACATATATGTACGTAGACACACATGCACATACACAAACACCTACACAGAGATTTAAAAGGAATTAAAAATTCAAAGTTTATTTTGTTGTTGATTTTGTGTTATCAGTAAAACTGACGCATGTTAAAAGAGGTGACTTGGAGTCTCAACATGAAGATACACATGTCTGAAGTGCTGCCAGGACTATTTCAAGCAGCTGCTTTTGGCATTGAGCTAATTTAATGCTGTTTGTCTCAAGACTACTATCTTTACCATTTTAAGTAACAATATACACCTGGAGTAGCATCTAACTTGCATTAAATTCTCCCTTTCAAAATGCAGAAGTATAGCCAAAAACGTCGATTTGATTTAAAATGCACTTGTGCCAGGAGTTATATCTAATAATTACTTTTGTCATGCCATGAATGATGGTATATTTTTATAGAATTCTTTTTTTGCTTGAAAAATAAGCACTGCAAAAGCAAGAATGAAGTCTTTTAAATTATCATATTGTCCCTTTTTACTAAATAAACAAACATTTGTTTATTTTCTAGAACGGGGTCTACAAATTATGACCCATGGTTCAAAATTGGCCAGTGGACTCTACTTTTATTGTACCTTTGATGAACTAAGAATAGTTTTTATATATTTGAGTTACAAAATAAAGCCAAAGAAGAATGTGTGACAGAGCCCATATGTGGCTTTCAAAACCTAAAATATTTACTATGTCACCCTGTAGAGAAAACATTTATAGACTCTTGTTTTAGAGTAATTCTCTAACTCATACTTCCACTTAGAGTATGTTTTAACAAAATATTTCCAAAGAACAGGAAGGAGATTTTCTCCCTTCTTCCTGTGACATTTTGGTGATTCTATATAACCATAATAGACGCAATTTCTTCCCATGAACACATTGATCTGTCAAATTACCATGATTTATAAAATTAGAGGCTTTAAACGTAACATTTTTGTAGCTATTTCTCTCATTTTGGACCTAATTTTCTAGGTACATTTTGTTTTAAGTGTGCAAAATGAATGTGGACTCTGTGTCTGCACTGATACTAATGTATACATTTTAAAAGGCTGAATTTAAGCCATAATTTTGCCATAGGGACTCTAAATAGACACACCAGGCTTCTAACAGATCTTGGGAAATGCTGAATTTTTATTTATGTCTTCAGGTGACAAGCTATGATGGATGGCCTGACAAGGTCCCGTAGCCTAGCTTTGCACTGCTGGGGAAATGATGGTGGTGTGGGCCTGAGAGTTTAGTTATCGACAGCTAACAGCCTTAGGCGGCAGTTTCAAAGTCATTTGTTTGCACTTCTAACAAGCACATTCTATTGTGTAGTTTATTCAACTAAGCATAATTTTACACAGTTGTTAAAAGCCCTTTTGTCACCAAGAAGGATCTCTTTTCCTGGTATGAATAGTCCTAATAAGTGAATATCTTGAAAATTGTATCCCTCTATTTAAAATCAAAGCAAACATTTCACTAAAAATTGCTAAAGTAATTAGTGTGGCACTATTTTTTTTGTTATCCTGCCATCAAATCCATCTTAAGTAACATTTTTTTCCTTTATCACAGAAATTGCTCATTTAAGGATGAATCGTTACTCTCCCTCTTATCATGAGGTGAAGGCTGTCATCCTGTACTGTTGTCAGGGAATGCATATTTCCAAGAGGAAGGTATCTAATTTTAGCAGTCATAGCTAAAAACGATGTTACTGTTAGTTGTCAGGGAAGTGATCATTAAAGAGTCTATTTTCTCTTTGATGAAAGCAATTCAGATCAACTTTTCAAGGCACTTAGAATTACCATAAATATTCCTTCAATTTTCATCTCAATCTTGTTGTTCTCTTTATCAATGTCATTTGTCATGAATGTAATACAAACAATAAAAACATTTTTCTTGTTCACTGTTTCCAGGTATATTATTGCTTAAGTCAATTACTCTTTAAAACCATGTGTAACAATTTATTATTTAAACTGATAATTTAAAAAGGAAATCTTATTTTCCACTTTTGTGCTATTAAAGTTCTGTACATTATATGAAGACTTTCCTAAACACAAAAACACCTAGCCTTCAATGTACTCAAGTCTTACTGAAGGTAAACTTTTGTTTCATTTCTGTTAGGGATATAAAGAAAAAATATTTGGTTATAATTTGGTCCTTCCCATAAAGATATTTCAACATCCTATACTTCAGTTTAATATGGTAATCAAATAATTGTAACTTTTTATTTTGTCCTTAGGACTTTCAATTATTGGATTAAAATTATAAATCATATCTATGTTGTTCATAAAATATGAATTTATAATAAAATTTTATATAAACACACTACATAAAGCAAGAAGAAAGCCCAACTGAAACATTTCATAGAGATAGAAAAATATCTGAAAATTTTGACATAACCTTCAGAATTTAGCAAAGAAAAATAATATTGAGTTTAGGACCAACATGAACAGCTGTTTCGCACTTTAATTGAGGCTGCTTGTAATAGATTTCTGAAGAATGAACTTTGTTCTCACTGGGTTTCAAATGACATTTAGTTGTATGAGAGGTTCTCTGAATTATGCCAGCTCCATGCATTCTGCAGCTTCTGTTTCCCTGGGTGGTGGGTTCCACAGGTGATGGTTTTCATCTGAAAATTACTGTAGTCTTTTGTACAGACCGGCTTGGTAGCTGCAGAACTGCCGAGTTGAGAAGGCAGAATGGATTTAGTTTAGTGCTTGGTTATTGTGTCTCCAAGGGCCTCACAACATACCCTGGGCTCTGTCTGTGTGTGACAGTATACATCCTTCGAAATGCACGGGAAGATGGTTGCTCTGTTGTGTTTCTCTGTACAGGCTCACATGGAGATTGAGCTTCTGATTCTTCACATTTCCTGCATCTTCCTTACTGTCTACCCATGTATATTGCAATCTATTTGGCATACTGTAAAGAGTCTCTACATATTGTAGCATAGATTTCTCTATTAGCTCAAGCTAAGCAGTCAGACATTTAAAACTCAATTCCGGTTTCTGACACATCTGGATCTATTTGAAAGAACAAAGGTATCCAAAAAAACCCTCTTTTAATAATGGAAAAGCATCTTATTAGACAATAAAATGTTCTTTATCTTGGATAAACGACTAGAGCACATTTGCAGTTAGAGAAAGCCCTTCTCCTACAGGAGTGTAGCACATGGATGGTAGCAAAATTAGCAAAAAGATAACAGAAGTGGAAGAAAAAGCAAACGTGCTTCAGCTTCAACTAGACAACATCACAGGCAAGAAAGCCTAGTGGGTCCTTAGGGAGCTCACTTGAAGACAAACACAATATAGGGGTTCATAACAGAAAATAGGCCTACCTTATTCTGGGCCATAAGCCCATTTCCTTGGTTGTAAGAATTCTGTTTGCTTATTGAGTCAAAGGGCAACTGTTTTCCCAAAGAAAAGAATACAGATGAGAAAAATCTCATCTTCCTTTATCAAAACACTATATGTGCAGTTTATTAAATGGAACACGCTCATAAGACATAGTGTGCCATAGAAAGGGTAGGAGTCAAAGAATTCTGGAGGCCCCAAGGGAGATAGCAAATAATACTCTGATATGTAAAGAAAAGCTAAAGAGAATTAAAAGGAAAAGTCGGTGATCCAAGTAAGTAAAATAAAAATGCAAAAGCAATTGTCTGAGGTTCAACATCAGGGTTTTATCAAAGAAGGGGAATATCCCGCTGGGAATAACACCTCAGAAGGTTTAACAGAAGGTCAGAAACACACCTATTTTAGGGTTTGCAGCATAAACATCAGATAGGAGTAATAAGGAAACCTTAACTAAGGACTCCTCACATATAATTCCATCATAAACTAGGGTAATATAAGTGAGGGATATGGCAGTGTAGGGGTGAGAATATATTTTATTTTTAATTTATACTTCTAATTAAGCACTATTTGAAACTGTTTTGTTTAGTTGAAAGTCTTTTTATCTATTGCTGAATAACAAAATACCCCAAAACATTGTTGGTTATATATTTATCTCACCGTTTCTGTAGGTCAGGAATCCAGACACAACTCGGCTTTTCGGGCTTGGGGTCTTTCATGCTCCTACTGTAAGAGGATGGCTGAATCTTGAAGTGCAGGAAGCTGGGGCAGCTAGCCAGGCATTTCTTTGTCTTCAAGAGTACTTTGCGATACCTCTCCATGTAGTCTTTCCATGTGAGCTAATCTGGGCTTCCTCACAGCTTGGTGGCCTCAGAAAAGCTGGCCTGCTTGCATGGTGGCTGAAGGCTTCAAAAGCGACAAGCCCTTTGGATCAGGCAGAAGCAACATTGCTATTTGTGGCCTGGCCTCAGAAGTCATACAGTATCCCTTCCACACCATTCTACTGGTTACAGACAAGCCAGGAGCCTTCAGTGGTGGTGGAACAACTAGGTCACAGTCTAGAAGGGCATGTGAGATGGAGGTGTTATTGTGGTTAAATTTGGAAAATCTACCACACAGGCAAATGAAAACCAAACCTACCATCAAGTGATCCATGTATATCACTGGTATGTATATTAATGGCTCCTATAAACTAGATTCTGTTGTATGGCTGCCACCAAAATCAATGCTCTACGATCACTTAGATTTTGCATCACTAGCTTCCTATTTGAAAGTTGGGTCAAATTCATCTGCCTAATTTTAGATACTCATGTACTAGTATAAAAAAGGTTAAAAAAGTGAATATCTGATCTTTAACTTTCAATGCTGCAGGGTGATTTAGAACTCCCCCCAGTCTCCAGGGCTCATAGCATAATGTGGGTATTTTACTAAATATTTGGGGTAAGGGAGGATTCTTAGGTAGGACAGCCAAAGAAATTATATTCTACAAAAAATATGCATTTATTCAAATGATAAATGGCATGGAACAAGAAGGGGGTATAAATCTGGCAGTGGTTTATGAAAATACAAATATGTCATTTCTACGAGGTAGACATGAGCAATATGTATGATTTAGTTTAACAAAATATTTAAAAATATTGACACGAAGAGTGTTTAAATTTCCCAAATGATTTAAAGAAGAAAGTCTGAGGAGGAGCTTCAAGATGGCGGAAGAGTAAGACGCAGAGATCACCTTCCTCCCCACAAATACATCAGAAATACATCTACACGAGGAACAACTCCTACAGAACACCCACTGAACACTGGCAGAAGACCTCAGACCTCCCAAAAGGCAAGAAACTCCCCACGTACCTGGGTAGGGCAAAAAAAAAAGAATAAGCAGAGACAAAAGAATAGGGACGGGACCTGCACCAGTGGGAGGGAGCTGTGAAGGAGGAAAGGTTTCCACACACTAGAAGCCCCTTCGCGGGCGGAGACTGCGGGTGGAGGAGGGGCGAGCTTCGATGCCGCGGAGGAGAGCACAGCCACAGGGGTGCGGAGGGCAAAGTGGAGAGATTTCAGCACAGAGGATCGGTGCCGACCAGCCCTACCAGGCTGAGAGGCTTGTCTGCTCACCCGCTGGGGCGGGCGGGGGCTGGGAGTTGAGGCTCGGGCTTCGGTCGGAGCACAGGGAAAGGAGTGGGGTTGGCAAACGCAACCTGAAGGGGGTTAGTGCGCCATGGCTAGCCGGGAGGGAGTCCGGGGAAAAGTCTGGACCTGCTGAAAAGGCAAGAGACTTTTTCTTCGCTCTTTGTTTCCTGGTGCGCGAGGGGAGGGGATTAAGAGCGTTGCTTAAAGGAGCTCCAGAGACGGGCGCGAGCCACAGCTAAAAACGCGGACCCCAGAGACGGGCGCGATCCGCGGCTAACAGCGCGAACCCCAGAGACGGGCATGAGATGCTAAGGCTGCCGCTGCCTCCACCAAGAAGCCTATGTGCAAGCACAGGTCACTCTCCACACCTCCCTTCTGGGGAGCCTGTGCAGCCCGCCACTGCCAGGGTCCCGGGATCAGGGACAACTTCCCCGGGAGAACTCACGGCGCGCCTCAGGCTGGTGCAACGTCACGCCGGCCTCTGCCGCCGCAGGCTCGCCCCGCACTCCGTGCCCCTCCCTCCCCCGACCTGAGTGAGCCAGAGCCCCCGAATCAGCGGCTCCTTTAACACTGTCCTGTCTGAGCGAAGAACAGATGCCTTTTGGCGACCTACACACAGAGGCGGGTCCAAATCCAAAGTTGAGCCCCGGGAGCTGTGCAAACAAAGAAGAGAAAGGGAAATCTGTCCCAGCAGCCTCAGGAGCAGCGGATTAAATCTCCACAATCAACTGGATGTACCCTGCATCTCTGGAATACCTGAATAGACAACGAATCATCCCAAATAGAGGAGGTAGACTTTGGGAGCAATGATATATATTTTTTTCCTTTTTTCTCTTTTTGTGATTGTGTATGTATATGCTTCTGTGTGTAATTTTTTCTGTATAGCTTTGCTTTTACCATTTGTCCTAGGGTTCTGTCTGTCCTTTTTTTTTACTTAAAAATTGTTTTTTCTTAATAATTATTTTTTAATAACTTTATTTTATTTTATTTTATCTTCTTTCTTTCTTTCTTTTTTTTCGCCCTTTTATTCTGAGCTGTGTGGATGAAAGGCTCTTGGTGCTCCAGCCAGGCGTCAGGGCTGCACCACTGAGGTGGGAGAGCCAAGTTCAGGACACTGGTCCACAAGAGGCCTACCAGCTCCATGTAATATCAAATGGTGAAAATCTCCCAGAGATCTCCATCTCAATGCCAAGACCAAGCTTCACTCAACGACCAGCAAGCTACAGTGCTAGACACCCTATGCCAAACAACTAGCAAGACAGGAACACAACCCCACCCATTAGCAGAGAGGCTGCCTAAAATCATAATAAGGACACAGACACCCCAAAACACACCACCAGACGTGGACCTGCCCACCAGAAAGACAAGATCCAGCCTCATCCACCAGAACACAGGCACTAGTCCCCTCCACCAGGAAGCCTACACAACACACTGAACCAAACTTA
The DNA here is from genome assembly GCF_964374135.1 of Grampus griseus. NCBI lineage: Eukaryota > Metazoa > Chordata > Mammalia > Artiodactyla > Delphinidae > Grampus > Grampus griseus. The sequence goes on along the minus strand of NC_138997.1, from coordinate 134,558,917 downwards.
GCCCCTGGGGACATACACCGAAAAGAAATGCAAACTATGAACCTGCAGCCTGCGAAAAGGAGACCCCAAACACAGTAAGTTAAGCAAAATGAGAAGACAGAGAAACACACAGTAGATGAATAAGCAAGGCAAAAACACACCAGACCAAACAAATGAAGAGGAAATAGGCAGTCTACCTGAAAAAGAATTCAGAGTAACGATAGTAAAGATGATCCAAAATCTTGGAAATAGAATAGACAAAATGCAAGAAACATTTAACAAGGACCTAGAAGAACTAAAGAGCAAACAAACAGTGATGAACAACACAATAAATGAAATTAAAAATTCTCTAGAAGGGATCAATAGCAGAATAACTGAGGCAGAAGAACGGATAAGTGACCTGGAAGAAAAAATAGTAGAAATAACTACTGCAGAGCAGAATAAAGAAAAAAGAATGAAAAGAATTGAGGACAGTCCCAGAGACCTCTAGGACAACTTTAAATGCACCAACATTCAAATTATAGGGGCCCAAGAAGAAGAAGAGAAAAGGGAAGGGACTGAGAAAATATTTGAAGAGATTATAGTTGAAAACTTCCCTAATATGGGAAAGGAAACAGATAATCAAGTCCAGGAAGCACAGAGAGTCCTAAACAGGATAAATCCAAGGAGAAACACTCCAAGACACATATTAATCAAACTATCAAAAATTAAATACAAAGAATAAATATTAAAAGCATCAATGGAAAAACAACAAATAACACATTAGGGAATCCCCATAAGGTTAACAGCTGATCTTTCATCAGAAACTCTGCAAGCCAGAAGGGAGTGGCAGGACATATTTAAAGTGATGAAGGAGAAAAACCTACAACCAAGAATACTCTACCCAGCAAGGATCTCATTCAGATTTGATGGAGAAATTAAAAGCTTTACATACAAGCAAAAGCTAAGAGAATTCAGCACCACCAAACCAGCTTTACAACAAATGCTAAAGGAACTTCTCTAGGCAGGAAACACAAGAGGAGAAAAAGACCTGCAATAATAAACCCAAAACAATTAAAAAAATAGTAATAGGAACATAAATATCAATAATTACCTTAAATGTAAATGGATTACATGCTCCAACCAAAAGACATAGATTGGCTGAATGGATACAAAAGCAAGACCCATATATATGCTGTCTACAGGAGACCCACGTCAGACTTAGGAACACATACAGACTGAAAGTGAGGGGATGGAAAAACATATTCCATGCAAATGGAAACCAAAAGAAAGCTGGAGTAGCAATTCTCATATCAGACAAAATAGACTTTAAAACAAAGACTATTACAAGAGACAAAGAAGGACACTACATAATGGTCAAGAGATCAATCCAAGAAGGAGATATAACAATTGTAAATACTTATGCACCCAACATGGGAGCATCTCAATACATAAGGCAAATACTAACAGCCATAAAATGGGACATCGAGAGTCACACAATCATAGTAGAGGACTTTAACATCCCACTTTCACCAATGGACAGATCATCCAGAATGAAAATAAATAAGGAAACACAAGCTTTAAATGATACATTAAACAAGATGGACTTAATTGATATTTATAAGACATTCCATCCAAAAACAACAGAATACACATTCTCCTCAAGTGCTCATGGAACACTCTCCAGGATAGATCGTATCTTGGGTCACAAATCAAGCCTTGGTAAATTTAAGAAAATTGAAATTGCATCAAGTATCTGTTCTGACCACAATGCTATGAGACTACATATCAATTACTAGATATCAATTAGAAAAAATCTGTAAGAAATACAAACACATGGAGGCTAAACAACACACTACTTCATAACCAAGAGATCACTGAAGAAAACAAAGAGGAAATTAAAAAATACCTAGAAACAAATGACAATGAAAACACGATGACTCAAAGCCTATGGGATGCAGCAAAAGCAGTTCTAAGAAGGAAGTTTATAACAATACAATCCTACCTTAAGAAAAAAGAAACATTTCAAATAAACAACCTAACATTACACCTAAAGCAATTAGAGAAAGAAAATCAGAAAAAAACCCAAAGTTAGCAGAAGGAAAGAAATCATAAAGATCAGATCAGAAATAAATGAAAAAGAAATGAAGGAAATGATAGCAAAGATCAATAAAACTAAAAGCTGGTTCTTTGAGAAGATAAACAAAATTGATAAACCATTAGCCAGACTTATCAAGAAAAAAAGGGAGAAGACCCAAATCAATAAAATTAGAAATGAAAAAGGAGACATAACAACTGACACTGCAGAAATACAAAGGATCATGAGAGATGACTACAAGCAACTATATGCCAATAAAATGGACAAACTGGAAGAAATGGACAAATTATTAGAAATGCACAATCTTCCAAGACTGAACCAGGAGGAAATAGAAAATATGAACAGACCAATAACAAGCACGGAAGTTTAAACTGTGATTAAAACTCTTCCAACAAACAAAAGCCCAGGATCAGATGGCTTCACAGGCGAATTCTGTCAAACATTTAGAGAAGACTTAACACCCATCCTTCTCAAACTCTTCCAAAATATAGCAGAGGGGGGAACGCTCCCAAACTCATTCTATGTGGCCGCCATCACTCTGATACCAAAACCAAACAAAGATGTCACAAAGAAAGAAAACTACAGGCCAAATCACTGATGAACATAGATGCAAAAATCCTCAACAAAATACTAGCAAACAGAATCCAACAGCACATTAAAAGGAACATACACTATGACCAAGTGGGGTTTATCCCAGGAATGCAAGGATTCTTCAATATATGCAAATAGATCAACATGATATACCATATTAACAAACTGAAGGAGAAAAACCATATGATCATCTCAATAGATGCAGAGAAAGCTTTAGACAAAATTCAACACCCATTTATGATAAAAACCCTGCAGAAAGTAAGCATAGAGCGAACTTTCCTCAACATAGTAAATGCCATATATGACAAACCCACAGCCAACATCGTCCTCAATGCTGAAAAACTGAAACCATTTCCACTAAGGTAAGGAACAAGACAAGGTTACCCATTCTCACCACTATTATTCAACATAGTTTTGGAATTTTTAGCCACAGCAATCAGAGAAGAAAAAGAAATAAACAGAATCCAAATTGGAAAAGAAGAAGTAAAGCTGGCACTGTTTGCAGATGACATGATACTATACATACAGAATCCTAAAGATGCTACCACAAAACTACTAGAGCTAAACAATGAATTTGGTAGCATAGCAGGATACAAAATTAATGCACAGAAATCTCTTGCATTCCTATACACTAATGATGAAAAATCTGAAAGTGAAATTAAGAAAACACTCCCATTTACTATTGCAGCATAAAGAATAAAATATCTAGGAATAAACCGACCTAAGGAAACAAAAGACCTGTATGCAGAAAATTATAAGACACTGATGAAAGAAATTAAAGATGATACAAATAGATGGAGAGATATACCATGTTCTTGGATTGGATGAATCAACATTGTGAAAATGACTCTACTACCCAAAGCAACCTATAGATTCAATGTAATCCCTATCAAACTACCACTGGCATTTTTCACTGAAGTAGAACAAAAAATTTCACAATTTGTACAGGAATACAAAAGACCCTGAATAGCTAAAGCAATCTTGAGAAAGAAAAACGGATCTAGAAGAATCAGGGTCTTTGACTTCAAACTATACTACAAAGCTACAATAATCAAGATAGTATGGTACTCGCACAGAAACAGAAATATACATCAATGGAACAGGATAGAAAGCCCAGAGATAAACCCATGCACATATGGTCACCTTTTGTTTGATAAAGGAGGCAAGAATATACAGTGGAGAAAAGACAGCCTCTTCAATAAGTGATGCTGAGAAAACTGGACAACTACATGTAAAAGAATGAAATTAGAAAACTCCCTAACACCATACACAAAAATAAACTCAAAAATGGATTAAAGACCTAAATGTAAGGCCAGAAACCATCAAACTCTTAGAGTAAAACATAGGCAGAACAGTCTATGACATAAATCACAGCAAGATCCTTTTCAACCCACCTCCTAGAGAAATGGAAATAAAAACAAAAATAAACAAATGGGACCTAATGAAACTTCAAAGCTTTTGTACAGCCAAGGGAACCACAAACTAGGTGAAAAGACAGCCCTCAGAATGGGAGAAAATATTTGCAAATGAAGCAACTGACAAAGGATTAATCTCCAAAATTTACAAGCAGCTCATGCAGCTCAATATCAAAAAAACAAACAACCCAGTCCAAAAATGGGCAGAAGACCTACATAGATATTTCTCCAAAGAAGATATACAGATTGCCAACAAACACATGAAAGAATGCTCAACGTCGTTAATCATTAGCAAAATGCAAATCAAAACTACAATGAGGTATCATTTCACACCAGTCAGCATGGCCATCATCAAAAAATCTACAAACAATAAATGCTGGAGAGAGGGTGGAGCAAAGGGAACCTTCTTGCACTGTTGGTGGGAATGAAAATTGATACAGCTACTATGGAGAACAGTATGGAGGTTCCTTAAAAAACTAAAAATATAACTACCCTATGACCAAGCAATCCCAGTACTGGGCATATACCCTGAGAAAACCATAATTCAAAAAGAGTCATGTACGAAAATATTCATTGCAACTCTATTTACAATAGCCAGGACATGGAAGCAACCTAAGTGTCCATCAACAGATGAATGGATAAAGAAGACATGGCACATATATACAATGGAATATTACGCAGCCATAAAAAGGAAAAAAACTGAGTTATTTGTAGTGAGGTGGATGGACCTAGAGACTGTCATTCAGACTGAAGTAAGTTAGAAAGAGAAAAACAAATACCGTATGCTAACACATATATGTGGAATCTGAAGAAAAAAAAAAGTCATGAAGAACCTAGGGGCAAGACAGAAATAAAGATGCAGACCTACTAGAGAATGGACTTGAGGATACGGGGAGGGGGAAGGGTAAGCTGGGACAAAGGAAGAGACTGGCATGGACATATATACACTACCAAACGTAAAATAGATAGCTAGTGGGAAGTAGCCGCATAGCACAGGGAGATCAGCTTGGTGCTTTCTGACCACCTAGAGGGGTGGGATAGGGAGGGTGGGAGGGAGATGCAAGAGGGAAGAGATACGGGGACATATGTATATGTATAACTGTTTCTCTTTGTTATAAAGCAGAAACTAACACACCATTGTAAAGCAGTTAGGCTCCAATAGAGATGTTAAAAGAAAAAAAAAAGAAGAAAGTCTGACAATATAGAAATCTTATGCCCTAATGTAATCATAATCTGTGAGCTTGTCTAAATTATTAGTATAAAATCAAGTTTAAATTAAAACCTACTAGTTTTTTTTAATAATTTATATGGTGCATCACACACACACATATATAAAATGTGTGTATCTGAATAAATATTTATTATTTTTATATACTGTTAATATTATTTACTTTTAAAATAGAGATTCTCATTAAGATGTCTGGAAGACAAATATACAAAAAAAAATTTTATGTGCAGTAGCACATATATTAATACAAACAGATCATTAATTTTAGTTCTAGATTGTTCTGTTATGAATGCTGTTTCAGCTAATTATGCCATTAATTAAAAAACTGTTTTATTAGTAAATATTTTTCTAACCACATTAAGCATATAATTTAAGAAAAAACAAACAGAAATAATACTGCTTCCTGAATTGAGGTCTCTTGTCTTTAAATTCCAATAAAACATTTTTTAAAAATTATTACTATCTTGTGAATATCTTTTATGTTCGCTCATCTTTAAGTGGTCCTAAGCTACTCTTTGGTGGTTGGACCTTTGAAGTGTTTTCATAAATCTTGAGATTAACGATGAATACTGTAATACAAGCTTGTAAATGTAACATTATATTCCTCACTTTCTGTGAAAAGTAATTTTCCACTACACTTTCAAAATCTTTTTTTTTTTTTTTGCAGTATGCGGGCTTCTCACTGTTGTGGCCTCTCCCGTCCCGGAGCACAGGCTCCGGACGCGCAGGCTCAGCGGCCATGGCCCACGGGCCTAGCCGCTCCGGGGCATGTGGGATCCTCCCGGACCAGGGCACGAACCCGTGTCCCCTGCATCAGCAGGTGGACTCTCAACCACTGCGCCACCAGGGAAGCCCTCAAAATCTATTTTTAAGATTCCCCACTGTATACATCCACATAGCTAATTACTTATAATAATGACTGCTTCTGAACATTTAACCCACGGACATATTGATGCATCTTAACAAAATAAGATGGCAAAATTCCTTGACCTAGAATTATTTAATTATTATCACACACACACATATATGCACATACATATCCCCAGTGAGTTGGGTAAACACATAAGGGTAGACACTATCGCTGGTTTGTTTATCACTATATATGAATCCTTTTCACATTCCCTAGAACAAAGAAAGTACTCCAAAATTATTTCTTGAATTAATGACTAGATAAATTAAAGATCAATTAAGTAATGAGACTATAGAGCTAGAGGCATGATTGCTCTGTTGAGACTTTCAGTTTATGAAGTTCTATTTTCCTTTTATACAGCTGCATCAAAGCTTTGAAGCTGAAATTTCAGTTCTGTGGTTCAACAAAAACTTGGCCATCAGTTCTGAAGTGTATATGACTTGGGAAGTGAAAGTGAACAAAGCATGTTTCCTTCTGGTTAACTATTCTGATGTCTCTATTTCTCGCCCTCCTCTGTCTGTCTAGGCACTGCCCATCCCACACGCCCCTCCCATATTTCCAGCCTGCTCTGCACTCATGTTTCCCAATTCAGTAAATGGCAAGCCCATCCTTAAAGACATCCTTTCTATTTCCCTTTTATTTTTTAATTAATTAATTTATCTATTTATATATTTTTGGCTGTGTTGGATCTTTGCTGCTGCACAGGGCTTTCTCTAGTTGTGGCGAGCGGGGGCTACTCTTTGTTGCGGTGTGCGGGCTTCTCATTGTGGTGGCTTCTCTTGTTGCAGAGCATGGGCTCTAGGTGCACGGGCTTCAGTAGTTGCAGCACACGGGCTCAGTTGTGGTTTGTGGGCTCTAGAGCATAGACTCAGTAGTTGTGGCACACGGGCTTAGTTGTTCCACAGCATGTGGGATCTTCCCAGACCAGGGCTCGAACCTGTGTCCCCTGCATTGGCAGGCAGATTCTTAACCACTGCACCACCAGGGAAGTCCCTCTATTTCCCTTAAATCTCTTAGAAATCTTACCTGATACATCTCTAGAGTGTATATCCATAACGCTCCCACTTACTCATGTTTTTTTTTTTAATGTTACCATCTCAGTTTGAGCCAACATTGTCTCTCACTTAGATTGCTGCAATGTTCTGCCAGTAAGTCTCCCTTTTAAACCCTTTCACCCCCAAAACTATTCTCCCCAAAGCAGCTAGGATGATCCTTTAAAAACTTGAATCAGGACATATTCATTCTCTAAATTATCTAATTTCCCCCACCATATGAAGAGTAAAGCCCAAATCCTGACAGTCCACTAGACCTCCTGTGATCTGGCCCCAACCATGCCTCACTTTCCTTTCTAAAGTCTTCGAAGGCCATCTTTCAATGACAACTTTCCCAGCTACTCTGTTGAATATGCATATTTTGCTTGACATTGCTTTCCTCTTCTTTGCTTTTTCTCTTACCAAGATGCACCTGGCACGCATTATATTTTACTTATTTGATTTTTTATTTCATTACACTATAACTTAAGCTACAGAAGATAGGGATTTTTTTGTCTGTTTTCATGACTGAATTCCAACATCTAAACAGTGTAGACCATCAATAAATGCTTGATGAATAAATGAATGTTCTAGCTCACCAACATCCCTCTTCACCTTCCCTGCTTCTTTCGTGTCTTCCTTTCATGAATCTATAGAGCATAAAATGGGCAAGAAAATCCTCTAAAAACACAAACCACCTCTGCTTCTCTATTGCTCTTATTTCTACAGAATGTGAGAGAGATCTGGAGGCTAAATTGATCATGATTAATAGTTATTAAGCAATTGTTATGTGGTAGGAATCTGCATAGGTGCATTCCTTGTATTATCCTCAAATGTCCTCACATAAACCTTATGAGGTAGCTGTTTGAATCATCCCTACTTTAAAAGTGAAGAAACCAAGTCTGAAAATGGTTGCACAAAGTTATATAACCTTGTGTTTCAATCTAAGGAGTCCAACCACAGAGCCTATGTTCTTCACTCAGTACTGTAGCACCCCTCTCTCTGCTCCAACCTGCTGTGCTATAGTCATTAGGCGAACACTCTTTTGTTCTGTCTTTACAGCTTTTCTGTTCTCTCTTCTTCTTATGGGTTACTATGGTTTCCTTGACCTCCTCTTGCTTCCACTGGGTAAAAGCTGAAATTCTATATGAGCTTAGAGTAGATGTACAGAGAAAAAAAAATCGTTCACTTGATTTGATTCTAAACTCTCTAGTTCTGCCTAATTTAGACAATAGAAGCTTGTATTGTGGCCTACTCAAACCCATGAATTTGACTTCACAGTTTGACATGGGACCCTAGCCAGTGGTAAAATATTCATTAGTTAAGTTAGTCTTTCATGCATACATTTTCTTCCAGAATTTGTGGGCAAGGGTGATTGGGAAGGGGCAGAAGTTTTGTTTTGTTTTATTTTTGAATATTATTTTATTTTATTTTTTAATACAGCAGGTTCTTATTAGTTATCTATTTTATACATATTAGTGTATACATGTCAATCCCAATCTCCTAATTCATCCCACCACCAACACCTCCCTCCCCCCTACTTTCCACCCTTGTTGTACATACGTTTGTTCTCTACATCTGCGTCTCTATTTCTGCCTTGCAAACGAGTTCATCTGTACCATTTTTCTAGATTCCACATATATGTATTAATATATGATATTTGTTTTTCTCTTTATGACTTACTTCACTCTGTATGACAGACTCTAGGTCCATCAACATGTCTACAAATGACCTAATTTCGTTCCTTTTTATGGCTGGGTAATATTCCATTGTTTTTATGTAGCACACCTTCTTTATCCATTCCTCTGTTGATGGACATTTAGGTTGTTTCCATGTCCTGGCTATTGGAAATAGTGCTGCAATGAACACTGGGGTGCATGTGTGTTTTTGAAATATGGTTTTCTCTGGGTATATGCCCAGTAGTGGGATTGCTGTGTCATATGGTAATTCTATTTTTAGTTTTTTAAGGAACTTCCATACTGTTCTCCATAGTGGCTGTATCAATTTACATTCCCACCAACAGTACAAGAGGGTTCCCTTTTCTCCACACCCTCTCCAACATTTGTTCTTTGTAGATTTTCTGATGATGGCCATTCTGACTGGTGTATGGTGATACCTCATTGTAGTTTTGATTTGCATTTCTCTAATAATTAGTGATGCAGAGCATCTTTTCCTGTGCCTCTTGGCAATCTGTACGTCTTCTTTGGAGAAATGTCTATTTAGGTCTTTTGCCCTTTTTCTGATTGTGTTGTTTGTTTTTTTTAATACTGAGCTGCATGCACTGTTTAGATATTTTGGAGATTATTCCTTTGTCCATTGATTCAGTTGCAAAAAGTTTCTCCCATTCTGAGGGTTGTCTTTTCGTCTTGTTTATAGTTTCCTTTGCTGTGAAAAAGATTTTAAGTTTCATTACGTCCCATTTGTTTATTTTTGTTTTTATTTCCATTACTCTAGTAGGTGGGTCAAAAAAGATCTTGCTGTGATTATGTCAAAGAGTGTTCTTCCTGTGTTTTCCTCTAAGAGTTTTATAGTGTCCGGTCTTACATTTAGGTCTTTAATCCATTTTGAGTTTATTTTTTTGTGTTCGTGTTAGGAAGTGTTCTAATTTCATTCTTTTACATGTAGCTGTCCAGTTCTCCCAGCACCACTTATTGAAGAGACTGTCTTTTCTCCATTGTATATCCTTGCCTCCTTTGTCATAGATTAGTTGACAATAGTTGCATGGGTTTATCTCTGGACTTTCTATACTGTTCCATTGGTCTATATTTCTGTTTTTGTGCCAGCATCATATTGCCTTGATTACTGTAGCTTTATATAGTCTGAAGTCAGGGAGTCTGATTCCTCCAGCTCCGTTTTTCCTTCTCAAGATTGCTTTGGCTATTTGGGGTCTTTTGTGTCTCCATACAAATTTTAAGATTTTATGTTTTAGTTCTGTAAAAAATGCCACTGGTAATTTGATAGGGATTACATTGAATCTGTAGATTGCTTTGCATAGTATAGTCATTTTCACAATATTGATCCTCCCTATCCATGAACATGGTATATCTCTCCATCTGTTTGTGTCATCTTTGATTTCTTTCATCAGTGTCTTATAGTTTTCTGCATGCAGGTCTTTTAACTCCGTAGGTAGGTTTATTCCAAGGTATTTTATTCTTTTTGTTGCAATGGTAAATGGGAGTGTTTCCTTAATTTCTCTTTCAGATTTTTCATCATTAGTGTATAGGAATGCAATTAATTTCTGTGCATTAATTTTGTATCCTGCTACTTTACCACATTCATTGATTAGCTCTAGTAGTTTTCTCGTGGCATCTTTATAACTATCTATGTATAGTGTCATGTCATCTGCAAACAATGACAGTTTTACTTCTTCTTTTCCAATTTGTATTCATTTTATTTCTTTTTCTTCTCTGATTGCAGTGGCTAAGATTTCCAAAACTTTGCTGAAAAATAGTGGCTAGAGTGTACACCCTTGTCTTCTTCCTGATCTCAGAGGAAATGCTTTCATTTTTTCACCACTGAGAATGATGTTTGCTGAGGATTTGTCATATATGGCCTTTATTATGTGGAGGTAAGTTCCCTCTATGCTCACTTTTGGGAGAGTTTTTTTATCATAAATGGGTGTTGAATTTTGTCAAAAGCTTTTTCTGTATCTATTGAAATGCTCATATGGTTTTTATTCTTCAGTTTGTTAATATGGTGTATCAAATTGATTTGTGTATATTGAACAATCCTTGCATCCCTGGGATAAATCCAACTTCATCATGGTGTATGATCCTTTTAATGTGTTGTTGGATTCTGTTTGCTAATTTTTTTTTTGAGGACTTTTGCATCTATATTCATCAGTGATATTGGTCTGTAATTTTCTATTTTGTAGTATCTTTGTCTGGTTTTGGTATCAGGGTGATGGTAGCCTCATAGAATGAGTTTGGGAGTGTTCCTTCCTCCACAATTTTTTGGAAGAGTTTGAGAAAGAAGAATGGATGCTACCTCTTCTCTAGATGTTTGATAGAATTAACCTGTGAAGCCCTCTCGTCCTGGATTTTTGTTTGTTGGAAGATTTTTCATCACAGTTTCAATTTCATTACCTGTGATTTGTCTGTTCATATTTTCTATTTCTTCCTGGTTCAGTCTTGGAAGGTTATACCTTTCTAAGAATTTGTCCATTTCTTCCAGGTCATCCATTTTATTGGCATAGAGTTGCTTGTAGTAGTCTCTTATGATGCTTTGTATTTCTGCAGTGTCCATTGTAACTTCTCCTTTTTCATTTCTAATTTTATTGAATTGAGTCCTTTCCCTTTTTTTCCTGATGAGTCTGGCTAGAGGTTTATCAATTTTGTTTATCTTCTCAAAGAACCAGCTTTTAGTTTCATTGATCTTTGCTATTTTCTTTGTTTCTATTTCATTTATTTCTGCTCTGATCTTTATGATTTCTTTCCATCTACTAACTTGGGGTTTTGTTTGTTCTTCTTTCTCTAGTTCCTTTATATGTAAGGTTAGGTTGTTTATTTGAGATTTTTCTTCTTTCTTGAGGTAGGATTGTACTGCTATAAACGTCCCTCTTAGAACTGCTTTTGCTGCATTCCATAGGTTTTGGATCATCGTGTTTTCATTGTCAGTTGTCTCTAGGTATTTTTTAATTTCCTCTTTGATTTTTTCAGTGATCTCTTGGTTATTTAGTAACATATTGTTTACCTCCATGTGTTTGTGTTCTTTATGTTTCTTTCCCTGTAATTTATTTCTAATCTCATAACATTGTGGTTGGAAAAGATGCTTGATATGATTTCAATTTTCTTAAATTTACTGAGGCTGGATTTGTGACCCAAGATGTGATGTATCCTGGAGAATCTTCCGTGTGCACTTGAGAAGAAAGTGTAATCTGCTGTTTTTGGATGGAATATCCTATAAATATCAATTAAATCTATCTGGTCTATTGTGTCATTTAAAGCTTGTGTCCCTTATTAATTTTCTGTCTGGTTGATCTGTGCTTTGGTGTAAGTGAGGTGTTAATTTCCTCCACTGCTATTGTGTTACTGTTGATTTCATCTTTTATAGCTGTTAGCATTTGCCTTATATATTGAGGTGTTCCTATGTTGGGTGCATAAATATTTACAATTGTTATATCTTCTTCTTGGATTGATCCCCTGATCATTATGTAGTGTCCTTCTTTGTCTCTTGTAATAGTCTTTATTTTAAAGTCTATTTTGTCTGATATGAGAATTGCTACTCCAGCTTTATTTTGATTTCCATTTGCATGGAATATCATTTTCCATCCCCTCACTTTCAGTCTGTATGTGTACCTAGGTCTGAAGTTGGTCCCTTGTAGACAGCATATATATGGGTCTTGTTTTTGTATCTATTCAGCCAGTATATGTCTTTTGGTTGGAACATGTAATCCATTTACATTTAAGGTAGTTATCAATATGTATGTTCCTATTACCATTTTCTTAATTGTTTTGGGTTTGTTATTGTAGGTCTTTTCCTTCTCTTGTGTTTCCTGCTTAGAGAATTTCCTTTAGCTTTTGTAGTAAAGCTGGTTTTGTGTTGCTGAATTCTCTTAGCTTTTGCTTGTTTGTAAAGCTTTTGATTTCTCCATTAAATCTGAATGAGATCCTTGCTGGGTAGAGTAATCTTTGTTGTAGGTTCTTCCCTTTCATCACTTTAAGTATATCATGCCACTCCCTTCTGGCTTGTGGAGTTTCTGCAGAGAATTCAGCTATTAACCTTATGGGAGTTCCCTTGTATGTTATTTGTTGTTTTCCCTTGTTGCTTTTAATAATTTTTCTTTGTCTTTATTTCCTGTCAGTTTGATTACTATGTGGCTTGGCATGTTTCTCCTTGGGTTTGTCCTGCCTGGGACTCTGCACTTCCTGGTCTTGGGTGGCTGTTTCCTTTCCCATGTTAGGGAAGTTTCTGACTAATATCTCTTCAAATATTTTCTCAGGTCCTTTCTCTCTCTCTTCACCTTCTGGGAGCCCTATAATGAGAAAGTTAGTGCACTTAATATTGTCCCCAAGGTCTCCTATGCTGTCTTTATTTTTTTCATTCTTTTTTCTTTATTCTGTTCCACAGCAGTGAATTCCACCATTCTGTCTTCCAGATCACTTATCAGTTCTTCTGCCTCAGTTATTCTTCTGCTATTGATTCCTTCTAGTGTATTTTTCATTTCAGTTATTGTATTGTTCATCTCTGTTTGTTTGTTCTTTAATTCTTCTAGGTGTATGTTCTTTAATTCTTCTAGGTCTGTGTTAAACATTTCTTACATCTTCTCGATCTTTGCCTCCATTCTTTTTCCAAGGTCCTGGATCATCTTCACTATCATTATTCTGAATTCTTTTTTGCTGGAAGGTTGCCTATCTCCACTTTATTTAGTTGTTTTTCAGGGGTTTTATCTTGTTCCTTCACCTCGTACATAGTCCTCTGCGTTTTTACTTTGTCTGTCTTTCTGTGAATGTGGTTTTGTTCCATAGGCTTCAGGATTGTAGTTCTTCTTGCTTCTGCTGTCTGCTCTCTGGTGGATGAGGCTATCTAAGAGGCTTGTCAGGGCAGAATTTTTAAGATATCAATATTTTGGATTCCATGTACTTATTTGATTTGTTCTCCTTTTTGTGAGATCTGTCCAAAAGCTCACAAAAATTAATTATCCTATAAAAAGCTAAAGCAAACAGAAAAACTACCATTTTAATAGTTATAAATTCAATCTAGAATCTACATAAGAATCATAGCATTTTTCACCTGATGAAACAGTACAGGGATATTACAGTAGAGATGCCTTCTATTCAGAGCTGGATAATTTGTAATCTATAACCATGCAACCAGAAATTTAGAATTGACTATGTATCCCTACCATCACTTTCTATTAATTCAGGAAATGACATGTAAGACAGACCATTAAGTAGCACAAGAAAAGATATTTTAAAGGATATTACTCAGCTGATGTTTTGCAGAATATATTTGAAAGAACAAGATTTATACTGATATGTATGGTAGTAATAGTAATGTCAGTCCTAGTGGTTGGAATAATAAAAGTAGATAGGACTTACTTACATAGAATTTAATATATGCCAGGTACTCTTGTGTTTCACAGTGAATAATCCATTTTACCCTCTAATCAACTTGTGAGATAGGTTCTATTACTATCTCCATTAACCAGATAAATCAAGATATACAGAACTTAAACCTCTCAAAGTCACATAGCTAGTAAAAGGGAAAGTCCAGTTTTAAAATGAGGTATCTAGCTCCAGAGCCTGTGGTCTTTACTGTTATACAATACTACTTTTGCAGAAAAAAAAAAAAAAAAAAGACTCGTCTAGAACTAAGGAAATAGGCTTGGTGAAAATTTAGAAATTATATTAGAGACCTAAGTACAATTGTAGGTAAAGATACTGTGAATTCTCTAAAAGTTATTTTAAAAAGATGCCATACAAGAAACTAACCCTTCTAATCTAGCTTGTGTGGTTCACATAAGAGCAGAACAATCAAGTTCATCTGAATAAATGTGATTTAAGAATACACAGCTGAGAAAATCCACCTCTTCTAGCTACATACAGAAAGCATATCCTTTATTTCTTTGTAAAAAATAATTAAAATATCAGAAATTTGCAGTACTTTATTATAGTCATAAGCAATATATATATTTTTGTTGTCTTTCAAGAAATTGTAAGTACATCTCTCTAGAGTAGATTTAATCATTATTAACCTTCTATTAAATCCAATATGAATGTATATCATACACCAAATGTCAGTGAATAAATGCATAAAAGAGTGCTTAAAGTGGATTTTTTTTGTAAAAAATATGCTGCAAGAAAGCCAACCAAAATAAACAGTGATTTCTGTACTATTTACTAGAGATAAAATGATCAACAATAAAATCTATTTGCATAAGGGAAATATATTTAATAGTAGTTATCCAATTTGTATCACACCAAGTAGGTAAGCCAGATCAATAGCATCCCTTATACCTAAACAGATAATCTATTCAAATACATGGCATAATATATGGACATGGCAGCCAGCATTCTGCTACACCTTCACTCCAGAATGTTTGCTTCTCATTTTTGAGGTGATATTCACACAATCATATCACTCTCATGGGACACTGCTTTCTGGTTTTAAGACATTATCTATCTACCTATTGAGCTACCAAACTATCATTATTTTTTAGCCTTTGTTCTTTAGTTTGAGAGGTAAGTTCCTAACTTTTCAGCCTTTTTAACTTTTCATTCTCCACTGCTTCTTGTCATATGCAATTCAAGGATGCTTCATCTTCTCAGGATGCTACATCTTCTTCTCTGTAGAAGAAGAGAAAATCACGGGTCCCATGTAACTTCTCACTGCCAAATCTGTCCTCCTCCTTTTCTCAGTTTTATGTTTCATGATTTTCTGTCATGTCAACTCAGCTTTATACTCTCTAATAGCTTATTAAAATCATTTCCTCTTTCATATTTCTCCCAATCTACCTAGTAAGTCTTTAACTATTCTGATATTTTAGAATGTTGAGAATTTTTTCACTAGGACGTTCATGTTCTTATTAAACATAGCAAAATATCTTGCATCTAGTATGCACACAACTTCCTTATGTCAGGATGGTCAAAATAGCTCACTACTATCAGGTCATAGAAGCAGATCCATAAGCACAGGTATATTTTGACTAGGGTTCAGATACTAAATGGACAAACTATTCTCTGGACTCCGCTCAGTAACTACCTAAGTTAATGAAATCAAACATCTCCAGGTGTGGCTTTCCTCATTCATGGAAGGTTAAATAATCAACCTCTTTTATAGTACATAAGGACTTTCTTTCTATTTCCCAGAACTTCATATTCTATTGGTTTTTAACAAGCCAAAAAAACAAAAAAAACCCCACAGAGCTAGATAGAGAGCATATATTTCAGACAGGCTATCCATATGTAAATAGTTACAACAAATCATTAAGAAAAAAAGGTGGGCATACCCAATTTTAAATTGGATAATAAATAGTTTAAATAAGTAAATAAAATAAGAAATCTAACTCACTAAGAAACATTTGAAAAAATGTTTAATATCTTGTGTAGTCATTATCATGTAAAATGAAACAAATGTGATACCATTTTCACCTACAAAATTGGTAAAATTAATAGATAACACACAGAGATACAGAGCATATGGTGAAATGAATGTTTTCAAACATTACTGTGTTATAATCTTTTTGGAGGCAAATTGTAACTAATTATCAAAACATTTTAAATTCTCATATGTCAACCTGGTAAACAAATCTTGAGAAATTTATCCCTAGGAAATCATCACAGATTCATGGGTAAAGATTTATTTATTTTTAATCAAACTATTTATATTTGTATGTTCATGGTAGTAACCTACCGGAGAACACTGAATAAATAAATGTTGATACATCTGCTTTTTAAAAAAAATTGTGTTGCAGAAAATATTTAATGATATGGCAAAAAAATCAATTTAATTGAATAAAACTGTTTATAAAACTTTTTCCAAATAAAAAAAAATCAAGAAAGATATACACTGGGATATGAAAAGTGTTTATTTCTGAGTTATATTATTATTGGAAGTTTTAATTTAATTTTTCAAGATGACAGCAATTTACATATTAAACATGTATCAATTTCATAAGAAAAAGTTTCAATGTGTAAATAATACAACCAGTTATCAGAAATAAAAATTAAATTTTAAATAGCTTTATAATGGTAGTGAAAAAAATCTCTAGGCTTGAATAAAGAATGATCTAAATAAGAAAGAGGAATTTTTTTCAATACCCATTATCTTTTTTCCTAATGTTTAACTATTTTCACTGGTATTATTATATCTGATCACAACACATATAAACTTGCTCACTCACAATATACAAGCTACCTATTGGAATACTTTACATGTAGAATTATAAAATACCATTATTTAAATATTTCATGATATTCAAAGTCCTGAAACACCTGCAATTTTTATATCCTATTAATAAACTTATTACCCTACACAAACACTGTTAAATCTTGGAGGAAAAAAAATTACCATATGGCCTAGGACATTTTTATAGTCAATATAATTAAATTTGTAAAGTCTAAATTGTGCTTGATTTTATATTTATTTGTTCATATTTTCAGGCTAAAAAACAAACAAGTCATTGCTATCATTAAGCAAATAACAATATTTCTAAAATTTAGTACATTTTAATAAAAACCAATAATCTAAATGTCATATTATTGTATCTGTACATCAATCTAGAGTACAACAGAAGTAGGAAGGAATATTTGAAATATAGTTTTATTTTAAATATTTATAGATTGCTATATAAATAAAATGAAGGCATCTATTTGCAAAACTTTTCCATTTATACTTATAAAATTTTTATAACATTGTTAAAGTTCATATTAAAAATGAAAAGTTCATATAAAAATGACTCAGAAATCAATTAGTAGAATTCAATAATTAGAAACTACATATAATTCATTATTATATATTATTATAAACACATTATTGCATATTTTTACAAATATATTTATTTATTTTTATCAGATAAATGTCCATTAAGTGTAATGTCAAATTTCTGGGTTGTTTGGTAAATAAATTTTTATGAAAGAAATAAGAACCGAAACACTAATTTCCAAAGCGTGTGTACCATTTTGTATGACTAACAGCAATGTATGAAATTTCACGTTGCTTCTTATTCTCATTTGCAATCATTAGTTTTTAATTTTAGCCATTGTAACAAGTGTGTAGTGGTATCTTATTGTGGTTCTGTTCTAATTTGCATTTCCTTAATAACTAATGATTTTTGAGAGTCTTTTTAAGTAGTTATTTGTCATTAAGGTATCTTTCGGTGAATAATCTATTCTAAAATTTTACTTATTTTTAAAACTGGATATTTTATAAATTAAGATTTTTAAAAATTTATTTTGCATACAAGTCTTTTATGAGATTTATATTTCACCAATACTTTTTCACAGTTGGTGTCTTGCCTTTCTATTTTCTTAAGAGTATATTTTGAAGGGCAAATGTTTTAATTTTTCCTTTTTTCACCCTCCCTTTCCCCAATTTAAACTAGATTATAGACATGTATTGTTCAAGAAAGAGGTGTTAAAGAAGAAAAGCAGAGGGTTTTAAGACCCAAAAGGCATAAACAAGGGATTTGGAGACTTTTTTCCCCTCTTTCAGAATTTCTAAATTTTCTACTAGGTGAGAGAGCAGAATAGATCTTTCTCCCCTCCAAAACACATTAACTCCAGAGCTCAGGTCACAGGTCACAGGTCAGAGAGTATTCTTTTTTGCCCCCAGTTCCTCCAGCCTTCCAAGTTCAAGGCATGCCCTTTTGTTAAAAACTTTATAGTTCTTTGCTCCCTCCTCCACTTTTTTAAAGAAAATTATTCGTTTTTAATGTTGAATTTATTATTATTATTCTTTGATGAATATGTCTCTTCCTCTACTAAGGTGCAATTTTCATAAAGGCAGGAATAATACTGATTTTTATTCAGTTCATCATCAGTGACTAGAACAGTACAAGGCATGTTGTTTCTAATTAAAATACCTGTTTGCCAAATGTGTGTCATTAGATCTGCCTCAAAGCTGTGGAATCTTGTGTTAACAAATACATATGCAGAACAATAAGAATTAGATGTGCACTAGAAATTACATGTGCAATAAATCTGAGTTCCTTGTTGTCTGTCCGATCTTTTCTTGTTCTTGGGCCCCCTGGTCTGCTTACTATCGTTAAGCCCGAGTTTTAAAGATGACTTGATATTTCTGACTTAAAGAGTCTCAGCAAATGTTGAGTCAATTCAAAGTTCTGACTCCCTCTCCTGGCTGCTCCTGCCATCTCAAGATTTCCCCTCGTTTTCCACCTTCCCAGGTTTATTTAGTACAAAGGGAATTTCAACCATCTTGGCATCTAGAGGATGGGCCTTTCAACTACATGCTGTATTCTGGGTACTTGCCAGCTGTCACTGAATGTCTGTCAGTCACCAAATCCGGGTTCATTCTGTGTTCACAGTTGTGGCTGGTAATCCTTTTTCTTTTGGGGAGGAAGGTCCTGCTCTATTACACTAAAAATATTGTATGTCCAATTATCTGCTAGTTACTGTGTGTATTATAAAAAAACTCAAATTATTGTTTCAGTTTAATATTGAAGAGGGATTTTTAAGCATACTGTAAAAACTAAAAGTTGTAGAATATATATAATGAAGATAAACTACTTGATTGAAAAAACTGTTCTGATAAAAAATTTTATGAAATTGTAGATGAGCAGATATTTTATATAAATGTAGGATCACAAAGGCAATACAAGTAAAATTTATCTTTTTGCTTTAGAATATTCTAGGACTTGTAAAATATAGATTTAGATTTAAATTTAAATATAAATCCAGATATAGATTTGTTTTTTAATGAATTATTTTGGGTAACAATCATGACGGTACTGTATATTTCATATTGTCTTTTTAATATGTTAATGAGAAAAATAAAATTGTTACACTATTAGTTCATATTTAGGAATTATGATAAAAATAAATAACGTTTAGAAAAATTATATTTTTTATACAATTTCAGTGAGCATCATCTTCGTTGCATTCTCTATGAATGCTTTCCCAGAGCATAGTTCCAGAACACAATGTGAATTGTGCCCTTAGAAGTAGTACAACTCAGCAGCCCTGGAGGAAATAAGCTGGTGTACATCTGTCTTGATACACCAGTGAGGCTAATTCTTGAGAGTTGTTTCCCAGATATCCCATCTCATCTGGGTGGCATCCTTTAAAAATCAAGGAGAGAACTGATATGGTCTGAGATTATACAGAATGGTAATAGCAAGGAAATGAAAAGTATAAAGTTTTACAAAAGGCCTTAAGATTACTGCCTAGAAAATGGCTTCCTAAACTTAAAAAAATAAATAAATAAAAGGTATATAAGGCTATAAATTTATAAAGATATACAAATGAATGGCTAATAAATTTTAGAACATAACCATTTACCATCATGAGAAGGCAAGCTAAGAAAAAATTCATTCAAATATTTGGAAAAATTCTGTTAAAAGACCTTCCCTCTTTCAAAATTCTTGGTAGATGTGTTTGTCCTTTTATCAGAAAGAGGAATATTAAAACAGGTATAATTATGAAGACTAAAATTTAATCTCTATAGTTGATTAGCTATACATATTCAATTACATTATACAGTAGTAATCAAGAACAATGTGTATTTCATTTAACAGAAATAAAAATAATCACCCCGATTCTATAAAGTCAGTCAGTCTTTATTCCACAGTCAGTCTTTAATAAAAACATTCATCTTCTTTTTTATTTTTTGTTAAGTCTAAAAAATACTTTTTTTAGATTAAGCCAGTTTCTTGCTGAGTTATATGTTTTCCTTCTTTATTTTTATTTTTTACAATATTCTAAGTATTCTAAGTGAACCCAGGCTAAGTCTAAATTACATCAGAAAAACATTTGATTGTCTTCAATAAGAATTAAGTACAATGACAGTCAAATAATTCAGATATCATTTGAAGAAGACAATGGTTTAATCTTCAGAATATTTAACTCTAATTGTTGGAAGATGACCAAGCACCTTTATAATTAGTATCAGAATCTAAAATCACTCTTTATAATGAATTGTATCATAATTAGTAATGATGGACAGCTCCAGTGTTTCATGCTACTGTTTAGGCAATTGTTAATTTCTGTTGCTGATAATTAAATGGAGATGATGATGCTAATAAATAGCTTTCACATAGGCCTGCTTCACTCTGAGTGGATAAATGCAGAATACCACACTGATGAGATCCCCCTCGTGCTCCAAGGTTTTTGTAAGCAATTCCACAAATTAAAGGGGTTGGTTTAGATAATCTTCCATCTTCACACTGCTCTGTTTTCATTAAATTATTTTTCTTTAAATATGATCATCATAATAGCATTCATTGGGAATCTTTATATGATAAATAGCTAATAATTGCTTTATATGATAAATAGCTAATAATTACTGAGTACTCCTGTGTGCTAGGCTCTACTGAAGCACTTAGGAATTATCAACTTCTTTAAACTTCACAAGAGCCCAAGAGAGAAATTACTATTGTTATTACATTATACAAATGAAGAAACAGACAAAGAAAAGTGAAATAACTTACTCTTAACTCCTAAGCTATACTGCCTTTTAAACTGGAAAAACATCTTCAATGTTATAAGTTAATTACAATTAGAAATGACTAGTAATTTTACACATTAATTGGGGAAAGTGTAAATGATGGTGGTTTTCCTTTCTGTTCCTCTAGTCTAATCCTCCTACTGTCCAGGCACAACATCTAAACAGCTGAAACATAAGATCTCAGCACAAAGAATAATACTGAAATCATGAGGAAATGATAAGAAAGCAAAAGATATCATACTTTAAATTCTGAACAAATGTAGCATTGTTTAATCATAACATTAGGGACAAGGGTTTAAAATGTGGTGCTGGAAATATTCCAACCAAGTTATTTTGCAATTAGCCAATTCTATCCCCTTATTCTTGTAGATAAATATTAATTACAATTAAACCAAGTGGAGGGGCCAGTACTTCACAGATGTGCCATGTTAATATTGCCATAACCATTTTCAAACTCTACATCAGAGATTCTCCAATATTTTATGTTACAAAATCCTTTTAGAATATAATTATATTTCTAGAAAAAAATATATGCATATTTAGAAGCACACATTTATATAATTTCCAGAGATCACACGTATTTGAAGGCCATCCATGTCTCCTTGAACCAGAAAACAAGAGCTCCTGCCCTAAATTTTGAACATTATATCTTATCTTCCTGTATTTATCTCATTAACTGATGATGGCATTTATTTATGTCTTACTGTTATTCTCTTCATTTCAACATATTGAGAAAATACAATATATTTGGCACTGTTCATTATGGCATAATACTTAAAATGAGAAGACCAAGACTAACAATGAGTTGACCAAAGACTTGTGGGAGGAATAGGCGAAAAGTTCCCAAAGCAGACTGTCATGCCTAGTCCAGCAACCATAGGGTTCTCTTTATCAGTTAAGTGAGCTATTAATAGCTAATACCGTCTTTGAAGACTTGCTCTTGGGTAAGTCAAGCCGCCTGCAATGAGTTGCCTGTAAATTTTATCCTGCCAGGATGGGGGTTAGCTAATAGCTGACAGGTTTAGCCATCAAAAACTCAGCTTCCGGGCTTCCCTGGTGGCGCAGTGGTTTAGAGTCCGCCTGATGATGCAGGGGACACGCGTTCGTGCCCCGGTTCGGGAGGATCCCACATGCCGCGCAGCGGCTGGGCCCGTGAGCCATGGCCGCTGAGCCTGCGCGTCCGGAGCCTGTGCTCCGCAACGGGAGAAGCCACAGCAGTGAGAGGCCCGCGTACCGCAAAAACAAAACAAAAAAAAGACTCAGCTTCCCTGGGGAAAAATAAAATCAGGCTAAACTCCACAGTTCAATTATGTTCCAGAGTTTTCAAGGGATGAGGCTGAGCCTAAAACTTACCTGAAGCCACAGTCTTGCTTAACTTTAACCCTCATATAGGCTTCTCACCTGAACAAATCTATTTAATAAATAACTTGCACATGATTCAGGAAACCTAACAAAATAAATTTAACGCTGTTAAACAAATACTATTACTACTTCTAATAGATACATAAATTAAATTGGCTACTTACTATCTGTCAGAAATTCTTCTAAGCATTTTAGATAATTTAAGTTTTCTAAGTTTGAAATATTTATTCCGATAATAAAAATAAAACAATTGAAAAAATGATCACTTATTAAGGTCCTACAGTGTGATTAGTTCAGTTAGTCTGCATTTCAGCTGAATTTGAGGGTTATTATTTTCCCCACTTCATAGATTAAGAATTTAAAGCATAGTGAGTTTAAGTAACTGTGCAAGGCTATACACTGATATTTGATAGTGTTCAATAAATTAATGAATCAACCATGTCTGCTTTGGAAGTTATTGGGGAAAATCAAAGGCAAAGTAAAAAGTCATGCAGTTCTTTCTATGGCCCTTTTCTATCAGCAATTTAGAAAATAAAAGAATATAGTAAAGGGACATTTTGGAAACCCAACTATGGAGTTAAATTAAATACAATGGAATTGTCTTACAAGTTATTTCATATTTAAACTTATTTTTTAAAGGTGGGTTTCTATTAATATTATCATAAAAAACAAGAATAATTAGATCTCATTTAATAACACGCAGTTTTTTAAACAAATAAAGTGTTTAAGGGAAAAGTTTATCCCCTAAAAATTATTAAACAAATGTAAGTATATCAGAGCATTCAGCCTATTGACTAGCAAGAAGCAGGTGCTGGATAAACATCCATGAAGCAAATCTGACTTTTGGGCACAGAGCTTAGAAAGAAAAAAATCAACCTTGGTGAAGGTCTCCTGTAAAGAATTGTGTTATTAGAAGAAATAGTTTATAGGTTTTAGAATTTGGCTTGAATATATATAAATATAGTGGGAGAATTCATAAAAAGAAGAATGAGAAAAATAATATAAAATAGTAAATTAATTGAAGTTCTCTTATTTACAAACCAAAGAAAAATAGATATCTCATACAAAAATTCAAGAAAAAGTGATAACATAGAATCAATTGGAAACTATACTGAAATTATTTTATCAAAATTGGTAAAATTTCTGCTTAATATATAAATATTAAAAAGCATGTATATGTTATACATATAGTTTTGTTATGTACTTTAAAATTATCTCATACCCATTTATGTATAGATTAAATGCATAAATCTCTACTTAGATATATTCCATCAAGTAAAAATTTAGGTGCATGTAGATTTTTAAATGGTGGTGATTGGTTAGTTTTACTCTAGTGGTATGGTGACAATTCAACATGGTGTTATTCTCAATATCCTATACAATAATTACATGATTATATGTTTGCATTTGTCCTCCTAAAATTTAAGAAATGGGAGAAAATGAACTGAGGAGGAAAAAAAAAAAGAAGTGAAAGTAGTATAAAAGTATAGAAGAAATTTTAATTTTTCCCCTACAGAAAAAGAAGCAGAATAAGAGAATATTATAATATTTACTAAAATTTTATAACTGTCAATATCTTTAAACTAAAATCATCATCACTGCTCTTGTAAATGTGACAGAGACAATCAACTTCTTCAGTACAATGAAAAGACCAATTTTTACCATCAGATAATAAGGGCTCTGCAGAGAATATACAAAGTGCTCACCTTACAACACTTTCAATCATAAAGGAAGCTGAAGAAAAGAAAAAAAATGTAAGAAACCTATCACAAGTACACCTAAAAGCGTCAAGAAATAAGGGAGGCAGGAGTTCCTAAAGGATAGTAAGAGTCTTGTATTTAAAATGATAGTACAGTCTTTTCACTCTTTTTTTATGGTAGACGAAGGAATTCTAAGATGAAAGGGGAGACTCAGCTCTGTAGGGGACAAAAGGACCTGTCTTCAGAGCATTGACTTGACATTCTCTGGAAAGGTGCAGGGCAGTGAAAATAAGTCAGGAGAGGAAATAAAATAGGTACTGACAGAATATTATTGAAATAAAAATAACAAATGAATTTAAGATGTACATTCAGCTAATTCAAATAAAAGAGAAAAAGTTAAAGGATGAAATATTTATATATTAATATTAAGCCAAATGCTGAGAAAGGTAACATACGAAGCAAGTAGTTTTTAACGTTCTTAAAACCATATGTTACAAGTAGATAAAAAATGAAGCACATTATTCTGCTTGAAATTACCTCAACCATTTGATTTCCATCATTCTATGTGTTTTTTCAACGCTCAAGTTCTGAAATTGCATGCTCATGACTCAGCATTTTATACTGATTTGGTGTCATTTGAAGGTATATATAGTCTATCAAACAGACTTTTCCAAATTATAGCGAAGTATCTATGTTCAGAAACTAAATGCTGCTCATATTTTCTTTTTCTTCAATAAATAATTGATACTTAAATTAATTTTTCATATTGTTTAATTCTGTAAACTGCTTAATATAGTATATACCACTTTCTATCAAAAAGGAAATTCTATATTTTCTCACTATAATCAAGAAAACAGCAGTACTCCATGTCTATAATGCTGCATTATATATTTTTATTTTAAATAACGTGTACTTTAAGGTTGGTAGTGTTTTTCACAAAGACAATTGGGAGAAGTGCATAGATTTTCATAAATATTTGGAATGTGTAATATAGAAATTTAAAAAATCACAAATGGTCTAGCTAGTAGACATATCCTTATAAAATTTAATAAGGGAACAATGATCTATTTTGACACATTTTGTATTAAACTTCTGGTAGCAGTTAAAAATTTCAAATATGATGTCAGTTATATTTCAATAAAAAAGTTTCAATTATAAAGTATGCTGCATTGAGACTAATGTGCCACTTTTTGTCTAAGTGGTCAATAAGAGGCTTTATTACACACTCTTTGATTAATTTGTTAATATGTATTTTTTAATATTTTATAAATATGAGGGTCATTTCAGAACGTTCTGTTAAGAAACAATTAGTGTGAGAATTGTTTTTCCGTTCTTTTTTGAATGTGGCAAATAGTATTATCTTTTTCATAGCCCATATATTTATTTTATTGTGATAGACATAATACTATTAGAACTATTGTTTTAATCCTGGACTATATCTCTTTGGACTAATTTTTACATTGGAAAAACTATTCTTTATATGCTTAATCAACTACATTTGAAATTTGGTCTTATACACAACTCCATTAACTAGTAACTAATACAGATCTTGTGGAATAAAATCTTGAATTATTTGAAAATATAAAGTTATAAAAATACCACCAATATATTTTTTGCTTTTAATTTTTTACCACTTTTTTAGTATACATTCTTAATTTTAGTGAGATAATTTTTTCATATCATACGCTAAACAAAATAACAAACCTACTATACTGATAAAACAGTTTTTCAACTTCCTGTCCTCAATGAAATGTCCCTCACTTAATATACCACTCTGTTTTTCATTTAGGACTTAGCATTTTACTATTTGAATAATTTTCTGAGAAAGTAGATACACGACATAGTCTTATGTAGTTATTTTAATCATATTATGTTAAGAAGTAAATTTTATTTCATCTTATTATGTTGAATTATATTCCATTTTGTTTGTTTAGGGTCATGTATTATTAGAGGTTGAGAAAATTGTCTTTTGGTATGTTACTGGTAGTGTGTACATAGAAGTATCATCTTTAGATCCTGACGATCCTGCAATTTTTTAGTATGGCGTCAGTTCTTGCCAACAGTGAAGGCATCTTAGCATTTACATTCTACTTCAATGTTAACCTGGAGAAGAAAACAATGGAAAAAGGGGACCATAGTGGTCTGCAAGGCCCTGTCTGATCACCATCCCTCGCAACCTCCCTATTTCCATTTGCACCACCTCTCCCCTTGTACATTCCTCTCTAGCCACAATGGCCTTCTTTGTTTCACTTGAATAACACAAGTTATTTCTCTCTTCTGAATCTTTAGAATTACACTTTACACTGAAGTATTTCCTCTCATTTTTGTGAGAGTTGCCTAATTTCATTTTTTGAATCTCACTTCAACTACCACCTCCTCAGATAGGGCAAGCTTGATCATTCATTGAAAAGACACTCCATTCCTTCAACTACATTGGTCACTGTCATATGTCCCTCTTTATTCCCTTCTAATACGCAAATATTGAATTAGTGTGTTTCTTTTCCAAGTTAGACAATAAATTCCCTAAGGAGAGAGCCCTGCCCTGTGTAATTCATGGTTCTATCACACCACTTACATCAATACTAAATCAATAAATATTTGTTAATATCTATAGTAAGAAGAAAATATCTCTTGAAAGGCAAAGTTTAGAAAGGATTGATCCTGTTCTAATTTCTCTAAGTAATTCATTTTTATAATTCAAAGTAAATTCATATAAGGAATAACATACTTTGTACTTGAATTTATTTTTTCATTATTACTATTATTATTTGATTTTATAAGACAGCAGCTGACCAGATATATGGTTGCAGTCAATTAAGTTTTAAGGCATCAAATTGTAGAAGATACTAGAATACTACTACAGTTTTTAAGACCTACTTACCCAGCCGGTATTTGCAATTGGACCTTCTAAGAAATACAGTAACTAATAATAACACTGTAGTTATCAGTCATTAAAAGAACTGTAACAAATATCCTATGCTAAAGAAATCTGTATAAATTAGTAAAATAAGGATATATTTTATTTTGTTAACCTTTACTTTTCTAAAATTGAGCCGTCCTGAAGGATACATTTACCTAAGCCCCAGACTGTCAATTTTTTCTTTATTAGCCATGGTACCTGTAGGGATAGCTGTCCATCTCATGTATTTGTGTCTAACTCAAGTTTTGAAATGTTTTTATGCTAAAGAAAGTCATTAGTAGATATATCCTAAAGACCCTTTTAAGAGTGTGTTTGATGTGATTAGTTTTTATTTATCTCACTAAATTTTTAAACTATAAACTGTAAAATACTTGGAAAATCTAATAGGTTGGAACAGTCTATTTCTTATTTGAAGGGAAAAGAAATGCCTTGTTTAGACTGATCAGTGGCAGACTTTAACGAATTAGTTGCTTCAAAAGTCCTAGCTATGCAACTAAATTATTATGCAACAAAATTCAGCTGTGCAAATAGCTGTCTTAAATGCATCATGACCTCTAGGTTTTATCTGATAAATTATGTTCCATCCAACGTTGGTGTCAGCAACTGTTTATTGTCCTGGTTACAAATTGGCTGTTATGCAACTGAAATGATTTTGATCAGAGGTATTTTCCATTTGTACTTCCATGCAACTAAGTGCTTTTTAAAACCTGTACTTTCTTTTAAAGGAGACTGCAGTTTAGAAGTTACACTTTGAGTTTCTGAACCAAATTGAGTTCTCCAGTAATAAAACAATTGGAGAATGGAAATGATAACTACTTAAATTATTAAAGGTCTTGACTGTTTAAAACATTTAACTAATGATATAAGAGAATGTGTACCCTAGATTCATTCAAGAATGTAGTTCACCCATATAGATTTAGTGTAGCCAAGAATTTAGGCATATGTTTCTCTTAAGAGAGTCAGCTATCAACTTAATAAGAGCTATCTATAGGCCAGAAATTTGAAGAATAAAATCTTTTGATAAATATATTGACACAATTTATGTGGGTAAACTATGAATATACTACAATAAGCAAAATATACAGTTACCTTAAGTTATTGGCCTAATACAAGGCTATATATCTTAAGAGAATTCCTGAGACTAACAGAAAAATAAATACTTACTGTGGAATTCAAAGTAAAAGCCTTGTGATAGAGCCTGATACTCAGAGTAGTGCTGTAAGGGAAGCACACATAAGTTTGGATTCAAATCCTTGTTTTGTTATTTTCTAATGTAATGACTTTGGATAAACTGCCTCACTTGAGGGAACTTCTATTTATTCAGAGAGGATAATGCCTCATCTCTGGGGTTGTTCGAAGCATTAAGTGGTGTGGTAGATGCAAGCAGTGTGGAAATATGATCCCTTTGTAATACCACTCTTCTTTATAATTTTCAAATGAAGTATGACAACCCATGGTCCACAAATAGTCAAAAACAATGGCATGTGTGAATAAAAACCTGTACTGTTTTTTCTGTAAGAAAATATTTTCGAAGGATTCTATCATTTTAAAAAAAAATGATAGGATTCTACTAGAAACTGGATCTCAGCCCTAACTCAATCACTTCTAGTTCTCTGATGCTACCCTTGTCATTTAATTGATCTAAACTTGTTTTTTAAACTACATAATTAGATAAAATACATGATATGCCCATTATTTAAATTAAATGAGTTAATGCCCTCAATAATTTTCAAATTGTGCAGCAATGATGAATAATATAGTAATCTCCATTACTATTATAAAAACATTCATGATTCCCAGATAATTAACAATGTTCTAAGAGTTTAGTAATAAGTTATCAATGATATTTGTCATTGAATGTTATTTTATAGATTTTGGAACAACTGATCAATAATAAGACTGAATTGTTTGTAGGAGACACCAGGAGAAGAGGAGTACTTAGTCTTTCTACAAATATCCTGTCTTTGATCAAAAAATTCACATCATCATTTGTAGAGCACAAAGTTGAAGAGAAATGGAATAAAATATGTAATATAAAATAGAATGAAAACTTAGTTTAAATACCCCTAATACTTCAATAATGAAATAATTATTTAAAAATCCATGGCTTTTTGTAATGCATTTGGCATTATAACAAGGTAAAATGATTTTATTTCAATATGAGAGTAAAGACAAACCTAGAGAAAAAAATTATGTACTGAATGCTTGTGATATAATAGAAATCATTCCAAAAGATATTGAAGGGTATTTAACACTTGTGAATATTGGCCAAATTTATAGGAAAAGAGCATATAATTGTTTTAATGATCCATTTACATTAAAAATATTTTTGCTAAGTAGAACATTTTCCCTTCTTTTAATTTATAATTCCCTAGTACAACACATCTGAATTCCCCCAATGACTTAAGGGAGCACTGTTTTCATTTTTGAACTTCAGAAATACACAAACATGAGCACACAAACCAACATCGAGTTTATCTTTTATATGACAAAAGTTTTGAAAGTATTTTTTCTATAATTAAATTTTTCTAATTAAAAAATTTATAAAGGAAGATTATTTTAAAGTTTAAAGAAAAACATAAGCTGAGTAAATAACACAAATTAAAATTGTGTAAAATTTACTAGTTATATAAAATCAATCCTGCATAGCATTTAGAAATTTTGCTACATATGTTTTATATTATATTTATTACATATGTATCTATACCTTTTAATCAAATTAAGTCTTTGAATTGTGATATACACATCTCCCTGAAATGTTGAGAAATATGATTGATTTTGATCAAATAATATGGTGATTATTGTAAGGACAGTTAGCTCCTTTATAAAATCAAATATTCTAAGCCATTGCATGTGCCTTTATTCAAAATCTTCAGTAAGGTGTCTTAACAGTAGTTTTTACTTATCTTCATATAGACCCTGTGCATTTCTACTTGTTACAAGTTAAATATATACACATAGAGGAAGCAGAAGAAACACATCATTTCAAATGGATCAATTTTGAAATTTATTTTAAAATATTTTTAATTTATATTAAAGCTATAGACTTTATGTGTTATATGATCTCAAACCTTAAAAAATATAATATATTATTATGTATTATATATGTGTTATATATAATATATATCAATTATAATAGTTTTCTTCCTTCCTTCAACCTTAATTTTTAAGGTTGATAACTTCCTTATTTTCTTTTGCAACATTGATATTACGTTTTTTTAACTATGTTTTTACGTTTATACCTATGTTAAAACTATTCACGAAGAAGGGCCTCCTTTTCATTATTCTAACTGTATTTTCAATGCCTTTAGGTTTTCACCTGTAAGTAGACAGCTGGTTTTTATTATTAATTTGAAACATTTATGCATATATGCTTGTGACAAGTTTGCATATATGTTGATATTTTAAGAAGAATTATTAGTTTTTATAACAAACGTAATGTAAAGAAGGATTTTTAGGGTGGGATAGGGAGGGTGGGAGGGAGACACAAGAGGGAGGGGATATGGGGATATATTTATATGTATAGCTGATTCAATTTGTTATACAGGAGAAACTAACACAACATTGTAAAGCAATTATACTCCAATAAAGATGTTAAAAAAAAAAAAGAAAAAAAGAAGAAGGATATTTAATCTGCAGATATCCGTATAGAAAATTTAGATTTTGTTAAAACCAAAATTAAGCCTGGTTTCTCACCTTAAAAATTTGGAGTCTCTGTGAGGGCAGAATTGAAGTTGCCAGCAGGACCAGGATATGAAGAGTGCTAATTATACTTCCTTTGATACTGTAATTCTATGGTTTAAAGGAGTTTGGTCTGTATTTCTATTTGTCTGGCAGTTTTCCCAGCCTCTAAATCCACTTCAGCTGTTTGTTAAAGGACAACAGTGGATTTTCTGTAAAGAAATCTCAGTGAGCTATATTTAGAATTGGTTTCCTGTCTTGAAACAATGGCCTGTTTCCATTTGATACGTGTATCAAATCAGCTATTTTATAAATGAGCCATTGAAAATCATATGCAGTTCAATTTGTTGGGCAACATCAGAAATATAAAATCTGGAGCATAAAGACACATAGAAGAAACATATCAAATTATTTAACATTCTGTTTTCATAAGAAAGTTTCTTTTTAAATATAGGAACAAGGGATTCTCTGGTGGCCCAGTGGTTGAGAGTCTGCCTGCCGATGCAGGGGATGCAGGTTCGTGCCCCAGTCCGGGAAGATCCCACATGCCGCGGAGCGGCTGGGCGCGTGAGCCATGGCCGCTGAGCCTGCGCGTCCAGAACCTGTGCTCGGCAACGGGGGAGGCCACAACAGTGAGAGGCCCGCGTACCGCAAAAAAAAAATAAAAAATAAAAAAAAAAAAAAAAATAAAAAAAAATATATATATATATAAAATGAAACTCGGACAATTAAAAATTTAACAAAATTTTCTTAAAGATTTTCAGATAACTATATATGCACTGTATATGCTCACATATATATTTGCACATATATAACTTTTTAATTGGATGTTTAACAGCAGAAGGGTATTTCATAGTGTCCTGTTAATTTTTAGTTACACATACCTGAAAGTAGTTCTTTTTAGCCTAATTAAGTTCTGAACTTTCATAATAATACAGTTAACATTACAAAATGTATTTGATTTTATTATATAAAATCCATTTTTCCATCTTTTATATTATATATAAAATAATTTTATGTATTATATAAAGTACATTTTCCCACCACTTTTTCTTGCTAGTTCAAATTTTGTACTTTTTCAGGCATTTATAAAATAATTCAAAGCAATTTCCTAAATATTACTATGAATCACAAATGAAATAATAAATCGAATTCCTATGTGAAAATTATGTATTATCTAAAATGTAAATATAGGTGTAGGTGGTGTGTCCCCTCTTCCCCTCATTAATTCACAACACACATCATTATTCTGTTCCTGAACCAAGACAGAAACAATATCCAGGAGTCAATATTCAGAAATTGAGTGTACATGTGAAATAAGATTTATGTACCATCTTTATATTGAAGGGTACAGAAGAGAGGAAAATACTTTGTTCATAGGTTGGTCTAGGACACCACAGTTATATAACTGTGGAACAAACTGGAAAAGTAGGAAGGGAGAAATTGGGTGGGGCTGGCTAATTATATTTATGCCCCGTCTTTTTAATGAATATGCATTTGAATATGTGGTTTTCAAAATCTTAGTTCTATTTTATTAAGGACCTTTGAATATTTTTGTCAATTCTATTTTTCCTACCCTCAAACTACTCTCCATCATTTTCCCTTTTTCTTTTCTCAGCTCCTATAATACTAAGCCCTGGATAAATAATCATATGTTATATCCCAACAAAATATAGAAAATTTTTTTTGAGTATTCAACTACAAACCTATTGCTTTCTTTCCTCATGGAATCAATTAAAAGTTTTAAGTTGAATTGCTTTCTTCTAGGATTATCTTCCTGGTAGCACTGCCAGCTACATGGTACTTTCTCATTGCAATAAAAGGGTTTGGGGGGCAAATTAATAGGACTTCCTCTTTCCTGTGAAATAAAAAAAAGGAAACGAGGAAAATGGAAATGAGAAATTTCAAAGTCAGATTATCTCTCAGTAAAATGAGGAGAAAAATGAAAATAAGTGAAATGAGAGAAAATGATGAGCAAAGGTGAAAAGCAACTTAAAAGGGAAAATAAATTTTACAAAAACATAGTAAACAAGTAAGAAACAAGCACCAGCATGAATTAGTCATACATATTAATTATAAATATTTAGTAGTTGGGAATTCAGTTGTCTCCTTGAAGAGACTATGAGCCCCTAGTAAACATAGCATAAAAGATAGTGACATTTTACATACAGAGTGAAGTAAGTCAGAAACAGAAAAACAAATACCATATATGCTAACACATATATATGGAATCTAAAAAAA
The DNA here is from genome assembly GCF_964374135.1 of Grampus griseus. Classification (NCBI taxonomy): domain Eukaryota; kingdom Metazoa; phylum Chordata; class Mammalia; order Artiodactyla; family Delphinidae; genus Grampus; species Grampus griseus. The sequence goes on along the minus strand of NC_138997.1, from coordinate 134,525,658 downwards.
AAAAAAAAATAGTTCTGAAGAACCTAGGGACAGGACAGGAATAAAGACACTGACGTAGAGAATGGACTTAAGGACATGGAGGGGGGAAGGGTAAGCTGGGATGAAGTGAGAGAGTGGCATGAACATATATACACTACCACATGTAAAATAGATAGCTAGTGGGAAGCAGCTTCATAGCACAGGGAGATCAGCTCGGTGCTTTGTGTCCACCTAGAGGGGTGGGATAGGGAGGGTGGGAGAGAGACGCAAGAGGGAGGAGATATGAGGATATATGTATATGTATAGCTGATTCACTTTGTTATACAGCAGCAACTAACACAACAATGTAAAGCAATTAGACTCCAATAAATATGTAAAAAAATTTTTTTAATTAAAAAAAATAGATAGTGACATTTTGCAATGACATTTGAGATTGTCGTTACTTCAGTTAGATAAACCCACAGAGGCTTAGAAGAAGAGTTTAAGTTTGAGTTTGAGAATTGGTAGAGAGAACGTAAAGTGATTTCTAAACTTAGTCTCCTCTTATCCTAGAAATACAACAAATAATTACAAACATAAATTTTTCCAAAGAAAATTAATTTGAGGATAAGCTAATGTTTATCTCATCACCAAAATGAAATACAGCAGGAAATAAAGGTCCATAATATAGCACAGATACATTTCAGCCTACTGAGTGAATGCATTCAGGGGCAATGTGGTCAATTACACATGTCAGAAAATTGAGGAAAAATTTGACCTTAATTTTATGGATGACCTTAATTTTACAGCTAATTATAGAGATTATTGTCATGAACTTTATTAAGTATTACCTTTGCTTTGTAGATCAGATCTCCATAGATACACCTATGAATTATGTGTTTTTAAAATTGTGGAAAGTCTGGATCTGGTGGAGTCTGTTTTTCATAGTTCTATAAAGAAAGTAATTACACACAAAAAATAGGGGAAAGGACTGTGATAAATTTGCAGGCAGGATTGTAATGAGGAAGCACATGATTACATTATATTCTTCTTTCACTTCTCTGGCCCTGGAGTTACTCCGGTTACTCACTGGCTGTCGGAAATGCTCTTTGATGAAAAGGTGTGCAGCATAACTCATCCTAATAAACAAAACAGAAATGAAATGTGACACCATCATCTCTCCTTGTATGGGCAGTGAATAAAACTTTATGGGGGAAACATATGGAATAAAATAATAACCAGATCTTAGTGAAACAAATTTTATCCTGGACAACTCTAAGGTTATAGGAATACACCAGCTCTGTATTACTGAGCTGACAAGTCAATAATAGAGGGTAACTAAATCATTCAGCATAAATACAAATGTCACTAATCCATTGATTATGACTGTTTTTCATTTCTTACAACAGAACCTAGAAGCAATGATTTGGTCAGAGTTATATGTGTCCTCTCAGCATGAGTCAATATGTATAAAATGAATAACTAATAAGAACCTGCTGTATAAAAAAATAAATAAAATAAAATTTTAAAAAATCCTAATAAATGTATTTCTTCTTCAGTTTATTCAGAGTTGCCAAAGTTCATTCATGTTGATCAGGATTCACTCCTGCCTTATGCATGGTTAATAGGGTGACCAGTAAGATATGACATGAAATAAAAATATTTGCTGCCTTTCTTTCAAAGAGAAAATGGATTTAAACTATGCCGCATGCAGTATCTCTATGAAATTATATATACCTGGAATTTTGGATGTGACCCTGAAACTGGCCTACCATGCTTACTATACACTTAAATCATAAGTTTAAGATTAAGAGTGAGAGAAAGAATAAAGGGTAGAATGTGTGGTGGTTAATTTTATGTGCCAACTTGGCTTGCCCACAGTACCCAGATATTTGGTAATATTTGACAAATATTTGGTAAATAATATTTGGTAAATAATATTTGACAAATATTATTTGATGTTATGTGAAGGTATATTTTGAATGAGATTAACATTGGTGGACTTTGAGTAAAGCAGATCGCCCTCCATAATGAGGGTGGGATGCATCCAATCAGCTGAAAGCCTTAAGAAAAAGACTGACTTTCCCAGAGAAGAGGGAATTCTACTAGCAGTTGCCCTTACGACTGGAACTGCAGGGTAGACTCTTCTCTGCATTTCCAGCCTGCCAGCCTACCCTGCACAGTATGAACTTGCCAGACTGTGCAATTCCATGGACCAGTTCCTTAAAATAAATCTCACTCTCTCTCACTCTACACACACACAAACAGACACACACTTCCTATTGGTTCTGTTTCTCTGGACAACCCTGACTAACACAGAGACCAAGTGTTTTCAGAATGGATTCAGATTTTAGCAGAGAACATTGCTTTCTGAAAAGGTAGATAAGTAGCTCTTTATAAGCTTCAGTAGAAGTTGCCTTACAAGAACTAGATTAATCTCTAGATAACCTATCAATGGGGACATAAAGTAAAGTTTTATGCAGCAGTCACTACTTTCCACATCAATCACTAACTCCTCATTAATTTTTGAGGTAAATTGTACATAAGTACCAATAGTTTGCATGCAGATCTGAGAAAATTCCTTATTAAAATCTGTTATGCTGTGTAAAAGTAGATACTTTGTCTAGATTCCTCAAAGAAAAATGCCTTGCTTTTTCTCAAATTAAATAAAGCCTATGATTGGGTTAAACAGGAAGGAGTTATATGATGAGAAAAGCAGCAAGAAGCAATTGAATAAAAACATAAATTTTTGTGTAGTGGGATTCGATTATCCACACTAACAATCCCCAAACTCAATCACTTGTAAAATCTATGGAAGAGGACAGGAACAATGATGGTAGCTTGCTATTTTTATCTTTTGTTGTTATTGTGAACAGAAAGGAAAATAATTTATGATATTGTATAGCAAAAAAAACAAAAACAAAAACCAAAAACAACAGGACAGGGGCTTCCCTGGTGGCGCAGTGGTTGAGAGTCTGCCTGCCGATGCAGGGGACACGGGTTCGTGCCCCGGTCTGGGAAGATCCCACATGCCGCGGAGCGGCTGGGCCCGTGAGCCATGGCCACTGAGCCTGCGCGTCCGGAGCCTGTGCTCCGCAACGGGAAAGGCCACAACAGTGAGAGGCCCGCGTACCGCAAAGAGAGAAAAAAAAAAAAAAAAAACAGGACAGATTTCTTATATGTTGAAGGAACTGCAGTATGGATAAGCAGAAACTCTTTCTAAAAGTATTGGAAAAATAATAATAATAACAATAAGTGCTTTTCTACTGTCAGATCAAAACATTGTTAATATTCAAAAAATGGATAGTAAGTAATTTGCTAGCATTTTTATTTGGCTTCAATTATAAGCTAAGAGTATGAAAACTTTAAAAATATACTATGGGAACAATTAAGTATTTATAATATACTTTCTTGAGACATGCATTTAACATTTAACAAACATCAGTTATGCCTCTACTAGGAGAAGTGTTGTGACTGAAAAAATATCTAACAATATTCTTTCTCTGAAATTTTATATTTATCTAACTGTATATTTGACATATGCCTGTTTAATTCATATTTAAAATTTAGAAATAGGAGGGTTTTAAAAAATATATATTTATTTGGCTGCATTGTGTCTTACTTGGAGCACATAGGATCTTTGCTGCCACATGCAGGATTGTGGCATGTGGGATCTAGTTTCCTGACCAGGTATCGAACCTGTGGAACCTGTGGCCCCTGCATTGGGGCACAAAGTCTTAGCCACTGGACCACCAGGGAAGTCCTAAAATAGGAGGTTTCAATTATGCTTTACATTCCTTTAGTAGAAAGGATTAGAGGTGACTTCAACTCTGTCAGTTTTAAAGCAGCAAGTACAGCTCCGTCATCACGAAAGCTCATATGTTTGTAAATTAATGCAAACTTTCTTAGGTTTAAGAATAAATTTGTTTTTCTTTAATGTGGAAAAAATACACAAGACACCTTTCACATGTCTCACCATCAAAGGTCAGAGTGTTTCCTATTTCTAATAATACCATCTATCCACAGTCTTTAGACAGAAAGGTAGTAATACTGGAGATACACGAAGTGTGTTTTAAAGGCTACATGAACATATATAATCTATAGAACATCACTTTCCAAACTTCCACTTCTATATGTACTCTTTCCTAAAAGTGGCTGGAGAATATATCTGTAATAAAAATATAATCGTTTTCTTTTCTCTTATAATCTCCCTTTCCCTCTTTTTCCATTTGACAAAATAAAAGCGTGTATTTCACTTTGGCTGATAGCCTGCTAGGGTGCCAAACAAAGCAATAATATTGGTGTCTGGGCGGGTCCCTTAATCAAGGCATGAAATTATCCACTGTAAGAATCTTTGCCTTCCCCTATATCATATAAATTTTTGTTTAGGAAGCAGTTAAGCAGAGGAAACACAATCATTTGACCCATGCTCTGACAGTCAGAATTTATATATTTTGTAAGATGAAGGAGGATTTATGATAACTCTCTACTGTTGCCAAAGAATACATTTTTCTGAGAGTGAGTCTTATAGGAGTCAAAAACCAAAAGATCTGCATAAAGTCATGAAGAGAGTGGCATTTTGTTTGTTCCATGTGACAGTCTTAGGAAGGATCTGTGCCTTATCTAGCTATTATCACAAATTAGAATTAAGAAGAGAAATGCTTAATCTAGGAAATTGTCTTCATATCTTTATTTGAATTAAAAAACAAAGTCAGGCTTTTGTCTTACAGGAAGCTAATCTGATTTGACTGATTGAAATGACAATGAGTTTGGCTTTCCCAATTCAATTGTGTGATGGATATTTCTACATATTGGATGAGAAAATATGCCACTACAGAGTTCCAATAAAAAATATATATAACATGGGGAGTCAAAGATATTTATCAAAAATATCTCATTGAAAAGTGTATTTTGAAATTAGCAATATTTAAGTATTCACAATCCTTTCAGAGTACAAGTTGCCCCTATATAAAAGAGTAAACTATAAAATTATATTACAAGATGACTATATAAGAAGTGAAAAGCAAAGTTATAGGCTTTTAATAAGTTTCAGCAAAGAATTTTTCTAGAAATCAATGATTTTGCAGATCAGGTGACTTTAATGATTCTACATTCAAAAAGGAGAAAAAAAAAAAACCATTGAGTTTTCCAGTGACAGATGATGATGATGATTTAGCTATCTTATTATAGTTATCCACAGTATGACTTGCCCAAGAGATCACTGCTAATATTTATAATTTCTATTAATTTATAGTGTTCAATAGATACACAATGTTGAAAAATAGGTGCAGCATTTGTTTTAAAATATCCATTGTTATTAAAATTTCTAACAAAGAAATTACAAGGGCATAAGAATCCTTGTGATTTAGGACAAAAGCTAATCACTAGCTGTGAGTATAAAAAGATATCACCCCCTGATATAGAATTATACAATTAGGATTACAGAGTTGAGTGATCTATTGGTGACATTTGTTATAAGAAAGGAAAATATGATTTTTTTAAAAAAATATCTGCTGCTGTATTAGGACTGATATAAAATTGTCAGAATATACTTACAGATAGCAATATAAGTCACATAAAAATATAATCAAATTTTTACAGTATAGTTGTAAAGGCGTTGGCTTTGTGTACTCTCATTCCAGCAACCCTGAGTATAAATAAGTTTCTTAAAGTATATGATGGAGCAGTCTAAGTTAAATTTAATAAAATAAAACTATTTGAATAATTTCATCTTTTATTTTCCCACAATGTTTATGTCTTCTGCTTCTTCTGTCATTGTGCTAAACAATATATAAAATTAATCGATCTTTATTGTTACTGATTTTTAAATAAATTTTTGTTTTAAAACAGTTTTAGATTACAGAAATATTAAAAAGATACTATAGATAGTTCCCATATACCCCACACCCAGTTACTCTGTGTATTAACATCTTAAGTTAATATGGTACATTTGCTATATATAATGAACAAATATCAATACATTATTATTAACTAAAGTCCATAATTCATTCAGATTTCCGTAGTTTTTACCTAAAGTCCTTTTTCTGCTCCAGCACATTGCATCCAAGTCACCACATTACATTTAGTTGTCATGTCTCCTTAGGGTCCTGTCAACTGTTATAGTTTTTAAGGTTTGCCTTGTTTTTGAGGGTCTTAACATTTTTTTTTTTTTTTTTTACGGTATGCGGGCCTCTCACCGCTGCGTCCCCTCCCGTTGCGGAGCACAGGCTCCCGGACGCGCAGGCCCAGCGGCCATGGCTCACGGGCCCAGCCGCTCCGCGGCATGTGGGATCCTCCCGGACTGGGGCACGAACCCGTGTCCCCTGCATCGTCAGGCGGACTCCCAACCACTGTGCCACCAGGGAAGCCCGGGTCTTAACAGTTTTGAGAAGTATAGGTCAGGTGTTTTGTAGAATACCCCAATACTGGTTTTTGTCTAATGTTGTTCTCATGATGAGGTTGGATTATATGTTTTCAGGAGGAAGACCACAGAGATAAAATGCCATTTTCACCATATCATCTGAAGGGTACATACTATGAAGCTGATTTATCACAGAGGATGTTGACCTTGATCCATTGGCCAAGGCAGTATTGATCCAGCTACGTTTTCACACATAAGAAAAACAGGTGCAAACTGCATAAATGTGTCTTAAGTACTCACTAAATAAAAACTAAAGATCAAGATAATTTGAAGGCACGATGCCTTAAATGATATATCATTCAAGATTAACTAAAAAAACACAAGTAAAGAAATAGATAAGTAACAAACTAGTAATATAACTTTCCTTAAGAATCTAGATTAGAGACATAACTAATTTGATCATTTCCAAATACAAAAAAGTAGATGATTTTTATTCATTCAAAATTACTTAGTCATATTATAAATAAATATTATATATACCTGAATATGTATAAATATTACCTGAGAATATTATCATCAGTAAGTTTCTAAGTTACTTTTCAAAAAAACACATTGTTGTGCACACACAAAGGAAGTTTATTTCTAGTTTCAGATCTATCTGTGATTTGGCTTACAAGAGGTAGGGTACAACATAAATTTATAACCAATGCTAAAATATTAAATCGTACATATGCCTTACCAATATTGGCTGCTGATGATACTTTGATTCAAACAATGACAATATACTTATATTTATTCATATAATTTTCACTGATGCAATGTCACATATATGTTTATATAATACATGATACATTCTACATGATATATACATATGTAATTTTTATATATGGTTTCATACATATGATTTCAGTTCTACCTGGTGCTTAAATTTAGGCAATGTGATCCTTGACAAATTAAATCTTTACAAAACTTTAAATGGGTTTTTATCCTGTGGCAGATCATATATATGTTAAATAATTTCCATTAGAAAAAACTGTAAAGTTGTCCCACTTACACTTACTAGAGCAACAATCATAGTCCTTTAGGGTTATGATAGTGAAACCAACCACTGAGGCTGCTTCAGGCAATTGAGAAGCCGTCAAAAATCGGTTGGTAGGCAAACTTTGGGTGCCTCCCAGGTAACCAGGCCAAACATTTCCAAACAATACTGCACTGCTGATCCCTTATCATGTTTTACATCCATTTTGCTGTAATAAGAGCCAAAGTGAAAGAGACTCTCCTGAGAATGTGGCTTTGGCAGTCACGGAGATTTTGTCCAGAAATATTGCTTGAACACAGGCAATGAAGAATTTGAAATTAATGTTTCAAATGTCATATATCCAAATAAATGAGTTAGTATGTTAAAATAAAAAATGGCCAGATTTATGTGTTCTGATTAATTTTTTCTCATTTTTTGAGATATATTTCTTTTTATGTCACATAGCAAACTGAAATATTTTATATCTTGGAAAGTAAATTCAGTTATCTTCCATTAGTCCTACTCAAAGAAGTCATCAATTGTACAGAAACTTTTTTTACCTTGACAGAACACGACTTCTAGTGATATCTGTGAAATTATATGTAATGAATAAACATCTGCTCAATAAAATACAATGATGTATACAGAAATATTATACAATAGTTATAATATATATATTGCAAAACTTAGGTTAGTAACTGTCATAGTATGTCCAACAGGCCTTAAAAGAGCAGGACATTTGTTCAATTTATCTTTGAATCTCTAGAGGTTAGTGGCTTAGAGCAGAAACTCAAAAAACAATTGTTAAATAATTGAATGACCCATATTATTTAGTTTGCTTAATAAAATGTTAAATGCAAGTAGGATATATATGTATATATATGTATGTATACATATATATAAATTTAAGCAGCCATTTAGGAAAGATTTTTATAATATTTACTATATATTAGGCACTAATGATAAAATACCTGTAATATACAGGGTCAGTATTTCACACTTCAATTCCCTTAAGTGAACAAACTAGGTATAAATTCTGAAGAGGTATAAAGAATAGAATTACAGGACAGAACCCAGCCTAGGGAGGAAAACGTAATGTTAAGTCATTAGTAAGAGGATAAATTGGGGTCATTTCTTGAAGTACCTAAAATGAAAATGTGATAAGAGGAATAGCAGCAAGTCTATGCATTCTGGTTTCAGATCAGATCATAAAATCATCAGTCACGCGAAGGAGAAAAATCACTGCAATGAATTGCTTCCTTTTAGTAGAATGTGCAGCTTACTTGCTGATTTCAAAGAGTTTCTATTTGAAAATATTGCAGTGGGCTTCCCTGGTGGCGCAGTGGTTGAGAGTCCGCTTGCCGATGCAGGGAACACGGGTTCGTGCCCCGGTCCAGGAAGATCCCACATGCCGCGGAGCGGCTGGGCCCGTGAGCCATGGCCGCTGAGCCTGCGCGTCTGGAGCCTGTGCTCCGCAACGGGAGAAGCCACAGCAGTGAGAGGCCCGAGTACCGAAAAAAAAAAAATATATATATATATATATATATATATATATATATATATATATTGCAGTAAAATTGAGATTTTTATGAATTTTTCTAAGAACCCCTAATATATAAATTTGAATGTGAAAATGGCCTAGAAATATTTTCCAATATTTTTGGAAATAATTGCAAATAATTCATATCAGCCTATATTTTTTTTTATATTTTCACAACTTTAAGACATAATTGACATGCAATACACAGCATGCTTAAAATTTACAATTTGATACATTTGAGATATGGATACATTCTTGAAACAATCGAGAGAGTGAGCCTAGCCGTCAGCCCCCAGAAAGTCCTCATGTCTTTTTTAAACTTTCTGAATTTTTTTTTTGTGTGTGTATGTGGTTATTTTCAATCCACTGTTGGTTGAATGCACAAACTCTGTATATAGTGTTGACTGTGTACTATTGGACAGTTCTTACGTGAAGTGGTATCATATCACTTGAAGATAGATTGTGATAAGAAACGTTCATGACTTCATGATCTGAGGGCTTACAGAATGCCTGGTTTACAGCGGTGAAATCCTGCATATGTCATCTTAGAACAAGTGACCACTAAACAGCTAAAGTGCCAGTTTGAAATGACCCTAAGGAGCTGGAGTGCTGTGCTCCGAGATGCTGTTTATAAATTAAAACATAGGATGATGTATGGTGTTGTTTTACGGTACCTAGCAAGAAAAGACAAAATTTATATACTGGAAAGGGTAATCTATCTTGATTATCATGTGTAGCTAGCAGGCACATATGAGTGTGTCTAGGACTTGAAAAATTTACTGGGGTCTCTTTGTTGCTTCCATGTCTAGTGAAAACATTGGAATAACAATTTCAGCAAGCATAGCCTGATCAAGACATTGAAACTAAGGGCTCTATTCCCTTAGGAATTGGAACTGGATGACCTCAGCGTTCATAAATGCAACGTAGGGAAGCTGAAATATACCTGAGGCTGATGCAAACAGAGTATCCGTGGTAGAGGAAGTTGTTGAGACCATCAGTTACAGTCTCAAAACAACTACAGGGTTTGGACAATATTTGTTCCACTAATCCTCTTGTCTTAAGTCTTTTTAGAGTGTAATAAGCCACCACATTGAGTGCACTTAACGTGGACTTGAGCTGATTTGAGTGTGACAAGTGGTTTTATGTGTCAGGTATATTGCCCTGGTCCACAAATTCTTAGTCCATTACTAATTCTAGCTGCACCTGTGGTGAACAGTCCCTATGTAACTCAGCAGCAAGGCTCTGACGCTAATTTTTTTTTTTTTTTGGTGGTACGCGGGCCTCTCACTGTTGTGGCCTCTCCCGTTGCGGAGCACAGGCTCCGGACGCGCAGGCTCAGCGGCCACGGCCCATGGGCCCAGCCGCTCCGCGGCATGTGGGATCTTCCCGGACCGGGGCACGAACCCGTGTCCTCTGCATCGGCAAGCGGACTCTCAACCACTGCACCACCAGGGAAGCCCTCTGACGCTACTTTTACATTTTCTGCCTTTTTCCTCCCCAAATTACGGAATATGGGACAACCCAGAAATGTGAGAGGTTAAAATACTAAGCAAAATATTTATCTATTGGGGTTAACAAATTAGTAGATAAATGCCCCAAATTTCCTTCCTATGCACGGACAGAAAGATGCAGATCTGGAATGATTTTTCAGAAGGATCACAGCAAGATCTAAATCCAGTTTCTCAAAGCAGTCCAGATCAACAGCTCACCCTTTGTTGGTGTTTTCTCTTCTTCTGTCTCACTCCTCCAACACCTCCTTCCTGGCTTCTTAGGATCACCTTTGGAATAAATTAGCTGCACATACTTAGGCCCTACTTTCATGGGAACTCAAACCAAGACCCAATACCTCTAAGGTGAACCAAGCTTTTTCCATAGTGTAAGCATTCTATTGAACATTTTAGTTCACCTTTTCCTTCTCATTCTACTGTGTAATTTGTTATTTCTTGAAAATGTACATTAAGAATCATGGGACCAAAATATAATTATTTTTAAGTTTCTTATCATGAACTGACATATTGCTTTTCAAAACATGTACCGATTTACATAGACACCAGCAGTGTATGGGGTTACCACTTAATTGAAAAAATTTCCCGTGCTGATGTTGATAAAGCTAGTGTGATTTTGGTCAGACTAAGAAAGAGTTCATATGCTAAGTGACAAATTTGTTCTGTTTGTGTTGAGAATATATTGCTTGTTCATTCCCAATGCTCTAAACAAGTATAGTTTCTATTCTGATTTAATAAGGCACAAATCTAGAAAAATTTGAGTAAGACATAGTTTCTATAATTCTGATTATCATGTGCAGGCAATACTACTGCTTCATATTGGGGGTTATATAATTTATTTCTTTATTTGTATTTTGCTAGATAATTAGTGAAGAAGAGGCTTTCCTTTCAATGGAAGATTTTTTTCTAGATCATTTCAAATGTGTAATCTTGAAAAAATTAGATGCATAAGTTATCACTTAAGAAAGTTAAATGTTATTACAATAATATATGTCTTACACAATGATACACATGACTAATAAAGCAATCCCAGTAAAGCAATCTATTGAAATATTTTTTTTAGTTTACTGATAGAAATGTGAATTGTCAGATATTTGTTCTCATAAACTAGTAATACACACTCTGTTATCATAAAAGAAGATTTATGTTTGATCTGTACTTGGAGATTGTCTTGTTATACCCAGTGCTGTTATACTTTTTAAAATAAATAAGTTCATGTTCACTTTGTGTCTTATTGCATGTGTTTCTGGTTCTATTTTGCCTTTATTTTAGATGTATATAGTTTTCTTTTTTCAGACCATAATTTCCTTGAGGGAGTTATATATTAAGAACATCCAACCCAGTGTATAATAATGATAGAAGTGTATTAAATTTAAAATAGCCACTTTGGTCAACTTTTCTTAATCAAAATGGTCTATTTTTAAAATAACTCCAGTTCAAATAAAATCAAATGCTTTTAAAAATAGGAATATGCTTTTATATTAAAAGCCTCCAAAGTCAAAATTCTTTTTTGTTAATTGATGCATGATTGACTTACAATATTATATTAGTCTCAGGTGTACAACATAGTAATTTGATATTTTTATAAATATAGTCCATACAAAGTTATTATAAAATATTGACTATATTCCCTATGCTATACATTACATCTTTGTAACTTATTTGCTTTATACCTAATAGTTTGTACTTCTTAACCCCTTTCAACTATTTTGCCACCACCCCCCGCTGCCCCCATCCCTCTCCCCTCTGATACCCACTACTTTCTTCTTTGTATCTGCACGTCTGTTTTTGTTTTGTTATGTTTGTTCATTTGTTTTATTTTTTAAATTCCACATATAAATGAAAACATACAGTAGTATGTGTCTTTCTCTGTCTGACTTACTTCACTAAGCATAGTACATCTTCTTTATCCATTCATCTGTTGATGTACACTTAGGTTGCTTCCATACCTTGGCTATTGTAAATATTGCTGCTATGATCATTGTGGTATATATATATGTATATTTTCAATTTAGTGTTTTTGTTTTCTTCAGATAAATACCCAGGAGTGGAATTGCTAGATTATTGTATGGTAATTTTCTTTTTACTTTTTTGAGGAAACTGCACACTGTTTTCTGTAGCGACTTTACCAATTTACATTCCCACCAGCAGTGCACAAGTGTTCCCTTTTCTCCACACCCTCTCCAGCACTGCCAACACTTATCATTTCTTGTCTTTGCGATGATAGTCATTCTGACAGGTGTGAGGTGATATCTCATTGCGGTTTTTGATTCGCATTTCCCTGATGATTAGATGTTGAGCATCTTTTTATATACGTGTTGCCCATCTGTATGTTTTTTTTAGAAAAATGCCTGTTCAGGTCCTCTGCCTATTTTATAACTGGGTTCATTTCTTTTATATTGAATTGTATGAGTCATTTACATATTTTAAAAGTCAAAATTCTTATTCAACATATTTTTAAAAATGAGTATATAATCTATTAAGTATGCCAATGTATGTTCTGGTAATGTTGACTTCTTTTTAATTATTTTTCAAGGAGATTCATTAAAATTATTTAATTAATTAAAATAATACATGGTACTGGTATACATCTGTGCAGAAGGAGTGGAAAACTATTTGTTCTTATCTTAAGTTAACAAAATAATCTTTTTTGCTAGAAAACAAAAATTGCCTTTTTTATCTAATTGAGTATGTTGGTAACAAGTTATTAGTTGGTTTATTTCTTTTCTTGAATTCACACCAATATGAGTGCAAACACTTGGTTTGTTACTAGCATATCAATATCATTATAATTTGCTACAAGTTGGGCCACTGATTTAAAATAAAAGTAAATTAACTGAACGTAAAATTAAAATTAGAACTCATCTTTTTTGTTGTTTGTTTGTTTTAAATTTATTTATTTTATTGATTTTATTTTTGGCTGCATTGGGTCTTTGCTGCAGCGCGTGGTCTTTTCTCTAGTTGCAGTGAGTGGGGGCTACTCTTTGTTGTGGTGCATGGGCTTCTCATTGCGGTGGCTTCTCTTGTTGCAGAGCACGGGCTCTAGGCACGCAGACTTCAGTAGTTGTGGCATGTGGGCTCAGTAGTTGTGGCTCGTGGACTCTAGACCGCAGGCTCAGTAGTTGTGGCGCATGGGCTTAGTTGCTCCGCAGCATGTGGGATCTTCCTGGACCAGGGCTCGAACCCTTGTCCCCTGCATTGGCAGGCGGATTCTTAACCACTGCGCCACAAGGGAAGCCCCTTATTATCTTTATATTTACATGTAAATACATTTAACTATAAACTATTCTAGTTATTGTGATTTTTATGTTACCTCCGTGCTACAAATGAACGGATAATGATAATATGATAATCTGGTGAAATTTTTTATCTCTAATTTGAAGCAATATGACAATGCAAAAGTACCGAAAAACAAAATGAACTAATTTGAAGCAACTTAAAATGAATCTCTTCTCAAAAGTCTCAGATTAGTGGATCAACTTTTGAAGAGTTATTTTTAACAGGCCTTTTAACTAGAAACATCCTGATTAATTTCAATGAACCAAACTGTCATAGAGACTTGAGTAAATAGAGAAAGGGCAAAATATCAGTGTAGCTGAGATATTTTCCCCCTAAACCTTTAGCATTTTATTTAATTAAGACAACTGGAAAGGGGTCTGAAAATTTGATGACAGGGATTTGATAAATAGTTTATTAATAACATGCAGCAGATAAAACAACATAAGCATCTGCTCAGGAAATAGATAACTAAATTGAACATGTGTCTTGGAAATGCTTGAGTTGGTTTAAGCCTTAAAGCAAAGGAAGAAAATCAAAGCCATTTCTGCTACCAAATTACATTATTTGGTCTAGAAATACTGAAATATCATTTAATAGTTTGAAATGAATATTTTGAAGAAAATGCAGCTATGCCATTTCTAGTCACTATGCAATAGGGTTGAAAATACTGCCTTCCCTCCAGGCAATAATATTCATTTCTCCTGTTATATGCATACTAATTCCATTAAAAATGAGAATTACTAATTTGTGAGTAGATTTCGGAAACCTGAAAATACATTTAGTGATTTTGAAAGTTTGGAAAGTTTCTTTACCAAGCATAGTTCTGTCTAAAAATGAAATATTTGAGTTACAGTATAAGAAAAACACATATAATACCTGGAAACACGTCTAGATTTACTGTTTTTGTCAAGAAGCTGCACAGAAAATTGTGACTCTCTAATTTCTACACTGGCAAGTGCTGCTGTGTTTATTTTGGTGTTATTCCATCAATCTTTTCAAACATGATGAAATCTTTGTCATAATTAGAGCTATAGCTTTGACTCAACCTCTTCATAAAAGTTTTCTTTTAAATGAATGTGACTAGAATAAAACATGAAGCTCTTCTCTACCACTCAGAGAATGTGCTAGATTTGCAGAGAATTAGTCTTGAAGCATTCGATAGAATTTTTATTGGGAAATATCACAATTTTCTCATACAAAATGAAATCATTTTTGAACTTGACTGAAACACAACGACTTGACTGAAAGGAGTTAATCTATGGCTTTACTCCCTGGTTAGATCTTTGGGGCCACACAAATGAGGACGGTTTTTATTTAAGGCTCTGTGATTGCAAACTCACATGCTGCTAAGCATGTACTTTGTCAACACGCCTGTCTGGAAATGGTGATTGAAGGCAGAAGAAGGGTGTGTTTTGAAGACTTGTCAGATTTGCTGCAGGTGGAAATCAATGGACATCTAGAATCAAATACATAAATTTTGACAGCAACTTTCATTAATACCACTAAAAAAGGAATGTGGACTAATTGCAACTCTGTTACTAAGGAAGAAACACTAGCAGAGCTTACCAAATTGACTTTGTTGATATCTGAAAAAAAATTGTAAAATATGACTGGAATGCAATGAGTTGGGGATAATTGTGTGCCTCTTGATTCAAGAGTTTCTTCTGTGGCAGAGACTGCTAGTTTTCTATTCAGTACCAATCCTTCTTATTTCTTAGATTGCTTAATATTGGAGGCAGAAATATACACCCCCCTCCTCAGCCAACAAAATGACTCCGTTTTCCAGTGTCTGTTTCAGAAATGAGATAGCAATAAGATATGAGCAGTTATTAAACTCTTAGTGTTTCCTCTTCATTTTTCTTACTGCTGGAAACATGTACCTGATGTCTGGTGGTCTTGCAGTCATATTATCACCATGAGTTTCATGTTAAGGACAATGAAGATGGAAAACAGGAAAAGCATGTGATATTGAGGATATAAATGAGGAAAAAGCAAATCTCTATTTTGCTTAAAATTATGTTTGTTTTAGGTCTCTATAACTAGTGCTAAATAATAAGTATATCTTGTCATGGGAATATTGATTCCATTTGATAAAACATACTTTGTGAATCAGTGTTTTGGCATGGTTGTGACCAAACTGAGTGGCAAAAATTGAATAGAAGCCAAAAAATTATATAGCAATTGCCATTATATATTATCAATACTTTCATTTTTCTAATTTAAGTGCTATAAAAATAGTTTTATTTTGAAATTCCCTTTGTATTAGAATTGAAGTGTATTTTGTGGGGTTTTTGGTTTTTTTTTTACACCATTAAAAACATTTTTTTTCCTGAAATTGAGCCTTCATTTTTGTACTGAAACATTGATATGTTTTTTCGTCGGCTGAGATCAGTTCCCTCAGAAGCAGATATTTTGATGTGGAGGAGGTTGATTGGAGAGTACTCTTAGGACCACCACCTGTGGAGTAAAAGATTTGTCAGAGGGAGAAGTTGAGCTGTGATGCAGTCCTAACTTTAGCTTCAGGTGACCCCACGTGGAACTCTGACATTGAGATGGAACTTCAGAGTGGTCTGTAGTTGAGGTGAGCGGGCCAGGTCTTTATTACACTAGCATTGACTGGTCTTTGGAGATGTGCCACCAAAGGAAGTCAATTTGGTTTGTGTGAGGCTGTCGTCAACTGAGTGGGGATTGACAGTGAGAAGAAGTTTGATGTCAGCATTCCCTGCTGAGGTTTTAAATCCTCTATTTCTGAATGGTAATCTGGGCAGCACATCAAGAATCACAGAAATAAAATGATTTTTTAAGGAAATTAATTTCACAGGTAATAAAAGTAGTATGTATGTGCATTGTTCTGAAGAGAAATAAAACTGGAATCAGATTCTAATTTTTTTAAAACTTCTGTCTTAGACAAAATGTTTAAAAAGTGTTTAATTTTTTGGAAACACACAAAAGTACTGTTCAATTAAAAGCACAGTGTGCAAAAAAACTTTTTTTAATGGGATTGAATTTTAGGCGAACCTGTCTTAGGTAAATTAATCTTTAGGTGAAGTGATTTGAGGCTTGCTAGTAAGATGAAAGGCAATAATTTTGCTGATTCCAAATGTCCAGGTAAGAGCAAACAATCAATATTTTTATCCCTAAAAAGGTGAATACATAAAAGAATTAATTACTGCTTTTGATGAATCTCTGTTTAGGAAATGTGCTATCCTATACCAAAATAAACATAAGATTGACTGATGAATTCTAAAGCCATGCTACACTGTGTCCTTGAGCAAGTCATTCATAATTTTAGTTCCTCCATCTTACGCTGCAAAAATTGTTTCTTTGTCAAAGTGATTTAATTAAAAAGTGATTTACTTAATGTTGTGAAAACATTCTAGAACCCAAAGATGAAGAACACTGAACAAGTGCAAAGTACCATTATGATTTTCTTGTCATTAATTGCTTGTTTCTATTATTTAATCTAAGAAGGAAAGGTAAGTAACACTACATATCCCTTCTACGACTTTAAAATAAATAAGCATAACTGCTTTCAGTTGGAGTAATAGATTGGCAAATGCTTTATTTATTTTTCAATGTATATTTTTTAATTAAGTAGATTTTATTTTTTAGAGCAGTTTTAGTTTCGCAGCGAAATTGAGCAGGAAGTACAGAGTTCCCATACACCACTTCCTCCCACACCAGCCTCCCCAACTATCAGCTTCACGGACCAAGGTGGTACATTGTTATAGTCAATAAACCTGTATTGATACATCATTATCACCCAAAGTCCACAGTTTACAATGGAGTTTACTCTTGGCATTGTACATTCTATTGATTTTGACAAATGTATAATGACATCTGTCTATCATTCTGGTATCATACACAGTATTCTCATTGCCCTTAAAATCCTCTGTGCTCTGCCTATTTCTCTCTCTCTCACCTCCCCAACCCTGGAAACCATTGATTATTTTCCCTGTCTCTACAGTTTAGCCTTTTCCAGTATGTCCCATAGTTGGAATCATAAAATATATAACATTTTCAGATTGGTTTCTTTCACTTACCAATGTATATTTAGGTTTCCTCCCTGTCTTTTTATGAGTTTATAGCTTATTTCTTTTTAGCACAAAATAATATTCCATTGTCTGGGTTATCACAGTTTATTTATCTATTCACCTACTGAAGGACATCTTGGTTTATTTCCAAGTTTTGGCAATTATGATAAAGCTCCTATAAACACTCATGAGCAGATTCTTGTGTGGATAAAACTTTTAGCTAATTTGGATAAATACTAAAGAGTGTAATTTCTAGAACATATGGGAAAAGCATGTTTCATTTTGTAAGAGATGGCCAAACTTTCTTCCAAAGTGTCTGTACTGTTTTGGATTCCCACCAGCAACAAATGAGTTCTTTTTGCTCTACTTCATGGTCAGCATTTGATGTTGTAAGTGTTTTGGACTTTGGTCATTCTAGTAAATATGCAGTGGTATTTTGTTTTAATTTGCATTTTCCTGATGACACATGATGTGGAGGATTTTTTCATATGCTTGTTTGTCATCTGTGTATCTTCCTTGGTGAGGTATTTGTTTAAGGAAGACCACTCTGGGAAGTTGATAGTAAAGACAAGATGTGAGAGGTGAGAATGGCTCAGCCTTATAATATTGCCAAGTGTGCTTTATCCAAACGCAATTGTATACAAATTTTATTCTTTTCAGCTGAACTGTACCTTTCACCATGTTTGCCAGTATCTCTGCAATTACACATTGAAATAATATATCAATTACACTCCCTCCTCTTCAAAATGTTCTTTTATTAACTTACGGAGAGAAAAATTTTCTACTAATCCTACCTTGGCTAAGTGAGTAACTCAAGTTTCTGTTTTACATATGAATTTACTAAATCCATCTTCAGGTGATTTTTGTATTTTTTATAAGTAATCGCTCTGTGCTTTATATCTGTATCCTTTGGAAGTTTGGCACTTTAAACCTTTAATTGTCCCAAAACATGAGAAGAACATATTTTTAAAATATTTGTTTATTATTTAAAATTTCATATGGAAAACTTAAAACACATAAAAATAAGAGATTAGTATAATGAACTATCATGTACTCATCACCCAGTTTTTATAATTATCTTTTAAGATATATCTTGCTTTGAAGTAAATCACAGACATTATCTCATGGCATTCATCTCTATCTCTATTTCTATTCATCTCTATCTCCATATGTATCTCTAAAAACAAAACAAAACAAAAAAACTCTAAAAAAGGTAATAACCAGAGTATTGCTATTGTAGCTTTAAACTTTAACAACGGTATTTTAATATCATCAAAAACTTAGTCAGTATTCCTATTTCCAAACGCTTATTTTAAAAACATTACTTTTTTGTTAGTTTGGATCAAGATCTAAATAATTTCTATATATTGTGATGGTCGTTATGTTTCTTAAGTCTCTGTTTTTTTTTTTCTCTCTTTGCAGTACACGGGCCTCTCACTGTTGTGGCCTCTCCCGCTGCGGAGCACAGGCTCCGGACGCGCAGGCTCAGTGGCCATGGCTCACGGGCCCAGCCACTCCGCGACATGTGGGATCTTCCCGGACCGGGGCACGAACCCGTGTCCCCTGCATCGGCAGGCAGACTCTCAACCACTGCGCCACCAGGGGAAGCCCCTTAAGTGTCTTTTTAATCTGTAGGTTCCTCCTAATCATCCCTTCCCTCCTTGTAACTTTGTCGTAGAAGAAATAGCATTGCCTTTTTTTTCTAGGGTTCCCTGCAGTGTAGATTTTGCTGATTATAGATCCTTTTTCTTAGATTTCTGATAAAATGATAGTTAGGTCTGGAAGCTTGATCAGATTCAATTTTAATCTTTTATTTTAAACTACTTCATTGGTGGTATTTGTACCTCCCTCAGAATGATATGGCTGCCAGCAAAGCCAATGGAATCATTGGCTGCAAGGTGAAATCACAGTCAAAATGCAAAGCATTGGAGATGATGGTATAACTCATGTCTGTACTACTTATAATACACCTGTTGAATTTAACTGAGATTCAGGTCCTAGTTTAAATGTTGGTGACTGGAGAGTAACCAGAATGGAGAAACCTCCTGAAAGTGTATCTTATAAAGAAAATGTGAGAAACTAGATCTGTTAACCTAGTAAAGACAGGATCTGAAGAGAACCAGAAATACTTCAAGCATTTGGAAGGTTGGACTGAGTGGGAGTGGATTTTATAATTTGTGTAGATCTACAGATAGAGGGAACATTCCAGAATGATTGAAGGCAGACAGTTTTGCTTTATGGAAGACTCACCTATCTGTTAGAGCTTATCAAAACATAAATGGACTAACTAACTTGGGCCTTAATGAGTTTCCTCTCAATTAAAGACCGTGTGAGAGTCTGAATGCCAGCGATTGGAATTGCTGTATTCTGCTTCTGTTATTTGGAAAAAAAAATTTTTTTTGACAAACTTGGAAAGTCCCCAAAGCATTTCTTTAAGTTATTTACTTCCTTTACATAAAATTAAATATAACATATGCACAGAAAAGTGTGTTAAAAAAATAAGTGTATAACTTGATGACTTTTTACAAAGCAAACATACCAACATTAACACCACACAAACAAAGAATAAAACAATGCCAGCAACCCAGGCTCCTCACTTGGGATATTAATATACAGCAACAATTAATATACTTTCAAAAGCTAATCACTATTTTAATTTCTATCACATAGATTAGTTTTACCAGTTTCAGTACTTTATGTAAATGGAAGTATACACAATGTATTTTGTGTGTGTCTGGCTTCTGTGAATCAACGTTATGTGTGGGATTTATTTATGTTATTGCATCTAGCAAAGTTTGTTCCTTTTAATCGTTCAGTTGTGTTCCATTATTCCCTTATACACTCTACATATGCACACTCTGGTTGTTTCCAGTTTGGGGCAATTATGAACCAAGATAATCAAGCTTGTGCATATCTTTGGGTGCATGAATATGCATGTATCTGATGGTATATACTTAGGAGTGAAACTAGTGACTATCTGTAAGTTCTGCATTATTAGATATTGCTAAACATTTGTTCTCAGTGGGAATATTCATCTGCCTCAAACTACTCAATTGTACTAAAAAAAAAACTGGCAGCCTTATTTATATTTATATATACATATATATTTAAAGTGTGTACATTTATACAATACTGTCCTTAGGTATGAGCAGTTGGGGCCCCTGCCTTGGGTTTCATCTTGACTCTGACCCAATCACACTTCTAAGACCCAACTGGCCAAGAGAATTAGTCCATTAGTAAACAGAATCCCCCAATTTCCAGATTCTAAGTACTGTACCTGGGAACATGGAATTGTCTAAACTGCCTGAGCCCACTTACAGGCTTCTCTTCTTCTTTTCTCCTGAGTTTTCTACCTGAAGGTAGACACACCATGATGTACATACCTCAGGTCCAAGGCGAGGGCCTGAGAGCTGCCAGCAATTGGCTACTTGGAGGAAATGGAGCTTGGATATGAAGTACAGCCTGTGACATCCATAATCAGGTACAAGAGGTCCTTTTTGGTACTGGGGGGGACCCATGTGTGGGAAAAAACAGGGGCAAACCAAAGTACAAAGGCTGAAGAGTCCGAGAAATCTAAGGTCAGATTTGGAAGTTCAGGATCCTTATTAAGGTATATTTGTCAATGTTAGAAGAACATAGAATATTTAGATATATTATAAAGAATTTGGTACAAGGTATGTATATTGGTTTCCGTTTGCACTCTAGCCCTTAGCCTATAAAATGTTAGCAGTATGTTTGTTTTCCTGTTATATCACAATATATAAAAAAGCAGTAAAGAAAGACTATTACATAAGTAGCTGAAGTATATTTTAAATCTCCACTCTGAATTTGGCTATCAGTACACATCTGAACAGCCTAAATTCAAAAAAGGAATCATCTGAGACAAATCAGAATAGATGAACTCTATGGTGTCATTACAGCTTGGTTTTCTTTTAATTTGTCCCTTTAAGTAATTTTGTACAGACAAAACTGATAATATGGAACTTAATTGTAAAACCAGTGGAGATAAATCAATAGTAGAAATTTTAAAATATCAGCTCCTAGATATAAAGATAAATACGTAATATCTAGCTATGGATCCATCAATATAATCTGACCATTACTGTTCCACACAGTGAAATATAACTATGCTTCACATATTTAAAAATGTATTTAAAAATTAATTGACTTCTACATTCAAGTTCTCTACACTTTATAGGTTATGTTTCAACAAACCTTTTTTAAAAAGTTTCTTGGCTATTCAAATTAGTTGGGTGCTAGCAACTTCCTGTTAATTGTTTTTACCTTTACTGAAGAGAAACCATTTTCAACATTACTGACTGTATAAAGAAATAGTTATCTAAATTTACAAGTCTATATATTTCCCACAATGTGTGTAAGTTATAAGTGAATTAGTGGAATTGGTTTCATTTTTCACATGCCTCCATTTACAAAAAAGCAAATTAGAGTTAACATGAGGGCAAATTTTAAACTTTTAATTAGTCCTTCCATTTTCGGATATCTGTGGTAATGTTCATAGCTTGAAAATATGCATGCTTTGGTGGTCTTCCATTTTCAAAACATTGTTAAAATGATGTATAGTATATTGTTTTCAGGGAAAGAAATATATAGAAAAGGGGTAAATATTTTGGTAATACTGCCTTAAAGCAAAAAAAAAAAAAAAAAAGAGAGAGAGAGAGAAAAAGAAATTATTGAGTGAGCCATCTGGTGATTATGAATAAAAGTTCAGAAAACATTCCATTCTTAAATCTCTCTCATCACATTTAATTTCTAAAGTATATCCTCCCCACTCATCTTGCAATACATGTCAGCTACATAATTCAGTAAGAAGCAAATTCTCACTATCCTACAGCCAGAGATCAGAGAGATCCAAAATTACCCTTTGAAATGGCAAAAGCACATAATAAGGCAAAAGACAGAAGACTATAAACTTGGGAAAAAGAAAAGAGTCCATAGTCTGGAAGGTTGCTTTGTAATGACCATTCTGGAAAAAACTATAGAGTTCATAATTCATTCAGACTAGGAGTCTGCACTTTTGTCTAGTCTCTTATTCCATTGATCCATTTTTCAAAAGAAGGAAAGTAATACTTTTTATACCATGGACATATTTGGACAAAATTGAAATTTAGCATCATTGATTTTACACAGTTGGTGGTCACCTCAACCACCTGCAGTTAAATGTAGCATTTGACTTTTCCTCCTTTCCTGCTGTTAGTTTTTATTTACCTGTTAGACTTAGGGTTTGTATCACTCATGAAAAGAACAAATGAATATTATTTGTAGTCATTTTGAATATAGATATTAATGTATATAAAGGATAAATGAGATAAAAATTGATGAAATATTTTGGTTTGGTTGTATTGGGTGCCTTTTTAGAACTCATAATTTTGAAGAGTAAATTCTATTGAAATGCAATGAAATCCACAATAAAATTATGTTATAAGCTGAACTATAGACTTTTTAGAATCTTGATATCAAAAAACTAACTGAGGGCTTCCCTGGTGGCGCAGTGGTTGAGAGTCCGCCTGCCGATGCAGGGGACACGGGTTCGTGCCCCAGTCCGGGAGGATCCCACATGCCGCGGAGCGGCTGGGCCCGTGAGCCATGGCTGCTGAGGCTGCGCGTCCGGAGCCTGTGCTCCGCAACGGGAGAGGCCACTGCAGTGAGAGGCCCGCGTATCGCAAAAAAAAAAAAAAACCTAACTGAATCATAACTATAAACATCCAATTTGCCAGTATTATTTTGCTTATTTACTCTGTATGTGAAAGCATAAATTATTATGAGGATGTAGAGCGATGTTTAATTCCATAACAAGAATATTGGCTGTTTAGGATACATTTTTAAATACTTAGAGTTTGTATTATACACACTTCTCTCCTTTTCCTTCCATCTACAAGAATTTCATTGAAAACCTGTGTTGTTGATGGGCATTCAGCAGGTTGATTTTAAGATAATCGTTTTTAGTACTCATACATTTCAACAAAGTAAAAAGATTTTTATTGAAGGTAACAAATCTGATAACATAATGTCTTGCAGATATGCATTTTATAAGTCAAATTAATTATAGATTTTCTGTTTAGATGTGTATTTTTCTATATGGGAACCTATATGCGGATTTCTCTAGTTACTTAAACTTGAAAATTAATAGCCAAATGTATTGTTCACCAGTTTAGGAAGAAACATGAACATAAATACACCTCTTTTTATTTCCTTGATGACTGGGTGTAAGGTAATACACAGACACACATATGCACACGCACACATTATTGAAGATATTTAATAGAAAAACAATTATTAAACAGTACATTTTAGTTTTAGTTAAAAATAGCACTCACATTATCATTTGAACAAGTCTGATCCCTTTATAAATGCTCTTTAAACTTTATGTATTCCACAGACAAAAAAAGCGCCACTAACTTTTTCTGGATAGTGAAAAACTAGACATTAAGCTGGTTTTAAAATATAAACATAGAATAGGTCAGAGATAAGGAGACCCAATCCATTTTTATAACAATATTAACTAACTTTTTAAGGTAGAGCCTTATGACCTGAATTATAAGACAGTTGTTATTAAAATTTTAAGTTATCTTGCTGTGTTTTAAGTGACACTATTTAACCTCTAATGAAATTAGGGTAATAATTTGTTGCCATTTTCTTGTGTGATTCTTCTGTACGTTCCCTTAGAAAAAAAAATCAATGTCATCTTTGTCATTTCTTTTTTATATTAGAGCATACCACAACGAAATGTGCAGCCGCATTTAAAACTAGAAGCACTTGCTCTCAAGCACACTCTCCTTTCCTTCCATCATGCTTTTGGAGTTCCTTTAGATCCAGGTTTAGGTTGTCTTCCTTATTTTGCTCTCTAAACAAACTTATTCAAACCACTTTCTTCAATTATTTGCAAGTCATTCAGTCTAGAGTCCTCTTTTGACCTCAATACTTATATATTAGCCTGCCTCACAAACATCTCAAACTCAGCATATCTAAAACCAAGACATAGATTCCCCCATTGACCCCTAACTGCACAAACTGTACCTACCTCAACACACATAGACACACACACACACACACACACACACACACACACACACACGAAGTTCAAAGTCTTTTCACGTATCTCTAATCTTATTCAAGTACACCGTTCTTCACTCAGTTGATCAAGCAAAAAACCAAGGAGCCATCCTAGAGAGCTCTTTCTCAGCTCCATATAACAAACCTATCACTAAGTTCTATCCATCATTGCTCTAACTTTCTCTTGAAACTATTTGTTCCTCTCTTTTCCTGTTTTCATCAAAACAGTCCCAGGAAGTACCATCTTTCACCTAGACACCCAGAATAGTAACTTTTCTCTACCTATCTGGCTTTCCTCTAATTTTTTCACACTGCTTCCAGAGATAATTTTTTTCAAATTTAAATCTGGTCATGTCATACCAAGGATGAAAACTCTTTAGCAGCTTCCCATGGCTAATAGAATTATGACCAAAATTAATATGATTTATAAGTTTTTTTATGATTTGATCTTTGCCTACCTCGGCATCCTCATCAATCTTTGCTTCTTCTCTATCTGCACACTGACCTTTCAGTCCCTCTCCTTTGTCATGCATTTTTTAGTATTTGTACACATTTTTCTCTGCCGGGGATGGTCTGTTCTTCCAGACACCCAGTATGTATCAGCTTAAATGTAATATTTTCAGGGAAATCTTCTTGGATCTCCTACCTAAGTCTATCCCTGGTTTATTGAATTCATAGAACCAAGTATATACCACTTATTAGCATTTGTTATAGTTACTTTTTCATATGTTTATGAATATTTAATCTTTTTTCTCCATCATATTTTAAATACAGTGAGGATTGGACTGTTTTATTTTATTTATTTAATTTTTTAAATAAAGCTATTCTTTTTAAAATAAATTTATTTATTTATTTTTGGCTGCGTTGGGTCTTCATTGCTGCAGTGGGCTTTCTCTAGTTGTGGTGAGCGGGGACTACTCTTCGTTGTGCTGCACAGGCTTCTCACTGCGGTGGCTTCTCTTGTTGTGGAGCACGGGCTCTAGGCACGGGGGCTTCAGTAGTTGTGGCGCATGGGCTTATTTACTCTGCAGCGGGTGGGATCTTCCCAGACCAGGGCTCAAACCCGTGTCCCTTGCATTGGCAGGCGGACTCTTAACGACTGCGCCTCCGGGGAAGTCCTGGACTGTTTATTTTTATCCCCCAGTTTAACTCCACTTAAGGTAGAAATTAGAACATTGTCTGCACATGATATAGAGCTCAATAAGTATTTGCGAACTCACTATAAGAATAAATGAATGAATTGTTGAATAAATCATCTGAAAAATTATCTCAACAAACAGAAACAAATTATTGGTTATAATTACTAAACTGGCAAGAGCAAATTTCAAATAAATACCTGTTAACTGCCTACCATAAAACAGATGCTACAGTGGGACAGGTGCCTTGACAGTATATTCAGAATTGAAAAGGAATACTGTTACTAATGTTTTTATCATTTTATATTTAACTTCTTTTAGAAATAACTATTAAGCAATAATAAATGCATGCAAAACTGCCACATTTCTTTTTGTTATGTATCAATCTGCTATGTATCAACCTAACAACACTTTATGTAGAAATTGAGAAACGATTTTCAACATTTCTGTCATTTACTTGCCCTCTGTCAATGTTAATTGAAACCATTCAGCTTACTTGCTTTAAAGTTAAGTTTTCTATTCTTTAAAATGTGTATAATGCACTGTATCACATTGGATTATTGTGAGGATTAAATGAGATACATGCAAAAGTGCCTGTCATAGAAAAGATTTAGGTTCATAAATATTAGTTTAATGAAGTGAATACTTAAGTATAATTTAGCAATATAATACAAACACAGTATAACACATGCTGGAAGCACAAACATATAAATTTAGTTAATATTTTCTAGGCTCATGATATTTCACACAAGCTACTATCATCTATTTGTATAGGACTCTCCCTAATCAAAGAGAAATAAGAACATTGTTATATGGTATGCTGAAAAGATACTCAACATCTTTGTGTTCCAATAAATACCCATATATTTACTTCTTCTCTAATTACAAATAACTTGTGGTAAGTCTTATAAAAAGAGATCTTATTTCCAATATGTCTCTGGACAGTAGAAATGTGTTCCTTGGTTGTCCTGTTAAAGTAAATAAAATATACTATTCAGCCAATGTTTTTGACAAGCTGGTTTTGCAAAGCATTCCATTAATTTAAATAATTCTCTCAAAAATGAATTATTCCTTTTAACAACTAATGGCATTTAAATATTAAGATTTGTCCTGTAAGCGTCAATGTACAATTGGCCCTCTTATCTGTGGGTTCTGCATCCACAGGTTCAACCAAACTTGGATTGAAAATATCCTAAAAAAGAAAAATCCAGAAAATCCCAAAAAGCAAAACTTGAATTTGCAGCATGATGGAAACGATGTACATAGCATTTGCATTGCATTTATATCTATTTACATAACATTTACATTTTATTAGGTATGATAAGTAATCTAGAGATAATTTAAAGAATACTGGATGATGTGTGTAGGTTATATGCAAATACTATGCCATTTTATATAAGGGACTTAAGCATTTACAGAGTTTGGTATACACAGGGGATCCTGGAACCAATCCCCAGCTGATACCTAGGGGGAACTATAGTATAGAAAGAAAATCAAACTAGCAATAAGAGGCAGGATTTTTTTCTGTCATATGTATGTGTGCTTAGCATGTATGGATGTATATACATGTGTAAAGATCTATCTATCTATCTACCTAACTATCCATCATCTATCTGCAATATATTATATATGTTAAAATTTGCTGTGGGTATATAAAAATGCAATTGAATTTTTCATCCTAATCTCATATTGCTATATTTGCATATATATTCTTATGATTTGTCAGGAAATTATCTCGGATTCCATAAGTAGGAACCATATCATCAGTGACCAAGAATATATTTTTCTCTGATTATGCTTATTTTTTAATTTCTTAAATTATGTTTTCTGGATCCTTTAGTAATTGTTGAATAGAAATAGTGAAAACAGACATCCCCATCACCCTCTTTTATAATTGTTTGTTTTATACATTTTTCTCTCTATGTTATATTTTGGATGTTTTTTATAGCAATATCATATAGATGATGAATGACCCCACATTTCTTTCATATAGTCATTGAATTTTTAATTCTAATGATCATATTTTATATGTTTAAAATTCTACTTAATCCTTGTTCATAGGTTCCTAATCAGTTTTGATAATCTCTTTTTCCTTGTTCATGTTTACAATTCCCTCTATTTTTTTATCTTTACACATTAGAAATATTATTATTTTATATGCAGTAGTACTTTATAGATCCAGTATCTTAAGCTTTTGCGGTTATGTTGTCTCATGATTTTTTTTAAAATTGTTAATTTTGAAATTATGAATTGTGACTATATGTCTAAATCTAAAACTATATTTAGATCTATTCCTTTCCTATAATATTTTTTTTTGCTTTTTTTTTTTTTTTTTTTGCGGCACGCGGGCCTCTCACTGCCGTGGCCTCTCCCGCTGCGGAGCACAGGCTCCGGACGCGCAGGCTCAGCGGCCATGGCCCACGGGCCCAGCCGCTCCGCGGCATGCGGGATCCCCCCAGACCGGGGCACGAACCCGCGTCCCCTGCATCGGCAGACGGACTCTCAACCACTGCGCCACCAGGGAAGCCCTCCTATAATATTTTTATAGAAATATTTTTTATAGAAATCTGCTTCCTTACTTACCTCAGCTAAATCCTGTCTTATATTTCACATAAAAAATTGATTTTTAATTTATTTCCTTTAGTTTGTTTATTCTAGGAACTTACTGTAGCATTAACATTCTAAACTGGTGAGGGTTTAGGTAATGTCATCTAGCTTCCCTTATTTGAGATATGTCCTCTTTATGTGAACCTTGCCTTTTCAAAACCAACTTGTGTGTGCATATGTAAATAGAAATAAATTGCTATTATAAGCAATTATTTAAAAAGCAAACATAGATAAAGAATACATTCAGTTCTATTCTTTGGCTTCTTCAGTATGATGGCAATTTAGAGTAAAACTATACACCCCTACATGCCTCAGAGTACTAAATGGGGTTAATTTAGCTACCTGAAGAGAATGCTTCATATGAAATTAAGGGGCACAGGCATAAAAGGGACCTTCACAGTCTTAGAAAATGTCTCTCTAAAAAGATTCTAAGATGATCAACAGCAAGCAAAGACAAGCAAAGAGGGGAAGGTGACATTTGGTTAAACTCTACATGGGTATCTGAATTATAGTATTAAATAGTTTTTTAAAAAGTTAAGTCTATTTGGATTTGTCAAATTGCTTTACCATCTCTGCCTCTAATATTTTTGTGAAGATTTTAATTTTATACACTCATATCTGTATTTTTCCTTAATAAATAAATTATAAATAAATGTTTTTGAATATGTATGTGTATATATATATTTTCATGTGCATATATTTAGATATGTATACACATACATATGGATATACATGTACATTATACATACATATATATTTATATATCTTATATATAGGAGATATATACACACACATATATTCTTCTTGAAGAACTGGAGTTGGTTAAGGCCAAACCAAGATTTGAACACAGGTTTGTGTGTGAGTGTGTGTGTGTATATGTATCTTGATTTCTGGCCTGTACCAAACCAACTCTTCTACTATGGAA
This sequence comes from Grampus griseus, assembly GCF_964374135.1. NCBI lineage: Eukaryota > Metazoa > Chordata > Mammalia > Artiodactyla > Delphinidae > Grampus > Grampus griseus. Next base: position 134,496,224 of record NC_138997.1, on the reverse strand, counting down.
AAGTTGCCTTCATTCTGAATTTCAGGTTTTAGGATCTTATAGTAAAATGATAAGAATATTTACTACACATGTTTGTTGATAGATTGAAAGAACACAAAGATGTTAACATATGTACAAATGCATGTGAACAATAATAAATTACCATAACATGATAAAGATATTACTTTTCATGCATAGTGATGGGTTGGAAGGCTACACAACAGGAATCTGACATGCTTAGCATTAAGGACTCATCCACAGTCATAGAATGAAGTAATGACAACACTGAGAAGCTTTGAATTTCTGGTCTCTTTTTATATCGGACACAGGATAACATTAGTCAGAACATTTTTCTTAATAATTGCCATTTAGAAAGATGGGCTGTGTTTATTGGATGAATTATTCCTCTTTGAAGCAGTAATATGCAGTTGAATGTGTAGTTAGTTAATATCAGTATGTGTTAGAGCGCTAAGGTCTAGAAAAACACCCCATTGAAATCAAATAAAATCTACCTGATTTATGTGCCAGACAGTTAAATAAGACTCACAATGATTTTAGCAGCTTTACTGGTGCTCAGATTTACAGACAATTGAATTTCTACAGCAGAATCTTCCTGACAATAAAATTTAGTGATAAATTAGGAAACATTGTTAGCACTAAGAAGGATATTGTTAAGAAGAGAAATTGAAATTTGTTACGGCAGCAACAAAAAGATTCAGTGTGAGTAAAGTTAAGTTAGCCATCTAGGGAGATAGAAAAAGAGACCTAAGTAAATGTTTAGAATGATATTAATCTTGCAAAAACAGAGGGTAGGAAATGACCTGGGGATATCATAGTAATTAATAGTCTGAAATTAAAAGTTCAGGGTCTGGCAGGTATAATGAAGGAAAAGGAAAGTAAAATCCCAGGACAATTTTTTTTTTAAAAAGGTAATTAAAAATCCAGTAGATAATAGACCTCGTTTCACATGGCATGCCAGTACTAATCACTATTTCAATATTAAACTGATTTGAAGTAGTGTTCCTTTTTTCCTCCTCCCACATACAAAACCTTAAAAGACAGCATTAAATCATTAGAAATGTGTAGAATGAAAATGCAACAACATATTTACCAGGAGTCAATTCAGAGCTATTTCTCAGAATACTCTGATATTCTAAGCATAGGTTAAAGCATAGGTACAAGCTTTTTTTTGATGTGCATTATAAAAGCCTCCAATAGATGTGTTACTATTCTAACAGTAAAGTGACCATTTTGAAAATTCAGAAACATTCACTAGAATGTATTCTATTTGAATATCAAAGTTGGTTTTTCTTGAGTATTTAGCCGTGAAATGACCTTAACTGAGTAGTATAGTCTTAGCATTCTGTCAACTTAATGGATATTTTTCTGAAAGTATAATCATATTTTAAGTTAACTGTAAATAATTTCAGAGATCCAAATTATAGCCCCACTGAAATTATTACATACTTGTGACAGATGTTTAATTTGGAGCTGAAAATATTTCTCAAAAACACATATTCACCTCAACAAATATTTATTGGACATGTACTATATCACAGACCCAGGTAGCTATGACAGCACACGGATGAAAAGGATGAAGGTCTAGCTCTCCAAAGAATTACGTTGCAGGTGAGACTGTAGCATACATTTAGTGTTTTCTTTGGAAAGAGAACACTCGTGGTAAAGCAGGGAGAGAACAGGTTTTGATGCCAGACATCATTTTTTTTTTAGTATTTTTATCTATTTTTGAATGCTACCTCAGCCCTTTGTAGGTGGTGAGTTTCGCTGATTATATGGAAACTCTGAGTTTCACTTTCCTCTCTTGTAAACTAGGAGTAATACTTGTGTTAGAATATCAATATCTGTAAAACTTGACATTAAATAAGGACCCAATGAATGCTTTTCATTGTTGTTTTTATAGTAGTTTTGTTTTTTTGGTCTGGCCAATATAATTTACATGACATTTTTTGTTCATTATATGAATTTATTCTAAAATTAAAGCCACACCACATATTCTCCATTTAACCTTCCCATTTGTGGAGTAGGATGTAATCTTCTAGTCCTGTATGAAAGAGTTGTTATTAAGTTAAAGGATATTTATTAAATAGTTGCCCATGTCTCTCCCATGATTTTTATATTGCTTACAATGTGTGTAATCAAAAAGAACGTACATAAGAAACACTTAGAGAAGAGTGCATGATTACACTGGAAATAGTTTCAAGATATGTTAGGAAGAATAAATATTATAAAAAGTAACAGGAAGAGATTATGGAAATCCATTACAGAGCAAACACTTCATGAAGTAAACTCTGAACTGAACTTTGAATAGTAAAAGAGAAGTAGCTTCAGATGAAACAGTACATATATATATATATATATGTGAATATTATGTTCAAATTTGTAATTATCATATATTGATTCTATGGCCTCTTTTTTTTTATAAATTTATTTATTTATTTAGTTAGTTTTGGGCTGCATTGGGTCTTTGTTGCTGTGCGCGGGCTTTCTCTAGTTGCATTGAGCGGGGGCTACTCTTTGTTGCGGTGTGCTGTCTTCTCATTGCAGTGGCTTCTCTTGTGAAGCACAGGCTTTAGGCGTGCAGGTTTCAGTAGTTGTGGCATGTGGGCTCAGTAGTTGTGGCTCGCATTCTCTAGAGTGCAGGCTTAGTAGCTGTGGCACACGGGCATAGTTGCTCCGCGGCATGTGGGATCTTCCCAGACCAGGGCTTGAACCCATGTTCCCTGCATTGGCAGGCGGATTCTTAACCACTGCACCACCAGGGAAGTCCCTATGACCTCTTTTTGAATGATTGCTTTGATGTACAAAATTTTATTTCTTGCCATGCTGTATTCAAGTCTATGTATTTACTATCTAGTAATTGTTATCTGGGGAGCAATGACATTAAAAATGCCACCGTAGGGCTTCCCTGGTGGCGCAGTGGCTGAGAGTCCGCCTGCCGATGCAGGGGACACGGGTTCGTGTCCCGGTCCGGGAGGATCCCACATGCCGCGGAGCGGCTGGACCCGTGAGCCATGGCCACTGGGCCTGCGCATCCGGAGCCTGTGCTCCGTAATGCGAGAGACCACAACAGTGAGAGGCCCGCGTACCGCAAAAAAAAAAAAAAAAAAAAAAAAAAAGAGTAACAACTAGAAATATAAATTTTTTTAAAGTCTATGTGTTTAACAATTTATGAAACAAAAATTGCTTTAAATATATATTAATGAAATTGTTTTTCACTGTAATGGTGATATAATAAAAAATGGATGCACTATAGCTTAGAAAGAAAGAACCATAACCCCTTTCTCTTACTTTTTTATTTCTCCTCGTAAAGCTAGTTTGAGGCCAGTCAGGATCAACATCTTCTAAGATAACAATATAGCAACCGAGCATGAGATTTGCATCTCCACTTTAGATTTCTTATTCTTGAACCTCTTTTTGCCTTATCAGTACAGCTACCAAAGAGCTTAACAAATGCAGCTGGAGTGGAATCTTTCACTGCATTTCAGACTGAAAATGTAATTGCTCATGTCCATTTCCAGCAGCAAGCCATGTCTGCAGACTTGTGATAAATTCAGGCAAAGAACAGGATCGACTTGAGGATGTATGCAAATGAAACATTAACCCACATCTTCAAGAGTGAATGTAGCAAATTCTGTTATAGATATTATGTACATAACTTAATTTCATTTATACTTTACATTGAACGACCTCATCAAACTGAAAAATATTGAACCTGCATTTCAAGTAATACACGTCAGTTTAAAATGCCTAATATTATCATGTCATTGGCAAATTTATTTCTGTCATTTAGATCAAAGGTGTATATTTGCTACATTTCCATGCCTGCTTTCCAGACAGACCTCTGTTCTTTCTTCCCTCTACAAATGTAAACTTAATGCCTATAATCCTACAGAATATAGAAAATAACAAAGCTAAATTGCATAAACGATCTTATTTTCCCCCAAACAATCTTTTTCTCTTTGTGCAATTGCATTGTTGTTTATCATGCTGTGCTTTAATTTATTTTAACAATTTACTTTAAGAAAACAAGGTGTTATACTGGGAAAGGATGGATAACAAACACAAAAATGAAAGAAAAAAAATCCAGACTTGCCAGATGAAAATATATAATTTTTTCTAAAGTAATGAGAAAAATTTGATTTCTGAATAAAGGGACTATAAAGTATAATAAAATACCCATTAGAATGAATATATGGAAAGTATAAATTACATAAACTGTGAATAAATATAAACTGTAAACTATAATAAAAAACCTATTAGGGTGAATATATGGAAAGTAGATATATTTCAGTGAATAATTTCAGTGAATAATCAATTTCAGTGAATAATCAATTATGAGTATATGCTAAACTAAAAAAACTTGATTGTTTGTTTATAAAGCAAAAAATAAATGAAAGAGAAAATAAAAAGAGAAGCGGCGAAGCAACAAGGCAAACTGGATTCCCTTTAGAAAGGCAGTGGAACCTGCAATCAGGACAAAACAAAATACCAAGTTCTATTTTATAACATTTGGGAATGTTTTTAAACATAAATGTTTCTATAGCTCTTCTATATTATCAAATACTCAGGAAACATATAGGATATTTTTCCCTTTGGAAAGGTAGTATTGCCTTTTTGATAATAGAAGATTAATAAAATATTCTCCCTTATTTACTTACTTGTAAAAGATTGATACTTCATATCATGTAAAGAAAATGTGTTAGAACTAAGAATACGATTGCTAGTTTAGTTATAACTGTTTGTTTAGTTGACAGTTACTAAGACATCTTTTCTGAATATCATTTTCATCTCTATCAGTTGCAATTTTTCTTAGTTTACTAAGGTTTGCTGTGAGTCTATGTTCAGTGATGCTGTTATCACTTAGTATGGCCTGTCATGTCACAATTACCCTTTATACCTGTGAAGATTAGAAAATATATAGAAATATTTCCTTTTATTAATCCCTTATGGATATTATTTCTCAAGTTGTCTATTGATGTGGCTGTTTTATTAGTTACAAAATTGTAAGATTGCATCCCTGTAAGGAGTGGCTCTTTGGAATCATAAACTGGAAATACAGAAATCTCTCCCTAGCCATTTTTTCATTTTGATGTGTAATATTAATGAGAAAGGTAATAAAACAAAGTTCTTTTGAAGATGGAGGATCCTATTTATATTTCTGAGACAAATAAATTAGCTTGGTTTAATAGTGTAATGTGATTACTATTTGAGAAGAGTCTAGATTGATCACAGACTAGATTGATCAGATGGTGACAGATGGTACAATGGTTTGGAGTTCAAAAGCACTGGGTTTGCAAACTGTCTTCAAAACTTACTTTATGACATTGGATACGTTAATCAGTTTCCATGAGCGTCAATTTCCTGAGCTATAAGACCAATGGAATGATTTCTACCTTGTAAGTTTTAATGAGTTTTGGAGTGATGCAGCTGACACATGGTCCATACTCAACTAATGTAACTAGCAATAAATTCATATATTAAATGAGATGACTGGCATGGAACCTACATGACAACACAAAATTAATCAGATTTTGCCTTCATTGAAATCCACCCATTCCTTTAAGTAGTTATACTGTTTCATATTTTCTGAAGTTGAAGTAAATAATTCCATTATGGTAGAGGACGGAAAACTCATAGACTATGGTGCTATGTCCAAAGTAGTCTTAATAAGCTTAAAGATTAATAATTATTAAAGATTCCAGATAGAATTCTGAATAAGCATTTTTGTGTTGGGAACTCTTGGAATTGCCAAAAAGAAAATTTGATACATAAAAATATATTTCTTTTTTAAAAAATTTTATTTATTTTAATTTATTTTTTGACTGTGTTGGGTCTTTGTTGCAGCATGTGGGCTTTCTCTAGTCGCAGTGAGGGGGCTACTCTTCGTTGCAGCGCGTGGGCTTCTCACTGTGGTGGCTTCTCTTGTTGCGGAGCACAGGCTCTAGGCGCGCGGGCTTCAGTAGTTGCAGCATGAGGGCTCAGTAGCTGTGGTGCACGGGCTTCGTTGCTCCGCAGCATGTGGGATCTTCCCAGACCAGGGCTCGAACCCATGTCCCCTGCATTGGCAGGCAGATTCTTAACCACTGCATCACCAGGGAAGTCCCTAAAAATATGTTTCTTACGCTTTTCACAAGTTTTTTTGTTTTACGAAATTTAAAACAAATGACAAAGGTACATAATTCGCATTTTGGGAGTTATATATAATTCAGCCCAAACATCCCTATCATTTTTCTCCTCTTGAAGATGAGAAGAAAAAGACTCAGGTAAAGATGAAGCAGTAAGCAATCCAGACTGAGGGAACAGCATCTTCAAAGGACTGGAGACTAGAGAGGGCATACCAGTTCAGCATCTTTTGGCTACAGAATGTTAGATATGGGACCTAGGGTACCAGAGAGGGTTACAAAAGTGAGAAACTACTGGGTGATTTACGTGCCACTCATTTAAGGGGAAGGGTCTGTCAGATTTTACCCCAGCCATAGCACTCTGACCTTTATGGTGGAAAACCTTTATGGTGGAATGATTGTGTTTACACATTGGAAGTCTCTGAATGTAAGGGTCCAGGAATATGCATTTTGAGAATGACTTAAGGCAATTATGAGCCAATGAGGATTCAGACCAACCTTCAAACTTGCTCTTGAAGTTCCCTCAGGATGAGACAGTCATTGTTCGGGGCATAGAATTGACACACAAGAAACACTTGATGTATTGTGGTCTAAATATTATAGACCTGCAAATCATGTTGAAATTCTAAAACTATAACTTTGTTCACATCTGTTAAACAAATATACTCCCATTATATTTAACTATTAAAAAAGTGATGATACTTGTTCTTATGTAAACACTATTTAATGAATTTTAATTTAACAATGTAAGTGATACATACACTGATTTCTAGTGAAAATTGTTATCTTAATTAAAAGAATGACAGTCCTTTTTCCTTTTTTTCTATCCATTATCCCTATCCATCATTCTCAGAGTAGATTCATATATAAGTTGTATATAATTCAGTCATTCTATTCAGTTATCATTATCATTAGCTATTTAATTAAAATTTCTTCTACACAGTCACATGATATAGGACCCACCAATTGTGATTCATCGTGAGCAACGTTTCATCAAAGTGACACTGCTGGCCAAAATAATAAATATTTAGACAAAATTTAAAGAACTTGATTAGTGCTAATTCATTGCTAATTAATTCTGAGTCTTACTTCCTGTAGGTCTACATTTTTCTGATCATGTGTAATTACATATAATTATACACAGAGAGAAAAAGCTATTTTTAATGTTTACTTTTATGTTTTCTTGAAATGTATGCACCATCCCAAGTTATTACATTGCTTATTTTTAAATTTCTGTTTTCTATTATGCAAAATACTTATGTTATAATAAATGACAAAAAAGTCCATATGTATGTCATTCTCTCTTTTTTCTTTTTTTGTCTTCAAAGTAAATTTGTGAGCTTGGAGACATCCCCTCATTCCTTGGACTGAAAAATTCTTACATCTAAACAAGGACATAATTGCTTTGAACTAGTCATCTTCAAACCCACCCCAAATGCCATTTTGTAAATTAATGCCAGGATATTGGAATTGTGAAACATCCATCAGCTTAGTGTTTTGTTCATTCATTCATTCACCCAGCCAGCAGCAACTAGATGCCAGGTCCTACATTTAAAGAATAGATGACACAAGAGCTAAACTGAGTAGCAAAGAATGTTTAAAGGTCTTAATTGTTTTACATGCACACACCAATAATCAGGTAAACAAAACAAACAAACAAAATATCATTCTGCTCCAGGACTAAACAAGCTACTGAATTCAAAATCCCCTCAAAATTGCTTCTTTAGATATGTAAAACCCATTCATTTATTCATTAATTCAACACATACACATAAAGTTTTTATTTTATACCAGGTTCTACGGAAGGCCCTAGAGATATATAAATAAGACAGTGACTGTCTAGAAGGAGCCCAAGCCTAATGAAGACAAAATATATGGAAACTATTAATATATATTTTATCAGTCAATAATGATAAATACAGCTCTGACACTCTGGTAAAGTAATATTTTGAATATGATGGTAATTAAAATATTTATGGAATATTGATGTTATTTGTTATAGATACAAAGTGACACAAAACCAATGTCCCAAGAGTTTGTCTAGTTGGGAACTCACACACACACACACACACACACACACACACACACACACGTGATACTTAAAAATAAATAAGAGTGAAAGGGGTGAAAGTATAGGAAGCTAAATTTTTTGACTGAGTAATTTGTACAAAGCGTGAATTAGTTTATGTAAATCATATTTAATCATAATCGATTTAGTAAATATGGCAATATTGGTAAATATTTTAAGATGAGAAAAGTGAGATTTAGAGAAGTCAAGTAGCTTCTGCAGTAACTAAGACAATCATAGTTCAAACACAAGTCTGTCTGGCTGATTATCACAGCTGTGCTCTCCATCATTATGCACTATGTTACATTAACCATCATTATACACTATTAATTAATGTGAGTTAGAATAAATAAAGATATCACGTGATGACATAAAAGTTTCTGTAGGATTTCATGTTTTTTTTCACATGGGATTTGAAGTTGTAGTAGACATGAAAGTGATAGGATGTGAGTCAAAATTTGAAAGATGAATGTGATTTGAAATAACCAATGTGGCATATATATAATATAATGTAGTTATGGTATTCCTTGAGGATTGAGTATAATTAATGAAACAGCTATTTATGCATAGAGAGGACACTTAATCCACGGAGGAATGAACATTTGGAAAATAACGAAGAGTTTGGTTTTCCAAAACATTGAATTTTAAACTTTTATGTGCTTAAGATGCATGGATTAAATGTTAAAAATGCAAATTCCTCAGAATTTCCAAAGTCCTACTCATGAGCATCTCTGAGAGTGAGATCCTGGAATCATTATTTTAATAAGCTCCATAGATGCTTTTGATCCAGGTGCTTTCAAGACTCTACTTTGTGAAACATTAACTTAAAAGGGAATGATAATATATACACATAGTGAGAATTGATAGATGAGATAGATACATAATAGACGAAAAGAAGAAAGGAAAGAAAAGAAAGAAAGAAAGAAAAAAGATGACAGATGAAGTCATTGATTCTTGACACAAATTTTAGGGGATAGGAAGCCTTAAAATTTTTTTATAATGGGATTTGCAAGGTAATGTGTTTTAAATGCTATGAAGATAATCATATAAACCTCTATATGATGTAAGTACTAACTAAAAAAGACATAGGAGGGCTTTCTATTTCTTTCCTAACACATGTGAAATCTATAATAATAATAATAGCAGCTAACTTTTAATTAGCTCTGAATTTGTGTCAGGTACTATTCAGAGTGCTTTATAAGTAAATTATTTAAGATCAGAGTGATCCAATAAATGTGTCATTATTATCTCTGTTTTAAATAATAGGTAATAAGAACAAGAAGCTGGGTGACTTGACCCAAAACCATCAGAAAGTAACATAGCTGGATACAGAGCCCACAGTCTTATTCAACATGATGTACTGATATGGTGATTTCAACTTATTTTTATTATAAAGATTCAAATAAACCTTTAGTGAAATTTTTCAGTTAATTTATTTATTTTTCATTCAGTAAGTACTTTCCAAATATTTATAGCATTTCCCTTAATGCTAGAAAAGTTTTAAAGATTATTTTTGAGTATAAAGTGTCACTATAGAAATCATTTCAGACCTATGTGACATATACCTTAGCCATTTACTTTACTTCCATCCATCTTTGTCTTCAATGTATAGAAATGTGTCCACAAATAAGGGAAAAATAATGTAAATTCACTTAAATGAGTGGAAAAACCTGTAACAAGTGTCAAATGTCAAGTGAATTAGAAAAACTGAATGAGTAATGATGAAGTATATATAATTCTGCTGATGCTGTGGATTTACAGATACATATGTGACATTTGTTTCACAAAGAAAGACAGAGGCAAGTGAACTGTTTTAAACACATTAAGTATATCTTTGCAGAATTTATGAAAACTTTTCTTAAAATAGGTTAGTTGGGTTGGTATATTTACTCCTTTACACAGCACACATCCCAGAAGGACCAATTCAACACAGAAATGGTAGGTTCCCCAACTACTCACAGTAAATCTTCTCTTCTGAAAAACAAAAGCAAAAAAAAAAAAAAAACCCCAAATGCATACTCTATCTCAACAAATAAAAATATAGACAAAACATAGATATACAGAATAAATTATAAAGCTTAAAGTAGAAATCATTTCTCATATGACATTTTAAAACTTTAAAATTTATATTAATTGGCGTGTCTAAGGCCAACAACCAAAAGTTGAAGTGTGCTTTTTGTATTAAATTAGTGGAAAATTTTAAAAGTTATTGGTCAAGAATAATTATACATTTGAGATATAATATGTTTAATGAAATGGAGTTTGCTGATGAAATTGTGCTGCTTGGAAAGATTTCAAATATACTACCTACTAGATGAGTGAATCTAAGCATAACCTTCTATTTCAGATGTTTTATACAGAGCTATATAAAACATCATTAGAATGTAACATATATAGTTGTTCTCAGCAGGAAATGTAATAATTCAGGTAGAAAAGTTCTGGATCACGGTTAAGGTCTCCAAAATTATCTATTTACATCATTATTATCGCTGGAAAAAAATAATAAAATAAAATTGCAAAACTTAAAACTGATAGATAACTCTTCATCTTAATATTTAAATTAATAAAAGAAGAAACCAACTTACAAGTATTTTAAAATTATAAAACCCCAAAGCATAAAACTTCTAGAAGAAAATATAAGCAAAACTCTTTATGACCTTGGAGTGGCCAATGATTCTCAAATAGAAAGTTTCTCAAGTAGAAAACAAAAGCATAGAGTATAAAGGAAAATTTTAGTAACAGTGAAGTTCATCAAAACTAAAAACTTGCTCTTCACAGTTCACAAATTAAATGAAAAAGCAAGTCACAGACTGGGAGGAAAACTTCACTACATGCATATCTGCCAAAGGACTTCTGTTGAGAACTCTTGCAAGTCAATAATAAAAAGATAAATCAACTCAATATGAGAAATAGACAAAAGAATTAACAGACTAATGTTCATTCACAAATGAATATTAAGAATGGTAAATAAGCACATCAAAAGATGCTTAACATTATAAATAACATTAACATTTTATTAAAGAAATGCAAATCAAAAGCATAATAAAAAACATCCCTATAAACCCATTATATTGGGTAAGATTTAAAAAAAACAGACCATCCAAAGTGTTACTGAAGATGTGGAGGAAATTAAATTCTCACATACTGCTGGTGGGAATATAAAATGATACAAGTAATTTGGAAAATCCTTTGGCATTTTTTTTTTTGAAAAGTGAAACTTAAACCTATCATATGATCCACCAGAAACAGCCACCTTAAGGAAGCCCAGTAAAAAACAAAAGTATAACATATAAATAAACAAATAAGTTTATACTGTAAGAGTGTCTCACATAATGCTATATTTTCTCTCTATACTCTCTGTTTTGTTCTAGAAATATACAATTTTATCCACTTAAGAAATAGTTGCTGCTCGCTAAGCATCTAGAAATGAACCGTTTATAATTTAATCTTGAGTTCCCATGTTTTGTTGAGAGTGTGATTTTGCAGGTCTATTGCCAGGAGCATTGAAATTTGTATTCCATTTTTATGTGTGTTACTTATATCTTTATAGCAAAATTTAAAGGCGCTCCTTAGCTCAGGACTGTGTAGGCAGCAAAATAATTGAGAATGACTAAATCTGAAACTCAGAATAAAGTAAATATGCAATTTTTACAGACACTTAAATCATGAATATCTGAGATACATAGTCAATTTCTTAATAAGAAGGAATTTGTAAAGTTCTTTAACAAATAAATATACCCATGTTTCATCATATTCTTGTCTTTATTCATCACCTTATTTCTTTATTATCCCATGATTGTTTTCTGTGCCTTCGGGTAAAAAACAAACAAGCAAGTATACCCCATAAAACTCTCTTTTTCCTATCAGGACTGATACCCTAACTGCTGAGCACACTCAGTCTCTCAAACTCATCTTTGCTGGAGAAATATCTGGCAGTCTATTTGTTTCAGATCAACATTTTGGTGGCCCTATACAGGACCATAGAAGACACCTGATGGCCCCAGGACTGGTGAACAAACAGGTGTGGTAGCCATAATTGAGCACATTGTCCCTCGCTGCTTCTCTTGTCAACCCTGGAGTTTGAAGATCTGTCTCCTAGATTCCAGTTTATGCCCTCTTTGTGTTTGAAGCTCTCCTGGCTTTCTTCATGATCTGTTCTAGGGTTTGCCCTTTCTGGTTAAGGCCATGTCCTATTTGCAAGTATTCATTTGGCACTTTGGTCTGATTTTGAGATCAGACTGTTTCAACTGTAACTGGCTAAGAAACCTGCCCATTCCTTGGGGAACAGGGGTAGTTTCACCAAAACTGTGCTATTTTTCACCCTTCAGCCCATTTCTTTGGAGTATGGATTGTTCTACGGGAACTGGCTGAGAAGACTTGGGCCTGGCTCCTTGGGAACAAGCTGCTCTCTCAGAACAGGCTGGTATTAAGCCTGTAGGTTGTTTGAACAATTTGGATTGCAAGCTGTTTGAATTGAGCTGTTTGAGCTGTTAGCTATTTAGCTGTTTGAAAATTGTTCTTTTACCCTAGAGCAAAACCTCTCAGAAATGAGATCCCAGTTATTTAAATATTTTAAAGGTGACCCCCTACAGGGACGCCGGTTGATTTTATTTTTAAAAATAATGGTCCTTCCCAATGAGCATTTCTAACTAAATGGACCAACCTGACCAAAGGCAATTTGGAGGCAAAGGCCATTATTGACAACTTTTGATATCCCCAAAGTTAATTTCCTTAAAACCATTGGACTACAGTACCTCAAAAATTTCCAGAAGTGTGTGGAATGCCAATATCGATTGGTACTTTGAGACTTCCCAGAGTCATCAGGAGTCTAAAATTGCCTCTCTGAAAAATAAGATTTTAAGATTAATCGAGGCAAACAAAGGATTAAAAGAAGATAAAATGGCTCCTACAGCCACAGGCTCTTCTTCTTTGGCTTTTCATCGCAGGCTCCTGCACTGGTGTTATCTTGTCTTTCCCCCTTAGCTCCTCCTGGCCAGACTCTGTTCTGGAGCTATCTTCTCCTTCTCTTCCACACTGCCTATGTTTCCACTACACTCTCAATTCCCCCATACTAGTGCTCTTGCCAAACTTTCCTTTTTCTCTGAATCTCTCCCCTCTCCCTTTCCCCCTGAACTTGCCAGATGCTGTCCCTTTAAAATTAAGCCTCTGAAAACCCAGAGGCTAAACTCTTTGTTTCTTATCCTCCCTGGATTAAAGCTGAACTGCCAGCCATACTCAAGGACTTTCCCAAAGTAACCGAAGATCCTCACAGATTTGTTGAGGAATTTAATATAATCATTTATATTTATCAACCTGGCTTCTCCGACTTATATCAGCTAGTTTATATGGTTGTTGGTGAAGGCCAGTCCCAGCATTCGATGAAAGCCACTACTTGGGAAAATTCTGAAAGGTCTCCAGAAATAAAACCAGGAGACCAGCCTGCTGACTTATATGAAAAGGTTGGGGCAATTGCCAGGCAACTTTATTGAGCAATTCTAGGGTTTTTTCAAAGACTATTGATTGGAACAAAAATTAAAATATTTGGGTCACATGAGCAGAGAGGAAGTGTTACACAAAGAAAGCACTGTCTATCTGGGATGCTGTTGATTGGGCAAGTAAAAGGAGAATAGCAGAGGGACCATTGAGATTTTCAAAATGCAGGAAATCAACGTCCTTTCAAGTAAGGGAAATGCTGGATCAGAAAACAGGCTAGACTGGGTTGAAGAGAGAGAAAACACAAAGAACAGTGTTAAAAAAAATAAAAGTAGTGTAAAAACTTTGAATAAATTCTGTCATTTAAGAACAGAGAAATAGGACAAAATTGGAATCTAGGAATGGTTGGGTCTTCTTTCTATTTCTATTTTAAATTGGGAGATACTAGAGCATGCAGGAATTGATGTACAGACAAAAAGACATTACTGATACAGGACAGAGTGCAACCTAAAGAAAAATATTCTAAAAATGGCTAAAGAGGTTCACAAGTGGTGGGCTTAATTCACTTTTGATTCAAAATGGAGACTCACTGTAAAAGAAAAGATCCTAAAGATGATAGGGGCAAATAAGTATTACATTATATTATTTTTATTGTTGTTTGAAGAGGAGATTGTTTCCCCTGATAGAAATATGTGTAAATATGGTGAATTCATTCTTGGAAGAAAATGTTTGGGACATCTGTGGACTTCAGTAAATCTGAAAACACTGGCGTGTGAGTTACAGAATACTCAAAAACTGTTTTAAACAATGCATTATCTTACATTACATGAATTTACTGTCTTACTTTAAAATAAATATGAAGATAGATGGTTCCAACTGGTTGATTTAGTGGCATATACACTGGTCACCTAAAAAATTCCTTCCTCTTCGTACCTTCCTATTGCCATTGCTAGTACATTCTCTCTCAACACATGGTCACAGGGTAGATGCAACCACTGCAGGCATAACTTTCTCAAATTCTTTTTGTCATATGAGCTGAGTAATTTCACTTTAATATGTTTCTCTTGTATTAGAAGGAAAATTTTCTCCTAAATTGTTTCATCAAATATCCCAGTACATTTCATTCTTCAGAGTTTAATGATATCCCTATGCTTCAACCAGTCATGGAGAAGGGGGAATAAGATTATGTACTATGATTGAATTAGAAGATTTGGGGCCCAACTTCCCAGAGCATTGTGGTATCTCATTTTTATAATGAAGGTACTGTGAGTAAATCAGAAGAGGAGGATGGCTCTTAAATAGACAGCTAATAAGTAGTTCTACAATACGTAAAATGGAGAAAATAAGAAAAGTGTAAAATCACATTTTGTCAGGAATGCTTCCTTTAATTGTTAAGCAATTTTGCATGCATATTTGCAAACATAAATGGAAAATAAATCCAGGTTAGAGTCACTTTTCAAATTATCCAAATTTGTAATTTTAAGAGTTTTTCAAAATATTTGTACTTATGGACCTATAGCATCATAGTTTTGAACTGTTTCAAATATTCTAGAAGACTCAGGATTTTTCATCTTAGTCCCATTCTCAGAACAGGCCTACAAAAAGTAACTCCTCAATCAAGCAATAATGAACATGATCTCAAAGGCACTGCTTTTTCCATACCTCCCTCTTACATTCAACATCATCTTTTGTGACATGGAAATGCATTTGTCCCTTGATCAAAGAGAATTTTGAGAAGTTTTATAAATTGAAAAATGAAGACATTTTTATGATATATCACGATGAAGAGATTAAAGAACGTCTTATATTTTGTTTCTTCCTATACATTTATAATGTAAAAGAATCAGTTTTATGTAAATGAAATAGGCTCAGCTTTGCTGTTTTATACTTTCCTAGAAACAGTTTACAAGTTCATTTTTATTCATACAAAGAAATTAATATCACATGGGAAATGCTTACTTAAAGAATGATAAAGATCATCAGCACCACTAGGAAATACTTTTTAGAGAGAATATCAGAGTAAAAGCATGGATTTATTGTTGAGATGCCAATATTTAAGAAAACCATGATTTCATAATAACCAAGATTATAATAAAGGTATAGGCTTTGGTATAGAATTGACCTAAAAACATCAATTTGTTGAAGATATAATATTTAGAATCTGGATATTCATATTTATTTATGATGAAATTAACCAGACACCAATTCCCTACCTGACCAGAAACTAGAAGCACTAAGAGGAAACTCAGTGGAATCTAAATTTAGGTTGTGAAAAGTTTACAAACCTTGCTTACCTTGAGGTGCAAGGGACATAAATTTAAGGACTGACAACATAAGGTGGTCAGAATGGCCACTTTTATAATGGAGATCACTGAATATTTCCTGGCACTCTAAGAGACAATGTACTTTAATGTAGATTATATTGATTTACCCTTAGGTAACTCTTTCCTCTTACCTTGCATTAACTTGGAGCAAATCAATGTAATCTACATTTCAATACTTTGTTTTACTGACTTCTTAATAGAGATGATTTGAAAAATTTGATTAGAGGACAATATGCCCACACCTGCTAATAAGTGAGCTGCATCCAGGCACGAAACTGGAAAGCAAATAAATCACTTTATTTTTAAATCCACCAAACAATTAATGCTTCTATATTCTAGAAACTTTACTGAAAATGATGTGACCTTGCTAACTTTGTCATGTCTAAAAAGCCCCGCTTAAAAGCATTCATCTCTCTCTATTAAGGCTATATTTTATATGATTACATTAAAATATAAGCAGGGAAAAATACTGCTGATATATGTAAGATAAATTCATCAGGTCTCTCATTTTTTAAATTGTTTTTAGTGATCACAATATTTCCATGACTACGGACATTATTCTTTAAGAGTTAGTGGTAAAAGTGATTCTTAATCCACTGTTTTGTGAAAGTTTTGGACCACTCCTCTCCCATAGTTGTCTGTTATCCATAGAGATTCAAAGTTTAAAGGCAATGACCAGGTGTACTGATGATTCTGCTGCCATTGTTGTTATTTATTTATTTTTTTTTTTGTGGTACGTGGGCCTCTCACTGTTGTGACCTCTCCCATCGCGGAGCACGGGCTCCGGACGCGCAGGCTCAGCGGCCATGGCTCACAGGCCCAGCTGCTCCGCGGCATGGGGGATCTTCCCGGACCAGGGCATGAACCCGTGTGCCCTGCATCGGCAGGCAGACTCTCAACCACTGCGCTACCAGGGAAGCCCTGTTGCTATATTGAGCAAGGTTTAATGCATTACAAATCTGAAATATAAATCAAAGAAGGACACTAGGGCAACACAAGTCTACCACAAAAGACATCTGTAAGAATCAGTATAAAAGGCTTATATTAATACAGGTCAATACAAAGGGAGTTGCTAACAGCATTATTTTTGTTATGTTCCTATCACATTTGAGTACAAAAAGTCACATGAGGAAGACTATGAAGCTGAGATTTTACTATTTGATGTAATTTATTTAAGAATTATATATCAATAAATGGATAATTTATACAGAGAGAGAAGAAAGAGATTGTCTTTGTCTTCCTGTATCAGTGAGAGTTAAAATAAGTTGTTTCTATGATAAAGATACTTAATAAACCTTTAAGATATTTTTGGATTAGCACAGTATGATGGCATAAAAGTTAACTACATTTACTATGACCCTTCATCGTAGTAAATGTAGTTACTTCATCAACTTTTCTAATTTTTCACATCTTTGAATATTCAGCTCAAGCCCTAGCTCTTTTTCTCAAATCCGTATGCATACTTATCTTCTTCAGATTCATCTTACATTTATTGTACATGATTATATTATTTTGAATTTTATTTATTATGTAATCATTTCTTCCCAGGGAGATTCTAAGCATATACACATACACACACACACATTTTCTATATTATATATCACTGGGTTTGTTCCACAGCAGGACTTATAATTACCTACAATTTGATAAAAATCTAATAAAGTGCAATTCTAACATTTCTATTCTCCTGATCAGTAAGTCCAAATCATAGGGATATTTGTAAGAACATTTCAAAATCTATTTTTATGAACTTCAAAAGTAGACATTTATAAGAACATTTGCAATTGACATTCATAAGAAGACTCATTAGGCCATTTTAAAGTAGATTTATAAGACCATTGACAGTTAAAAATAATTTTTAAGGCAAAAGACATGTTTTTTATTAAGTGATTTTGTTAAAACTTAATACATGCAACTAGTCAGGTGTATGTGAATAATCACAAGGTGTGGTAAATAACCAAAAAGGAGTTTTCTGCATATTCAAGTTTGATTTTAGCTTTGCATAAAAAAATGCAGTATTATTTTTACTTTTAGAATAATTTCTTACAGTTTTGGTCAAAATGAAATGTGCAACTATATATCCTGAGGCAGTTTGGAATTACCTGTTGTAGTTAGGATGGTTAAAAACATATCTACTGATTTTATTTTAACCTCATGCACTGATTAACTCTTAATTTGATTACAATGATTAAAATTAGTCTTAAAGCTTGATATTTCAGAAATTTGATTTAGGAGTGATTGAACTTTAAGGATATAACACACAAGAATCTGTCTCACAAGAGAAAAATTTATAGTCAAAATGTTAGGGTGTTACTTTACAGAAGAATTTCGTATTCCATATTGTCTGTAAGGAAAAGAAAATCTTAGAAAATTTGGAAGAGAAAGGAATATTTATAGTTTGATAATGGCTACATCCCAAAAATATTCAGTAAACATTACACTTAACGGAAAAACTTCAGACATACCCACTTTAAAATCAGGAAAACACGTGAATCTTTGATCCTGCTTCTATTGTTTAAAATTATACTTTCCAATGCTATAAGGTAGTAGAAAGAAAAAAAAGAATTGGTGGGAATAGATTAAGTTCTCATTATTTGAAGATAATATGATGATCACTGTGAAAAACCTAACGAAATTAACCATCTGCTCAAGTGGTTGAGAGATTAATATTTGGTCAAATGTAACATGAATTTTTCCACACCAGCAATAAGCAATTAGAAAGTACAGTAACACCTGCCACAGTATGGTAAATATGACACAAAATATAAATTATATACAATATTGAAAACAATATCGCCTTATTACCAGTTAATAAAATACCCTGACCAATCTGAGCAAGAAGGATTCAGCTGCCTGGTGTAAATGTCTTGACATCATCAGTGGGAAGTTGTCTACTCTTGCTTCAACTTTGTTAAGGATGACTCTTGGTGCTGTGATATTCAGTCCCTTCCAACAAAGAACAATAGCAGTTGGAGAAATGTCCACCTGGCTGTTACCTATATTTTGATCCAAATCCAGGAAAACTGGAAAGAAGAATAGTAATGACTCAGGAACACACTACCTCCCTCGAGTTGCCCAACGTTTCTCTAGGGACAGTCCCATCTCTTTCTTGTTCCCTTCCTTCTTGTAAAAAATAGTAACTGTGATTATTTTTTATCTCACTCCTGTTTGTAAATGGAGATTGATAGGAGTATAATAAAAGCCAATCACGTAATGTCCTACATTGGAATTAGGTGCATTACCATACAGTTGTACTGTATTATAGAATATAATATTCATATATAGCTCAAAATAGTAATGAAAGCTCTAACATCTTAGAAATAGCTGAACAAGGAGTTTTCAGTATCTTATTTGCAAATGATATAATTGATAAGGAGTTAATATCCAAAATATATAAACACCTCATACAACTCAATATCAAAAAACCGAACAACCCTATTAAAAAAAAAAATGGGCAGAAGACCTGAACAGACATTTTTCCAAAGAAGATATACAAATGTCCACAGGCACATTGAAAAGATAGTCAACATCACTAATCATCAGAGAAATGCAAATCAAAACCACAACAAAACAGAAATGACTCACAGATATAGAGAACAAAGTAGTAGTTACCAGTGGGGAGTGAGAAGCAGGAAGGGGCAATATAGGGGTAGGGAATTAAGAGATATAACTACTTTGTATACAATAGATAAGCAAAAAGATATATTGTGCAGCACAAGGAAATATATCTATTATTTTGTAATAACTTTAAATGAAGTATAATCTATAAAAATATTGACTCACTATGTTACGCCCCTGAAACTAATATTGTAAATCAACTATACTTCAATAAAAGATATTCTAAGGGCAATTGCTTATCGAGGTTATTTTTGACCACCCAAGTTTTAAGCAAGACTTTAAAACTTGCTGACAACTCTGTACAAAAGTTCCATCTTATTATGAACAAATATTATGTGTGTATAAATAAGATAACATGCCCTGAAGATATACTAATTTTTCAAATATATATATATTTGGATAACCAAGGAAAATTGTGGACTAGCTACCCCGGTGTACTTCATGAAATAAGGATTGTTTAGCATTGAGTGGAACCATGTATAAAAATCTCCACAATTAGATTCATTGATTGTAGACTCCTGATATCCTTTCATACTTAATACTGGTTTAAACTACTAATCAGGAGAATTGACAGTAGATTTCCTAATTTGAGTTCAAATGTTGCTCATGAATTTCATAAAGCATTTTCCCTTTTCTTTCCTTTGAGCATATGTGAATATTATGAATTCATGAAAATTCAATAAATTTAACTTTAAAAATGTTCTTTATGAAACATTTTCATAAAAGATATGCTTTCATTAATTTTATGGATGGATGACCTGTTATATCCATATTATGAAGCTATGCATGAAATTCAACTATTCTATGAATAAATCTGACTCTTGAGAAATACTGTTTAAAAGCCACAAAGAAGCACATACTGGTGACAATCATTGATGAATTTCTGAATTTTATTCTGTGTAATTGTTACTAATAAAACTTAATAAATTTGAATTTTAAAATTTTTACTTAGAAAAAGTAATGTTCAATATCATCAGGGAAATTTTATAACTATTAACTATATAAACAAATACCATAGTACTCTATTAAAAATTAGTTGAATAAATAAAAAGAGTTAACATGCTAATGGATTAAATGGCTGATTAAACTAGTAACTAAATGCAATTCCAAGAAAATTTTTATTTTAAAAGTAAAGATCATTAAATAGATAATGTTTGAAAAAAGAAAAAGCATGATGAGGGTTCACCCTACTAAATATTAACACACAGTAAGAAGCTACAGAATATAAATAAATGGTTCAGAATAGAAAAATGAGACAACCTATGTTTATATGACAATAAGATAAAGAATTCATTACAATCAATAAAGAAAAAATATGTTTCATTTTTAATCTTGAGGAAACTGGATCACTATTTAGAGAAAAAAAAACTAGATCCTTATCTTACATTAAATAAAAATATAGACTCAAATTAGAGGACAAAATGTTGAGACTATCCTAGTTAACTAGTCATAGGGAAGTACTTCTTAAACAGGACCCATGTAGCACAAATGGTAAGGAAGTTGTGAATTCATTCACATTAAATAAAATTGCCTTTACAGGAAAGAGAAGCAGAGTTGAGTTAACAGAGAGATAATTACCTGGAAGAAGATATTTGTGAAAAGCACAATTAGGACATAATATTTAACATATACCATATAAATAATTCCTGCAAATCAAGGAACAAAAATAGAAAAATGAACAAAAGATATGCATATGCAATACCAGACCTGGATATATATCCCAAAGTAGCATTACTTAGGTTCATGAGAGGAAACAAAAATATTTTTCCCAATTCCCTTTGTAGTGGTAGAGAATCCATGCCAAGCCAGTATCAACCAATGGGGATACAAATATTTTGTTTCCTGATGCACGTAAACACTATGCCTCAGGAAACAAAATCTCAATGTAGATATATCTATGTGTGTGTTTGTGTTTGAAAGAAAAATATTTTGAGTAAAATAAGTAACAAAATAAGTAGCTAGAACAAGTAAGAAACAGAAAGAGATGTACTTTGGCCACTACAGAGAGAGGATGGGTCCCTGTCAAACATTTGGTTGCAACGTTGAAACTGATGATGTATACTCATGAGACTTTCAGGGGAAAACAGGGTGACTCTGAAGCTGGTCAAAAAGGTGGCTTAATAAAGCAGGAAAAGGAGACTAGTTGGAGTTTTTCTAGTGGTTATGAAGTGAGCTGGGGTGAGTGTTGCCATGCATGGGAAGGGACTTTATGATTTGAACTTCCCATCTGCACCAAAGGAGAGAACACTCATGCTTTCTTATCAGCTTATTCAGCTGTGCAGCAAAGGGAAAGGGGGAGGTGGAGCATCATAGCTGTCAGTAAATATCAAAAAATAGACTCAGACTCTTATAAGATCTATAGCAGAATAGCACATATATACATGTAAATGGACACAGACACATAGACACACAGACACACACATAACAGTATGCATCTCCCAAGAATAGTTACATGTTCAACACCTTCAAGTACACTGGAGTTGAAGCCTATATAGGTGGTGGGGAAACAAACTAACAATCTCAAAGATGCATGTTGAGCATGGAATGGAATAATAGGTATCATAATAAAAATAGCAACCATTGATTAAGCGTATGCTGTATTTTAAGAGCCTTAAATGTATTATCTTACTGAATCAACCTTTTGAATCATTCAAAGAAAACTGAGTCATATGAGAAACTACAAGATGGTATAGTAGGATTTGGATAATTATCTCTGCCCATTCCAGGATCTCCTTCTAGTGACTCAGTTATGACAGACATATTATGTGTTTCCCTTAGAAAATGTTTTACAAACCCTGACACATTTTTATCCATATCTCTTTATTTGAATGTTCATAACCTGTCACTGAAAAATGGTATAATCTGTAGTAAGCTTAAAGATATGCCTAAGTGCTATAAGCACTGATTATAATATAGAAAGAAACCTTGTTTAATATAAATATATATCCAGATGTAGCCATTATTTTTCCCTTGGCAATAATATCTTTGGTGAAATAGAGTAAGAACCTAACTGAAAGTTTCAATACATACTGAAAATTTTTATACATTATTTCATGCTTCTACAACTAGGGCTTGACTGTAAAAAATTTAGAAAAAGTAAAAATAAGATTTGCAAAGTGAACAATTCTATCATTGTGGCATTCCCTTTTTTATCTTATCTAGAAAATGTCACTTGATTGTGTTTTTCTAATTTTTTGTACTTCTCTCTACCTGAATTGTAAAATGCCCTGATACCTGTGTGAGTCCTTCCTTCACTCCCTAAGGGCCTCTGATCAAGTATCGGTTTCTAAGGGAAGTCTTAACAAGTCACCGCATCTTAATCTGGCACTCCCTAAACCCTTCTCCTTGCTTTTCCCCTCTCCTTAGTACTTATCAACATTTAGTTCATTACATATTTACTTGAATGTTTATTCATAGTCACTGGTCCTAAATTATGAGCTCTAATATTTTGTCAACCTTCAAATACATTTTCAGTGGTAAAAAGAATGGAATTAACCTTACTCAACTAGTCCTTTTGTTACCAGAGACCAGATATTGATCCCTACAATGCTGTTGTTCTGATTTTCCTGTGTTATGGAAATAAATATTTTGTTCAGTAATTGGCGGAGAAGATATATTTAAGCTCCATCCCTGTTCATATTTTGAAACATTAAAATTAATAATCTGTATGAATTTATATATTTTATAAGATATATTAGTGATCATGTAACTTTGTATTTTAAAAACACATTAATGTTTTATAAATTGAATTTCTGTGTCAGGAAATTCCATGGATTCTAGCCTCAGGTGTGTTTAGTTCTCTTTATATACTTATTACAATACTATATATTTTTTTATTTGAATACATTTTATTCTTCATTTGGGATATCTTCAGAAGGGAAAGTTATTTTCCCTTTTTTTTCTTAAAAAAACAGAGTGGAAACTGTTGTCTGCCTAGATACATTCACCCCAGCTTCCCTGGAATTTTTTCATGACAGAATTTCTCATGAGTCTAACTTCCACTCTTTCCTCATGGCCATGAGCCTCAAGAAAGTCCAGCTGCTTTCCTAGCCAAAGGAGCTGGTTCCTCTTGGGTAGAAACCAACCCTATAATCTGTATAATATAAACTAGTTCCTTGCCAGTGACTAGCTTAAGCGTTAGAATATTTTTGTCAATATTTATTGAGAACTTATTGGGGGCAAGGAATGACCTCTGGGAATTCTTTTTCTGGTTTTGCTCCTAACAAGCACATGAGGGATAAATGGCCTCTTTTATGCCTCTGGACACTGTTGTATCTGGATGCAAGAACTGAAACTGCTGTTGCCATTAAATGACCAGAATGAGATATAGCCTGAGGACAAAACAAACACAGGGAGCAGATCAGAATTAAAGGAAATGCAGAGAAGTGGATTTGGAGCCTTACCTATACCATGCTTGGAGACACCATATATTTGAGACTTCTTATTATGTGATACATTTCCTATTATTTAATGAATAGAGATAATGTTTACTACTTGAATCCAAAAACATTCTGATATAAAGCATAAAATATATCAATGAGATGTATATATATATATATATATATATAGGCAGATATATAGGCAGAACACTCTGATATAAATCATGGTAATATTCTGTGGATCTGTCTCTTAAGACAAAAGAAATAAAAGCAAAAATAAGCAAATGGGACCTAGTTAAACCTAAAAGCTTTCGCACAGCAAAGGAAACCATCGACAGAATTAAAAGAAATTTATGGAATGGGAGAAAATATTTGCAAATGATATGACTGACAAGGGGTTAATATATAAAATATACAAACAACTCATACAACTCAATATCAAAAAGCAAAACAAAACAGAAACCCAATCAAAAAATAGGCAGAAGACCTGAATAGATATTTTTTCCAAAGAAGACATACAAATTCCTAACAATGACTAACAGACACATGAAAAGTTGCTCAACATCTCTAATTATTAGAGAAATGTAAATCAAAACAATGAGATATTACCTCACACCTGTCAGAATGGCTATCATCAAAAGGTCTAAAAATAACAAGTGTTGGCAAAGGGAACCCTCATGCATTACAGGAGGGAATGTAAATTGGTACAGCCACTATGGAAAATACTATGGAGGTTCCTCAAGAAACTAAAAATAGAACTACCATATGATCCAATAATCCCACTCCTGGTTATATATTCAAAGAAAACTAAAAGATTAATTCAAAAAGATACATGCATCCCAATATTCATAGCAACACTATTTACAATAGCCAAGGTATGAAAGCAACTCAAGAGTCCATCAAAAGCTGAATGGATAAAGAAGATGTGAGATATATATATATATATATATGTATATAAAATTAAAAAGGATGGAAATATTGCCATTGCAGCAATGTGGATGGACCTAGAGAATATTATGCTTAGAGAAATAAGTTAGACAAAGAAAGACAAATATAGTATGATGTCACTTATACATGGAATCTAAAAAAAAGTCCAAAGAAAGCATATAGCAAAACAGAAACAGACTCACTGATACAGAAAACAAACTAGCGGCTACCAGTGGGGAGTGTCAAAGGGGAAGAGGAATGTTAGGGGTACAGGAATGAGAGATACAAACTACTATGTAAAAAATAGATAAGCAACAAGGATATATTGTATAACACAGGATATTAGGGCAATGATCTTATAATAACTTTCAATGGAGTACAAATTGAAAAATATTGAATCACTATGTTGTATACCTGAAACTAATATAATATTGCAAATCAGCTATACTTTAATTTAAAAAAATAAAAATTTAAAATGTATATATCTGTGAGATACCATAAATAATACATGTTAATAATATTAAAAATAATGATAAATATTAATAGTAAAATGGATTTTTGTTTGCTAATGTCAACTGTTGCTAATGATGTGAGAAAAATGATAATCTTGGACATTGCTCCTTGGACTATAGATGAGTACAGCCATTTTGGAAGACAATTTATCCATAAGAATAAAAATTTTAAATGCACTCAGATCCTACAATTCCAACACTCTTTGTCTGTCTTAAAGAAGCTATCACATACACACAGAAGATACATACAAGGCTATTCATTCCAACCTTGCTTTAATAGAAAAATAGTGGAAATATTCAAGATTTTTCACGATTAAGGGAATGGGTAGATAAAAGTGAATGATATTTTGAAAAACTATGTTATTCATTTTTGTTTACCTGCCCTCTGTACTCCAGTTCACCCAAATCTTCTATCTCTTTGAAAAGAGTTAAAAAATAATGCAATCAGCAAACATAAAAGTACTGTTTCTGTAATGCAAGAAAAAGATATCTATCAGGAACAGAGTTTTTGAGAGAAAAATAATTCATTTACCTTTTTTTCTCCTCTTAGTTAAGGGTTTTGAAACCCAGTTTAGAGTTCTCCTCTAGTATGGAGAATAAACTCATTTCACATATGTCACCTCTGTCACTCTAAGACACTATCAGTGTTATGTCTTGGGGCAAGTAAAGGAATAACTACTTCTTTTCTGGATAATGAAAATCTGGGGAAAAAATCAAAATGAGAGAGGCAGAAAAGTAAAATGGTGAGACAAGTGTGAACAGAACTTCTCTCAGGACTTTGCCCTAAGGAGGAAAAGAAAGTGAGAGATGAGGGGTTGCTGAGACTTCTCCATCAGTATACCCTCCACCCCTCACTTATATAAAGAAGTGTCGTAGTGTGTATATCATGTACCTAAGTGGCTACATTCACTAGTCTGTGCATTATAGTAAAGTTGATTCGTATATCAGGACCCACAAAAGGGATGCTGCCCCAGTGGCCCAGCCCACGTCACTAAACTAAACCCGTCAGCCCGCAGTTTTGGGGAATGCCTCACTGTCAAAAAAAGCTAACATACACTAATCACAATCCTCCAGTTCAGCTTTAGTTAGCTTACCTTAGAAAACAGGACCTGTTAACCTTATGAGGAAATCCCTGATCTCCTAGCCAATCATGCTGTTTCCCCATTGCCTCTTCTAATTCTCTATAAAACTCGATCTTGTCCCAGATTCCTCTGGAAGAATGCTCCACTGCTTGTGAGGAACTGTATTCTCCCAATCCATAAGTTGTTTTCCCTTGAATAAAAGACATCAAACTCATCACTAAATTGTTTTAGTTTTGTCACTTGACACCCTCAAATCTGTTTTTCAAGAGCTGCTCAAGGAGTGGAGAGGATATCTCAGCAACTGATTTTATAAAACCAAAACAAAAACTGTCTAAAAGGCATTCTTAAGTTTTTGTCTAGGACTAACTTTTAACTGGATTGGGCAATTTCAGAAACAGAAAGAAAGTCATACCACATTTAGTTTATACACCAAAGAAATATTGTGAGGTAAGGATTCTGGAACAATTGCAAAGGGAGGCAGATCTGTATGTACAGAGAAATATTCCTGAAATGGGTTACTAAGTGAAAAAACAGTATAGTGATTCAAGGAGCATGATACTTTCCATGTAGAGAACCACCCTCCTACACACACACACACACACACACACACACACACAAAACATATAAATGCATAGCAAAAATACTGGAAAAACAGTCCATTTGTTTAATAGTGGATGTTCGTTTGAGAGGAGAAACAAAGTCAGACGAGACTTAGCTTTGGTTGATATGTTTTAATTTATAATAAGTAAAATATAGCGAGTTATGTAATATTTAAAATGTATATATTTATAAAATGTAAATGAAATCTCAATTATACAAAAAAAGTAAGTCATTCCAGAGATGTGGAAGTATATTGTGACATTACTTCTGTGTGGAATGAATTAGTTACACATTTACTCCAAGTTTTCTTAAGACCAAAGCAATCAAATATTTCCTGTTATATGCATTTAATTTTGGCAAATAAACCCACATGAGTTCTGTGTGTTCAGTCTCAGTTTGGCCAATTATTAGCATAGAGAGGAACAAATTTAGGCGGCTGATCTCAAGTAGCTGATACATTTAGCGTAATGATAAGGTTGTAGCTGTCCCTAAAGTTATCTTAATAATGCCAATATTGGCTGATATTCGTTGTCCAGGAAATATTAAGAATTTAATATGCATCATCTCACTTAGTCTTCATATATTTCAAAAACTCATTCCACAGACACATATTTTCTTCATTATACAGACGAGGATACTGAGACATAGGAATTTTGAAACTAATTCCACTGAGAAAGCATAGATAGAAATGAAGTGCAGATTAAACTCAGGTATTCTGTTTTATAGTCTATGTTATTTATTTCTAAAGTAAACAGCTACCTTGAGACTATGACTCGATTACTGAAAACTCTCCGAGGCTGAGTTCATTATCTTAGGTCTCATTTCCTTATTATTTGTGCTTTCTTAGATAAAACAAGTTTCCAGAAGAGGTGATTTTTCCTAATGGCCTAGCAGTTCTCTTTGCCACTTTCTTTCTTACTTATCCTGTTGTATCTGCCCAGCTGTGAGGGGATTTTGGACAATCCCTAAAGCTTCAGTATTCTGGGTATAGAGTTGTATAGTCAGTTAGCTATAATCTTTGAGCTTGCTTTCTTCTTTGAATGTTAAAATATGACAGACCTTATACAGGTCCTATGCAGTGGTTTTATACTTAGTACCTACTCTACCCTTATGCCCCTGTCATGATCTATTTGAAATTCCTATAAGTCTTTCTATTATAGAAAAAAAAAAAACCTTTCAAAGGAGTTTTTAACATAATTTGAATATATTAACAGTATTTAAACACAAGTTTTACAGAATGCAATTTCCCTGTCATCAAAGAGTATGCTGTCCTCTTCACTGATTTGCAAATTTTCTTTTTAAACAATATAAACTGCAAAAATACAATGTATTAAATAAATGAAAAGGCCAAGATATCACAGAAAATAGAGAAACCATTAACATATAACCCATCAAAGGGTGATATTTGGTGGGATATTCAATGGGATTCATATACCATAAACTAAAAGAGCAGAAGCTTTACTTTTGAAGAGCCTCTAATTCTGCAGCCAGCCTTACTTTCTGACATGAAAAGTTTAATATGAATGCAATGTGCATAAATGCCAATTAGTGGGATAAAAGAGAAGCTCATGGTGATTAAGAGATTATGGTCCTTTGAAAGATGTAATTAAATGGCAGAAAGTTTCATTTCAGTAATTTCTAAAGCAAAAATGTATGGATTTATTTTTATTATTTCAATAACTTAAAACTAAGATTCTGAGCCCAGTAAATTTTACAGCTCAATAATTCCATTAGATAAAGTATATATTTTTTACATCATTTATTATATCAATGTACCTGATTATTCATTGGAAATATTGCCTTTTATCAACAGATATAATCATAAATAATTTAATTCCCAATACTATTTTACAGAACCTTTTCGAGACTAGTTGCAATGTTAGAGTATGAATAAACTACAAAACACATGTAAAAATAAAACAAAATTTTTTCTTAACAAATTTTATTCAAACACTTGATATTTAGCCAGTATTATTGTTTAAATAATTCACTTTTAATTAAATTAAATTCCTATGAAATCATTGAATTCTTTTTTGCTGGAGTTCCACAATTGAACATATATGCAGTCCCAACAGTTCTCACGTACTTCGGATTCTGACAGTTATAAGCAAGGCAAGAGAAATGAAATGACTTAGTCCCAAATGATAGTTAATCATTTTCAGAGCCAGAACTAGCAGCTCTATTTTATAGCTCCCAACTGCATGGTCTTTCCATTCAAACCTGATGAATCACACCTGATTAACAGGAATTATGAAATACTCTTAATAGCAATATATTAGCTTAAAAACATGTGGCTGAAAAGATGCTTCTTCAAGCTTGCTATGTCATGACAAATGATTTCTAACAAGTTATTGATCAATTTCTCTCATTCTCAAAGTGAGTATAGGAGAAAAAGAGTTAAATTGAGGAGATTTTATTTAACCAACTCTCCTCAGAATTTTGTATCACCAAAATTCCATGATCCTTTTTTATCCCACTGAACAATGTAATTTCCTTTTTTTAAGTTTAAGAAATAAGAGTTAAGACTAAATCTTCTCTTTCTCCATGTGCTCTGCATATTAATAAATACTTTGTTTGACTTTCTATTTGTTAATGAAAGCTTGGTTGATCATATAGAAAATATATAACAATGAAAGAGGCATAATAGTGAAGGGAATATAAACAATCATGAAAAAGATGATGAGGGACAAAGAAAAACTATTCATAAAACTAGGAAAATGATGCTCTGATGTTGTTTCAGTGTTTACGACCTCCACTTCTCATTTTAGAAAGTTTAATTAAATAAATTTATATGAAAAGTCAAGGCCAAGATTTAAGAAATATAACAAACTACAAAGAAATTTTATGATATTATAAGATAATGAATTATTATGCATAATAGCAGACCTTGGGTAATTCTGTCTCATGTTTTAAATATTTTATTAGTTTATCTTTTACAATTATCATTCCTTTTCAGTTTAAAAAATATCTTTACACTGTTAGTAGGAATGTAAATTGATGAAGCCACTACAGAAAACAGTATGGTGATTCCTCAAAAAATTAAGAATAGAACTATCTTATGATCCAATTTTTCCACTTCTGTGGGTTTATCCAAAGAAGAAGAAAACACTAACTGGAAAAGCTATATGTACATCCATGTTCATAACAGCATTATCTACAATAGCCAAGATATGAAAACAACCTAAGTGCCTATCCATGGATGAATGGATAAAGATATGGTGTATATATACAATGGAATACTACTCAGCTATAAAAACAAATCTTTCCATTTACAACAACATGAATGAATCTTGAGGGTATTATACTAAGTGAAATAAGTCAGATGAAGAAAGACAAGTAGTGTATAACTTTACTCATATGTAGAATTAAGTAAATAAATGAATAAATAAATAAATAAATAATCCTTAATTCCAACCATGTTGGGAGCACCATAATCCACTGTGGAAACATGTCTTAATTAGTGTTATATATTTTGATTGTAAAAACTATTTTACAAAAATATTAAATGCTTAATATTATATGCTTTAATAAAAATATTAAATACTCAGGATGCTTAGCTAGATTTGTTCATAAAATCAGTCATCTGTGGTTAATATAACTAAGATAATCTGTAGCAACCACAAATTTTCAGAGATTGACACACTTTGAATATGTTTCAGCCAAAGTGCTTCTTAGTGGTCTTGATCCCATGAATTTTTCACTGAAATATAAGAAATTCCTTTCCTAGAAATTTCCTCTGGAACTCGATTTAGAAAAAAAAGTAGGTCAATGCCTTTGCTATTTTAACAATGACTCTTTTTAATTGAATCTAGCCAGAGATTTTTGAAAATGTTTGTATTATTTTCCTCCTCCATTTTTAAAAATTTCCAAACTTACAGAAATGTTGAGAGATGTTAAATATAATCACTCACATACTCTTCACTCTAGATTCATCAACTATTATCATTTTCCCACCTCATCTATCTAACTCTCCATGTTGGTATGCATGACATACATGTGTACATTAATATTAATAATGTTAATTTGAATATCAGGCCTTCTCTGTTTCTTTTAGCTTTTTCCTTTTGTTCTCTTTTGTCTATAGAAATTTATCTACTTAAACCATCTCTATTTCTAAATCTCTAAAAATTACCTCTAAAAAGTTTTGTCAATTTTTGTGAATAAAATTTTCCAAGATATTTGCTTATCCAGATTTTAAGTTAATTTTCAAGTAGTCAAGATTATTGATATACTCTATTTAAATGGTTTTTCCTTTTTATTTACTATTCTGTAAAAATCTACTTTCCTTTTTTCTGTTAAAGATTAGGTAGTTGTTTGCCTATTTTTTTTTTCATTTTTTTTTGAAGAATCCATCTATCTATGTACCTATATACACACACATATTTGTATATTATATACTACATAGTTACTGCTTTAATTTTAAGCTATATTATATACTATTTAGTTACTGCTTTTATTTCAAACTGTATTAACTTCTGCTTTATGTGTATCACTTTCCTCTTCTGTTTATTTGTTCACTAACATTTGCCAACCAATTTCTTTTGAGACTTTTTAAAATTTATTTTCCTTCTTTTCTTTTTATTGATATATGTTTCTACTGATAACAGTGCTATGGATTTTCTTTTACTCACTGCTTTAATTTTAACTCATAAATTTTGATACCAAATATTTTAATGATCAATTTTAACATAAAGAATGTATTTTGGGTTTGTATTTCTCTTTCACCCATGAGCTATTTAAGACTTTCAAATTCTCTAAGAAAATGTTTGATATTAATTTCTAGTTTTTTGTATTGTGACCAGATTGTATTTGTAATATATCTGTATTTTGGAGCTTGTTGAAGCTTTTTCTAATTTTTTTTTTTTTTTTTTTTTTTTTACTTAACATATGGTCAATTTTCTAGGATGTTTCATGTGATCTTGAGAAGTATATTCTCTATTATCACCTTGGAAATTTTGATATACATGTCCATTTATTTTGAGTTGTATTATCCTTACTTATTTTTTGCCCACTTGACCTGTCTTTGATTCAGTGATGTGTTAGTCTTCTAATATTAGTGTATTTCTGTCTATTCCTTCTTTCATTTCTTATAGTTTCTGCTTTAATTAGGTGTTGCCTTGATAGCTTGTTTGGATATTAAATGCCTGATTTGCATTTTCTCTCCTGAGCGTCTTGAAAATTTGGCTAAACCTGCCCTTCTTTCTTACATTGCTAACAAGGATTCTGGTTACAGCCAAATTCTCTTTCACACAAGTGATTTCTCTGATTGAAAGTTCAGAGGATTTTTTTCTTTTAATGTTAAAGTCTGTTAATTTACCTGGGTAAAGCCTAGAAATTGATGGCTGTGAATCAATTCACCCAGGTGCATATGGTTACTGTCAATATATAGATTCAGGCTCTCTTTTATTTGGGGAAAATTTTCTCAGATTATAGTCTTAATGATTAGTTCTGTTTCATTTATTTTTCTTAGTCTTCACAAATTTTACTTAAATGCATGTTGAATCTTCTTGGTCTTTTACTTCCATCATAGCTTCTCTGATCATTATTTTGTCTCTTTTTCATTTTAACTTTTATATTAATTTTGGCTTATCAGTTAATATTTGTCAATGTGCACTTTACTGCACTTCATTATGTTTTAATAATGCACTTCCACAGTTGTAGAGAACAAATGTATGGACACCAAGGGGGAAAGTGGAAGTGGGTGGTGGTGGTGGTGGGATGAATTGGGAGATTGGGATTGACATGTATACACTAATGTGTATAAAAGGGATGACTAATATGAACCTGCTGTATAAAAAAATAAATAAAATTAAATTTAAAAAATTACTTTACCAGAGATGTGATTTGCAAATTAAAAAAATGCACTTTAACATTTTAATCAAAATTATTCTGCCTTGAATATTTTGAAATTTAGTCATTTCTCCAGTAATTTTACTTGCATTTTTACAGAGTTCCATTAGCTCTCATTTGATGTATTTCTAATTTTGTCATTTCTGATTTCTTGTGTTTGATTTCAGATGCAGTGGATTTGTACTTATTTCTACACATATTTCTTTAAAGATGTGTTTGAGGCATCTTGTTATACTTTTCATTTGCTTTATGTTTGCTTTCTATGTTTGTGGGGGGATGATGGAGTGGGGATTTTCATCATGAAAATTTATTGTTGTTTTCTCTTTTCTTCTTATAAAAGTTTTGTAAAGATGTTGTTAGCTGTTTTCTGTTCATTTGGAAACTACCAACAATAAGAAGTGATTCTGTGTAGGCAGGAGTAACAGTCCTGGGTGGCTGGCTTGATTTCTTACATTGCGAGTGACTTTGTTTCTTGGTATAGCCTGGTGCAATTTCATTAATCATTTTCACCTTTTTGGTGAAGAGGGCTTGTTTTTCTGATTTTGTGAATCTCTGTTCATCTCTATTAATTTGGTAGGACCATTAGCTTCAGTGGTCCTCCTTAAGATTGTCTCCTCAGCTTCAGCATCTTCTCAAGCTCCTTCCATTCAATTCTCTACATTCCAGTGTTCAAATGTACCCTATCTCAGACCTTTCCCAGTATTTTCGCCATGCAAGATGGGACACTCTTCTTCTGAATGTGATTTTATCTGTGTATCAACACGCTTAGAGTTCTGAGAAATGTTCTTTCCTGGGCAGTCTCTACCTGATTATTCATGGGCTCCAGAAATGGATCCGATGGTATAGAATGTTTCCATACTTATACAGAAACAGCTTGTAGTACACCCTGCCTCTGCATTTTGCTATGGAACTAGGTAGTGTTTCAGTTGTTTTTCCCCTTCTTGATGACCTGGTTTTTAGACTGTAATTTAGGCAGAAGATGCTGAAAGTTTGTGTTTGTGTTTAATTTTTCCAAAAGTCACCATCTACATAAAAATAGAATTTACCTCTGTAAGCATAAAATATATATGTCACATGACATATAGCTATAGATTTACACACATGGTTACATCAGTGGGTAAGAAAATTGTAGTAAATGGGAAGTTGTTAAAGACTCATAAATGTAACATTTTAAAAAAAGAATCTTGAAAAATCATATTTCCAAAGACCAATTCTACCACCTTCCTCAAATTATTAAGTACATATTATTAAATCAATATATTAACGTGGTTGTACCAATTTACAACTTTCCCATTTCTTCCCTTAGGTATTTTGCCTAAAAGCGCTCTCTAGCTAAGTAATATAAAGAATTATTACATTTGTGTTTCACTTCACTTTTACAGAAAAATTTTCTATACTTCTTAAATTTATGTAGTTCTACATTAAAGGAAAATGGTAAACAAAACACTTAGTGTGTATGATTCCAATTTAATACAGATTTTACAAGTGAGAACACTAGATAACCAAATATAATATTCACAGACAATAAAATATTCAGAATTCAACAGCATGTAAGGAGTAAAAATGACGAAAGCATTAACAAATAAAAATGTTCAAAGGCAGTCCGAAAATGATTCAGGCAATAAATTTCTACACTAGGTCAATAAATTTGTTTTATTTAAAGTCAACTTGGAACATTCACGTAACCTCAGAGGATCTCATAAAGACTTGAGGCTAATGGACTATATCACACATTAATGCTGAATGCATGGGCACCTGGAATCCCTACAGACAACTGTAGCCAAAGGCCAGTCCTCCAGTGGTTTGTAAGACTAATGCTAGATTTCTAACAACAGAGTAGTATCAGCAGGAAGTACAATAGGCAATTCAGGGTAAAAAGCTACAGCTAGCTACAATGAAGTGCATCAGCATGGGTCAAGCAAACAGAAAATGCTAGAAATGCAAAACCCAAGAAAAGTAAAAACAAAAGCCATCTCAAATTACAACCTGTTGTTACTGCTATGCTATGATGCAAACATCAAAATAAAATTCTGCACTCAAACACACATATCTATAATTAAAATTAATTGAGGACTTTTACATGTTCAACTTTTTTTGAAGAGAATGATGAAGACATTTTTTACATTTCATAATTATACCATTATTCAAAATACTTAATGCTGATTATTAAATAATGGATGCTTATTAGGATAGGTGTTTTTTTTTAATAAAATTGTTTATTTTATTTTTGGCTGCATTGGGTCTTTGTTGCTGCGTGTGGGCTTTCTGTAGTTGTGGTGAGCTGGGGCTACTCTTTGTTGCAGTGGGCAGGCTTCTCATTGCAGTGGCTTCTCTTGTTGCAGGGCATGGGCTGTAGGCACACGGGCTTCAGTAGTTGTGGCTCACGGGCTCTAGAGCACAGGCTCAGTAGTTGTGGCACACGGCTTAACTGCTCTGCAGCATGTGGAATCTTCCTGGAGCAGGGCT
This sequence comes from Grampus griseus, assembly GCF_964374135.1. Classification (NCBI taxonomy): domain Eukaryota; kingdom Metazoa; phylum Chordata; class Mammalia; order Artiodactyla; family Delphinidae; genus Grampus; species Grampus griseus. The sequence goes on along the minus strand of NC_138997.1, from coordinate 134,460,843 downwards.
CGGGCCCGTGTCCCCTTCATTGGCAGGTGGATTCTTAACCACTGCACCACCAGGGAAGCCTTAGGTGTATTTTTGATGTTGTTGTGCTGCCTGGTGTTCCCAAAGCTTCCTGGATATGTGGTTTGGTATCCGTCACTACTTTGAGGAAGTTCTCAGCCATTATTACTTCAATACCTCTTCTTTTCCATTCTTTCTTTCATCTACTATTATATTCCAGTTACACATGTGAATACTTTGAAAAGCTTCCCACAGTTCTTGGGTGTTTTCTTCTGGTTTTCTCTTCATTCTTTTTCTCTTTGCATTTCATTTCGGAAGTGTTTATAACTAATGTTTAAGCTCACTGTTTCATTTTTTGGCTGTGTACAATCTAGTGGCGAGCCCATCAAAGGCATTCTTCATTTCTATTACAGTAAATCTCTAGCACTTCCTTTTTTTTTTTTTTTTTTTGTGGTACGCGGGCCTCTCACTGTTGTGGCTTCTCCCGTTGTGGAGCACAGGCTCCGGACACACAGGCTCAGCGGCCATGGCTCACAGGCCCAGCCGCTCCGCGGCATGTGGGATCTTCCCGGACCGGGGCACGAACCCATGTCCCCTGCATCGACAGGCGGACTCTCAACCACTGCACCATCAGGGAAGCCCTAGCACTTCCTTTTAATTTTTAGGATTTCCACACCCTACCTGCATTATTTATCTGGTCTTACATATTGTCTATTTCCATTAGACTCCTTAGCATATTAATCATAGTTATTTTAAGCCCTGTTTGATAATTCCAAAGTCTATGCCACATCTGAGTCTAGTTCTTAAGCACACTTTGTGCAGTCTGTGCTTTGTTTTGCCTTTTAGCACACCTTGTAATTTTTTTTTAGGACTCAAAAATGTTGGTATTAAAAAATTTAGTAAGTAGGGCTTTGGTGTGAAGTTGTAACTTAAGCTGGCAGAGAGATGGACTGTGTTTAATATTGCTATAGTTGTAGGCACCTGAGGCTTCTACTTCCTCTAATGTTCTTGTTTTTGTCTCCCACGTTGACTCTGAGTTTGCTTAAGTATTCCTCCTTTGAGAGAGTCTGTGTCTTGCAGCCTTCAGCCGTCATTCGCTATTCAACTATAAGCCTGTTGGTGTGGTGGTAATGATTGAGGAGCAAAAGCATATTTCATATCATTACGATTAAATCCCAGTCTTTTAGTGGGTCTGTCTCCCTGGACTATCACTTCATAAGTGTTTCTTAACTTTCCCTCTTCCCCATTTCAGGTGAGACCTGGAGAAGGACAGATGCCCTTTCCCACATGGGATAGGCTCTGGTAAAGTCTTCCCCACTGGACAGCAAGTTATTGTTATGGCAAATGCGCAATGATTACTCCTCTCCTTCCATTTCTGAGTTCAGGACAGGATCTTTCTCTCATCAGGACTCTACTTGGTAGAGTACCTGGAGGTAAAAAAATCACAAAGCTGTGGAACATCCCTAAAACTGTGGCTCTAGGAGTTTCTCACTCTCACATTAGTTCACATTCAACCTACAGCAGTTCTTCAAAATGACCATTTAATTATCCCTACCTGTTTATGGCACTGGTATCCTTTCACCAGGTAAGCAGTTCTCAACTGTGACTCCCTGGATTCTTCTGTCTCTCCAGCTTTCTGAGTCGTGATTTGTCCTGAAACCTCTGTTCTCTGATGGATCCAAGACAAATTATTGATTTTCAGTTTGTTCAGTTTTTTCCTGTATGATTAGGAGTGACATTTTCCAAGCTCTTCTATGGCAAATTTGAACCTGGAGATTCCCTATATTCTTTTGAAAACTAAGATTTCTACATAAAATAAAGTTTGAACTTAAACATATACAATATTTCTATATTTTATTCTGTATATAAAGAATAGTACTGCTATTCTACAAAAGTAATAAATCTTTGAATTTATGTCTATGACTGAAATAATTATTTAGTAATAACGTAGTAGTCATTTAGGAAAAAAACATGCAGTTATTTCATTCTCTCCATAAAACTTTTCAGAAGATTAAGACTCTTGGCTTTGAAATAGTATGCCTACATATGTGAAAAGTTATGTATTGTGTGTGATGTTTGTAAGCTAAAGTTATAATGTTATAATCAAGTATCAATATCCACTTACTTATTTAGTCAACATTAATTTATGTGGCAGGATAGACTTCACCCCCTTCCTCTCCAGCTCTTTTCAACCTTACCTCTTACATGCATAGGGTGAGTGTGTGCATGTGTACATGCCTCTGTGTGTGTGTATGCTTTAGCATAATGTAGCATCTATTAGGCCATGAGTAGTAATCAATATTATCATGAGAGTGCCTTCTTTTTTGCTTAGTTTAAAGTAAGAATTGTCCCTGACTTCCCAGGACAGAGCCAGGAACCAGTTTGGCACTTAGATATAAGAGGGTATTTGACCTCTTTGGCAAAAGCCAGCAGTAAGGGCTCTTAGGAGCCAGAACATACAGAAAAGGCATCAAGGAAAAAAGTGAGGGAAAAGAAGAAAGAAGAAACTCATTAGCATCCAAACAAGGGAATTAAAGCCAGGAAAAAATGCATATTCTGTCCAGCATCTAATACCCAGGGTACCTGTGATTAGGCAAGAATAATGATGAGATTTTTAAAGAAAATATTTGTGCTAGAATACCATTTGAATTTGTAGCATGTAACAGCAAAGTAAAATTTATAGTGTTTAACATGTCTCAGAACCGTGAATATATATATTGACCAAGATGGCTTAACATTCTCCTCAGCTTGACTAAACTTTAGGTTTCTTCCTGACTTTAGGGCCTGGACCAGCCTTTTCTTAGTGTATTTACTTTAGAAAACTTGCAAGTGTAAATTCTCTCTGCTCTTTTCAATGTAAACCTTCTCCTAGCTTCTTGCCTGTTTTATAACCCAGAAACATCTTTCTTCATAAAGAACCCTGGAGCCATCCCTTTAAAATGCAATGATTGAGGAAGATAGCACCCCATCTCCCATTCTCTGCTGCAGGGTAGGAGCCACACTCCTATAAGGACCAAAGCCATTAAAAAATGGCCTAATCACATTGACCAACCGCCCCCTTAATGCCTTCCGGTACTTTTTGACTGGTTCATCTCATTGCTTAAAAAGTCTCCCATCTTTTCTTGCAACAGAGCTGGGTTCAGTCTCTCTCCTCTATTGCAATAGTCTTGAATAAAGGTTTTTTTTGCCTGTTTAAATTCATCTGGTGTGATTTTTCTTTGACATTTTGAATTAGTTTTATATATCACTATCTCTAAAGGAAAAAATTTGATAGAAAAAATAGATGGAAATCTCCTAATCATAAAAATAAGTGTAATCATAGTGATACGTACAGTATACTATGGAAACACAAAAGGAGAACACCAATAATTGGTATGAACAAAGAATGAAAGCTTTCTGGAGGTGAAAGTAAAGTCAAGTTTTAAAAGGTGAATATTAGAAACATGAAGAGTATGGCCATTCCAGCAGAGAAAAAAAGCATTAACAAAGAAATATGGGTATTATGTGTAGTCAGGAAATTAGAAGTTCATACTTATTTGAGATTCATACGCTAGATTAAAACGGATGGTAAATGGATCAGAGGCACATGTATAGGTGATGTGAAGAATACTTTTGAGGGGGAAGCATTAGAGACAAGGGGATTAATCAAAAACTCCCAAGGAATAATATAAGCCTGAATTAGAAAAATGCCAGTTTGGATGGAGGTTTGTCAATAGATTCAGACAATATAGTAGAGATAAATCAGTGTATTGTGTTAATTTAATGAATTCGGTCAGTAACAAAAAAGAAGACAAAAACAGGGATGTTTCACTCTCCTTTACAGGTTCTTTTATTACATGACTGGTAAAAAGTCATGTTAAAGGGTTCTGACCTCTTTTTTTCCTGCGTGCTCTCCCAACATTTCGGTGGTCTTAAATATTATCTACAGGTATTAAGAAGCATGACAGCTGAAATAAATGTGAAAGAAATTGAGTCACTGACAACAATTTTTAGATGAATGAGTGCCCAGATGAGGAATGATAAGCATTAGAATTATGACAGTGGAATCTGGATTAAACGAGCACATATATCTAAAAGCTGTTTTAAGAATAAAAATTGATAGCATTTGGTGTTGGAGAAAAGACTAAAACATTTATTAGACAGCTAATTTGCCAGGTAAATCTTAAGTATATACTATCATAGCCCAAAGCAGGGCAGTTATTATTATGGTGACAGTAAAAGTTTGGTAAATGAGGGCCAATAAGTCACATACTTGAGTAGAATGCCCAGTGGTCCACATACTAACTGTGAAACTTTGGGTAGGCCACTTAATCTCTTTCATGCCAAAGGCTTTTTCCTTCACTCTATATTATATAATTTCCTTTTTCTATATCTCCAGAACTTCCTTTTCTGTTAATATGAGCTCTGGGCATAAAAAAAGAAGACGTGCACTTAGAAAATTTGACCTGGCAGCTTAAGTAATTTGCCCAAGGTCATTTAGTGAATCAGAGTAGATAAAGGGTAAGAAGCTATAATTCCTACTCCAATTTCCTGCCTGAACCATTAGATAGCTCCATCTGTTCTGATTTCATCATTAATATGAAGTCATAGTTCTGTCTCTTAATAGAAATGAACTGATCAACTGGCTAAAAGTGGAGTGTGAAAAAGAATTTCCATAGCTTTAAATGTATTATTATTTCTCACAAGAGCAACTTTGAAGGTGGTCCTGTTATATATTTAAGTAATTTAAAAAAGCCTTTATAATACCTGTCTTTAATTATACCTGTAACAACAAAGTTCTCATTAACATGAGTACCAAACGAATCTTTTTATGCTAACACTTAAGTTAAGCATTTGATATTTTGATAATATGTCATGGCAACATTTTGAAACGATGAAATGTTCATTAAAACCTGCTTAAGATAAAAGTAACACTACATTAATTTGATCCTTTTAATGTTAGCACAATGCACAATGATACAGTGGTAATGACTGCTCACCTTTTTAAGTGTTAACCAGTATATTATTATATAATAAATGAATCAGATAGCTCCTATAATGCCACTGATCATTATTCAGTTAATTAAATGTGTACTATACAAGTCATTAATAACTTGATAATTCACCTCTCTTGGATGTTATAAAATACATACAATACAATAAAAGAGAAATTAAATTTATGCATTTAAATGTTTCGTGTCTGTGATACTTATTTTCCATGACTAGGCAAAACAAATTTTCCTACTTTGCCTAGTATGTTGGAATAGGATGTTTCTTAGATATTTTCAAGTTTTAAATATTTTATGAGAGTTTGCATTATTGACATTTGATAATTCAATCTTATTAATATAATACTAGTGTCAGACTTTTTTGACAATTCTGGTCAAATCTTGTTTCCATTGTGATATATTTAGGTCATCAAAACCAATTTCAGTTCTATTTCTCCAAATTGTTTAAATACACTGATAATGTATTCCCCACATCATTATTTTATCTGCCAGTTGCCTGTAAATGCTATAAAAGTACAAGTGACATATGAGTAAAAACTTTCAAAAAAAGCAAAACATAAGGATTTGCATTGTTTTCCAACAATGAACTTCAAAATACGCCAATGGAATTTTGTTCACATTCCAATTAACTTATTTTAATTCAACAAATATTTATTGAGTTACTTGCAATGTCCCAGGCACTGTTCTAGGTTTTTGGTGTTAATCAATTAATAAAACAGTAAAGATCTTATCCTCAACAAACTTAAAAACTTCAGGGTAAAATAGACTACAAACAACAAAGATTATAATCTCAAATGCTCTTTCACTGATAGAATGAACAAATAAATTGTCATATGTTATACAATAAAAATTATACAATAGTGCAAAGTAAAACATTACAGCTGCATGGAGCAACATGGATGAGTTTCCCAAAAATACTATTGAAAGAAAGCACACACACACACACACACGTGCACACACACACACACACACACACACACACACACACTACTGTATATAAAATTCAAAACCTACAAAATTTAATCAAAGCATGAGAAATCAGGGTAATAATTTTTGCAGAAGAAAGCGAGAAGAACAATTGGAGGGCATGAGAGTACTTCCGGACTGCTTGCAATGCTTATTTCTTAACCTCAGTGGCAATTACACAGCTTGTGATCATTCTTTGAGCTTTACATGTATATTTGTGTACTATTTCTTACAGTAGTGTGCTTCCATAAGATGAATAAATAAGTAAGGAAATTGTGTATTTTGTTTGATGATCATAATAGCTGTGTAAAAGGAAAACGTGGCAATGAGGCTCAAAATGCCTATCTATGGTGAGTGATGATGAGAGGGGAAAACAGGTTGTGATATTAAATGGGATGAATAGGGTAGACCTTATTAAGGATGTGAGATTTGAACAAAGACTGAGAAGGAGTGAGATGGTTAACCACATACACATTGGAAGACAAAGCAGAGACAAACAAGAGGGAATACCTAGAGTAAAGACCGTAAGATAATATTGTGCCTGGCAAGTTCGGAGGAGGGCAGCAAAACTGGTGTGGCTGGAGGGAAGTGAAAGAGGGGGAAAGTTTTCAGGAGACCTAAGTAGAGTCAGATCACATAGGGTCTTATAGGTCAATTTCAGGATTCTGACTTACTGTAAATGAAATAAGAATCCATTATAGACTTTAAGAAGAGGAGTGATGTATTCTGAGCTATGATTTTAATGGCTTCCTCCAGCTTCTGTGTTTAAAATAAAATACAATGGAACAATGGTAGAAGATCAGAGACATTTTCAGAGGGTATTGCAGAAAACAAGGGAAGTGATGAAGAAGGCCTGGATCAGTTTGGTAGCTGTGAAGAAGTGAAAAGTATTGGAAATAGTATCTATTTGGAAAGCAGAGCCAGTAGGATTTCTTAGAAGATTATAAGTAAGCATGAGAGAGAGGAAAGTGCTCAAAGATAAAAATATAGTTTGGGAACTGAGCTTATGAAGAGATGGAAAAGTTGTCACCTGAGATGGGGAAGGCTGTTGACAGAACATATATGGTTGCAGGAAGAAGAGGAATTCAGTTTGGGATAAGTTAAATCGATTTTGAGATGCCTAATAGACTTTCAAATGGGAATATCTACTAAGGAATTGGATATATGAATTAGGAGTTTGGTGGAGAGGTAGGTCTGAGCTAGAGATATAGGTCTTGCCAGTATCAGAAGTCAACTATGTAAAAAGCTGCTAATGGATCTAATCAAATGAAGACAACAGACAGTTCATGTTAGAATACACTGTGCCATAAGTTTTTATGGATGTGCTCATGTTATAATTACATCCTTCTCATGACCTTGGAAACTAAATATCTATTAGAGTAAATCCAAGTAAGATGTATTGACATATAGTATCAGAATATGTAGAGTAAGTTACATCTAGAGTTCAGAGCTCATGTCTGTGTGTCCTCTTGAGAACAGATAGCAGAACAAACTTTGTGATTAACATATTCCTATCATCCTTGTGACCTTTTGCTATAAACACATGTTGTCTTCTAAAATGCAATCCCAGTTTGTTTGCGAATATGCCTCTTTGGATACTAGATCTAGTACTCGTTGCAGATTACTAAATCTATCTCATGAACTCACCACTTGAACGTGCTTAAAATGTAGGCCCTGTCTGCATGCAATGTCAGGCAAGAGCATGCTACTTTTTTATCAAAGTTGATTTCATGTTCCATAGTTTTCAATATGGTATGAAATTGGTGAATATTTTATTGGTGTATAATTAATGAAAATCAGTACCAAATAGTGGGGAGAATATGCTAGCAGGTATACAAAATTCACCTTACCTAGTTAGTGAAATCTGACTAAAAGCTCTGGAGCCTGAATTGAAATAACTTGACCATATTGTTTAGAGTATTTATTAAATGATTGCTAAGTGATTTTGGGGGGTCTCCCCCAAATCCACTACAGCAGAACTTTTAATGATGAGTTTGAAGATCTACACTTTTGACTAGTTCACCAAGTGATCATTAAGCATGATAGAATTTGAGAATGACCCTTCTAGAGATACCTATAATAGTGTGTTCACGTGCAGTATAATTAATTAAATGGTACTCATGAAAATTAAACTTGAAATTAATCAGTCAGCTTTCTGTTTGTTCTAGTGTCACACTTGATGAGGCTCAACTGCTTCTTCGTTAATGAATGGGTTAAACAAATTGTTACTCTGTGCTTGTTATGTGTGCAGCAGTGTTTCAGCCACAAATATAAAAGTGAACAAAAAAGACAAGTTTCCCTCCTTTATGGAAGTTACATTTTAATGATGGAGTAGAGTGTGGATAATAAATACATGCAAATATGACTAGATTTTGAGAGACAGTGATAAGAGTTAGGAAGAAACATGAAAAAATAAGAAGCCAGACCCTTTACTAGAAATATTTACTGTCAATAAAATAAAATAAAATAAAATGTCAAAAAAAATTACATTTTATCTTGATTACAACAATCCAGAATCCTACCCTGATCCCCCAAACTTACTCCCAGTCTCAAGGAAAAGAAGATACATTTATGAGAGTGTGGATTAAGGGATAATTACATTAGCAAAAGCAGGGAAATAAAAGAAAGAAACATTATTGTGAATATTGCACAAAGAACCAGATGATGCAGCTCTTGTCCCAGAACCATGCCTTACATGCTTTGAGATTTGGGGTTGGTCTGTAAATGACTTTGAGACTCACTTTCTTTGTCTAAACAAATAGAATCAATACTTCCTGTACTGAAGCCAAAAACTCAGGTAAATAAAAGCAAGACTGACTTTCTATAACTTAAATTCTGACTCAAGTCATCATACATCTGTTAGCTGGTAAGTATAAACTTAATATTAAATACTAAATAGTTCTCTTAGCCTTTTTATAATTTTCTGACTCTCTGCTTCCTTGTCTATCTTCTATGTTACATGGTCTTACCTAGGATTGATGAAATAAAAATTCACACTTTAAGGTAAGACATGAAAAAGTTAATAAAACTTTTCTCTGCGCTTTGGCTTCCTCCTTCCCCTCTAGTGTTCATTGTGCATCTGCGTTATGTGTTAACCAGACCTCCCCAGAGGCAGAAATACCTGCTCAACCATGAAGATCAATTTTTCTTCTTCCCATGCCAGCCATGTAATTCCTTAGAAGATAATATTCCTTTCTCAATCCTATAAGGGGTGGCACTTGCATTACCAAATACGTGACTAAGCCTCAGATAAAATTAATGATGATTTAGGCGACTTGAAACAGTTTGTTAAAAATATGGTTCTATAAGAGCAATCATTGTTATAGTGTAACTCTAGCTATGGGAAGAAGCAACAAGAGGGAACCATTTCCCTGGATCATAACAGACTAGTAAGACAGGCAGTCCAGAGGCTTTTTGTCATTGTTAACAGGGGCTAGTCCAGTAATTGCACATTGAGTCGCCCATCAACAAAATGGCCTGACCTGGGGATAAGCATTCCTAGCACCATGGGATTAATTGATCATGAAATGCCTCCCAAACCTTGGCTGCAATTAAGACCTGAAGGGAAGGGATTGTAAAATAAAGAATGTTGTCCACCATCCAGTTCTACAAGAATCAAATCATTAGCCACTGCAGTGGCTGACATAAAAATACATCCTCAAAAGAATTCAAGGTAAAGACCAGTATGAGCCAGGCTGTGCTCTGGCAAAACTGGTAAAACAGATCTTCAGATAGATATTTTCAAGAGAAAATTTTATAAACCCAGTTTCTTGCATCTTCCCACACTTAGAAAAGCACTAACTCTTAACTAAGATGTCTGTTCCTAGTGACTAGCAGCGACCTTATGCTGAGATATGTGCTCGAATGCACATATACCCTTCAGCAGAATCACATGGACACTGGCCTCCCCCTTTATCTCTCCAAAAACAGCTCTCTGAGAGACTATCTCCTGGGTTATAATCTTCAGATTAGCTCAAATAAAATTTTCTGCTTCTTTCTTAGATTGACTTTTTTTTTTTTTTTTTTTTGCGGCACGCGGGCCTCTCACTGTGTGGCCTCTTCTGTTGCGGAGCACAGGCTCCAGACGCACAGGCTCAGCGGCCATGGCTCACGGGCCCAGCCGCTCCGCAGCATGCGGGATCTTCCCGGACTGGGGCACGAACCCGTGTCCCCTGCATCGGCAGGCAGACTCTCAACCACTGCGCCACCAGGGAAGCCCCTAGATTGACTATTGATGATTTTTTTTTTTTTTTGAGAGGAATCTTTGCATATGTGTAGTCATTTTCTGTTCAATGATATTATATTTTAAGATGTCTATACTCCCTCCATGACCTTTCATTACCAGTATCTGTTCCCTTTGGCATCTAAAGAGATATTCATAGTTCCAGCATCAAATATAGTCTATTTTGTGCCATCTGTGATTTCATACTGGATCCTCTGGCTCTCTTTTAGAACATTAGGCTCCTCTATAAGGTTACTATAATGTTCTGTTTTCCCTGGACTGGATGGTTTATGCTGGCTTAATAAATAATCATGCACACTTCTATTCTTAGAAGTTTTCCAGTTTGAATGATAAATGTTACCTTCTCATTTGAGTATTCTCCCTAATTTGACCCACGGGGACTGGAAGCTTTTTCAGACCTTCTCTGCCTAAATCTTTCTTGACACTATGTCAACAACCCTACCTCCACAGGATGTTGGCACATGAGATTTTTCTACAAGTCTCCCCATTTCTCAGGGTGTCAATGGCAAGTGACGTATAGGGCTCTAGCAGCCTTTTATTCAAACCAAACCCTATCTGGGTTTTTGCTGTTTCCCACTGCCTGAGGAGGGAGTGTCTGATAGGTCTGAACCAATTTCTGAATTCATGTCAGCCAATAATTAATTGCTTTCCCCTATCTTTCTAGTTTTGCTTGGTAAAGAAATGGGGGAATTGGCTTTTCAAAAAAAAAAAATAAAGTTATAGTGGCGGAAGCCCTAAGCCTTGATTCCTTTAGGATTTTGCTTTTGATATGCAAAAACAGGCTTTCTAAAGTCCAAAACCTTTTCTCTCGTAAAAGGATTTGTCCTTGCAAATCAAAACCCTGCTTTTCAAGGCTATTTAGATACTTAGAAGTGTGTAATTTCACTCTATTCTCTGTATCCTGCTACGTAATTCCCTATCTGAGGCAATAGCCCCAGACACCTTAGCCTGAAGGAATAGTTTTACAGGGACCAAAGCAACAGAATAAAAAGAAACACATCACGTCCTATACGTCGTGTTGTGTACGTGTATATTTTTTTTCTTTTCTAACATATCAGATGAAGATCAAGTTAAATAATGTATCTGAAAAGGTATAGTCTACATAAAACTGGTCATGAGGTGATTAAACAACAGATCCAGAGCCATCGTTATTGATGAAAGGTTATTTAATTTATTAGAAAGGACATGCTGTGGAGCTAGGTAAGAACCGGGTAATTATTTTCAGCTCTTAAGCTAAATAACAACTTGCTTCCAGCCCAAAGGATTAAAAATATTGCTCACACACTCATAAAAAGCAGAAAGCAAGTTGCGGATGTAAGAATGCAGCCGGCAGATAAAATTCTGTCAATCACAGTGATTCAGAAAGTTCAGGTTAGAGACAGGTTAAGAGATACAACTTCACCATTAAATAGTCAAACAGCAAGCCAGCATTTTGCAGGCTATATTGGAAGGAAGCAAAGCTGTCCGTAGAAGACACCTGAAAAAAATGTGTTTTAAAGACTGTACTTTGACCCACTGCATAAAGCAAGAACTGAGACCCCTGAGGCAGACATCCAGCCTAGATAGCAAAGCACAAGAACTTTACTTGAATCTTCACAAAAGGACAAATTAGAAAATAAATTATTCAAATAATTACACCAGATCATTAGGAGGAAAATTGGAGTATGGTACCAGAACCTACTGAATGTCTTTTTCATTAAAAAAAAAATAGATATATTTAAAAATGTGTGTTTCTCATTTCAAATAGTTCAGTCATTTCAATAAATTATTTTGCAATTTTTATAAAAATTTAAAATTTGCAGTTAATATTGTGCATAGATATTTGAGTGAAGGGATTTTGTCTGGCTCTAATAATAAAGACTTTTTTCACCTAACATAGGCTAAGTCCATTAATTAGAACTTGCTATCTAGAGCAGATTTTATACTTTCTGTGCTATACTCCTGTAAATATAAAGTATGAAATAAAGAAATAATAATACAATAGCATAAAATGATAATCACGTTAAAAGATCTCAATATGGCCTGTTTAACGTAATATAATAAATTTTACTTCAAATTCCCACTTCATGGAGTCCCTTCCAGAACTGTTAGATGGCACAAACCTTATTAGAGAAAAATCCATGAAACGCATGACAGTGGGGAATCCTTCTTTCTTCCATCCAGAGCCCCTGCCTTTTGAGCATCCTTCTATGATGAAGCTCTGAATAGACTACCCTTCTTCTTGAACCCTTGACCTCACATCCTTTAAGTGGATAAGCTATGAGTGCATCAATATTTTATTGAAATCCTATAATAAGTACCATATGCATTACATTTCTAGGATAAGAAAAAGACCATTTTAGCAACAGGAATTAGCACTCTATTGAGTAGGAGATGACACTTGACTCCATGGGTCATTCTTCATAAGTCAAAATTCATTTAGTAATAGTAAAGCAGAAGAATGTAGGTAAGAGATCAATAAATAATGTATTCTCTTCTGGCTCTAGGAGACAAAAATAGGATTGAATCAATCATAATGAAGTTTGTGTTTATAACATATTCTAATTTATTTTTAAAAAGCAATACCTGAAATGTTAATGGTAAGTAGGGCGGCAGGGGAGCTCAAGAGGTAATGTGGCTTCACTGGGTATGACTTTGCATATCTATGACTGCAGATGGCAGAGGTGATGTTATTTTTTATTTTATTTTATTTATTTATTTATTTATTTATTTTGATGTTATTTTTTAAAACTAGAGGCTTTGCAATGGTCAATAATTCTGTAAACGTCATCCAGGAACACTATCCTCCTTGACCTTTACAGCAAATATTATTCAGTTTTCAGGAAAAATCTCAAGTCCTAGTTCCTTCAAGACATTTGATTTGTTTTGTCTCTTCTGACCTCTAGTGATCACTTTGTTCTTTAAGCTCTTACATTTCAAAACCAGACCATTTGCTCTTTGTGCTTACACTGTAAATTTTTGGCCTTAATAGCATAATGTTAGTTTGCATTCTCATCTACATAACCATAAGCATTATGAACTCAGGGAATATGTCTTACATTTCCTTTTATCCTACAGAATACCCTAGACAATAAGCCTTCCATAGAAGTTGCACAATAATAGAAATGTAATAGAAATGACTGGACTGTACGAAACAAACTCTGCGTGACTAGAAGTTAGGAGAACATTGGATTACAAGGCATGGCTTCTCAGATGCCCCTGGCAATGTTTTGTTACCTTTCTGGGCAAGATAACGGTCTCCTTCATCGGCATTAATATAAGAAATAGCCCTAGATCTACCTTGTCAATAATGTCATTTCTTTGATGACACAGCCCAAACACAACTCACTGTAAGAATCCTCTTGAAGTATATTAATTCGGGAACCCTGCAACTTCATAAGTAGTGCTATGAGCAGCAACCACCTGTGGAGTGCCAGGTTTTGTACTAGGTGTGAGGTGTTCAAAGTGGTATCCAAAAAGGACATTTTTCATACCTTATGATTATGACAGTTTACTGAGGAACAAATATATTAAGTAATTGCTGTGAGTGAAATGTATATATGTTAAGTGAAAAATATCAGTGGACCTATTTCATAACTTTTGATCCAAGAATATCTTTATGAGAAAGCAATATTTAAACTCTGGCTTGAAGAAATAAATGGAGCTAGGCAAAAAAAAGTGAAAAGAAAAATAATATGCAAAGAAAGGAAAAGATTATGCATGTTTGAGAGTAAATGAAAGGTGGACCGAAGCTTAGTGCAAAGGAGGAAGGCATGAGCAAAGGTTGACATATAACTATTCCTATCCCATGTTGTTTTTTGAAAGCCCACCATGTTTCAGGCACTCTGCTAGGTGTTGGGAAAACAATAGTGAAACTTGTCATGTCTTACCTGATAAGGTTTTTGTTCTGAGTTTATACTGTAGTAGTAGAGACAAATATCAACCAAATGATTGACTGGAGAGTAATTGAATTGGATTCTTTTCAAAACTGGAACAGATAACTATAAAGATAAATGTTATGACTCATTTTAAGTATAGGACAAAGATTATGTCTATACTAGTAATATGCGAGGATGCAACAAAGGAGTTGTCTTAAACTGGGAAGTCAGTAAAAGTTTCCCTGAGAGAAATTCTTAAACTGAGATTGAAACTAAAAATGAGAGCTGGTATGAAAAGGGGAATATAGAGGAAAGAGAACATGCAAGCAAATGGGAGGGAGCATAATATTTCCAAGAAATCAATATTAGGTCAATATTGAGTAGCAATACACAGACAAGATAGCAAACAAGATAGAGAATGCCTCGGGAGCCAGACTATGCAATAGTGAAAGATTTATATATGTGAAATATATATATATATATTTATATAATTTGTATATATTATGTAATCCTTGGATTACAGGGCAGCCATTGGAGTATTTTAAGCAGGAGCAATGACATGATCAAACTTACATTTTGAAAAGATCATTAGAACTTTCTATGACAAGCAGATAGGAAAAAATGCTCTGAGGGAATTGGCGCTTTACCATCACAGTGGCCCAAAAAGACAAGAGGGAAAAAATGTGACCAAAATAACATATTTTATATAAAGTCTGCCTGAGCTAAAAAAGGATCTGAGGGAGACTAGTTTTAGAAGTGGGGTGGGTCTCAAAGAGGAAGCTCTGTCATTGGCTTCCCCTGCCCCAGGAATTCAATGAGCAAGGGATTGGTTCTGCTTTTAAAATTCAGGACTAGAATGGGAACTCAGTCACCTTTAAAAATGGAGATAATTTTAAGGCAACTGCACAAGGGTACTTCTTTACCATTGCACATAGAAAAACAGAACATGTCCCAGTATCACAGAAGTTCAGGCAACATTGGCAGTTTAAGAAAATAGAGAGGCTCACTCCTAAGTGACAAGTCCCAGGGGGAGAAACAGAAATTCACATAGGCTTGGAAGAAAACCATATAAAGGGTATACATGCTTAGCTTCTTGAAAGATGAGAGAGAAGGGCTGGTGAATGGTCATAGACCTGATAATATGATGTGGACGCTCCCAGAATGTAGTAGCCATTCTCTGAGCACGGAAATCCTGAAGAGCAAAAGAAATTTAGAGGAGGTTTCTATTTTTTTTCACAACTGAAAACATGGTTGAAATATTATAACTATTGTCTGTAACTGTTCAGCCTAAGGGGATGTATAGCATTTTCATATTAACAAATATTTTTTTCCAGTGACTTCCTATTATTGGTAACCTTTCACCCTTCAGGCAGCAGTGAGGACTTTCTTCAAACAGAAAAGTGATGTCACTCTTGAAGAGTGGATTTATTTTAAGAACTAATTATCTACAGAGGGGAAGGTATGCAGGAACCCCAAGTGGTAGTGCAGTAACCTGTAATTTAGTTGCAGGTTTGCAGGTAAGCAGTTAGCACACCAAGTCAAAAGCACGGAGGATGGGTGCACTTCCTGGGATTTGGAAGGAAGCTTGTGTGGGGAGTTTGTGGCCTTGAGAGAAGCAGTGTCTTAGGCCACAGCTAGCTCCACTCCAGACAACACTGCAGGGAGAGAGCTAGGGGGAAATACCCTGATCTCATGCCTTTTCCCTCTACCCTTCTGCTGCAACTCCCCTTTGGGGAGTCCAACAGGAAACCAGAGGGCATGGGAAACAGTACACATGTTAGCTAGAGGCCATCCTTCTGGACAAAGCTGGGTGAGGAATTTGGGGAAATGTTCTACAGGGGCAAACTCACAGGTATACTCTGCCTTGCTTATCTCTTGAGGGACAAAGGAAGAGATCTAACACAAACTGCCTTCAGTGGATGGTTGATAGAGCATGTATGCCAAGAATCTTAACTTTTAGATCTCTAAATAGGAATTTTTGAAGCTTTGTGAAGAAACAATAAGTTGAGATCTGGCTTTGAAGGCCAAAGTGATGTTTATGCCATAAACAATAGATATGGGAAGAACGTTTGCCAATATGAGATAATTTTCACATTCTAGACTTGACGAAGCATCTATGTGCCAGGGATGATAAACATGGTTTGACACCATTATGACAGGTCCTGGGCCTTACGCATCTTAACAACCATCGTGCAGTAATATTGGAGCGCCTTTTTAATCTTAGGGATCTGTGAGTACCTGCCACTAGTGCTGCCTTTTGGAACTGGAACTCTCAGAGGGTGGCTGTTGCCATAGGTATCACTGTGAGCGGGCAGGAGAATAGAGAGAGATACATCTGAAGTTGGCCAGGGAGGGCATGATGACAGCCTGAGGCCCTTGAGGCTTGACAAAGACATAGAGGAGCAGTAGAAATATTTCATGCTCCCCCAAAGAATAAGCCAAACAGCTGGAGAAGCAAACTACCAGCGAAAAAGCGGTTTTGTGATCATGATAAGGCCATTGTAGCCTAAGATATTAGGGTAGACCATATGCACAAGAGGCCAGATGAAGATGCAATGAACTCAGTGACACATCTCCACCCCCACAGCCACTCCTGTCCCAGTGGAGAAATGTCAACAGCTAAGAAGCAGAAATGATGAAGTCCAAAAGTCACCATGTATGACTGTATACACTAGGAGATATTTGTGCAGGAGAGCTTAAGAACCATCCAAGTTTCCCGTTAGTCTCAGAATTTAGAATCAGTTTAATGAGTAAAAGAGAGGGAAGGAAGAAATTTAGAATTTGACTACATTACACGCAATGAATAAGAAATAAAAATATGGATGAGTTCTACCTGAAAATGACTAAATTAAGTTCTCTGCTTTGACACTTACCTCGATTCCCACCCCCCTAATTATACTCTAGGCAGTTATAGGAAAATGAAGAAAGCTGTGTTTTCGTACCCCTTAGTTTGTGGCTGGTAAAATAACACGTTAGCAATTGGATTTGAAGGCATCCATGGGTGGACCATGGGCTTTGTGGCAGGTTGGGTTCCCTGGAAAGCAGACTTTGAGATAAACATGTGTGCAGAGATTATATTAGAGGTTTGCTTTGATATCAGCATCTGTGGAAAGGAAGAAAAGGAAGTAGGACTGAACAGAGGAAATTGAGCCCTCTCCTCCCTGGCCTCTGACCAGCCAAAAGAGTCACTCATCACCGTCTATGAATCCATTACCTTGGGGCACTTCTCTTCCCATACAATGTGGATGATGAAATGTACCACCCAAAGCTCTGCCCACTAGGAGAATTCTTCCTTACCGCTGTCCTTCAAGGTCACTCCTGAGTAGGGCTATAATGTAATCACCATTCATTTTCAGCTGACCCACCTGTAAACCAATCTCAGGCATTTTTTTCCACTGTAATTAAGTTATGATATCCCTCATACAGACATTGGTATCAGCTAAAGAAGAGGCTCTGATTCAACTATTGTAGACGATGTGAGATTCTGGGCCAAGTATTTATGTAGCTGACTTATACCACCCGAACCTGCTCATGCTTGATCCTATATGTACAAATTCCAGGTTACTAGATAGATGGTTGCTGGTCCTGCCCAAGTTTTTAGAAAAATCCAGCTCATAGTAAGCCATTTTGACTGCATGATGACTTTAGATTTCATTAGTAGTCATTTTCAGGACCTAGAAACACACAAGGTTTTTTTTAAGGTATATAATATGGCACTGTAGATGGCATAGGCTTGCTCCATAAATCTGGGGTCTGTTTTAGATATTCCCACTGGGCTTGTAAGAAAAGCCACAGGGTCTTCTAATACCACAAGGTCTGCTGGGCTATATGGCACAAGAAGCAATGCTGCTTGTGGCACAGCATGAATGTACTGCAGAGTTTTTTCTTCTGTGATCCCCACTAACTAACAGCCTTTTTTCTCACCTAGTATATAGGTCCAAACAGTATTTCCAGCCATGGTATATGCTGGTCAGAACCCAAAGAAGCCTAGAAGGCATTGTGCTTTCTTCTCTGTGGTTGGAAGTACCAGATGCAATTAGAATCCAGACATTAGAAAGCAGACATCCCTGCATGCCTCACAGCTATTTTAATATGTTGCAGAGGTCTGAATTTTCATGGAGTTTATCACTCTCTGTAGCACACATTCTTACCAAGGACCCCAGTATACGTTTCATTTAGTTTATCCAGTCTAATGGCATGACATCATTAGTATGATGGAGCAATGAGACATTCTTTGAGATGTTCAGCAGGTCCTGGCTCAAACTATATGATGACAGAGAGCAGGAGAGTTCACAGTTTTAGGGAAAGACTGCAACTGTATACTGATTTCTAGTCTGAGTAAAGCTGAGCTGTTTCTGACAATTATACTTTCACCTTATCAGTGGTCACATAATATGTACTCAAAGACATTTTGACAAAGATCCTTTAACAGTTAAATGCTGCCACCTGGCCAATGTCTTGGAATCCTGTTATCCCCATCAATATCAGTGAGCCCAGTATCGTAAAGGCATCCCTTTACTGCCAGCCCTGGCCTAGAGGGAAGCAACTCATGAGTATCTTAGTGAATCTCACTAGCAGATTTCTAATTGGTTTGGTAAATGGTGTATCCACTGTGTCCTCCCTGGAGCACAGTCCTCTGGTTGGTTTTTCCAGCTGTAGTAAATATCCATCCTAGCATGACTGAGTCTTTTATATCTGTCTGACATGAAAATACTGTCATTTTTATCTTACTTGGTGTAAACCTCTATTTTTCCATGTTTCTAGTAATCATCCTAGAAACTTGTTTACACCATCCATGAGATAATATAAAACTATATTTAGTGTTGGGAGTCAGAAGGTCAAAAGTTAAGTCGAAAATGCATATTCAAATCACTATAAAAAACATTTTTTGAAAGTATAAGTTTTTACATTTTACTTATGGACAATAAATTCAAACCTTCTTAAAAAGTTGCTTGCAGAATTAACAGTTGATAGCTAACAGAATAATCTTGTTTCTAGATATAGGAGAAAGAGGAAGATATGAAAGTGGTTGGTAAATACTACTGATGGATAAAAAGGGAAGGCAAATTATGTAACTGATGCAGTTGATATATCATTTCTGGGATAAACCCTATCTTTATGTTTTCTTTCTTCTTCCTTCCTCCTTCTCCCTTCCTTCCTTCCTTCCTTTTCTTTCTTCCTTCCTCCCTTCTTTCCTTCTCTTTCCCCCTTCCTTTCTTCCTTCCTTCCTTCCTTTCTTTCTCTCTCTCCCCCTCTCTCTCTCTCTCTCTCTTTCTTTTTTCTTGCTTTTCCCTAATTTTTTTTAACAGATAACACAAACCCTGTGAAGCTCCATTAAATACTGTGATGTGGAAATACAAAATCTTCAGTATTCTGAAGTTCTGAGTCAAGAACTTAAAGCATCCAGGCAGTGAATCTGGGCAACTTTTAACTTAGAAATAGGAAGGTGATTATAAGAATTAACCAGCTGGTTAAGTGGTTGGTATCAAAGATTTGAATTTCATACTTTTCACTGTGAATTGTGACACCAAGATGATAAATGGATGCCAACAGTTCAAGTGCATTTCATGGAGATGGGAAAATAGCAGTTATTAGAAGCCTCAGAACTATAGCTATAATTATAATAATAATAGCTAATATATTAGCATTTATTAATGTTTGCTATGCTAAAACTTTATATTATTCATTTAACATATATCTTGCCACAATATGGAAGTACTGCAAAAATCCATGTTTTATTGAGGAATAATGGAATCACAGAGGTGATTTCTAAGTTGACAAAGGACACTGTATACATGGAAGATTAGATTCACACATAAGCATAACTGACTTAAAAGCCAGGATTCTCAACCAGTGGTTCTCCACTTATGTGGAGTGGCATGGCATACTGGTGAAATGCAGAATTGTCACATGTATGCAACCAAGATCTCATCCATATAAAAAATTAATTTCTGAACAACACAATGTATATATTATTACACAAATACCTGTCAGGTGGATTTTGAGCTGAGCAAGTTAAGCAGTGCTGGATAGAATGAAGTATAACATGCAGTAAGATTTAAAATAAGTGGCATATCAGGTTGTTGAAAAAATCATCTATTTATGGAGACCAAAGTTTGATTTATGAATATATAATACAAAAAGATCAAAGAAATAAACACTGAAATTCATATAGCAAGAGTGAATAATATCGTAACAGTGGTTGCACACATACACACACACAGACATGGTGAGATTTTGCTACACTGTAGGAATGTTATGTTATAAGCATTACTGACCTAGCTAGTGATTCCTTCTAGTAAATTGCCCCAAATCAGAGTATTTGAAAATATAGCATGAACTAAAAATATTTGGAAAACAACAAGATAGTTTTGCCAATATTCTGATTTTTCCAAACCTGATCCAAAGAATTATAGAGAAATTCTAGGGAAAGACAAGAAAAGATCAAGAAAAAAGAAATCTACAGAATCACATAAAAATAAGGACAATATTCAATTCAACACACAAAAATTCTATAAAATTGTAGGCACTCAGTGATTTTTAGGTGAAAAATACTTAAAAAGGGTTCATGAATAATACTAAGTTCTCTATATACTGCCTTAGAACATAATGACTACAAATGTAAATTGAAATGAATCTCCACACAAACAGATAAATAAAATTTAGGAGAAATCATTTTGAAGGAGATTTGAACAGATAAATTTTGTCATGGGAACATGGCAAAGGAATCGTGTGGTTTGTTTAAGAAACACACACACGCATGACAATAGGAAAGCAGGGTTGTTGAAATGCCTGGAGTTGAATATGTGATAAAGACAACCATCCACATATATAATATAGATGTATGGTGAAAACGAAAAGGAGGTGATAAACGGAATTAGAAGGATACCTCTGGGTTCAGTTCTCACCTCAACTTCCATGGCTCAGTAACTAAGCGTTTTTGTTGTAGCAAAACATTGTTTGCCCTAAAAAGCATGGTCATCTCTTAAAATGAAGAAGTAGCTCTGTTTGTGTTGTTGTTGTTGCTAAAAATATTTAATTCTAACACTACTGGCAAGGTGGAAGCATAAAAACTCTGAGAGAAACAGAAAATATTTCTACACAAGTAAAAATATTTGATCAGTTAGGAATTTAGGCATAGTCAAACATGATCCTAGACACTTATTTACTTTAAAAATTGGACTGACTAGCAAGACAAAATAGTAACTGAACTCTCCCCATTGATAAGAAATTAGAATCTTTAGAGCAACAAAATTCAGAGATAACTGCAATTTATCATTTTAAGCAATAAAACATTGACATTTATTTATTTACTTTATTCATTTAAATATATTCATACATGTCTCTGACATATTTAAGCCATTATTTTATTTAACATTTTTTGCTCACTCAGTATATTGACTACTTAACACACTGTTGATAAGTACTGTTGAGAATACAGGTTGCTTTCTGATTTAAGAGTTACTAAAATAAAACTATGGCAATGCCTCTTTTTTTTTTTTTGCGGTACACGGGCCTCTCACTGTTGTGGCCTCTCCCGTTGCGGAGCACAGGCTCCAGACGCGCAGGCTCAGCGGCCATGGCTCACGGGCCCAGCCACTCCGCGGCATGTGGGATCTTCCTGGACCGGGGCATGAACCCGTGTTCCCTGAATCGGCAGGCGGACTCTCAACCACTGCACCACCAGGGAAGCCCAATGCCTCATTTTTGAAGAATTCCTTAAAAGTTATTTTTGAAAGAGGACTATTTTATATTGAAGAATTTAAAGGGTTTTTTTTCTAATTATAATCATTTAATTACATTTTACACTTATAACTTAATTACAAACTATATAATTAAATAATTTCAGGGTGTTTAACTGAGTTCAGTATGCAAGAAAAAAAGATTTATCCGACATTCAAGCAATCCATTTGCTTTGTTCCACATATTGTTGTAAGTCTGTGGAGATACATATACCCATATATGTATGATTTGTCCCTTCTTTCATGGAGCTAACATTCTAGTGAGGGAAGGCAGACAACGAACAGGCAAATGAAGACACTATATAGGGGGTGATAAAATTATGGAAACATAATGAAGGAAGGTGACAGAGAAAGAGGATAGGAGTCATGGGGGACTTTTCTATGAGGGTATTTTGAGCAGAGACCTTCAGAAAGAGGGAAAAATCTTGCACATATATTTGGTGGAAAATTCTAGGTAGAGGGAAGAGTAAAAGAAAAGCCCTAGGTGTAGTCATGTCCTGGGACTTATGTCAGAAAAGTATGGATGTTAGTATGGTGGGATTGAGCTTTGAAATTAGTAATATAAATGAGTCAAAAAATACATACTCTTATTCCATATGAATATTATATATAAATATCATATATATGTTTATTTTCCAAACTTACTTTTGCGAATAGTCACATGACAAAGATGATTAACTAGTACTTGAAGAATGTTGTAAAATTTTAACATGTGAACTTAAAAATCCTGAGAAATAGATACTTTCAGTCTTAAGAAAAGAAAAAAAAATATGGAGAACCACTTCTATGATTCCAACAATTCCGACCAACAGCAAGAAAGGAACTGAGACACAATGACCAGTATTAAAATGTCCTTTACTATTATAGCCTTGGCATGTCTCACATGGACTGTTCTTATAGTGGGGATTGGAAATGTTTTCTTTTCCTTTGAGATAGAGCAACTCATGATATATGGATTTCAGAAACTCTTTCACAGAGTCATTCGATTCCATTTATTTCAAATACCACTGCCTCGAGGGTAATAAATATGCAACTGCCCGTAGACACAATGAAGTATTTAATCTTGAGCAAAAGGTTGTTGAGTTGTTAAACATGAAAGCCACAGAAAGTGTTTCTCTGCTCTGAGGAAAATAAAATTCTATTCTGGATACTTGTGTCCAAAAATGAACAAGGAGATTAAGGCCAAATGTGGACTTAGGAAGATTAAATGAATTTATTGTATCCTGTGATTTTTCTTTTTAAAGCAGACCCTGTAAAACGAAATTCAATATTTTTCAGAAAGGAAACTGGTTGGAAGAAACAGATACAGAGCAATGTAACTTTACAAATGCTAGTATTCACATGAATCTTAAAATTAGAAGTTAAAAGTGGGATAAAATTTGAATAATATTAGGGGAGCAGACAGTCTTTTTCACTTCATTCCCTGGTGTTCTGCCCAAATGAATATAGACAAATTCAGTAAAAGTCTAAAAGAAAAATTATATACATACGGGAAGGTAAATTTTCTTCCCTCCTTTTCTTTTGCTTTGTACTCTTTAAATCCCCAACTCAACTCAGTGATGAAGTCCGTCAGAAAAAAAACAATTATAGGGAGCATATTAGAGAACATTTATCTGAACAACGACCAATAAAAATCATAAGAGAAACTTGCTCTGAGAAATACACTATTAAAAACTGTTTAGTCATTCACTATGAGAAATAAGGGATTACTAGATTCCTTACATTCATTGGCAATGTGCTTTTAAAAATACAATATTGAAATACCAGCAAATAGGAGACATGATGAAACTAAAGGCATATAGGACTAATGAAAAAAGAGCCCTTTCTATGCTTATGTAGGCTAGTTCCACAATATAAAGAAAATACATTATAATTTCTTTAAAATTATATTCTGAGCATGCTAATATACACACAATATTAGGACAGCTGAAGTTATTAATAACTCCATTTTATAAAAATTGGAAATCATTACAGTAAAATAGAATAATAATTATGGTCAAATAAAACATCTTATGATTCACAATTCAGTGGCTTGGGGAGGGACTAGTAAAGCTCAATAAGGTCTAACAGGGCTGCTTTCTAACTAGAAAGAAGCTTTATCTGTCACCTGTATACAAGCTGCACAATTTGTACATGCTCTGGACTCTTCTATTAGCAAAAAATCACCTTGAGGTGTTTATATTATATTATAGATTTTGTTTAGTGAAGCTTTCTATAAAGTATGTAGAAAGAGTAAATATTTTAGATTTTGCAGGCTCTATGGTCTCTGTCTCAGCTACTCAACTCTGCTAATACGGTGAGAAGGCACTCCTAGACAGTACATAAATGAGTAAGGTGTTCAACAAATAAATGAATAAATGCGTTCAAATTAAACTTTATTTACAAACATAGGCAGTGGGCCAGATTTAACCTGAAAACCACCACTGGCCAATTCCTGTTCTGAATAAATCTATAAAACTTTGTCAAAAAATTTAATACAGGATACATAAATAGCAACTATCAACTGAATTATATATAAAATAAGTAGTCAAGTAATAAAATTTGTTTCTCTTTTGACACTTGAAACAATTGACTGTCAAAGGATAAGTTTACCAGGTATATTCTATCTCACTAGAAATATATAGTGAAATATATTCTATCTCACTAGAAAAACTAAACTTCAGTAAGCAATTAGAATATCAGTATAATGAGTCTTTCTGAGTTAGTACAATTGGTGGGGGGGGGGGTTCCACTTCTGGTATGTCTGAGGAAGTTCCTGCTAGACCTATCTTCACACAGATCACTCTGAACAAAATACGAAGGCACTGGAGTGTGAACAAATACAGCAGATTAAGGAGAGGAGTCAAATATCAAAAAAAGTAAATGGCTTGGACTAGCTTTACAGTTGTATGCTGGCTTTAAGTTTTAAGGAAGATCTCTGTGGCACAAAAATGGAAAGTGTAGTACAGGACTATATATGAAATGGATAAACAACAAGGAACTGCTGTATATCACAGGGAACTAGATTCAATATCTTGTAACAACCTATAATAGAAAGCAATCTGAAAAATAATATATATCAGTATGTATAACTGAATCACTTTGTTATACGCCTGAAACATTGTAAATCAACTATACTTTAAAAAATATGCAGTATTTTCAGCCTGAAAAAGCAGAAGACAGAGTTTGGGGCAATGACAGTGGTTATAAAATGAAGGATGAAGCTGAGAGAAGAGAGAACCAAAGTGAAGGAGCCCCAAATTCTATATATAAACTCTGCTGTATCTCTCACTTAGTATGAACTGCACATGCTAGAGACAGACTTCAGCTAGAGAGAAAAGACCTAACTTGGTATTTGTTAGTTGCCTAAGAGAGAGTTTGCATTTTCATTAAGGAATGACAAAGTTAAATGCCTACTAAACCATACAAACCAAAAAGTCAACAATTTTTGGACTAATGTCACTTTCACAATGTTCAGGATATAACCAATTACTCTACATACAAAGAACTAAGAATGTGTGACATATTCTGTAAAAATAATGATTGATTTATGGAACAACCAAGCAAAAAATTGGTAAGATATGGATGATTTGAATAGCACCACTAATTACCTATTTTGATTTTTATACAACACTATCCCAATAGCAACAGCAAAACAAATTCCAAGGAAATAATGAATTTAAGTGCAGAAATCAATAAAATAGAAAACAGACCTCTAGCAGAATAGCTCAACAGAGAAAATTTCCTTCGTTAAATGTTGCAAAGATTAACAAAATTTATGAACTTGTAAGCTGATTGATCAAGAAAAGATGTTAAGAACACAAATTACGGCTATTAATAATTAAAGGGTGGTTATCAGTGCAGGTACATACAGAATAAGAGGTTATGAACAATTTTCTGCCAACAACTTCAATAATTTAGATGAAATGGACAATTTTCTTGAAAAATGTAACTTACTGAAACACACAGGAAACAAAGGGCAAAATTTGAATAACTCTATGTCTAGTAAGTAAACTGAACCCATTTTCATAAATTTTCCAATAAGAAAACTCCAAAACCAGATAATATCACCGTAAATTCTTTCAAACATTTAAAGAAGAAATAATATCAATCTTGCACAAGTTCTTTCACAATATAGAGGAGAAGGGAACAATTTCAAAATTTAAAAAATTAAAATAAAATAATTACTAGAGACTGATATAGTACCCCTATAAACCTATAGACAAGCTTAACTAAAATTATTGTAGAAAATCAAATCCAGCATTATAAAAGGGTAATGTATCATAGCCAATAGATTTTGTCACAGGAATGTAAGATCAATTGAACTTTCCAGAGTCAACTGATGTAGTCCATTGTGTTAACAGAATAACAAAGAAAAAGTACAAATTAAATTTCAATAAATGAAACAAAGCATTTGATAAAGTTTGACACTCCTTCAAAATTAAAATGTGTAGCAATTTGGTAATCAAAGGAAATTTCCTCTACCTGAAAAAGGACATTCATGAAAAACCTAAGGCTAACATGACATTTAACACTGAAAATTTGAATACCTTCTCTGAAGTAGGGAACAAGAAAAAAACGCCTATTCTCACCACTTCTGTGGAGTTCCTGGCCACTGCAGAAAGTGAGAAATAAAGGCATAAAGGTAAGAGTGTAGAAGTAAACCTATTTGCAGAAGCCATGTTGTTTACATATAAAATCATCAGAAATCTACAGTATTATTACCAGAACTAATCAGTGAATTCAGTAAGATATCAAGATTCAGGATTAATAAACAGAAAGTAATTATTTTTTTATACTATCAACAAAATATTTTAAAAATTCTATTAAGGACTTCCTTGGTAGCACAGTGGTTGAGAACCACCTGCCAATGCAAGGGACACGGGTTTGATCCCCAGTCCAGGAAGATCCCACATGCCACAGAGCAACCAAGCCCGGGAGCCACAACTACTGAGCCTGCTCTCTAGAGCCTGCGAGCCACAGCTACTGAGCCCATGAGCCACAACTACTGAAGCCCGTGCACTCTAGGGCCTGTGCCTCCCTAGCCCATGTGCTGCAACTACTGAAGCCCATGCACCTAGAGCCCGTGCTCCGCAACAAGAGAAGCCACCGCCATGAGAAGCCCGCGCACCACAATGAAGAGTAGCCCCCTCACTGCAACTAAAGAAAGCCCGCACGCAGCAACGAAGACCCAATGCAGCCAAAAATAAATAAATAAATAATGATAATAATAAAATAAATAATAATAATAATAGAATTCTATTGAGTGTCAAGGAACATAAAGAATTTAAAAATAAATACAACAAAATATGTGCCAAGACCTCTACACTAAATGAAGAATTGAATAAACAGTAAGAAAAGTCATTGTCATGGACTGAGAGACTCCATATTGGTAAGAAGTCAATTCCTCTCAAATAGATATACAGATTCCACGCAATGTCAAATCAAAATCTCAGCAAAATTTCTTTAGTAATTGACAATCTGATTCTAAAATGTGTATGGAGAAGCAAAGAACCTAGAATATTGAAAGCTATCTTGAAAAACAAATCTGGAGTATTTAGACCACCTGTTTTCAAACCTTGTTATAAAGCTACAGTAATCAAGAGAATGCAGTTTTGGCATAAGAATCAAACTACACATTAATAAAAGAAAATAGAAAGCCCAGAAATAGACCCACATTTACACAATTTAATTTTCAACTTAGGCTTCAAACCTAGCTGATGGGGCAAAAAAAGACTTTCAACAAATATTGCTGGAATTGCTGGATATGTACATAAGCATAATAATAGTAACACTGATGCCTACCTTGTATTCTACAAAAAATTTTAAATTGAGATGGAACACAGGTCTATATATAAAGCTTAAAACTATAAAACTTATAGAGGAAAACATACTTATAGAGTATGTTTTCTTGATTTGGAGGGTTTGGTAAATATTTCCTAGATAAGTCATAAAAATAATTCTAAAAAATGATAAATTAGACTTTATTAAAATTAAAAACTTATAGAATGAAACTTTAAGAAAATAAATAAAGAAGCTATAGTCCTTGTGAAAGTATTTACAAAAATATATTTTTGACAAAGTACTGGTATCTAAGTATCATAGGAGACTATGAAAACAACTACAACTCAATAGTAAAAATGACAAACAGTCCAATAACAAAAATGGGCAAAATCTTTGAACAGACACTTCACAAAAGAAGATATGGAAACAACAAATAAGCACATGGAAAGGTGTCAACAGCTCAGTATCATTAGATATCAGCAAAATGCAAATAAAAACCACAAGCTACTGCTATATATCCACCCAAAGTGACTAAAGCAAAAGAGACATACCACATGAAATATTGACAAATATGTAGAACAACAAGAATCTCCATATATTCTTGGTGGAACTTCAAAATACTAAGCCACTTTGGAAAAATTTTGGCAATTTTTTTAGGAAATTACACATATATGTACCTTACAGCTCATTAATTCTAATCCTAGACATTTATTCAAAAGAAATGAAAGTAAATGTCATAAAAATTTGTATAAGAATGTTCATAATAGCAAAGAACTGGACACGGCCGCAATGCCCATTGATAAGACAATTAATAAACTATACTATATTCATAAGATGATATATTTTTAGTCAGCATATTCAACAATATGGATGAATTTTGAAAGCTTTACACTAAATGAAAAAAGTCTATTAAAAAATGTACATATTGCATAATCATTCTACACTTATGAACTTCTAGAAGAGGCTAATTGAATATACAGTGGAAATTAACAATAACAATTCTTACCTGGGGATGTGACACAGATTGACTAGGAAAGGACAAGAGGCAACTTTTGGGGGTGGAGGTGATGATGACTGTACATTGCTAGAGAGTTGTGTTATGTAGGTATATGGCAAAATTCAGAGAATGTGCATTAAAATGAGTGCATTCCATTTTACATACATTTTACATCATAAGAAAAGCTAAGCCAATATTAAAGGCTATCTAGTAATATACATTCTTACACCTTAAGGGGAAAGTATCTACAGTTTATTTTTGAAACGCACCAAGAAAAACATAAATCTGGCCAGTGGATGCATAGACAGATAAATACATGGATAAATATATGACAAATCAAATATAGTACAATGATAATGCTAGGACTTAGATGGTGTGTATACAGGGCATCTCTATAAAATTTCTTCAACTCTGGAAATTTTTATAATAAAATTATAAAATACAATAAAATATTAAATTATTGAGCCTTTTTATGATCTTAGTTTGTTCTAACAGCCTGAGACTTTGTCCTCCTTCAAAACTTGTTGGATTGAGTGGGTTGGGAGAAGGGGACGCTGAATTAACAACAGAGTAGTAGAACCTGCTGTGCAATGACTCCAGCAAGACATTTTGTAGCTGTAGCTTATTTTTGTTTTTATGGCAAAAAACACAGCATGAAGTCTCATTTCTACAAATGTGAAGTCAGTAGGTATTTACCGTCCCGTGTAACAGAATCATTCATGATTTGATGAAGGTTGTAGCACTCCTCACACTTATCGGTATGTATTGGTATATGGTAGAGAGGATGTATTTACATATGCATTAGGGAATTTACTGAGACACACTGAAACTATTTTCCTTTGACAATTCATTTTATCAGAACCTTTTAAAAGGTAGAGATGATTCCACCTGAAGTTCGTCTTCTGACTTGAAAATATATGAAGGGTTCTAAGTGAAAATTTTCCCTAAAAGAAGCTGCAATCTGGGCTGGTGATACCTGCAATCACACCAAGGGGCTTAAGGTTTTGTGGGTATCCCAATCTCAGGCACACTATAGGGACGAGCCTAGAAATATTCCCAGACAAAATGACCTGCTTTGAAGATAAAGTATATTAAGGTGAGCTAAGATTGTTCAAACTCTGGAACATGACACCAACTTGCAAATTATGAAATGAAATGGACCTATAAAGTTTGTGTCAGGATTCTTTGGGAAGGCTGCTCTGTGGTGAGGCAGTAATGAAATTATAGGTTCTGGAGGACAGATCATTTTTATAATAATTTACCTGCCTCATATCTGTTGTCAGAAAGATGCATCAATCACTTTGACTTGACATCCAAACTCTTGGCTCTCTGATCCTTTAGAGATGACGTGGGAGGAGTAGGCACCCCAGGAGTCGAGATTATATCCCATGATCTATAAATGAGTTCGCTATGAAAACATTTCACCTTGTCATAGACAAATATAGAGTGATCTCAGGAACATTTCAGTGCCCTGGGAATTGTTCCCTCATCATCACAAGGCTTCAAGCTATTTTCCAACCCTGAAATTTTGTAGCTTAAAGTTCTATCTGGGAAAGTACGTGAAACTTTCTAACTTCCATATTCAAAACACTCACTTCAAGGAGGTTGTAAAGCTACAGGGAAGAGGTAGCCATAGACTCTTCATGGATGACAGTAGTTACGCGGGCCTCTCACTGTTGTGGCCTCTCCCGTTGCGGAGCACAGGCTCCGGACGCGCAGGCCCAGCGGCCATGGCTCACGGGCCCAGCTGCTCCGCGGCACGTGGGATCTTCCCGGACCGGGGCACAAACCCGTGTCCCCTGCATCGGCAGGCGGACTCTCAACCACTGCGCCACCAGGGAAGCCCCAATGACAGTAATTTTATTCCTCCTTATTTGCTGGCTAACCATATCTGCCCAGTTTATGAAGAACTGAGAGGGTTATCTGGTGTCAGTTTTGGGGTTTCATCCCACCTCTCTCCTAGTTCCAACATGTCTCTCCACATAATACTGCACGTTTGTTTCAAGTAACAACAGCCTCTTATTAAAATAAATGAGTAATGTAATTTCCAAATTCAACTAATAATTATCGATCAGTAACATATTATTCATTTAGACAATTTGCTAATTCTATAGCTTACATATTTTATCAAACAAATATTTGCTTTCAAATTTATTTTCTAACACAGAGAATTTGAATTAAATAAAATGGGTTAAAATCACAGTTTGAGTACTGAAATGGAAAAAGATAAAAGAGATTTTTACTTTTCTTTTAATATATTTTCCTTCTCTAAGAGGGGCCCCTCTTGAGGTTTCAGAAGCTCCATATTGTCTGGTATTTGTAAACAAATGGGAATTAAATGTCAGATCCATGCCACATTATATTAGCTGAAACTAAAGTCAGTTTAATTTTTTTCCAGTTGAGTTCAATCTTTGCGACCCTTTGTCCTTCAGTTTTAACAAGGAGAATAGAGTTCATTTAGAGCAGAAAAACTTCAGAGAAACTTAAGAACATAAAAAATAAGACCCTTGTATCCACTGAACAACTTTACTAAGTCAGAGTGATCTAAGCTGATAGCTTTAAAATAGCTTGCTTGCTGAATTACAACTAAATTAAAAAATCTATGCCTAATATATCTTCACAGCTGAGATAGCTAATTTATGTAAAATAGAGTTGTAACATGGCTTTCTTGGAGATTGTGAAAAAAACTGTCCAACCAAGACTTCCAAGTCCCAAGTCCAAAAATGGTGAATAGTGTTTCTATAATCACAATGAAAAGAGCAAGTATAAAACATATTACGTTCCACTGAAAAGTTACACATTGATTATAAGAATATGGCATCAGTTTCATGACCTAGTTACACTATGCTCACTTGCAAGGATTTTTAAAATGAAACATATTTAGTAGATTAATATCCCATCTTGCATCGTGAAGTTAGACTGTATATATGTAACATATATATTACCATTGTTAAATAATGTCATTATTTAATTAACGAAGTGTAAGGAGTGGCTATATTGAAAGCATGAGAAGTCAAGTAGAGATAAAGGAAGCTATTATGGTAGTAAAATTTAATAGATTCAAAAGTGATGCAATTGTTGTACACAAATCAAACAATATCAGGACTAAGGAGCCTCTAAAGTAAATATTTTGAAATGTTATCAACAACCCAATGCATATAAGTATTTTAGCCAAACCTCAACACAAAATATTTTTTCCAATAGAATGTAGGGAATGATACTTCAGTCTTTTTTCTAATATGCTTGATTGAAAGTGATTCTCTTTTTTAGAGTATTATAGTTTTATTGCCTAGATTTATGTGTTTTTAACTGAAAAACAACTACAGGTCTTGTGTTACTATTATCATAAGTAGAATTTATCATTTCATAATTTATAGGATACTTGATTGCTCTGTCATTTTTTCTGACCAGACTGAATATAGAAAAACTCTGCCAGGGGTAGATCTCTCTTCTGGTCACATTCTGGATAGGCATACCTGTCTCACTACCCACTCCCCTTTAACACCTTTAAATTATATGAATTTGTGGTAGAGAATCTCAATATTCCCTGATATCCATCTTCACATTCTTTCTCAGTAATAGAATCCTCAATAATACCCAGAAGAAGGAAACCTGCAGCTAAAGGTGGACAAGTGACCATGCTCTAGGTAGTGAGACATAAGCAGAATTGTTGGGTGTAAAGTTTAGGAAGTGTCCTTAAAAAGAGGCACTTTTTTCTTCTTCTCTTCATTCTTCTTTAATCCTCCTTTTGTGTTACTTTTTTTTTTTTTTTTTTTTTTTTTGCACTACGCGGGCCTCTCACTGTCGTGGCCTCTCCCGTTGCAGAGCACAGGCTCTGGACGCGCAGGCCCAGCGGCCATGGCTCACGGGCCCAGCCGCTCCGCGGCATGTGGGATCTTCCCGGACCGGGGCGCCAACCTGTGTCCCCTGTACCGGCAGGTGGACTCTCAACCACTGCGCCACCAGGGAAGCCCTGTGTTACTTTTTACTTAAGAGATATAAGGACAAAATTCAAGAAACTGTCTTGGATCATGAGGTAGAAGCCATCTATGATCTCACAGTTTCTGGAGTCAGAAGTTCAGGCATAGTTTAGGCTGGTCTTCTGTTCAGGGTCTCAAAGACTGTAATCAAGGTGTCAGATGGGACTGTGGTCTCCTCTGATGCTTGAGGGCCTCTTCTAGGCTCATGTGGTTGGCAGAATTCTGTTCCTAGCAGTTGCAGGACTGAGGCACTCAAATCCTAAAGGCTGCTGCCATTCCCTGCTTTGTGCCCTTCTCCATAATATGCCAGTTTGCTCCTTTGAAGCTAACAGGTGAATGTCTCTGCTCTTTCAAGTCTAACTTAGGGAAAGTCTGGGACCTCTTTTAAAGGGCTCATCTGATTGTCAGGCCCACAAAGGATAAGCTTCCTTTGAAAACTCAAAGTCAACAGATTAGGTACCTAAATTGCAAAATCCATTTACCTTTACCTTTTTCATATTCTATTGGTTAGAATAATGTCACAGTTTCTGCCTACCAAGAGAATTATATAGGGTATGTACACTAGTGTGCAGGATTCTTAGGGGTCATGTTAGAATTCTGTCCATGACACTGACAATTTTGTAAAACCACAAAGTAAATTGTTAGAATAGTTCTGGCTGCTGAAACTTGTCTTTCTTCTGCACAAGAAATATTTATATCTTACTTATCCTGCTGATCTTCATGTTTTGAACACTTGCAGTCAAATCTAATTCTAACAATACAGTGATTATTCTCCCCTTTGTTACATACAGTAGACAATAACACCACACAGCTGTTCACCTGTGTCTCTTTATTTTTTCCTGGTACCTCTTACCCTGTTCATCTTAAGTTCTTCTCCCGGTGACCTTGTTAGCTGTTTTTTGGATAATTATCCATCTAAGTTGGATAATTCATGTCTTTTCCTCTCTTGGCTGTGAAACTAATTGCTAGTTTGGAATTGGCTTCATGAAAATATTTTATAATTTGTTTTGTCTTGGCTCTAAGTCATGGAAAAATGGCATTTTGCCATAAATACTTGGGAAAAACAATATTTATATTATGCTTCCCCTGTCCCACTCCAGTTTGTTTTTTCTCACTTTATTTTCCATCGGTAAAGAACAAGATTATTGGCCACAATATATGTAAGGCATGGGTTTAGAATATTATTTGGGGAGAGAGGGTCCTGTTTTATCTCTTCTTTCTTCAGTGCTTCTAGAATAATACACTGTTTAATTCACAAAAAGTAAAATAAAAAATAAGCATTCTAGGAGATAGGATAAAGCTGAGAATTTCTTAATATCCTAGAAGTTTTTTGCATACCTTTCTAAAATGATGGAAAAAGATGGGCAGTCTCCCTATTTATACTTCCTCCATTGCCTCTCCTGGGGTCTTCTAATTAAGCTTTTTTTGACTCCCTCAGTTTATTGGGGACCTTAACTGTGAACTCAATTTCCAGATATTTCAGGACTATCATTATGCACACTGTCTCTGAGAAATTCTCATTCATGAGTTTCAGTTTCTCTGAAAGTCACAGGTCATAAGCAGACACCAGCTTTGAATCTGAAAACTGTAAATAAAAATATATGGTTGGGCTTCCCTGGTGGTGCAGTGGTTGAGAGTCCGCCTGCCGATGCAGGGGATGCGGGTTCGTGCCCCGGTCCAGGAAGATCCCACATGCCATGAAGTGGCTGGGCCCGTGAGCCATGGCCGCTGAGCCTGCGCGTCTGGAGCCTGTGCTCCGCAGCGGGAGAGGCCACAACAGTGAGAGGCCCGTGTACCGCAAAAAAAAAAAAAAAAAAAAAAAAAAAAAAAAAATATATATATATATGGTTAAGGCAAACTGATAGGGATACACATCAGTCTACTGTTTCTATTAGCTTCCACAAGTCCCCAGATTTTGATAGCTAGCAATATTCTTAGGAAATTACCTATCACATTTCCTTATAGAGGAATTGTACACATACATTTTGATGGAAAGAAGCAGGAAGTAAGATTTGGGAAGATTTGAATGATGGCTCCTAATCACCTCCCCTCAAGAGTCCTTGAAAGGAAACATGAAACAATGCTTTTGGAAAATGATGTTTAACATAATTAAAAAATTTCAATTGGTGCTTAGAAACCAAGAGAAACTTGAACTCCTCAATAAATTCATGTCAGATAAGCTCTGATACTATTCTAAATATAGTCACTTAGATACTAGTAAGCTTTCCCTAAATTTACTTTCATTAAAAATTTATCTTCATCTTCTGTTAGCTTATATGAATATCAAATTCAAGTTTATTTCAAAGTTTTCTTTAAGATATCAACTAAACTTAAAAAACAATTTCAAAGATAAGGCAAAGTCCAGAAAAGTGTAATAATGTAAAACCAAGAGTACGTGGATTTAACACTACTTTCAAGATAAAATAT
The DNA here is from genome assembly GCF_964374135.1 of Grampus griseus. Taxonomy (NCBI): domain Eukaryota; kingdom Metazoa; phylum Chordata; class Mammalia; order Artiodactyla; family Delphinidae; genus Grampus; species Grampus griseus. The sequence continues at coordinate 134,425,883 of NC_138997.1, read as the reverse complement.
ACTTAGAAATTCTGTATTATCTAATAATTGTATGGGATCAATAGGCATTTACTATAGCTATATAGGCATTTACTTTCTTTTTAACCGTTACATATATATTATCTATGAACATTTTAAAACACGCTAGCTCTGATGCATACATTCACCAACCATATCAGTTAGGATTTCAACAGGAAATCACGATCACTAAGGGATATTAGAAAATCAGGAACTTATTATAGACGTTAGTTGTTACACAATTGTTGGAGGAACCGAAGAATTAAAGGACCAGAAAGGATTACGAAAATGTCACCAAATAGCGCTAATGTAGATGAAAAAGGCAGAACTGGCAGGAAGCTGCAAGGGTGGAACCACAAAGTGGGCAGGGTAGATATCCTTGGAAAGTTGTTGGCTCTTCATTGCTGCTGTCTCTGTGAGTTGACAGCTAAGCATCTAGTTGCTCAGTATGGCCAGAAATTGATGAGGTGAGCTGGCCATGGAGCAAATTGAGAACAAGCTAAAACTCTGCATCTGTCTCTCACTGCTTAAACTAATGACAGCTTTCAAAGTACAATGGCTTTTGTTTCACCTTCTTCTCCCCAACTTCAAACAACTACCTCTTGTGGTCAATCCTTACCTGAAACCACACAAGGAAGAAAATTCTGGAACGCATCATATTTTTCCAGTTTAAATTGTCACAATACAAAATTACCCACTAACCCTGTTTCACCTTTTCAGGGTGAAAGCTGCCTTGATTTCACTTGCATTGTGAACATTTGGAAATCAACTTCTCCTAACCTGCACTGAGTAGGATGAGGAAATAAAGTGCCTGGGAGGGTAAGTTAATTTCCCAAAGACACACAGAGAGTTAATGTTTAAACAAGTTCATTATTTTAACTCCCAGTCCAAGGTCCTTCCTTTTCTAACATGACAATGATAACTTTCTTCACTTAGGAAAGGGACTTTACATTGTGTCATTGCAAAACTGGTGGAGAAAAAAAAAAAAACAGTAGTAAATAAGGTAATTTGCAGACGTGTGGAGATAAAGTCTGTATAAATTTTCATATTAACTACTCTATCTTCTAAAAGACAAAATTAAATACCCTCTTTTCTTCTGTCAAGTTTCCATTTATAACAGACCATTACTAGGACTTTCTTTTAAGTCATTTTAAGGTATCTCATCATTTTATGTTTCTTTGTCCATACTGTACTATATGAATTATTAAAGATTAATGCATCTATATTTTGAGTGACCAGCCATGCCTGATGGTTTTAAATATGAAGCCATTCTTTTCTCCTGGTTTAATGATAAATTTACATTATAATTAACAGCCAAAGAATTCCTTTTTATGCCACATAATGATGACTGCCTTCAGCTTTGCTTTTTAGAAAGCACATCATAAAACACAGGGAAAATATATTTATTCTTAATATCCACACTTATGTATTTAATGAACATTACTGAATTTTTCAAGTACTTATTGGGAATGGAGGAGAAATATTTGTGCACTATTATTTTATTTCAGTCTTAGAAAATGCAGCCTTTGGCCGATGCCGGAATGTTAATAATTAGCACCTCTATTAGAAGTCAGCTCCTGCTTTTCAAGCAGCATTATGCCGGGAAGCTATGTTTCCCAAGTGAATGAAGAATTATACAGTTTTATTAAAGAAGAGCCTTTCCTTTGAATACAATTTTAAGAAAATCTTCAAAGGAACAAATTTAAAGCCTCAAATCAGGGCACAGCACTAATTAGTGTGTAACAATGATTTAGGCAGCGAGCACCAGGCCTTGTTAATTTTCCAGACCCATTCTGTAGTCTCTTTGCTGTATATTTCTTTTGATAAGTCAATTTCATCTAGGTGCAGCTTTTTATAGTTTAACCACTGTCATAACACTTCTAAAGTTTTAGAAGATCGTACATACTGATGCTGAAATCTGGCAATTATCTTCTAACTCTGCATTCCGACAACTAATTTTATGGCTCAGCTTAAAATGCTTAATTCAATTTCAAGTGTTTTGCATTTATAATATTACTTTAAGTGGCATGTCTCTGAATAAAATAATGTAACTACCTATTTGTTTATGTAACCTTCACACTTAGAAATAAAAATGTACATCAATCATCAATTATAAATCAAGTTATTTAAGATTTAAGGGTGTCAGGTAAATAAGTTCTCTTGAACGCATTTCATCTCGCAATGCCTCTTAGGAATTAGAAAACTTAAAATATCAGCTTTGTAATTTTAAAATGTGATGTACTACAAATGTGTTATCAGAATAAATTGTTTTCTTCATTTAGTAAGTAGTGAAGTATTGATCTGAGAATGCCATGGGAAATTAGAAAACAGTAACAGCAGTAAGCCATATAACTGTGATTTATGACTTCAGCAATATTAAGTAGGAATTGATTACTATTAAGGTCAATATCAAGATTCGTTGACTCAGATATTCATTGTGACTACGGCTAAATTGGGAAACAGCGCTGACTTCAAAAAAACATATATCTTCCTATGGATAAAAATATGCCAATATATCCTGCCATCCTGTTATCACCTATTATGAGAATTCAATCTCTGAAGCATGATAGATATTTTGCGATTTAAAAAGCATCTACTGTTGCCTCTAACTCTTGGTGTCTGCATCATTAATGACAGTATATTAGATTATTTCAATCAAAAATTGGTATTTGTATCAAATAAAAATGAATCATAACTACAGTCCACTTCAGAATTTTTAAGGGATTCAAACTACCTTACACAGTACCCTAAGGAAGACATTACCACAAAACCCATAGCACCAGGGCAAACAGATGTACACCCATTCCATAACAGCTTAGGAAATGGGTACAGATGAATGAATATATTACTAAATAAAGTAAGACAATGTGATCTAAGGAGTTAAACATTAAAGGCATGCATATAAGACAGACATGCTAGAAAACAAATATAATGTGTACTAATTTGAAGAACTGTGTTAATTTATAGCCCAGCTTACCTAACATGTTCAATTAAAATTTTGAACAATTCCAGCCGTTTCCACAACTTGTCCCAACTTCTTTCCCCCCATTTCTTTGCTAGCTTTTTTTTTTTTCCATTCCAATTTGTGATTGTTTTCACTTTGAATTGGATCAATATACTTGTCTTTTAGAACTGGTCACATGACTTGCAGATAGAGCATATTACTTGAAACTCCAGCTAGACTTGAATAGTTTATGAAATATTTATTGGGCACTTGTTATTGCAAAACATAAATAAGACACTCAAACCAGAGGACATGATGACATTATACCTGGCATACTAAAAACAACAACTGCAGCAGCTACAACACCGAAAGAAAAGAGGAACAGATAGAACTATTCCCTAGTGAATGTTTTTTAAACTGAAGCGGTAGAATCAGCAAGGTTCAGTGAAGATGCCTTGGAAACTATCAGGGCTAGGAGTTAGGCAGCAAGGATACAGCTGAGTAATAAGCATTCATGGCACTCCCCTTTTTTGTCAACAGTGTATTGATTTAAAGAGAAATGTGAAAACAAGTGATTGCAGTAAAATAGTGGTACCCTACAATTTTACTCCTAAATACTGATCAGTAGGTCGTCACATATAACCAATTTTTAAATTTATATATTTAGTGTCTTCAAAAACCCACTCAAGGGCTTCCCTGGTGGCGCAGTGGTTGAGAGTCTGCCTGCCGATGCAGGGGACACGGGTTCGTGCCCCAGTCCGGGAAGATCCCACATGTCGCGGAGCGGCTGGGCCCGTGAGCCATGGCCGCTGGGCCTGCGCGTCCGGAGCCTGTGCTCTGCAACGGGAGAGGCCACAACAGTGAGAGGCCTGCGTACCGCAAAAAAAAAAAAAAAAAAAAAAAACCCAAAAAAAACACTCAAATTATTGAGTTGACAACAAACTCAGTAGGACCCTGTTTTTTTCTGGTTCATATCAGACTACAAAGCAGTTATAGAAGTAGCAGGAAAAAGAATACTTAAATAGACTCTAGTGCCTAACATAGTATTGAATTATTGAACTGCCAGATATGTCTGCTTCAAGGATAATATGAGTAAAATATGTTGTATTATATCAACAAAATATGTGTGTATACATATATGTACACATATGTACATACATACATATATATTGAGAGAGAGAGAGAGAAAGATTTAGAGATTTTAAGGAATGGGACAATGCAATTATGGAGGCTTGGTGAGTCCATAATCTGATGGGGTAGTCCAATAGGCTGGACACTCAGGGCTCAGGGAAGAGTTCAGTTCAAGTCCAAAGGCAGTTTCCTGGCAGAAGTCCTTCTTGAACATGGGAGGAGGTCAGGCTTTTTCTATCAAAGTCTTTAACTGAGTGGGTGAGGCCCACCTATATTATGGAGGGCAATCTTCTTTGCTAAAAGTCTACTAATTTAAATGTTGATCTCATTCAAAAAATACTTTCAGAGAAACATCCAGAATAATGTTTGACCAAATATCTGGGAACCATAGCCCAGCCAAATTAACACATAAAATTAACCATAACATCTCTACCATTGAATTTATACATTATAGGGCACAATATAACTCTTCTTAACAGTTCAATATAAGGCACCTAACTTGCAAAAATAGTCATAATTATTTCATTGCTAAACACTAAGAGAAATATGTTAAATATGTCAAAGGTAAAGAATGAAAAATAAAACACATATCTGTGAATACAAAGTATAAAATTTATATATTTCTTTCAAAATTAAAATGTTTACCATGAAAATTATAGAATATCATTAGGCTATTATCTAAAAATCGTCATATATGGAGATATAAATTTTAAAATATCTACTGAATTCATTGGACTGTAGGTTGAAACAAGTTAGCCTATTTTAAAAATGGTAACTGACATCTAAGAAACAATAATAATATAAAAGTAAAATTGTTTTTCTTATTAAATCCTTTTATATTTCAATTTTTTTTCATATGGCTAAATTATAAATTAAATTAATTAGAATTAGTAGGAAATAGTAATAGTAGGAAATAGAGAATAAAAGAGGGTCAACACCAAAGTAAGAGTGCCTATGCAGAATCAAAAAAGATACTATGAAATGTTTAACTTCACCACCTCTTATTGAAAACTAAACTAAAAAGGGACTATTAATTTGTATCTTTCATGATTTTGTTCTGGTTATTAAAATGCAGTTTTAAATATAAAATAATATTAAAGCATTTTAGTTAATGTAGTGTTAATTCCATAATTAAAAACCCAACATTCTAACATATATATCCTGGAAGGTGACACATGAGCTCATGATAAGACCAGATGTCCAAGATACAATCATTAATTCAAAAATTCTTAGAGTCTCTACCAAGTGTCAGGTACTCTTCTAAGTAGCAGGGATAGGAGCTGGGCAAAGCAGATTCAGTATCTGCTCTCATTAGGAACACAGACAATTAACAAATAACGCACCACTGCTATGTAATTACAACTGGTAAGTTATAGCAAAAAAAAAAAAAGTATACCCTTAGATTAAACTAATTTAGTTAGTGAGGAACAACTCCAAACTTGTGTATGTCTGTTATCTACTCCACAAAAGGATGCTGTTTATGCCTTTGAAATGCCCCCTTCTAATTTCTGACTGTGCTCAACTGAGAAAAGAGTTTGTTTTAGGCTTTCCCAGGGGTTAGAAAACTACAGTAGTGGTGCTGTCAGAATAGGCTATAGACCAGTAAAAATACAAATCCATATAGCATTTTAAACATTTTTGATGTTTTGGTAAAATCAGAGACAAAGGATGGGTATAAGAAAACACACTTTTAAGGATTACTAGAGTAAGAATGTATTGGGGGGAAAGAATATGGGAAGCATATGGCTAGTGAGTTGTAAAACAATGCTAGTGAGTTTTTTTCCCCCTAACATAAAATGTAGAAAATATGTTTATGGGATGGCAAATAGGACACATTTTGTTCAAAACACTCTAATAAACAATGAGTTGGTTATGTTTGTGAATTTTGCATCCCAAATAAAGACAACACATTGAAATTATGGAACTCTGAAATTTGTCTTTTTTTCTAGTCAATTCATTTGCCTTTAGTTATTAAAGATTTTTTTCCCTAGACATAAAACTATGCAAGTGATCTGAATTACATTACAACTTATGACTAGTTAGCACAAGACTCTATGGAAAGAAACATAAACTCTAGAAAACGAATGGAATTTCAATACTACTCATCAGTATAATAGAGGAAAATTTCCTAAGCGTTTAGAGAGTAAAACAAAGTAAAGCAACGCAAAAACAATATACCACAAAAACAACTAATGCTAAGGATAAATCGATGGCTGGATGAGCAAGTATATGTAACTGAGTGGCTGAAAATCCTAATGATTTTCATTCCTTAACAATGGCAGGTTGACATATCCTTTCCCTCCACATTTTACGTGAGAGTTCCTAAAACTATTTCTACTGTTAGGTCATATCAAACTCTCATCATTTTCCCTTTTAATCCCCAAAGTTCTGCTGCCTTACTTCTCTCCTACCCTAACAGTGAATGATGGCCCATTCATGTTCTTTCCTACCCTTAAGAAAGGGTAAGAGGACAGAGCAACAAACTAAGTTATGCACTTGAGAAAATCACATTAGAATGATCATAGTACAGCAGGCTGGAGATGCTAATGTGAGCTTCCATTTGGAACTTTTCTGAGCGCTCAGTTATTTATAACTCATTCTCTCACCCAATCTTTGATGTAAAAAGGGTCCATCAATTACGTCAAAAACTGCAATGTGCTTCTACAGTGAGCACACAGTATCTTTATTTTCTGCCCAAGGATAGTGGCTCTTAGCAAAGGAATTCCAAAAACACTTCAAGAGAGGGTTGGTTAAAAAAAAAAATCACAGAGTAGGAAAGTATTATCATCTCATCCATTGATTTTGCACTCAATGGAAATTTTCATAATTTCTATTTCAGTACGACGGTTCCAAAAGTACAGCATGAGGCAAGGGATAATAATGCTATTTAATTTTGAGTGATAACTGCTAAATAAAACTTGTGGTAAAATAAATGTTATTACCCAGGGTGAAAAAAGAACACTATGAGTCTGAAATAAGAGAATAAATTAAGAAGAATTGGAACAAGTGTACTTACAATTACATTTCTAAAACTATATTGAACTTCATTACAAATACTATCGGCAGCTGCATCACAAGTGTGCAGCTGTGCTAATAAATCTGCTCTCCTTTCAGTTTGGACTGACAATATTTGAGACAGGGATAACTGCTAGTGCATTTACACTAAAGTACATCACAAAGATGTGTAGGACAATGACATATCGATTGAACATACAGATGTGGAAGCTTTCAGCAGGTAACCTCACTTTATTTCTTGGAGACTGCTTGGCATGGCAGAGAAAAATTTCAATAGGCTTTGACCATAGAGGCACAGGAACTGCATGCAGCAAGTGTCCTTCCTACTCAAGTTTTCGAGTTGCAAGAATCCTTGGAGAACAACTCTCTAAAATCCAATACAAATTTAGACTCTAAACTGTAGCACAGTATGTCATTGTAAATTATTTAAAACTTTCAGTGAATTCACTGCAGTGTGCATTCACATCTGTCTTTATAAATAACGTGTTTTTTCTTCATGTACTGAATTATAAAAGCCATAACCAGTTCATCTTAAACAACCCCGTCCTTCTTTCTGACATATTATTCAGCTACATTATTTTGGAAAGATCAACTTACATATCACCCAGAAATATTCAGGCCCTGGAGGTAATATTAGCAAGAAAACATTCCATTAGCAAATCCTGCCCACTCAGATGCAGATGTTCTACTTTCAACGTGTTAAAACTTGTTTATATCACAATATATTCTCAACTCTCCCAAAACAATACTTCTCCCACAGTTTTCCCAGGCATTTAGATTTTTGACCTGGAAATGCCTTTCAACATAATAATCACAGACAATAATTTTATATTTAAAACATGGCCTTGCTTAAAGGGTTTTAGTTAATTAGCTTAGATGATTAGTTTAGTTATAGCATATGGGGAAAAAAGCTACAAAATTATTTCAATTTTGAGCTTTTCTCATTGGACCCTATTTCTGAAAAGTTTTGTTGTTTTTGTAGAGAAAATAAATACTTCAACTCAATGTCTGATGTGTGAACTTTGAATGTTAGCCAAGCACTAAGGAATATAATGAAGCAAGTGACCTTTTCCATTCTTCAACGATAGCTGCATGTGATCCCAGATCTCCAGAATACATTTTGAGTACACAGTTATGTCTAATCATCTTGCTTACCATGTCTCCGCATGTGACTGGTTTGAGAAAAGCAGCAACTACCTTTATTAAATTAACTAATCAATGAAATGTTGATCTATGTTGAAAAGTGATACCATATTGCTAATAAAACTGAAATAAGTTCAATAAAATGGAAAATCATACTGATTTCAATTATATGGGTGCCTCACTTATATTGCTGCATATATATGAATCACCTGTATGATTAAATAATGCATATGACCTGTGCATTTTCAGGCTTCATAATTATTTCTAGAAAATACTCTCTATCAACAGCATTAATGATCATATAATTGTTATAGTTTCATACTTTAAGCAATTGAGAATACTTCCACTTTTTCTCAAAGCAGAATTACTAATGAGTAATTTGCTGTCATTGTTTAAGTCTTTATTAAACTTTTAAACATTTAAAGTATGACATATGATAAAATTTCACCTTTAAAAAACATTTTTATTAAAAAAAGAATGTATAACTGAGTCACTTTGCTGTACAGCAGAAATGAACACAACATTGTAAACCAACTATAGTTCAATTAAAAACAATCAAAAAAAGAAAATTTTCCCTCAAATTTTTAAACTTATTGTTCACCAGTTTTAAAACACAGTAGCAATGTATACTTAAGATAATAGCAAAATGTTATTGAGTATATCCCATATATCTCTGGTTATGATTAGGTTTGATTGAATGATTCATTTTCATTGTTTTTCTAAATTAAAAACTGAAACATGTAATCTAAGGTCAATAAATATAGTTCAAATTTAATTTTCCTGTCAATGAATTACATTCAAACCTTGCCAATAGTGTAAAATCATAGTTATATAATGAAGTCTTCCAGACAGACATTAACTATATTAAAAATATATTTTATGTTTGGATCAGTTCTTCAGTAATGAAAATTCCAATGTAAGTAGATAACTCTTATTAATTCTAAGAAATGAAAATTTATATCACAAGATGGCAGATGATTACTCAAGCTGTTTACTCCTTGGGCTATTTACTAGTGATACATATTCCATATTTTCTTATGAAAATGTGCTTATTTGTATGGTATATTAGAATAATTTGTTAACAATTATGGATTTGCTATAAAGTAAGCTTGTCCTGAAACATTATTATGATTTATAGTAGTAACAGAAGAATCTCGGAGGAAGTTCTACTGTAGAAAACTATAACCAAAGGAAAACCTTCTGTGTATTATATAAAATCAAAAAAAGATATAATAATATGCATATGTACAATATATTCTTCCACACTCTAAGGATGATTGTTTCTATTTCTCTGGTATTGAGAAGTCTGTACATGCTTTCGAGTATGATATCCATTTGTACTCAGAGTAGCAATAGGTGGCAACTGGGGAAACATTATTTGTCCTTCTTTCCTGATTGGGGAAAATGAGTTAAGATAATAAAAGGACATGCTCAAGGTCACAGAACTAATAAGCTGTGAAGCTGGGGTAGAACATAGGCCACCAGACTCCTGTAAGAAAACTTTTTCTACCAAAGTCTGCTGCCGTCACAATATTCATACAAAGAAAACTGCTAGAGATAATAAAATGGAATGTTCATTTACTTTGGCATTAACCATTGACAGCCACCTTGTGATTTGCCCATTTGAGGAGGTTATTTCTGGTTAAAGCCAACATTTACTATGAGGAGAAATAGAGCAATATTTAAGACATAACATCTCTACATGGGACTCCACAAAACTCAAAAATGCCAATTTGAGAAGTGTCAGTACCTGATGACAGCTACACAAACACACGTACCTACACATCATTCACTTGTTAAACAAAAGTTTAAAAATATGAGAGATGCATTTTCCACTTTGATGATATGAATACATTAAAATGGTGTATTACTTGAATAAAGAAATTGCCAGAAATAGATCCTAAGTGGAAGAAAACAGGAGCAGAAATGATCAGATAAAAACATTAACTGCATGCAGAAATAGATTCAACTCTTGTACTTCACATCCAGTGTTTCAAAGACCTCTGTTCCTCTTACCTTTTGCCCTCTTTTCTTCCTTTTAAGAAGAATTATACTAGCACTCCTTTCTTACTCTTTGCTTTTTTTGTTTTCTCTCCTTACCAAAAATACCTCAGATTTTCTTTGCATTATTTTGCTAGTGTTTTGAAGTTGGACACTTCATGGTCTTGAATCTTGCACTGATATACTTCCTTCTACTACCAACCACCCTCCTTAAACTATAAAGAAGAGAATGAGAGAGCCTGAGAGAATCGATCCAAGTTATGCCACCTACAACTAGGCAATTCTAATACCACCATATGCAGACTCACTCTAACAAAAAGCATGAGTAATAAATGATGAGAGAAGGTGGTTCTATCCCTAAAAGGAAAATTCTCAAGTTAGAAAAATAGTGATAAAACTGAGCAGCCTCGTAGACAGTAGATATATGCTCTAGAGCTGTTAAAGCCCCACACTTAACCAGCCAGTGGGGCAGAATCATTCCCATGGATCATAAATCACAGTCTTTTCTACAGTACTCAGTGTTCACCTTCGTGTTATTACTAAGACACATACTGCCTTGTAGTTCAAGGAAATTTGCATTATGTGGTAGAATTATATGAATTTCCAATCCAGTTCTCTGGAGTGCCTGCAGATGGTCATAAAATGACAAAAGCAATACTATACTATGGTATTGCTGCTTACAGCACTACTCTTGATGGTGAGGCAAAGTACTGGAGAGCTTTAGGGTTTAGTTAGAGCTTTAGAGTTAGGTCATAAAAACACATTTGTGCAAGATATGGCTATTTGAAAAGCTTGTGTTCACTTTTCTACAGACCAAATGAAGCACAAAATCTGTGGATATAACATCAAACACAATGTTTTCCACCAAGTTCCCAGCAATTTCTAGTAGCCAGTTCCACAGAAAATCACCAGAACTACAAGAAACAATTGACTTTAGAAAATAAATCACTACCTAATTTTTTATCAATAGAGAAAAAGTAGAATTAACCCTTTTATAGACATCAGCAACTAAAAATATGCATGGTAAAATACTTAAAGTGAAAAACATAAGCCTCATTTGTAGTTTTCTATTTACATTTGTTCAAGCACGTGTCCTATAATAACCAGTTACTACCCTCATGTGCCCATGAGAACCCACTGTATAATTAATATGGTTCCAGAGTCTATGAATGAAGATACTAACATTTTTTCTTCTTATACATGTAAGTCAGTTTACATGGTATGAAACAAATTTTATGCATGAAATAAATTAAAACTATCAATAATTGTTTATAAGTATTGCTAATTAATGGAGAATGCATGTTTATTAGAGTTAGAAACACTGAGTTCCTGTTAAAAATATTGAGAAATAGAAAAGAATATTGACCATTAAAAGTTAAAGTAGACATACATATCTCATAAAATTTTAATATTCAGAAGGAATTAAATGTAAAACAATATGGAGAGTATCTCTAAGGCTGAAGGAAAAATCTCCTTTGTCATATACTCTTTTAGTAATATTTACATTTTCGACCATTTGAAAATAGATGATTGATTTGAAATGTTATTTGCCAGATGGAGTAAATATTAAGACGAAATATAAAAGAGATTCCATGTTTTCTATTTAAGGTGATGCCGAGACACACATATGTTCACCTCTTCCTCCCAAAATATCATTGGAATTGGAGCAGCCTGTTCAAAATCGAGTAGATATAGCTCTGATACAACCACAGTAACCTTAAGGTAAGAATATCTAAAGGTGCTAAGGACAGCTTAACAAAGAAGCAGGTGAGAGGGCAGGAGAGAAGGTCACATTCACAATACTGAGAAGGAGTGGCTTGGTTTGGAAAACTTTCTGTCCCGTGAAGCTTCAGAAAAGTTCCAAACATGGATGATCTTCAGATAGTGGGAATGAGATGTAGGACAGCCTTCTTAGAAATCACATTTGGAACAACTGGGCCAGATATCCTATCACGACCATACACTCAGGGAGAACAGCTGAAGTGCTGCTATCTCTCAAAGCAAAGACAGACTTTGCGTTCTAAAGAGTTGCCAGAATTTGGCTAAGGTTCCTCGTGGGAATGTTAGGGTAAGAGAGAAAACCTTTCTGAGCATAGTGCATGTATTGGGTTACAGGAGTTTGTGCACTAAAGTGAACGCTACCTGCTAACACTGCTCACTTAGGTACTGAGTACTCAGTCAGCCATCCCATTCAGAGGAAGCTGATGGAGGAATAAACCTACCCAAAGAGAGATGAACCAATCTTCTCATTCATTCAAAAATATAAACAAATAACCAGTATCACCAAACAACTGAAGAAACAGAAGTACAAAAAAAACAAAAATCAACCATGGAGAAAACAGTGATCATTCAGGGAATAAGAGTGAAAGTGAAGAAACTTCTACTCAGTATTTTCAAATTGATTAAGAAAATACTTGCATCTAAAACGTAAGAAAATAAAGCAACAAAAAGATGGACACTCAGAAGACAAAACAAAATTCTTGGTAATGAAAATGTAATGATAGAAAAAGTAAGAAAAATGTAATATTAAGGAAACCTTCCAGAACATAAAGCTGAAAGACAAAGGTATAAAAAAGATTGAGAGAAAAGGTAAGAGGACGCAGTATAAATCCAAAAGGCTAAATTTTGCTCTACTGGGAAGTAACTAAATAGGAATGAAAGGAAATATAGAATGGGAAGGATTACTCATAGACATTATGAAAGAAAAAGCCCTATGTCTGAAAATGAAAGAATTTTGAAATGAGACAGCCTCTAATTGCCAAGCAGAAAAAAATAAAGCAAAGAATCAAAGAACGTATCTTAATAAACTCTTTTCTTTTCAGAACAGGTAGCCACAGGACTCAAAAATATCTAAAAAATTAAAAATGGGTACATGATAACACAGGGTATGGTGACATTTTTGACAGAAGGAAAATGCTTCTTGCATCAGCAGAAAAAGATTTGTTCAACAAATATTTGAGTGCCTGCTATGAGTTAGGCATCATTTTTTTTTTTTTTTACGGGGGCCTCTCACTGTTGTGGCCTCTCCCGCTGCGGAGCACAGGCTCCAGACGCGCAGGCTCAGTGGCCATGGCTCACGAGCCCAGCCGCTCCGCGGCATGTGGGATCTTCGCGGACCGGGGCACGAACCCGTGTCCCCTGCATTGGCAGACAGACTCTCAACCACTGTGCCACCAGGGAAGCCCTTAGGCATCATTTTAAGTGCTAGAGCTATACGTGTGCAAAGAAGACCACCATTAGAATTTACCAGGTTTATTCTTGGAGCTGTAAGGAGGCCATGTGACTGGAGACCAATTGTAGGTGAAAGAGTCTAGTTTCACTTGCTCATAGGGTGTCACGGGTAGAAGCCTTGTCCCTCGCCCTTCCAACCAGAGTCCCTCGCGCTAAACCGCTGCACCAGCACCTCAGCATGGGGAGCATGCGCAGAAGCACGCGCAGAAGCACTGTGCACAGCACCTCAATTTAAGATGGCGGCCGCAGGCCTTGTGCAGGGATGCTGTGCCCGGCGATCTGGAGCTTGAGCGGCACAGCTGCGCCCCTCCCTCGAGAACGCCGCCCCCTCCCTACAGACGAGATCCCTTTAAAGCAACCCCAGCGGCAGCCTGTCAGGGAGAGCCTGCGCCCTAGATCCCCAGCTCACACCACTCCATTCTCTGATCAGGGAGTAAAACTTTCCTTTGTTTCTGAACCGGAAAAAAAAAAAAGATAAACATTTTCTTCATGACGCTTATATTTTAAGTGAAGGAAAATAGTTAACAACAACAACAAAACAGTAATTTAAGGTGATAAATGCTATAAAGAAAATAAATCTGCGTAAGAGGATACGGATTGATGAGGGTACACTATAGGGGAGTTTGTAATTTCAGAACGGGGAAGCGTAGGAAAAAAATCTGCAGAACTCAGGCTGTTCCAAGTCGGCAGCAAGCTGAAACGTGGCATGATGTTGGATCGTTAGAGGCCCTCAGTTTATATCCCATCAATAAATGTGCATTGTTCTTCATATGAAGCAGAAAGACACAGAAGAAATCCCAAGGAAAAAAAATGCTTTTAATGGTGGTAGTGAAATTACTGAATGACATTGGAGAATGAGACTTCCTTTATCTGTAAAGAAAGATTTGGATTTTCCTCTCTCAAATATTGTCTCTCCAAAAAGTCTGTGATATTGAAAAACACTCAAAAGTTTAAAAAGCACTTATGTTAAACCACATAAGATAGATATAAAATATAGTTAGCTGTATATAAACATGGTCATTAAAACACCATTTGTAATTACAGAAAATTTGAAACAATACAAGCTCCCACAAGGAGTGGATTGTTTCAAGAACTACGTTATTTCCTGTTAATGACATAGGTAAGCAGTCTTAAAATAAGAAGCATTCCACAGTATATTTTTAACTAATATCATGTTAAAATGTAATATAATGCCATCTTATACTGGAAATACACAAAACACTGTCCGTAATGGTGAAAGAGAAGGTTGTTATATTTATTGTGTCGGTCTCACATAGCTTTCTTGTTTTTCTTTACCATATGCAATTGTTAGTTTTAAGATATTTTAAGTAATTATTTAAAAATAAATGAAATTATTTGTACTAAAATAAAAGACGTCCAGTCCAAGGCACCTCCAATTTTAAAAAGCTTTCATAAAAATATGACAGTTTAATTTCAATTGTAGGAAATCACAAAAGAACACCACGTAGCTTATAAATATATAAATAAAAACATATTTAAAGGCATATAAAAATACAAGTAGCTACACAAAACTGTTATTTGCAAAGATCTCTGAGAAGAAATTTAGAATCAGGGTTGAGGGAAGAGGAAAACGTGAAAAATAACTAGCCATTCATTCATTTCTGTATTTTTAATTATTATTTAAAAGAACATGTTACTTCTTCTACAAAATAAAAGTAAATGGAGAATATACATGTATGTTTATACATGTATAAACAACTGGAATATATATATGATATTTTAAGAGCATTTAACTCTGCATTAAGAAGTTAAGCAAATTGGAATTTTACTGGTTAATTATAGTAAGTCTGTGTTTGATCTGTTTATATGGGAGATATATTGTTTTATAACATTTTAATGGTGATATCTATCTATGGGTAATATAAATATAGTTAGCCGTTTACAAATAAGTTATACAGAAATTTTCAGACACCTAAATTTGATTAAGAAAAATGCAGTATGATTTGGGAAATTTTTATATATTTGTGAAGGTGAATGTTCTTCACTGCAATTTATAGCACAATAAATTATTTAGCCAAAGAATTCTAAATTTTTAATTTATCTTAGTACTGGTCTGTCCAACCTATAACATTATCTCTAAAATATATGGACAGATGGTGGGAATCATTTTTAATTTTTAAAAAATGAAATAGATATGCAAAAATATGCAAGATAGAAAAAGGTATTGATTTCATTGTTCCCTAAAAGTAAAACCACATATTAAGAAATGCTGTTGGCTACCCAGCAGTGGCCGGCTCCCTTCTGAACCCTAAAAGATGATGAAATACATTTTTGTGATATTTGGATCACTGTATTTTGGACTACTTTCTTACAGTAGATTAGTCTGCCCTTTAACTAATCCCCAAACAAAGCATACTTGTCAGTGTTATCTGAAAAGAGAAAAGGAATGGGACATTCCCTAAACTTAGTCCTAATTTTGGTAATTTGGAAGTAAGGGGCATTTTACATTAAGATTTTAAGCCTCATCCTTAAAAGCACTGTCCATACCAACTGGTCAATTGAATTTCTCCTTGTTCTTTGGTCTTCAGTAAATTCTTTAAAAACGTTTGCCCCAGTTTAATGCAATTCATCAAACATTTAATTCAATCTAATTGATTTTGAAATCCAGAAAGCACAACTCTGACACAATAAACTTGAAAAATTAGCTACTGGTCATGCATGGGTTCTAAAAAAATACATATTTTCTCAGTTTCTTTAGTAATGATATTTTAAAGTAATACAATTTATTATTCTCATACAAAATTCAGTGAATTCTCTGTTTACTTTAATGACAAATAAGACATTAGCCAAAATTATTAAATTTTATTAATCTAAAGTTGTTCATGATGCAGACATCCAAAGAAATCTCTTCATGATAGAAACAGAAATCTCTTTAAATTGGTTGGGTAATAGTAGTAAAATTTTCCATTTAAAAATATTTAGCTGCTGATTAATGTGTCATGCCATACACTGTTTCATTTTATACTTTGTAACTTCTGTTTCTGAGCAAAAATTGAATGAGAACATTATCTAACTTTAAAGTTTCACTGAAATATTTTTTTACTGTGTAAAATTCAGACCAAATGTCTGTAGACATATCCTAGAAAAATTGGTAATTTGCAAATGCAAACTAAAATAGAGTCTCTATAATCAAAACCATTAGTGTCACCTGATGACCAATTAAATAGGACTGTCCAAAGAGTGGTATGTCTTCACAGACCTGCCCCAGAGATGACAGGTGTTAGGGACAAAGGTGAGAATGTCCTAGGCTTCAGGAAGCCATCTCCATATGGCTCACAGGCAGTTTCCTCCAACCTTGGATATGCCAGCCACCATTATCTCTTACCCAGACTCATTCAACAGCTATCTGACTCATCTCCTTTTCAGTTTGCCCCCTTAGATCTTCAACAGCATCTCGACCCACCAGTGGAAATGGTTCTTGTGAAGCAGCATGCCATCTTTTTAAAGCATAAAACCAAAATCTGCCTAAGACTTCCCATCACAACCCAAATGAAACCCTACCTCTGTAGGACTGTACAAAATTTCCACTTGATAAGGCCTCGCTTATCATTTCTGACCTCATCCCATTCTGTAAACACCACCTCCCCCTGCCTACTGTTCTCTCAAGCATGCCACCCTCATTCATTTTCCAAAGCTTCTTATACTTGCTGATCTAATCTTCTCTAGATGCCACATGGCAACCCTCTTCCCATATTTATTTTTTGAACTCAAATGTCATTCACAATATTGACCATCTTACATAATCTCAGCTGTACTCATCCAAACACCATCATTCTCTGTCACATTGTGGTTTTTATCTTCTAGTTTAATATCTGGATGTACCTGGAATTATCGAATTTGTTGTTTTCTATGATGATTCACAGTCTGCTCCCTCTATGGAAGGGGTCTCCCTTGTCATCATTGTGTCACCAGTGCATAACTCAGTGACTGGAAGAAAGCAGGCACTTAAATATTTGTGAGCTGGCTGATGAATGTCATCTCTGGTTTCACTGTATCTCCATCTGGAACTCCTATTTGACCAATAAATATTGGACCTGCTGGATATTTCCACTATTCCTCTTAACTTGTCATTTCTACTTCTCATCCATCTGTCCTTTAACTCTTTGTGCTAGAAAAAATCCCTTGACTCTATTTATCAGCTCATACATCTGACTTAATTAGGCTCTCTTTTCCTGTTTAACTTAATAATATACATTTTTAAGAGGAGGAGGGTTATATTTTAGGTTTGAAAGAACAGAGATGATTTCTTTTTCAGAACATTCATTTTTGTTTAATTGATAAGATGCCATTTCCACTATTTATAGTCATATTTTTTACAGTACTATTAAAATCTTAACCTGTTTGCTTTATTAGTCCTATTTCTTTGGATACCAGATTCTATTACATTTAGTGTCTCTAAAATCTTTGCTGATTATTTCTGAGTTCTATTCGTTTGTTCACATTTTTTTAAATTAATTAATTAATTTATATTTTTGGCTGTGTTCGGTCTTTGTTGCTGTGTGCAGGTTTTCCCTAGTTGTGGTGAGCGAGGGCTACTCTTCCTCGCGGTGCGTGCGTGGGCTTCTCATTGCGGTGGCTTCTCTTGTTACAGAGCACGGGCTCTAGGCACACGGGCTCAGTAGTTGTGGCTTGCGGGCTCTAGAGTGCAAGCTCAGTAGTTGTGGCACACGGGCTTAGTTGCTCCGCGGCATGTGGGATCTTCCGGGAGCAGGGCTTGAACCCGTATCCCCTGCCTTGGCAAGCTGATTCTTAACCACTGCACCACCACTGAAGTCCTGTTCACATTTTTATTATAACTATTATTAATTTGCTTAAATAAAGTTGCTTTAAATATATCAACAGAAGTTTAGAAATTGAAAAGTCAGACATATTTTGAGGAAGAATTTTATATTTTTAGTAGGATATTGAATAAATAACCTCTCTATAACATGGAGAGAGGAGATATAAAAGAGAGTTGCAACAGATATTCAGTTTAAAATAATTTGTAGCTGTCCTAATTATGTCAAATAATGTGAATCAAATGCTTTCTACATGAAGGCTATAGAGTCTGATATTCCATTTAAAAAAGTTCAGCAAAGCAGTTTAACTGATCTATCCATTATATTTCTGTCCATGAAATTAGCAGATATAAAAGTGAATTTTTTGTTTATGATGTACTCTATTCCAAGAACATTGCACAGCAAAAAAAAAAAAAAAAAAAAAACCCACAAAATTGAACTTGTCATGTTCTTCTATTATTTTACTTTACACTTCATTTGTTTTTGTTTTTTTTTTAACATCTTTATTGGAGTATAATTGCTTTACAATGGTGTGTTAGTTTCTGCTTTGTAACAAAGTGAATCAGCTATACATATACATATATCCCCATATCTCCTCCCTCATGCGTCTCCCTCCCACCCCCCCCCCACCCCTCTAGGATTTGTTTCATTTGTTTCTGTTACATAGCCCTGTACGTCACTATTACTCATTGTTACTAACAGGCACATTCAATTTGGTTCCAATAGAAGTTTCTGTCATCTATTAAACTATGAAACTAATGACTGTAACATGTAAAAGGTTTAATTACAGGTATTGATTCGAAAGTGTTTATCTCCTTGTTTGTTCTTTAAAAATAATCTGGTTAACTCCATTTATAATTTATTGATGAGTTAAGTTAATCTTGCAAAAGGAACTCTTAATGTCTACAGGTGATGTGTTTAATATCACTCATGTTATTTTGTACTTGCAAGGCATAGGACACTATTTCACATTCAACCTTATTTCCTTTCCTTAAGACCTTCAGAGTTCTTTTGACCTTCAGAGTTCTTTTAACAATGACTAATAAAATACTAGCTGGGTATCTTATTAAAACATTTTTAATATTTGTGTAACTATTTCTATGATAACTGATTAAAGGATTTTATCACTCTCTCTCTCCTTCTCTCTCTCTCTGTCACACACACACACCACACACACACACACACACAACCCTAGGTATGAAGGTATAATTTTTGTTACTATTCCATTCTGCAATTTATCTAGTCTAACCATCTGACTATTCTAGGAGAAACTCCTATTCAGTCCTACTAGATCTGAATGTCTTTGGTCATACACCCGAAAAAGCAGTTTGGTTTTACTTCTATCTATCTATCTATCTATCTATCTATCTATCTATCTATCTATCTATCTATTCACCTATTGGGTAAATTTTATAACTAATAAGTCTTTTCTTAATGAATTGATGGCTTGAAAGCTCAGATTTGAAAGCTCAAATCTGTGGCCCACCTAAAGCAAGTAAGCATCTTAATGTCATTCTCAAATCCACTTTAAAACCACAGTTGTTTTTTCTTTCTTCTTTTACTTGATTTAACTCTACACATTTATGCTCTGCCCTGGTGGCGCAGTGGTTGAGAGTCTGCCTGCCAATGCAGGGGACACGGGTTCGAGCCTTGGTCTGGGAAGATCCCACATGCCGCGGAGCAACTAAGCCCGTGAGCCACAGCTACTGAGCCTGCGCGTCTGGAGCCTGTGCTCCGCAACGGGAGAGGCCGCGACAGTGAGAGGCCCGCGCATCGCGATGAAGAGTGGCCCCCGCTCGCCGCCACTGGAGAAAGCCCTTGCACAGAAACGAAGACCCAACACAGCCAAAAATAAATATAAATAAATAAATTAATTTAAAAAAAAAAGTAAGGGATATAGGTAAACGAATTAAATTATACGCACATGTGCACGCACGCGTGCGCGCGCACACACACACCTTTATGTACTTCAGCTTCCCTCCGTGCTCAATACCAGTACCCTAGTCCAAATCATTATCATATCTCCTGGGTTTCTGACACAGCCTCAAACGTCCTGAGTGGTCTCTTCATCCGTATTTACTTATTTCTAATACCAGTGAAATTGTGTCGCTGCTTCAATTAGCTTTACTGGATACTCTCACACTGGAGTATTCTCAACTGCCAAACTTTGCATCGTCTGACTTTTTAATTAACCTCTTCAGTTTCATCTGATGTCACTCTTTCTGTTTATCTCAGGGCTTAACTGCATTCAGATAAGCTCACTGTCTTTCCTCTTTTTTACAAGGTCTTTCTCTCTCTCTGCCTCCCCTCCCCTACACACTCAGAGCTTTCATAGATGTTCTTCCCTGCTAACCCCTCTGGTCCTCCATTCCACCAAACCTTTGTGTTAAATAAATGTTACTTCTTTGAAAATGCCTTTCTTGACTCCATGTAAAATTAGGTCTGCTATTGTAATGTCTTATAACACCCCTAGTTCTGTTTCATAGCAGATAATTTGTAATCTTTGTAATCATGCAGTTTTTAAAGGTCATTTGTCTTTTTTTTTCATTAATTCACAAGCTCCCTGCTGCCAGAGGGCATATATGTTTGATTAAATCACTGACTCTGTAGTGCCTCACACAGATCTTAGGTCATATAGACACAATAATTATTTGATTATAAATGAACAAATTTTTTCTCAAAGTCCTAAATTAAATAAAGATAATATATAAATATAAATATTTTAAGGAGGAATGTCTGTAGGAATTTAAATATATATGTATCGTATTTTAAATATGTATATTTTACAAGCTTTTCATTTACTCTGAGTAAATAATCCAGTAATTCGGATACTGATCCTGTGTCTCTATTGATGCCTCATACATTTATTTCAAAATCTGAAACATGTATTCCTTTTATGAACAAGGCAATATTATGCTTTTTAAAATGTTGAATCTAAGTGCATTTAGGCAATTGAACCTGAATTGAATAGAATAAAAACTGAAAAAAATTGTGTTTCATTGTTTCCCAAGTTTCTTTACATGGAAACTTCTATTGAGATAACATTGGTTTATAATATTATGTAAGTTTCATGGGTACAACATTATATTTCTACTTCTGTGTACACTGCAAAGTGCTCAACACCAGAAATTTAGCTTCCGTTTGTCAATGTATGAAGATACATTTTAAAGCATCATTTTAAATGGTAGCCATTGAATAAACTGGATAAGCCGAAAATGGAAAACTTTTTTTTTTCTAAGAAGAAAGGAGTATTTGTTTTTTCCACTAACTTTGTAATGAAACTAAAAATTCCTGGAAAATAACACATTTTTAATTTTTATCTTTACTGGTCCCATATTTACTGAATGCAAGTGGGGTATATATATCTTGTTATTCTCTATTATTCATGTAAATCTATTAAAGTTGAATGTGATGGGGAGACCCTTTGTAATCATAAAACAATGTCCCCTCAGGTCTGTTGTTTTATTGTCTAACCTGGAAAATCTAAGAATGTATAATCCATAGAATTAGCATTGTATTAATATTACCTAAATTGTTTAGTTATTAGTAATTGGCAATAAATCAAATTTATCAAAAATTCCTGATTTCATAGCTGGCCAATAGCGAAGTAATTTTTTTTTTAAAATGTTGGTTCTGGCCATTTTTATTATTTATTTATTTATTTACTTTGGCTCCGCCACATGGCACATGGGATCTTAGTTCCCTGACTAGGGATTGAACCTGTGTCCCTGGCAGTGGAAGCCCAGAGTCTTAACCCCTGGACCACCAGGGAAGTCCCTAGCTAAGTAATATTAAATAAATTTCTCCATTCTGGGGCCTGTAGAAAAATGGGTTGTTCAAACATGGTAGTGGAGAAGCAACAGGCTAGGAAGCCTCCAAATCTGTCACTCTCATTAGCAGAGTTACTTGAATAACTGCATCTCGGATTCTGATTAAAAATAATTGTTACAGATTCTCACTACGGCTCATTTCATACTTTAGAATCACTGCATGTGATCATTAAGTCTGAGTCACTTTATACATAAAAACAAAATTTAATTAAAAACTGAAAAATATAATCCAGATAAGAGTTTTAAATTTACATCTACATTCTGAGGGGAAAGTAGAAAATATATAAAAGATTAGATTTTCTTGAGGATAGGTAACTTCCTCCTTTGATAACTCTCCAGAATGTTTAGGGTTCAGCAAGCCTTCAATAAACGTAGTTGGTGGTAATCAGTTATTTATGTCTTGACTTTTAGTGTGTAATGTGTTCGCAATCTTTTTTGGTATGTAAGAACTGTAGATCTTTTAAATCTGCTGCTCAGATTAGGTTTGTCTTTGGGATCATTTTTAACCAGCCAGTTACAGAGTATAAAACTGCAGTTTCAATATTAGTTTAGTGGTGAGTGCTAATTAGCGATTACAAATCATTCTTAGCCCCAAATTTAAAAAAAAAAAAAATCCGTGTTCAGAGTACTAAAGGAACACAAGTATTTAGATTTTTACAAAATTATTTGGAAATTGTAGCTATATGCATAAAATAAATATTCAAGGATTATATTAAGTGTATTATATAAAACAATTGAATACTAATTCTTTCTCAATGTAACAAATGTTTTATGTGTAATGAAACAGATGTATACCAATAAATTGAACTTTCTTCTTTTAGTTTTTCAGGATATGTTGAATTTTTTATAAAAATGTAAAGAATTTTGAGGGTACTCTGTCCAAAAATATGCATTAAAAACTCCAAGAAAAAAAGTTATTTAATTAATAGCTGATAAGAATTTTACTTTTATTTTTCTAGGGACTATTCATATTTAAGTGAGCAGAACATTATTATACAAAATGAACTAACAATTATGTATGATAACATTATTTTTGCACTTCTGCTTATTTAATTTGCATTTTTAGCTACAGTTTTTAGAAATTTGTTTTTAATTACATGTATTTATTCATACATTTTAAAATAAAGAGCTCAAAATTCTGACAGTTATAAGACACTGGTGAGTAAACTTACTTTCTCATTGAATACCTGCAAGAAACAATAAATAACCTTGAACCAATGGATTACAAGGATTAAACTACTAAAAATATTAACGTTTCATTAGGTATAACAGATTAATGTTGAGTTCACCATATTTACAAAATATAATCCACAGTTTTGTGAAAGCACCTTTTTAATTCAGAGGTAAACACATTGGCAGTAAAATATTGTGTTCAAATTTTGCATGAATAACAAGGTATTACCAAAATTGAAGTTCCTATAATATGCTTGATTATTACTGACTTATACTCTTAGAAATCTCATCCTCAAATGATTCATAACGTTATTTGATATATTTCATTTTCAGGAGTCTTTGAACCATTTCTCATCTTGGTCATTCATATTCACTCAGTCCACCAACTTTTTATGAGAATTCACTGTGTGCCAGATATTGTTTGAGTGCTGGGGAAACAGAGAAGAGAATAAAAATACTCGCACTGTCAAGGAGAAGACAGAAAATGAGCAGATAAATAAATACACACACAGAAGGATGTCATATACAGCTTTAAAAAAAATAAGCTAGTTAAAGGAATCAAAAGGGACAGGGACTTGCATCTTAGATGGTAGGTCCAGGAAAGGCTTTAAGGAAAAATGGTGATTGAGTTGCAACAAGCTGGTATGAAGAAGGGAGCAGGCAAAGGGGACAGGACGTGAGAAGGCCTGGATGTAGGAGTGTATTTGATGTGTTTGTGGAACACAGAGGGAGTGTGTGTGCCCAGAAATCAAGAGAGTGGAGAGGGAAATTGGTAAGAAGGAAGGTCTAAGGTGAGCCAGGATTCAGGTTATAGAGTTTGTAGGACAGAGTAAGGACTTCGAATCCTATTCTAAAAGTGTCATTAAAGGATGGCATAATTCTGTTTCCACTTAAAGGGTGAGGTTGGAAAACAGAAAGCCAGAAAACCAGTTGGTGAGCACTGAGGTGTCTGTCCTGGCAAGAGCTGATGGTGGGTTTGACTTGGTGTTAATGGTGAAGGTTGTGCTAAACTTTCATCCAAGATATATTTTAAAAGTAGAACAGAACTAGCTGATGGGTTAAACATATAATTTGAGAGAAAAAGAGGCATCAAGGATTTTTTCCAAACTACTCATTTAAAAAATTTATATTAAAAATACTCTATTGTTCCCTTCATGTATAAAAAACTATGGAATTTGGGAGGATACATGGAAAAAACCCATTCATACATTTACAGTATTTGCATTTCTCCATCATTTGATTTGCACATTTATAAAATAAAGGCTACATGAGTCAAAAATCACTTCACCTGAAAGAAAAAGCAACAGGATATAGTCAGCCAACAGCACATCAATGCCATAGCAGAGTTTGAAATCACTAGTTCCCATTTTCATGACACATCAAGAGGCATTTTTAGTTTGTGAAATTTTTTCAGTCTCCCATGCAAAAATAAATATAAAGATGAAACAAGGCTTGAATAATTTCATTGGGAATTTCCAGCATTATTAAAATGTAAATTTTTTCCTTATGTCAACATTTTCCTTTGAATGCTCACACAGGTTTATTCATTATTATAAACTGACAAAAATCTATGAGAATTCTCAGTTGATCTGGTCAAATCTAATTGCCTCCTGTCGCTAATTCAACTGGCCTTATGCACAATTGGTCTTAATACTGCCAGCTTCAATCATGGTAAGGAGAAAAGGAATATATTAAAGTTGCAGAAAGGGTGAGCTATTTTAATAGTAAAATGCTATCTCAGCCTTTTCACTTATTAATGCCTCTGCATAATAGAATTTCTATCATGATTATTAAAAGTGATATTTATTTTTTTCTAGATAACCTCTTTCAAAAGTTAAATTTATAGAAATAAGAAGGGTGCTGATTAGTTCATGATTATGAAATGTACTTTTTCAGCTAAAGGAGCTCTCTAAAACTAACAAAGATTCAAATAAACTTATACGAGGAGACTGACCAAGCAGGCACTCCTACAAACCATTTGTTTGATTTATTTTGTCATGAGAATGGAAGGTAGTCCTTGCTAAGCTTAATTGAATAATACAGATCAGAATATTATATTCTTGATACATTTATGATTTTTGTAGAGCCAACCTATTTTACATAAAACTCCTTTACATGAAATACAATATAAGCAGCATTGCGGTGAATGTTTTAGGTCACAAATTTGAAATGTGTTTTTATTATATCATTTCTAAGTAATTTCTCTATGTGTCTATCTTTGATTGGGTGAAAGTCACATCAGAATGTTTGGCCATAAAACTAAACTTAACTCCATTAGTATCTTTCAGAGTAGTGTCATCAATTATTTTAAAAGGGAATGTGACCTTATGATAATGTATCATGCAAAGACAATATCTTAAGCCTTACGTGGTCTACTTCAGTGAGAAATGGCTTATTAACTGGCACTGCAATTGAGATTATTCACCAGCGTTCTTAATTCAAACAGAGACTAATTTTTCTCAAAGTTAAGAGTTGTTGGGAAAATTAACCATAGACCATAGTTGACAAAATAAAAATAATTTAGGATAAATAACAGTTTTTTACAGAAAGCAACTTTTCCAAAGTTTTCAGTACTGGAAATTAAATGTATTTCTAAAATTAATTCAATTTTAGTACCTTTAAACTACTTAACAAAAGAACAGAATAAGTGTATTTCTTTCAATGTAGAATAACCTGTTGTTCAATTTAGTTATGAAGGAAATAAAATATTCGCGGATAATATATACTATTAGCATATTATAAGAGAAATATTTATTACTCTCATACATGGAAAAATCATGAATCTAGCAAGTCATGCCACTTTTTTAAGCAAAATTATTTTCCCACCATTTTATCTGCCAAGAATATAAGGTTCATTTTGAGCTCAGATAGAATCTCTACCACCTAATTCATAAAATGAATCACTCTTTGTCTTGATACTTTTCCTTTATTCCAACTGAAGCATGCAAGCTACTCTAGCATATCTCTGATGAGAAAAACACTGACGGTCATATGGACCTAGAATCTGTCATACAGAGTGAAGTAAGTCAGAAAGAGAAAAACAAATACCGTATGCTAACGCATATATATGGAATCTAAAAAAAAAAAAAAAGAAATGGTACGGATGAACCTAGCTGCTGCGCAGGAATAAAGAGATAGACATAGAAAATGGACTTGAGGACAAGGGGTGGGAGGGCGAACCTGGGGCGAAGTGAGAGTAGCATCCACATATATACACTACCGAATGTAAAACAGCTAGTGGGAAGCAGCAGCATAGCACAGGGAGATCAGCTCAGTGCTTTGCGATGCCCTAGAGGGGTGGGATAGGGAGGGTGGGAGGGAGGCTCTAGAGGTAGGGGATACGGGGACCTGTGTATGCATATGGCTGATTCTCTTTGTTGTGCAACAGAAACTAACACAGGACTGTGAAGCAATTATACTCCAATAAAGATCTATTAAAGATTTTTCAAAAAAAGATATACTGATGTGTCCTATATTACTATTGGTGATATTGTGGGTTACTATGTATATTCAGTAAGAGCCATAATACCTTCTTAAAAGCTGGAATTTAGGTTTTTCAGAGGGAGGTGGTGCAGATGCCACATGAGGAATTTCATTTCTAAAATATATCTCCAATACAGTCAAATATCATTTTCCTTTTTCTCCTGTTTGGAGTTGCCCTATAATAAAATATCCAAATATCTATGAATTTTCAGCTGGAAAAACTCAGATAAACACTTGAAGGGAATAAATGAAACTTTTCCTTTGGGCACCAAAAATTTCAAGTTTTAAATACTTTTACTGGTATCATTACATAATTGTTTATACTCATAATTCCAAAATATATTTAGGAATGCAAAAAAATGCAAAGATTTAATTTTTTTCTTTGATATTTATTTCTTCAATTATTTCAGTATTAATCTTTATTTTTTCTGTGAAACTGATGATGAGAAAGTACATGTAATTTTCTGAACACAGCTCCTCTACCAAGTTGCAATGTAGAATGTTGCTGTGAAAAAAAGTCCTTAGCTTTGATATTTGCTTGATGTACTGAATTACTACAAGAGGTGAATATTCTGAAATATTACCTTATTTCTTGATTTCTTTAGACATAAAACAGAAGTTAATGTAGTTATTGAAGGACAGACTTTCCTCATTTAAAATCTGTGCACAAATTTAATACTAATAAAATCAAGTATTCTGAAATATTAACATTTACTGATATTAATTAGTTATATTTATTCACATGATAATAATTCACAGGTTAACGGTGAGAAAAATAACAGAACTAAAGTAAATATGTTCAAATTTATAAGCTTGATTAATTTTTATATTATTTTCCCTAATTTTGTCTTTTTCTGCCCTCAAAGCATCATTTTAACATTTAATTTGCCAACTAATGTGTATATTTGCATAAAGCCACACTTAATATTTATTCTATAGGCCCCTAGATAAAAATCTAGATTAGCTTATAAGGTCAAAAATATAAGATTTCTAAATGTTACAATAGTAAAACTGATAGTTCACAGGAATGATATATCAGACATCAGACATTGTGCTCTAGACAGGAAATGTCCCCTCCCTGAAAGTAAAATAAGTCAGTGTCTAACTGCTTTGATCATGGGATGTAAACCACTAAAATATTTTTTGGTATATCAAGAAATTATGAATTCAAGCCTTATCTTTCTCTTGAAATTATTCTTAGTTTCACCCTGATGTCTGTTAGAGGAAATTACCTTTCCAATTCCTCTCTATGAGAATATTTGTGTATGCTTTAAGTAATTTTAAATAAGGTACTCTCTTAAAAGATAATAGTTTGTTATGCAGTAATAAGAAAAATGATTTTTTTCAAATAGAAGTATAGAGCCAAACCAATGTCAAACTTCCTATATTCTATGATTTTAAGATTTAGGTTTTTAGCTTTGTTTTAGATATATTTTGCTTCTTTTACTTTTTTTTTTTTTTTTTTTTTTTGCGGTACGCGGGCCTCTCACTGTTGTGGCCTCTCCCGCTGCGGAGCACAGGCTCCAGACGCGCAGGCTCAGCGGCCATGGCTCACGGGCGCAGCCGCTCCGCGGCATGTGGGATCTTCCTGGACTGGGACACGAACCCATGTCCCCTGCATCGGCAGGCGGACTCTCAACCACTGCGCCACCAGGGAAGCCCTACCAACTTCACTCTGGTCAGTTTCTCCTCAGGAAGAGAGACTCAGGATCCATGGAAGAGCTGCTTCCAGAATCTGCCTGGAAAATTATATCTCTTTGGGGCAAGCTGTAGACCGTGGAGTCTATGGAAGTGTTCTGCTCAAAGCTCCTTCAAGAGAAACAAATGTGGAGCGCATGACTGACTAGTGGCCTCACCTCTATTGGCATTCACTCAGGAATCACCCTCGGTTAAAGACAAGGCACGCCAAGGTACCAGGCCTGGCCCACTCCTACCTAATACAGGACTTCTCTAATTCAGAAACCCATTGTCATGGTCAAAACTTTCCCAGAACTGTGCCTTATCAAAAGGTCTTCCCATCCAATCCTTCCTTCTCTTTTTCTTTTCACAGCTGTCAGAGCTGCATGGTGGTCTGGAGGTTTTCATAGCTGACTTCTATTCCCTCCTCATCTTTTATCTTTCATGAGCATTTCCACAATAACTCCTTTGCACGACAAATCCTATCTTGGCGTTTGTTTTTAGGGGGAACTGAACTGACACAATTGATACAATTGATAAGCCTCTGGCCAAACTGTTCAAGAAAATACAAGAAGACACAAAAGACCAATATCAAGAGTGAGAGTGGATATCATTACAGATCTTAAAGTCTTCAAAAGGATAATAATGGAATATTATGTGAGTTTTTTCAAGAAAGAGGGAAACTTAACAGTTTTAAAAAATCTGGTCTGACTTTTTGAGTCAGGCAGTCCTCCAGTGTTGTGGCCTATGTGTAGAAATAATTCCTAGGACCAAGGGACTAAAGAATTGGATTTTAAGTAAAAATAATAAAATTTTGCTATTTCCACATGAGCAGATTTGGAATGATTTTTTAAAAGTAGGAAGCGTGAAAATATAATATTTCCAAAATAATTTTTGAAAAGAGCTGTATCACTTTAATAACTTTGTCTCTTTTTAAGTTATCTCTAATGAAAATAGCAATCTCTCAAAAATGTGGTCAAAATATCTATTAACCCCACGTAATCGATCATTTTTCAACGTGTACTTGATTATCTCAGAACTCTCCACTCTGGCACCAGGTAAGTAAAAAAGGAAAACAACAAAACAACGTAATATTGGAGACATCAATCCCACTGAGACCACCTCTTCAATTATGTTTGGGAATAAAATCTGAAAATAAATTACTTAGTGAGCTTTCTAAAAGTAGGGTAGATAAGTTTGCCAAGTTTCTACCAACTGGACAAATTTTTTCCTTAATATAGATAAGTCGCCTTGACAGATGATTTAATGAGATAAGGTATCTCTTCATGAGTGCTAGAAAAGTGATATGGGCAGGAGCATGTCAGTATCTTTAAGGATGTCCATGTATATCCTTAGCTACATAGAGTAAAATTGGGGAAAAATTTCTTCAGGGAATGAGGAAAGTGATTATTATGGCCAAAAAAATAGAGACTTGAATATAGAGAAACATTTCTAAAATATTTATAAAAGTTTAATTTTTGAAATTTTTAGTCCTCCAAATCTCCTGCCTAAATTTACCTTTGTTTAAGAAAAAGAAATAGTCCTTCAAATGTTAGATTAAGAGACGCATATTAGATTCTTGTGCTTTTAAAACACCACTATTCCTCCTCTATTAGGTTCTTGCCCCAGGCAAAAACCAATGCCTAACACAAATATTGAAGAGAAAGAAGAATAAACAAACCTCAAGAGACACCAAGATATCTTAGGAGTTTGAACAATCAAAAAGGCAAAGGTCATTTGGGTTTTTTGAAAACTCCTTTGAGGGAAAAATTGATCTATTCCTTTAATGTTCTTCACAACAAGGATTAATTCTTTTTGAGTACTTAAATAATATAAGGGAAAACCCATTAAGGAGATGGGACTCATTCACTACTCTGGCCTGCTGATCCATATGAGAACTTTCAAAACCAATCTTAGTCTAATACATTCTCTATTGATTTTGATTTTGATATTATCTTAAACCCAGAGAGAATTTATTTACTTCTAAAAATACAGTTTAAAATAATCAAATAATACTGTATCCCCAAAGTTGCTACCAAGAAAATCTCCAAACACTTGCAAAAAGTTCTGAGTACAGGTAGGAGACAAACGGTAAGGGATAAGAGGAATATAAACTGAAATTTTATCAATTCACATGTCCTAATTTATTCTGCTCAGCATTCCAAAATGATGAATATTAAACAAGTTAGACTGCAAGCGAATACATAATAGTAAAATATTATTCTATGTTTCATAGCATTATATATTATATATAACATTATATGTAACATTATATTAACATATATAATACATTGACATAGCACGTTATAGATCGCAAATGTCCTTACCAAATTTAATCTACACAACAATGATGGGAGATAGGCTTTGCTATTAAATTTCCTTTAAGAGTTTGCTCCAAAGCTACTTAACTCCTCTGGGCCTCTGTTTCCTTATTATAAAAGGAGGGAATTATAGTAAATGATTTTCACGCCCCTTTGTACCTCAAAAAATTCATTTAAAGACAGTAAGTGCTAAAGAATAATACTCGATCTCCAAAGTCGTTTTCTTCTCTTGTCCCAAAGCTCCAAAGTGGTATGATGTACTATAGTTTGCTTTAAACATCTTTAAATGTCTATAAATCACATACCATAAAAATTCACCAATAAAAAGTATACAATTCGTGGATTTTGTTATATTCACAGTGTTGTGTAACCACACCACAGTGTAAATTTAGAATGTTTTATCAGCCTCCAAAACTCTATGGCTGTGAGCAATTCCTTCCTACACTCACTCCTCAGCCCTAGGCAAGCAGTAAGATTTGCCTATTCTGGACATTTTTTATGCATAGAATTCACTATACAGGGGCTTCCCTGGTGGCGCAGTGGTTGAGAGTCCGCCTGCCGATGCAGGGGACACGGGTTCGTGCCCTGGTCCGGGAAGATCCCACATGCCGCGGAGCGGCTGGGCCCGTGAGCCATGGCCACTGAGCCTGCGCGTCCGGAGCCTGTGCTCTGCAACGGGAGAGGCCCGCGTACCGCAAAAAAAAAAAAAAAGAAAAAAGAATTCATTATATAATAGGTGGTCATTTGTGACTAGTTACTTTCACTTAGTATATTTTCCAGGTCATTCATCTTGTAGCATGTTATGGGTACTTCATTTCTTTTTATTGCTAAATAATATCCAATTTTATGGATGTACATTACATTTATTTATTCATCAGTTGATGGACAACTTATTTTTCACTCCTGGTAAGCTATGATTCTCTGTTATCTACCTGTCTCTACAGTTTTTGGAGCCTCCAGTTTGCTCTACAATCTCAATTTTCTGACAGACTAAGAAAAGTTGTTGATTTCAGTTTGCTCAGCATTTTTCTCGTTGTGACAACTGGATTGAAGATTTCCAAGCTCTTTACATGTTAGACCTCCAACTGGTCTTGGAGTTTAACAAACATGTTACAAATCTCTGAATGAGGATGTGTTGTGAGTTCTTTCTGTGTTGGCTATTTGCAAGCAACTCACACTATTGAGTGGCCAAGAGCAGTGTATAAGGCTACCGGGAAAGTTTCTTGCTTTGTGGTGAAGCTCACCGTTATACAGTGTGTAACTTTATTTGTGGTCAGTGAAGATCATCAACTGCTAACTGCTCAAAATCTTGTATCTCTCCTGCCACAAAGATGGTGTGTCCTTATGTTCTCTAATTACTCCTGGCTGTCTTGCTACTCTGGAGTCTGAGTGCCAAATGCTAACCTCAGAAGGACTTATACCCAGGGTATGCATTCAATTCCATTCCTCTAAACAGGAAGGATATTTACCTTTGTCCTGGGAGTACTCACTCTGATATGAAACTCCAGGTGACCAATCAGTTTCTTCCTGCACCTGGTTTGACCATCATTTTAATTGATAGGCCTGCCTCATGTACTGTGACTCACCCTTACAAATGAAATTTAGATTCGCCTAAACTGGAGTTTGTGTTTCTATTTTGTTTTCCTTGACTTTTGGAGGAAGATTTCAGAAAGAGACAGAAGTCCCCCTTTTATAAAATTTCTCACCAACATAGGTATTATTTATCTGTTTAGATTCAGAAGTATCAAGACTCATTGCTGCATGGGTATCACTTTATTAAGTAGATACTACAGTATTATTGTATTATGATGAGCTCATACTGATATGATTATAAAGGGTAAATCCAGGCATCTATGTATAGGAGGTAAAACATGAACTGAAACTGGGGTAGTTTTTAGTGGGGAATATGAAATTGGTAGGCCTTTTGAGGCATAATGGTAACTCCCTCTAGAAATATATCTGTGATCTCTAAAATAACAGATAACTGAGATCGGATTCAAATCCTGTACTCCACAAGACAGATTTTTAAAGTATATATTTATTTTTATGCTTTTGAAATGTTTAGCCTGTTATTTTGAAAGTTCCAATATGTCCCACCTGTGCCAAACAATTAAAAGAGGCAGAAGTTTGATGGTGATTTCTCCGGAGAACTGATGAACATAAGTATGCATCTCTGAAAGCCAAATGTTGACGTCTGTGACAAGTGAAGGAAGACGTAATGCTGTACCACAGAATGGAGGCCCATGGATCAGTTGCCTCCTTCCCCCCACCTGCAGCCAGGGAGCTACAACCTGGAGCTGCTGAGTAGCATCCGATATCAGAAGTCTGAGTTTCAACAACCCAGGCACTTTCACAAACTGAAAAGAAAATGTAAGGGAAAAAAATGTATAAAGCTTCATGAAACATGGCTCACAAAACATTTTTGTTAGAATCCCATGGACTCTTAAAAGTACAAAGTCCCACGTCCTATTTTAGACCTACTGTATGAGACCTTTCGTCTTGCAATCTGAGAGATGGCATCTTAAAAGGGTTCTAATTTAGAATCTTTGGCATCCTAAAGTAACTTTTTCTCCTAAGAAGGATTTGAAGTTTAGGGATGATTCTACAGTCATTATCTTTCTTTCAATATTGTGTTGTTCTTTCATGCGGTAATGTTACAGAATATTTTGGAACTTCTTGCCTAACAAAACTATCTCTAATATAGTCACATATTTTGAACTACTGTGGAATATTTTAGAAAGTTTCACAGGAGGATGATACATGTAATTTTAGGTAATTTTCCCCATCTAGAATAACTTGTCTACATGGTAAGAAATCTACGTTTATCTGGTAACTGAAATAGAGGCTTTTCATAATTCACGTGCAAGATCTACAAAATTAGCTTTCTCTTTCAGACGTATTGTAGTTCCTAAATTCATATTTACACATAATCTGCTAAGTTATCATTGCATCATATTGAATGTTTGGATATTAAATACTTATTTCGGAGATAAGGAAGAGAATATTTGACTAGAGAGGAAGACAGGACCATTCCATTATCACTTGGCAGAATCTGATGTATTCTACCAAGAAAGATTCATACTAATAGATATTTTTGATGATTATTTTCATTCTTCTGATAAATTCTGTCATATGAAGGCTCACTCTCATTTGGCTATAGGTGTAGTATAGGTGATGGTAATTGTCTGGGGACCCATCATTATGAGTGAGCAGTAAAAGAAGCCATGGAAATAAACACCAAAAGAGAACAAGAAAACATAAATTAATGAAGCACATAATATTCTGAAATACCAGGTTGTAAATTGCATCAGCACACTTACTAGCTCACATGTGAACAAATATCAATGATCTTGACAGCTTTTATTTTGTTCACTGGAAAAATATTGCATCATATGGACAGTTATACTCCTGCAGATCAAGTGACCAATCTAATGAGCTCTGGGGTTTTCTGAGTTCTTCTGTTCTGTGAATATAAGATGTGCCCCCCAAATATCTTCCTTTGTTAAGACACAAGGCTTTTTTTTTTAATATAGAGGGAAGAGAAGACATGAATTTAATAGGGATGGACGGATGAACATACATTGAACATCTAAGTAGGCTTTCATACCTGACTAATCTATTACATGTATAGATACCAAGTTTAGTTTTGCACACTTACTACTCATCTGCCTTCCCCAGAGCATATGTCTTTTGCCACATACACCGAGATGAAAATAAAGTGAACATCTTTCTATGATATGATGAATTTACCTGAATATTGATATTTCCCTCCATGATATTTCAAGTGAAGGTCAGTGGTCTTTAACCAAGGACATAGGATAGGCAGAAAAGGGCATGAGTAGTATGGAAAAGATAAACCCTGTCATTTGAACCAACTTATGAGTAATAAATCTGATCAACTGAACATCTGTGTTTTTCATGATCAAACTCCAAATATGATGTTATTTTCTAATATAGAGAATTAAATTATATTTTGATATTTCTTTTGGATAAAATATATCCATATAGAGAAATAATAAAGGTATAAGATGCATATGTCAATGGGTAAGAACCCTTATTCTGAATTATTTAAAATTTGAAAAAAATTAACATTAAAATCCTACGGAGAAAGAGGTAACATATACTTTATTCTTCTGTGCCCTCAAGTTAATATATTCATATGGTTATATTGATGTGAACTTTTATTTCAGTATTGTATTGGAACTAATTAGATATTTATAATGTTTTATTGGTTATGTGTTTTTCTAATAATTTAAAAATTGGTATAAATTAGCAGGCGACACACTTTCTTCTCTCCCAAATACATAAAATCCTTATGAATATAATCTGGTTTCCAAATGTCTTTCAATTGCTTTTAACCTTGCTACTTCCTTATCCTATAAATTATCCTTATTGAATATATGCTCATTTAATTAAATGAAAATATGCTTTGCTCTTTATTTTGAAAGTCTGTACAAGTACAGCTTCCTGGTAACTGCTTAACATTTCTTTTGAATATTCAAATGACTCATGTTGTTCCTGTTCAGAAAAGGTTTGCAAAAAAGATATAGTTAAGAAGAGGCATACTGATATTGACATAGCCTCTGCTTCAGCAATACTGCATGGAAATAAAATTAATATCGAAAAAGGAGAAAAAGACACGCAGATGCATTACAGAAGGCAACACACAGGAACCAGAGCAATCGACAATCAACTTTCATTACCTTCTTATTTTTTTCTTTTATGTACAATCAACAGTGCTTTCCTCTCTTTTATTTACTCTGCCATTCATATTAGTTTTAACCAAAATCTCACCTTAATACTTTTTCTTTAACTTCTATTTCATTTCCTCAATTTTTCTGAAGTTATTTATAATTATGAAGGTGTATAAAGCAGTCCTTCAGCAATCTAATTGTTTTTATTTGAACTGTTATAAATGAAAATGATTTATTAAGATAGCCTTTAATGTGGGTGCTTTTTGTTTCTGTGTGTATATGTGTTTGTACTTCAATATGTATCTTGAATCTAGCAACTGAATCCAAACTTTATGCAATTGTTATGTTAATGGATATGAAGGGTTATAACCGAGAGTTAATACATAAATACAGGGTTTACATAAGTGGAATAGAAGATACATTAAGCTGACAGTGTATCCACAGCAGTGCCTGACAGGAAGAAGGTGATTTATTTAATATTTGTTACAAAGTTAGGTTATGAATTTGTTCTTAAATATTTGATTTTAATAAAAAAGTGTATTTTAATTAATAAACATAAATAAAATAATTGTTATTTCCCTATTCCATTGCCTTTTTTTAAATTCTCCATTTGCATTTGAAAAAAAGCTGTATAGTTTATCTAGATGCAAAGGTCATTATATATTCATAGAATTTTTCTTTTATTGCTTATATCATTTATGTATTTTAAGACTATACATTCTTACATGTAGTTGAACAATTTGACTTGTCTTGGTCCAAAAGTGATTGTTCAAGTGATCAAGTTTCATTGCCCTTCTGTCAATATTGCTTCATTAAGATATCTGCTGACAAAAAAAAAAAAAGAACACAGACGGACCTAGAGATTATCATATTAAGTGAAGTAAGTCAGACAAAGACAAATATCATATGAATCACTTATATGTGGAATCTAAAAAAATGATACAAATGAACTTATTTACAAAACAGAAATAAACTCACAGACATAGAAAACAAACGTATGGTTACCAAAGGGGAAAGGTGGAGGAGGGATAAATTAGGACTTTGGGATTAACAGACATACACTACAAAATATGAAATAGATAAACAAGGACCTACGTATAGCATAGAGAACTATCTATACTCAATATCTTGTAATAACCTATAATGAAAAAGAATCTGAAAAAGAATATATATATATGTATAACTGAATCACTTTACTGTATAGCTGAAACTAATGCAATATTGTAAATCAGCTATACTTCAATAAAAATATAATCAAATTAAAAAAAAATTTTTTAAGATGGCTGCTATCTTATTTGATTTGCAGATATTTATGAATGTTTTATCTTCATTATTGAAATTGTATTACTATATAGTGAAGTGTCTTTTGTCTTGTTGATTTTTCTGCTCTGAATTTTACCTTTTCAAATACCAATCTCAATTTCTCTTTGGCTTGTATTTGTCTCCCCTTTATTTCAGCATCTTTTTCTTTTAGGTATATACCTTCTACGCACATACAAAAAGATTTTTATTTGCAAGCTGTTCTGAAAATATTTGTCTTTTAAAAGAGGAATAATCCCATTTACATTGAGAGGTATAACTTATATGTTCAGTCTCATGTCTGCCATCATTTTATTTCATATTACCTTTGTGTTAGTTTATGCAGTATTTTTCACATAACTGGTCTCCTTTTATTGATATTTTTATTTGTATTATTTTGTTTGTATTTGTTTAGGTATTGTGGAAACTTTATAATTCTTTTCTAGTGATTACCTTTCTCCTAATTTTTGGAAGACTTTTCCATGATGTTTCTGCAGTTCTGTATCACTTTTGTTCTTGACTATCTTTTTAGGACATTTGTATTGCAAACACTCTTGGAAGACAGAGAGAGTTGCTTCCTTGAGAGAAGAGAGCATATTTGTTTCCTGACCTAGATAATAAAGATAATGGCTCCTTCTGTGGCAAGGTTTGGGCAGGTTTTCTATGAGCCCACCTTAAAAGATTGAAGTTGCCTAAACTTTGGGTTCTTCAGCTGTGACATAAACCTACTGCATGTGCAGCATACAGCTGTGTTCTTCTCTACATCACCCGCTTGGGACCTGGGAAGGAAGGGAAGTGAAGGAGATGAGAAGCTCCTTCTGCCTGAAGCCATAATCCTGTCTTTTATCTCTCACTCGGGAGTCCCTTGTCTCCTGCCAGCTTCTAGGAAACTGTAGCAGGCTAACTTGTGGCAGGCTAACTTGGTAGCTTGCAAGTAGGATACAATTTTATGTTTTGCACAGTTCTTGACATCATCCACCTTAACACTACTTCCATTTAGTTTGTCGTTTCATAACTATCTTTTGCCCCGTGCCTGTTACCTATAGGCAATTGATGGGCTTATTCTTTGTTCCCCTTTCTTTATTCTTCTCCAGTTTGCATTGTTACTTTTTTTTCTTGTCAAATTATATAACATTTTACAACAGTTTTCCATCTTTGTCCTCTCTTTGTCTTAGTCTTAGATTTATGGTCAGAAATGTTCCATTCTTGCCAATTGTACTTTTGCCCAAATATGACAAAGTAAGCCCATGTATGTTGGTGAGGAACAAATGCGGGATATATCTAAAATGACCTGTAGCCTGAGGATGATTTGGGAGACTTTCTAAAATGTGGATTCTGGGAAGTATGCTATTGTATTCTTTTTTTTTTTTTTTTTTTTTTTTGCGGTATGCGGGCCTCTCATTGTTGTGGCCTCTCCCGTTGCGGAGCACAGGCTCCGGACGCGCAGGCTCAGCGGCCATGGCTCACGGGCCCAGCCGCTCCGCGGCATGTGGGATCTTCCCGGACCGGGGCACGAACCCGTGTCCCCTGCATCGGCAGGCGGACTCTCAACCACTGCGCCACCAGGGAAGCCCTGCTACTGAATTCTTTAAATTTATGAGACTAAAGAAGTGAGTTAAGAGTACGTTACAATAAAAATAAATCGAAAATAAAAAATAAATAAACTAATATATTTTTTAAAAGTTAAGCCAGTAAGTAGCACAATATCTTTCTCCCCTAAAAACTGCATTCTTTCTTGTCTTTGGATCCAAAATTAGTTCAAGAAGCTAGTGCAATAGACAAGTGTTTCAGGTCCTTCATGCTGTTGGCCCCATTCTTCCTAAGCACTTGCCTTTTCACCTGAGTTATATATGATGGAGTCCTCATAATTTTAAATACGAACTAAAAGTTTAGTGTCCTGAGATAGTTTTACATTTAAAGAGATACCGTCTAAAAAATGTAAATAAATACTTAAATGAGAAAATTCATTTCATTTTTTGAAAACTTATAAAAAGTTTCAATTACTTATTTCAACTGCGCTTACTCAATCTTCTTTACTCTTCTCTGCAATTACTCAGCACTCTTTTTGGGCAGATTAGAGGAAACCAAAATATAAGAGAGAGAACTTTGTTCCTTGTTGGGATAGGTATGGTTATTGAAAAAAATTAATTGCAGTAAAATTTTGTCCTTCTTAATAGGACCATGAAGATAAACCAGAAAAATATGCACATTTGGCCATTCTACAGAATAAAATATAAACTATACCTCACAGAAATCAGAAACTCTCCTTTCTTTCAACAACCAATGACATGCACCTCTAAAATTAGAATGTTTGACATTCAACCATATTTGCTTCAAATTGGTTAAGTCAGGATGGAAATAAATTATTGTATTTTATATACCTAGTTTATTAATTTCAGTACCAAAAAAAGTAAGTGGGAAAACTTACATACTCTGTCTCTATTTGTTCATTTCCACTGACTGAAACACTGTGACGTTTAGTCATGTATCAGTGCCTGCTTTGGGCCCAAGCTTGCTGTTTCCCTCTATTAGAGAGAGATGTCATTCATCATTACATGAGATGGAGCCAGAGTTGAAAGATTTCCAAATAAATCCAGAATGGCAGTCAATTAGTCATTACTTCACAGTTTGTCCATACATCTCTTGTTAAGTGAATGCTTATATACTTACCCTCCCTAAAGGCCCACTAGCAACTTGGTGAAACTTGTTGACATAGAGCCATGACACAGCCCTGTTGCAAACTCTGTCTCCAATGGCAGTTAATCAAAGGATGACATGAGCTCAACCAAACCTCTACTAATCATACAATATAATGAATATCTGCTTGTGAATGTTTCTGCTATAAATCTTGTGAATGCCTTTTACTTTAGCAAACGAACTGTTAATAAATTCAGCTTTCAGTAAGGAAAACACACACAAAGCAGTGTATATAGCATGATGGCTTTCAGATCAGACTCTGAAACAACAATTATTATTTTTTAAATATTACATTTGCTGATGGAATACCATGTTTACCCAATATTTGATAAGAAGCAGAGCATTACATAAATATCAGCCATTTGATACTACTGAATAGTATACAATAGAATAGAAACAGTAGAAACAATCATTATTTGAAGCCCCAAAGCATCAGTCCGAGAAATAAATGTATGTATATAACTTCCGTTAGCTTGAATAGCAATTACTTGAGCCCCTCTGAAATAGAGTAAAAATGGCTGTAGCTAACAAACTACAACCAAATAATATTACTTAATTTCTTTTGCTGTTAGTTATACTATACCTTATTATACTAAACTATATACATGTATTTTCTTTAATACTAATTGTGTGCATTGGAGAAGTTACTTCAAGGTATTTTATGATAAAGTTAAAAAAGTACTTAGTTACTTTTTAAAAGGCATATCTTATTTTATAGTTAGGAAAGCAAAATAAAATTGATTCAGATATTTCTAAGAATTCTATCAGAGATTAATGATGCTAGTAGTTCTAAATGCAAGATTCAAGAAAATCCCACTTTAAAATACCAATAAAAAGTTGTCATAGCTACCATGATGATTTATACAGCACATCCTAAGATGAATAGTTTGTGGTTGGCAGCAGCAAACATGATAAAACAATCAGATAATATTCATAAGGGACATGTCATAAAGAACAAAATTTTCAAGCAAA
Organism: Grampus griseus; assembly: GCF_964374135.1. Taxonomy (NCBI): domain Eukaryota; kingdom Metazoa; phylum Chordata; class Mammalia; order Artiodactyla; family Delphinidae; genus Grampus; species Grampus griseus. The sequence continues at coordinate 134,385,476 of NC_138997.1, read as the reverse complement.
CTGAGTGGCTACTGTTCCCTTCTCTTTTTCTATTTTTCAGAAATGTTTGGACACATATTAGTTTTTACCTAGAAATATGAATCACTTGGATTTCCTATATCTGTGCTGAGTTTGAAGGCTTCTTAATACACAAGTAGTTCACAAGTACATTCAATGCATAATTCACAAAATAGAACTAATTAGTAATTTAATGTCATATGTTATTTGGGACTGGCAAGCATTGGTTTTGCCTGTATAGAGCACTAAGTTAAATATTCATACACTACTCACCATTCTTCTCTGCCCTGAACTCCTTAATTATTTTTTAGTATGGACAGAATTACTGCTTATTAATCTGCTCTTGAAATAAAAGAACTTGCAGCAAAGAAAAAGTGGCCACTGCATAGGTTAACTTCCTATGCTCTTAAAATAAATGTATACATACATACATACATATAATAACAATAATAAGCATACCATATGTAATGTTATGGAAAGTATTAAAATTAATGTTTGAAAAATGCTTAGAACACCTGGCATATGTCAAGCTCTGTGCCTATGTATTATAAGTAAATTTTAACATTATCTAAAAACAGTAATAAAATAAATGAAATAAAATAATCAAATTTAAAGACTGCCAAATAGATCAGTCTGTATAAATCTAAATATACAAGACTTCTAATTTGTCATTAGATGTAATTTGGATGGAAAGGTTATTTTATGTAATTTACTTCCAGTAAATTGAAATAAAACCCAGTACAACATAGATTAATAAATACCTAGTATTAACAGAAAAATTATGTCTGTATTAGTTGTGCTTATGTTGTCCAGGAAGGAAATATCCAAATAACCTAACTGGAAAGAGTCACTGTAGAAATTCTTCATTTAATTTAGTGTACGACACATTATTCTTATTATGAAGTGATCCTAGGAGAATTTCCATCTGTGTATGAGCTTAGAAAAATATCACATTTATTTTGAAAGTTAATGTTTTCAATCCTTTTATTAATTTTATTCTTAGTTATATTATTGTGATGGATATGTTATTAACTAATGTATATCTCCCAGGAAGCGCAGAAGTAAATATTGTAAATACTGCAGTCTTTTTTTGTATGGAAAAGTGTAAGGTATGGAAAACCCAAATGATGTATATAGGTACAAGTAGAAAGGTGAGTTAATAAACATCACATAATTCACATTCCAACTTCTCCTTTGTAATACTAATTTTCACTTACTTAAAAATGCATATGGGAAAGCTATAAATATGGGGGAACTTATATACCTGTGAATATTTTATTGTAGTTGAAGTGATTATTAGTAAAGTGATTTTCTTGGACTATTATTCTGAGGAAATTTATCAATAAAGAAATCTCCTCTAGAACAATTAACTCTTTAAAAATAATTCTCTCATATATTTCTACTTGAAAAATTTCTCCATGTATCATGACAGAATATGAGAAATTGGCAAGTTAAAAAATATCTTTCAGATGGCATGATAATACTTATTAGTAAGGTAATTTAAATTCTAATATTGAGTATATTACCCAAAAATATATATATTTTATATATTTCATGCTTCAGGTATCTAGATATTTCTCAGAGAAATCTAGTTTCATGTGTTTATTTCTCACAAACTAATATATATGAGTGTAATTCAATTAAACTATTAAAATATATTGACAAATAGCTTAATAGAACTTACTATATTTGTATCTGTTATACTTATTTTGTCATGGGAGTAAATGTTTATGTACCACAACTGGGCTTTATTTTTATAATTTCAATTAATTAAAAACAAAAATTTTTGTTGTTATTTTTTTGGCTGTGTCGGGTCTTAGTTTTGACACTCGGGATCTTTGTTTCAGCTTGCAGGCTCTTTGTTGTGGCGTTCGGGCTTCTCTCTAGTTGTGGCTTGCGGGGTCCAGAGCACGTGGGCTCTGTAGTTTGCGGCACGCAGGCTCTCTCGTTGAGGCACGCGAGCTCAGTAGTTATGAAGCAGGCTTTAGTTGCCCCGCGGCATGTGGGATCTTAGTTCCCCGGCCAGGGATCGAACCCATGTCCACTGCATTGGAAGGCGATTCTTTAGCACTGGACCACCAGGGAAGTCCCTGGGCTTCTTAATTTAAATAAGGAAGAATCATGACAGGAAGCGGTAGTTATCCCCTGAAATCTGTTTTACCCTTCTGTCATACAAATAGGAAATTTGACTCAGCATACTGCAACTCAGTATAAAGGGCAGCAGATTAACTAGCTTTCCTTGCAGCTAGATATGCCCACATTAGTAAGTTCTGGCCAAACAGATATAAGCATAAGTGCTTACAGAAGTTTCCTTGAATATGTCTTTGCATACACTTGATACTGCCCTTTTTTCATATATATTCTATCTTGAACTAAGGGGATGAGAGTCAACTGGTAAGCTTGAAGAGGGCTGGATCCATAAGGAATTTGTGGATCAGACTTGAATTTTTACACCTCTGTATGTTTACCTGAGGAGAATAAATTTCTGTCTTAGTTATGCCATCTTTATTTTAGATTTTTCTATTGCCCATATCCAAACAAAATCTTCCTTAATACAGGAAAGAATGAAACAGGTCATAAATATACTGGAAAGATTGAGGAGACCTCTCCTGTCCTTGTACATATCTTAGAGAATTATGCAATTACTTATGGACTCCACATTGAAGACAAATCTGGCAGAGGACTATTTTTTTGACAGTCTCTGAGATAGGTCTTCCTATGCAAGAATATCATTATTTTGCCTTTAATCTTTTTTTCCTTTTTGATGATGTGAGAAGCTAGAGTTGGGTATGTAGCTGTTGATCTCTGAAGCAAGAACAAAGACACTACTAGACTCTGAGGCTTAACAAATATAGTCACCTGCAGTGGGTGAGGTCAGTCATTGTCACAGCACCCCATCCAAGATGGTAACTACGAAAGTGTGATGAAAGAGTTTCAAAGTTTGGGACTTCCCTGGCAGTCCAGTGGTTAAGACTCCACACTTCCACTGCAGGGGGCACAGGTTTGATCCCTGGTTGGGGAATCCCTCATGCCGCACAGCATGGCAAAAAAAAAAAAAAAAAAAGAGTTTCAAAGTTCTAGTTAGGAGATCATATTTAAACACACCAAGTCTAGATTATGCATGTCTAAATCTAGGAATGTCAGCTAAATAGTCTAAGTTATGAATCTATAGACATGCAAGATATAAAGAAGCACTTTTTTTAAATCTAATATCAAATAATCAATGTAGCATATGTAATGATTGGGGAAATAGAAACTATGAAACATGTTTATTCAAAGCTATTCTACAAAAGAAAATAATAAATATAAAGGTGGAGGTGCTAGACCATAAGGGAAAAATAACTATTGTGGGCGAAGACTTAGACTTTGGTAATATTCCAGTGGAATATTCATTATTTTAAAATTTAAGATATATTTATTGCATGTCTACCATGTTGAATTGACTGTGGCAGCCAAGGAGGTATGCCATTTGGGTACCCTTACAAAAGAAAACCTGCTCCTAGAACTGCAGTCAGCTGACAGTTGAGGTGACAACACCCTTAGAATCTGCTAGAGTATTGTAGCCAAGAACATACTCCCTCTGGGCTGTTCCTGCTAATAACTGGGCAAGGTGCAATCCAAGGGCCTTGTTTTAGCCCAACATGGGACTTCTCTAACAGGCAATCTTTGCTCTGGGTTTCCCTGTTGGCATGGATGAGACCTTCTCAGAACTGCATCAGTACCTCTCCCCATCCAGTGTTTCTTCTTTACCTGTCTTTTCATAGGTGTCAAACCTGCATCACAGATCTGAAGAATCTCCCTACTACAACTCCATCTCTCCTTTGACTTTCACAGACTTTATCTTCAATAAATCTTATTCATTTCTAACTTGGTCTTATTATTTGCTTTCCAGTAGAAGTGCACTGACATTGACTCCCACTGTATAAATAATAAATGTTGACAGACTTCAAAACGTAGTCTTTTCTCTTTGTTACCAAAGGTAAATCTGGAGGGCAATTATCAAGTGAACAATAAATATATTAATTTCTTATTCCTGCTGTAACAAATTACCAAAACAACTTAGTGTCATAAACAAGACAAATTTATTATCTTAAAATTCTGAAGATCGAAAGTCTATAAAAGGAGTTTTATGGAGCTAAGATGAAGGTGTGAACAGGGTTGTTTCTTTCTGGAGGTTCCAGGGAAGAACCCATTTCCTCGTCCTATTCAGCTTCTAGTTGCCGTCCAGATTCCTTTACTTGTAGCCCCTCCTCCATCTTCAAAGTACCTGACTCCAATCTCTGTTTCTGCCATCATACTGCCTTTTCCATTGAAGTCAAATCTCTTTATGCCTTCCTCTCCCACCCTCACACCCTAACATCATCACTTTTTCCCTGACATAGACTGAAAATAAGCGAGAATAGCTAAATAATATCTGGTCTGATTAAATGATTCTCAAGAAGACACTACAGAAGTTAATGTAATCATATGCAGTTAAAATCAATGATTCAATAGCATTTTCATCTCTGTGAAGAAAACAGGAAGGAAGGAGAAACTAGTCTTTCATATCCAGTGCCTGGATTTTGAAGAGGTACCCAAACTGAGTTTTTCAAATAAGCTTAGCCAGATGTTTCAAGAATTAAAACGGACTATTTTAAATTTTGTTTTGTTGTATTTTACTAACATAAAATGACTATTAAGTTAACAGGTATGTGAATACTGCATGGAACCATGAAATCTACTTGTTCTTTCACAGACTAATCCCTTTTCTCTTGCTCTCAGTAACATAATAGGCCATACTTCATAGGTATGCAATATCAGCTAGCATTGTATAGATGGAATCAATAGTATACTCTATTAAATTCTGCAAAACAGCTCACTTTATGATATAAGGTGGAATTGTGATTGATTTTTAAAGTAAAAAGTAGTTCTATATTCAACTCAGACAAGAATAACTTTTAAAGCAGTAACTTTCTCTTTGTGGAACCACTGTTTTTCTTCTATTTTTCTTGATCTTAAAAGTAAATGTCGCCTATGTGGTCTAATTAAATGACACTGAATTCTGGCTTGTCTTTTCACTTAAAATTGCCTTGACCTTGTACCAGCTTCTAAGTAGAGAACTGAATATCTGCTTTTAAGTCAGTCATTTATTCTGGAAACTCCTGGTTAAAAACAATAGCTCTTACTCAATGGCAATGTTCCATCACACTTTCATTCCTTAAGTCCAGAATTATGGTAAATGTTTATAAAACAACAGTCAAAATTATAGCATACCAGTATTTGTGCTCAGGTTTTGTTTTTTTAAAGATTAGTCAATTTTCCACATTAATTAGTTGAGTCCAGTGCTGCATTAAATGCCAATAGTTTTGTCTTCCCTCCCACAAACGCATTTAATATGGACGCCAGGTTTGTAATATTTATCAACTCTTCATCATATGATTAAAATCTCAAGTTGATTTTAAGACATCAGCCTTAAGGATATGATAGTACCCTTAAATATCTTTTAAATATCATGAAATTCTTTGGAAACATAAAATACGTGTTTCTCTGAATAGAATTGCATGTAGTAAACTAAGTCCACTCATACTAAGAAAGAATTCAATTGTGTCCATAGCAAAAAAGACAAAATAGTTTAAAATCTTGATAAATAATGAAGTATCTATACCATGAAATGTTTTAAATTTAATAAAACAAGGAATATTAAAACTAATGCGGGGCGTCCCTGGTGGCGCAGTGGCTGAGAGTCTGCCTGCCGATGCAGGGGACACGGGTTCGTGCCCCGGTCCGGGAAGATCCCACATGCCGCGGAGCGCCTGGGCCTGTGAGCCATGGCCACTGAGCCTGCGCGTCCGGAGCCTGTGCTCCACAACGGGAGAGGCCACAACAGTGAGAGGCCCGTGTACCGCAAAAAAGAAAACTAATGCGAAATCATTTCACTACACTGTTTGTTCCAAAAAGTAAGGCACAGAATAGTGTATATCGTATGTTAGCTTTTTAATATTTGAATAAAATAGAAAGATAAAAAATTATATATAATTATATTATATTAATTATAATTATATAATGTACATAATATATATAATATTTCTCCCACCTTTTTTATGTGTATATATGTATATACAAACAAATAAATATAAAAAGTAAAAATATGTGATATATTTACAGTATGTATTGCCTTGTATATTCTCAAAATATAATATTATTTATTGCCTGGTACATTCTTAAAAGAATTATAAACAATTATTAATGTGCTAACTATGAGAAGAAGATTTGGGTGGGTGAAGGACAAAGTGGGAGAAAGTCCCTTTACAAAACATTACTTTTTACCTGTTGTATCTCAAATATGAGTATATGTACAAAAATAAACTATTATAACAAAATTATCTCTATTTTATGTTTATATCTGTTTTACATAGAAATAGAATGATAGCATTATAGACATAAATAAAGATACATCACAAGATTAATTACTCATGTATCAAATTGCTAAAATATTACCTACATACTAATATGAGGAATGTGGTCTTTGCCGTCTACTGAGCCCTTCTTTAAAAAGAAGGGCTTTAAAAAAGGCCTTTAAAAAAGAAGTGACCATATCGTCAATACTAGTGATGAAATATACAAATAATGAATGTGATGGATTCACATTTTGGGATATGCCAGAATGAATATCCTAATACATATGAAATAAATATTAAATATTTATATATACAATGTATTTTTGGTTTTGTTTAGCATTTAACAAAATTAAGCATGTTTTTCAAAGTCAAAGCTTAATACGTGGCTATTTAAAATATCTCACTGCTCAAGAGGATATCAAGCTGTAATTTTTATAAATAAAATAAGAGAAATGAGAACAGATTACTATTTCATGCTCCCTAAATTGTATACTGACTTATGGTAAATATATCATCTATAGTATTATACAGAATTAATGAATATATAGTCATTTTCTTTGTGCCTGGAATACATGAAGCCATATGGTTTCATGGTTGTCCTGGTGTGTGGGAATATCTGGGGTAGATTCATTATATTTTTATTCATTCTTTTTATCTCTTAATGACACAATTTGAAGTCTACCTTCCTCCCCAAACAGTGCTGGGTTGTCACCAGAAGAGCACTATTATCACATAAGCACGGTTATCAAAATGTGATTACAGTTCCATATGTAGACTTATTTTATTCATAGTTACTTCTTCTTTGCCTGTATCATATGTAGTTTTCCACTTCATTTTTTGGTGTTGCTGTTTTTTTCTAAGAAAAGAATACATACAGGGAATTTATAGTCTCTGTGTTTACCCTGATTTCCCTTTTCTTAAGTTTTGTAAAACAATAATAAAAAACCACACTGAGCTTAAAAAAAAGTACACGTCTATATGTTACCAATTAAAATACCTGAAAATATTTTAGTATTTTTTTATGCTATCCTATAAAAATGAGCTGTTTTTCTCTTGCTTTTGCCTCTTTTTCACCTGCCTCTCATTCTCAAATTCTGCTTGTTCCTACTTCCAGGCTCCATCCTTAAATGTTGGAAGTCCCAGAAATCAGTGCTCCCTTCTCTGTTCTGTCTATACCCCTCCCTATGTACCCTCATCCAGTCACATGGATTTATATAACATCTATGTGCTGAGAATTTTCATGTATACACACACACACACACACACACAAAACGCAGGCCTTCACCATGAACCTCCCACTTGCACATATTACTGTTTTGTAAAGCTATTGGCATCTCAAACTTAACACCTCTAACTCTGAATGGTTTTCTCTAAAATACCATGCTGTTCGTACCAGCCTTCACCATTAAAAAAAAATTATCAATATCCATACTGTCGCTCAAGCCAAATATCTCAGTTGTGGTCTTAATCATTAGAAGAGAAAAATTGCACTGGGCCAATTTTACAGGCAGGGAAGACTTTATTCAAGTCTATTGTAGTAGGAAAAATAGGTTGAGCTCAACTCTGTTGAAACAAATGGCCAGAAGGTTTTCAAGCCCTGGGATCAGCTAGTGAAAAGGCATTAGAAGAAGCTGACTGGAAGTTGGTCAATAGAATTAGGCCATCTGTGTTTGCTAATTAGTGCTTATCCGAGTTAGGCTCCTACCTTCCCACAAACACAGGGAGAGAGGGACACTATTCTTGATGTGTACATTTCAAAGGCATGACTCCCAGGTCCTTGGAAAAGACCTTCCTAGGTAATAGAAGATGTGTATATCAAAGATGGAGAGTGAGAGAATTTACAATTGCAAGTTTTCTAAAGTAAATTCTCTAAGAAAAGGGGCTTTGGGCTTCCCTGGTGGCGCAGTGGTTGAGGGTCCGCCTGCCGATACAGGGGACGCGGGTTCGTGCCCCAGTCCGGGAGGATCCCACGTGCCGCGGAGCTGCTGGGCCCGTGAGCCATGGCCGCTGAGCCTGCGCGTCCGGGGCCTGTGCTCCGCAACGGGAGAGGCCGCAGCAGTGAGAGGCCCGCGAACCACAAAAAAAAAAAAAAAAAAAAAAGAAAAGATCAAAAACAAAAAAAAGAAAAGGGGCTTTAGGGGCCCGTCGTCAGGAAGAAACCAGTCTAAAGACTAGTCAAGCTGAGGGGAACGCTAAGGCCTTCTTGGTCATTATCTTCTTTCACTTCAGCCTTTAATCCATTATCATATCCGGTTCACTCTGTTTCAAAAAGTTACAGATTGTTGAATTCTCTATAAATCTCTCCTTAAAATGCTTAGTCGAAACTATCATAATTCATCTTTGAGACAATAGCCTCCAACTCTTCCTGTCCCCATTGCCCGATCGTTACAATCCACACTCAGTGCAGCATCATTTACAACATATAATGATCATGCTATTCCCCTACGTGAAAATTTATACTTCAGTCCCACTGATCACAAAGTAGAAATCAATCACTCTGCTGTGGATTACAATGCCCTGCTTTAACACACCCTTTTCTCTTTTTTCACCCGTTGCTTGACCGTTCAAGCCTTCCTAGTCTTAAACACAAAACTCACAACTGTCTTAAGATCTTGGCTCTAGTTCTACCTACTTCCTTTCCTCTGATCTTGGCATGCATAGTTGGTCCCTCCTTGTCATTCAGAGCTCAATTAGAATGTTGTCTTCTCAAAAGCCATTCTCTGACTATCTGATATTTAATAGCCAATTAGTAGTTTGGATCGTTTTTAATGTATAACCATATTTGAGTAATCTTCATAGCATTGTTTTCTTTTAAACCGACGTTGTTTGTCTTTAAAACAATAAATTTTAAAGCATATATATTTTCTTTTAAAGAGTATCTTCTGCTTTTCCTCACTAGAATGGATTCTTAATAAGAGGAGGAATTTTGTGTATCCTGATCATTGCTGAATCCGCATCACAAAACAAACAAGGAAACAAACGTACCCTGCCATGGTAGCTACTATTAAATATTTGTTAAAAAGATAAATAAAGGGGAGGGGCAAGGGTGAGCTGTGACAGGGCGAGAGAGAGGCATGGACATATATACACTTACAAACGTAAGGTAGATAGCTAGTGGGAAGCAGCCGCATGGCACAGGGATATCGGCTAGGTGCTTTGTGACCACCTGGAGGGGTGGGATAGGGAGGGTGGGAGGGAGGGAGACGCAAGAGGGAAGAGATATGGGAACATATGTATATGTATAACTGATTCACTTTGTTATAAAGCAGAAACTAACATACCATTGTAAAGCAATTATACCCCAATAAAGATGTTAAAAAAAAGATAAATAAAAATAAATATGTAAACTATTTTAATATTTTGACTCAGGTCTAATCTTTAACAAGAATGAAGCTGGAAAGGGAGGTATTAAGTATTCAAGGTAAACCATATAGCAGAGCCAGTATAGATGAGGGTCTTTTGATGCTCAGTCCAGAATTATCTATTTATAGACAGTGTTGTTCTGTGGCCTAGTCTGATGATTTAAAGGCCAATAAAAAAAAAGGTTTCTCCTCTTGGGATGTCCCCAAACCTGAAACTCTCCTTTTTGGAATGACTTCTTCCTTAATCAGAAATTGTTCTCTCAGTAGGGACAATATTCGTGTAAGGGTAATGACTTACATTCTTAACACATTAGCGGGAACCGATTTATCTGTTTAATGCACAGCAAGGATCCTAAAGGAAAAAGTGCCAGAGAAGTTTTGTTGATATAATATTTCCTAGGAGGTAAAATGCTGCAGTGGGGGTAAAGAGAAGGCTTCTATTGTGAAGCCTCTCAGGAAATCTGAGGTTCTGAATCTGAAAAGGAACATCTCCATGTAAATATTGACAGAAAAACTAGAGGCAAATTAGTCCCTCTTTATTGAAGCTGCTCCTGGATATTGTTGTGGTATCTGATAGTTCTAAAAGTTTACATTTAATATAATAATAAATAGTAGTAATTATAATAAGAACTGCCATTTTCAAGCATCTCTTATTAGCTAGTCATTATGTAATTAGTGTAGTTTCTTAAATGTGTGCTATCAGCCACATAGTAAGAAAACGTTATTTTAAGTATAAGAAATACAAGAATGAGTACAGAGAGTAAACAACTGTGCAAAATAATGCCATTACTTTAGTGGTGGATTTACATTTTAATCTAAGTCTTTCTGACCTAAGATGGCTTTATATAAAAGTACATATTATTTCACTTTTTAAAAATAGTATTTCTCATAATTTTAAGGCCATATTTGGTTTAATTCTTGGTGTCTGGATGATCTAAGGAAGTACAACTTAGTGCCGTGATACCCATGTGCAGTAAGCAAGAGAGTGAATTTCAAAATAAGACATCCTTAGATTCATATTGACATCTAAAATATACTTATCAGCTATGGGCTCAACTTATTTAAATTCCCTTTACTTCATTTACTAATACTAAAAAATTTAGATATTTTGCACACAAAAGGCTTTTTTTCAAGAACTAGATGAACCTTACTTAGCTAGAGCCCACATGTGTTCAGTAATTAGTAGTTTATTGTTAATACTCTTTATAATTAAAAAAAAACAAACCCTGGTTACGTGATATATCAGAAACTTTTAAAACATACTAGGCATTATTTGACTTCAAAATATAGATGGTATATCATTTCTTTCACAAACACTTTTAAGAGTTTATACAAATATTGAGGACTTTATGAAATAATGAACCTGGAAGTCAGAAAAATATAATAGAAAAATACTTTTGTTTTAATCACAATTTCTTATATTTTTACCCAAGATAATTATTAATTGATGCTATTCAGTTGTTAAGCAACCATAGGATCGTATTGGTTCTATATAGAGAAAGTCCATATTTTAGGGACAATGCCTAAGCTATAATGATTGCAAAACTTTTAATACGACTCCTGTTAAAATTTACAAGCTGCATACTTTTTTCCAAGGCACTTATTTTCCACTTACCTGTACAAAGGGTGAAATAAACTGGAGTCAGTAAAGTGTAGTAGTGAAGTGATTAAAAAGCTAAAATTTTTAGTTTCAAATCCTAGTTTTTCCAGGTTTTAAAAACCAATTTTATCCATGACAACCATGATAATTGGGAATATTACTACACTACTCATTTTCTTCAACTGTGTATTTGTATAAAATGTTCCAGGAGTTAAATGAGATAAGGTATGTTAAAAACCTTGCATATTGGTTTGCAGTAAGCTAAGCACAATAAATATGAATTATTAAATAATTATTAAATTGCTATTAATTATTAAATTTTAAAAATTCGAAGTTTCTATATCATCCTCTTTTAAAACAGATACATTGGTTTTTTTCAAACTTTATCTTCCAAGTAAAATACAAGTAATTACTGCTTATGCTCACAAAAATATTCATCATTTTATTGGACAATAAATTAGACTTTATTGATTTTTTTGTTAAGATAGTTATCTCCTTTTATTCTACATGATATGTTTATATCACTATTTCTTGATTTTACATGTAACACGTAACTACTCACTGTGAAAGACAGGGATGTACCTCTGTAACTTATCCAAGCTTTAATCTCCTTGTTCGAAGTTTTTTTTTTTTGCGATACGCAAGCCTCTCACTGTTGTGGCCTCTCCTGTTGCGGCCTCTCCTGTTGCGGAGCACAGGCTCCGGACCCGCAGGCTCAGCGGCCATGGCTCACGGGCCCAGCCGCTCCACGGCACGTGGGATCCTCCCGGACTGGGGCACGAACCCGTGTTCCCTGCATCGGCAGGCAGACTCTCAACCACTGCGCCACCAGGGAAGCCCCTCCTTGTTTAAATTTTTGATAGTTCTTTTGGTTGCCTTTGCAACTTTAAATGACATGTTTAAACTTTGATTTGTTTCACTAACTTTAGATATTATATCTCAACTTCCCACTCTGTTAGATGAGGATATTAGTATCTGCTTCCTTCTTCCTTTTCTGCACCCTTTCCTTTTACATAGTCAAGGTTAATGGTGTTTATATTGTTTTGTAACTACATTTAAGATGAGGATTTTTTCAATGAATTATATCTTAAAGTTGAAAAACAATAAATAATATTTACCAAAGCATAACTATATGCAAAATAGAGTATTAGGATTATATTTCATTCTCCATGGGTACAATGTCCTAACTGCTGAGACGCTAAGACAATTCAAAGCATCCAAGCTAAGTGGATTTTCTTTCCTTTTACTTCTATTGTTCGAAATCATGCCATAGTTTACTTTGCAATGTATCTGACATGCCTTTCTTGTACAATTTCATAGCTTTCTTAGCTGTTTTAATTATTTTATCCTCCTCTTGTTGAGAGTAGAAACATATTTTTGCTTTTATTTTCACCATTTTTTACTAATATAAGAAAGCCCTGAAGTCCTTGCACATTGCTTAGAATCCATCCTATTCCCTTTTCTCCTTAGAGGTCAATGGCTTCCTATTTTAACTTGAACCAGTTTCTTACAAGGCATTCTGTATAACTGAGAAGCCAGAAAACATTTTCATCGAGTTTCTCACTAAGATTCCTTATTTATTATATCCCACAATTTCCTTTCTCTTTATCCTATCCTTCATAGGAAGGATGTATGTGAGATAATGTTCTGAGCCCTTTAATAGCTAAAAATGCTTTTGTTTGCCTTAAGCGTCATTGACAATACAGGTAGGTAAAGTAATCAAGGCTTAAAACAATTTTCTCTCAGAACTTCAATGTCATTACTCCATTCTCTTATGGCATTTGGTGTTGATTTTTTAATATAAGAATTTCTACTAGTTTCCTAATTACACCAAACATATTTTATATCAAAGGGAAGATAAACTAATTTGGAAACCACTTAACTTCTGTATTTAATCAAAAGTGTTTTTTGAAATGTTAGAATTAGATTTTCATGTAAATCATTTGAGTATATAGAACTATTTTAAATATATGACCTTATAGAAGCACAAAATTTTATCACACTTGTTTATCTAAATATACATACTCATATATATGTATATAGACATACTTACATATATATACAAACATACACATGTATATACCTATCTCCTGCAAATTTGGACATGACAATTAGAAATGAATAAATTATGTTGACATTAAAATAATTTGGGGCAAATTAAACCTTTCTTATTGAAGCAGCAGGTACAGAGTCAATCATAATTTCTTCATAAATATAACATTAACAAAGAATAAGCTTCTAAATAGATAACATTTGTCATAGAATAAAGACTGAAAAATCATATTAATATAAGCAAACAGCATGAAGAAAAGGCATATCATATTAAAAATCATTTACTTGACTCATGTATTTTGAATGTGAGGAACAATTTTAGCGTATACTAAAAGGTACAAAGCTTTCCACCAAAATTTGTACAAAAGCATCTTTGCAGCAATTCAGACTTGAATGTTTAGGAACAAAGAAACATTCTGACTGACAGATCTACTAATTCTATTTTCAAATACACTTTCTTAAAATAAGTTTGGAATACCTAAGTCCATTTATGTGTACTTAGTATTATCACAGGCATGTGATACTATTGGATGCAACTGGATTCTTATCTCTTATTTTCAGAAGATTTAATTACAACATTGGCTGACAGCCTCTTCTAATTGCAGTTTCACATAATTGAATGAAGCTAACTGAAGCATGTCAGCACGTCGGCTAATATAATGAAGTGGAGACCCTATGGACAATTAAGTCAAAGGAATTCAAAGTGACACTATGTTATTAATCAAAATCCGAATTATTTTCTTACTAGCAAGTATAAAATTAAGCTACATTTGGGATTGTTTTTGTCCCATAAAAATATATCTCAAAATAATGTTCATGTAATGTAGTAGATTTAACTTTCAGATCTCCTACATGCTTTCTGTATAATCAGTAAATTAATTTGATTACTCTTGGTATTCAATAATAAATGGTTTATGATTGACATATAAAAAAGAAGGCTGAGCACATGTTTGCAATCTAAAATGATACAGTCTTAGGGGATATGGGGATACATGTATACGAATGGCTGATTCACTTTGTGATACAGCAGAAACTAACACACCATTGTAAAGCAATTATACTCCAATAAACATGTTAAAAAATAATAAAATAAAACAAATAAAATGATACAGTCTTGGCATGACTTCTGTCCCGCCCCAGATACAAACATATGTTGCTATCTACATGTATTTCTCAATAAAATATTTTCAAAACAATATTCAAGAGTTGTTATATAAATGTACCAATTATTAAATTTTACTTTCTGTAATACATTTCTAACATACCTCTGAATAATAATTGGTGAGAGCAATCTTAAGTGTTGGCATCTGAATTCTTTCATTTCCAATGAGAAATCTCAGATTATTGAAATGTGAATGTAGTCTCAGAGAAAGGAAGCAGGGATGTTTTATATATTATTGCATTATGAAATCATTCTCTAGTAAGTCATTATTTTTTCATAGGCTTGTTTGACATAGTCTTTATCCCTGTTAGTTACAAATATAATCTCTCTCAATTAATAGAGCTGATAGGTTTTAAGTTGTCTCACCAAATTCTATTGCAATTTATCTTTTTTTTTAATCTGTCAGGAGAGAAAGAAATCCCCGGAGAGATAAATGTTAGTTCATTTTATGCTTTATAGGTGGTGAACTGAGAATCATTGACATTATATATATGTCAGACAAGTTTTGAATTATATTTGTCCATTCTGAAGTTTGTTTTTTTTTTTTTTAAATCAAAGACTTGAATTGACTTTTGAGTATGAATAACAAGTGATTTTAAGAATGAGCGTGGGGACTTCCCTGGCGGCGCAGTGATTAAGAATCCGCCTGCCAATGCAGGAGACACAAGTTCGGGCCCTGATCCGGAAAGATCCCCCTTTCCGTGGAGCAGCTAAGCCTGTGCACCACAATTACTAAGCCTGCACTCTAAAGTCTGCAAGCCACAATTACTGAAGCGCACGTACCTAGAGCCCGTGCTTCTCAACAAAGAGAAGCCACCCCGATGAGAAGCCCGTGCACCACGACGAAGAGTAGGTTCCCACTTGCCAAAGCCCACGCAGCAATGAAGACCCAACGGGGTCAAAAATAGATAAATAAATAAATTTAAAAAAAAAAAATGAGTGTGAAGCATCATAGGTCATTTGAAAGTAAAGCTTAGGGTTAGAAATGAGGTGTTTGAGGCTAATTAATCAGGAAGTGAGTCAGAGAGAGGTAGCATTTTCCAAACACGATGTTACCAGAATGATAAAGTTGTCTGCCAGTTTCCCACCTTTATCTGAGATAGAGTCACTCAACGTTAATTGCTTCATTTTACCACCTGCCATAAAAATTTATTTGGGGAAAATGCCCCTCGTCTTCTTTCAAAGATTATTTGTCTTTTTAACATTTTAAATACAGCATTTGAAAGGAAATAGAAGAGAGTTTATCCTGTAGGAATCATTAAGCTGACAAAAGTCTTTAAAGCCAGAGGCAGAAAAATGAAAGGGTTTGAGGCATTATTCTAGTCCCATCTAGGAAACTGCATTGCTAGTTAAGAACTAAGGGAGAAGTCTAGATCAAAAGTCACATACGACTATGGAGAGATTAGTAAAATATGATGCACAGTTAGCATGTCAATAACTGAGATACACCTAGGCGCAAATGGGCACTAAATCTATGTTGTATGACTCTAACTTAGTATGTCAAAGGAACTCACAAGTACTATGATTCCAATTCACTGGGGCTGAGTTCAAGGATGCTATTATTTGCTTATAATGAAAAAAATGAAAAAGAATAAACAATGTTTTGTGCATGCCATAAAATGACTACTAAATCTAGAATTCCAAAAACTCTAATTAATTGGATGTTAATAAAGATCAAATGTGTTGCTTACAAAATAGGCTTTGTGTTTCTTGATCATGGTTATGACAAATTCCAATAATATTTGATAAATGTTTTTGAACGTCTATAATCCTCCTGGGAAATTAGGTAAATAAACAAACAAATGTGCCCTGAAGATCCTAATGGAGCTGACTAATGGAGAGCATTGGGGGTGAATTGTGTTCCCAAAAGATTCATATATTGAAATCTTAATCCCCCAGTAGCTTAGAACATGACCTTAATTGGAGATAGTTAGGGTCTTTACAGAGGTATTCAAGTTAAAGCGAGGTTATTAGGGTGATCCCTAAACCTATGTGATTGGTGTCCCTATAAAAAGACATCGTTTAGAGACAGGCATATAAGAACACCATGTGAACATGAGACAATGAGAGATCTGGAAGAGATCCTTTGCCAAACAGCCCTCAGAAAGAACCAATCCTATCAACACCTTGATGTTGGAATTGTAATCACAAGAAATATGGGACAAAATTAATTTCCGTTGTTGAAGCCAACACAAGTTGTTCATGGTACTTTATTATTCAGCCCCAGCAAACTAACAGAGAGAAGGAATACTGAAATACAAAATAATGAAATATTTTGTATACAAGATGATACTAATTTAATTATAGATTACATCACTTAATATATCTTGATCCCCATCTTATAAATTTCCCTCCAGTTTTTTTTTTTTACTCATGTTTTTTGTGATTTGTTTTCGATTTTATTTATTTATTTATTTTTTGGCTGTGTTGTGTCTTTGTTGCTGCACGCGGGCTTTCTCTAGCTGCAGTGAGTGGGGGCTACTCTTCGTTGTGGTGAGCAGGCTTCTCATTGCAGTGTCTTCTCTTGTTGCAGAGCACAGGCTCTAGGCATGCAGGCTTCAGTAGTTGCGGTGCGTGGGCTCAGTAGTCACAGTGCATGGGCTCAGTAGTTGTGGCTCATGGGCTTAGTTGCTCTGCAGCACGTGGGATCTTCCCGGACCAGGGCTCAAACCCATGTCCCCTGCATTGGCAGGTGGATTCTTAACCACTGTACCACAAGGGAAGTTCCAATTTCTCTCCAGTTTTTGAAGGTCAGATAAAATATCAGAGCTCTCCTCAAATTATTTTAAATATTTTGATATTCTTTCCCCCTCTACTATTTGCACCTCTGTAATGGACCTCATTGTTATTTGCAACAGTCATGTTTCTACACTATTTTTTTCATCAGAAAAAATATACCATGTGTAATGGCATCTTTTAACCTTCCTCTGAGTTTAGTAGGCATTACCATAATAGAAAATTTAATATTTGCCTAATAAATGTCTTTGCTCCTACCACAGCAGCAGACCTCTGTTTTTCAGTTACACCCCCATATCACCATAAGAGAACATCTCTATTCATATAAAGCTTGTTTTGTTTATATCTTCTTAAGATATAAAGTTATTTTAAATGCTATTTAATATGCCTTCAAAATGCTGAATCATTTCAATAAAATGTAAAAGCTTTGACTTTTATTTATAGAAGCTATAAATTATCCTCCAGATGCATTAATTTACTTGTACCTACTGTAATACCATGATTTCCACATGGTTAAATTTAAAGTAGATAATACAAGGTCCGTCTCTATGTATTTTAATCAACATATGTATGGCAGACACTATTGGCTGCTTAAATATACCAGTTCATGCTCCTCTTTTTTTTTTTAACAAGACCTGAATTTGGTTCAGGAATCAGGCAATAGCTCTGTAATTCACAATAGTGAATTTTTATCTGAGTTAACTGTATTCTACTACCTTTACAGAAATGCTTGGATTTATTCAGCAATTCACTCAACAAGCATTTATTGCACACTTAACTATGTGCCTGGCACAGGGAAATAGTAGATAGCACTGCCCTTCTGGAGCTTACATTTTACTATCACAATTAAATATCCCATATCTTTATTATGGATGCTCTTTTTTGTATATGTATTGAGACAAAAGTTAGAAAATTGAGGGGAACGCAGATGAAGAAAAACTACCTTTTAAAAACTTACTATTCATGTTAGTATTCTGTCTTGTTCAGATCTAGGATTAAGACTATAACTAGTTGTATATCTTCTGGATATAATTTGTTGATTAATAACATGTACTTATTAAGAGAATAAAAATAATAACAGTAAAAACTAAACACAATTGTGTATATTATTTAAAAGCCAGGAACTGTCAATATTACAGTTTTAAAACACAGGGAAGTTCAGAAACTATGAGTGACAAAATATTTTAGTCAATGCCTACTTTAAAACATGCAAGTGCGATGTAATTTAGGTAAAGTTTTTTGCTGGTTTTCTTTATGTTTTGAAAATCTAACTTTTAAAATGTTTAAATAAATTTATCTTTAAATATATTAACTTAATATATACTTAGACTATTACATACTTATTTACTACCTAAATTATTTTTATATGTCTTTCAGATTGTCTGCTAAATCATTAAGTTACTCCCTGTTTATGGGCAACTGACACTACTGAATTATACAAGGGAAAAAATATATAAAACAAGCAGCTGAGATAATCTTATTTTAAAAGGAGATTGTATTTATTCAGGGAAGTCTAGACTTTGAAACTCTGAGTTTTATCAATTACCTTGTCTGCAATTTCTGCAAATCATATTATAAGAAAACCAGTAGAAATTTTTTATTATTATTATTATTTTTTGCGGTACGCGGGCCTCTCACTGTTGTGGCCTCTCCCGTCGCGGAGCACAGGCTCCGGACACGCAGGCTCAGCGACCATGGCTCACGGGCACAGCCACTCCGCGGCATGTGGGATCTTCCCGGACCGGGGCACGAACCCGCGTTCCCTGCATCGGCAGGCGGACTCTCAACCACTGCGCCACCAGGGAAGCCCTATTCCAATTTTTTGAAAGTATTTTTTTGACTTTTGGGATATCATTCTCATCTAGCTCTCCCCTCATTTTCTAATAATTATTTTGAGCTGCTTCACTGTTTCCTTTCCCTCATCACCTAGAATCACATAGTTAATAAATGAGAAAACGGGAATACAAATTTTATATCATAACTAGGTGACATTGCCATAATAAACAGCTATCACATCTGTCTCCTATCACAGTTGCCATCACATTAACGCAAGTCATTCATTTATTTATTTAAAAGTAGACAGCAAGTACCTACTGTGTACCAGACACTTTCTTGTTGTTACAGATATATCAATGATCTATGCAGACAAAAATCCTTACACATCTGGAATTTATATTCCAGCAGGAGAAAAGACCACGAATAATAAACATAGTAAGAGGTAAACTATGTTGCATGGTAGAGATGTTGTGTGTGTATGCAAGGAGAATCAGGAATGATTGGAAAAGAATTACAATCTAAGTTTAATGGTCAGGATAGGCCTCTGTAAGATGATTGACACTTGAGAAAAGAAGAATGTGAGAAAGTTAATATGAAGTTATCTGATACAAGAACATTCCAAACATCAGGAAGAGGTTGAAAGAGCCCTAAAACTAAAGGGTCTCTGATGTGCTGAAGAAAGAACATAGAGGTCAGTGTGCTGAGAAGGGGGTGAGCAAAAAGTTCATAGAGTTTGAGGGTTAATTATGTAGGACTTAGGAGGCCATTGCAAAACTGAATTTTACTCTGAATGAAATAGAATGTCTTTAAAGGATTTTGAGTACGTGTAAATAACATTCTTAATGAATCATTCTGACTACCATGTTGTGAGAAAACAATATAGAAGAGCAAGGATGGCGGCAGGTAGACCACTAAGGGGGCTTTTTTTTTTTAAGGGGGCTCTTTAATCAAAATGAACAATTGCTGCTGAGAAGAGCATAGCAGCAGTAGTGTGTGAGATGTCATCAGATTCTGGATGTATTTTGAGCATAATATCAAAGGATATGTAAATGTGGAAAAAAAGATGAGTTCAAATAATTTTTTTCTGAGCAACAAAGATGGGATCAGCATCAATGGAGAAGGAAAAACTGCATCTGGAGAAGGTTTTAGCTAGAGTGTGGCAGATGGTACCAGACTTCAGGTGTTTTTTACATATTAACAGTAAGAGATGGCTATTCTATAACCATGAGGAAATGAAGACTAGGCGGTAGGATATATAGGGTTGGCCAAAAAGTTCGTTTGGATTTTTCTGTAAGATGTTACAGGAAAACCTGAATGGACTTTTTGGCCAACCAAAATAGAAGTCTGAATTTGAGTACAAAATGTCTAGAAAGATGTCTTTTAATGCTCTAAGATGAGATGAGATCGCTTTGCAAATGTAGACAGAAAAGAGAAAGAGAGAAGAGGACTAAGCCCTAAGCCCAGGTCATTTCTGGATGACTCTCTTTCAAACTACTGGAAAAACTCCTAACTCTTCTCTACGATTTTGATCTCTGTCATATCTAATTTATCATACCTAATTTAATCTCTCCACTATTAGTATAATTACTTTTCTACAAGTATTATTTCATATCTCCCACTGTGAGAGAAAAAAGTGCAAAAATTGTACCTTGATGCACAAGATGCTTAAGAGTTTAAGCCATACCAATCTTATTTCCTATCCTTCCTTTTCCATACTGTGCACTATATCTCAGTCATATTACATTCCAATCAACCAAAAGCCACCCAAAATTTTCATATTCCTGTTTCTTCACGTGATATTCCATTTCGAGATGCTCTTGTTAAGTGTTCATTCAATGAACTCTCATTCTTCTTTTCATTCATAATTCAAAAGTGACCACTTTTATGTGGATTTTCCTGATCTCATTATGTAAATTTGTCTTTACCTCCCCTGTACTCCTATAACACTTACATGCAGTTTCTTGGTGAAAACTTGTAAGTCTATACCCCATTACCCTGAGGATTTCTTAAAGACAAATTCTATATCTCATTTAAATTTGTATCCTGAGCACCTAAATAGTACATATAATATAGGAGATACTGACTGAATGAAGAGAATGAAATGTTTCAGTAAGAAAACAGTAAAATTATTTGAGTGTGTATCAGTAGTCAGTTTTTAAATTGGTTACAAATATATCTGCTTTGGGGGGTACATAATGCAATAGAGAAGATCATAAATACTTATTACTAGATATGTGTTCATTTTATGGAGTACTCTTTCTATATAAAAACATTTTTATTATCCCTCTGGGTAGTGAATCAGCCAAAAGTAATCTGGGAATGTGCTTATTTTGGAAGAACTCCTTGATAACAGATGTAATATATAAGGTTAAGACTGATAGAGTGAAGAACATTTTGTTTTAAATATCAAGAATTAAAAGAACATAAAGAAATTCAAATGAATAGACTGATTCAATATAAAAGACAAAATAACATCAGTCTATGTCAATGGAAGTCTTTAATATACTTTTATTTTTATCTAGGCCATTTCTAACATGACCAACTGAAATTTATCATTTGGTAATGGCATAAACAATAATTTCACTCTAACTAAGGATATTGTTTTCAAATTGTTTCTTTTTTTTTTTTTTTTTAATTTTTTGTGGTACACGGGCCTCTCACCGCTGTGGCCTCTCCCGTCGCGGAGCACAGGCTCCGGACGCGCAGGCTCAGTGGCCACGGCTCACGGGCCCAGCCGCTCCGCGGCACGCGGGATCCTCCCGGACTGGGGCACGAACCCGCGTCCCCTGCATCGGCAGGCAGACTCTCAACCACTGCGCCACCAGGGAAACCCTCAAATTGTTTCTTGATTAACCGTGGTGGGATCATTTGAAGAGACCAAAACAATCAATTCATTTGACAAGGGCTATGAGTACTATAAAGTATTTGACCATGCATTCTGATATTTTCAAAATTGTAGAAGGATATAATAGTGTTGCAAGGACCTGAGATGAGTTATTTTTAAAACAATTTTATGTGCTGTGCCCTACAAACACATAAGATAATTTACCAAGAAAAAGTGGCAGTGATATATTAGACCCAGTGACGACCAATGTTCTCCAGTAATTTTACCATTTTCTTTTTTGAGAATGATGATTGAGTTGTTATTTCATCAAATTTACTGCATGCATAAAATCAATGTTTTTTTTTTTAAGTTTTAATAAGTGGCCAAATATTGGCTGATTATTTTTCAAAGTCTCAGGCAGATCTTATCACATCCCTTTCCTTCCCTCTCCCTCTCCCTGTCTTCTTCCCTCCCTGCCTCCTTTCCTTTCCTTCCTTCCTTCCTTCCTCCTTTCCATCCATCTTACATTCCTTCCATCACTCATTTCATCAAATACATACTGAACATACAACTTAGTATTCTGTTGGGTGGGTATATAAATGAAATGAATGACACAATTCTGCCTTGCTGAGATTATGATATGGTTAAAAATAAGGCATGAATATAAAAAAACATTAAAGTAAGACAAAATTCATGGGACTTCCCTGATGGCGCAGTGGTTAAGAATCTGCCTATCAATGCAGGGGACACGGAGTTGAGCCCTGGTCCGGGAAGATCCCACATGGTATGGAGCAATTAAGCCCATGCGCCACAACTACAGAGCCTGCGCTCTAGAGCCCGCGAGCCACAACTACTGAAGCCTGCTCCCCTAGAGGCCGTGCTCCGCAACAAGAGAAGCCACCGCAATGAGAAGCCCGCGCACTGCAACGAAGAGTAGCCCCCGCTCGCTGCAACCAGAGAAAGGCTGCGCCCAGCAACGAAGACCCAACACAGCCAAAAATTTAAAAAAAAAATTTAAGAAAAGGACAAAAGTCATATGACTAAGTACATAACAAGGGACACAAGACAAAAATATTTAAAGTGCTATCAGTTTCTGTGAATGGAGAGATCTCTGTAGGATTAATTAGCCTGGAAAGTCTTTGTGGAAGATACAATGATTGTACAGGCTCTTGAATAATGGTAGGGTTTCTATAAAATATATGCGGCAAAGGAAACTTGGAAGGTTTTAGGATATACAATCTTACGGTATTGGGGATTAATCAAGAAGAATTTACTAAAATTCCTTCATTAGACCACAGCAGTAATTCAAGTGTGAAGTAAGAGTGGAGTCTCTGAAGGGATAAAAGTCTGATTACTTATGATAAGTAGATTACATAAAATAAAGGCAACAGATTTGAAGAATTTTGACATAAAGTTGAGGGCAAAAGTGTCCAGTAAAAGCTTCTTTTCCCCCCTAAAGTGAGTAAAATCAAAGTTTGAAGAGAAAGGGGATAATACATATCTTTCATTTGAGAATAAAAGATGTTGGAGGAGAATGAGGTAAATAAGAGAGCAAGTTTTTTGTTACTGTTGTGTGATTTTTTAATAGTTCAAGAATGTGTAGAGTTGGAGACAACATTCAAATTGGGCTTTCCAAAGAAGAAATTAAAGAAAGATCAATTAGGTAATAAATATCACTTTCTAGCATAAAGATGTTTTTCTATTTTGTGACATTTTAAAGTTTTATTTAATTACATCTAAGTCTTTGAAATTGGGATTCCTAATTTAGCTTGTCATGTTTTGACTTCCTTTGAATCTATTTACTATGTGTGTCTCATTGCCTAAAATATCTAGTACTTAAGTTAACCTAAGTTAACTGATCCCTAAAATATGCTTAACTGGAGTTTTAGTCACTAATGTGCTATTGCTTTGGTATTACTGACTGCAGTTCAATTAAAATCAATTAAGTTCATCTCAAAATGAAAGAAAATTTTATCTTGCACTATCATATCAGAAAACCAAATATGTAGAATTTACCTCACAATGGTGATCAAGGCAGAACAACAAAATACAGACTAGAGTCACATGCGTAGAAATGATGTTCTACTTAGAAGACTAAAGAAGCAAAAGTATGAACTTGTGTATGATCATAAGGTATAACCATACCCTTCTGTAATTATTTTATTGTTCCCTTTAGATATTAATTTTGGAAATTTACAATATTGTTGACTTTTTCCATTCACTGACAATATGTTTATGAATGAGGTACAAATCCTAAAGTATATCTTCTCAGGCTTTCAAAGTGATTTGAGAAGGAAGAGTAATGCCTACAGTAGATAAGTTTGTGACCAAAAACTCTGCCTCAGGTATTTGAATACCATTACACCAAGATTTAGATTCCTTTTCCTACCTATTTCTGTGTAAATAGCTTAATATTTTTTTTTTTTTTTTTTTGCGGTACGCGGGCCTCTCACTGTTGTGGCCTCTCCCGTCGCGGAGCACAGGCTCCGGACGCGCAGGCTCAGCGCCCATGGCTCACGGGCCCAGCCGCTCTGCGGCATGTGGAATCTTCCTGGACCGGGGCACGAACCCGTGTCCCCTGCATCGGCAGGCGGACTCTCAACCACTGCGCCACCAGGAAAGCCTGGGCCCAATATCTTTTTAAGAACATTCTTCAAAGTAATTCAAAATTGATACTAAGATCCATCCATTATATCCCTTATTAGGCCATCCAAAATTTTTTGTTGGCATTCATTGAAATATCTTCTAAATTGATTACTTTCCTTTAGATAAGTGACAGGTTTCTTAAGCATTTGCTTTGTTTCTTAAGACTTAATTTATTCAATTACTTAACTTTTAACATCAATATATCTAATAATTCATTCAGGTTAATAGTACACTGTTGCTTTCTTTTGTCGATGATTCACCTTCCTTTTTATCATAATGTTCGTCAAATTTAGTTGGCTTGCAGCGTATTGAATACTTGTTTTTTTCCTATGTACACTTCACATGATATAAACACTTCACAGGGAATTGCTATTGTGCATACACTTTCAGCTACATTTGACATCTGCTAAGTAAAATATTTGATGCTAAATTTCAAGAAACATAGTGATCATTCCTTCACAGATTCACTCTTAACCTCCTTTAGACTAACAAAGTCATATTCAGTATTCATTCATGAAAAAAGTATAAAGCATATTCTGAACATCTATCATGATATTTTTAACATTAAAATATTGTCTATTTTTTCAAAGTTACAAATTAAAAATTTTAATTTCTAACAGTAACCTACAAAAATACAATAGAAGTATTTGGCTGAGACTTTAAACAGATTTAAACACATGTAATCATATTGTATTCAGAAAGGTACTTAATAATGCAATTATCAATATCATATTCCTGATATGATTTACATGTTAATACTTAATCAGAAGTTAGAGTTAGAAGTTAATTTCCTAAACAACAAAAAATATCTCACTATTAGTTACAGAAATAAATTTTTCTCTAAAATAAATATTCTATCATCTTAAGATTTTCAACACACTGAACTATAAGGGTTACTCCTACTGCCACTCACTGGCCCAATCCCCTAAAAAACTGATAACCAAGCATATATTCATCTCAGTTAGATTAAATAATGCTCTCTGAGAAAACTGTCAAAAGAAACCAAATCCTTTTAAAAAGAAAAGGTGTCTAGGGTGGTGAAGAAGCACATGAAAAGATGCTCAACATCACTAATTATTAGAGATATGCAAATCAAAACTACAATGAGGTATCACCTCACACAGTATGGAGGTTCCTTAAAAAACTAAAAACAGAGCTACCATGTGATCCAGCAATCCCACTCCTGGACATATATCCAGAGAAAACCATAATTCTAAAAGATACATGCACCCCGATGTTCATTGCAGCACTATTTACAATAACCAAGACATGGAAGCAACCTAAATGTCCATTGACAGAGCAATGGATAAAGAAGATGAGGTACATATATACAATGGAATATTACTCTGCCTTAAAAAAGAACGAAATAATGTCATTTGCAGCAACATGGATGGACCTAGAGATTGTCTTACTGAGTGGAGTAAGTCAGGCAGAGAAAGATAAATATCATGTGCTATTGCTTATATGTGAAATCTTAAAAAAAAAGGTGCACATGAACTTATATACAAAACAGAGAGTCACAGATGTAAAAAACCAAATTTATGGTTACCAGGGGGGAAAGAGGGGGAAGGATAAACTGAGAGATTGGGATTGACATATACACACTACCATATGTAAAACAGATGACTAATAAGGACCTACTGTATAGCACGGGGAACTCTACTCAGTACTCTGTAATGACCTATATGGGAAAATAATCTAAAAAAGTGTGGATATATGTACATGTATAACTGATTCACTTTGCTCTACAGCAGAAACTAACATAACATTGTAAATCAACTATACTCCAATAAAAAAAAAATTTAAGGTGTTTAGAAATCTCCAAATAAAATCTCACTGATGCCTGATCCTCTGATGGAGACTATGTGTTTCATCAAAATACATATATTGAAGCCCCAACTCCCTGTGTGGCTATATTTGGAGATGGGGCCTCTAAGGAAATAATTAAGGTTAAATTAAGTCATAAAGGTAAGACCTTGATCCTATAGGATTAGTGTCCTTATAAGAAAGAGACAAAGAGTGCTTGCTCTCTCCACATCCATGCACTGAGGAAAGGCCATGTCAGAATATAGCAAGTAGGTGGTCATCAGCAAGTAAAGAAGAAAGGTCTCACCCGAAATCCAATCAGCTGGAGCCTTGATCTTGAACTTCAAGCTTCCAGAACTGTGAGAAACCAGAAATCCAATCAGCTGGAGCCTTGATCTTGAAATTCTAGCTTCCAGAACTGTGAGAAAATAAATCCCTGTTGTTTAAGTCACCCAGTTTACAGCAACTTTTTATGGCAGCATGAGCTGCCTAATACATCTTTTAATGGTGTGTTACCCCCACTTAATTCCTGATACATGAACAATTTTCATCTTTTTTTTAGGGTATCACCATTGAGTACAAATCAGATTCACCAAGCATATGAGGAGATCCTTTGAAATGAAAGATGCCAAAGGAAGGTATAAAAGTAATTTTGAAGAAAGAGAACAATGTAGGGGACATGACAAAAGCATAATATTAAAATTAAACAATAATTGCTATCTTCAGAGAGATTAAAAAAGATGAGATAAAATGATACAATAAGAAATATATATTCAACAATTAGAGAAATATCGTTGGAAATCAAAAACATAATACCATTTAAAATTTAAAAGATTGAAAGGTAAAATTTAGGAAATATTCGAAAAGTAAAATAAGAACATAAAGTATTTACGTATTTTCCGTGACTTCTTGGGCTGTAACTGGGAGATATTTCTGATCAAAATAAGAGAATGGAAAAAGCAAGATAGGGAGTTCAGAAAACAGAAGGTCAAAGACAGGAGACAGGCAGAAGTATTTCCTGGATGATGGTGATAGAAAATGCTAAAATGACAATTTCTGTAGCAGGTGTTAAGAGTTCACACTTTGAGAGTGGAGAGATTCCAGAAAGTTATATCCAGTTGTGTGCTGGTGAATGTCAACCAACTTTCAAGAAAAGTAAATAAATATAAACCCCATTTTGTAGCATTTGCTGATTTCTGTGGCATAAACACTCCTAACCAGGGCTGAAAATGTGACATCACTGACCTCTGATTTGGGAAGAGATTTGCACAATCGGCTCTCAAGAGCTGGTTCGAGCCAGCTTCAGCCGCTACTTACAGTCAGGGAAAAAATAATGCTGAGCAAGTAAATTATCTTACCTCTTTGACCATGAAATAAAGTTTTTTTTAATATTCCATAGGAGTGTTTTAGGATGAATTAATTACGGACATATAGAAAACTAAACAAAAGAGAGAACAAGGTAGTTATTAACTCCAGGAAGGCCAACAAGTAAACTGACAACCCAGAGGAGAAAATGCAATATAATTATTGATTTAAGCAAAAGCTGATATAATTACGTTAGCAGGAGCACCAAAAAAAAAAAAAAGTGAAGGTTGGAAAGGGTAAAAGTTTTAAATCATTTTAGTGAAAAAATCAATGGTTAATATCCAAAATTTAAAAAATAAGAGAGAGAGAGACTTAAAAGCACACACAAAAAAGTATTATAAGAAATAGCCTGAATAATTAGAAGTTAACTCTAGGGAATAAAAGGCAGGATAAGGAATGTGTTTTCCTCTTAGAAGCCTTGTGGTACTACTTGTGCTTTTAGTCTACACATATTTTTGACAAAATTAAATTTAAAATTGGATAAACACCACATAATGTGTTATTTTAAAAATAGGAATGTGTTCTGTTGTAAATAATGTTATTTCATTTTAAAGTATTACTCCAATTTTTTTTAAATGTATGGAACTATGGAATCAAGAATTTGGAAGAGGTAGCATATTCATTACAACTCGTGAAATGACATTGTCTAAAACATTTCTAATATGGTCATAATAGCATGCAGACTTTCTGTTTAGTAGTTCTGGAACCTCTGGCTCTGCTCATTCCAACCATTATTGGTCTGCAGCTGGGAAAATAGCCTCCAGTTGAGGGGCCAATGCCCATCTTGCTTATCGCCTTTTCTTGACTCCAGCTCTCACTCCTCCCTTTCTTGGGTCAGTAGGTTCTTCTAAGACTTCTTCTAGCTATTTTCTACTGTATTTCTTAGGAAGGAAATTTATAAATTGTCTCAATGTCATTCTTCAGTTGGGCTCTTTGTCAATTTATCTGCTGTCATTCCTATAATTGTGAGCCATTTGAAATTCATTTTTTGCTTGTTTCCTAAGCTAATTCATCATGTTTTTCTATTTTTCTTCCTTTGTTCATTTCCATCAGTTTTTGAGATTAGCTTTGGGAATAAAGGGACTGTTACTGTCTCATAATTCCTATTGGTTTTATGTTGGTCTATAATACATAAGAAAAACAAATACTGAAAAAAAAGCAAAATTGAAAAAAATTATTCAAATAAAAATCTGTTCTTTTGTACAAAGCATATATTACAATAATGTAAATTACTTTATGAGCAAAATAGGGCCATATTTCAGTTCTCAAGCCCATAGTAAATATGAAAATGCTGGCCTATATTTTGATATAGTAACAAAAGTCTCTCCAGAAACCTGTGAAAATTACAGCAAAGTCATTTGATAGTCTTTCTTTCCTATAATTTCACTTGTGTACAACTTAATTGCCCTTTTTAATATTAACTCTATATCATAGATTGTTCTCTTTTATATATACTCAGTTTCTTCCATTATTCTTGAAATTTTAGATCCTTTCACATATCTATGAGCAAGTTGTATTTTTCTATTTTTTAGAAAATCAGTTTTATGCCCACATTACATTAACATGTTCATCTAATTTCCTAACATTTCACTCCTGAGGTATTTTTGTTTCCACTATATGTGTTAAGCATCCAATATAACATTTTATATTTTAAAGTTTCAGGGGAAAAAATCTCTTACATAAATTGTCAAATATTCATCAGAATCCATTTTAAAAAATATTGATATGACAGGAGCTAAGTTTATTTATTCATTTATTCTACAAATATTACTCAAGTAGGTCCTATATGCTAATAGAATTCCAGAATTTGCAATAGATTAGTGAACAAAACAGGTACACATCTTGCTCTCACCAAGTTCTCAGTTAACACAACATTGATAAAACTTACTTATAGTATTTAAATTGTATTAATGCACCCTAAATTCTTTTACTTCTTCATTTTTCAAAGTTAAAAATTCGTTGCTTTGCAACTCTGTGAGGTCTCACTAATTAAAGTTTTTTTATAGCTTAATGCTAAGAATTACTCAAGCTGTCTAATATTAATTATCACTTGAGGTAATACAATGCAGGCATGTTTACTTTTCAGTTTGTGAAAATTAGCATTAGTATTCCAGTAAACTCAGAGGATATTTATTGCATGCTTTACTTCATTTAATGAATCCAGTTGTGTCTCATATGCATAATATAACAACAATTTTAGCCCAAGTGTTCTTTTTTTTTTTTAAACATCTTTATTGGAGAGCCAGAAAAAAAAAGGCATAGTGCATTTAGTCATACTGTAAGGACCTAAAGTAACATTAAAAAACCACTTGGTAGGCATTAACATATATACTCTACCAAGTGGTTTTTTAATGTTACTTTAGGTCCTTATACAGTATGACTAAAAGCACTATGCCTTTTTTTTCTGGCCCTCAACTCTAATGTGATAAAGGAATATTTAAATGGTTCAAGGTTTACAGTTGCCATAGATATTATTCAATAAAAAATTTTAAGAAAAAAATAACCCAAGGATTTCAAGGAAGTTCTAACTTCATTATCATGCACAATGGTTTACCGTTTGATATACAAATTTGACTAAATTTATGTACAATAGAACCCGTGTTTTGCCAAAGTAATGAAATTATATCTGAGCAGCTGCCATGTTCCTTAGGGAACTTTCAATGTGGATCCAAAGTGTTCCTTGATATTATATACCACATATAAATAAATGTACTATGAATCACAAGGACTTAGTGGCCACTGTAACAGAAGGTTCTGGATCTGATATCAAGATATCAATCTTACTCCTGACTCTGCCCGGTAGCTCAGTTTGAGGTACTTGCCACTTTGGATCTCATGTTACCATTTATAGAATGAGGTGACTAGTTAGAAGATCTCTAAAGTAATCACAACTGGCTCTAAAATCTAAGATTACACATTATGTGTGTACATATTTACATACATATTGTCATATATATTATTATTTAAAATATTGTTGTATATAATATATAACATATATATATATATTACATATACACACATATGAAAAATTAAAAGAAATGACCAAAACATTAGAAGCACAATCTAAAATATTGGTG
Organism: Grampus griseus; assembly: GCF_964374135.1. Taxonomy (NCBI): domain Eukaryota; kingdom Metazoa; phylum Chordata; class Mammalia; order Artiodactyla; family Delphinidae; genus Grampus; species Grampus griseus. The sequence continues at coordinate 134,354,696 of NC_138997.1, read as the reverse complement.
ACTCTTCTAAGATTTTAATTAAAATATCAAAAATTATAGCTGTCAGGTAGAACTGACTCCTCAATGCCCCAGGAGACAGTATAATGCTGTGGGTAAAAGAGAATGTCTCTGGAATTAGGATGTAACCAGATTTCTCCATGTACCCACTAATGCAGTCACGTTGGTGTCAATAACTAGAACATAAGGTTGCTACTGGATTAGATGACTTAATATATGCAGAAGGCATTGAAGTCTTCCGGGCACACAGTAAGCATGCATAAATGCTAACTCATATTATTATTTCCATCAACATCATTGTTAAAGATAAGCTTCAGAAAGTCCTTGCAAAATTGTATATTTTTAAGAGATTTAATGTATTCTCACAACAATAGAGATTATACCTCTATTAACCACAAGATGGAATCCACCTTCTCATCTATAAAAATTTTGTTTCCTTACTTATAGCAACTGAAATAAGAATATGTGGTAGCCTTGTTATGTGGAATGTGGCTTTCATGATTAATAAGTTTGTTTTATAATATCACTTTTTAGTGTTTCTATCATTTTTCTATTTTAAAAGTATCTGACAATGTAAAAAACTGAGTAAAACATTTAAATGTATGCAGATTCACATATCAAAAATAAGAATGATTCAACATATTTAAGATGTGTACACTTTTCTGCATGCTTATTATATATCAATAAAAGTTTTCTTCAAAAATACTAATCTTTTCTTCATAAAATGCAATATAAACTTAACATTACTGGTAATGGTAAAGCCAGGATGGAAAGCTAGTATAGTCGTAGGGGGGAGAGAATATTATTTCTTTCATATAACAAAAAAATTGAGTTTTATACATGTTAATTCTCAAGTGAGAAATGTCAGAGGCAGTGAAATTTGCATGCCATTACCACAGCCTTCAAGCAGTAAAATCCCTGGAGAGTTACAGAGTTAAGTGCTTTGTTGCGGGTCTACATTCTATTTGGCAATCTCAGACGACCACTTTCTTTTCTTAAGTATATCCTTCTCATTTTCATGGTAAAGAGTCATGTAAAAAATGCCCATGTGAAAAACTAGAATTGGTTATAGGTATAACATGTGGGAGAAATATGAATATACTTAGCCCAGGCTCTGAGTCATTTAAGTCATATAATGCCCTAAAAAAGGCTTCTCTCATGAAAAAGTTGAATGTACATATTTTGAACTATACAGATTGATATATTTATCTAATTGTGTTGAAGGAAAATATTTTATTAATGCAGGGTTATATATATACACATATATGATATAGATACATATTTAAATTTCATATAAATATATAATACAGAAGCCTATATTAACAAATAATATATAACATATATAATATTGACAATGTACTCTATTTAGAAATATAATATTATGATATATACACAAACATGCAAGATATATACCGCAGTAATTATATATATACACATATATATGAAGGAAATCATGATGCATCCCTTGAAATTCTAAGGTTTTACTACTTAAAACTTGTTAAAATTTATGAGATTAACATTCTATTGTGCTTTTTACATCATTCTGTCAAATGATTGTCATGTAGTCAGTTCATGAGTATGATTAGAGAAACAAAGATTTCCTTATTCATGAATTATGTATGATATCATTAATTATATTCCACAGGTGCTTTATATATTAACTCTTTTTAATAGCATAAAAACTGGAAATGCTTTTGATAAAGATATAAATTCAAATGAAATTATACAAAAGCAGTAACATATTTGTTTAATTGTTTTAGTTTTTCTATAGTATTCATTAGTCCAAATCAGATCATTCTAATTTTTTCCCTAAGCAATAGATCCATCTAATGTTAACTTTTCTTAACCAGTTAACAAATATTATAGTAATTAAGTGTACAGTTTCAAAGGGAAGCTAAGCAGAATTTTACATTTGTATGATATTTATGTATGCAGGCACAAGTCACTTAGTATCATGATAGTTATTTACAGCAGTGCTGAGCTGAACATGCCTGTTAGGGAAAATGTAACTTAAATGGTGAATCTATTGTAGAAAAGATGACTCTGTAGAGGATGTAGAAACGTACCTTGCTGGGAAATTATTTTGCTAGTATGACACCGAGAAAGTGCACGGGATTAGAATCAGATAAAGTTAAATTTTTATCCCTCAAGGACCATGAACTAACTTTTTGACCTTGGTCAAGTAGACCGTTTTCTCAACATCAGTTTTGCTACTGACTGCCCATCTGCCTGGATATTTAGAAGCTCAGTTTCTTCAACAATAAAGTAGGAGTAAAATGCATAAATTTCAATGTTGTAGAGATTACATAATCGTAATAAAATGCTTAGCTCACTACAATGTATTTATCAAAAATCCTGACTGTTAAATTATGGTCTTCGAAGTTCTATGTACTATGATGAATAAACATAAATAGTACTTATTAATACATCTTTTGAGAATGACCGTGTCTCAGAGAGTGGCAAAAGGCAAAATAATACAGTTCCAACTTCACACGTTCATGGAGTTAATAGTCTGCTGGGAAAAACAGACAACAAAAATGAAGAGGAACCAATAATTATATACTTGGAACAAATTATAAATGCTATGCACATAACAAATAAGACATCGTAATGGACATAAATTGAGCAGAGTGAGCAACATCCTTAGATCAGATCATCAATTCTTTTCTAAGGTGTTAATAGTTAAACGGATATAAAGAGATAGAAGAGCAGTGCAAAAAGCATGATGATACGTTGGCAAGGATATGGAGAAATCGGGACTCTTGTGCACTGTTGGAGGCAATGTAGAATGGTGCAGCCACTATGGAACATCGTATGACAGTTCCTCAAAAAATTAAAAATAGAACTACCATATGATCCAGAAATTCCACTTCTGGGTATCCAAGAGTATTCAAAAGAATTGAAAGTAGGGTCTGGAAGAATTTTTTGTACACCCATATTCATGGCAGCATTATTCAGAAGAGCCAAAAAGTGGGATAAACCCAAGTGCCCATGGACAATGGATAAACAAATTACGACATGTACATACAATGGATTATCATTCAGCCTTAAAAAGAAATGTGGACACATACTACAACATGGATGAATCTTGACGACATTATGCTAAATGTAATAAGGCAGTCACAAAAAGACAAATACTATATGATTCCACTTATATGAGGCATCTAGGATAGTTAAATTTATAGAAACAGAGAGTAGAATGGTGGTTGCCAGTGGCTGGGAGCAAGTGGGGAAAGAGGACTTGTTCTTTAATTGGTACAGAGTTTCAGTTCTACAAGATGAAAAAGTTCTGGAGAGTTTTTGCACAACATTCTAATATATCAAACACTACTGAACTTTATACTTAAAAATGATTCAGATGCTAAATTTTATGTCCTGTGTATTTTACCATAGTTTTAAAATAATCATGATGATAATGGTTAAAACAAAGGGAATGGCTTTAGTGAATACCCAGAAGAGTGGGGTGGGAAGAAAACAAAACAACTTAGTATTTTCTAAACACTAGAAAGCCAAAGTTTAAGAAGCTTCAGTTGTTAAAGATTATCCCAGGTCTTGTGGGCCATTATTAAGAATTTTAATATCAATCAATATAAAATAAGAATGAACTGAAATGTTCCAGATGAATCAACAACTTGGGAAGAGGCCATTTGTTTCTTACTGGGACCCTGACCACCACACAAACTAGTGAAATATCAGAAGGGTGGTCTCTCTATTGAATAACCCAATATAAAATGTCAAGGGTAGTACTGCGGAAAATATGTTATGAGTTCAAGAGAAGGAAAGATAATCATCACTGGCTATATATATATATTTTTTCTTTTTGCGGTACGCGGGCCTCTCACTGTTGTGGCCTCTCCCGTTGCGGAGCACAGGCTCCAGACGTGCAGGCTCAGCGGCCATGGCTCACGGGCCCAGCCGCTCCGCAGCGTGTGGGATCTTCCCAGACCGTGACGCGAACCCGTGTCCCCTGTATCGGCAGGCAGACTCTCAACCACTGCGCCACTAGGGAAGCCAATCACTGGCTCTATTTATAGCCTTGCTGGGCCCTCTGATAAAACCAGGAAATAACAATAATCACGGCTCCTTGTCATTATTCCTCACACTATACCCAGAGCAGCTCTGTTAGGAGATCTGGGAAACAAAGACATTCAGAAAGATCAATAGAATTTGAAAGGAAGGAAGGAAAGGGAAGATGAAGGAAGGATAAAGATGAGAGGAGGAAAGGAGGAAGAGAGAGTGATGTCACATAGCAACAACACAAGAGGCGGAATCTAAGGGGAAATTTGGTCAAGATGGTAAATAGACTTTTTAGGAAAAGCTTGTTTAAGTTTCATGCTTACATTGTTTGCATTGCTGCTTGGTAAATGTTCTCCAGCTTCCTAAAACCTCAGATAATCTGCCACATGTACAAATGCCTTGTGTAAGTATTTCAGAGAATAAAAATCAAGGATCAGGTTGAGTTCCTGGTCTGGCTCAGTGAGGTAACTAAGAAAATATAATAACCAGATGAGTAAGAAATGCCTGCGAAAGGGAGTTAGTTCACCAAAAACTGAAACTTCAAACCCCAGAAGATGAACCCCCTTAGGAAGTGACAACGCTTTTAGGAAAGGCTCTGGATTACCCACATGATCTAAGTGAGAGTACCTGAGCCCATCTAAATCCTAGAGGGCAGTGTGACTTCAGCTGACACCTGAATTTAAAATAAATGAATAAAAAGCAGGTCTTGAGTATTCTTGGAGTTCTATTCTGACATTCTTTTATGGAACCCACGAGAGCAGAGAGTGTGTATAGTTCACCAATGTTTGCACATGAAATGTGCTCAATAAATATCTGTGCAATGCAGAATAAATACCAATACCACATTTATTACCAAATAATGCCACTTTCTCCATGGGCTTCTAAATTGGAAAACATTTCTTGACAAAATTTCACCCACCCACAATTTTCCTCACTTCAAATGAACCCTCTGGGGAGGAGAAGCTGCTTACTATTCTCATGATGAGATTATACAACTTCAACCATTCTCCACTTCAAAAATCGCTAAGGTGTCTTATCCTTCTAATTCATCCAGATTCCTCCTCTCCTCCTTCATCCTCCTTCAATATTGTTTCATAAATATTCTGTTCTCCTAAAGCATCTTCTAATTTCTCCTGTTACTGTGCTTTCCTCCTGCTTTCTGTAAGAATAAATGTCATTTCTTATAAGCATCAATTAAATAAATTATGGACAAAATATCTCTGGAATTTGTTAATCTTTTCAGCTATCTCCTTATGCTGGCCTTTTATTATCTATCAACTACCTTGACAAAAATACTGTTTTAAAATTAGTCTCTAAATATTTTGTAAACAGTGCTTATATTTTATACAGTATTAATACAATAGTAAGTATTGGGGTTGGCCAAAAATTTCTTCTGATTTTCCATAAGACGTTACGAACTTTTTGGCCAATCCAATATTTTTAAACACTCAATATGTAGTCTTTTAACAAAGGATTTCTATCAACCTAAAAAATTCAACAAAATTCCAAATGCTTTCATAAGAGATAATTTATGTACTTTGAGAATTTGACTAAATATATCTACTTAGTAGAGTTTTTGTAAGAATCTATTCTATAACTGTATAACTCTGCTGGTCCTTATTCCAGTCCAAACGGCACATCTTCAACAAAAGACATTAATTCTTGACATTTACAACACATGTGTAAGCTTAGGCAAGTTTTGCCCTTATATTTTCTCATCTAAATCACAGAAATTTTATATACTCTGTAAGGTTTTTAATGAAATTAAATATTTAAATCATTATGCACAGAACTGATATTTAATACATATTTTTATTAATTCACTGATTCTGTCTGTTTCTCAATTAATTTAAGCCTCTGAGTACAGCTTTTTTCTTTTCACAAACACTTAAGAAACTTAAAGAAAAAAAAATATGTTTTAGATTTAGAGTTAGGCAGGGAAGCCTGAAACCTACAGATAGATAATAACTTTCAGAACATGAAAATTTGGGAGGATACAAGAGTATTTTCTTGTATCTAGCTTCTAAACTGCAATAGAGAAGCCCTGCTGTATTATTTACATGTAAGGGAACAGAGCCACTTAAGCAGTTTAAGACATTCTGTAAGAGAGTTTTATTTTGTGGATCTCAATGATTTATAGTTGGAAGGCAACAGGACACTGAGACAGAAATCACTGTGTACTAGAACCTCATCTAGAATAAGGCATCTCAGGGTATCTCAGCTGCAGTACTTTGTCACTCTTCCCCCTAGTGGCTACTATGATAATTACATGATTGGTGTGGCCAGGACAACTGTTTAGATTAGAGGGTATATTTTACATGCTAGTTTTCTTGGGGCTGAGACTGCATACATGCATTTGAACTAAAACAACTGCTAAAATCAGTGTAGAACATGAGGGGAGAAAGTAAGAAGTAGTTTAAATTAATTGTCTTAAACATTTCACAAAAGAAATGAGAAGCTTAAGAACAAGAAAGTATTTGTTAGTTATAACTTCATTACTCAAGTTCTGTCATTTTAAGCAGTATTTTAAAAAGTGTCATTCTAAACTATCTAACCTCAAGTGAGACTGGATCAAAAATAATATATGACTAATATGCATATTAGGTAAAAAATAGATGTGATCCTTTAGTTTACTAATTAAAAATTTGAAAAATTTCAGTTATTTTGTTTTCATCAAGTATTACTCTGCTCTACATAGAAAAATACATTTGCAGGAAAATTTATACATGTGATAACAGGAAATATTTCATTGTGAATTTTAAAGTTATGTGTTATATTAATCCTAAGAATATTGGAAATATTAATCATACACAAAAATGGGTAGATCATGTCTGTTCTACATTTAAAATGATTCTAGGATACAGGCATCTAACAGTGAACGTGTAAAGTGTGTCAAATAAAGCATGAAGTTTAAACAAATTTGTAATGACTAGAATGATTCTACATTCAAATATATTTTAAAGTGTGGATTTCTTGAAGTACAAATATGGATTCATGAAATATTCATTTTCTATAAAAGTAATTTTGTTTGCTAATTTTAACTAATACATTTTCTTTGTAAAAAAAGAAAATTCAGAAAAATATTAAAGTAGTTATTCTCAATACTTAGAGAATCATTAATATTTAGTACATAGTTCTCCACAAATATATACTACTTGCACACACACACATACAAATACACACATATATATGCAATTATATATGATTTTAAAAGGTGACATATCATATAAAACTTTTGCAGACCCTGGTTTTTCACTTAATATATAATGAGCATTTTCTGTATTTCTAAATATTATTTTAAATTGTGGTTTATAATGGTGGTGTATGATCTTATCATATATGGGTATTATACTTTAACCAATCTTTTTCTGCTAGACATTTGAGGTTGTTTCAGCCTTTCACAAAATTATGCCATAAAATTTTTTATTAAAAATCTATACATGGTGCCAGAAACATCCTCCATTAAAAAGGATAAATTGGACTTCAGCAAAATTAAAATCTTTTGTTCTCGGAAAGACACTGCTAATAAATAAAAGGGACAAGCTAAATATTGGGAGAAAATATTTGCAAATCACATATCTGAGTATCTAGAATATACAAAGCACCCTTAAAAACAACAATAAGAAAACAAATAACTCAGCAAAACAAAGGGTTAAAAGATATGAACAGACACATTACCAAGAGGAGATCAGGATGTCAAATGAGACCAGGAAAATATGTTCAACATCATTAGCCATCAGGCAAACAATAATTAAAAACGCTATGTGCTCCCACTACACACCTATTAGACTATCGGAATAAAAAACATTCTAACAATACCAAGTGCTCACGATGTGCGGAACTGGATCTCTTACATACTGCTGGTTGGAATTCAAAATGGTATAGCAATTTTGGAAAATTGTTTGGCAGTTTCTTCAAAATTAAACCTGCACTTACTTTAAGACCCAGGAATCTCAGTCAAGTATCTGCTCTACAGATATGAAAATTTATGTCCACACAAAAGCACACAAAAAGTTTATAGCAGCTTTGTTCATAATTGCCCCTAACTGGAAATAGTGCAAATGGTTTTCAATAAGTGAATAGATTAACAAACTGTGGCACATCTAAACAATGTCATAAGGCTCAGCAGTAAAAAAGAACAAGCTTTTGATATACACATTAACTTGGATAAATTCCGTAGGCATTATGCTGAGTGAAAGAAACATGTCTCAAAAGATTACTTACTCAATGCTTTACTTATATGACATACTGGAAAAGACAAAATTATGGTGATGGAAAACACAGTAGTTGCCAGAGGTTCGGGGTGGAGGGAAGAAGTGAATATAAAGGATATAGTATAAGGCAGCTTTTGGGATGATGGAATTATTCTGTATCCTGATTATATTGGTGGTTACAGATGTAATGCCTGTGTTAACATTTATAGAAATTTACTCCATAAGAAGTCAATTCTGTCCTTTGAATGTTACAACATTTATTTCCAGTCACAACATTTTTACAACTGCTTTAAAACAGTATTACATCATGGTTAAAATATATGTGTATCTTTTATAATTACCTATTCCCTTTGGATAACTGAAGTGGAGCCAGTGAAGCAGATATACAATATCTTTCATATTATAATTTTTAAAATAAAAACATATATATTGAGAAATTTGCAGTTAACTTACAATATATGAGATGATCCACTTCCTACACTTTTACCAACACTAAATCTTAGTCTTTTATTTTTGCCAGATTTTAGGAAAAGTTAAACTATATGTATTATCGTTTAAGTTTATATTTATTTGCTTACTACTGGGTTTGATATTTGATTTGACATTCTAGTCCATTTGTATTACTCACACTATTTTCTTTCCTTCTGTGGCATTTTATTAAGGAAATTTCCACCCTACAAGAATTTGATATAACTGATCCGCCTGGCATTGCTTTTGCCTCCAGTGGTCAGGAAATTTTAATTCGTTTTGAACCATTCACTAAGTGAAGATGCACAATTAGGCTGCTACTTTGAAGACATAACTTCCTGCATGTTATTAGTCATTTATGTCTCTCTCATCTGCTTAGCCTTGAATAACAACAGTGCTGTGAGCTGTCAGTGACTACCGCACAAGCTGTGAAATTACACCGTGAAGCAAATTTGATTGTACTGAAAAGACTTTCCACAGGACAAAAGCATAGATCTCTTTTCACACAATTTTGGACTCGTGCTAATGACTCATACTGTTGCAGGGCAGCTACTGAGAAACGGTGTAAGAGGCCTAATGAATAGAAGAGCTATAGTGCCTGACCAAGCTCTACTCCAGAGCGTTTTAGCACCTGGATCATAGTGTGGCATGTAAAATCAGACATCTGACTAAATTGGTTCACTCTCACACTCTGGGATTTAACACAAATGCTTTTATTCCATAACATGAACAAGTTATTAGAAATTTTCATTCAGTTCATTAAAATAGGTTAGATTGTTCTATTCAGCAAAGAACTGAAAATTTCCTCAAATGGCATTTTGAAAATTCTAAATTACCTCCAAACATTACCTGTAATTTTCCATTTATTTTAATAGAACTCTTATTGAACATATGATTGTGTACATGTGGGTGCCCTGAGGGTAAAGGCCATGACATTGGAGTTGAAGATAGACATCTTTCTGAAGTCCTTTAGTTTTGATTCTTGGTGTGATCATAGGTCTGATGTGAATGCCTATATCTTAATATATAAGATGCAGATAATGATATAATATCATGCAGCCTATTGCATACAGACATGCTAAAATTATTGGGGTTTGTTTTGCAGGGTCTTTGAGAAAAGCAAAGGTGCTAATTCAGTGTGGTGCCAATTTAAAATAAAGAAGTGTTTCCAAAGGAGAACTATTATGAAAATGGTTTAATTTATTAGTTTCAACAAAAGTTCAATATATTTTCCATTTACTATTTACAACATTTGACATTTTTGTTCTCCAAGGCAATAGGTATAGTTGTCATGTAAATAATAAAACAGTAGAAATAAAAGCTATATATACATGTGGAATCTAAAATATGACACAAATGAACTTATCTACAAAACAGAAACAGAATCACAGACATAGAGAACAGACTTGTGGTTGCCAAGGGGGGATGGGGTGGGGTGGGGGAGGGATGGGTTGGGAGTGTGGGATTAGCAGATGCAAACTATTATATATAGAATGGATAAACAACAAGGTCCTACGGTGTAGCACAGGGAACTATATTCAATATCTTGTGATAAACCATAATGGAAAAGAATATAAAAAAGAATGTATATATGTGTATAACTGAATCACTTTCCTCTACAGCAGAAATTAACACATTGTAAATCAACTAGATTTCAATTTTTAAAAACGCTATAAATACATTAAAATTAGGCTCACGACTGGTATTTCTTTTAAGAAAAACAGAAATTTATAAAGGCAATTAAAAAGACTAATTTACAAGTATGCCCATTATTATTTAATTATGACCTCCTTAAAATAATTTCTGAAATAGCAATAATTTATTTCCCAAATGGTATGGATAAACTAATAACCGAAAGTTTCCTAAGCAGTTTCTTTAAGTTTGGTAAGTTATCCCCCGGAATAAAACATATTGTAGAAAAAGATGATGTTTGCCTGCCTTTGCTATGTTTCCTCATTCCCACCCTCTTCTCATTCATCTTCAGGACATCCACTTTCACTTCAGGTATTCCATTGGGCTGAACCCCAACTCCACGGCTCTTGTGACGGTTTTTCCAGCACCATCCAAACATCTATTCAGTCTATAGTGCCACGCTTATGCCCCAGTGGCGATTCTTGGCCTTACAATTTATCTACTGATTGTGCTAACAGTGAATTCAAGGTCAAATTCACGCAACATGCAATATTTTAAATTTACTTTCCTAAAGGCAGTAATCCTACCTTTGTTGCCGTGGAAGTTGATACCCCTCCTATGCCAGACCTGTATGAGGCAGATACCATGCCACAGGTGGGACAATTTTCAACTTGAATATTCCTTCATAGTACATCTAGCCCTGCAATAACACCCAAGCTATTGCCTATGCTTAATAAAATTATCAACCATAACTTGAAATGGTGCTATTAGTGAATTCTGAGAATTCAAAAGTTCGGTAAAGAAAATTATTAAATCCAACTTTTTAGTTAATATACAAAACACGGAAAAGAAAAAAGTTAATAAATTATATAAATGCTAAAATGGATATAAAGCTCATTAAAAACCCATTACTTCTACTGCAATATCAGTAAAAGCTTAATAAGTTGTGATTATGGGCCAATTTTCCAGCTGAGGCTTCCTGTTCTTGCAAAATGTAAACAGGAAGAAAAAGCAGTTTGACATCAAAATTGTGGTACAGCCAGATTTTATTCCACTTTAAAAAGCTAGGTCTGAGCACACTTTATTTTCCATTAATTTTTAATCTTTTACCTTCTAATACAGATATAAGAGTTTCTGTATACGAGGTATATGTATGAAGTCATATATATGCGGCCACATATACAAAATAGATGCTTAGCTACTTTATGATCTTCATGTGGTGGAATGACTATAATATGGACCTTTTTCTTCCACTGATTTTTCAACCGTTGCTGCTTTATCAAGTGTCAGGAATGTTTATTAAACTGCTTGCTGAGCAAACATACTCCAACAAGCATTGCTTAGAACAACAACCAAAAAAAAAAATAAAAACAAACCGCAAACAGCAACAAAATAAAGGACTCATTTCCTACAACTGCATGGCACATTCAGCCGTTGTCTTTCTCAGACAATTAAAATTGAACCAGATTTATGGAGCCTGTCTCATTTAGTCCTAGAAACAATTCTGTCTCCCTAGCTTTTGATTATTTTCTAATCTCAGTGTAGAAACTCAAGAGGACCATTTATATTACCCAACTACAATATCATCACCTACCATCCTGTACTTAAAAAGATGGCACTTTGGTGATAACGGAATAAGTGTTCCACGATTTTTTGGTGCTACCTTGACTTGCCACTTAAAGTTTAGTCAGATCCGTAGGTTATATTGGCTATATTTTAAGTGTGCCAAAATATGACATTTATGGCAAACGTCACCATTTTAAATATCTTCATTTTCCCTAATACATGAAACCCAGCCTGTCACTTTCCAAAGAACATACAAATTTTGGATATTTAATTTTTGTAACCCTGAATAAATTGTCACAATATTTTGAAGCTGTTCCTATTATCATTATTATCAAAACAAGAGACAACGGGGAGGGTGTCATAACTTGGTGTGTCTCTATTCTCTACCGTTTAAAGATCCTAGTGAACACATTTTCTTTATTCTTGAAATCAAGCATAAATTTAGACTGCCATTTGACAAAGAGCACATAGGATTTCCTGAGTATCAGCTATATGAAAGATGTCACAGACCAAGCAAAAGATTAATACTAATCACCTTAAAGTCATTAACAACCATCAACAGAAAGAGCGCTCCTAGGCAAATCCCGATATTCTCAACAACTGAAATAGTCTACAGTTAATCAAAGTTTAGTTTAGAAGAGTAGAGAACACTAGTGTGTATCATCTCTCTACAGTCAGTTCTTGGTGTGTATCCTTTATAAAGTTTTACATTCTTGTGTGTGGTTTTGCAAGTTACTTGTTAAGGTTAATCCTGAATAATTTTTTATAGTTATCATTGCTCTTGTCAATATGTTCTTTTATTCCCCATCATATTGTCTGTTGGGTTACTATTAATATATAGGAGAGCTAAAACATTTTTGTATATTCACCTCTAATGTTTTATTAATAAATTCTGTTATTAGACTGAAAAGTTTCTTAGTTGTTTATTGCATTGATCTTTCCAAAGAAAGAGACTTGGATTTTATTGATCAAATCAATGGGTTATTTAGTCATCTTTTTCATTAATTTTTCTTTTCTATCTTCATTAATTCTGTTCTTCTGTGTTTTTAATGTATTTTTTTCTTTAAATGTACTTGAGTTGCTGTTTATTTCCTGTTTTTCTTATTTTTAATTAATGAGCTTAAGAGTACCAGTTTTTCTCTGATAAATGTGTTAATAAATTATATATTTCCTGGATGTCTTTGTACAGACATTACGCTGAACACTTTTATTGCTCATTTAAGGTGAAGGTGATTATCTTAGGTAATGTGAAGGTAACTGATCAAGGTAACATTTGGTAAGAGCAGATATGGGATTCAAACCCACGGCCACACAAACATGGAGCAGCAGTATTAGACGCTGTGCCCTCACACACTCTGCGTAAGTGTTTAGCTGTAGCCGCCAGTATTGATTTCCTTTTAATTTAAGAATTTCTTTTGGGGCTTCCCTGGTGGCGCAGTGGTTGAGAGTCCGCCTGCCAATGCAGGGGACACGGGTCTGTGCCCCGGTGCGGGAAGATCCCACATCCGGGGAGCGGCTGGGCCCGTGAGCCATGGCCGCTGAGCCTGCGCATCCGTAGCCTGTGCTCCACAACGAGAGAGTCTACAACAGTGAGAGGCCCACTTACCGCAAAAAAAAAAAAAAAAAAAAAAGAATTTCTTTTGGACAAGCATTTCAAATGATTTCCTGGTTATGGATCCATTTTTGTCAGTTCTTTTGATAAGTTCAAAATATTACTGCATTGGGATAAAGAATGCAGCTGGAATGATTTCTACCTTTTGGAATATAAAAATATTTTCTATTGCCTAATTCTGTGAATCTTCTGTGAGTATTTAAACATTACATATTCCATATATGTACAAAGTTATATTTGTTTTTATTATATATATAATATATATAATCCCAAACTTTCTTAGGAATGTTTGGGAATAAATATGGAAATGTTTTTGTGATGGAGAGAAGGAGGAAGAATAGAGTGAAATCATATAAAATATTTCCTAGCAATTCATTTCTTGACATTATATTTAATCAGTAACGTTGTAAAATATATATACCAAAAGTATTTTCTAAAATGGTAAATTCATATATATATTTTCAAATTTCTACTTATCTGTGACAATATAAAAATAATGCTTTGATATATGACCTCCTTTTAATATTTGCTAAAAACTTCTTGCAAGAAGTATCAGGTGTGTAGGTCAGAGAAGTGATAATTAGCAAGGTTTCTACCCTACTGAATCTTATAACTCTCTTGCATAAAATGAGGTATTAGCTTTCTAAATTTATACAAATGAACATCAGTCTAGGTTATAAGATGCAAAAATAAAATGCCATGAGGAAGTTGGTGAAATTTCAAATTTCAGTGCTGAAATATGTATATATAAAGATTATATGCTATATCAATTTTATTTTATTAATATTTTTCATTTAATGGCTAGTTTGGAAAGAAGAGCATCTGGTTTTAATAAACTTCCATGTGTTGATTTCTCTTCTTCCAAATAACACTGTTCATATAACACACTAAAACCTTTATTCCTTGAAAAAAAGTCTGCAGAATATACAAACAATAATACATCTTTGAAATAATAAAAGACAATTTTTTAAAAGGCTAATATATATTCAATATCATGAATATATAAAGGGCCAAATGTTGAGTCAGTTTCATCCCATGGAAGGCATCCTCCTATCTGTAAAATTTCAACCTTACAAATCCCTGAACTGTTTGGAGTCTTATGCAGCAAAGAAAAACTTGGGCAAAAAGATCATACATTTCTGGAATTCTGCACTAGAGATAAAAAGCTCTGAAAAAAAAAAACAAAAATGGGAACTTAAATTTTACATACATAGTGTTACACCCCCTTTCTGCTTACAATATTTTTGAAAGTAATTTCCATCTATCCAACTATCCATTCATTCATTCAACAGATATTTTTAAGCCCCTATTAAAGAATATAGATGAATCAGATATACTTTAAAGAAAATGATCATTACAGGGATTTTGAAAAATGTAAATAAAACTGGTAGTAGAAATAACTTGTTCTGAATTGAAAATTTAATACATACTGGTATTTAGCAAAGCATTTTACATGCATAATTTAAAGTAAATGTATCTATATTCTTTTTGGATATGGAGGAAGAAAAACAAACAGACAAAAATTCCTGGCTGAGATCACCAAGTATGTAACTTACAGAAGAGTTCAAATCTCTTCTAACTCTAGACCCTGTGCTTTAACCATCACGTTAGATTCCAGTGCCAAAGTAAGATAGCCCTCAACTACAGAATATTATGACTGTGGCAGACGTTTTGCTTACCGTCCCTTTGGACTGACAGAAAGGATGACCTAGACTATGAAGCATGAGCCACATTCTCAACCATGCTCCCTGCACCCCGTCCCCAGCATTGATGACCTTTATTAAGTCAGGTAAATTCTAATCACCTCACTTTCCTCAAAACGAAGATATGTAGATATGTCTCCCTTTGTTTCCTTCTTAGTATGAGGGCAAGAATTTATTAGATACTTTTCAAATCTGAAATATCTGTTGCCACTTACAATAATGAATTGCTCTCTGAATGTATCCACTACACAGCCATTTTATTATTTAACTACAAAGCAATAGTCAGCCCTCCTCTTGCTTTCAAGGTGTTAATAAACATCTTCTCCCATGGTGCATCTCCAGTACACACTGTGCTCAAGAAAGTGTTCATATATTGCTTTATTTTATGACATAATTGGTTTATTATATTGTACAGACTCTCTCTGCACTCAAATCATTATTGATCAGCACTACAGTATCTGTTCTGCTTTTCCATGGTACCACACCTGACATTTAAATAGCATGTTGTTAACATATAATAAAATAGAAGGCTTTAAATCCATAGTTGTCATGTTCTCTTTTTTTTCTTTCCTTAACTGCATTTCAGTTCAGTATCTTATTTTCTTCCTCTACCTCAGACATCACAGTGAAGTTAACATCACTCTGTATATAAAAATTTATTTCTGAAGAAGCGAAGAAGTAAAGGAAGGAGAGAAAGTGTTAAATAATTTGACATTTTCTTACCATCTGAAAAAGGGCAAACACATTTCAATATCTTATTGAAGGCAAATGCCTGCCCTTTCACCCCTGGCTTCTTAGTGACAATAGCTGTGTTTTCTTACATGTACGTAACACGTAAATTATTACATTGTTCTGCAAACAGAAATCTTGTCTGCAATCTGGGACAAATATGATCCCTCTTTTTATAGAGAAGGAAGTTAATTTTCAAGGATTCTGGAATTGTCCCAAATTCACACCATGTGACACTGGACCATGTCTTCCAAGGGCAAAGTGACCACATGTTTACTCTCACTCAACCCTCCCACATCTCCATATTTCTTGATTTCTTTTTTTTTAGGGTTTTTGTTTTTATATCTGAATCTTACATAAGCTTCCCTCAAATTTAATTAAGATAAAATAACAGAAATTACGTTTTTCAAATCAGACAATCTTACATTCAAATCTAAACTTGAACCTAACTTAATCAGGCAAATTCTAAATTATTTTGAAGACGGTTCAGTTGTTGTATTTATTACCTGAATGAAATAGTACACAGAGAGAACTTACAATACATTCTCACACATTGTTAAAAATCATGTTTAAGTGTGATAACCGGTTTTGTTTTCCATTAGTTAAATTTGTGACAACTTATTTAGATGTGGGTAATATAAAACACTTCTCATGACATCTTAAATCAAGAGACTTAAAAGAATATTTCCTGTAATTCTCATCAAACGCAGGAATCCAATTTACTACATTGAGTACTTTCGTTAAAGAAATTCGACCATATTTAAAGTTCTCGATTCTATTTGATAGTTATTAAAGGTTTCTATGAAGGCCCACATCAGCTTGTCATTAGTCACAAATGTTTGGTCCTGCTCTCCAGATTGTATTCTTTGGGATCACTGCTCAGTGGGAGAAACAGACTCTAACTTCCACTTTGTAGAACTATGTTACTTTGCTGCAAAATATTTATCCTGTGAATAAACCTTGGCTTCTTTATAGAAACATCTGGTATTTGTCTCTGTCCATGGAAATAATAGGAAAAAAAAGGACACTGCCTAGTTATCTACTTACCTAAAACATAGAACACCGTAAGTAAAACTTCCAACCTATTCAAATGAACTTGATGAATCTTCTCTGTAAAGTAACTAGAACTCTTCTAGTTGTTTTACAGTTCAACAAAGAGCTATCACAGTAGGAGGCATAAAAATATCAACATATTACAAAACATATCCACATGTCCACTTCAAAAAATTGATACTTTATTCCAAAGACAAGAGAATTAGGTATGACGGTTATTTCGATCTACATTGTAAATTAATGTATTTCAATAAATACAAAAGTACTCAAGATAATTTCTTGACAGTCTAATCTTACAACAGTAAATAAAAACCAAACCAAATTATTCTCAATTGATCTTCTCCTATCTTTCAAAGTAAGCAGTATCGTAATCTCATTAAAAATTCAGCATTCCTAACCAAGATTAAAGGAAATCAAGAGACAGAAAGGGTGATGTATCCATTGTATGCGATGATTTGCCGTGTGTAAATCTGGAAAAATTACAATTTATTCCTGTTCATTTGAGAAGAGAGATGTGCTAGGGTGTCAAGACCAGTGGGATAAACTTAAACATCAAGTGAATTACCAAGCTAAGGTCAAATATTTCAATCACCTTAAAAGTAGTAACTGCTATTTATTAAACCAATACATCCTCCACAGTATCTCAAAACACAATAACATGGCTATAATAGCTTGAAGTTCAATATTTTCTATTATAACATGAATGGAACCAACCACATTTTTTACTACAGATGCTACAGAGACTCAGAAGTGAAAGGGCATAAATGATTACCTTGAATATACTACAGAGAAACTTCTGCAGAACCCCATTTTCAGTGATCCGGCTGAATAAACAAAACTACTTGCAATTTTATCAAAGACTGCCATGATTTCAAAAGGAAACCCCAGTGTATGTCAAAATTATCTTTCCTGAAGCACTTGATAATTTTGGAAACACATGCAAAATAGATACACCAATAGTCAGAGACAATCAAATATCTTCCTGATTTTTAAAAGCATGATGCTTATAAACTACTAGTAAACATATCAATCTCTGAAAAATTCTCCAATTGATTATACGTTTTGAGGAAGGAGTTTGGGAGAGCTCTCTCCCTCTCCCACAAGCTAAAATATGGTAATAGGATCCACTTTTGGATTGGGCATGAGGATATTTGCAGACATGCTTCCCAGAAAAAAAAAAAAAAACTATAATTGGTAAATATTATTTTTAAAAGCAACTACTTAGGGCTTCCCTGGTGGCGCAGTGGTTGAGAGTCCGCCTGCCGATGCAGGGGACAGGGGTTCGTGCCCCGGTCCGGGAAGATCCCACATGCCGAGGAGCAGCTGGGCCCGCGAGCCATGGCCGCTGAGCCTGCGCGTCCGGAGCCTGTGCTCCGCAGAGGGAGAAGCCACAACAGTGAGAGGCCCGCACACCGCAAAAAAAAAAAAAAAAAAAAAAAAAAAAAAAAGGAACTACTTAAAGTCTCCAGAAAATGTTATAAGGGCATTTAGCAAATGAAACAACATTTATTTAAGAATACTGACTAAATCTCCATAAGAAAAGAGAGAATCTGTGGCACTTGAGCCAAGACCTGCTCCCTTCACCCCACCCTGCTTCACCCATTCAAGAAGAGAAGGCTCTCTCCTCTGCCTCCAGACAAGGACTACAGGTGTCTCCCTGGGAGGGACAGGCAGCCAGCATTTCTTACTGCTCCCACCTCTGTGTTACTGAGGCTAAATTTCAAGCACGTGCAGCGAAAATGTTGAGGTCTTCCTTCTTCCACACAGAACCCACATTTAGGGCTAAGTATTTATCACAGATGTGGTAAGTTGAGAAGACTGAGGTTCCTATTGCCCTCACACCAGTTTGCTCATAGGGCAGAGACTCAACACAAGGAAAGGCAAGCTGTGATGACCAGAGACTACACCCCACCCAACACAGAACTCTGATCATAAAGGAGAAGTGTCACTATAAGAGAATCGAACCGTTGACAAATAACACATTCAAAAACTTGCTGAGTATCTGAATAGGCTTTCTGCTAAGAAAATATACAAATGGCCAACAAGCACGTGAAAAGTTGTTCAACATCATCAGTCATCATAGATAGGCAAATCAAAACCACAGTGAGATACCACTTCATGCCCACCAGGATGGCTAATATCAAAAGACAAGTAATGGTGACAATATAGATAGATTGGAACCCTCATCCACTGCTGGTGGAAATGTAAAATAATCCAGCCACTTTGGGAAACAGTTTGACAATTCCACACACAAAAAATAAACATAGTCACCATACACTTTCCAATCTTGTATATAAACACAAGAGAAATGAGAACTTATGTCCAAATAAAAACTTGTTCATAAATGATCCTAGCACCATTATTCATAACAGCCTAAAGTTGGAAACAACCCAGTATCCATCAATTGATGAATAGATAAACAAAATATGATATATGTCCTCAATGGAATATTATTCAGCAATAAAAAGGAATGAAGTACTTACACATGCTACAACATGGATAAACCTTGAAAATACCGAATAGCATGTTAAGTGAGAGAAGCCAGTCACAAATGACATTATATTATTCCATTTCTATAAGATGACTGAAAGAAGCAAATTAATAGAGATGGAAGGTGAATTACTGGTTGCTTGGGCTAGGAGACTGAGCATGAATGAGTTAGAGATACTAATTCGAATGGGATTTCTTTTTGAGGTGATAAAAATGTTATAAGGGCTTCCCTGGTGGCACAGTGGTTGAGAGTCCACCTGCCGATGCAGGGGACAGGGGTTTGTGCCCTGGTCCGAGAAGATCCCACATGCCGCGGAGCGGCTGGGCCCGTGAGCCATGGCCGCTGAGCCTGTGCGTCCGGAGCCTGTGCTCTGCAACGGGAGAGCCCACAACAGTGAGAGACCCGTGTACCGCAAAAAAAAGAAATGAAAAATGTTATAAGATTCATTGTGGTGATGGCCGTACAACTCTGTAACTAACCATCAATTTGTATACTTTGGTGAATTGTATGAGGTATGAACTAAATCTCAATAAATTTGGTATATAAGAGTTTGTGAGACTCTTCCTCCCAACAAATTCATCCTTAGGAACTAACACAGAAAACTCATCTAATTTACTTGTCAAAAGTATAAAAAATAAGGTTACTAATTTGACCAGTAAAACAATATATTTTATTGCAAAGTGAAATTTGGCAATATTGTCTGTAATATTTTAGACAAGGGAGTGAAGGGAATGACTAAAGTATAATGACATGAATTTATTAGTGATTGAAAAATCTAACCCTATAGTTAGATAATCACTGCGTGAACATTAATCTGGAGTGATTGCCCTAATAATAAGTTACAAGTATCTTTCACTGGCTATGCTCTATTTTTAATCAATGACTAGGCTGAAGATATATAAGAATGTATATCAATCTTGTTAATGATGAAAATTCTAAATACCTAAATAATATACTGAATCCCACAAACACTACTAAAATTACTATAATATGATAAATAGAAAGCAAAATATACTTAGTGTGAATAAAATGTCCTGCTCTGAGCCTCAAAAAAATGGAATATAGGTAACAGTTGGAGAAATCTGCCTTATTAGCAATTTATATGTCAACAAGAGCTCAGCCACTACATACAATGTGGTATTATGGCTAAAAATACTCATAGAAATGTGGTTTTTAGAAAAAGTGAACTAAATCACGTTTCATTCTGCACCATTACTACAATATTTAAATATCTGGTATAAGGTCCTTGATTCCTGATTTAGGTAAAACATTAACAGTGTGGAAGAGGTGATCTCTCTCAGTGAAGGTCGGAAAACTAGCCTCATGTAGAATATTTGGATGAATTGAAGATAATGTGGTTTAAGGAGCATACTTATGAAAAAACAAAACAAAACATGATAAATGGGGCTTCCCTGGTGGCGCAGTGGTTGAGAGCCCACCTGCCGATAAAGAAAAAACAAAAAAACCCCAAAAAACATGATAAATGCCATCACATATATGAAGGGCCAGCCTAAGAAAAAGTTGTGTATTTCTGATGTGTAATTTTGATGTTGGAAAACTACATCTGGTGTTAAAAGTTATGAGGTCATACTTGGTCTGGTGACAAAGATATTCTTAGTAACCAATAAATCAAAAGTGATCCTTAGCCTAAAAGAGGATGTCCTCTAACTAAAAGTATTAAAACAAAGTGTGAACATTGTAGGGAGAAATCCTTTTCTTCATAGCACACATAATTATGTCCTTTCAACCATTTTCATAGAGTGATAAGTTATAGCCCTTCACATATGTCTTAGCTCATACTACACTCTCCAGTGCACACTTGGTTATGACACTTTGGCCCTTTCTCCAAAACATCCAGCAAATAATCAAGCACTTCACTGCATCTGAATTGGCCTTTTCTTTTGCCTGGAGCACTTTCTCCCATCTATCCATAAGTCTCATTCCCTTACCTTCTTGAAATAACTCTTCAAATGTCATCAGCTAATGAGGTCCCCTTCTTCCGCTCTATTTAAAAATTGCAGCCTCACAACTATTTGCCCTGTGCTCATAATGTTGTTTATGCTGCTCCATTTTATAGTCCATACCATTTGTTAGTTTCTAATACAATATGCACTCTACTTATTCATTGCATGTGTGGCGCTTACATCCATTAAGATGTGAGTTCCATAATGACAGGTATTTGCATTCACCGATTTATCCCCAGCACCAAGATCAGTGTTTGGCAAAAATAGGCACCTAATAAGCACTAATTGAAAGGATGTAAATGTACACAAACTAATAAATACACACACAGACAAACACACACAAATGGTTTATTATCCAGATTTTCTCTGTATTTAAATTTGTAATGTTCTGTGAATATTAATGGTGAATATAGTCATCTCTTAGTATCTGTTGGAGAATAGTTCGAGGACCATCCTTGGATACCAAAATCTGGATACCATCCTTGGATACCAAATTATATAAAATGGTGTAGTATTTGCATATAACCTACTCACACCCTCCTGTACACTTCTTTTTTTTTCTTTTTTTTGGCTGTGTTGGGTCTTCGCTGCTGCACGCGGGCTTTCTCTAGTTGCAGTGAGCGAGGGCTACTCTTCGTTGCGGTGTGCGGGCTTCTCATTGCCGTGGCTTCTCTTGTTGCAGAGCACGGGCTCTAGGCACTCGGGCTTCAGTAGCTGTGGTACGCGGGCTCAGTAGTTGTGGCTCGGGGGCTCTAGAGCGCAGGCTCAGTAGTTGTGGCGCACGGGCTTAGTTGCTCCACTGCATGTGGGATCTTCCCGGATCAGGGCTCAAACCTGTGTCCCCTGCATTGGCAGGCAGAATCTTAACCACTGTGCCACCAGGGAAGCTCTCCTCCTGTACACTTTAAATCATCTCTAGTTTACTTATAATACCAAAACAATATAAATGCTATGTAAATAGTTGTAATTACAATGTAAATAATTACCAATATGCAGCAAATTCAAGGTTTGCTTTTCAGAACTTTCTGGAATTTTTTTTACTGTTTTTGATCCAAGGTCGGTTGAATCCACCAATGAGGAGTCCACAGATATAGAGAACCAGCTGTATTTTATATTTCAGTTTTTCTTTAATGTTAACTAGAAAATTTTAAATTACTTATTTGCCTCACATTCTATTTCAATAAAAACATTTGCTGCTCTAGATCTAGGGAAGTCCCCAGGAAATCAGCTGAGTCACACTGTCAAGTAGGTTTCTTTCAAATTATTAGCCTCTGCTTTGTAAAACCTTATTTTTACTGTTTTGTCAATGTCATGTTCATTTTTGTGACAGGTATAACTTCATTAGTTTAGTATAAGCAGCTAACAATCCTTAATATACTAATGCCAGTTCATCAATATTGACTATAAATCACCATTTCGTCAACAACTGTAGTTTAGCTAAACATTTTTACTGCTGAAAAACAACAAATACCTTTGTGCTTGAGCAATAAGTAATACACTAGTTTCCCTGGCATTAATTATCAGTGGGAACAGATATATCACATTTCACACCAGTGGTCATATATAAAGAATGCCTTAACTTGACACCTTCTACACTCACACCTATTGGAGTATCAGTACTCCAAACTCTAAGTTGCTTATTTTCTAACATGTCCCTTTAGGAAATCATGGGACAATGTAAGTAATGAGTCAACGGATATGGTCAAAGAGTATCCTTTGTATAATCATGATTGCTGCCCACGTATATGTACTGTGCCTCTGCTCTAGATCTACTGTTCTGGCTTTTTTATTACTTCTTCTCTGCTACCGTGTGTGTGCGTGTGTGTGTGTGTGTGTGTCCATTCCACAAACAACTTTCGCTGGTCCACTGACTTCTGTGTGTCCACAGGCTGCTGCTTGCACCACTGACAACCTTTCCTGGGTTTCTTAAATATGTTGCTCTTTTTCTTCACTACCCTGGCCAGCAGGAAGATAATTCTCACCTATTACCTCTTTTAGAAGTCCTCCCCAGCAGGACTTTAGGTCCCTAGTGACTCAGTTTCTGACAACAAAATTCGGTTCCCCTTTACCCAGGGCACACAGGCACTTAGGAAGGTGTTGATTAAGGGAGGATGAACGGACAGAAAGGGACATGTGGTGGCTAAGTGCCATCAGGGACCCTTAGATACTGCCTCATCTATACTTATCACCGCAGTCTGAAATTCAGGACACTCAACACAGTCTGACCTCCTCTGCTAAATGTCTCCACTTGGGGCAAATTTCTCCTAACAAACTGTTATTTCACTCTCCTACCCTGCCTCTCCCATGTCTGTTTATTGGAATCTCAATTGTTGGCCAGGATCAATTTCTCTTCTGCAAGATCAGTGGGATCGTCTATCCAGGGATATTGAGGGGAATATCTTTTGGTGGTCCTGAAGACTCTACAGCAGTTAGGAAGCTCATGAAATATTTATTTATTTTTATTTTTATTTTTTGCTATACGCGGGCCTCTCACTACTGTGGCCTCTCCCGCCGCGGAGCACAGGCTCCGGACACGCAGACCCAGCGGCCATGGCTCACGGGTCCAGCCGCTCCGTGGCACGTGGGATCCTCCCGGACCGGGGCACGAACCCGCGTCCCCTGCATCGGCAGGCGGACCCTCAACCACTGCGCCACCAGGGAAGCCCTCATGAAATATTTTGTAACAGAAAGCTTTTCCCACCCAAACATATAGTGAATTTCAATACACAATTTGACACAATGCCTAAATGCACAAGGGAGCCTAACAAAATTTAAATCAATCAAACAAGTATTTATTGATCACATACTATGAGCCAGGCGTTTTTCCAGCAGTAAATATTACAGCAAACAAGATGCAGAATGTTCCTGCCCTCTTCCAGTTTATATTTCATTGCTTTCCTAGCTAGTCAACCTAAAATTATTGTTCACAAAATGATCAGTGGTATGACTGATCAGAATAACAATTGCTGACACCTATTTAAAAGATAGAAGGTGTTGCTGTGAAAGAACCATCAGGGAAACATTTAAAGTGTCTGAGAGGGATGTGACAAAGCAAAGGGAAGATCATGTGACTCTATATTTCATTAATGGCTTAACTGGAATGTTATGGAAATGGACCCATTCACCAGAAAACCTGAAAGAAATGCTAGATTTATTCATCACAGATACGGTGTTTATTCCTACAAAAGGAAAGACAAAATTGGAGAAACTACAACTCTAATTCTTAACATTATTATATAGAATTAAGGCAAAGCAATATTAATAGGGTTTAGTATATTCAAAAGGAATGCACTGACATAAAAAACAAACTCATGGTTACCAAAGGGGAAAGGGAGTGGAGAGGGATAAATTAGGAGTGTGGGATTAAGAAATATAAACTATTATATATAATATAGATAAGCAACAAGGATTTACTGTGTAGCACAGGGAACTATATTCAATAACCTGTAATAACTTATGAACCACAATTTTCTTTTGTTATTCAGTCTCCCTTCTGTGAGTGAAGACAAGGGCCTGTCACAGATGCACAGAAATATATGAGGAAACGTCTTTTCTTCTAAATTTCTCCTATAAATATCCTCTGTCTCAATCTCTCTCTCTCCCTCTCTCTCTCTGTCACACACATACACACATGCATGCATATATATGCACATATCCACACGTGCACATACAGATACATATGCATATGTGTGTACACCTGGGTAAAAATAATACATGGAAAATTAAAATGTTAGAAAACTTAAAGATCATTTTCATATTTTAACATTCCATTGATTTTATAGCGCACTTTTCAGGTCTTTACTGTGACTATCCTATTCTTTGCTCACCTACAAGATTTTTAAGTCCAAAAATGTATCTTCACCAACAGAGTGTTCTTGAAGGAAGGTGATACTTGAACCTGGGTTAAAGTCCTGATTCTACAAATTTGTTTTTGCATTAACTTACTGCTTTGGAGTCTTTTAGTGCCTCAATTTATAAAGTAAATATAATGACATCAGTAACTACCTCACATAGTTTTGTGAGATTAATTAGTCTGTGCAAAGTTATTAGAACAGGGCTGGACACATGACATTTGTTTCTATCATCTATTCTTTATACTCCTCTTAGATATGACTTGTTGAAGCTCTGTTATTTAACTTCAGTACATACAAGTTCACAATTATCATTTCTACATCTTTGATTTTTAATTTTTTCCACTTACATTCTTGGAGAATTTCCCTGAATTATTTTTATCATTTCTAACTATATCATGGATATCAGTTTAATGTAAGTATAGCCCTTCTCCCCCTGCCCCCCTCCAAGGTTCCCTTTCAACTCAGTGTACTGTTATTTGTATAATTTGGTTTCTGTGTATATTAAACTTCTTTTCTTTTGTTTCTTACTTTCTAAGGACTTCATATTTCTTTACCTTGTCTGAAGATGCTGGAAGAAAATGTTTCTTCCCCATGATGACTGTCTCCTTTGGACCAGGAGAAAAATGTTCTGACCCAGTGTTTGCTAACAGACAACAGGCATGGATTTTTCCTTGGGTGTTTTATTTCCTTATAAGAGCTGAGAAAATAAAGGTACAAAACCAAAGAAAGCAAATGTCTCCTCATGTTTAGAGCTGGAGGACGAGTTGATTCACACTTTCTAGAGTCTACTTCCTGTGCCTGCAAGTCATAGAGGAATTTCACCTATCTTGGATGGTACAGGACCTGCTCCTACACCTCATTACTAGTTTTCATTATGTAAAATAAGGGATAAACAAAAATTTCCAACATCTAACATGTCAGTTGCCAAAACACGTTTTTTTCCACCATCTTTTCACTGTCATTAGAGCTTAATTATGAAGACTTCACCCAATGGGCCTTCCATCAAATTGTCATGAGGTCTTCTTCAAATGGTCCAAGAATTTTCTGTCTACTTCAAAAGGCAATACATTTGCTGTAAAGGGATAATAGCTAGGAATTTTGATGGGCAGAAACTCTGATCTCTGAGACACTGAGTGAAGTTACAAGAATCTTTCAGCTTTCCTAAGGTTGGCAGGGTTTTTGTTCTGTTTCATATAGCACAATAAGTTTAAACCACTGAACAGAGTTCTCAATACAATACAATAGGTTTTGTATTATATGGCCATTTCTCTCTTATTTTAGCAACAGACTTATCATTAGTTTTATTGTTAGACCTTGCAGGGTTATATTCTTTTTATTTTTATTCATAGATAATTCAATGGGAAACTGAATAAGTTCTGTCATATGTTGGTTTATCTGCCTGTCAGAAATACTTCAGAGTTCTCTAGCTATGAGCTCAGTTGGTGGACTCACACAACTGTCTTCCCTCAGTAATTATCTTATTTTGAAATATTTCTGGCAATGGAGGTGTTTTCCCCCACCTCAAATGAATTACTTAATCATGCCAATCATATATGAAAGTGGTAAAGATGTTTCATAAAAAATATCATTTATTTTGTTTAACTTTTAACTTCCTAGGAAAACAAAACGTTTCTTTTTTTAAGATTTGCTCACTTTTTCATTTTGCAAACTTCCAAAATAAGTTTTGAAATGTAGATTTTTCTTGCTTCCTTTGAGCTGTAATCATTTCTCAGAGAAATGAAAAATCTTGTGGTCTAGGAAGATTTCAATTCTGGAATGTGATCAAGGGATGAAAAGTCAAAATAATGAAATACACGACTTGCAGTGAGGAAAGAACTCTATTTATTTTTACCACATTTTTTAAGATCACAACTACTATGTTAAGGTAGGAAAAACTCCTCAAGGACAAAAGAGAAGAGCCTGATTCAATTGCTATTCAAGAGTCATATATTTTTTATAAGTTCTGTATAAATCCTAAGACGCTATTTTAGACACTAATAAAAGTGTGGTCCTTAAAAGAAACAAGTGCACTAGGGCTTTAGAACGTTTTTTCCTGGGAAGGTAACTGAATCCTTAAATAACTTACCTTTCAGTAAAAGGTAGCCATGGGACACACAAATGAACACATCATCTATAGCATGTAAAAGCCCAACTTGGTGTTTTACTCATTGACAATCATGAAACTGTCATGAAACTGCCTTAAAAGCTTTTTGAGAAACATGGTCCCTTGTTTACTTACTAAAGAACACGGAATATAAAGAACTGTACTTTAGAAGGGAACCACAAATACATTTCCCCCCAAATTTCCATAATCCTGTGGCTCTTCCCTTGAGGACTATAATGCTCCCAAAATATTTTGGAAATTTCATATAAAAGTTTTCAGTTGAACTAAAAACTGTAAAGCTAAACTACAATATAGCAGCCACTGTAACTCGAATAAAATTATTTTCTTTTTCCCCTCAGAATGAGATAATATTATGGTTGTAAAATTACATTTTATATAATATAGACATTATTCAGGGACACAGTTTTACACAGTGGTTTTAGGAAAATTCTCTTTTATGCCATTTGGATCCCAGTTTCCTCCTGATAAATTCTATAAAGGGTTAGTAGGTCCTGGTTGTATCATCCTTACTCTATCATAATTCCTAATTGTGAAAAATTCATAGTAATCAGAAACAAAATAAAACCTTAAATCTAGGAATTATATGTCAATGCTTATAATTTTCCTAAATCATCATAAATACACAAAATAAATATCACAAAATTCTGTCAGTGAAAAGCAAACGTTGGGATGAGAAAAAGGGAAGATGGATCTATTATTATTTATTTCTCTACTGTTGTCTCCTTCCCAGAATAAAATGAGTCTGATGAGAAAAGATTTACTAGAACTCTCTCTCTCCCCCCCCCCCCCGGCTCTCTCTCACATACACACACACACACAAACAGACACAACATGTAGCACAAGTTTTTTTTAAAGTCTAGATGTTATTAGTCCTACAATCACTTAAATGGTCTTATTAATTAGGCTAATAAAACACAGTAGGTATTCATTGTCCTGAAAGAAGGTAATAAGACAAATTTCTGGTTGTGGTTATGGTTAACAGTAGTTTTAATATTAAATTAGCATTTTCAGTGATTTAACCAATTTCTCCTCATTACTTTCAGATAAAGAACAAAACACTGGGTAAAAGGAAAAAAAAAAATTGCATGAGTAAGACAGATCCCTGAAAGAGTCATTCACTAGGAGGTGAGAAGTTTTTAGATTTGAGGCAGCAGGAGCTCAGAGAAATATCTCAGGATACACAGGAGGGTCCCGTTCTGTGAAAGGACATAGTTGGATGTCCCTCATGGCCCAGCTATGCGGTGTTTTGAGGAATGGTTGTGAACATGGTGAACGTGTATATTAACACATGCATGTTAAGAATGCTTTAGACGCCAAGAGGAAACCCCCAGAGCCCACAGTGGTAATGCCTGAACCTGGGAAAGCAAAGGCATCAATGCAAGGTGAAAAACACGTGGGGATAGTGCAGAACTGAGCTTCAACGACAATCACAGAAGACCAAAGAGTCCAGAATATCCAGTAGGGTGTGAGGTATGAACCATCTGCATCACCAGAATCAGAACCCTGGAGGAAAGGCCTGAGAAGTTTTAACAACTCCAAATAAATCTTCTGCATACTGGGGTTTCAAACCATTGAATTAGGTTTCCCTGCTCCCTTTATACTTGAGCCAGAAGGGTTTAGGCAAATAGAAAGAAAGCAGCCTTAAGAGAAAGCACACTGTACTCCCTGCAATTAAGATTAATGGGTAGACACACATCTATTGCTTGGAAAATGAAAGTTGACACTCTAGGGCTTCCCTGGTGGTGCAGTGGTTGAGAGTCCGCCTGCCGATGCAGGGGACACGGGTTCGTGCCCCAGTCTGGGAGGATCCCACAGGCTGCGAAGCGGCTGGGCCCATGAGCCATGGCTGCTGAGCCTGTGCGTCCGGAGCCTGTGCTCCGCAACGGGAGAGGCCACGACAGTGAGAGGCCCGCGTACTGCAAAAAAAAAAAAAAAAAAAAAAAGTTGACACTCTATATGCTCAACTGTATGGAGGAAATCTATACAGTTCATATTCATTTATTATCAAGAACGTTTTCTCCACTGCCGCACAGAGCTGCCATTTAAAGCACTATTTAAACTTGTTTGCAGTGAGAGGTGTTGTAACTAAATGTTTATATTGGGTTGGCCAAAAAGTTTGCTCAGGTTTTTCCATAAGATGTTACAGAAACAAACTTTCTGGCCAATGCAATATATAGCTATATCTATCTATCTATCTATATATGTTTTATACAGATTTAGATCCTATCTCTCAAGATGCAACCTAATGTCAACTCCTCCATGAAGCTGCCAACTAGTTTTCCACCTTCTGAACTCCAACATTGTATTACCTAGACCTTTCATGTGATTTCATCAGCTGTTCCAGAATTGATCCATCAAAATACATTCTGAAAATAAGCAGGACCCAACCGAAAAAAAGCAATATAAGGAAGCTGGACAAAGGTTTGGACAGACATGGAACTCCTTTTCTGGTCATTGTTGACAGGTTATATTAGCCTAGCAGGAGTGAAATAACCAAAGGTTAGGCAGACATAACTACCTGAGTGAGAGGTATCAGCTTCTAATCAAGGACCTAGAGGAGACAAATTGGAGAGGATGGTGTACAACCAGAGTTCATGCCAGTTCTGCCCCAGTCTGGGAAAGGATGGGCCAAAACTAGAAGAACGTTAAAATAAACTTATCTCAAGCGTGTTGAATGGTGAAGACAGACAAGTAATAATAACTTGTCTCTCTTTACCATTCATTACTGGATATAGGACCAAAATTTCCATAAGCCAGAGATGCAAGGGAGAAGCTCCCGAGAAATAAGCCATGGTGAGTCAGTTTATCAAGATTACAACTTTTGGGCTATTAAGTTCTATAACATGTTCACATTCTTGACTTGAGAAACATGGCATTAGTAGTTTCTTTCTAAGTAATTCTTTCTAATTGAGAATACCTCAAAGCTAGATTTCAGTGTTTTAAGACCAAAACTCAAGAGACTTCAGACAAGACAATTTACTCTCTAGAATTTGTTGAGAGGTAAGGACTTAACACTTTTTGTCTCCTCTCATTTACTATAATGTAAGTCTAACTCTTAAAATGACTATTTAATTATGATTGAACCTCCTTTAGACTATTTCCAAGGTTATTACTGCTCTGCATTTTAGAAAGCACTCAACTATATTTTAAATTAATAATTGAAAAACAATGTTTTATGAAATTAAGCTCTTCAAAATTCTCTCAGTTATACTGAAACTGAGCCAGAGACAATGAATCAAAGACTCATATACTACTCCTTATAATGCCATATTCAGAATACAAATATAAAAAGTTTTTTGCAGAAAATATCTTATGACTACTGAATATATAATTCTGTATAAAGATATATATACATTTATATGTATATGGATATTGAGATCCTTTCATTTCAGAACACTTGAATTAATTTTTGTTTTTTTGTTGTTGTTGTTTTTGTTTTTTTTTTGCTGTACGCGGGCCTCTCACTGTTGTGGCCTCTCCCGTTGCAGAGCACAGGCTCCGGACGCACAGGCTCAGCGGCCATGGCTCACGGGCCCAGCTGCTCCGCAGCATGTGTGATCTTCCCGGACCGGGGCACGAACCTGTGTCCCCTGCATCGGCAGGCGGACTCTCAACCACTGCGCCACCAGGGAAACCCAATTTTTAATTTAATACATTGCAATATGGTTCTTTATGACCATTTTATTGGTTTTCTATAAAACTTATTACCTGTTTTACTATTAATTAAATGTCCAATAAACACTAATAGTATAAATTCAACTATACGTGAACAAATTTGTAAAATTATCTCCATGAGCATGCAGGGGGAGGGAAATTTGATGATTCCATTTGAATGGTAGGCACCCTTTGATAGTTCAGCTGGTAGAGCAGAGGACCGTAGAGTGGACACGTGTGAATGTTAGGAATATATCTCTCCATCCCATTCCCATCCCGGGTTACATTTTTCCCAGTGGCAATAGTAACAGATTCATCTATTGTGTTAAACACTTCTGGTCACCAGTAACATATTATCTCTCTTATTTTCAGAACAAAAGTTGTTCCTTGCATTTCTACACACACCTGCAAAAGAAAGGATGTCTTTGTGTCAAGCTCTGCTCCATGTTTTGCAAGAAAATATTAGTTGACAATAATTTCTAACTAATTACAACCCCTAAGAAGGCAGGAATAATGATGGCTGTGTGAACCCTGACTAAAAATAGAGTGCCCATCATATTGCCTAGCACAGACTAGATACTCAAAAAGTGTGTGTTGAATGCATACGTGCTTACTTTGATTACTAAGTAATTGAATAAAATGAGTAGGGGAAGAACTACAATCCTATGTTCCTTTAGATACGAAGTTGCCTATTGTTAAATCAGAAATTTATTGACTAGTTTCCTTAAGTCAGTACTTTTGCCAAGTGCCTTTTATGGCTGGATAAAATGGACCACAGAGACAAAGCTGCATCCATTAGCAAACAAAAAATTAAGTCATAAATATTTTCCAAAAGGATGCTGCATGTTGAGTGGCATTTCCTTTGACATGTTTGTTACCTTCCTGATTCAATATGTGTTGTGTGTGTTTCATTGAGTTTCAAGGTTTATTAGTGCTTCAAATATGCCTAACAATGGAGAGAAAGATTCCCATGTGTTTTCTAACTGGCTACACTTTGCATACCCATCTTATAAAAGCACACAGATAGTGTTTCATTTTAGATTGAAGGACTGCCATAATGGACACTGCAGCATGTTTCTGAATCAGCAGTAACAGGACCAGTGTTGCCATTAGTGTGACAAGGGCTAAAGCAATTAGATTTAAACTTGATGAAATAGCTGTACCTTCCATTTACTAGATCATGTTGAAACATTTCCTCATCCTTTTATGTGTTTGTAATGGCAGGTACCCTGTGTGTTAGCCCTAGTGTTCTTCTCTGGGGCCCTGACTTGTAACCATGCATACAAAGAATGCATTGTAGTCTTGAGAGACTGATTATCTCTACTGTCACATCTCTCCATGGTATCATATAATTGTTTCAGCTGCAAGTAAATTCCTGAAATGCTTAGCATTGCACACTGGCTGAATGTCTGTTCAACCTTCCAAAATGTTAGTGATTATCCAATGGGAAAAGGAGGTCTCTTTAGAGGCGTTAAGGTTGCAATGTGTTCTTTATGCGCTGACCTGAGAAAACACAGATGTTGCCAAAAATAACAAGTCAAATGGTAGCTACTGAAGAATTCATAGGGACTACATAGCAAAGAAAATCTCTCTTCGGTGATTTGGACTGTATATTGTAAAGGAGTAACTGCATATGCCATAAATGCATTTTGGTCTGAATAGATAAAAATAAGCATTACTTTGACATTTTGGCTGTTGGATATTTAGATGTCAGTGTTTTATTTATATTTTCATTATTTCTTATAGATAATATGCATAAGTAAAGCTACCTCCAGGTGTCAATGGCAGAAAATATCAGGGGTGAATTCTTCCTCCTAAAAATATATGTATGTTTGAGTTTGAAATATCTTTATTTGAATTCTCAACAACAGTAAGAGAAATAAACAAACATATTCAAATTAGAATTTTCCTCTTAATTAATCAAATCTTACTTAAACTTTACCAGATGTTTTTAGAGTTATATATAATTATGGCTGAGGGAAAACACAACACTTTATGAGATGGGGCATAAAACTTCTAATGATGATCTTCTAATTATCGATTTTCTACTTGTGTGATTGCTAGGCTACACTAATATTGGTTTCAGAATAAAGTTGGAATAGGTTTATAATATCAGCATATAAAAGAGTAGCACCTTGTTAAAGAACTGGAAAAAATAACGTACTGAAAATTGTTGGTGTTTATTTTTTGGAGCTAGTTACTTCGCCAAATTGATGGGAAGTCATTGACAGTTATAAAATTCAGTCATTTCATGAAGTAAAAAATTATTATTTTAAATGTAATCATTTGGATATACTTCTGTACCACACAGTGAAATCAACACTGATGGACTACAAATATATTACCAAGTATTTCAAGAAACAGGAATATTATGCACTATAGCATGTTTTGACTCTGAATAAGTGTTTCCATTTAAGGAGAAAATGCAGTGGCACCGCTCCTGGAGACTGCCTACTTTTCTTCAATTCTCCTGCTGTTTCTACACTTAAATATTTTCTTTACAGGCACTAATTTGTATGCCAGTGTAGTACTGGATTGACAGGTAAATTACCCTTTATAAACATTAAGAATATTCACAAGATAAACTATTATACTAAAATACATCACACAGCTTAGATTTTTTTTCTTGACCTTAGTCATGAAAAATATTACTTTTGAATCTGTAATGGAAATGAGCATAAATTATAACATCATTTAAAGAGATTTCCCCCCTCCAATACAACAGAATACACAAGAAAGCCAAACTGCCAAAAAGAAAATAACTAAGCTCTTATTCTTCCCTTTAGAAATCAGTATGCACCACCTCAAATTAACTGCAAAATCTTTGTATATGACCCAGGCAACAGAACAGACACCAATTGTTACCTTTGATCTTCCAGAGAGCTCTATTTCCGGATTTGGCTGTGGTGTCTGCCAAATATAATTTGGGGTTTGTACCAGATTTTTGTTGTTGTTGTAGCGTATTTCATTGTCCTTCCAAAAGAGATTTATAGCCATGCCTTCCTAAAACAACTATTAGACTGGCAATTTGGAAGCAGTATATTAGGTTAAAAGAGTGCTTCACTTTGATCACAAATAAAAAAATTAAAAGAGAGTCTTCAGAAGTTTCTAGATAACTTTTGAGGAATTTACATTACATAAACTATTGAAGTAAAATTCTTATTATATTTCCATAAAGTTGTATTTCTATATATACTTATATAAAATTATAGCTATATTTGAATTTCTATAAATATGGGTATATACATGTCAATGGTAATATTTATAATAATATTGTAAACTAGACATTTTTTAGTACATTTTTTAGTGCCTTTATATTTGTTAGCTTACAACAAAACAATGGGATACGTAACAATATCATCCCCTACTTTACTATAGAGAAATCTAGGGTCCAACTGAGGCACAAAAACAAGTTAGGGTAAATTTTGACTTTTTGTACACTACAAATAAGCAACTATTTATATAAATAGGCTGAAATCTAGGACTGTGTCTACCAATGATAAATCATATACCAGATAAGCCATCTATTATATCTCACTTGGAAATTTTCCTCAATTTTCAAATGAGGAGCTTTAAAGAGAGAGAGAGAGAGAAAGAGAAAGAGAGCGAGAGAGCGAGAGAGAGAGAGAGATCTGCTCTAAAATCCTTAATTTAAAATTCATGTACATCTACATTCGCCTATTTAATATTTTTACTTAATAATTTAAAATCATTGTTTAAATTTTTGTTTCTATTTCCTAAATGTGATATTGTATAAAAAGAAAGGAATATTGACATTAACACAGTAAAAAGACACCATATTTATTTATTAATTCCCACAAATGTATTTCCCAAATGTACAAGT
The DNA here is from genome assembly GCF_964374135.1 of Grampus griseus. Lineage (NCBI taxonomy): Eukaryota > Metazoa > Chordata > Mammalia > Artiodactyla > Delphinidae > Grampus > Grampus griseus. The sequence continues at coordinate 134,319,773 of NC_138997.1, read as the reverse complement.
ATAGATGAATATATGTTTCTCTGTATATACACACACACGCACACAGAGTCATGCTCAAAATGCCATTTTGCTTTCAATAGAAAGCATGTCACACACATATGTCAGGTACAATGATCCAGACCCTCTTTCTAACCAGAAATATGGCCTCTCTCAATCATTTCATCTCTCTAGGAATTTAGTTTTCATCTCTCTAAGAATTTAGTTTTCACCTCTGTTAAAAATGAGCAGTAATTAATTTATATTTTTATTATAGCAAAATTACCAAAACACTATTTGCTCTGAAATATCAACTACTATTTACTTATATTTAAAAAAATTTACATCTAGTTAGATTATTCAAAAGAACATTCCTCAACATGTTTTTTAAGAAAGTTAAACTTTGCAGAAAAGATAAAATTAGAATGTAAAAGCATTTAAACTTAAATAGTATATGTTATATGCAATGCTAAATAATGAAATTAATACTGTCTGCACAGTAATTAACATTTTTAGTAACACGGCCCTTATTCATACTGCTCTGATGATTTGTGTCTCCATAATATTTCTCAGTATTATTGAGAAAGTGCCAATGGTCTAGTACTAACTAATTGTTTTAGTACATTGTTCTGCTTTTGCATGTGACTGTATTAATACACCCAACCAGCTCCTTCCTCCCATCCCTACAGAAGGATAGTCTGGTAAAGACTTCAGGTGTTCACTTGAGACCCCTGATAATAATATCCTCCAGGAATAAAGGCAAACTAGAAATTATTTTCAATAATTGGTTGATATCTTTATGAAAAAAAAAATTGGCTTAACCTATAAAGAAAAGTATATAGTGAAAGCCAGATAGGTAGTTTATAGATCTAAAATCAGAGTTAAAAAATAAAGCTTTTAGGGGCTTCCCTGGTGGCACAGCGGTTGAGAGTCCGCCTGCCGATGCAGGGGACACGGGTTCGTGCCCCGGTCCGCGAAGATCCCACATGCCACGGAGCGGCTGGGCCCGTGAGCCATGGACGCTGAGCCTGCGCGTCCAGAGCCTGTGCTCCGCAACGGGAGAGGCCACGGCAGTGAGAAGCCCGCGTACCGCAAATAAATAAATAAATAAATAAATAAATAAATAAATAAATAAATAAATAAATAAATAAATCTTTTAGAGGAAAACATAGGTGAATATATTCATTACTCAAGCTTTAACAATGTTTCTTAATCATGATACATAAAACACTACCTATAAAATAAAATATTAAAAAATTGGGCTCTAATAAGAATTTCTGCACCAAAAAAGGAACCATTCAGGTCATAAAAGAGAAGCTATAGAATGAAAGAAGATATTTCAACACATAAAAAACAAAAAGAACTTGTATCCACAAAATATTTATCGAAATCCTACAAATTAATAAGCAAAACATATAAATATTGGGTAAATGTGTAAATTAGTAGATAAACAGACAAAAGAATTAAACAGGCACTTCACAAAACAACATATCTAAATGGTCAGTAAGCCTTTGAGAAGATGCTCAAACTATGTCAGAGAAATGAAAATTAAAACCATAATGAGTACACAACCACACACTTGTACACACATAAAAGAATAGCAAAGCAAAAATAAAAACATCATAAAAAGAGCAACATAAGAAAACAAAAACAAAAGGCTGCAAGTTTTGCTGAAGATGTAGAGCAAAGGGAACTCATACATCACCAGTGGGAGTGTAATTGGTAGAACCTCTTTGGAAGACTAGTAGTATATATTAAGCTGAACATACTCAAAAACTATGCATATATATATGTTATATGCATAAGTCCAAATGTTCATCAGCACTAGAATTGATAAATTGTGGTATAGTCCCACATTCATTATTATTTATAAATTTAAAATGAATGAACTAGTGTTACATATAAAACATGGAAAAATCTGGGAACAAATAATTTAGATGGTCTAAGACACACAGAAGACAGTATATAATATATAACTCCATTTAAATAATATTTAAAAATAGGATAAATCTAAAAGTCAGAGCTGTATTTACTTTTTGAAGTGTGGGATTGAGAGAGGGCAAACCATTTCTGTGTGAAATAATACAAGTTTATTGTTTTAAGCTGCAATTATTATGGTAATTTATTACACGATAATAGATAACTGATCCACTACATATTATGCTGTTAAGCCGTGACTCAGAATGGAACTGTTTTTAGGTCTCTCCCTGAAAAAGTGCAAAGACCCCTTTTACAAAGAGCAACTGTTATAAAATGTTTACTATACTGAATGCCAGGGATCTTATTCTCTCACATGTCTGTTTATTCCATTTCTGAACAAAATATTATGCTTCTGTTGAAAAGTAGACTCCATAATTTTCATTTATTTCTTCTAATTCTGCATGTTAGCAGTATACAGGAAAAGGTAACTCTCTCCTAATGGGACAACCCCTCACACATGTGAGAAGCAAACTCTTAAGATTTATTTCAGGTATTTATACCTCTATGACTTCTGCATAAACATACAAAATACAAGTTCAGCATTTCTGCTAATTTTATCTACTAAAACTTTCCAGAAAGAAGAAATTCCTGCTAAGAAATATCAGACCAAAAGGATTAGTACTGCCCCGGGTTCTAAAGATCAATGGGTTTGTTAAAGAGGGAGGGTGAAGCAGGTCTCCACCATCGAAAATGCCCTTGCTGGTTTCCAGAAACCCAAATCTGCAGGCTGCTCACAAGGCAGTATTTGTAAATCTTTTATGAAAGGGTCAAGGTTAGGGTACTGCAATACAAGCTCTCATCACTAGAAATAACATAATAGGTCCTGCTGAAGGCTACCCGGGTAGATCCAGCACACATGGTAACAAAGCAGAATCACCTATAGTAGTTACTTAAGAGCCATGAGGATTATTATAGTTGAATTCCATCTTTCTTAATAAATAACCTGTAATTAACTACATAATGACTCTTATTGGAGTATATTCAAATAGTCCTCAGAAAAATTCAAAACATGCTCATATTTTTAAGACTTTTTAAATCTCAAAATGCTTACATTCATGATTAAATGTCATATACAGAATTAATTTTCAAAGAAAACCTTGCTATACTGAGACTTGAATAACATTTATAAAGTCATGCAGCCTTGATATCCCACATAGATAATGCAGATAAACTGACAACTTGAAAAGTATCCTAACTCAAAAACCTGGATTGAAAAATAAACTTTAAAAAAAAAAAAACATACGCAGCTGAACTCGTAAGTTCATAAGTTTAAAAAAAAAAAAAAAAGCTTCTTTGGGCCCCCAAGTGGAGAGTAGTAGAGAACATAGTGGCAAGTATAGCTGAACTACAGCTATCTTGGGAGGATTTTCTGATATCAGAACCAAGCGGCTTGCAGTTTAAGTACTTGTCCAAGAACCGGAAACAACAGCTTAGGTGTACCAAAACTGGAGGGCTAAAACTGAGATCCACGCAAAACGAACATGTTAGCCACAAGGATAATAAGAAAAATATGTCCACTTATAAAGGGCTATGACTAGTAACTCTTCTGTTTGTACTAGCACTGGATGGGAAAAAATATAGCCCATGAAAACTTGAAAACTCTAACTGCCCTAACTTCCCATGTAGCTTTGGAGTTTGAGTTTAAAGTATGAGTATATTACAGGAAACCCCGAACTAAGAAATTAACCTAAAATGGCATCGAGATAGTAGCATCTCAATTCACCTGAAAATGCAACTTTTCTCTGAAGACACAACATCAAAGCAAGCTTCACAGAATTTCTACAGATAGATAGCATCTTGTTTGTTAAGGTTCATAATCCTAAATCTTTAAACATAGAAGGAAGCAGCTACAAGTGAAAATCCATAGAAACAACATATAGTACAATTAATCTGCTCAAAGATTTAAGGTATTAAGTAACCAGATATAAAATACAAATAGGTACCTATAAATGTTTAAAAGAGTCACGCCCAAGATTTAGGAATAAGTTATAATCAAACAGGTCCAAGTATATCTGATAATGAATCAAATGCACTTTCTAGACTTGACAAATTGAATCATTGGCAGTAAGAATCCAGAGCTAAGTCAGTTAACTAGATATGGATGACAAGATAATTGATGCTGCTGGATGCAGACGTGAAGAAATTACGCAGATTTGCAGGATACTTTTACGAGAAGCAGAAATAAGAGGTGATGAAAATAATGGATAAATGAGAGGGTCCTAAATTTGCCTTACTGGATTTCAAAAAGAAGAAAAAATAGAAAATGAGGGGCAGGCTGTATTTAAAAAATATATATAATAACTGAGAATGACCCAGAATTGATAAAAAGAAGACAAAACAATAAAACATGAATTTTCTTATTTAGGAAGCACAACACACCCCAAACAGAACACATTAAAAAACTCCATACTATGAGAGATTGTACTTTTACAAAGATGACTGCAACAGTCTTGTACTCCAAACGCTTTTCTATAATGCAACTATATCACCCTCTTACCAAGAGGAGAAATTGAATTCCTTTCCCTTTGAATCTGGGATGGCCTTGGAATTTGTAAACCAACAAATGTGGTGGAGGAGATGCTGCTTAACTGCTAGAGCTTGGTCAGAAGAGGTCATGGGGCTCCTTCCTCTTTTCAGATGCTTACTCTTGCAAATTTCCTCTCATGAATTTCCCTCTTGGAACTCAGCCCAATGCTGTGAGAAGCTTCGGTTCAAGCCACAAGGGGAGGCCACATGTACGGGCTGCATTCCACTGCTCAAGCCCCACCCAGCCTTAGCATCACCACAGCCGAGGTATCAGACATTTAAGTGGAGAGACCCCCTGAAGATTCCATGCCCCAGCTGTTCAAGTCTTTCCTGCTGAGGCCCCATCCATTTTGGAGCAGAGAGAAGCTAACCCTGCTGTGCTCTCCCTGGATTCCTGATCTACATAATCCCTGTAAGCTTCATAAAACAGTTGTTTTATGCCACTAAATTTAAGATGCTAACTGGAGTGTTTACTAGACACATGGCAGTTTCTAGAATAAAAAATAAAATTAGAGATAGTGGCATCTCAATTAAATTACATCTTAAAAATCAGTCTGATAATTTGCTAGTCATATATCTATTAAATGTCTTGTCTCAGCATTCCCTGGTGGCGCAGTGGTTGAGAGTCCGCCTGCCGATGCAGGGGACATGGGTTCATGCCCGGTCCGGGAAGATCCCACATGCCGCGGAGCGGCTAGGCCCATGAGCCGTGGCCGCTGAGGCTTGTGCGTCCGGAACCTGTGCTCCGCAGCGGGAGAGGCCACAACAGTGAGAGGCCCACGTACCGCAAAAAACAAAACAAAACAAAACAAAAAAAATGTCTTGTCTCAAGAATAGGCAGAAAACAAGAAAAAGGCACAAACCTGATAGAAATAAATGGACAAAATGGACAAAAGCCTTGAAAAGACAATGACAGAAGGTAACTAGATGTCCAATAAGCATAAGATACTCAATCACATTAGTCACTGGGGAATCAAATGAAAACCATATATGATACAACTCACCATACCAAAATGGCTAAAATGAAAAAAGTGAAAAATACCAAACGTTGGTGACAATCAAAGCAATTAGAACCCACATAAACTGTTGGTGAGACTGTAAATTTGTACAAGTCTTTTAGGAAATGTTTTTAAGGTATCTACTCAGGCAGAATATGCCTAACCTGTAGCCCAGGAAGTTCAGCTCCTAGGTATAATCCTAACAGAATTATGTACGCATGTTCACCAAATAAACAAAACCAAAACATGTATTTTAATATTCATAACTGCTCTTCTGAATTCAAATGTCATCAAAAGCATAAAGGAGAGATATTTTAATATAGTCACACAATGCAATACTGTATAGCAGTGAGAATGAACAAACTATACACATGAATCAATATGTATAAATGTCATAAACACAACATTGAGCAAAAGAAGTCAAATATAAATTAGTACATACTGTATAATCCCATTTAGGTAAATCTAAAAGCAAGAAAAAATAATGAAGCTTAGTAGAAGAATGAATAATATGTACCAGTTAGAGGAAAAACGTTAATAATTTTGAAGGAACCTGAGCAGGGGAGCTGGGGTGTTGGTGATGCGTTGCTGACTCATGGATGGGAATTGGTTGCACTGTCGATTTGTGGAATTCATTAAGCTGTAAACTTGTAATATCTTTCTGTATATGTAACATACTCCAATAAATTAATAATATACTTAAATATTCAAAGAATATTTAATATATTTCAATAAAAGTTTTTTTAATAAAAGCAATTGGTGACATGACATAGGTTTTCTACAAAGGAATCAAAACAGCAGAAGGAAGTCATAATACAGTTAAACAATATCTTTAAAGAATTAAAAGAAAATAGGTGTCAATCGGAATTTTATGCTCAAATAAATTAATCAAAAATGTGGGTGAAATAAAATACTTTACAGAAAACAAAATGGAGGAATTTATTCACAATAGAAATTTCTAAAACAAAGTTTCTCCACTATGCAGAAATTTTTGAAACATGCAAATAACTAGTTCCCAGAAATTCTGAATCAGTATACCTGAGCAGTGCCAGGATATACGGGTTTTTAAAAACCATCTCCTGCATTGCAAAATGTAGTCAAAGATAAGATTGATTAGGATTAGAAAAATTCCAGATTTAAATTCTAAGCTCAAGGAAATAATAGGGTTTCTATCCAAGTTGTCAGCTACTAAAAACATCATTTATACTCCCAAGTGCTCATTTCTTCTCTTTAATTAGGTTGTAAATTTCTTAAAGCACATCTTTTTTGTTTGTTTTTCTTTTAACTTCCTGGTCTGGAGCACAGGGGTCTTTCAACTCTGAAAGAGATTCTGGAATTGAGCTTAAAATTGCTTGTTAGATGGTGCATTTAATTTAATTGTTTTATTTCTGGCCAAGAATTTTTCTCATTTTAGTTGACAAACAATATCTCTAGAAATTCCCCAGACCCCAAAAATAATAACAATAATTAACTAATTAAAAATATACATATATACACACACATATAAAATATATATACAGCCATCCCTCAGTATCCATGGGGGATTGGTTCCAGGACCTTCCAGAGATACCAAAATCCACAGATGCTTAAGTCCCTTATATAAAATGGCATAGTATTTGCATATAATCTACACATATTCTCCCATATACTTTAAATCATCTCTTGGTTACTTATAATACCTAACACAATATAAATGTTATAAAAAATAGTTGCAAATACAATGTAAATTCTATGTTAACAGTTGCTGGTGCATGGTGAATTAATTTCACTTTTGGGAACTTTCTGGAATCTTTTTCCTGAATATTTCTGGCCCATGGTTGGTTGAATACCAGGACGTGGAACCCACAGATAGTGAGGACCAACTGTGTACACACATATAAACAGAAACCTGATAGAAACAAATGGACAAAATGTATATATGTATGTGTTTATATACATGTATCAATGCAAGAGTAATGACTTCATGCAGTTGTTCGAATCTGTCTCTCCAGTGAAATAGACTTGTTTAGCCAGTCACAAATTGCAAGTAAATCTTATGAATCAATTCACTCTTTGTAACTGGTATAGTGTTTCTCTTTTCTAGGCAATCAAGTTAAATATGAGGTAGCCACTTCATAACATAGTGATTTAAACTTTTACACCAGCACAAAGAGCATATGTTTAAATCCTGGCTATGACAGTTATCTTGGACCATAACTATATTTTGCCTTAATTTTCTCTTTTATAAATGTGGGAAGTATTAATACTATGATAATTATATGAATTAATTTACATAAATGAAAATGCCTTTTACCAATAATCAAAAACTGTTAGTGATTAATATAAAAGATTCTTTGATTTTAAATCATCTAGTCTTTCAAATATCACTATGTTTCTGGGAATGTAAATTGATACAGCCACTATGGAGAACAGTATGGAGGTTCCTTAAAAAACTAAAAATAGAATTACCATATGATCCAGCAATCCCACTACTGGGCATATACCCAGAGAAAACCATAATTCAAAAAGAGTCATGTACCACAATGTTCATTGCAGTACTGTTTACAATAGCCAGGACATGGAAGCAACCTAAATGTCCATCGACAGATAAATGGATAAAGAAGATGTGGCACACATATACAATGGAATATTAATCAGCCATAAAAAGAGACGAAATTGAGTTATTTGTAGTGATATGGATGCACTTAGAGTCTGTCATACAGAGTGAAGTAAGTCAGAAAGAGAAAAACAAATATCGTATGCTAACACATGTACATGGAATCTAAAAAAAATGGTTCTGATGAACCTAGTTGCAGGACAGGAATAAAGATGCAGATGTAGAGAAGGACTTGAGGACATGGGAGTAGGGGGAAGGGGAAGCTGGGATGAAGTGAGAGGGTGGCATGGACATATATACACTACCAAATGTAAAATAGTTAGCTAGTGGGAAGCAGCTGCATAGCACAGGGAGATCAGCTCGGTGCTTTGTGACCACCTAGAGGGGTGGGATAAGGAGGGTGGGAGGGAGGCTCAAGAGGGAGGGGATATAGGGATATATATATACATTCACTTTAGTATACAGCAGAAACTAACACAACATTGTAAAGCAATTATACTCCAATAAAGATGTAAAAATAAATAAATAAATAAAATAAATTGCTCTAGGGCTTTACCCATAAAAAAAAATCAATATGTTTGAATTTGTTCATAATTTCTTTCATTTTAATTTGAGTCTTTACAGGTTTCAAGTATATGCTTTTATTTTCCCATGTGAAAATATAATTTAAATTATTCTGCTTTAAAAAATGTTAAAAACAATGTGTTAACATAAAAAATAAAATAATTAATACTATATAAATGTAATCATGACTAATTTTGCAATTAAGTTTAGATTACTTATTTTTAATAATTTTGTGGAATTAGTTTCTACCACTTTAATATACTTCAATTATGAAAAATGTGTGAAATAAGGTTTTAAAAATATCATTCTATAATTTTCTTTTAAATCTAAAATTTTTGAACCTCTTCCAAATGAGGCCAAAAACTGACCTTCAGAAATAATGTAGAAAACAGTTATTTTAAACAAAAGATAATGCCTACAAACTCACTCATTTCTGACCATTAAAAGGTTTTGATCACTTCTCTCCTTAGGTTTGATGATGAAGGTGAAATACACTAATTAGGCTTTTAACTGTTACTTGCTTAATCTTTTCCTTATCTGGATTTCTAGGGAATGTGTTTGACCTATGCATGTGGTTTAGAATAAATTTCAGTGAGTACAAGATGGAATTTTAAAAAGGTAATGAATTTAACTTCTGATAAATTAGATATTTTACATAATTTCTTATAATATAAATTTGGGATATTCAAAGAATTATGTCAAGGTAATATATATATATATATGAAATAGCAATTTCCATAAAATTTCCCTATGAATTTCATAATTTAAAAAGTCACTAATTCCAATAATGAAACTATACAAAATATTTAAAACATCTGAAATAAAAAACTATTTAAAAACATTTCATTTGAAGCATTTTTGCTCTGCAACATTTAACTACGAACTATTAAAATGTATAAAATATTTCACAATTAGAGAAAATAAGAGAATCTCAATTTTCTTGAGCTTTATTTTAATAAATATTATGATAAAAGTTTGTATTTTCCACAAGGGGGATATGAAATATTTTTAAAAGCTTTTTGTACTTTTTTTTTATTAAAAAGCTTCTAATAGATCTTTTAACCAATTGAAAGATTTTAAGTGTCTTAGATCCAAAAAAAAAGAAGAGGAGGTGGGAGAAATGGGTGAAGGTGGTATTTTTTAAAAATCTAATTCACTAGAGATTAACAACCCCATCAAATATTAATAAACATCAATAAATAATTCTAGGAACAATGAAAAAGTTTTAAATCACAGCAAAACACAATTGTAGGAGCTGGTATATTAGCCAGGGTTCTCCACAGAACAAAAAGGAGATACGTATATACAGAGAGACAGAGAGGAATTTATTATAGAAATTGACTCATGCAATTATGGAGGCTGAGACCTTCCATGATTTACCACCTGCAAACTGTAGAACCAGGAAAGCCAGTGTTGTAATTCAGCCCGAGTCAGAAGGCCTGAGAATCAGGAGTGCCAATGTTCAAGGTCAGGACAAGATGGATGCCCAGTTCAACCAGAGAGAAAATCAGCCCTTATTCCATCTTTTTGTTCTCTTCAGGCCCTAGAAAAACTGGATGATGTTAACCTGCATTGGTAAGGGTGTTATTGTTTACTCAGGCTACCAACTTAAATGCTAATCTCTTCTGGAAACACCTTTACAGACATACCCAGAAATAATGTTTTTCTTTTTTTTTTTTTTTCATTGTCTGGGTAGTATTCTACATATTGATTTCTCTTTTTTTTTTTTTTTCAGAAATCATGTTTTACCCACTACCTGGGCATCCCTTAGCCCAGTCAAGTTAACATGAAATTAACCATCACACCCAGTGCATAATCTCAACCCTTAAACTGTGTGTTTTAGAATTCACAGAGGCTGAGAGAAGAATGACTTTTGACCAATATGTAAGTATTACTTTAAAAAATATAATTTGAGGAGAAATTCAAGACACCTAAAACATTATACCAATTTATTTGCCATAGTACACAATACATGGGCCTGACTTGCATCTCTATAATGCAAAAATGAAAATTTAAATTACTGAGAGTCTCATGAAAACAGCTCTTGAAACTTAATACTCCAGGGTCATTAAAAGAAAAACTGGGGGTTTCCCTGGTGGTGCAGTGGTTAAGAATCTGCCTGCCAATGTAGGGAACACAGGTTCGAGCCTTGGTCCGGGAAGATCCCACATGCCGTGGAGCAACTAAGCCCGTGCGCCACAACTACTGAGGCTGTGCTCTAGAGCCCGTGAGCCACAACTACTGAAGCCTGCGCACCTACAGCCCATGCTCCGCAACAAAACCACAATGAGAAGCCTGCGCACCGCAACAAAGAGTAGCCCCTGCTTGCTGCAACTAAAGAAAGCCCGCAGCAACAAAGACCCAACACAGCCAAAAATAAATAAATCAATAAATCAATAAATTAATTAATTAATTTAAAAAAAAGAAAAGAAAAACTGGGTCTTTACTAGGGAAAGAAAGAATTTATTAACTAGTAATTTTTTTTCATGTGATATTATTATTTATAATAAATTAATAATTTAGCATTCTAATTTTAATATGACTTTCACAAAAATTACTTTACCAAGGCAGCAGAATTGTGGAAGTAGTACTAGATACGAATTTAAAAGAACTATTCTTAGAGTCTTTTCTTCCATTTTACAGGTCTGTGGCGTTGGGCAAGATACTTAAGCTCTCTGATCTTTAGTTTCTTCACATGTAAAATGGGGATAAGAAAGTAACATATATTTCATAAGGTTAATTTAGGTAGATTTACTTAGACCAGGAAATAGATATTTGTTAAGTGAGAATTCTGTAAACTCTGAATATATTAAAACTGAAAAACGTAAAAACCATTGGATTAACAAGATTCCACACATATAAAAGATAAAAGCAGGATGGTCTGCTGTTAGATATATTACTCTAATTCCTACTGAATTAATATGAAGTATACATAACATAGAAATATAATCATTTTATTTACTCAATCAATCTACATATGCCATAAATTAATTATTATATTATAGCTGATTCAACCTTTAAATCTAGTTGAGGACATGACCACAGTCATTACCACAGTGGCCATTAAGTACAGTTCTCTATCAAAATGGGAAAAAGTATTTTGGTTTAAATTGGTAAATATCTGAACATTTCTAGGACTGACTGAGCAAAATTTCATAATCATTCACTATATCACTTAAATGATGCACTAGAGTCCTTAATTAAACCCAGATATTTCTTTGTTTTTCACCCCAACCAGTGCATTCTATTGTCTGTATAATCTAGATATGAGAAGTGAAGAGAAGCTGAAATATTGATTCCAGTGAGCTAAGAAGCCCAATGTAAAACTAGTGAAAATTTTTAAAACATGTTTTTCTTGTATAGTTTTGTGTATAGTGACCAATAAATTATATGTATATCTAATTAAACTGCAAACTATGAACAAATTAAAATATACATGTTTGTGATGAAGAAATTACTTTTGTTCTTCACACAGTTTATGACTTTAATGTTAATATACAAGACTTGTAAACTTTCATTCATGTTCATGACCAAGATATTAAAATATATATAAAGTTATGGATTTCAATACTTCAGTCATATATTCGCAGCCCCAAAGATCTAGATGTATATGAAACATAACAGCAGGAAACAGGTTGAAAGCATTTGTTTTTAAAATACTCTACACTAAAAGATATATATTTATGGAGACTCATTATGATACAATCTAATGATCTAATTTCCAAGGAAATTTCCTTTTAAGGAAGGCATATTTTATTATGAATTTCTTTAGCAATTTAGTAAGCAAATTTCCTTGACTATTGCCCAATGATATTATTTTATATTAAATTTCTTTACATGTCAAAATAGTTTATTGAAAGTTTCTGATTTGTAAATACATTTAAATGTGCATATATTAACACAGATTTAGGCATATGATGGGCTTCTAAATTATTATGTGGCGTTATATAAAGATCAAATAGTCAATATTTTATATTAAATATAACATAATTATGTTCAGTATTTTACATAGACTAGGCTAAAAGTAAATATGAAATTCAGCATTGCATTATGTATCTTGAAAACTATACTGGAACCATGTTTGCATTCTCAAGAAAAGTCCATTTTAAGTGTTGGGAATTTATAATATATTCTCTCTCTTCCCTGTTTCATAGTAATTTTAGTCCTTCCATAGTTGATTCAGTAGTCAACATGAGCTTATCAAAAACAAGTTTCAGCAAATTGCATTCACTTTGTTTTCAGATGGGGTTTCTAGTTTATAATCAGAAGGAAGTCTTTTCTATAGTAGATCTTGTTTTCTAGAAATAAAATACAAACTGGCTAGCTATTTGTCAGAATTCTGTAGGGATTCTGGGAGTAGATAGAAAAGTTGATTGATTCCTCTGTGTGGCCTCTTTCAACTCATAATATCTGATCACATTTTTTCAGCTCTATACACTAGTATTATTCGGTTCTAGGACAAGAGCTGCAGTGGCTGTGTCACTTGTTCAGTGATATGACTTCAACTTAAGTGCCTAGCACTATAGCTCTGTTTTTCCACTAATGTCCTAATATGGTTTTGTATCCCACTTGTTTACTTGACACAGATTAATAATATGCACTAAACTTTGAGCTTAACTCTAGAATCAAGCCAACATAAACTTGTCATATATAGAGAGAAACAAAATATGTGATAAAATCTTTACTGGGAGCACAGCTGACCCTTCCTATCCTGTCTTGCCCTTGGTCCTCAGTATTCTGTATACTGTCTTCTCCAAACATACATAGGGTATTCAATTATTTCCACGGTCTATAAAATATTTATCTTCTGTCTAAATCTTATTAAACATCTATTGTCATGTTCCCATGTACATTTATGGGTCACTCTACCTTCAAAACTTATGTTCCTTATGACAGCAAAAGTCACTGTTCATTAAGGTATAAACTTTGGGATCGTTGGCTCCATGCTCTTAACTCCTAACACAGTTATTAATTTCTATCAATTTTACCTCCCAAATTTCTCCCAATGTTATTTAATTTTCTCAGTGTCTGTTGTTGCTGTCTTACTCTGGCCACCATCTCACCTATCTTACAGAAACAACCTCAAATTGGTCTCCCTAGACTTGGTAGTTATGTTAAACCCACCATTCAATCCATCCTTCACCCAGTCGCCAAACTTGTTTTACCAATCTCTTACTTAAACCCTTTAATTATTCTGATTTAACTCCAAATTTCTTGCTTTACAAGTTGTTTATAGTCAAGAACCAGTTTTGGATGGAATTAAGGAGGGATGAAGGGCAGTAGGAAGCGAGGGAAGGAGTAAGGGGGAAAAAAGAATGACTAAAGTAAAAAGAAAATAAGAAAGTAACATTTTAATCAAATAAGAAGTGCTTAGCTGAGTTATCAACCTATGCTTTATTTGTAAGAATTAGTTCACTTCTAGTAACAATAGTATTACATTTAATAAAAAAACATATTTTCATCTTCCTTAATATTACATGCTAGGAATGACCACCAGTGACATTTTTCAATATGTGAAAGCTATAGTCAGGTTTTTACTTTTTCTTCTTTTCTATTTTTAGTTCTTAAAATCATGATGTGCTACTAATTGGGAGAAAAAAAATACCCCAGGTGACAAAATTACAATTGTAATAAAAAATAGAAAACAAGCTACTTGATATTTTTTTCTTAGTAACACTACAACTTTTAACATTTTTTTACTAACTCAAAGAGATTCATATGCAGGCTACAAATTTACTGCATGATTATTTCAGAACACTATTTAATTTGAAAATCAGAGATAAGGTGTTGATAGTCTGTATAAACACATAAGTTAAATTATCTTGCTAATATGAAATTCAGAAGTTAGACTCAGAACATAAGACACAAAGTATGGAAAAGCTAGTTAGAAAATATTCAGAAAGGCTGATTTACAAAAGCAGAGAGAGAAAAATTCCTGCAATATCCTTATTTCAACTTGTTTTCAAATGCAGATCCCAGGTCAGTATTTGAGGTGAAAAATCATTTATTCACATGATAAATATTGAATCAGTATTTGATATCAGAGCTTAGTAATTCTTTGTAACAAAACTGTGAATTTAATTTGAAAAAAAATAGTATATCAATCTCTCAGCAATAAAGATGTTAGCTAAACGGTCATTTAAAAGTCATCATGGGCACTGTAGGAATATAAATTCCAGAAAGATGAGATGTAATTGTGAAAACTTTTTTATTGAACTACAAGTGGGATAACACTAATTTGATATGTTCTTAAGCAAAAAGGGAATTTCACAAAACGTCTCCCCCTTCTTCTCTCCTTCTCTCCCCCCCTTCTTCCATCATTCTGTTCATCTTTCTCTCCTTCATCCCTTGCCCCCTTCCCCATCCCCTTTTACTCTTACTACTCTCCTTTGTCTAGACGTTCCTTCTTTTTATGCAGACTAGCTTCATCAACATGGCACAAACCAGGACTATCAAAAACTAGCTCCTCATATCACTGCTACCAGGAAGGGAGTACAGGTCACTATCCTGGGAAACGGTGTTGATTTGCCCAGTTTGAGTCAGATGTCCAGGCCTGGGCTAACCAACTGTGCTTGGGGGTGGGAATAATGACTACCTTAGCTTCCAAGCTTTCCTCTACTTAAGTCCAAGACAGCAGAGAATTCTAAGGTAAAATCTGCCATCTAAACGACATGTTTGAGAGAATTTTCCAGATTCAGAGGGTGATGTTTTTGTCACAAAAACTACAGATGAGCTTTTACAAGCTGTTCTGGATTATATGGGAACTGAAGGAGGTGAAGATAGACTGATGACATTTTTTCTGAGGGATATTTTCTAAAGGTATATAACAATGTCAATATATCAAGGGAAGAACCAAGGCTATTTCTCTGTGAAGGGATCTAAAATCAACTAGAATTAGTCAATACATCCATTTAAAGCTTTTTATAAAAGCTACTTCCTTCTTGTCCTCTTTGTACTGTCCCAACAGCAAACTATTATACTTTGGCAAATTTACTTTCTGGCATTCATAGGGGAGTTACACACAATCGAAGAGCAGAAGGCCATGTTCATCCCTGTTCTAGGGGAGAGTGAAAGCAAATAAACAGGCTGTCCAGGGCATAATGCCTCACAACCCATTTCTGGTCTGGGAGTAAGCCCAGAGTAGAGGAATGGATAGCTGGGCTGCCGTTTTGTCCACTTCCATCTCAAAAGTTTGCTTACTCTTCATGATTCATGATATCAATATTCTCATGGTGCCTTAATTTTAGATCCAAAGACTCACTTCCTTTTTTTATTTCCATTGAATTATCTAGTATTATCAATACTGAAAACATTCTGAGCTTCTATAATTTTCTAGATATTATGCTTAAATTTTCTCATTAAAGTTTTCTTAATCATGACAATGGATCTGTTAGTCAGCTCTTTTTATTCTCATTTTTGAAGTAAGAAAACAAGGAAGACAGGTTGAAGAAATTCTCCAGGGTCACATAACCAGGAAACGTGTGTGAGTTTCAGTCACAGCTATGACTAACACTGCTGTCCATCATTCCTTTTTATTTTTTTTAATAGATCTTTATTGGAGTATAATTGCTTCACAATACTGTGTTAGTTTCTGTTGTACAAGGTGAATCAGTCATATGCATACATGTATCCCCATATCTCCTCCCCCTTGAGCCTCCCTCCCACCCTCCCTATCCCACTCCTTTAGGTGGTCACAAAGCACCGAGCTGATCTCCCTGTGCTATGCAGCTGCTTCCCACTAGCTATCTATTTTACATTCAGTAGTGTATATATGTCCATGCTACTCTCACTTCGCCCCAGCTTCCCCCTCCCCCGCCGTGTCCTCAAGTCCATTCTCTATGTCTACGTCTTTATTCCTGCCTTGCCACTAGGTTCATCAGTACCATTATTTATTTTATATTTTTTAGATTCCATATGTATGTGTTAGCATATGGTATTTGTTTTTCTCTTTCTGACTTCATTCTGTATGACGGTCTCTAGGTGCATCCACCTCACTACAAATAACTTAGTTTCATTTCTTTTTATGGCTGAGTAATATTCCATTGCATATATGTGCCACATCTTCTTTATCCATTCATCTGTCGATGGACACTTAGGTTGCTTCCATGTCCTGGCTATTGTAAACAGTACTGCAATGAACATTGTGGTATTGACTCTTTCTGAATTATGGTTTTCTCAGGGTATATGCACAGTAGTGGCATTGCTGGGTCATATAGTAGTTCTATTCTTAGTTTTTTAAGGAACCTCCATACTGCTCTCCATAGTGGTTGTATCAGTTTACATTCCCACCAACAGTGCAGGAGCATTCACACCCTTTCCAGCATTTATTGTTCCTAGATTTTTTGATGATGGCCATTCTGACCAGTGTGAAGTGATACCTCATTATAGATATGATCTGCATTTCTCTAATAATTAGTGATGTTGAGCATCTTTTCATGTGCCTCTTGGCCATCTGTATGTCTTCCTTGGTGAAATGTCTATTTAGGTCTTCCACCCATTTTTTGATTGAATTACTTTTTTGAATATTGAGGTCCATGAGGTGTTTGTATATTTTGGAGATTAATCCTTTGTCAGTTGTTTCATTTGCAAATATTTTCTCCCATTCTGAGGGTTGTCTTTTTGTCCTGTTTATGGTTTCCTTTGCTGGGCAAAAGCTTTGAAGTTTAATTAAGTTGCATTTGTTTATTTTTGTTTTTATTTCCATTATTCTAGGAGGTGGGTCAAAAAAGATCTTGCTGCGGTTTATGTCAAAGAGTGTTTTTCCTATGTTTTCCTCTAAGAGTTTTATAGTGTCTGATCTTACATTTAGGTCTTTAATCCATTTGGAGTTTATTTTTGTGTATGGTGTTAGGTAGTGTTCTAATTTCATTCTTTTACATGTAACTGTCCAGTTTTCCCAGCACCACTTATCGTCATCTACTACAGCATTCAAATACTTCTCAAATACATTGCTATTGTCCACTGTACTAATTCCAGTTTTATTACCTGATGCTTAGATATTCCCAGTAGTCTTCCCCAGGTCTCTCCTTACTTCAGTCTTTCCTTCAGATCCCTGCCATATCAGTGTTCTTCCACATCATTGCAAAATGGCACTCATCCTCAAAAACCTTCAGGACCAAATGATATAACTTACATACCATTTTCTTACACATTCCTGATGAAAGCTAAGTATCCAATGTAATCTTTAATAGAATGAATACTGGTTATCAACTGCAACACAATCTAATCCAAATAACCCCCAATTCTACTCTATCTTTAACTAAATGGGCACTTATTTATGGCCCCCGTTGAATATCAATCAACATCTTTGTGCTGCCTGATCTGTGTCAGTCAGAAATCATTGGCTGTACTTTTCAGCTCCTATCAACTCACTTGACACTCCAGGTGCCATCTAAGAGTTTTATATTTATCCTTTCTATGACTGTTTGGCCATGTACTTGAGACTTGAGGTTAGGTACTGTCTTCAACTTTTTGTATACCAAAGAACATCTAACAATTGCCTTGGCTATAGATTGTCAAAAACAAAAAACTTACTTTCTCTTAGTTGCTTGTGATCTTATTTAATTAATTATAGGTAATGTCATAGTGGGATTAAAATATTCTCAAGTAATCACTTTCGTTTTCTAGCTAAGGTTTTACCACCTACCTGCTCAGTGATTTTTTTTTAATTGCAAGGAATGTGAGAGATGAATTCAACTTGGGGAAGAAGAAGGCTATGATGACACAGAGCTGGTCTCCACCAGATGTAAAGGAAAAGTAAAATAGAGCATGCCTGTCCCTAGAAGGACAGAAAGAGAATGGGGGGATAGTTGTAGGGAAATCATATTATCAGGCAAATATGTTCCTGTTCCTATCCTCCATGACAAAATCCTAGAAAGTGAGATGTTACATAATTTGGAATAGAAAGCTAAGAGACTGTACCCTTATTAACTTCTGGAATTTTGTATGGGTTGTCCACTAAGCAAGCATTCCCAAATTAAGCCAGAAGGTCTAAAACAAACTAAAAATGATGGCATGACATGGCAGGCTAAGAGAGAACCAGAGTAGTACTCCAGAAGTTTTTACAAGTTCTATTCATCAGGAAAATGAACCACAAATTTCCAGCATACCTCAAGGCTGAGTTGAGATCCATAGGTGTGTCATGAAAGGAAGAGATGTCCTTACCCTAAAGGGTGATAATCAATGGACATCCTAACACAGGTCCCAGGTGGAGGACCTGGCTGAAACTCAAGAAGAGTCTGCCAAATCTGTGTGATTAAAACTGGGTTTGGCAGGGAAAAGCACTGGGCACTCACCCAACAAGAGAATGGAAAATTTCATCAGTGGTCATCTTGACAGATACAAGTACAAGCAATTTGGAGACCACTGAAGCCAACAATCTTGCGGCTGAGTCCAACTAAAGGTCAAAGAAAAAAGTTCTATATTATGTTACGGAGTCTTCTCCTCCATCCAGGGGTTGCAGAAACTTTCACACTCAAACGCCTTCTGGAATAGGGAGAAGGAGGTGGCTATAAAGAGACTGCTTAAGATAGAGAAAAACTGCTTCAAATAATAACAGATCAGGATACCTTAACCAGAAAGTTTAAGAATCCCTTCACTCCAACAATGAAGGGATTCTCTCAAGAATCCCTTGAGAGAAGGTTTAGAAAATAACAAATAATAAGTAATTTTTTCCTTCCCATTTAAGTAAAGAGTATCAAATTTTGGATCTTGATACAGTTTAAATCATGCCTATAAGTATTTAAGCATTTTTGTCAAATTTTCTAAGCCACAATTGGAGGAAAAAATGTGAATAGAGTCTTTGGCAGAGACTGGTGTATTCTACCCCAATATCTACTCTCTCCTACTTCTTCAGAAATAAAAACCTGTAAGTATTTTAGCTAAGCACATAGTCATTCAAAATGAATACTGTAATTCCTGGTAACCACCTTACCAGGAGATATGATTAAATTCTGGACAGTGAAATATGTGAATTTTTGAGTGACATCTTCTGGAAAAAAATCCTTTACCCTCAGTGAAAACCCCTAACCTTCAGTATACCAGGAAACACATCACCAGTTACCACCTGACTCCAAAGGTCCTTTTGAATTTTTAAAAAATCATTTTATCATCAATGTAGATTAATAATGAAGGGATAGTAAAAAAAATTTTTATTAGAAATTTTAATAAAAAAATAAATATAATACACAACATTATAAATCAACTATACTTGAATAAAATAAATTTTTTAAAACTTAAAAAAAATAAGTATAGTAAACCTCTTTGTATCAGGTATATTTTGGAGCACAAATGTCATAAAGGCTGAAAGGACACTGTCATTATTCCTTGCAGCAAGAGGATGGTCCAATTCTTTTAGAAATGTATGATGAAGTCCTTTCTGCTGAATGACTACCTGGATGAGGATATCATATATATTTTATTTACTAAGAAATATATACTTTACAAATTGATTCTTGAGTTTGAGGAAATTTAACTAGGACATTGTAGTCTGAAAACTCATAGTCTGAGACTGCATTTATAGGGTCAATTTCACTGTCATTGTTAGTGTCTAGGACAGTGCTGTCTAATAAAATCATGTGAGCCAAATGTGTGATTTTAAAATTTCTTAAGAGTCACATTGAAAATGTAAAAAGAAATGGGTGCAACTAATTTTTTAATTTTTATTGGAGTATAGTTGGTTTCCAATGTTGTGTTAGTTTCTGCTGTACAGCAAAGTGAATCAGTTATACATATACATATATCCACCCTTTTTAGATTCTTTTCCCATACAGGTCATTATAGAGTATTGAACAGAGTTCCCTGTGCTTATTAGTTACCTATTTTATACATAGTAGTGTGTATACGTCAATCCCAATTTTCCAATTTATCCCTCCCCCCAAAGCTATTTTTAATAATATATTTTTAATACATCCAAAATATTAACATTATCATTCCAACATGAAATAAATATAAAGTATGAGATATTTTGCTTTCTGTTTTCTCATACAAAGTTTTCAAAACATGGTGTGTAGTTTATGCTTAATAAACATTCTAATTTGAGCACATTTCAGGGGCTCACAAGCTACATGTGGCTATTAGTGGCTACCATATTGGACAGTGTAGTTCTAGACAATTATATGTCTTCTTGTATTTATATTCTAATAGTTACAAAACATCTAACCTCACCAGTTTTCTTCTCTTTGCCATTATGGGCGGAAAATGAGAAACTCCGAATTCTCAGTTGTGCTCAATGAAAGCTAAAAGCAGACTATCAATTAGTTTCCTTTGCACCGTCTTGAAATAATAATGCAATATCTGGAGCAACTGAATAACCTGGTGACATTAGCATCTCTTCATATGAGTATTTTTTTAGCATGGTTTAGAATAACTGATGAGTGATGAAATAATTTCTAAGATGATAACAGCAAAAGGTTTCAAGACATCAAAAAATAATTTAAGAACACATAATGTATTTGAGATTTATAAGAGGATCCAGTCAACCCATACAAGTAATTGTAACATACAATGAATTTTATTTTATTTTTTTTTATTTTTTATTTTTTTGCGGTACGTGGGCCTCTCACTGTTGTGGCCTCTCTCGTTGCGGAGCACAGGCTCCAGACGCACAGGCTCAGCGGCCATGGCTCACACGCCCAGCCGCTCCGCAGCATGTGGGATCCTCCCGGACCGGGGCACGAACCTGCGTCCCCTGCATCGGCAGGCGGACTCTCAACCACTGCGCCACCAGGGAAGCCCCAATGAATTTTATTTTAATACTAAAAAGAAAAGAAAATTTTAAGATATTTTCCTCTGGTCTTCAGCGGACTCCTGAGAAAATCATAACATATTAAACATGAAAAATAATTAGACATGTTCAAAAATAGAAACAAAAACTAAAATTGAGTACATTGCACATTAATAGTATACTGAGGGTTAGAGACATATGGTGGACCAACTTGCCACTTTGTCTTCGTCCATCCCTCTATTCAGCTTCCTAGAATGTGATGTAATTTCAGACAATACAGCAGTCATCTTGGCCCAGAAGCACAAAGTACTCACACTCAGAAATATCACAATTGTTAGATGAAAGAATCTGGTTACTAAACCAGGAGCTACCTCCTGACTTTTTAACATGAGAGATGTATTTGGCAGTTGCCCTCAATATGGCCTTCTCACAGCATTGTGTACCAATAGGATTATACCCGTGTTTTTAATAATATCCCACCACTCAAAGAGACTTTCGCATAGCACAATAATAAAGTCAATCCTGAATTAGACTGAAAGAAACCTCTTATTTATTAAAAATATCCTTCACCCAAGTTCAATTTTCTTCTCTTTTCCTCCCTGTGCTTGTTTAATGAATCCAGACGATTCAAACACCAATCAAGGTTTTGTTCATTTTTAAGGCTACACTGATGTTGAAATGATGAGAACTGGTGAATAATAATTATCATATAAAGCACAATTTATTGTAAAAATATGGATGGATTTTTGAATAGGTGAAATTTCTATCAGTATGTTCATTGCCATCTCCAAAATAGTGCTAGCTTATTCAAATAGGACTATTGTTGTTACAATATGATGTTTACTCTTTGATTTTTTTATGTTTTCTTAAGTCTGGGCACTGTATGATCTATATTTGTTTCACAGTTGAGTATGAATAAAACATCAGAAACTAAGTTATACGTTTAGGTAATATAAAATTGGCTTGACATCTTTGTACATATCATCAAATCTAGCAGAAAAATACATTTTCTTCATTTCCAAACTAGAAGGTGGTTTCTTTTGAAATGAATAGGTCAAGAAGCAAATTGTATGCATTTTAAAATATGAACATAGGAAACTACAAAGAAGAAAGAGAGCATGTAGGTCAGGTTAATGATCCTTTGCTTATCACAACCTGACCAAAATCTATAAATGTTAAAATATTTTTATGTTATTTCCTAAAGTATTTCAAGTATTTGAAAGCTTGGCACAGAAATGCTATTTTATACTACTTTTTTCTAAACACTCTGCTCTATTTTCCTTTTGGTGTTAACACATCTAAGGAAATATGTAAACATTGGGTTTAAGACTGCAGGGGCTTATAGGAAAAGAATTATGAACACTAAGTCCAGAAAAAAAAAAGATTTTTGGGGTGAAATGAAAGATGAAATGAATTTTTCTTAAAGAGAAACAATAACCAGAAGCATCGTGCTTTTTTTTTTAATCAAACACATTTTGTCTTAGTAACTTTTTAGCACTAAATGAGATTAAAGGTGAAATTCATAAATAAGTTAGGATTTTGAGTTTTCATATTGTGATTATTCTAGTACCTGAAAAATATGTGAACCAATACCATTCTTTCATCTTAAAACTAGATCTACTTCTGAACAGACTCTACATTTTGAATTAATTTATTGGAAATTAAGAGGCATAGCAACAAACACAGGAGACAACAACTGCATTCTGAGTTCTACTCTGACCTTTATCTTTCAAAACAGTAACTCTCCAAAATTTCTGAAAGGTTAACTAATCTCTTAAAAGGTCACCTGTCTTTAAACTAGCTACAGTATATAAATGCTTTTCTGCTATCCTGGAGCAATTCATCAATAACTCATTAAAATAGCACTGCTTCTTTCTTGAAGTTTTTACTTTCTTGCAAGGCTATTTCCTCTTGGTCAATATAACATTTAATGTATGTCATAATTTATGAAAATATGATTATATAAGACTATTATGGTGTTCAATTAATTAAAACTATTTATTGAGTACCTAGTATATACCAGGCAGAGATCTAGGTGCTAAGGAAAGAAAAGTCATAAATCAAAAGAAGTGTTTGTTATAATGTGTGTTTATGTATAGTAAGTATGGTTATATCAGCATGTGGTATTTAAGCCAATATGGTGGCTCATAAACCCTTTGAAAGATAATATACTTACTTTAACACTGATAAAACAGATGTAAATATTTGCAAAACTATTTTTTCTAACTCATTTGGGAGTCTACCCTTAATGTTAAATATCAATTTATGCAAAATTTTGCCCTTGGAGGTACAATTGGGTATTTTAATGTGATCAAAAGGCATTAAAAGTATAATAGGTTGTATAAGGTACCTATGATGGATAAAAAGGGTTCCTATTTGCAGACAAGGATAGGATTCCAAAGTAATGACACAGAATTTGCTTCTATATTCTGCAAATTGATCCAAAAGCTATTTTGTTGTTGTTGATATTCTGAAGAGAAAAAGAAATAGTTTTTGTAGAATCTTTGTTTATTGTTTAAAAATGAATCTCACTAAATCCCACTAATATGTATTACCCACTCATTAATTAAGGCCCCAAATGTCATTCTACTCAGAAGGGCAATGATACGCTTTACGAAGAAAGATTTTTCTTCCAAAGAAACAGCAATTAGTCCATCCTTTGGATGAACAATTGTAGTTGATAATAAAAGTGCAAAAGCAATTTAAAACCCATCTTGCTTAACAGTATTCTGGTTTCTGGCATTTATTAAATTCATGTTTTTCAAACTGTGGATTTGACATATATTACCTAGTTTTCCCTAAGCATAAAAGGTTATAAAACAGAAAATGCATCAATAAATACCAGATGTATAAATCACATGTAGTGAAGCCAAGAAGTGCTATATGAAACTTGTGCTTTGATTATGTTTCTTTATGTGTCTCTATGTAGTCATAGGCACTAGGCTGCAATGTAAATTGCATTTCTTATAAAGTTTTTGTTTCGAAAGACACTAAATTAGAACATTATGTGAAACAGTCTGAAAGTATCAATAAGAAATAATGGCTGATTTTCATAAATGTATTTTAATTTCACGTCTCTTCCTTTTCCTGAAAATAAGCTGAAAGCTTTAGCATTCACTAAATTGGATATATAAAAGTTCATGTTGATTTGAAAAGAGAACTCAGAGTTGTGATTGAAGTTGTAGGAATAAGAGAAAAACAAATGAAAGTTATTTAAAGTCACTTCCCTGTACGGGCATTCAAAACGGAAAAGTTCATTCATTCCAACACACAATTTAGATACATTACTATGAGATTAACTTAAGTAAACAGTATACTCAGAATATCATTTACAATTACAGCTATGTTAGCTATCTAACAATATTGTTTTAAATGAAATTTTACATATCAAATCTATGCTTTTAAAATATTATATGCACTTGGACTTCCAATTCAGTGCGGGAAATTGAGGCAATAGTCTTTGACGATGGTGTTTGCTATTATTGCCTTTTAACAATCTAAATGAAATCCTGTGATGTTTACTTAATTCCTTAAATTTGAATCCTCATTCTTGCTGAGTGTACCCTTGTGTCTCTATTGAAAGTTAAACGGGTTCTACTCTACTCGTATCTTAGTGTGCATTTGTTGAAAAGCCAGAGTCGATTCGTTTCTCCCGTCACCTGCCACACGCTGAATTGCAGTCCAAGAGAGCAAGGATGTACTTGTGTATATAAAGTATTCAGACAGTTTAAAGGACTGTGATAAAATAAATATCTTTGTTTCCCCCATAGAGGTTAAGAAAGTGAAGATTTTTCAGAATTGTCCTCCCTCACCAGCAACAAACAAGAGGTAATAACTAATGTGAATGTTGGGTTAATTAGCTTCTCCCTTTACAGAAAAATGAGTCACATATGCTCTCCGATCCAGATGAGGTTCCATTATGATTATGTTTAGCTTTATATAAATGGAAACATTCGGCGTAAAGTCTAGTATTGTCAATCACTATATATATATATATATATATATATGTATATATACACATATACATACATTATTGTGTATATGGTAGATGATACGATTTCCTGTCCAAATATCTACTTTGTTTTTCTGGGTTTTTTTTTCTTTTTTTGTTTTGCGGTACGCGGGCCTCTCACTGTTGTGGCCTCTCCCATTGCGGAGCACAGGCTCTGGACGCGCAGGCTCAGCGCCCATGGCTGACGGGCCCAGCCGCTCCGCGGCATGTGGGATCTTCCCAGACCAGGGCACGAACCCGTGTCCCCTGCATCGGCAGGCGGACTCTCAACCACTGCGCCACCAGGGAAGCCCTGTTTTTCTGTTTCTTATTAATTAATTAAATTTATTTATTTATTTTTGGCTGCATTGGGTCTTTGTTGCTGCGCACGGGCTTTCTCTAGTTGCGGCGAGCGGGGGCTACTCTTCGTTGCTGTGCGCGGGCTTCTCATTGCAGTGGCTTCTCTTGTTGTGGAGCACGGACTCTGAGCGTGCAGGCTTCAGTAGTTGTGGAACATGGGCTCAGGAGTTGTGGCACACGGACTTAGCTGCTCCGCAGCATGTGGGATCTTCCCAGACCAGGGATCGAATCTGTGTCCCCTGCATTGGCACATGGATTCTTAACCACTGCACCACCAGGGAAGCCCCCAAATATTCTACTTTGATGGCACATTTATTTCTCTGTTGCTATTAGTTTTTTTTTTTTTTTTTTTTTTTTTGTGGTACGCGGGCCTCTCACTGTTGTGGCCTCTCCCGTTGCGGAGCACAGGCTCCGGAAGCGCAGGCTCAGAGGCCATGGCTCACGGGCCCAGCCGCTCCGCGGCATGTGGGATCTTCCCAGACCGGGGCACAAACCCATGTCCCCTGCATCGGCAGGTGGACTCTCAACCACTGCGCCACCAGGGAAGCCCTGCTATTAGTTTTGACTACTAACAGTCAACAGTCCCTCCCATCCTTTCCCACTTCTCTAAAGAATCTTTCTTGTCGTGATAACAAAATCAGTGACTGGAAGGACATGCTCCCCTCCCTTTGCAGTGACCACAGATTATGATCGACAGAAAGGACACAAAGCTGGCCCACTTATGTAAATAGGAGGAAACACTGCAATGTGATTTATGCTCCAGAGCCCTAATCCTGTGGATCAGGCCAAGATTATGCCTCATCTGAGACTACAACTTTGTTCAACATTTCACTGCTACATTTATTCCCTTAAAGTCGATTTTTTTCCCAGATACGTGGTTCATGAAAAAGTCACTTTTACTCAAATCCGTGTCTCACATTCCACTTCATGGGAACCTAACCAAAAGCAGTTGGGATCAGAAAGATCCCAGGAGACTTGTCCTCCAGCCAAGATGGAGTAACAAGAAATAGATCTACTCTCCTACCTGAAATGGCTAAAAACTTGACAAAATGTATGAAACATCCGTGTTCAAGACATTAGACATTAGGCAATGAATGACATTAATCCCTGAGAGATGAGAAACAAGACGAACTCTACAATTGTCCTTGCAATTGTATTTTGAAGGCCATGGTAGGAGAGGTATCCAGGTGAAGCCCCGTAGTCTCCCTGAGAAAAGGGGATGAAGCTGGGAATCCAGACAGACCAAGGAGGCTAAAGTCCACAGGAAGAAAGAATATCAGAGAAGAGAGAATGAGGAGCTTTCATATCTGCAGAGAGAAGCTCTTAAGTCTACAGATGAGTCCTCTTTAGCACATGCCTTTGAGGAAAATCCCCAAGGTGGGGTCAAAGATTAATGGAAACATTACCTGTGTATTACATAGGGCTGAGAATAGTTCCTATTCTTACCAGCCTCTTGAAGACATAGAAACAGAAATTACCAAAAATGAAAAACAAAGGAAAAACAAAGAAACAAATGAACAGATAATCAATAAGGGCCAGGATATCTTCAAGTGACCTAATATCCATATAATGGCATTCCCCAGTGGGGAGGAGAAAGAGGTGGGAGAGAAAAATGTTTGAAGAAATGATGGCCAAAATTTTCCAAATTAGACTAAAACTAGAAAGCTACAGATCCAAGGAACTCAGGACACTCCAAAATGAAACACAAAGGAACCTACACCAAGGCACATCAAAATCAAACTGCTTAAAAACGGTTATAAAGAGCAAATCTTCAAATCAACCAAAGGGAAAAAAAGCTACATTTCTCTCAAAGAAAACTATAAGAATGATAGTATATTTTTTGTCAGAAATAAGGCATGCTAGAAGATAGGGAGTTGTAAGTTTAAAAGACAAAAGGGCAAAAAGTATTTATCAAACATTCAAAGGCTGAAAGAATATATCGGCAAAGACCACCATAACTTCTTCAAGAAATGTTAATAGAAGTCCTCTGGGTAGAAGATAAATCAGACCATGGATTTCTCACACTTCTGTCCCTCCTGTGAATGAGGTGCTGGCACTGTCTGCCCAGTGTCCTTAATCATCTTTTCAAAGATATTATATAGTGAACAACTTTGGAAGATAGAGTTCGTATTTTTTGAGTGAAACCCTAGAAGATAAAGATGATGTCTCCCTCTGGAGCAAATGACAGGCATGTTTGCTGCCCAATATAATAAAAACTGGATCCCTCTGGAGCAAAGGGAAGGCATGCTTACTGCCTATTGTAAATGATTCATGTACCCTAAGTTCAGGATTCCTTCTGCTATAATGCAACTCAGTTTTTGGATGGCCCTCTTCACATTAGCCTGTAGGAATTAGGGCCTGAGGAACTCATACAAACAGCTATTGCTCTTAGTAATCAACTGTCTTCTGTCTCTGACCCAAGACTCTGTCAGCAACCCTGAAACTGTGGCAGGCTAACATCTTAGCTTGAAAATAGGGCAAAATCAGACTCTTCACAGTTCTTGATGATTATACACATGCATTGGTCATTTTTTAGTTCCTTAATATATAATGAGAATGTGTATGCTTAGCAGTTGACCAAACATTCTCATTGGTTCCTTCACCTGTAGAGTAAGAGCTATTGTAGTGGAAATGACCAATTGGAGGTCCATAAACAGAGCATCTCCCACCCTGGCCACAGTGATAAACCCCTGCCTTCTAAATACATCCCATATATGATCATCTGTCAATATTTCCACTAATAATATCGTGATCCAGCCATGCTCACAAGCCTAGATTCCTATAACAGAATCCTAATGCTGGTGTCACTGATTCTACTCTTGTCCCCCAAATCCGGTAAGAGTAAGTTCAGAAAACAAAACTACTGTAATCATTTTAAGGAGGAAAGAATTGAATATGATGAACTGTTTGGTTACATATTATTATTGGAAGGGCAGAAGGGGCAGGTTATGCCTCTCATATACACTCACAAAATGGTACAAAACCTTCCCGTGACTGGAGCTACTATCGTTGAGGTCATGAGTGTAGCTATGCTTTTCAAGGTCTTAAATTATTACTGCCTTGTGGAAATCTCTGACACCAGCAAACTGGGGAACAGGAATTGAAGCTTGGATTCAGGGATTTGGTGTCAGATCAAGAAGTTTTCTCTCCTGCTATTTTTCTTTAAACCCAGAGGACCTCAGGTTTAGAGCTCTTTTCAAAAATCCCACAACTTTGTTGGATCTACCAAATCCAGTAACCATAGGAGTTGGTGTCCACAACACTTCCTCCTTCCACATAAAGTGTTTAATTGACAGAACCTTCTTTATATCCAGAAGCTTACTTAAAAAAGAGTCTGTAAAAAATAAACTTAGCTTTCCAACCCTGGCACATAGACAGCAGATATAGCACAGTTTTGAGAGAGTCCTTTCCAATTCCTACTACAATGCCCCTACAATACTCTTTCTACCCAGCCACCTGAGTGATATCATTCCACCAAATAATACCCAAAGCCTTACCATTGCTTGCAAATTAAAACCCAAAATTCTTATTGTGGTTTAAAATTTGCTTCATGATCTGGTCCCATTCTTCCCTCCTCTCCTACTTCCCCCCTTTTCTACATTACACTTCACCCATACTGACCTTCTTTCTTCTCTGTCCACTCTAGACTCGTTCTCCTTATGCTTTAATCTCTTTGGAATTTTCCACTCCATTTTTTGTGTACTGAATGAATTAAACTGGGTTTTAGCTCCAATGACACCCCCTATAAGAAGCTTTTCTTTTACACTCCAATCTAAAGTACTATCCCCTTTTGCCATCCAGTCACTATTCAGAATGTCATTCTGTATTATTTTCATGATAGCAATTTTGTCATAGGAATGACAGCACTTGATTGTAGAAAACCAACAAAAACAATGAAAGAAGTTACCTTAATATAAAGACTTTTTAAAAACTTTCTGTACAAAAGAAGCTATTCAGACAGAGCAGAGAACAGATCAGTACATTCCATCTAGATAACCTTCCTAAGCCCTTAAACTCCAGCACATTCTATGAGTGTTTACCTTCACTCACTTGGAAATGAAGGCAATTTAACTGGAGGAGAAGAAATAAGCTTCAGGCATGCTTGAAGTTCTTTCCTGCAATCCACGTCACCATCACCTTTGAGTCAATATTTTTACAGTACCACCTTGCCAGTTTTATCATTGTTTATCTTTCTAAAATGTTACTTATATTTTGTACACCTAGCTCTTCTACTAGGATAAATTATGTGTGCTGCTCAGGAAGGGGCAGGTATTATATTTAATTAAACAAATCTAAATATTCCACATTTCTTTGGGAATGGAAGGATCTATCTCTCTCCTTTTTCCTACAGTCAACTGACTCACACAGGTTGGTGTGGGTTTATTGTAGCCATCCTCATAGTACTTGTACTGCTTCAGCATCATTATGGCCCTAAGGCCAATCACAAACTCGTCTCTGTTTATTGCGCTGTTCTTCTGCCCCTACTTTCAGTGCCAGTGGTAACCCTTTCAGCTAGACCTGTTTCACCAACTTCTGATACACACACGTAAGAAATTTGCAATTTCTTGTGAAAATAAAGCAATCCAGATATGCTTTGGTTCTCTTGGCCAAAAATAGAATTAGCTAATAACCAAGAACATATATATGTATATCTCTCTCTATATATAAATAGTATTTATATATACATATATACATGTGTATATATACATATACACATATATATTAATATAGTATGTTATATATATGTTCAGGATTTAGGGCTATAAACAAAGAGTTCTTTAACTTAACACAAAAAGCACTAGCCATAACAGCAAAAATTGCAAAATTTGACCTCAAGAAAACTAGGAAAAAAAGTGAGTTAAAGATTGGGAGAAAATATTTGCAAACCACATATTTGACAAAAGACTTGTATCTAGACCGTAGAAAGGACTCTTAAAACTCAACAGTAAAAGCAAACAAAAAAAAGTCAATTAGAAAATGGGCAGAAGACATGAGGAGAAATTTCACTGAAGAGGATATACGGATGCCAAAAAGTGAATGAAAAAAATATTCGCTTTCATTAGGTGTTAAGAAAATGGAAATTACAACCACAAGGATGTATCACTACACATCTATTAGAATGGCTAAAATTTTTAATATATGATAATAACGACTGCCAGCATGGATACAATGAAACTGTGTCAATCATACTTTGCTGCTTGGAATATAAAATGACATAGACATTCTGAAAAAGAGTTTGCCAGTTTCTTAAAAAAAACTTAAAATACAACTACCATACAGCCCAGAAATTATACTCTTGGGAATTTTAGCCTAGAAAAATATAAAAATTTGTGCTCACATAAAAACCTGTACATGAATGCTTATAGCAACTGTATTCACATTGTCAGAAAACAGACAACCCAGACGCTCTCCAATGGGTGAATAGCTAAACAAACTGTGGTACTTCCATACCATAGAACAGCACTCAGAAATAATCAAAAAAGGAACTATTGATACATACAACTATTGATACATCTCCAGAGAATGATTCTGGGTGAAAAAAAGCCAGGCCCCAAAGGCTACATACTATTTGAATCTGTTTGCATAACACTCTTGAAATGACAAAACTATAGAAATGGAGAACATTTCCTATAAATAAGTAAGAAAATATCAGTCACATCCAAAAAGGAGGTACAGACTTAAAGAAAATTAAAATCAGTTTGCAAATGAAAGATCTTTAAAAATCTCTAACTTCGTGTAAGGTAAAACAAAGCATAAAGCATTTTGTTGGTATATAGCAATTATGAACAATTTGTGTCAATCAGTATAATTTGGATTGATAGTAATAATAATCAAAGTATTAATATTGAGATAAGATTTTCCCCGTTGTATAATACATAAAAATGTTGATTACATGTTATACAATAAAGGAAGCACATTTTTCCTGCAGTATGAGTGAAGCAGTACCTGAAAATTTATTTTCCCACTGAAGTACTTTCTAAGTAAATAGAAGATTATCAAAATGAAATTATCTTAACACCATGTTATATTAGAAAACCTAAGATATGCTAGTAAATTAGTTTCATAAAGTAGTCTGTTCATTCGGAAACTTAGATCACTGCCTAGTAAAATTAGTTACTTCAGAAGGCACGTTTACTTATGCAAGTTACTACCACATGTAATGAAGCTCACTGTAACGGTAATATGCTAAATGGCACCCATGAATGTCTCATTATGTAGAAGCTTATTTTAGAAGAGCTTCTAATCTCTTTTAGCACTCAGGAATAGGACACAGAAAATTTCATTTTCAGTACTGACCTAAAGTTGCCCAACTTAAGATAAGTCCTCATTATCAGCACAATCAGTATTTTAAAAGAAATGAACTAATTGTCAGCTTTGGGACCAAATCTTAACAAACTATTAAATATTTTTACATGCTCAGCAGTAACCTATAGACCCTCAAATAGAATTCATTCCTCACTACTGCCATTAATTACTCCAAAATTTAAAAAATTTACATAAAATACATTTGAAGAGTGCTATAAATCAAATATTGAATTAAATGACAGCATTTATATTCACTTTTCAAAAGAAAAGGCACAGGTAATGACCTATTATGAAGGACATTAGATAGTCTTTTTTTTTTTCCAAGTCAAGGATTGAATTGGAACATGGAATCATCTTCCATTATCTCCATCATATAATATTTCTTGAATAGTCAACTTCAATACAGTAGAAGTAACAATTTCCCAGAGGTAATTTAAAAAATGGATTTATTTAGTATATTCAATATTCATTTGAAGGAAAGTTATTAAGTATCTTTTTATTAATCAGGATTTATTTGGTTGAAAATAATAGAACATCATCACAAATTAATCATTATGAAAAGATTATTTACCTCACCTGGACTCTAAAATTCAAATAAATAAAATCAAATTTCTTTCTCTCTCATTTGTTTACCTTTGCTCGTCTTTGGTTTTCTTCAACTCTTGGTTTAATTTTTTTCTTCTGCAAATAGGCTGCTTCGATTTTCTGGAAGACTTTCAGCAGCTCCAGTCTTAACACCCTTATGATATGAAATCCAAAAAGAAGAGAAAAATATTACCTACTAACAGTTCAGAAAATTCTGAGCAATGGGACACTCTTCCTACTTTTGGACCAAAAGCCTGTATCCCAGGTTTAGGTTCAATGAATGATAATCTGACCAGAACCACAGGTAGTGGGAGAGAAGTTCTCTAAAGGAGATGCGGTAGTGTTTTTTAGAAGAAAAGGTATGGAAAAACATGCTAAGCAGAAAAAACAAACAAACAAATAAATAACAAAGTTAACTGCTCATTATCAGCACAATCAATTCTTTTAAAAGAAATGTCAGCCTTGGGACCAAATCTTAACAGAGACAAACTATTAAATACTTTTATGTACTCAGAAGTGACCTTTTATAAACGCTCAAATAGAAATTCGTTCCTCACTACTGCCATTAATTATTCTGAAATTTTTTTAATTTACATAAAATACATTTGAAGAGTGCTATAAATCAAATATTGAATCAAATGACAGTTTATATTCACCCTTCAAAAGAAACAATTTTGCCACTCCGTAAAATTAGTTCAGTTTTCTATGTAGAGTTGCATTTGGTTAGATACATCATTTATATTTGTGTATTTGTTTGCATATAGCAGTGGTTTTCAAGCAAAATTGTTGTCAGCATGAGCTGAGCACTTTCAATAGGAGAGGCACTCCAGATCTGGAAATCAAGAATATCAAAAGGATACCATATATTTTAGAGTATGAACATCAAAGTGTCTTCTCTAGGAATTAAGGAAACCTTTTCCAAAATTTAAATTTCACAAGAGAGTGTTCTGCACACTAAAAACAGCATGAATGAGACTGAGAATTTCTGCTCACATAGTGCTTATCTATACTGTTGGTTGGATACAGAGACCAAGCAGGTAAACAAAATAAATAAGATGGGTTTTGACTGTGATGCATTATGAACAAAAATTTTTAAAGAAATGATCTAGAAAGGAACTTGTGAATAGTATGTTAGAATTTTAGTGAAGTAAAGAAAGGCCTCCCAGAGGTGAATTTTTAACTAAGACTTGACTGACAAAAAGAAGTCAGTCGTGGAAGGACTCGTGGAAAGAGCAGAGGGGGCAGCAAGGGAAAGCTTGAGGTTTTAAAAGCCACTGTAGTTGGTGCTCTGTGAATGAGAGGAGAGTGTTAGAAAATGCAGTCAGATAGGAGGTAAACAAAGGCTATATTATATAGACCCTTTATACTATTTAACAAACTGATTTTAATTTGGATGCAAGGGGAAACCAATGGAAGTTTTAAGTGGGGCTAGAAAAAAGGAGGTTTGGAAGGTAGTGATATGGTTCTAATTAAATTTCTAGAAGGCTAGTCTAGTGGCTGTATGAGGGTTATATTTAGTGAACAACAATGGAAGTAAGAGAAAAGTTAGTAGACTACTGTAGAAGTCTAGGAGTGAGTTAGGGTGGCAAAGAAGTGAACCAAAAGAATATACTTTGAATATAGAGCTGATAGATTGACTGTTGTATTGGATTTGAGATATGAAGAAAAATTAATAAGGAATGACTTGCAGGTATTTAACCTGGGAAACTGTGTGGACAATCGTTTCATTAACTGAGATGAGAAAGACTAAGATAGCAATAGGAGTTGGGAAAAATTTTCAAGACCTTGGTTTTGGACATATAAATTTGACCTGCATATTAAACAACTGAGCGAAAATTCTGAGTAGGAAGCTTGATAGACAAATCTGTAGGGAAACTTGGAGGGGTGTATTATCTCTGCTGTGTATCTACAACCTAACAGTGCCCGACCTGTTGTATATACTCAATGAATATTTGCTGAGTAAATAAATGAATGAAGAATCTACTGCCCTTACTCTTACTTTTTACTCTTCATGTAGTCTTCTAATTAGTTCATCATTTTTTCAGTATCTCCCAAGCTTATTCCACATGAGGAGGAATGATGACATAAACAGGAAATCTGAACATTTCGCATACTGAAAAGAAAACTCCTTAAATAGATTCTTAAATTGAAATATTTCATATAAATTGAAATAGCACTAATTCTTACCTACAATATGAAAATCTCTAGAATGACTAAGAAAATTTAAGTTCCTAATACACCTGATACGTCTTTGAGAGCTATTTATCATGATAGGCTCTGCCTATGAAGAACATATGTATTCTTTTTGTGTTCATTCATTCATTGATTTTTGAAAAATACTTATTGCATCTTTACCCTGTTGCATGCACTTTACTAGGCATTCAAGGGATTCCATGGGAGGATAATGCCTCTGCCTGTGCTGGGGTCTAGCCATACTATAGAAGTCACAACCAGCGCTTTACATTCAATAAAGTCGCAATCATACAAAGTTTAATGGAAACATGAGGTAGGATGTTCTAGAGACTTCCTGGTTTGTTATATTTTACATGAAAGTAGTAACAGAGACTGAAAAAGGATAGTCCAGGCAAAAGAAACAGTGTACTATCTAATTGGCATATTATAGAAAAAAACTGTGGCAATACTTAAAGATATACTGAAAAGGTCAGCAGCAAGGATAAGAGAAGAGGGTAAGAAATTAAAGACAGAGAAAAGGATAAAGAAGCCATTTGAATAATCTGAGTGAACTCCCTGATCTAAGGCAGTGACACTTTGAATAAAGAGGGGCTTCCAAATTTCAGACTTTGACATTTGGGGACAGATAACACCATTCACCTGGATGTGCTGAGGGAAAAATGGAAGAGAGATTGGGACATCCACACGGGATGTCTAGTAGGATGGGCAGATCTGGAGAAAGGTTGAAATTTAACCCATAGAGCATAGCTATATCAATGATAGTTTAAGATATGAATGTAGCTATGAAAAGCCAGCAAGAGTAAAGAGAGACTAACAGCAGAGGCAGAACCCAAGAAAAGAAAGTATACAGATAGAAGAGGAAGAGTATATATGAGAAACTGAGTGGTCATAGACAGAGATACACATATGGAAGTAACGGGATGCAGTGTCATGAAAGCCAAGAGAGGAGAGTATTTTGAGGAGAGGCAGCTCAATAATGCCAGGTGACACAACTGTAAGTTAAAAAGCATAACATTTAAATACATTTTGATATAGTGATGCAAGATGAAGGAAAAGAATCCAGCAATTCTTCTGCCATCATGAACATTGGTCAGGATTTTGCCAGGAGAGTGTGCAGACTTTTGAACAATGTAATTCAAGAGAAAGCTCTTTGGGGAAGGTTTTAACGATAGTCAAAATAATTGAAAATTTGACACAGCTACAGAAGATTAGAGAAATTAGAGATCTTCAGTCTATAGAAAAGATGATTTAATATAGTTCTCCAAGCCATCCTTACTTATATGAAGGACGCTTACATGGAATGTCTCCTCTGGAACACACCACTGGGAGGTAAGACCAGAATAATATTTCACTGGGAAATGCTGTATTCTAATTTGGAAGAATAGAACAAGTCTGTGACTAATGAACAGAAACACATATTTGAATTTATTTGAAATGGGAAGGGGTAGGGAGAAGTTATAAAGATACACATTATGGTACTGAAGGGAATGGCAATGTCTAATTGAGGAAAATAATGCCTTACTGAAGTACTCTGGAGGTTTCATAGTCAGAAAAATAAATATGCATGATTTTGTTTGCAGACTACCTGACTATATCTTTTTATGGAGACTAAACAGGTCTTGCTTCTAGTTAAAAGAGAGTAATACTATGTTACTGTTATATTTCCTCTAAATTTCAATTGTTGATGCAGTTTTGTGCTTCTAGAATGAGATGGTAAGCACAGTAAAACCTTGCTTTTCATCTTCCATTGCTTCTGAACCTGGAAGTAAGCATTAGAATAATTATTTAATATTTATTAGGTACTTTGACTTATATACTCTGGGAACATATGAAGATTGAAACTATAGCTGAGTAACAAAAGGAAGTATAAGCCTGCTGAATTACTTTTTTAATCCAGGAAAATAACATAAATCTAAATTATCCTGATAATTCCAAGCTTTATTATGCAAGTTTTTGGGGGAGCCCATTAGTATGAAAATGGCAAAAAATAGTCTGCTTGGCTGTGTATAAAAACTATCTAGACCTTAAGTGGTAGAATAGAATATTTTAGGAATATGATTGATCTTCCATGACTAATGGTTTGTGATTTATTATTTTACCTCCCTTCCATAAAAATGGAATTTAGGAGAGTGACAGATAGTTAAAAGGAATTGAGGGTCTTTTTCCTGGCCAGATTTATGATGGACTTTACTATGCTTCCAAGGAGGAAAAGGATATCTTCAAGGATGGTCATCTTAGGCATAAATTTAGCCATTATTGATTATATTGTCCTCTAGTCGAAGTAACTAATCTTTCAGCTGATGGCAAATGGAAGTCAAATGTTCTGATTATTTCACTTTGAATTTTAAAAGGCACAGAGTCAAATTTAAACTTAGCCAGCTAAAATAAAATAATGGAAAAAGGTGTTGCCAGCTAATGAAACAAAAATAGAAATGTTTTCATTACTTCAAAAATAATAAAAATATATTTTAGTAAAGAAGAAATCAACACTCCATTTCCCAGCATTATTTTGGAAATAGATCATAGAATGATAATGTAAGACCAGATGGGAAACACAACAAGGAAAAATTAAACTTTCAAAATAATTCAGTATAAGTTACATGGGAACCTCGGAAATAACTCTGTGCTTTATAAACATTTATTAATTACACAAAAATTTACCACTTTTCATTAGTGTTAGATGGAAAAAAATTAAACCTAAAACCATATATATATATATATATATATATACTTTTTAAAAAAAATATTTTGGTCTTAAAGAAGTAAAACAGAAAATAGAAACCATTGAGTGGTTTTGTAGATCTTGTAAAGATAAATAAATCACAAAAAACTTTCTGAATGTTATAACACATAGTATGTAACTGAATATAAATCAACTGTTGCATATTATCAACTTTTCCACAAATAGCTTTTTATTATGACTATAAGAAAAATTACTGCTAGTATTTTCCTCACTGGGCCTTGTGCTTTGTATTTAAAAAGAATTCAAAAGAACAATTACAAAGAAAAACTTTGCCTTACTTGATGTGAAGTGTAACACTAGTTGCAATTTAGCATATCGCTTTAGAAAATAATACAGTCAATCATTTCTTTTCGGGTCATATGATAAAAACTGCACACCACCTAAAATAGGGCTAATATATCATATACTCAATGTAACATTTGGTTAAATAGACCATTTACTCAAATCTCAGCACCCAATTTAAAAAATCAGAATCTATAATTTCTTAATCAAATACTACTAAACAAAGTTATTTGTGAATTTTTCACAGCTGTGAAATATCAAATATGATCGCAGCTCCACAGTTAAAAATAAACAGAATTTATGAAATTATTTTGATAATTGAGACCAACATACCGATATATTTTTCTTATGACTTCTTTTGCAAAAACAAAACAACATATGTAAGGAGGAATTATGAAATTGAGGCAGTTGACAATTAAAATAGGCCTTTGTGTTTTCAAATAATATGATTAACCTTAGAGAAATCTACGCTAAAAATGAAGACTACCAGTCATAAGATTTTGACCTATTACCATATGTTCCTGTGAATACAGTTTATGCTATTTATAAAAAAGGAAATCACTGAGCTCCTCAGTATATTTATATAAAGCTTTACCCTAAATTCACTCATGAAAAAAAAAACTTACTATTAGCCTGTCTTCAAGGTGCTTAGAATAAAGAAATGCATAAAAAGTAGGTCCTCAACTTGAGTAATTGAGGATCCCATGCAGGAGATAGATGTTATAATCTTAGACTTTGTATGTCTGAATCCATCATCTACCATACTCCATCCTTCTCACTCCTATCAGGCTTCAGTAACCTACTTTTATTCCTCAGATACAAATACACAAAAGGCTTTCCCACTGGAGTTTCCCTGTGCCTGGGATGCCTGACATGACCAACTATTTCTCAACCTTAAGGTCTGCGGCATTCACTAATAGTTGCCTACTCAGCATGCCCGTTTCCTATCTTTTTTGCTCAATATTTTGTATAGA
Source organism: Grampus griseus (assembly GCF_964374135.1). Classification (NCBI taxonomy): domain Eukaryota; kingdom Metazoa; phylum Chordata; class Mammalia; order Artiodactyla; family Delphinidae; genus Grampus; species Grampus griseus. The sequence continues at coordinate 134,280,975 of NC_138997.1, read as the reverse complement.
GGAAGAGATCATGTTTATTTCAAGCTAAGTATAACAGTAACAGTCTACAGTTTCTTAAACTCCTTTACTATTAGTGCATACATATTTCCCAGTTGTTGGCAATACAATATAAGCAAAAATTTGTTGTACACTTTTCTGGGAAACACATTGCTTCCCCCAAAATAAACAACAGATGTAACTACTCCTTACCTCTTTCTGCTTTGTACAGAGGTAGGATGAATGGAGAGGCATCGGGTGACCATGAGGCAACAAGCTTAAAGGAGAAAGCTAAGAAGCTAAGGATAACTAAGTCATGGTAGCAACAGCCTACTTCTAGAATTCTTGAATAAGAAAAAAAAACTATATTTAAACGCCATTACTGACTGGTACAAAGCCCCAGCTAAAGTTCTATGCTCAAACATAAGACTTATTCTTTAAAATTCCTTCTACAACCAGTTATGTTAGAGTGCCTAAACCTTTTTTGTTTATTTCCAAGCATGTATATTAACATGTGATTTTCTTATTTATTTATTTGTTCACTTGTTTATTGTCTGGCTCCAATTCTGGGTGGAATGCCATCTCCACGAGGACAGAGAGTTTGTCCTTTTGTATACCTTGCACCTTTTGTACACTTAAACCTATCAGGGAGAACACAGAGCAAGTGATAACTGCCTCAATATAGGCGATAGAGGAGAAATTTTCAAAGTGTGTATGGAGGAAAAGTATTCCAGGCAAGAAAAATGAATATGGAATAAGACAAGGAGACATGAAGACATGGCAAAAAATCCTCCCTGAGTAGAGCACAGTATCCGGTGGGAAGTAGTATAAGATGAGGCTGAAAGGAGTGTTTTCACATTGGAAGGAGTTTATACTTCACCTTCTATACCATGCGGAACCTCTGATTAAACTAATAAAGCAAATAATGTGATGGTTATGTACTTCTGAAAGATAAGTTTCAGGCCTGGTATATTAGAAGGCAAAGAGATGAGTTTGGTAACCAGTAAAAAAAAAAAATTATTGCAGTGAGTTATGCAAAAAAGTGAAGGAAACTTCCATCAGGTTAAATTGATTGGGATGGAAGAGGATAGATATATTAAAGAGATTTGGGTCTAGAATCTGTTTTAGTCATAAGTTATAAGAAAAAGTTAATTTTATACAGGTATTTCAAAACAAGGAAAACTTTTGGTATAACAGTAAAATTGATTTTATTCATCTTGATTAAAGGGCCTACAAAAGAGTAAGGTACCACAGGTAATAATGATTACCAGGCAATAGTTAATCCTGGATTAGGAACTAAGATAAAGTGTCAGAAGAAGATACAAAAATTGAAGATACAAAAATATAGTTATTAGTTAAAAATTTATTAGTTATTAGTTAAAAAATCTATCCACCTTCATATAACTTCATAGTTATATGAAGGTGGATAGATACCTTTCAGACAGAGAATGCAGAGGAAGATAAAAAGAAGATCTAGGCGGGAACTTAGGGAAAACCCAATACTGAATAAAACAGGATTAAAAAAACATGAGATGTAGAAGTTATAAAGACCTAAGAAAATCAGAAAAGAAAAATTCTTCAGAATACAATTAAAAGAACGTGTAAGCATCTGGTGAGAAAATATTTTAAATGCCACCAAAATATCAAGTTAGAAAACAAAATCAAAGTGCATCCTGGATTTAGTAATTAAGATGTATGTATTCTTAGAGCAACAGAAAAATTTGTTAAGTATAAATATTTTTCTACTGATCTGAGTAGAAACATATTTACTGCTTATGGTAAACATATTTACCATAAACAATTTACTGCTTTTTAGAAGAACAGCAGGAAAAGAGGAAGGGTCCACACATTAGTTGGACATCTATCCACTCTGGTAAATGTGAGAGTAGAGCCAAATGCAATTTAATTTAGGAGATCAGAAAATGTACTGTTTCCGGCACACACAGCTTCCGGAGTATATTATATCAACGCCTACAACACAAACTTAAATCAACAGCAGAACTGAATATGACTACCTAGTGCGAAATAAATAGAAGACAACTTGTCAGTCATATAGCTCCATCAGGAACAATCCCCCTATTCTTTACATTTTCAGTCATTTAAAAAATCAAAAATGACAACTAATGGTGAATGTTACTGAGCTGGGAGCAGTGCCATGCATCATTCTTTTAATATGAGAGAAAACATCCCTCTATTTAATGAGGGGTATTTCTAATTTAGAGTAACATGATAACAGCTGTTTTTGTACCTCCATATTCTACGCTCTTTTGTGCACAAATGATTTGACTCTGTCATGGGCATTTCTGACTTCTCTTGACTACTACCTATTTGGGCATCAGATGCAGTTCATCTCCACAACAAAATTCTCCAACATTCTGAGAAGAGCCTTCTTATTGTGTGTATCTATTGAATAATTGTGTTCTTTCCAGTTTCTTTAACTTTTGGCTATAATTTAAACTGCATATAGAAAATTGCACCTGTCATAATCATAGAGTTGCTGACAAATAAAGCACACCTGAATAACCAGCACCCAGATCAAGAAATGGAATTACCCCTAGCACTCCAGAATCCCTCCTGGTCCCCTTTCAGGTATTACAGAACAAAAGATAACCATGAACCTGAACTCTAACACAATATATTACTTGGCCTCTTTCGTTACTCTATAAATTGATGACCAATGTACTTGGCACTTTTTCATATGTTTACTGATTGGTTATTTGGATTTCTTCTTCTATTAAGTGTCTGCTGAAACCTTTTGCCCATATTTCCAGTGGATTTATGTCTTTTTACTATTAGTTTGTACGAGTTCTTTATTTATTTTGGATAAAAATCCTTTATTTGGATCCATGTACTGTGAAATCATCTTCCTTCTGTAGGTTGCTTTTTCACCCCATGCCTAGTGTCTTGTGAAGGCAGAAGTTATTATTATTATTATTATTTTTTTTTTGCGGTACGTGGGCCTCTCACTGTTGTGGCCTCTCCCGTTGCGGAGCACAGGCTCCGGACGCGCAGGCTCAGCGGCCATGGCTCACGGGCCCAGCCGCTCCGCGGCATGTGGGATCTTCCCGGACCGGGGCACGAAACCGCGTCCCCTGCATCGGCAGGCGGACTCTCAACCACTGCGCCACCAGGGAAGCCCAGAAATTATTATTTTTAATGCAGCACAAATTATTATTTTCACTTATCATTAGCTATGTCTAAGAAATCCTATCTACTCCAAAGTCACAAAGATACTGCATGATATTTTCTTCTAAATTATGCAATCTACAATTGAGTTTTGTGTGTGATGTGAGGCAGGAGTGTATCCAGTTGACTCTACTTGTTTCAGTTTTTCCTTATGCAACATAAATGGATAGATTTTTAAAGCTGTGTATTATACAACTCATTACTTTAAAGTACCAATCTTAAATCCTTGGAACTTTCTTACAATTTTAACAAGGAAAATAACGTTGCTATAAAAGAAGACCCCTGCCATACTGAAACCTACTACAGAGAGTTAATTACAATAGAACACAGAAGATCACAAATTAAATCTGCACCCTCATTGTAAAGATCTAGGAAAGGGATACTTACACAGAAAACACTGAGCTTTGAAGGAAAGGAGTGAACAGAGACACACAGGCTGGAAGGCAGAGTAGAAAGATTTATAAAAGAGATGTATTTAGTGGAGGTTTTCAAAAGAAATCAGTCACACTATGTAATATTAAACATTCTGCTCTGTTTCCCCACCTAAAAATCTTTAGTAAATTTCTAACAATGTCCACTAAATAAAGAATATTAATTTGAAAATACATCAAGTTATTAATCAATGTGGCAGCTCTGTTTCTCTTTCAAATCCTTGTACATATTAGAAGTGATGTCACTTAAGGTGGCCTTGTAATATATATCTCATCAGGTTGTTTGCCAAGGATGTGTAGTCTGATACAATGTCTGAAAACTTAAAGAAATTTGGTGAATATGAAATGACAAATATAATATGAGGAGCAGATTTGCATAAGAGAATTTTAGCAGGCTCTCTTGTTGAACACATAATTTGGACTACAACTCATTAGATGCCCCAGAATATTTTTATAGTAAATAATAAAAGATATCAAGTTGTACTGTTTCATGTGTATGAGTGAAATAATGTTGATGGTTTAAATTATTTGTAATACACAAACACATGAAAGAGAACTACATTCTCAAAAAAAAAAAAGTCTCTGAACAACCACAGTTAACTATTAAAGGAATCAACAAATTTATCATTATTAGAGGTTTCTTTTAGATTTTAAGTATGTAGATCAATTACCACTGATGCTTAACTTGCTTTGATGGGAAAATGAGGTCAGCATTCGTTACCTATATAATTTAATAATAAACTTCATTATGCTACTCATATTTTGCTCCATTTTAGACTTGATTTCAAACTCAAAGGATGGTTTGTCTACTATGGAGCTCACAGCAAAACTCAAACCAGAGAATATGCTCAAGAAACATATATTCCCAGCTTTTAGGAAATAATAGGTGATAAGCACACTATCCCTCTCTATACAGAGGAGAGGTTCTTTTTTAGTGGCCTTATGCTAACAGGTATCTTGTAAACACAAAAAGATGTGTTTGCTTGTTGATACAGAAGTCAATAGTTTACAGAGGTTTTTGCTTACTAAAGTTTTTCCTATCCAAAATAACAGTGGCTTCCTCATCATGGCCATTTCCTGACTACGGCAGTGTTGTGTTGATACACCTACTGAACATAGACAAGACAATAGTTCCCTTAGAAAGTTGGTCCTGCCGCATAGCTTTGAAAAGGGTTCCGAGATCTCTCTTTTCTTAACCCTGTCCAGGATTGTGTGAGAGATTTAATAATCTGTAATAAATTCCTTTCTGCTTAACATAGCTGGAGGGAATTTTTTTCTTTGTAATTTGACCAATAGTATGTGTTGTAAGAAAGAAATATAATGGAAATTGTTTAATACAGTAATTGGGAGATAATCAGTGTTCAACAAATGTTAGTGAGTATCACAGTTATTGAGAATTCCTCAAACATGTATGAGGTATGAGAACTAAATTACTGCCTGTCATATCAGTAAACAAAGGATGTCAGAGCCATCAGCCATCACATTGCAGATGCCCTGACAGTGAGCCCTGAGGGAACTCAGGAAGGAAACAAGGAATGCCCACCGTCTACCAGTCATCAGACTACAGTCACCCCTGGTGGTGCAGCCTGAGGAAACTCAGGATGAGAAAACACAGGATACTGGCCCCAGAGAGCTGAGGTACACATCAAAAGAATGATTTCAGTGAGCCCAGACTCTTGCATCTTCCCATACCTAGAAAAGTGCTAACTTCCTTAACTTGAGGTATCTGGTTTTCTTTTATTAATAGTAATCTTTTAATGTTCTGACTACCTGATTCTGTTGCAAATACTCCTCTATATCCTGGCCTCCTCCTTTCCTGTTTGTAGCAGTCTCTCAGAGTTAAGATACTGTCTCCAAGGCTTGAAGTCCTAAGAATGTCTGTCGACTAAAACACAACTCTCAACTTTTAGGCTGTGCTTTTTTTTTTTTTTTTTTCAGTCAACAGGTATAAACTAAGCAATTATATGAAGAACCTAGGGGCAGGACAGGAATAAAGATGCAGACCTAGAGAACGGACTTGAGGACACAGGGAGAGGGAAGGAAGGATAAGCTGGGACGAAGTGAGAGAGTGGCATGGACGTACATACACTACCAAATGTAAAACGGATAGCTACTGGGAAACAGCCACATAGCACAGGGAGATCAGCTCAGTGCTTTGTGACCACCTAGAGGGGTGGGAGGGAGACGCAAGAGGGAAGAGATATGGGGATATATGTATGTGTATAGCTGATTCACTTTGTTGTAAAGCAGAAACTAACACACCATTGTAAAGCAATTATACTCCAATAAAGATGTTAAAAAAAAAGAAAGGCAACTATAGATGAAACACTTCTGAGCAAAGTTAAACGGCAAGTAAATTCCTAGGAATTTTAGATTACCTCTGCCTATCTTTCACAATTTCTCCTTATGATATATTGCAATTTACTTTAATCTGGGGATGGGGACCTCATCCTTACCTTCCTAGTAAGATTCTGAAGATTCTGACGCCCTTCTGCCTCAGTTACAGTTCAGGGACTGTATCAAACTCCTCTGTGCGGTATCGCTTCCCGTGTAGAACAACATGGTGGCTGCGCATGCGCGCCCTGGGGGGTGGGGCGGAGCTCTGCTGCGGGCGGGCGCTTAGAAGCTGCTGCGACCAGGAAGTCCCGAGAGCCTGCAGGCGCAACTTGAAAGGGGCGAACCTGGCTTGGAGCTTGACCTCAGCCTCTCTCCCAATCGGAGCTCGGTCATCGGGTTGCTCTGGGGGAAAGCACTGCTAGCTCAAGAGGGCCGGAAGCCCGTGCCTGCACCGGCAAACCACGTCCACAAGCTGGTAGAGGACACGAAACACCAGCCCAGAGATAACTTGCAGCTCATCCTCACGCAGCCAGTGGAGGAGGTGACCTGGTCTCAGTGAAAAGAATCTGTGGGCGGTAATTGACTACTTCCTCAAGGACCGGCTGTATATGCATCTCCTGAAAACGAGAAGCCGTTTCAAGAGGAGAACTTGCTGAGACAAGAAGGAAGACCAGAGAAGATCCAGACCAAGGCAGGTGAGGCGACAGTGAGATTTCTGAAACGATGTCACCTGGATGAGGGAATGAAGAACAGTGTCAAAATGGGAGCTAGGGTTTCCCAGGTGGCGCAGTGGTTGGGAGTTCGCCTGCCGATGCGGGGGACACGGGTTCGTGCCCCGGTCCGGGAGGATCCCACATGCCGCGGAGCGGCTGGGCCCGTGAGCCATGGCCACTGAGCCTGCGCGTCCGGAGCCTGTGCTCTGCAGCGGGAGAGGCCACAACAGTGAGAGGCCCGCGTACCGCAAAAAAAAAAAAAAAAAAATGAAGAGGTGTGTTCTTTAAAAAAAAAAAAAAGTTTATTTATGATCACTGGCTTTTAAACAGAGTATTGAACATATGATATACTTGATAATTGAATGAAGGATAAAACTTCTCTTTGGATGTACTCCAAGCTTACTTATCTAAGTATTGATTTCAAGGCAAAGGATGTTACTCTGCTCCATCTGATATAAAGAGAGAGTAAAATCTTCAGACCAGATGAAGACAATTCAGTCTTAGTCGGTTTACATCATAGTATTTTTCAAAATTATGGAAAACTTGTGTGCAATAGAAACATAGAATATGAGGTTCTGAGCCGTCAGAACTGTCTTACTCACCATTGCGTCCAATGATCTTAGCTTAGGGCCTGGTATGGTGACTTGCTTAAAAATCACCATCCTGTCATCAACATCCTAGAAACAATAAAAACTCTACCAGTTATTGTCACTTTATAGTTTGTGTATTTAACAAGGCTTGGAGAAAGGTATAAAAAACCCAAATTTACCCATGGGGCCTCTGAGGCTGAGAGATTATCCAAGGTTACAAAGTTAGAAAGTGACAAAGCCAAACATTAAACACAGGTTTGTTTAAGAAATCTCAAGTTATGAATAACAGGAAGCCCCTTTAGTGTGAAATATTGTTTTTACTATGGCATTCTAGAGATGTTGCTACTATTTGCCTTTCCCAACTATCATTTTAATCAACAACACAATGGGGATTTACTGATCCTTATGCTTCTACAACTAAAGCTATTGTGTCTGTTCAAGTTTCTCCTCTGTTTTACGGAAAGAAGACATCCCGTAGGAGTTTCCTACTTGAAGCCAATTTTCTCTCTGTGATTTAAATTAAATAATTAAATAATTGTATTTAGAAAAAAAAAAAAGACACTGTAGTAAGAAGTGGAGGAATGCCAGGAAAAAAACCCACACAAATATTTAATATATTTTTAATATATAACAAAAATAGTGAACTTTTTTGATAACTATTACACATATGTACAATTTTCTCTATAGGATATGTGCATTATTCAGAGAATTCACAACATTTCATTAAGGGCAATTAAGTCACACTATGAAGACTTAACTTGAAAAGTTATCCAGATATCCCTTCTGTTCTCAAATCAATTTGTCTCTGCTTCTATAGAATTCCAGGAGAAATACTACATTACTTCTCTGATTAATACAGAACATCAATCTAAATTGAGTAGCTTCATTCATAAAACCTTTCGATTTATATTTATACTAAGTACACTAATTTATTAAACTAAGTATACTAAATGCTGGGCATGTTGCTAAACTCCTGGGATGAAAAAAGTGAGTTATTTATAGTTTCTGATATTGATAACACTGCTGTCAAACTAAACCCTGAAAATAGAAAAATCCTTCCCAAGTAATTTAGCTGAACTTGGACGAAGAACTCAAAATGCCTTCTATTTCAATATTCTGAAAAGTTTAGGCTTTAATTTGATGACAATATATAGATAAGATGGGAACTGGTATATTCAGCAAAAAAAAAAAAAAAGGAAACTATCCTATAGCAATTTAAAATTCCTCTATGGTTGTTATATTAAATTGTTCATTTGTCAACCTATTGGTTTAATATGTAGGCATTATTACATCAACAAAATAAAGTGAAGTGGTCTCCACCAAAACATTTATAAAGAGCCTACAGATTATTACTGACAAATTATAATAGAGATAATCTACTTATACATAACTTAGTTTCATTTGTCTTCTCTAATCTCTACTTAAACTCATCTCTATGAATAAGTCTTCTCGAATAAACTACACAGACTTCACTGCATAAGCTCTTACCTCGTACGCATATCTTAGACAATGCTTGCAATCCTGTCCTCATTGCTAAGCATTTTGTATACGATTCTCAGATATCTCTGGGTTATAAACGCCAGGGAGGCAAAAGTCATTCTGTGATTCATTTTCAAATCGCTTCTAGAAGAAATGGAGGGTCAAGTAAGATCCCGCGTGGCACACATGGCACTGCCAAAAAAAAGAAAGAAAGAAAGAAGTGTAGACATCCATGTATAGAAGTCAAAGATGTCAGAGAAAAATCAGCTGTTTGTGTCATTGAGGAGTAAAGGATGAACAGGTGTTCTCCAAACAAAAAAGTGACTGAGGAGGTTCCACACAAAATGAATACCAAGTACAAGGTGCAAAGGGGTTGAGAGAGGGTTGTTCAAGGGGAAATACAATTCAGGGTTCCTAGACTGAAAAATATGAGGCAGACTTGGGAAGAAGGAAGGTTACATTCATTGGTCAGAGTATGAACGGAAGTTGTTTGTATTTTATCCAGTAAAACAGTGGTGTTTAAATATTCTTTAGCTGTGAAAGTATTTTAAAATATCATTTGGCATCTTAGCTATAAAACAGATACACGTGGAACACCAGTGGTTGCAATGGTGAGCCAAATATCCAAAAAGCTTGTTGTCTATCCTTCTATCACAACCCCCTCGCCCAGTGCACGTGGCTCTATCCTCTAAGTTTAAGGAAATGGTGTTGAGATAGTGGCTTTATGTTCATGCAAATAAGGCCTTCAGTAAGAGGAGGCCTTGGCTCATAATGAGTTGGAAGTGAAGCCTGAAAGCCTCTTAAAGAGCGAGCAGAAGAGCTAGAAGCCAAGGATACTCCGAGATTGAATTATGCATGGTGCTAGCTTTAGAAAATACCTGTGGCAGAAAGCACCTGTAGCACCCAGGACAAGTTCTGTAGGGTCCGAGGTGAGACTTTAATTTTCAGATATATTGAGTTTTAGGGTTTGTCCTTAGAACCGTGAGGATTTGAGGTAAAGGTACACCTTGGTGGTTGAGTTGAGGTATACTGAGACAAAGTGAGAGACTATACATGTAAATGAATCTAGATGTGGAAGGATATAGTTTTAAGTTAGGAAAGTTTGAACATGTATATATACTGAGGGAAAAAACACTGGAGAGGAAGGCAAAGAGATGATTGTTGGAGCAAGATGTCCAAGGAAGCAGACAGAAAGAAACAGGGTTAAAAACATTGGTGACTAGATCAGTCTTGGAATTAAAGAATTTGTTTTCTCATTTGGATCTTTGACCAGACCAATGCATAGACCTCTCTGTTACCGCCATCGTGGTCCTTTTCTCTTAAAGCAGCATGGGTTGACATGCTATGGCTTGTAATCACAACGGTCCTGATTAATACAAACGGTGACGTAAATTTTCCTTTTAAGATGAAAGGATGGGTGCCAATAACGTTGAGATTATGAGGCTCTTAGAGAAGTTATAAGGTCTTTTCTGATGCCTAAACTATTTCTCTGAACTTGGAAGCAAGATCATACACTAAAAGGTGTGAGTGGGGCAGGCCTGGATCTCAGGCTTGAGGACAGTAGTTATAATTTAACATTTGAAAAGGAAAGGAATGGAAAATAGAATGTAATAAGATTGCAGAGCAATATTTAGTCTATGTGATAAATGATTTGATGAAATTTAACGAACTATGGAAGACAATGTCAGTCAGATTTTTTGAATTTACTGAAAAACATTTCTCAGAAAAAACATCTTTTCTTAAATCTAGTTTTATGTTCACTTTTTTATCCCTTGTCTCTTGAATTGGGAATGTATGCATACTTAATCTGCATGAACTATTCGAACTTGAAAAAATAGTTACATGATCTGTTATTACTGATAATTGTATACATCAAATATTAATCATGTAAATCATGTTAGAAACGCTTCGTATTAGAAAGGGAAAAAAAATCATTCCCTCTAATGCTTACATTAATTCCCCTCTCTCCCTCAAGGTGTGTTTTCAGTCCCTTTTTAATTAAGAATAAATAATGAATATAATTTATCTGTATCTTAAAGAGACCCTATTGGCCTTGATTGAATGCAAATCAATTACTAATAATCTGTTTTTAAACAAAGAGCATTGTTTTTCACATCATTTCTGAAGGATAATAGATATACTTTTAGATCATTTGGTGAAATGTCTATAGATTATATGTGTATGTGTGTGTGTATATATATATGTGTGTGTGTATATATATATATATATATATATATATATATATACCATGTAAAGATACATAAATATAGGTGTATCCATATTTATATATTTGTGTATGTATACGCACACACATCCACTCAACATATTTTCTGTGTAAATATGGTATGTGGATGTCTATATTCTAAACACAACTTTGTAAAAACATGTTTTTTTTTAAATTTTACTTTCTGATCTCATAAATCAGGAAAGTTCAAACATGTTAATGTGTGAAACAAAAATAAATTCTATACCTGTATTCATTGTACTTCTGTGTAAAAGAAAGTATACCCCTAAACAATTTTCTAGAACAGTCATATCAACAGTCATATCAATTAAAAGTGTTTTATCCATATATGAAGAAAGAGAAATAAAAAGCACTTAGTTTTATTTTCATTGGTGCTATTCAAAAGATATGGCTGAAGAAACTTACTGTTCAACAGCCACCAACTTACAAATAATTCCTTTACTTAAGATGAACTTTTAAAACATGGCACTTTTTTTATAGATATAATGTCATAAATGCATTCCCAGTTTCCCTGTATACCACATAAAGACAGTTTATTCTACAAGTGGTTGAAATGGTGTATTTTGATAATAGAAAATAATTTTATGAAAGTCAATATTGTTACAAATAGAACACTCAGCTGAAGCTTCTCCATGTGAATATTCAAGGCATAGTTGGACAAACTTCAAATATGGCATTCATCCATTGACATAACTAATACAAATCTGCACTATCATTTGATGTGAGGAGGAGATGGGTACACCAGTGACGATAAGCAGTATTTTTCTGAAAAAGTAAAACGTGTGTGAAAAATGGGTTTTTAAATGTGCTTCACCATTGTCATAATTATCGTCATTTTGGATTCTCTTCTACCGTTAAATACTCTTAAACTGATAAACCATTTGTATTTTCTTCGTGTAGACTTAACAATCCATCTCCTTCTTTCAATAGTCTTCTCTAAAAAGTCTTCCAATAGAAAAAATCACTGACATCATTAAGTCCATGATAAGTGGTCTGATTAACTTTAACTTCTAGAAGTTAAATCATTGCTACAAGTATGGCAATGAGAACCAAGAAATATGTTTTTCAAATGTTATTGAAAGTTACTATTTAGAGGGACTTATTTAATGCTCCAACAGTCAGTGTTTGCCCCATCACCAATGACCTAGTGAGTGATTTGGCCAAAATTAGAACCCACGTACATGGATTTCAAAGCCCATGTCACCATTTTAATTATTACTCATCTGTCAGGCATGCAATTCTTTTAAGGTATTGCCCAAGGGTTTGCTTTTCTTAAGGTGAAGATTCAATAGGACAGTCTCTTTATTCCTAGCAGTATACAAATGAGATCTTAGAGCTCTGTTGGCAAACTTCCGGAACAAGAAGTATATAGAATCCGGAACAAGAAGTAGCACAAGTTGCCTTGTAATGGTTCTTCTCACTTCTTCTATAATCCATCTAAACATATATAACATACTACAATAAAAAGTAATATGGATCTTATACTTATTGTATGTTATGTTTAACAATATAAATTTCATATGAATTGAAGCATGGAATGTGCCAACAATCCAGTGTGGAAAGTTAAATCATTAGCTGCATATTGCAAAGAAGAAAGTCATAGTACAGATTAGTTATGTGATTTTTCAAAAAATCACACAGATTTAAAGTATTATAAAATGGATTTTACCCCAGACCATCTAATTTCATAACCTGATTTGACATGTGTATAAAAGGCACTGCCTGTGGATTTCTGCTACTAGTTTGCTATACGACTTTAATTCACACTCCTCAGGGCTTAATTTTCCTCATCTGCAAAATATGTAACATGGTAAATCAACATTTCCCAAAGTACGTGCCTCTAAACTCTCCTTTTGAAATACTAATTTTGTGGAAAAAGAAGATATTCATAGTCAATGGTTAGGAATACTAGGCTGAATGTCCATTTGAAAATGAAGATTCCTATACTTCTCCCTTTTCCCCCACCCTCAATCTAAGTGAGGGTTCATGGAACGTAATTTAGTAATTTTAGATAAGGGGATCTCAAATCCTATTTTACTCCAATGTACTCTACTGTACGCTATTCTATATTATTTTATTTATTTTCAATATTGTGACCATCCAGTCCCTATCTCATTTTACACACGCATACACCCACACATATTTAATGTAGTGTGAGATATACTATTACAGCTTGAAGATGTAAGAAAAAGCATACAACCTACAAGTTAAATCTTAAAGTCTTTTTATCATTTCTGATGCTCGGACCATAAGCTTTGTTTAAACCACAAGGCTTTGTGGTTTAAATGTGAGAGGAATTTATAGTTTCTCTTTAAAATTCAGTATGTAATAGATCTATTTTGTACATTTCTAATGAAACATTATTTGCTTAATTGCTTCATTTTATTTTATCTTTTCCCCATACTATTTAAGGTAGTTAACAGCTGGGGTCCTTCAGGCAGCCGTTATCTCCCAGCTCCAACACTCCGTAGCCTTATAATTAAGAAATAGTCAAGTACATAAGCTTTTCATAGTTTCATCATCTGTAAATGGGTTAAAAATGTCATCTTTTTCATGTAAGTGTTGTGATAACAAGCACAGTACTTGTCACGGATGGAACACTCAGTAAGCATTAGCTTTGACTGTAACCTCAGAACTACCTTAGTTTTGATTTTAAGGAGAGTCCTCTATGTTTATATTGGTTTGTGCTACAGTTGGGAATTGTATAAAAATTCATGGGAGAGACATTTTTTATCATCTTTGTCAAGAAAAGTTTTCTTGCAACACCTGCCAGTTTAACTTAGAAGCTACTATTCCCCATCCCTAGTAGCTAGAAACATTTTAGTAGACTGTTCAGAATGTTGCTGGCAGGGTGTTGTTTGTTTTTTATTTCTACCCAGAACTTCCACTGAACAGGAAAATTCATGTGAATGTACGGGATGAGTATGTCTCCGTCCCCAGATCATAAAAGATTCTCCTTATAAAATGGAGGCTGTTTTGTCTGACATCATTTCCAACTATACTTCGATTCGTGACCCTCTTTAGCTATGAGAACTGATTTGAGTCTCCAAATTAACTGCAAAACTTTACCAAGGTCACATCATTTTAAGTAGTAGAACTAGAATAAAATCCATTTTGGAATAATTTCAGAGACGTCATGCTGTCCTTTATGCGTTGTCTATATATTTCCTACAGCATCAAAGTTAATGGAGAGCACTACTCTCCTAATGAATACATTGAGTTATTTGTTTAAAGCCTTTGATTTTTTTCAAATCCATGCTGATTATTTCAGAAAAGAAACATTTTAGATTTTTTAAATTGCAGTGTCAGAGCTAATTAACAATTATGTTTTTCTCAACTACTACTTGTTTTATCATCGTTTCCTTTCATATATACTTTGCAAATTAATAAGTGGTTCGCTTTGCAAAGTGCCAAACATGGCAAAATTTCCTAGACTAGGCTGAATATGTAAGTATTACATGCATCACCTACTCAGTTCGACTTGAATCAGTATTAGTTTCAGAGTGTATATTTTGTTAAAAAAAGTTTTATCCCCCTCTTGTTCTGATTTCAATTATACTTAATATCTGCACATTCAAAAACACCAGAATTTTAGGGCATTTTTATCTTCAATTTTAAGACATATTCCTTTCTACTTGACAAACCCAGATGAGGTGGATATTCCATTCTTTTGTTTGCATTATAATTTTAGGAGAGGATATACACTTTAAGTAGGAAAAAAAATCTTTATTCATGGTGGATACAAAGGGACAATTCTAAGAGTTACTTTTACTTAACTCATAGCAGTCAGGATATTAAATGTTCACAGGACATACTCCTTCAGCATAAAGTTAGGTTTTTCTTAGAATCTGTTTTTAAATAAAGGCAGTGTTGGTTTCAAGATTTTAAACATTCAAACATCCACTGTGTTTCTTTTATCTTCTTGCTGGTGATAAGTAAGAATGTGGGTGCTTTAAATCCTTTTGACGCGTCTGTCACTAACACAATAAACTCTGCTCGTGTGCTGAAGAGGCCCTTGTCTGTCGCTGGGATCCCTCTGGAGGTGAAGATTGCCATGTGGGTTTTCTATCGACTTCCTAAAATGTAACCTCCTCATCTAGGCTGCCATCTCTAGCGTGACAGATTGGGTAGATGATTCTATCATCGGATCACACTGTGTTTTACCATTTGCAGCCAGGTGTCATCTTTGGAGAAGAGAGTTAAGCTTTTGTCAGAGAGTATTTCTCTTGTTTCACTTAACATCGACTCACCTTTTGGTATTGAAAGAATAAAAAATACAAACTGATAAGGCTATCCCCAGGCAGAGTTTTCATCCTACTCAAGGCAGTCGCAGCAGTTATAAAGATCCTTCAATAATCTGTCAAAAACTGACATCACTGTGTAAAGAGCTGTTCATTTCTATATCTCATTTTGGATTGATGTACGTGCAGTTTTATATCCTTTGGTTCGATATAACATTTGGCCTTTCATGTTCTCAGTTTCAGCTACAGAGAATTCAAAGCTATTTCAAAGCATAATTATACCAATCTGCATATAAAAGGCTATATGTCCTACAGAGGGTTGGATGGAAAAGTAAACTCTTTCAAAGAAGAAAATTAGAAGTATTTCCCACAACTAAAATTCACTACAGTTAATACATTTTTTATCTGATAAGAAGTTTTTTGTTTTTTTTTTTAAGCCAATAGAAGATTAATCCAGAAAATGATGGGGACTTTTTTGTGCAGTAGGGAGGAGAAGAGGAATGGAGACCTGAAAATTGAGGAGGAAAGCAAAGGAATGGTACAAGTACATTATACAAATCATTTGTGAAAATGGTCACATCGCACAAGAAAAATCAGTACTTACAATCTTGTAGCAGACAATAGGATTCTCACTTATATATTGTATTAGTTATCTATTGCTGCATAACAATATACCCCAAAACATATGATATCATAATTGGTGTGGTTCAAAATCCTTGCTGCAGCTTACCTGGATGGCTCTGGCTGTGGTCTCTCTTGAGATTCACAGTCAAACTCTTGGCAGGAGACATGGTCGGTTGCCTTTGAAGATGCAACTTAGGCAGAGGGTCTGCTTCCAAGCTCATTCACATGATGGTTGATAGACCTCATTCTCTTGCCACCTGTGTCTTACCTCAGAGCTGCCTCTATGACATCTCCACAAGCAATCCAAAAGAGAATGAGAAAGGAAACAAGAAGGTCCCCAAGATGGAAACCATCGCCTTTTTATAACTAATGTCAGAAGTGACATCTCCTCACTCCACCACATTCTATTTCTTAGAAGTGGGTTACTCTATCCCACCCACCTTCAAGGGAAGAGGGCTACTCAAGCATGTGAATACCAGGAGGTAGAAATCATTATGGACCATCCCAGAGGCTGCCTACCCCACGTAGGTATACTCATGTTAAGTTGCTTCGGGTACTTTTTGACACTACAAAAGACTTTTCAAAATTCAAGCCCTGTAAATGAAACTGAAAGTAATTGCTATTACACAACTTTTGCAGTTTTATTTTGTTCCAATTATTTGCTCTCCAATTATAATCTTGCTAGTTATAGAAAGTTTCATAACTTGAAAATGATGAGTACAGTTACTTAAATCTTTAAAATAATTGTTTTTATCTTTTTTTACCATGAAAAAATTGAGATTAAAAAAACCTCACAGGGCTTCCCTGGTGGCGCAGTGGTTGAGAATCTGCCTGCTAATGCAGGGAACACGGGTTCGGGCCCTGGTCTGGGAAGATCCCACATGCCGCGGAGCAACTAGGCCCGTGAGCCACAACTACTGAGCCTGCGCGTCTGGAGCCTGTGCTCCGCAACAAGAGAGGCCGCGATAGTGAGAGGCCTGCGCACCGCGATGAAGAGTGGCCGCCGCTTGCCATAACTAGAGAAAACCCTTGCACAGAAACGAAGACCCAACACAGCCAAAACTAAAAAATAAAATTAATTTAAAAACTGCAAAAATAAAAAAAACCTCACAAACATAATTGTGTAAATTCTGGAGCTAACAAGATACTTAGCACCGAAGTTATGTAGCATATGGTTATCCTAGTCCCAAACAGTAAAATGTGTCTGTATGTGCCAGCTCTTAATTACCAGCTCCTTAACACTCAGGTGTCAATTGCTGGTGGCAAAGGCAATACCCAAATGGCCTAGTTTCTGTCATGCACAGTGTAATTAAATTGACCTCAAGTACTGAAGCTTGCAAGTTGCCTGATAGTATTTGGACACTAATTTCAGGCACTATTCAAAGTAGAGTAATATGGTGAATAAACCAATGTAATGAAAGAAAAGCTCTATTGGGGTTTAAAGTGTATTTTCATATGTAATTAATCTTTTAGACAATTGTATAAATAATCACCATTCTAATCTATGTCAAATATAACAATGCATATCACATATTTGATATTAACCTTATTGAACTAAAACTCCACTCAATCTCAAGATAAGGATAAATTTGTTACCCATCAAAGTGAAAAATAAATTACTATAATAGTTGCATTTGGGGAAAATGGAATTACATATGATATTTTGTGATCTCATTTATTGATTTGTAATGAGAGAAATGAATTATTTATATTTGTATTTAGATTATCAATTTCCAAATATGATCCAACATGAAACATATAAGTGATATAGCCTTAACAACAACAAAAATATGCTAGCAATATTATATATTATAGTATAGTATATTATATATACTATACAAACTCCCACGGATCTAATGAATCTTCATGACATTCTCTGTCATACTTTGCTCATGAGCCCAAAGCTCATTTTCAAGCTTCCAGTTAAAGATAGAAAGAAAGTGAATCCATGCACTAACCTTCACTCTTCCCAAAACTTCACTAAATCAAAAGAAAAATTTAAAGGTAAAACCTACAAAAACAAATAAAAGACAAATAAAAAAGTGAAGAAAACAACTGTGACAATATTTTGGAAGTTCAGAAGTAGATCAATAAATTATAATTGACTCTGTGGTTTTGAAAATATTTAATCTTTAGCTGGAAGTTTAGAGTATGAAGAAGAAATCTGATTTATCCCACAGAAAATTCCAAAGGCTCAGGAATTGAGAGAACAAATTATTTATGAAGTGAGAGTGAATATAAAAATAAAAAGAACGATAAAAAATGTCATTAAGAAGCAATTAGACCTCCAAGTTGCCCTCATGGACAGTGCACATATAGGTGATCAATTATCCCCTCTGGTTAGAAGACAGGAGATTTATTCTTTAAGGAGGTTAAAAGAGAGATTCCTAGATTGGAAGGCAGCAGGCACTGTTTAATGTGAGATCATCATACCAAGAAAACTTTGGATCTTGCATCTTTTCTCAATTAGCTTTCAGAATGCAAATGCCCAAGCTTATACCTCCATGCAGAAGCCACCAAGACATTTATCTTGGTGCTTAAACCAAGAAAAAATATACCTAACATATTGATATTGGCGATTCCTTAATTATATGGTCCAGCCAGATCACCCTACAAAAAAAGATATGCCACAAGCCCTCCAAAGAAGCACAGAGCTGTCAGCATTTTCTGAGTACTGTTCTCAATTCTGAGAAGACAGACAAGTATCACAGGACATTTGCAAAAAATCTCTACCATATTCCTGGAAACACTATTCAGGGAAAATAAAATGTAATACGAACCATCATCAACACCCTGAGATGAATAAGAGAAAATATTTCATACCTGAAAAAGTTCAAAATAGCTTAAAAGAGAAATATTCAGAAAACAAAAGGAACTCTTAGATTTAAAATAATAATAAAATAATTAAATAACAAGCTTAATAGAATGTTGGAAGAGAAACCTGAGAAAATCTCCCAGAAAGTAGATTTTAAAAATACAGAAAATATGGAAGAAAAAGTGACGAAAATTTGTAGGTCAGTGGAGGAGTTTCAACTTACAAATAAGGAATTGAAAGAGATGCAGAAAATAGGAAATGAAAGGAATAATTCAGAAAAATTCCCCAAAACTGAAAGTCTTCAGTTTAAAGATCAAGCTACTAAGTACCTGCAATGTGGTTGAAAATGATGATGTCTTGTTTACTATAGCTTTGTAGTATAGTCTGAAGTCAAGGAGCCTGATTCCTCCAGCTCCATTTTTCTTTCTCAAGATTGCTTTGGCTGTTTGAGGTCTTTTGTGTTTCCATACAAATTGTGAAATTTTTTGTTCTAGTTCTGTGAAAAATGCCATTGGTAGTTTGATACGGATTGCATTGAATCTGTAGACTGCATTGGGTGGTATAGTCATTTTCACAATGTTGATTCTTCCAATTCAAGAACATGGTATATCTCTCCATCTGTTTGTATCATCTTTAATTTCTTTCATCAGTGTCTTATAGTTTCTTGCATACAGGGCTTTTGTCTCCTTAGGTAGGTTTATTCCTAGGTATTTTATTCCTTTTGTTGCAGTGGTAAATGGGAGTGTTTCCTTAATTTCACTTTCAGAATTTTCAACATTAGTGTGTAGGAATGCAAGAGATTTCTGTGCATTAATTTTGTATCTGCAATCCTACCAAATTCATTGATTAGATCTAGTAGTTTTCTGGTAACATCTTTAGGATTCTCTATATATAGTATCATGTCATCTGCAAACAGTGACAGTTTTACTTCTTCTTTTCCGATTTGGATTCCTTTTATTTCTTTTTCTTCTCTGATTGTTGTGGCTAAAACTTCCAAAGCTATGTTGAATAGTAATGGTGGCAGTGGGCAACCTTGTCTTGTACCTTATCTTAGAGGAAATGGTTTCAGTTTTTCACCATGGAGAACGATGTTGGCTGTGGGTTTGTCACATATGGCCTTTATTATGTTAAGGTAAGTTCCCTCTATGCCTACTTTCTGGAGAGTTTTTATCATAAATTGGTGTTGAATTTTGTTGAAAGCTTTATCTGAATCTATGGAGTTGATTTTATGGTTTTTATCCTTCAATTTGTTAATATGGTGTATCACATTGATTGATTTGCATATATTGAAGAATCCTTGCATTCCTGGGATAAACCCCACTTATAGTGTACGATCCCATTAATGTGCTATTGGATTCTGTTTGCTAGTATTTTGTTGACGACTTTTGCATCTATGTTCATCAGTGATATTGGCCTGTAGTTTTCTTTTTTTGCCTGGTTTTGGTATCAGGGTGATGGTGGCCTCATAGAATGAGTTTGGGAGTGTTCCTCCCTCTGCTATATTTTAGAAGAGTTTGAGAAGGATAAGTGTTAGTGCTTCTCTAAATGTGTGATAGATTTCGCGTATGAAGCCATCTGGTCCTCAGCGTTATTTCGTTGGAAGATTTTTAATCACAGTTTCAATTTCAGTGCCTGTGATTGGTCTGTTTATATTTTCTATTTCTTCCTGGTTCAGTCTTGGAAGGTTCTGCTTTTCTAATAATTTGTCCACTTCTTCCAGGTTGTCCATTTTATTGGCATATAGTTGCTTGTAGTAATCTCTCATGATCCTTTGTGTTTCCGCAGTATCAGTTGTTACTTCTCCTTTTTCATTTCTATTTCTGTTGATTTGAGTCTTCTCCCTTTTTTTCTTGATGAGTCTGGTTAATGGGTTATCAATTTTGTTTATCTTCTCAAAGAAATAGCTTTTAGTTTTATTGATCTTTGCTATCATTTCCTTCATTTTTTTTTTTTTTTGCGGTACGCGGGCTTCTCACTGCTGTGGCCTCTCCCGTTGTGGAGCACAGGCTCCGGATACACAGGCTCAGCGGCCATGGCTCACGGGCGCAGTCACTCCGCAGCACGCGGGATCCTCCCAGACCGGGGCACGAACCCATGTCCCCCGCATCGGCAGGCGGACTCTCAACCACTGTGCCACCAGGGAAGCCCCCTTCATTTTTTTTCATTTATTTCTGATCTGATCTTTATGATTTCTTTCCTTCTGCTAACTTTGGGGGTTGTTTTGTTCTACTTTCTCTAATTGCTTTAGGTGTAACGTTAGGTTGTTTATTTTAGATTTTTCTTGTTTCTTGAGGTAGGATTGTATTGCTATAAACTTCCCTCTTACAACTGCTTTTGCTGCATCCCATAGGTTTTGGGTTGTCGCATTTTCATTGTCAATTTTTTCTAGGTATTTTTTGATTTCTTCAGTGATCTCTTGGTTATTTAGTAGCGTATTGTTTAGCTGCCATGTATTTGTATATTTTATAGTTTTTTTTCCTGTAATTGATATCTAGTCTCATAGCGTTGTGGTCAGAAAAGATACTTGATACAATTTCAATTTTCTTAAATTTACCAAGGCTTGATTTGTGACCCAAGATATGATCTATCCTGGAGAATGTTCCATAAGCACTTGAGAAGAAAATGCATTCTGTTGTTTTTGGATGGAATGTCCTATAAGTATCAATTAAGTCCATCTTGTTTAATGTATCATTTAAAGCTTGTGTTTCCTTATTTATTTTCATTTCGGATGATCTATCCATTGATGAAAGTGGGGTGTTAAAGTCCCCTACTATGATTGTGTTACTGTCGATTTCCCCTTTTATGGCTGTTAGCATTTGCCTTATGTATTGAGGTGCTCCTATGTTGGATGCATAAATATTTACAATTGTGATACCTTCTTCTTGGATTGATCCCTTGATCATTATGTAGCATCTTTCTTTGTCCTTGTAATAGTCTTTATTTTAAAGTCTATTCTGTCTGATATGAGAATTGCTACTCCATCTTTCTTTGATTTCCATTTGCCTGGAATATCTTTTTCCATCCCCTCACTTTCAGTCTGTATGTGTCCCTCAGTCTGAAGTGGGTGTCTTGTAGACAGCATATATATGGTCTTGTTTTTGTATCCATTCAGCCAGTCTGTGTCTTTTGGTTGGAGCATTTAATCCATTTACATTTAAGGTAATTATGGATATGTATGTTCCTATTACCATTTTCTTAATTGTTTCGAGTTTGTTTCTGTAGGTCTTTTCCTTCTCTTGTGTTTCCTGCCTAGAGAAGTTCCTTTAGCATTTGTTGTAAAGCTGGTTTGGTGGTGCTGAATTCTCTTAGCTTTTGCTTGTCTATAAAGGTTTTAATTTCTCCGTCGAATCGGAATGAGATCCTTGCTGGGTAGAGTAATCTTGGTTGTAGGTTTTTCCCTTTCATCACTTTAAATATGTCCTGCCACTCCTTTCTGGCTTGCAGACTTTCTGCTGAAAGATCAGCTGTTAACCTTATGGGGATTCCCTTGTATGTTTGTTATTTTTTCCCTTGCTGCCTTTAATATGTTTTCTTTTTATCTAATTTTTGATAGTTTGATTAATATGTGTCTTGGCATGTTTCTCCTTGAATTTATCCTTTATGGGACTCTCTGTACTTCCTGGACTTGATTGACTATTTCCTTTCCCATGTTAGGGAAGTTTTCAACTATAATCTCTTCAAATATTTTCTCAGACACTTTCTTTTTCTGTTCTTC
The DNA here is from genome assembly GCF_964374135.1 of Grampus griseus. NCBI lineage: Eukaryota > Metazoa > Chordata > Mammalia > Artiodactyla > Delphinidae > Grampus > Grampus griseus. The sequence continues at coordinate 134,258,623 of NC_138997.1, read as the reverse complement.
TTCTGGAACCTCTATAATTCGAATGTTGGTGCATTTAATGTTGTCCCAGAGGTCTCTGAGACTCTCCTCGATTCTTTTCATTCTTTTTTCTTTATTCTGCTCTGTGGTAGTTATTTCCACTATTTTATCTTCCAGGTCACTTATCCGTTCTTCTGCCTCAGTTATTCTGCTATTGGTTCCCTCTAGAGAATTTTTAATTTCATTTATTGTGTTGTTCATCACTGTTTGTTTCATCTTTAGTTCTTCTAGGTCCTTTTTAAACGTTTCTTGTGTTTTCTCCATTCTATTTCCAAGATTTTGTATCATCTTTATTATCATTACTCTGAATTCTTCTTCAGGTAGCCTGCCTATTTCCTCTTCATTTGTTTGGTCTGGTGGGTTTTTACCTTGCTCCTTCATCTGCTGTGTGCTTCTCTGTCTTCTCATTTTGTTTAACTTACTGTGTTTGGGGTCTCCTTTTCACAGGCTGCAGGTTTGTAGCTCCTCTTGCTTTTGGTGTCTGCTCCCAGTGGGTAAGGTTGGTTCAGTGGCTTGTGTAGGCTTCCTGGTGGAAGGGTCTGGTGCCTGTGTTCTGATGGGCAGGGCTGGATCTTGTCTTTCTGGTGGGCAGGGCCACGTCCAGTGGTGGGCTTGGGGGTGTCTGTGAACATAGTATGAATTTAGGCAGCCTCTCTGCTAATGGGTGGGGTTGTGTTCCTGTCTTGCTAGTTGTTTGGCATTGGGTGTCCAGCACTGGAATCACTGGCCGTTGGGTGGAGCTGGGTCTTAGTGTTGAGATGGAGATCTCTGGGAGAGCTCTTGCCAATTGATATTACTTGGGGCTGGGAGGTCTCTGATGGTCCAATGTCCTGATCTTGGCTCTCTCACCTCAGAGGCTCTGGCCTGACACCAGGCCAGAGCACCAAGACCCTTTCAGCCACATTTCTCAGAAGAAAAGGGAGGAAAAAAAGAAAGAAAATAAATAAATTAATAAACAAAAAAAGAAAAAATTATCAAAAGTAATAATAAAAAGAAGAGAACAATCAAACCAATAAACAAATCCACCAATGTTAAGAAGAGCTAAACATGAAACTAAGATAAATATGAATATCAGAAACAAATCAGTCTCAGACAGCAAACTCCAAGTCTACAGTTGCTCCCAAAGTCCACCACCATAATTTTGGGATGATTTGTTGTCTATTCAGGTATTCCACAGATGCAGGGTACATCAATTGACTGTGGGGATTTAATCCGCTGCTCCTGTGGCTGCTGAGAGAGGTTTCCCTTTCTCGTCTTTGTTCGCACAGCTCCCGGGGTTCAGCTTTGGGTTTGGCCCTGCCTCTGCATGTGCGTCGCCCTCAGGCATCTGTTCCCGCCCAGACAGGAGGGTGTTAAAGCAGCGGCTGATTAGGGGGCTCTTGCTTATTCAGGCCAGGGGAGGGAGGGGTACAGTAGTTATTATTGGAATGCAGGTTGAGCCTGCGGTGACAGAGGCCTGTGTGACGTTGCACCAGCCTGAGACGCGCCGTGCGTTCTCCCAGGGTAGTTGTCCCTGGATCACAGGACCCTGGCAGTGCCGGGCTGCACAGGCTCCCAGGGGGGTGGTATGGATAGTCACCTGTGCTTGCACACAGGATTTTGGTGGCTGCAGGAGCAGCCTTAGCATCTCATGCCCATCTCTGTGGTCTGAGCTGATAGCCGTGGCTCGAGCCCATCCTGTGAACCTCGTTTAGGCGGTGTCTGAATCCCCCCTCCTCGCGCACCCTGAAACAATGGTCTCTTGCCTTTTCGGCAGGTCCAGACCTTTTCCCGGACTCCCTCCTGGCTAGCTGTGGCGCAGTAGCCCCCTTCAGGCTGTGTTCACGCAGCCAACCCCAGTCCTCTCCCTGGGATCTGATCTCCAAAGCCCGAACCTCAGCTCCCAGCCCCCACCCGCCCCAGCGGGTGAGCAGACAAGCCTCTCGGGCTGGTGAGTGCTGGTCGGCACCGATCCTCTGTGTGGGAATCTCTCCGCTTTGCCCTCCGCACCCCTGTTGTTGCGCTCTCCTCCGTTGCTCTGAAGCTACACCCCATTCCCGCCAGTGAGGGGTCTTCCTAGTGTGTGGAAACCTTTCCTCCTTCACAGCTCCCTCCCAGAGGTACAGGTCCTGTCTCTATTCTTTTGTCTGTCTTTTCTTTTTACTTTTGCCCTACCCAGGTACGTGGGGAGTTTCTTGCCTTTTGGGAAGTCTGAGGTCTTCTGCCAGCGTTCAGTAGGTGTTCTGTAGGAGTTATTCCACATGTAGGTGTATTTTTGATGTATTTGTGGGGAGGAAGGTGATCTCCACGTCTTACTCCTCCACCATCTTGAAGGTCCACCCCCCAACTGGGAAGTATTTTTGATACCAGGTGTTTTTTTTTTTATATTTAGTTAGTTAGTTAGTTGCACCAGGTCTTAGTTGTGGTAGGTAGACTCCTTAGTTGCGGCTCACCAGCTCCTTAGTTGTGGCATGCGAACTCTTAGTTGCAGCATGCATGTGGGATCTATTTCCTTGACCAGGGATCGATCCCGGGCCCCTACATTGGGAGTGTGGAATTTTATCCACTGTGCCACCAGGGAAGTCCCCTGAAAATGCTTTTGTTCTCAAGAGAACAACAATTGTTGTTAGCTGACTATACCTACGCACGATGTTCTGTGACGTTCAGTCTGTCTTTGGCAGATGGTCTCTGGGACTTCTGCCTTTAAAAAAAGAGGCAACATAGCCCCTTAACTGGTCATTTGGTGCTTGAGTCCCCCTTACCATGGATAAGCTAGAGCTTTCTGGCCACTGAGTCTAACTTGGTAACCATCACTAGCTGCTTGGGGCCAGCATATAGACATTATTTGTGATTGTACACCCTTAGGAGGAACCCAGAGATGGCTCATTGTAAATTTTGTGGAAAAGGAGATCACCACCGAAGGGAGATTTAAGCATGACACCCAAATCACCTAACAAGAATTATTTAGGCAAGGTAGCTACCTGTGCTACTGTTTCCCTTGCTGCTGTCCTGTGTATTTTCCTGACCCGCAGGGGTATCCAGGTACATATCTGTGGAAACCTGTGGCCCAGGCACTGATAAAAAACAATAATAATAATGAGAAGTGAAAGAGCATTGGGTACCAGCCCCTTCCAAAACAATGGAGGCAATGACACAGCAGTTCTTCCAATCAAAGTCCGTGCCTGGTCTCAGTGTTGCTGGTTATCAGTAGGCCAAAGGGCTAATCTGATCCCAGCGTTTGATTACCCAGCAAACACCTCAGACAAAATGACCTTCCTGGAGGTGGACCCTGACTGTGGACTTTGCCTGACACTCCCTGGAGGAGGAGATGGCTGTCTACAAGTGGGCAGCTTAGCCTCCAAACTCTTTTCCTTTCAACAGCCCGTGAGGTCTGCTGCAAGGGTGATCTGATGTAGACAGAAACTGAAAGCCATGAGTACTTTACATGACTATAAATCCAAAATATTATGAGAAAATTGTACAGAGAGAAAAAGAAAAGGAAAAGGAGGAAGCCCATAGGTATATAGCAGAGGCTGATTTTGAGCAATTGACCCCTGGGTTTTGGGCCCAGAAGCCTTCTGCTATGCCACTCTTTTAGCTGCTTCTCTATTTCAACAAAGATCTTAATTCTCAGGATTATAGGGAAATACACCCGTGACATCCCTATGGCAGAGGAAGGGGATTCTTAAATTCTATCATACAGTCGTTGCCTTGGGTGAGGCTATAATACTGATGATACTGATTGGAGACTTTCTAGAATAAAGAAATTATAAATATGAGCAGGATAGAAAGAACCCCTCCCCCCATCACAACCACCACCACAAAATGAATCCAGTGGCGAGGGAAAAAAATAAAAGGGGAAGGAAGGAAGTAGGAAGGAAGGAAAAAGGAAGGAAGGAAGGAAGAGACAGAGGGCCTTCAAGTATTAAAACTTTATATAAGACCTAATAAGTGAAGGAGTGACTATCTCCCCTGCTTCTCCATTTAACAGTGCAAATTGGCCTGTTCTTAAACCTGGCAAGAATGAATGGCATCTCATGGTGGATTACCACAACCTTAATGCTGTGGTTCATTTCAAGAAGACTCCCACACTCAATGCCCAATATTTTTTTAAATTACTGATTCAATCCTATCAGCAACCAGTACCAAATTTGCTATTATAGATTTGGCTACTATGTTCAATGCCTATTTCAACAACCTCTAAGCCACAGTTTGCCCTCACCTCCAAAGTAACACAATACACCTTTATCAGGCTACCCATGAGACCTCAGCAGCCTTGCTGTTACACACAGTCTTTGCTGCTAAGGTAAGAATTGCATGCACCCTGCTCCAGGAACACAGGTATTATATTACCTTGATGACATCTTCTGAGCAGATTTGTTAGACACATATGTTTAGGGCATACAAATTCTCACAAAGTCTCACAAAATGGGTATGGGCCATTGCCCTCTACATAGTGGTAGGCCCTGTAACTTCTGTTAAATTCCTGAAAATCCTTTGGTAAACTGAGGACTGCCCCATCCTGACACTGAAAGAAACAGCAATTGATCCTTCTCAGCACATACAATGTTTATACAACCCAACATCTTTTAGATCTTTGGGAGATCTGGAGGCAACATATTACTTATTTACAAATTTTACTTAAGCCCATTTATGCAGTTACTTGCAAATCGCCCCTTTATTGGGGAACCCTCAAACAAAATGGTCAAGAGTCTGTCCAATTTGAAATCCGCAGTTACTCCCTTAAGTGTACTCAGGGATTCCTTCACTGTAGAGACTGTAGCAACCTCTTCTCATGGCTCCTGGAGTCTCTGGACCACCTATGAAGGCCATAAATTTCCTATGAATTCTCATACAGGAGGCTGCCCTCCTTGGCCTTGTGCTATATACCATTAGAGTGGTGACTGTTGGCCACGTGCTAAGCTCTTCTGAAAACAGTCTCTCACAAACCCTGGACATCTATGCTTCCACTCCAAGCTGGCCCTTATGCCTCAGGTTATGGAAGCAACCAGGAGTCTACCAGCTCTGTACAGTGACCATGGCCTCCTTTCTATAGGCTGGACCCAAACTCGGACCCTCTGACATATCCACCTGCAGGATGGGATAGCCTCACTTCTCCTCAGTCCCTTGTCAGATGTCACGGTGCTAGAGGAGGTCAACAAACTCCCAGACCCCTTGGCAACCTGGAGAGTCCCTTGGGAGCAACTGAGTGACCATTAATGGGACTTTATACACTTTACAGACCATATTGTTACCGTTACATATGATGGAGCTCAGTGGAATGTTGCTGCTTTCCATTCCTAATCCAGGATGTCCCTGATAAATGACAGGATCTAAGAGCCAGCACAGTTGCCCACACATCAGACAATCATCTTAACACCAGTGACCCAGGCCAGTAAACGACCCCATTTACTATACAGTACATTTTTATTAACTCTTACTTAAGAGTTGCCCTCTTTTTTTTTTTTTTTTTTCTTTTGCGGTACGCGGGCCTCTCACTGTTGTGGCCTCTCCCGTTGCGGAGCACAGGCTCTGGACGCGCAGGCTCAGCGGCCATGGCTCACGGGCCCAGCCGCTCTGCGGCATTTGAGATCTTCCCAGACCAGGGCACGAACCCGTGTCCCCTGCATCGGCAGGCGGACTCTCAACCACTGTGCCACCAGGGAAGCCCATGAGTTGCCCTCTTTTTAAAAAATTTATTTATTTTTTAATTTCTTGGCCACAACACATAGCTTGCATGATCTCAGTTCTCCAACCAGAGACTGAACCTGGGCCATGGCAGTGAAAGCACAGAGTCCTAACCACTGGACCACCAGAGAACTTCCCTGTGAGATAAAGGACTCTGGGAATGTCTTGCCTCACAGAGACCTAAACTATAAATAAAGGTAGAAATGTCACCACCTGTACTAAGTCCCCAATTCAAGTCGTCATCAGAACACTCCTTATCCCCTTCAGAATTCCAATGATCATAATAGATAGCGGCCAAGGCATTCATTTCACTTCTCAAAATTGACAAGTTGGGCTCTTGAAGAAGTTATTCAATGCACCTCCCATGTCCCCACTAAACCGCAGACAGTCAGTTTAATTGAGAGATATAATGCCCCCTTCCATGAGAGCAAATGGACCCCCTGCTATTGCCACAGGCATGGATTAGTCTGAAGCCACAAGCACTCCCTCTATAATGCCACAAAGATTCCTCAATTTCCCTTATTGGCTATAAAACAAACACCTCTAAAGTTCATGTTTTTGAAAACCACCTCGCTATGTGGCCCTCTTCCTCCTCAAGTGCCTATTTCACATCCTAAAGAGGCATTTCTACTCCCTAGAAATCTCAATTCATCACCAACGTAAAAATCGATGGCAAGGCATCAAGGAGTCAATCATGGTCTAAGGGCTAAAATTAAGGCCAAATGTTATGCGCTGCCTTGACGTCTGACATAACAAGGAGTAGCATTTCCTTGCCAGTCCCATTGAATTCAAACAGGCCAAGCACATCCTTCAGTAGGAACCAAGGAGAAACCCTCCCTTTTGATACCAGAAAAGCCTGCTTCTCGTAGCCCCTGGTTTTCATTCTGTCCCTGACTGTCACCCCACTGTGGCCCTGTGTTTTGTGTGGTGTCCTTCCCCCTCAAGCTGTGAGAATATGTGACTAATAGATTGTTGTCAATTTCACCTGTCTGTCCAGCTTCAGATGCCGTGTGTTCTCCATCCTATAACCCTAGGGTGGAAATCTCTCCCTCATCAATAGGGTGGATAGTTGATAATTAAAACTACCCTTTTCCTACCTTATTTATTTTTCAGTATTTGACGAAATGAGTTGAAGTAAGTTGAGCTACATTGCGTGAACTTATTGGGTGGGATGATGTGAATTTTGTAAAATTAGGTTATTCAGATGTATCCTTGGTGAAGCAGCAGTTTGTTAAATATCATTTCTCTGGGAGATGTACTCATGCTTGTTTGACTCCAGTTTTGCTTATTCGCTGCCCACATAACATGTTGTTAAGGTGAATAGAAATGCATATATTAAAACAGCATTCTAAAACTAAATCACAAAAGGACAGTCAGAACTGACTTTAGTTTCTTAGTCCAAATTTCATGGTGTCTTATACACGAGAAGCATCCTTACCAATGACCATGTGACAGGGAGAACATTGAAATTTTAAAACATAAATGAAGTTCTAGATGCTATAACTTATTTGTTTATTTTTAAGTATAGTTACTCCTAGGATTTCAAGTTAAAATAAAAAACAGAGACTGGAAGCATATCCTACCCTAGACCCAGAACTCAGAGTTAAGAGAAAGGGTCTGGATAAGAAGAGTTAGGTTTATGGTTAGGTTCTTACATCAGTTGGTCTGTATTTGTCTCATCTTCATAGGTAGGATAAGGGCCAGAATATTTTCAAGGTTCTGTTCTGCACTAAAATTCTATTATTCTTCAGGGCCCACTTATAAACAAAGCAAAACAGAAAATAAGATTAATTGCTAAGTGAGGTGAGATAATAGTTTATGAATATGGGCCAAAAACATGAAAGTGTTATGACTTTTTCAAAAATAGCTGCTAAAGGAAGATGCAAAAGGAAGATTAAAAAATAAGTATTATACACTTATTATGTCTTTTATTTATTTTTATTTACATGGCTTCCTCTTCATTATGTGTCATGTATGTGTCACAAAAAAGAGCCAGAGGGTTTGGTTTAATCTGTATCCTCTTTAAATTGGTCAAGCCCATTTTTGGCATATACAGTAGCCAAAGTTACACAAGAAAAAAAAAACTTTAAAAATATTTATAATTTACATATTATGTATTTTTAGAATGATTTCCAAATAAACATAATTAATGAAAAAATTAAGAAGTATAATTTAAATAGTAATAATATTCAATTATCACACAAAGAATAAAGTAGAATACAGTAGAGAGACTTTCATGTGACATAAGGATAAAAGTGTAGAATTCTCTGGGAATGTTAATACATAAGGCAGATCCGGTCCCATTTGGATAACAAGCTTAATAAAGCTTGAATGATAAGGAGAAGGTTAACAAGCTCTTCTACAAATAAGATTACCTTCTCCCCAAACCTTTTTCTTTTCTTTTGTATTGTCTTGCTTAAAGGCAGCAAGATCCACTGAGGCAAAAAAAAAAATCTCATTGATAACTTCTCCCTCTCCCTCATAGACAGCTGACCATCTAATCCGAGAGGAAGTTCAATCCATCTATTATTTGACATGTCTCTCAATTCTGTCCTTCCCCCTCCATTTTTACTAGTCCAATCTGAAGTTAATTGTGCTCATTTGTTGTCTAGCTAGAGATTTACAACTTTCGGTCTGTCCTTATGAGTTATTTTACTAAATCTAAACTGGGTAATGCTTAGTAATTTGCAGCATTTATTTTTAGTCTTTCAATTGTTATACCTCATGTCTATCTCATAGACTCTTCTATTAAGAGTGTTAAAGGAAATGTTACATCTTAAACTAAAACTGTGTTAATATCTAAAATGCTAATATCTAAAGACTAATATTTTAAAATGCCTACTATGTACACCTTGTTCACTCCACGTAACTGATTTTCAGTTGAAAACTTGCTTCCCACCTCAGCAGCAATACCCTGAAATGATAATCACAGTGCTACAGCCTTGTCGTATAGATTTATGAAATGTTATGACAGTGTCACATGATTCCACATGATTTGCTAATGGTGTCGCCAATTCTTCCCTTGTTCTGTTTCCTATAATTACAAGTACATTATCTTAGGATCATTGAGACATCTTTGAACTGAGTAATATTTGCAAACACTGGGCACATGAATCCATACATCTTTGTCAAAGAAACAATGGAAACAAAGGACGCATATCTTCAGGCATCTCAATGAAAGAGTTTGGTATTACTCTATTTTGAAATAAAATTTATGTATTTCTTCTCTTTTTTACTACTTCCTAGGGCATACTGCATCACTTTATTTCATTCTTTGTCATATTTTAACAAGAATTACTCAACAATCATTTATTTTTATTACTTTTCTCCATGTTTTAACTTACATATGTATATGACTACACGGACTTCAGATATCAAACCTGCTTCTCAGTCTCTTAAAACCACAGAATGAAGGAAGATGCTCGTAGTCTCTTTCTTTCTCCCTCTCTCGTTTCTCACTTTCTCTCTCTAATTCATCCTTACTCAGTGTATTTTATTGTAACCACTGTGCTGTCTCTTTGTGGTCTGTGTAGCCCAGTAATAAATAAGGGTGGTTTTCACAAAATGTCAAAAAAAGTTGATCACTGATTGCCCAAGTGTGGAAAAGCCCAAGCCAACTTGTTGACAATCAAATATTATTACCTTTCAACCAGGCATTTTGATATTCTAAACATTAATTAATGGAAGGGCACAGAATCTGTTTACCTATAATACAATTCTTTCTCTTTGTGTATTCACCCATATGAGTTTCTTTTGTTGTTGGTTAATACCTACCCATCACACACATACACACACATGGATATCAATTTTGAGAGAAAGAATTGCCAGAAAACTTTGAAAGTTGCCACTCACTCTGTTGTTAATTAGGAAACACAACTGAGAATGACAGTCTCACACTTTTAGAATAAAATTCAGAATTTCAGGTTTATGCAACTCACCCTGTCAACAATCATATTCTTCCCATTGTCATGATTAAGAGAAGAGTCACTCACACTGATAAGGGAAGGGGAGGGAATGGGAGTTGTGCTCCAGACTAGGTGATGGCAATGTTAATTAAATGGTCCTTACTCCTAAGTGGATTCCTTTAGGTGTTGCCCAATGATTATCAACTGCTCTCAAAAGTACATAAGTTAAAAGGAAATAAGACAAAAAGTATCTTCATCTACACAATATTCTCAATAGAAATTTTCACGTGGATTAATAAATTTCCTTTAAAATATAAATGTTCCCTTAGAAACATTAACTTAGTCATAGTTGAATATGAACTGCCTTATTTTAACTGATAAATTTAAATCCCATTTTTATGACAAGGACATAAAACTTCCAATTGATTAAAGAGAAAAAAGAAAAATGTTTAAACTTTTTGCACAGCCAAAGCACAGCTCTGGAGAACAGAGTCTGCCAGGCTAAGAAAGGACATATTCAAGAAGTCTACAATCAGAACCATTAAAAAAAAAATGCAATTTCCACTGAGCAGATAGTAAATACTGCCCAAATTCATTTTATAATATTTATAATGTCATATGCAAAAAATGTGATTCTGTCAGATATGCAGTTAATTCCAACCCACATTTATTTGCATGGAAATAGAATGATATTCAGAAAGCACATTGGGGTCAGGTCAAAAAATCAGGTAAATATGGCCTAGTGCAAACATACGTATATATTTTTCTTTAGTAGGGATAGAGGGCAACTTGAGATTTGCAAAAAAGAGTTGAGGGAGATGACTAGAACTCAACAGCTGTGATTTTGACTTCCTGGACTCTGTACCACCAATAAATAGAGAGGCACACATGGGCTGAGCTGATGAGTGGATATCAAAATCAGGTCTCTTTTCATCTCGAGGTTTTGAAATAAGCACTGCTTAAATACAACTCTAAAGCAGTCTGGAATTTTGAGAAACGAATTATTTCCATTCTCAGACCGTATTCCATACTTTAGGTAACCAAGAATAAAGTAATGGAAAACAATATTAATAATAAAATATGCCACTTAATGGTGCGTTAACATTGTGCTATGCATTTCACATGCATCGATTCACATAATTCTCACAAAAATTCTACAACTAAGTGTACTTCTCCATATTTTGCAAAGGTAAAGATTAAGATTCAGATGCGAAGTGACTTTTCAAAAAGATCTTGCCTGTCTTTTCACAGCATTCAAAAACTTTAAATTTGAAATAGAGATCATATGGTGCAATGCTTTTCTAACATTTAGGACAATGTTCACAGCAAGAAATACAGTTCACATGGTGACCTATTTCACACATGTATCTGAAAAATGTTTTACAAAGAATTATTGGCTTTTACTATGAGTAATGAGTTTTGATACTTTTCTATGCTATTTTTTCCTATTCCATTTACTTATTTTTGATTTAATGCTGTCGTCTTAAAATATTGAATTGCTCTCATGACCCACTGTTGGGTTTTGACCACAAATGTAATCACTTAATTATTTGCTTATTTTATTATTTAATATTCTCCTCTTATTTCTTTAATTCCCAAAGCAGACTAGAATTTTCTTGAAGGCAGATATTACCATGTTACATCCCCTCATTGGTGAAACTTAATTTATGTTTGTAATATAATAAATTTAATTTTAGCTCTGAAAATTCATAATCTGGGTTAAATAGAAGAGTCCATGATATGATTCCCAGAAAGTATAATAATAAGGGGTAGGAGATACAGGTCTATAGGGGAACCAAAGCAACTTGTGGTTATAGCTGTTAACATTTCATTGAGAACTATCATTCCTGTATATTTTATTCAGTTCTTTCCCACCATAACGTTGGCATTATTAGTTGTTCAAATACGTAGTCTTCTCCTTCTTTGCTTCATAAAATGACCCTCTGTCCAGATATGTGTGGTTTGAACTCAAGAAAATAATTTATACAATCCACACGTGGGATTAAGAAGCATACATTTCTTCTATTACATTTTAGCTATTTCAGAATGTAAATTTCTATAAGATTCATTCAGATGTTTTCACATTACAGAAAAGTCTATTCCTTAATTCATATTTTTGTCTTGGGAAATGATACCCATATGATTTTTTTATGTTTCTATCAACTTTAAATATGAAATAGTTTGTTTCTAAATTTTAGATAAAGTGTTTTTTCTTTTATTGCTTGAAGGCACTCATATCCTATATAAAACCTTTGTATTAATCTTTGTGGACCTTTGTATTACTACCACTTAAAAAATTAAAAAGAAATATAACATCAGGTGGAAATATATATATATATATATATATATAAAATATTCATTGTGGGTATCATGAGAATCATATGGAAATAAATGCCTACTTTCAAAGCTATAAATATAGTGAAATCCTTTAAACCTAGCATATGTTGCTTCAAATGAAACAGTTTTGAACAGATGTCCCCTTAGACCTGATATATTAAGACTAAAATTACTAAATCAGCATTAGTTGTTTTTAAACTTAGAGCCATATTTTGCCACTGATTTTTATCCAAAGCTCCCACAGGCGTAAGTGGAAGATCCATGCATGGAAAAATGGCATAATATGTATCCTAGTTTTATTTATTTCATATGTATACAGCAGTATAAAATAATATATTACATTTACACTCATTTTACTTAGGTATCATTATAGCATTCACAGTAACAAACACTATAGTTAAGATTTAAACTCATCTTTTGTTATAATACCCTGTTTTCACTCACAGATAACTGTCTCAAAAATGTGTTTAGAGCTGAAATTCCCTGCTTACTTTCAGCTCAAGGATGTATGGATGTATTGGAAGTCTGAGTTCTCTCATTCAGAAATTTTTGAGTCTCATGTGAAAATTCAATATTTTTGCATCATTAATGCATTATTTTCATGCAACTCAAAAACATCTGGAGTGTAAAACTTCAAACTGAGCATGTGACAAGTTTTCAAGAAATAAAAGCCATTTTTCTAATTTTACAAATACTTAAAAAATAACAGTGGTTAGAAATACATGCATGCACACTAAAGGTATTAGAATTTTAGTCATATTATTGCCTGCAATACTCTGGCGGCACCCATCTACCAGCATTCTCAAAGAATGCTATAATCTAAAACCTATGCCAAGTTTTAGAAGAAAACAAAAATACTCTACCGAACAGTAGTTTCACAAATTACTGTCTAAGGATTTTTGTTTGACCTAGCAGAGGGATATTTCTTGAAATGCTAACAATATATAAAATAATTTTACTACTCCGTGGCATAAAAAATATGGAATTTTGTCATTTTCTGTTTTTCCTTGTTAAAAAGGAACATAAAAAGGATGTTAAGTGCAAAGCCTTTACCACTACAAAATTAGAGTTGAAAAAGATAAATAACCCAAGAAATTGCAATATGAAAAATATAAGATTTTCAGAAAAATTATCAAGTATATCAATGTTTTCAGTATTTTTGAACTCCTTGGGTATTAAACACACACACAGAAATATAAAGGGGAGAAAAAAACCACATGCAATGACAAATAACAGTGCTATTATCAGTCAGTAACTTGAGTAATTTTCTTTATCCTACTTAACACTTGCAACATTCTGACTGAATAACTATATTAAAGATGAACTTTACGCCAGTAAATAACTTTTGGAAGGTAAAATGGTACAATTAATGCACAGTTATTAAAATTTATGTCAAAAATTGTGAGAATTTTCTTTCCACCTCTTACAGGAGATGCAGGAGGGTTTCTACATTACAAACGACCCAACAGCAAATTATAGCACTATTAAGAAATGAAACAGGAGAAAAAGTAATTAAAATCTTTAAATCTTCTACCATAGCACTTAATTTGCATTGTTTGATAAAGGCATTGCATTTAATATCTTCATAAAATAAAATATGCATATTTCCTTAGTATTTACCAAGAAAGATGATACTTATAATTATGCAGACATCATTATATCTGTAAAGTAATTCTGATGTGATATTTAAATATTTGATTTAAAATGATGTCACAAACTTATGTTCACAAGTTAAAAATTAGAATTTTACATACAGATGGAATATTTCTAAAAATTGTCATTTGACATACCTCTGAAACATCAAGACACTGTTTCCACAGAAAAATATTGACTTTTACTACTCTAAAACTAGCCATGTTAACAAGAAGTAAATGTCATGATTATTTTCTGAAATAATTAATTGATGAAATACTGTCTAATAATTTGGGTATTATTTTCCTTTGATATGTGTACAATTATGGAAGATTGGATATTAGGATGACTAGATTAATTATAAAACTTATTCTAAAATTCCTTTTCATACAAATCTCATAAATGTTTGTTTGAAAAACTTCATTATTGATTGGTTGCATCCTTGAATCTCAAGGTTCCCCTCACTGGGAGAAAACATTTTGATAAATGTTTAATAAAATCATATCTTTACTCTGTTGTAACTTCTGACTTATTCTGGATGCAATAGATACATTAATAGCTAATCTTTTACTATTTTTTGTTTAAATAATTCTAGTTATCCCACAGATTAGGTAAAAATTTTGTGTTTTTTTGTTTTTGTAGATTGATGATAAAATTTAAGAACTAAAATGCAAATTAGTATAACAGGTTACTATAATATATTAAAAAAACAAATAGACAAATATATGGTATGAGAAGTTGGTTCAAGGGAAATTATACACAACGATATAAAGGATTAAATAATTAAATAAAATTTCTTTAAGTCAAATGAATTAATATAGCTGTTACATAGGAAGTGAGTATAACCTTATTTTCAGTGCGTGTAATAAGGCAGATGGATATGAGTTTCCCCCATAACTGTAAAATGGTGAGTGAAAAGTTTTAATTAAAGCAGAGTGATTCAACAAGAAAATAATTTTCTTGTTTAAAAAGCAGTTACAACCAACAGACTTTTTTCTAGTTAAATTATATAAAAATGTTTCCTTACTAAAATAGTCTATCATTCAAAATATTAATGTAGTAATGCCAAAATTTTAAGAAAAGGTTACTGCTGGATCTAGTGAGTGTGTGTGCTTTATGTGTCGTATGTGACAAATTAGCTTCATTTATTTTTAAAGGGTCCCCAAAAGGCTGGAACATCACACACATTACTTTGATATATAAATTGGGATTATGACATATTAATGTCTAATCTGATAAGAAAAATGAGTGATACCAAGATATCACTCAAATATACACATCAAGGACCTAGGAATATATGTATGCATTTTAATGTCAAATCTAGGAAAGTATTCCCATTTAGATGACATAAAATTAGGTGGAAAACATTTGTTACGTGCTAAGTTTAGTCTGTTCTTTAATAACATAGCATGATTCAAACTATCATCGAACATAAGATCTGTTAAAATTAAGGGAAATATTTCAAAATCAGTCTGCAATTTGGGTTTGGCAAACATTTAGACATAATGTTGAGGGAGTTTTTAGAGGGGAACTGTGACAGATCTGGTTTTTGCTTAGAAGATTATCACATCCTCTGATTCTTCTCTTTCTTAATTGTACTTCAACAAGCAAGAAACAGTATAATAAAAGGAAAATATGTAAAAGAAAGGAAAATGCGTCTTACTGAATTTAATAATTAACCTTGTTGACATAAACATAAAAAGCAAACTTCACTTTTCAAGGCCCACTCATGAAGAATTTTCTCATTAATAAAACACTGACTACATTTAAGCTATAAAATTTTCACATATAACACTAAAAGAGTAATGTACCATGTTTCTGTCTCCAAATTTATGTAATTTGTTTTAAATTTAGAGATCCTTTATATCTTATGGTTATTCTTTACCAGTTCAGATATTTATGTACCTCTATATATTCATATAGAGTTATAGATTTTATATGCATGTGTTATTAGAAGTCACAAAACTATGTAAAACTATGTAAAATAAAACTTTGTGTGAATTATATGATTGAAGAACTTCATTTAAAATAATAATTTTCAATTACATATTTTACACCACAGAATGTACAGACACACCCAGTGTTTTTTTTTTTTTCCTAACAACAGATACAGGTGAATTTATAGATCCTTTATAAAATCTTTAAATGATTCTAAATTCAAAGCCATAGAAATAGAATCGAAATAATGTAGATTGTTAGATATTTTGATAGTACATGTTCAGTGCTCCTCTGATAACATCGACAGCTATATCTTTGGCATTGAAAATCAGTACGAGTTCTTGACAAAATTTTGCAGCTTAGAGCTTCATTTTCTTTTAAACAAGGAAAAACAGGGTTGAATAAGATACAAAAACTGGAAGGAACGATTAATAATTATTTTTTTCTTAGTAAGTTTATCTTTGGGACCCTGAATTACCTTTTACTTTATTATATGATGTGGACTGTATGAATCCATTTAAAAACCAACTAAGTTGTATCACATTTTAGGAAAATTATATAATATAATATATATATTTTATATTTATTTAGAAGCTTTGAAATAGTACAGTAAACACTTTGCAACACGATGTATAAACTACAGAATGTCTTTGATATTTTGTGGGTCTTCAGAATACAACATTTTTTATAACCCACAGGTGAAAAGAACATAATCACAATCTCTCTTGTAAAGTTGGAATAGTTTGGGGAACACTTGATCACACAAAAATAATATAAAACAGTCAAGTTTAAAACAGTGATATTGCATTTATAATGCACAAATTTCCTTTATCTTTATAACTGGCTTCTCGTGGTGAATATAAACATCTAAAGGGCTCAGTGACATTTGGAGAGAGAAAGATATATAGTGCTGTAAACAGGCACACACTGATCGGAGAGGCAAAATCAGTTGCCTAAAGTTTCTACAGTTCTGCACATTTCAACTCATTTCTCAGGCCTGCTGAGAGCAATTAGGTCCTATAATTGGCCGTAATGACTCCGCTGGCAATCTAATACTCAGTTACACACAACTAACTGGATGGCCAAGATAATGAAGTTGAAAAGTTGATGCTTTTGTTGGTCGACTTTGTGCAAATCATGCTGCTTCAGGTAAGTCCTGTAGAATTGACTAGCATATCCTTTTCCGTGCTGTGAAAAAGAAAAGAAAAATACTCTAAGAGAAACAGCCTGACTGTTGGTGTTTAGAATTGCACAGTATTGTAAAAGAAGCAAATACAGCTGGAAACAAGTTGTATCCCCCTACCAGACCCAGGTAGTGTGTCACCTTGGCTTCTAATAGCCACAGTCATTCTGTTGTTTGGGTTTCTGAAAATGACAATTTTGACATTTATACAAATCAGTTTTGCATGGGAAACGTGAGCTTTATATACCAACCCTCAATTATGCGATTAACTTTTTAAAGTTATCTACAAAACAATCCCTACTTCACTATTTATGCACAATCAGAATAGAGGAAAAAATTGTGGTCCTTACATTTCTAGAACAAGTCTTTAGAATATCTATGATAAGTGGTTATATATTTAATTTAACAAGCTCTAAGTTAAATCTATTTATAATAGATTTATATATAGATTTATTAAATCTATTTATAATAGATTTATATATAAATCTATTAAATCTAAACCTATTAAATCTACATATAATAGGAGAAAACTGTACCAGGAAGTGTTCATGTAGTTAAAAATTAAAGGATGATTCACATTTTTGATGTTTATTTTATCTAATTTTTTTAGAATTATATAAAAACCAAATCTTTTTATGGCCTATAATTTTGTAAGGTAAATTTATCCCCTGAAAGGAATCAGTTTTCTTCTAAGGTGGGAATAGGCGAAGGGGAGAAAAAGATATTATTGAATGTGGCCCAGTCTTATAAAATGAATTATGAAGCAGGATGTCCAGATTCAATCATTCAGAATTTATGATCTTAAGTATTTAATTTATAATGATAAAGGATACTTCTTCCCACTTATTCATAATCTTTGTGATATTTGACCATGAGCACAATGAGAACAGAGACTGCATCTCCTAGATCAGTGTCTGGGACATAAGAGATGTATAATAAAAATGAGCTAAAAATCAAGATGGTTCAATTGTGATTAAAAAACACATATATGTGTATCTCATTAAAAAATAAGTACAACATTAAGTAGCATAACTGAATTGTTTCAAACTGGTGAAAAGTTACTTTTTTTGTTGTTTTCTACGAATGTAAGAACATGCTGATGAGTTCACTTCCTCTCCTACGGTATTTCCACTCATTTCAAGTAGATTTTCTAGTTATATATTTTTTTAATTTATTTTCCCTGATTCTCTCATTTATTTTTCCTCACAAACTCAGTTTCTGACCAGACCATCAAGCATTTCTTCATTAGTTCACCTTTTAGCAAAAATACATCAATTAAAATTGTAAAAATCAGGTACCACCACTGACAGAAATCAAAGTGAAAATGGTAGCTATTATAACTTACCTGGTCATAATGCTACAAAGAGTATTCTATTATATAAGCAAATAGAAACTTCACTCTTTTAAAAGAATAGAATCTTATTTTCCTATGCCTTTGAATTCAAATTCTCTGCTTCATGATAAACTTTATAAATATGAATGATTTACATTTTGTTTATGTCAATCAGGATTTAAAATTCTCAAGTAAATTAAAATATTTAGCCATCACAGAAACTCGGGTTTATAAAATGAATTGGAACAAATAATTATAGTGATCAAATAACGTATTGTCTAAACTGCACAATTGTGTAGCTGAAAGGGAGCATTATTAATAACTACACAAGGTGTAATCTTGCACTTTTCTGGACAACCCAGAAAATATCATCATCTTACAAATAATATAATTTTTTTCAAAATAAGTTGGAGATATTACTTACAGTTTGAAGTTTTTCTTAAACAGTATAAATCAGAAACTACTGATTTTTAGGAAACATTCTACTAGTTCAAAATAAAAAAGAAACTCAGTAATGACCTATACTCAACCTATAAACTAACTCATTATGTGAAAAAAATGAATACACTGAAAAGCTACTTCTTAGTGTAAATGCAGAGATTAGTCAACCTAACACACGTTTAAATGAGTAAAATATTTCTAATTAGGTTAAAAGATTACTTATAGGGGGCTTCCCTGGTGGCGCAGTGGTTGAGAGTCCACCTGCCGATGCAGGGGACACGGGTTCGTGCCCTGGTCCGGGAAGATCTCACATGCCATGGAGCGGCTGGGCCCGTGAGCCATGGCCACTGAGCCTGCGCGTCCGGAGCCTGTGCTCCGCAACGGGAGAGGCCACAACAGTGAGAGGCCCGCGTACCACAAAAAAAAAAAAAAAAAAAAAAAAAAAAAAAAAAAAAAGATTACTTATAAAATAAGTTATTAGCCTAGATATTATACGTTCATTTGATTTAATTAGGATACAGAAAGAAATCGTGTTATTAAAGTGGTTCACTGTTACAAGAACACAGATGTTTAGCATATAATATACTCAATATCTGAAATATAAACACAAGCTTAAAAGGTATATTTTATTACTGCTTAGGCTTACATGTGTGCTGCTTTTATTTAAATTGCACCTATTTCAGTAGTTCTCCGAATAATATAATCACCTTTCGTTACATTTACCTCTTCCCATCTATCTGTTAATTCAGGAATGCAAATCTGAATAGGACAAGTGTAAGGGCTGAAGTTGAAGGTCAGAACAAATTAGAATAGAGAGGGAAGATTTCCTTTATTTCAAAAGCTAATTTCCCGAATGTTAAGGATTGCTAGACAAGCTAGAGAAGATAAAATATATTATTACTAAAGTTACAGTCATATACATTTTGTTTCAAGGCTTTTTTTTTTTTTTTTTTTTTTGTCCCACAGGCCTAGCCATTCCGCGGCATGTGGGATCTTCCCGGACCGGGGCACGAACACTTGTCCCCTACATCGCAGACTCTCAACCACTGCACCACCAGGGAAGCCCCCTGTTTCAAGGTTTTTAAAAGGTGAGTCTGAATACTGAAAAATCATTGTTCTTTGGGGGATATATGGGTTAATGTTGGAAGTAGGACACGTATATAAGAGACAAATTGACGCTATTACATTTTAGAGTCCGTACCAAGGACAATTATTCTACAGTATTAACGATTATGGTCATGCATTTGTTAAGCATTTCAGGCTAGAGAGTATGGGTCAAATACATTGAATCTTCATGCTTTCTGTTGTATTCTGTATATGTTTTGGAATTATCAAAGCATAGTTGGAGAATTTCTGCTTTTTCTTTTCATTTCGCAGATGCATTTTTCCTTAGCTATTCATCAGCATGTATAGGGATTTGGTTACTTGATATGAATAAAATATTTTATTTTAATTCAAGTCAAAAGTAATAGAAAAAGGACTATTAGCATTCCTTTTTTTATAACTATGTCAATTCTTCCTTAATTATATGTTTTAAAAAAGCTGTACTTATAAGTATTTACAAAATATATATATTTTGTAGAATTACACATATTTACTTTAAAAATTCAAAAATAAAATAAAATTCATTAAAAATTTAAAATTCAAACAGCACAGAAAAAGCCAAATAAGAATAAAAGCACTCAAAAATACCCCAAAAATGATAACTGCTGCTAACAACTTTGTGACTATCTTTCCAGATACTGTGATTCCAGATTACTGGAATTTTAATTAATTAATTAATTTGTTTGTTTGTTTTTACCTCTATTTATTCATTCAATGCATTTATTCTTCAAAGTGAGTCATATAAATGTTACATTTAACACATTTATCTTACTGCCTAAACTACAGATGAAAAATTACTATTAATGGAGAAGAGATTCAAATATCTACCTTTTATAATTTAGCATATATATGTGTGTATATATTTAACATGTATATGTATGTATATTTTCAGCATGTACATACTATTTTAATGAAAGTTCCATGATGCATATTTTTCCTTATACTGTGGAATCGTGTTACTGCCTTTGGTAATTTGTAAAATCTGATATTAAACTGTTGGACATTTAAAAATTCTGATGAATGACTTAAGAAGACTGCCTGTAAATATGTATGTTGCAAAATAAAATTGAAAAACATCACCAGCGATATTCTATTTCTTCAACATACTATAGTTTACTAAAAATCTGGTGAAAAATAATTTTGTATAATATATTAAAATGACAATTTAATCATTTGAATATTCACATTCCTCTACTTGCGTGGCAGGAAGCATAATACTCTTTATACTTTATGACAGCGTAAATCACAGAAGCTAAAGTAATAAATAAAGCTTATGAAGTGATCTAATCTATTTCTGCCACTGAAAGAAAGAACAGCCTTCAAATATCCCGGATGATGGAGACTCTCCACTACAGTGAAAAACTTCTAGAAGCTGAGATCAGTAAGCTACTCGGGAAGTCATTCAAATGTTTCCTGAGCCTCAGGGTCAGGACACTTCTTCATGTATAAAGTGAACCTACGGTACAAGAGTTTAAGCCCATTACCCCTTGTAGGAGTCAGAAACATCTACTCTCTGTTCCCTGTGTGAAAGCACATCATAAACTGAAAGATCATTTAAAAGTAAGCCCCATTAGAGATCTGTCCAGCGAATAATCAGTTCTTTTAACTTTCCTCTGTCTTATTCTTGAACCATTTTTGAAGATTCTCTTCAAATATGTCTCTAAAGAGTTTTTTTTCTGTTTAACCCTAAAGTGCTGAGATGAGCATAGTTGTGTTAACTATTAAAATGGGTCGCTGCTTTGTCTTTGATCTTCCCACTGGAACGCCCTTATATTTGCTTTTATTTTTTTAATATAGTTGTATCTTGTTCATATTGTAAATGTTTTCCTCCTCTCAAAAAATTACAAAAATATTTGAAATTAAGTATGTATATAATTTAAAAAATTACATGCTATGGTTTATTATGAATTATAAAGATTGAAAGCCTTCTGTTAGTATAATATAGATTGTCTTTCTGTCTAATAATTGTAGCTCAGAGCAATATAAACTTGCATTCTTATATTTATTTCATAACGTTCACAGCATCCTCATGTTAAATTTCCTTTCATCAAACAATATGCCTTTTTATTCTAGTTTGACAGTTAAGAGATTATAGAATATATCTAGAAAGCAAGAGTTCATTTGAAGGAGGTGATTCCCATTTGTAAACTTGATTAGTTTTTTAGAAAGGAAACTTTTTGAAATAAATGACTCAAATAAGACTTCAGACCACTCACCTAAGAAATACATCGTAAAGCCAAGTGTTTATTTTTAGTTTAGTCTATATATGTATGCAATGCTTACAACATAATTTGCAATTATTAAATGCCTATTAAATTAAAAGATAAATCCATGGGTATTTTAAGGGATAAGAAATCGGTAAGTGTAGTTTTGTGGATTAGAAATGTACATCAATAAATGCATCCTTTCTAAGATAGGAGACAAACATATTGAGCATAATATTCTCTTTATAGACATTTTAGCTCTAGAAATTCTGGCACCCCTAAGTGCCAGAACGTAGTTACCAAAACTGCTATTTTTTAGTTGTGATAGAGACTGTATATGAACTTGAGGTCACAAAATAGAAATGAATTGGACTTCATTTGCTTACTAAGAATGGTGTGGGCAAAGACAGAATTAATTTCATAAGCTGCAAGCTACCCTTGAGATCAAGCAGTGTTCATGCACTGTGCAAAGCCCTATATGTACCACCTGTGAAAATTACAGTATTTAGTATTACAAATGGAGCTTATTTTTAAACCACATTTTGTTGTTAGTTAAAAGACTTCATAGCCTTGAAAATAGGGGCTTCTATCTGTCTACAAGTAGAATCCAAAAGTATGGCAGAATACCATTACCTTCACATAGCTTTGTTTGAGCAAGTGAGTCTCCCCAAACATCATGAATTTCTTGTAGATAGAAAATCCATAGGCTTTTAGAAATTTCTATATACTTGTATGTGTTTGTGTGTATGTGAATATGTGTGATTTAAAACTACCTTCTTATTAAGGCAATAGTACATTCACCAAGAAATATCTACTCTATGGGTTACTGCAACCTTGTCAACTACCATTAATATATATATTTTTAACATTTTTATTGGAGTATAATTGCTTTACAGTGTTGTGTTAGTTTCTGCTGTATAACAAAGTGAATCAGCTATATGTGTACATATATCCCCATATCCCCTCCCTCTTGCATCTCCCTCCCACCCTCCCTATCCCACCCCTCGAAGTGGTCACAAAGCACTGAGCTGATCTCCCTGTGCTATGTATTAACAGGGTAGGTGTAATTACAGTAACTCAATTTTGTTTGGTTTAAAAATCTTTGTCTCTAATTAATTACTTTAATTAAGAGTGCTTTAAAATCTACAATAAAAACCAGTGATAGTATATTAACTCCTTTAATTAGACAATATACTTTGATTATTATCATTACCTGAATTGATTTAAGCAAGATATCAAAAAACACATGGTAATCATCTAGACACAAAAATTGTCAATATTCTAAATATCTTTTTAAATGCTAAAGAAATAAACTTTTATATTAAAATATTTGTTTAAAAAAACTTAGCATGACAATGTACTTGCATTTTATAGATTGAATGGATGTATTCCAAACTTACCTAGAAATGTCAAAAATTATGCCTTGAAAGCTTAACAAATTTTTCCTGAGGGCGAAAAAAGTAATAGGACATGACCCTACCAAGAACACTTTGGTCACCATCCAGGCTCTCTTTGACAAACAAAACCCCCTTGCCTGAATGGTATCTTAAAATCAAGTCTGGAGACTGAATTCTTTTTAAATGCTCCGCCCCTACATTGGCATATATTTAGGAAATGGAACTCTGTAACACATATTGCTCTCCATGTTTATAATATCATTGAAAAAATTTCTGGAATTCTTTACCATAATGCACTAAAATGTGGAAACTTATTTTTTCCACAACTATTTGAAAATTGCATTCTTTAGCTGGCAATAAAGAAATACCCTTGAAACTTCTTTTGAAGAAAATCCACTCAATTAACTCTTACTTTAATAATGACAAAAGATCTTTCATTTAACTTAGACAAATACCATGATTATGTGTCTCTACATTCTAACAAGACATCCATATGCTTCTTTAAAGAATAAATGGTTCCTTTTTTTTTCTTTGAGAATTATGGAGCTGATATTTACTGACATTTAGATTCTTATATTTCTAGTAGTTTCCTTCAAAACAATATTATAAGGAGATCAAATTAGTTACTTCCCTGTAAGGTTGAAATTAGCATTAATTTTCCAAGTAAAGGTTTGGAAAATTCCTGCAAGGCATTAGTTATTCCTCTAAGTATAGGGATGTTATACCTGTTTAGACTTATTTGCAACAAACAACATCACTGTATCACAATATTAAACCAACTACTAGTGACATGCACAACTTTGTCTTCTATATGAAAACCAAGCAGAGAAATTCCAGCAATGAAAGATAGGGAAAACTTAAGAATAAATACATAAGATCTTCATTTAAAAAATACATAGCCAT
The DNA here is from genome assembly GCF_964374135.1 of Grampus griseus. Taxonomy (NCBI): domain Eukaryota; kingdom Metazoa; phylum Chordata; class Mammalia; order Artiodactyla; family Delphinidae; genus Grampus; species Grampus griseus. The sequence goes on along the minus strand of NC_138997.1, from coordinate 134,234,561 downwards.
GTATCTAATTTATTAACCACTAATAGCCTACTTAAATAGTGATAAGATTTCAAAATAATTCAACTAACACTTTAGATAACTAAGCCATGAAAATAAGTGGAAAATCTTCTGGGCTGGTAAATAAAATACTAATAGCACAATTTTTACAAGGTTATTTTCAAAAAAGAGACACAACACACATGACTTAGAAACAGAGTGTAGAAGTATGGCTATTTATTTAATATACTTGATGATCTAACTTCCCCTAAAATCATTCAGTTGCTTCTATGTCAAAGCAAATAGCAGATTAATAACAGGAACTGCAGGCTCAGAAGGGTTGAAATCTGACTCACTGAAAAGTGAAAGCTAACCACTGGTTTTCTGTATCTAGAAAAACATCCCCACACTAAACAGGTTAGGAACCCAAGACTACAGGTGCCAATAACTTCTTAAGCAGAGTTGCCAGATAAAATACAGGGTGTCCAGTTACAGTTGAATTTCAGATAAACAGTGAATAATTAGTTAGTATACATACCCCCCATGCAACATTTGGGTGTCATGTATTTTTATTTGTTAGATCTGCCAACCATATCCTCAAGATATCAGCTACATGATAGCACAGATGATACTAGTTACCACTGAGGAGAATGTTATGCTGTTTTTCCTAGAAAAATATTACACTATATTCTCTAATTAATTTGTAGAACTGTAGTTCATATAATATATTTTGTACATATTTCCATGTAAAATGATTTTAAAATTAAGATGTAAGAATTCAAAAGGAGATAAAATATAAAAAATCAGTTATCTATTATCATAGATGAACACAATCTTGTCATTTAAATTTTTTTGTATTATAATTAAATTTTAACCTTGATTTCAATTGAAGTATTTGTTTTTGTGAGGTAGATATAGCATATTTGATAAAATGTCCTTTCTTCTTTGCATAAGAACCATACTTTTTAATTATTTATTCTAAAATTTAAATCTAAATATACATTCTAATTTTAGTTCTATTCTAGAAACTCATTAAACTACCTCCCTCTTGGCCCTTCAATTTAATCTAGAATCAGATAATTAGAGATTTGAAAACCGATAAGCAGTGAATCAAACTCAGATTTAAAAACATCACAAAAATGCGAATTTGTTAAAATAAGATCACTACCATGCTTGTTAAACATTAAAAATCATTTTAGTTATGTTCTAATTAAATGACAAGAGTTAAATCCTTACACAGTTATATTACATTCCATAACTTTAAACTTTGTGTTTGATTAGGGTTTTTCCTAATTACTGCAAATATTTAACCACCTAATAAAGTCAATAAAAGTCATGTTATACATTTACTATTTATGAAAAGTATCACAATAAATCTAGGAAAAAGTTCAAGTTTTAAATAATTAACCTGTTAAGGCCAGTATTTGTTTAAATAATTAACCAGGTTAAATAGTATTGACAATGTATATTTATATATAACATATCTACAACATTATTAAAATATGACTAAAGTACCTACATGTCTCGTAATAAAATTCTCACAGAACAAAATAAAAATGTTGTATCCTCGTTTTAAAAAAAGTATCTGAGATACTCTTTAGTTGCCACAATGCCATAAAGAAAAATCTGAAAATAACTTGTGCAATACTGATGATAAACAAAAATACCAAAGGCTTAAAAACTGTTACATGAAAACCCCAGGAACCCAAAGGAAAGCCAGATAAATTACGTCTAGCCCTGGTTATCCCGTATTACAACAGTCTCCTGCTTATACTCATATCTACAGTGGATCCCACTTTATGTTCATGTATAAGATTACCTCATTTTTACTTAATGTTTATGTATATGTTTGCGAATTATATGCGACAGACAACTGAAAAGAAATAGACTGTGAAATTAGCAGTTGGTGATATTGAAATATGAGGATTAAGGAGTTATTAAAGAGAAAGCAATCATTCAGAAAAAAAATAAATAAATAAAAAATAAAAGAGCTAGTAGCAGTATATGTAAGGCCAGAATAAAAGAACATGAAAATCAAGGAAGGTTGAAAAATGATGAAATCCAGGAGAGTGTATGTTAGGAGTGGAAATGGTTAGGTTTTGGGGGGTTGTTTGTTTGTTTGTTTTGCCATTCAGAGATTACTATAATTATATTAATTTATGTAAATTGGGAAGATGCCTAAATAACTAAGGAGAAAAAGAAATGCACTCGCTTCCTTGGTTTCAGGGTGGTTCATTTATTGATTAATTGATGTAGTCTAATATGGCTTTATGGGTATTTACTTTGCTCCAGACAAAGTTCTGGGATTTGAGACTGTAAAATGAATACACATGGATTCTTCCCTAAAAGATCTACCAGTCCAATAGGCTAACAATTGTTTTATAGGATAGTTTAACAATAGCAATTACATATAACATCTATAAGAAGTTACAAGAAGATTGGATATATCTCTTTGTCTGGGAAGGTTTCCCATTAAAGGTAAAAGGAGTTGAATCTTGATGGATGAGTAGATGGCCAAGCAGCCGGGGTGGGAGTGGTTTTTCCAATGAGAGAGCATTCCAGAGGGAGAATGGAATGTCAAAGTGCAAGGGCCTGGGAAAAACAGTGTATCAAGAAGCCTACAATCACTGAATGGCATGAAACTAAAAAATGTAGGCAGGGTTTAAACAAAAAACTTTTAAAGCTAATAACAGCGTGAACGTTATTGCAGCCGAAACAGAAAGCCTCTCAAGATTTTTAAAGAGGAACATATTAAAGTCAAATGTCTATGAATATAAATAAATTCTCTAATTATTTGACAGTGGAAGCCAGACAGAGAAGTAGAGGGGTTTTCATTAATTTTTGTGAATTAGGAAGAAATGACTGGGTTCGGGGAATGCAAAAAAGAAAGTACGCCTGTGTCTTCTCACAGAGCCCAGCCGAGGATCCAGGGTTTATACTTTACACATCTGGAAATAGTTTGCATTCCATCACCCTAAATCTTCCAAAAGTGACAAAGTGTTCTGCAGTCAGAATGACTGCCTGGATGTTTTGTGGTTGATAACTCAATTCTAAGATAATTGTGACAGAAAAAAAGCAGTGATATGAGCTGCTCAAGGAAGTGATTCTATCCCATTGTCTCAAGCCTCAGGTTCTGTCAGCAGCAATTAAAGCCAGGAACCCGTAGAAAAGATGGGACATTTTTTTCCACAGATTTTAACAAAGAAAAATAAGGCATATAATGATCACAAATATTAAATACACTGTATAAGATTTATATATGATTTATGTAAGATTTTTATATGAATTTTTTTTTAAAATAAAATACTGCTTCAGGGTTTATTTTTTTCACAGAGAGACCCTCACAAGTAAATCTCACCCTAGGAACATCTGGTCTGCAACTCACAGAAATGGTGAAGACACAGGGACAAATTTAATCATGGCATTTAAAATAACGTATTTAAAGTGATTAAATGTCACATACATTTGATCAAATCTTTCCTATCCAAAAATAACTCCCGTTGTATCTCGATCTACTAGTATTTTCAGTTATCATCTTCCCTAGTATCTACTTTTCACTTCTAAAAATCTTAATTTAAAAAAGAAAGCATACTTGTTTTCTACACTGTCTCACAATTAATTGTGAGATTGGGGATGCAATCTTCTCCCAATCATGCAGTCTCAAGACCTGAGAACCATCCTTGATAACTACTTTCTTTGCCTTTTATTCTTACATTTATAATTCTAATACTATAATTTTTTTTCAGAACGTCTCTGATCCTTCCCCTATCATTCTCCATCGGGCCTTTATTACCACAAAGATTGACAACGGCAGTAATGCTCTGCTAGTAAACCAAAAACAAAAATTAAACCCCATGTAACAAATCCTTACTGACTTTCTTCTAAATAGTCATAAAGATAAAAAGAAATAAGCACATATAATGCATGGAACTGGGCACTGGAACTTAGTTGTTAGGCCTCTTGTTTTCTAGGCAAAATCATGATACCTATGCAGAACTGATGGGAAGGTAGAAGACAGAAAACAGAGAATCATAAAATCAAGAGAATTACACCTGAGAGAGTTCAGTGAATAAGGCATAAACAAAAAAGTAAAGTTTGGGCAGTTTTTCAGGCGTTTCTCAAAAGGGCTTGTGACATCATTTGCTAGTTCTTTCTGACTGTGAAAGACAAAAATACAAAAATATAAATATAAGGGTAACTGAAAGAGTTTATCAGATAATAGGGTTTTAGGGAAGAAAAAGGAGGCAGGAAAATCTTTGGGCTTCTGCGTGTGAAGACTGATTTATGGCAGACATAGATATCTTTGGTATATCTTATAGAAAAACCCAATTTTCCACACTAATAGACTCTTTACATTTACTTTTTGTGATAATTTTAGGGCATTTGTGTCTCTCACACAGGGATATCAGAACTCTTTGGAGTAACAATATCTTGCCTAAGGCCAGAATTTATCTAAAGGGTTAGTACAATTGTCAAAATGTAGGTTAAGTCAAATTGGATATGGACATCTATTTGTATCACTTTAAAAAATTTTTGACCTGAAGAAATAGTCTTTATTTTTCTACAATCATCAAATATAATATGCTGCTTTCTATAGGAAATAAAAATCAGTTGTTTCAAAAAAGAGTATTCTTTATCAGTTTATTTTTACTGTTTATTGCTCATAATCAAATATCTCCACTCATTGGACAAGTAAAATAATGAGAATACGAAATGTTTAAAGTTATAATCATGCTTCGTGACTAACATCTTATAAAACAAATAAAGCTTAGTCTTTACTGGGCATTATAACTTTGGTTCTCATCTATCCGTTTCATTAGTTTCACAGATGAAAAAGAAAAATAGGGATACTGTACTTTTAAAGCATATGTATTATGTGAAAGGATATACACTGCAGATGTAAAATAGTGATATATCATGAAAAGAACATTTGGAGTCTGATTTTTCTCTGGGAGTAAAAGAAAGCATAATTAGTTCTATTTAAACCCAGAATTTAAATTTTCTCCATACTCAGGCTGATGTCATTGTTCCAATTTTAACTGAATATATGGTTGCCCTGAACACCTAATGAGTGCTTCCTTTGGGCCAAGCACTCACTGCTTTAAATATGTTAAATAATTTAATCTCCACAATGAGCTTTTGAGGATCTATGTCACAGATAAGGAAAATGAGTTACAGGAAGATTAAAGAAATTACAGAGGTCACACAGCTAGTAACTGGCTGGATCAGTATTTGAACCATGGCAGATTGGCAGATTGGCTCTATAACTGGAGCGCTTAACTACACATAACTTCTCTGATGTGAGGACCAGTATAGAGACCCACTCTTGTAATTCTGCAGCAGGCTATGTGTCCAAAGGAAGTACATGCATACTTTGAGAACAAAATCAGAAAACGATGTCTTGTGAAATTAAATGTTCCAAGCTATCGTAAAGTCAAAATGAATAAAATTAGTAATGCTTAGGAAAACCTATCCTGAAAATAATGACTAGAGTCTTTTTTAAATATTTACTAAGGACACCACAATCCAAGTAGGTGAGCAGGTGGTACTCCACATACATCATAAAGGAAGAGGAAAACTTTTCACTGGTATTGTAATATGTCCGAGGTTGGTTTCTTCATTTTTTTCAAAACCACTTCAAAGGAAGTTTGTATGAGGTATTATGAGGTATGGAGTGGAGAGATATCAATAATTGAAAATGCTTTTGCATGTTTCTAGCACGGCCCAGAGCAGATGACACTGAGATGACTTGATCCGAGTTGATTTGATCTGTGCAGGAGGTATAGTATCCTTATAGGATGAGGATGCCTGAGGCTTTGATCACTAGTAATGAAGTTGATCTGATGTCCTTTACACCTTCTCAACCAGAGTTCTCATAGTATTTCTATTTTTCCCCTGGATATCTCCAGGAGTATTTCAGTTGATTGTTATTACGTCTGTATTTTAAATTAAGATATTGATCCTATTTTCACATCAGTCTGTGATAAGAATCATTTTCCTATATGGCTGGCCTTGAGAACATTTACATAATCTAGATCTACGGCAGACAAAACTGAAGGCCACCATGCCTACAATATAGTATGTCTTCAATAATAAGTTTTCTTGAATGTGGGTCACACTGTTTTTGTCAGTAGCTTGGGAAGGTCAGTTTAAAACAGCTGGTTAAAAACCTTTTTACAGTTTCAAACTACCATAGCACTACTTTACAATAAAGAATAGTGTTATAAACAATAGGACCTATTGATATCTACCCCTCAGAATTAGAAAGCAGTTGAAATGTGAAAAACTTTAATAGATTTTTTAAAAGACATAGATTTAAAACGAATTTCAAAACAATATAATATACCCTTTGTAAATTATGTTAAATGCTTTTATTTAAAGCAAAGGTAATATTCCCCCATATTGGATTTTTTAGCACACCTTTTATAAGCATTAAGAAATCACAGTTCCTATGAAGAATTCCTACAAGGCAAGCAATTTAAGTTCTTAAGGATTATGTTTCTAGATTTCAAGGTCAATTTTAAGTCTGAGAGACGAAAATAAAATTATTCAATGTCAAGTATTTGCCTAAAAACAATTCTAAAGTAAGGCTGCATTAAAAAAAAACAAAACTTTCCCAGTCACATTTCAATAGAGTCAATATTTTGTTGTTATAATTTGAGAAATAATTATCTTCCCACCGTTTCATAATATAATTTAAAAATATAGATTTCTCAAATCCTTAGTTTTAATTCAACTTCAAAGGAGTTAAAATTCACTCCAGTTTATCAATAAAAGGCATTTCTACATTGTCCACTACCAAAAACCCCTTTGCCTATATAAAATTGAGTATATTTATATAATCATAAAATATTCTCAAACATTTCTAAAATTATTTACTATAATCTGAAATTCATAGAGCTTATTTCATGACCCTTAATTGATGAGAAGAACTATCACTTTGTAACACTGATTGTATATTTATGAAATTGTAGTGTGTCATTTCATCTTCTCATGCCTATAAAATAGGCACTCAGTAGTAGCTACTACTGTTCTTAAATCAAGCATTAATGTTTATCTAATACCATTCCCCCATTTGACTGTTTTCCCTTTCTTAAGTGCATGATTTATTCATGCCTCCACCCTTACCAAGCTAATGCTACATTTTAATTTACTCTCCAAAATATCAATCCAAGATATAATGATCATATATAGCCTATTTGCTATATCCTCCAAAATAATTAAGAAAGCACGTATCATCACTAGGTTTAAGGAAAGTAGGCCACTTGACCCTGAGTCACTAATGATAGCTGCTACAATTTTATTTGTAAGTCATTCCACAGTAACTGACACCAAGGATTTTCCTTAAAATTCAGCAGAGGATAATATGATACCAAAATGGAAAATTCTTATTATAAGAGAAATAAGCCAACTCAATAAAGAGAAGATTCAATATTTGATGAATATATTTAAAATATTTAAAATATCTTCATATAGATATTAAAATCTATAGTCATGTCTTTTATAAATTATTATATATAATATGAAGTCTTAAATCTTTAAGTTGTAATGCATACTTTTAATAGACATACTCTATGGTACTTATTGCATATATAAAATATACTAGACTTTTTCATACTCAGCTTTTGCACTATATATATTTTCCCAAATTTCCTTCTAAAACTAGGATTTTTAAATTTCTGTTCCTAGACATTTAATCATCCATTGCAATTCAGTGTGTGAGAGGGAAAAAAAGGATTTAGGAAGCCAAATGTTTCCTTCCCCAAATTCCAAAATATGAAAGATAAGAAGTCATCTGTGTAGAAACAGGAAGGAAAGGAAATATATAAAAATCCAAGCTTTCTCAATTGCCTTTCCTTTTCCCCTAGTAAAACTGAGCCCCATCCTTCACTCCTTTAAACCAGACCCAGTATTAGAAAAGCATTCTGTGGGAATACATCACAGGGCTAGAAAGTGCTATTCCGCCAAATTACAATTGGCGTATGCATACGTTTGTAGTTTGTAAAGCTTTCTAGGTAATGTGCTTCCATTTCTCTTAGGAGCAAATACCAATGTCAAGGTCAGAATATTTATCTGTGAAATATTTGTTTAAACACTTAACATTTGTTTGGTCACCTCTCCCCTTTTCTTCTTAATTCACAGTCCCTCAATCCTTTAGAGTCTCTTCAGATAGGTTATTTTCCACAATGTTAATCTCTTTATTCAGAGTCTCCTTTAAGCACCATAGTCTCCAGTTTGCCACAATCCTCTAATCTAGGCTCAAAGAAATGCGAAATAGACGCATTTCAATTTTTCTACTCTTTTGTTATAATCTGGTATTCAAATCAACATATTTAAGTATTTGTTTCTGTAAAACACCACTAAGTTAACAGAAGATTATGTTTCAATCAAAGAGAAGATATAATGACAAGTATCAAGCATTTCTGAAATACTAGACATGATAAGAACTCCAAAGATAGTAACAGAAATCATATCCAAGGAGAAACATCCTAACTAAATTATCTTTTTAAGCTTACACACTGATATGTTTTAGCTATGATATTTGCTTTCCCTATATTATCAGAGAGACTAACCAGCTATTACATTTTAGTTAAACTCAAATATATTGCATTAGTTCATTTATTCAAACTATATAAATTTTAAAAACCAGAAAAATTAATCTTTGGTTAGAGCCCAGGACAGTGGTAACACTTTGGGTGGTAGTAACTGAAAGGGGACAGAATGGTGGACTTTTTGAGATACTAGTAATGTTTTGGCTACTGGACACAGTACCCAGTTAGTGTGGTCACTGATTACACAGGTGTGCTCCTTTTGTGAAAATTTCTTGAGTTATACGTTTGTGATTTTTGTACTTGTCTATATGCATACTGTACATCAATCAAAAGTTTTAAAATAAAAAATAAAAGTGCGTTGCTATCAACAAACCTTATTTTAATCATGAATCAAATTAATTGTAAATGTAAATAATAGTTATGAGAAAATTATGGAAATTTGAACAACAGCCAATCAACGATAGCAAGAAAATTTTTTTAGGAGGAATATTATTCCTGTGGTTATGTTCAACTTTACCTTTAATAAATATGCTGAAATATTAATGAATTAAACAGTAGGGTTTCTGGGTTTGCTTTAAAAATATGAAAGAAGAGGAAGTGTATTAGGTTTTGGATGAAACAAATTTGTCAAGAATTGATAATTGTTTAAGTGGAGAGTTTGGTAAACTATTCTCTTTTTTGAATAAGCTTGAAATTATCCATCATTTAAAAAATGTTTAAAAATATAACTTAGTAGAATGTATGTGCTGTACATAATATCATTCCCTATTACCATTGTTCTTACCAAAAAGATTGAGGTAATTCAAGAATCAATATATATTCACCAAAACAGATCTAGATTTCATGACCTCCAATGTAATCATCTGATGAATAATTATATGGCAAGTAAACCTTAAAACCACACTACTAGTGACTAGCAAGGGGATTGGTTCTGGCATCAGATTTATTAATAGTGAAAGAAAAAGGTACAATTATTTTATACTAATTTTACAGGTCAGTTTCAAGGTTTTCTATATATTTTTTTAAGAATAAAATGATAGCAACTGTCAAACTATAATTTTAACTCTCCAATCTATGAACCTATTACTCCTACCACCATTTTGATTAAACCTACATGTGAAGTATTATATTTTAAACACACCATCAGGTGTACATCATCAAGACAACTTATTACATTTACTTTATCTACTGTTGCCATTTTTGACTCAGAACTTTTTACCAATATGTTGCCCTTTGAGACAAAGCCCGGTGATGTTTAGTTACGTATGAGAGAAGCTTTCTGCCCTGGCTATTTCTTTATCCAGGGTGATTCAAAATTTAACCCAGGAAATATATGTTTGATATTGATTTTATTTATGTATTACTTCTCGGCTTAGGACTTTTTTATTTTTCCAAACACTTATTTTGACAAAAACATTTACAGATATGCTTTTTATGGAATAATGTAGTAATTATCCAATTTTCAGCTGAAACATAGTTATTGGCATAAATATGAACCTTGGAACACTTGATGACAAACTAATGTCAATTTTCCAGTTTGTGTAAAATATACAATTAAATATCCAACACAAGTAATATTAGAATCTTGTGTAGGATTCCAGCTAACACCAACATTAAAAGAGAAAAAAAAGCCCTACTGATTACAACATTTTTACAAGCAGTAAAAATAATGTCTTCCTCATAATACAGAGATCTATTTCCTCTACAGTGTCATGGTTAATTTTGTTATATTATGCAATATGAACTCATCCTCAAAAAGTACAACCAGGACCCCAAAAAATAAAGGAACAACCAAAATTGATTGTATCACTTATCTGTTTCTCAAAAAGCACCATGTTATCATGTTAACAGCTTCCGATAATGAAATAGCCGTTAGTTAAATAAATTTACTCTTATGTTAAGCATAATCTCTGTCTGTTCTTTCTCTGGTAATTGATAGATATAATTAAAAATTAAACTAAATTAAAAACATAATGCTTCTCTATGGGTTGCAAATATGCACAACTCTATCCATACAACAGAATCATTAAAATAGAACACAGAAAATATATTTATAATCACTTGTTGAACTCAATGATTTAAAAACTCTTTGATAATTTAGACAACACTTAAGAGGACAGGTTATAAAAATTTTATTGAAATAAATTTCACATATAATCTTTTCAATCCCTACAGTTAAAAGAAATGTATCTCTAGGAAAAAGAATATGGTTAAGTGCCTAGACATAATTTATAAATATAATGTCATATACTATATCAATTAAAAAATCAGAAATAAAATCCTGATTTTTATCTGTAAATTTTCCAGCTTACAATTTGTTTTTATCCATGTCTTTTTGTATGTAATTATATTTTGGGGTTCAATCTTTCAAATCTTCTATACTGTCCCCACCTAAACTGATGTAGTTAATTAGAAATCACTAACACAGTAATTAGGGAGTCTTATTAGACCTAGATATAAAACTTCCAAGATTTTTATTATAATTTAGGAAACATTAAATGGACTCACATTATGCTGAGTTTAGTCCTGATTCAGTAGTATTATTTAATCTTGAACAATGAACCTTATAGTCCAAAACAGTTTCCAAGCTATATTGTCTAAATGATACTAATTCCTATTAAAAGGATTTCAGAAGACTCAGACTCACTCAAAAAAAGTCTGGCACGTTGAGTATTGAACAATGTTTAATAATATTTATAAGCAATTGAATTTGTATATTCCAGACTTATTTACAATATGTTTATAATTTGATGCATTTAAATTTTGACCCAAAATCTTCAGTATGATGAGGCAGGAAAAATTCCCAAGTAGATATTCCTTTTCACTGAATAATTCTATTTATATTTTAATTGATAATCTTCCTTTGTTAGGCTCACATGATGCACAAATGCTTATATGGATTTACTTCCAATGTACAAAAAAAGAAAGAGAATGAAAATGGTCTGTAATATAAAATGAGGTATATAAATATATTAACGTGCTAAATGTTGATTCAATAAAATGCAAAGTGTGCACAAAGTAAACTGCTTTATGTAGATGAAGAATCATTTACGAAGCAGTGTAAAACACTGAAAAAGATATAAATTACTTTAACCAATTGTCTTCTCTATATGACCTTAAATGTTTTATTTCACCATGTATCCATGAACTCAAAAATGTAATTAATAACATGTAAATAAATAACTCCTACCTGGGAACTAAATAAGAAATATAAGTGACCATAATGAAGAAAATGTATATATGTATATACATTAGCTTTATAAAAATGTGAAGGATGAGAGCTAAAGTATGAAAGCTTTATTAGTAAATAAAACATGTAAAAGATTGTTTTACAGACCTGGTAAGAAAGGGGGGCAATTAATATTCTAAGAGTGTTAAGAAATTAAAAAAAAATTTAATTCCCCCTTAGAATATGAGGTAAGACCCTTGAATAAATCAAAAGAAGTTTAAAATCTTAAAGTACTGAAAAACACCATCATATTTCACAAAACATCTTGGTTAGGTGTATTTCAATATTTTGAATGAGTTCAATATCTATCTTCCCTCATAAAACCTTGTAGGTACTATCTAGAGAGAAATACAACTAATTTAAAACATGTTTTTTTAATTGGAAGAAAAGAAGAGAGTTTGCCTAGAGATATCAAAAGCTGTGTGTAGATGTGTGTGTCAAGTAAAGTATGATGACAGTATTAAAGAAAGTTTGGGTGCTTTAAAAACACTCATTCGTCCATTAATTCATTTTCTATCACATAATTATTTTGCGTTTATAATATGCATGGCTGGGTAATGAGTCTAAATATGCCAAGGGAGTATTGGATATTAACTAGTTTCAATGCACCCAAAGGCACACATTTTAAATGATATGTGATAAGTCACAGAGAAGCACTGCTGTCTGAATAAGTAAAACACAAAGTGCCTACAGAAATTGCCAGATGTATAGATGTAAAATGAACAGTTCTGTTTCATATCTGCACCTCAGAAAGATTTTTATAGCTTTCATTTAAATCCTATTAGTTGAGGCAGACCATTGCTCAACAACTAAAGGAGAAGAAACAAGATAGTCTTATGATATCTCATTTATCTAGAGTATACAAAGGTTCCAGTCAGCTGCTGCACCATTTAACTGGAGTAATCCCATAAATTGTGAATAGATTACCATTTTTCAAAGAAGTGAAATATTGTAAAATTCAGTGAACATTTAATTCTAACAGTAGATATATGGAGAATATGAACTGGGATCAGGTTTTTTCTGATCCTGAGTTGTCATTTGTTTCTTGCTCACAGAGTTGATGTGAGTAAACTATTTTGATTACGAGAGATTAATTCATAATTACAGAATAAAAGAATTTAATGGAAAAATAGAAATACTGGTGTGATTCAAAAACCAGAGATTTGTCACAAAGAGATAAACTAAAAAAGTAAGAAAATTAGTTAGACTCACAAATCTAGAGGTATTCTTATAAAGACAAGTGAGAGAACAAAAATCTCAGAAATAGGATATTATTAAAAAAAAAAGTAGCACAACTTGGAGAAAAAGTGAACAGAAACAAACATATCTATCTATTAAAAAGGAAAAAATTACTGAAAAAGACGTCCGTTCATTTAGTAACATATGGACCTAACAGACAAAAATGTCAAAAGGCCACCTATAAAAATACCTTCTGTGGAATTTAATATTTGATAAAGTGATGCTATGCTTATGACATTAGAGGAATATACAAATTCCAGAGAAAACACTACACAGGGGTACATAAGTATGAGGGTAATCTGTACCAGTAAGAAAAGTCATTTTATTTTGAATACTGTATATGCTCCTATATATATTTCATAATTCGTTTGACTTCAACAAATTATGAAAACTTAGAGGGCCGACTAAGATAATGAAGGAATTGGAAGACGTGTGACTCAACAAAACACACTCTACGACTTCAAAAAAGTAAAAACTTGAAGTGTTAGGTAGAAATAATATAGATGCCAAAAAGAATGTTCCTAAAATGAGGGTTACTGAAAAGAAGTCAAAGTGTCAGCAGCATTTTAAATGCAATGTTTCAAAGTTCTGACATCTTTTCTTACGTTATGATATGTATGAGTTGGGTTGAAATTTCAAAAGGGCTCAAAAGTAGGCAAAAACAAAGTTAGGTCAGGAGACAGCTGCTTTTTTGACACACCTGGACTAGTCTAAATGTTGTATGCTATGAAAGCAGAATCAATTGTAACACTTTTCAATAAATGGTTTCCTACAGTCCTACGATTGTAGAAAATTTCATGGATTTAGGATTTAAAAATCATGATGTCCATGTAGGTTTTTTTCACTTTATTCAATATAATTTATTATTGTATGACCTTTTAAACAAATGAAAGAAAGATTTCACACATACATTTTAGATGAAATTTCATTGGCCATCTATCTTATGATTGTTTTCAATTCTTAGGGAATGACTAAGTTTTTGACAAGAAATCAACAGGTTTCCAAATAACAAATCCTCATACCTTTAGTACTGTATTGTTTAGGCGGATTTAAACTGAAAGATATGCTTGTTTCCAGACAAAAAAAATCTGAAGAGATAATGTTCAAAATGTGAAACCAAAATCATAAGCAAGAATGATTACAAAAATAATATTAAACATGTTGTTTTAACTTTTGGGCTTTTCTAAATTACATTAATGCTATAACTTTTACCAGTTATATTCTTGAACTTGAATTATTTTTATGATCTTTATTTTTTCAGACTATCTAGATGTTTTATGTATAACTTACTGTGTCAGTTGAAAGACTCAGTAATTTTAAATAACATGTCAGTAATTTTAAAGAAATTCTTGAATCCTGTATGAAAAATATAACTAGTTTTAAACTCCAGAGAATATTTTTATTTCATTTTAATAAGTGTTGAAAACAATTATTGATTTTTATTAAGACAAAGTATTTTCATATTTTTTATTACTTTAATAAAAATTAAAGCTAAATTTTAAAACATTTTAAGATAAATTTAAACACTATATTTTGACTATATGACCATGTTTAAATTTATTTCCTCCATCTTTCAGTGTATCCCTTTGGTCCTTATCAGAGTATTAGCAATATACAACATTATGACAAAAATAAGAGGAGGCATGCTTGTAAAGAGCTCATGACTAATGAGACAAGGTTTAAGAGATATGCTGAAAATTTCTCCTGATTAAAAAAATAAGTTCCATTCCATTAAATGCATTACGTATAGTCTTCATGGATCTTTTCTTATACATTAAAAAAAGAAGAAATATAATTGTATATAGGTATTTTTTTAGAAACACAAAGTACATTGTTTTTAATGTGCATACATGCACTTTTATGTAAAAGTTGTTTTCTTACAATTTTTAAGTTTAACCTTAGCAATCAGAGGTGTAGAAATGGAAAGTTCTTGGGTGTAGACAATGATCTCATTTGTATTATTAAGCGTATCACCATTTCCCTGTCATCATTTTATAAATGACAGTGGTAGCCTGATTAGGCTTTTTTTAGGGCTTTACAAAAATAACTAAATATACAGTTACTTTTCTTAACATCAAAATATTCATTATGTTCATTAAAAAACAAAATGCATGTTTAGCAAAAGAAAAACTGCTTCCTCAATAATTATTTAAACATTCTGATTTTAAATAAAGGTAATTAGTGCTAATTTTTAGCTTCTTTAATTACATAAGGGACGTGCTTTTCAATTTAGAAGATGAGAATATTTCCATTCCTGATGATAAATGATACACGTATTAACAACTACCACCATGTGAATTTGGGGGGCAAAATTGTCAGGAATGGAGGGTTTTGGTTTAGCTTATACAGTTAGATTAACCATAAAATTGACTATGACTATTAAATCAGAGCTAGGAAGTAATTTTAAAGATAACTGTGTGAGACTAAGATGACATTAAACACTAGAAGTTAAAAAAAAATTCAGACATGATTAAAGTTATATGAAGAACTGAGGAGAGTATAAATAAAAACAACAAAATGCTATTTTTCTGCTTCTTTTTCATCCCGTCCACACTTTATCCCAAACCCTAAATTTTGAGCAGTATGAGCTGAGCTGGCTAAAACAGAAGACGGAAATTGTTATTCAAAATTAATTAATTATAATACACATCGGGAATAATATGCAAACAAATCTTAATTTTCTTGGTAAAATAATAGATGCATTCTTTGATTTCTAGCAGCACATATATCTGATAACACATTTTATAATCCCTGAAATCAGGGATCTAAATGAAATACTAGATTATTAAAAAGTAGAGAAATTTGCGTTAAAATATATGTAGCATTAATATTTTTATCAACAAAAATTGTTACCATGATTCTTAAAATTAAACAGAAAAACTAGTCAGTAGAGAAAAGACATTTGTAGATGTTCAAAATTGCAGTTCTGTAATGTAAGTGAAATTTCCTCAAGGTTGGTACTCACTAAGAGTTAGAGGTTGAACTGATTTTTCACTATATTTGATGTAGATTTACCAGTTAATATATGCTAACAGGAAATATTTGTATTTATTTAGAAATACAAATTTGAATTACTCTGAATCATATGCCCTTTGAATTTTTACCTTGAAATTATTGATAATGTACTTCTATAATGTATATTATTACTTTAAGTGAAACACTACTGAGAATATGTTGTGTAAAATTTGGAAAAGCTTGGGTTTTGATAATAAGTAAAACTTTAAATCCAGAAAGAATGAATAAAATTTTAAATCCAGAATTTAGTTTGAGGGGCAAAGACTGAATCAGAGTCCTTATTTATTAAAATTTGATTTTTAGGCTACTTTAATAAATATATGCTAAAGAATCTCAAAGCATTGTTGTTTTTCAGAGTGGTTGTATAAAGTTATCCACTTCGAGACTATGGTCCCAATATCAAAAGAGCTGACTACAATTATCAATGTCTCAATGTTAGAAGAAGCTACTATTTTAGATAAATGAATAATATTGCTGTGTTGATATGCTTTCATCGTGTAGTTCCTCTGATTCGGATAAGCAACGTGTATCCATGCCAACATATTACTAAATCACGTAGAATGATCAAACTGATGGCTGCAATGATTTCTGAATTTAGCTTGTGTTTAATGTCATTGTGGGAAAAGGATGATTAAGTGATAATGCTGGTAAGCAATAAGAAAATGAGATCTCTCAGTGACTTAACTGTGAAGAGATGTTTTTCCACCTTAAGCCCTTCAAAACACATGGAAATCAAGTCAGCAGGTGAGCAGTATTCAAAGGAAATAGGAAGATCATTTGAAAAATGTTTTCAACAACATCAAAAATTATCCTTGATTGTAGCCAACCACCATGTCCTAACCCAGGAATTTGTCTTCTTGTTAAGTATATCCATTTTTCGATTGTAAAGTGCTGTCTGCATCCAAGAGTCACTTTTATCCTTGTTTCTGAAAACAACCTGAACTCTATTTTTACTAAGAAGAATGGCATGTTGAACTTTATTTCCTGAAAGGGAATACTTTGCTACAGCCTTTTACGGAATACTTACTCAAATATGGTGGTTTGTAAGGCGCTCGTGTATTAGACAGCAGTCCATCCAGCTCTTTCCTCTCCAGGGTGCTGTGAAGGGCCTTCTCTTTGCCGAAGGTGGAGAAGGACCTCTCCGCCCCAGGCTGGGCTTCTGGAGTTTCAAACACCTCAGTGTCTGGAACAGAGTCCATGCCAGGAACATGCAGATTGCTACGATAATCAGCAGCCTGGCGTCCATCAGAAGGGACAAATGAAGGCATCCAGCACCGATCTGAGTGGCCCAGGGCTTTACATTCCTCGGTGCAGTTGGAGAAGAGATCCATACCTGCGAGCAGAAAACACAGAAGCTATGGAGGAAGCCTTCACCAACATGACCAGCTACTTAGAAGTGAAAAGTTACAGGCAGCATAAAGAGCAATGGGGGAAGGTATCTTGACAAATTTTTCTTGTTTTAACCTGACAGGAGCCAAAAATCACTTTACATTATTTTATAAAGGGTAAGACTCTTGGCAAAGAGGCCTCTGAGATAGATGTTTCTAAACTACTCAGGATATCGGGGGGGGGGGGAAATGTTGGCTCTAAATTATTTAAATAACTAGAAAATAGTGAGAATGAATATTCTAAAAAATCTCTCGTGAAGTTCATAACAGAGAAAAAACCGAAGTGGAAAACCTTCGTCATCCATAATCTCTAATGATGTTAAGTCATCTGATATTTTTTTTCTTAGAGACAAAAAAGGAAGAAATATGGGAAGTACTAGTGATGACATTTAGATTATAAAATCTGGACATGAAATAAAAAGTGAAATTCAACAGAAACATGGCATACATACTGATACATCAGTAAATAACAAGAATAAAATAAGATTACATGACCGGCCAAGAGCATGCTTTCTTAGGTTCCTAGAAAATGACTTCCTAAAAGTTATTTTTCAGTGACACTCTCGTAGTCCATATTACTACAAACCACTTATCATTTACCACCTTAGACAAGCCCAGAACAAATGACTGTAATTAGTGAAACCAAGGTAACAAGTGCGATGTGAGTCAGCTGCAGACGCTATTGACAAATACTTTATTACTTGTTCTATATTGGAAAACACTTGTCCTAGACAACACAGAGCTGTTTGCTTACTAATCCTAGATAGAATACCAAGACTTCAAACGACATCTTCAAGTTTCATTGTCTCCCATAGATTGACAAGAATATTAAACACGTTATTTATCAAGAAATCTCACTCACTTTCTTAAGAAAACATAACAATTTGGGGGCACTATAGAATACCATTTGTTATTCATTTTGATAACTAGCAGTAGGTGAAAAACTAAGTACATAAACAAAATCACATTTTAACGTGTTTCTAAACAGAGCGACGCATTTATTAAATATGTTTAAAAACAGGATCAATTTGAAATAACCAAGGTGTGATTAGTCCGTACGTCTGAAACTCTCAAATGCATGAAATGCCTGCTGTGGAAAAACTAGGGATTATTTTTTTGACCAACAGAGTAATATTTATGTCACGAACACACTTGATTTTTTTTCTTTAAATGTGATGAGTGATTTGAGCTCTTGAACAAGTTTTAGTTTGCAAATTCCTAACGGTATTCTACTAGTACTAATTTACTTTTTTGTGTATATATTTTAACATCTCTCTATATAATATAAAGAAATCAATTTTTCACAATTATTAACCCTCCAGATTATCCTCAAGTATTTTGGAGTTAAGAACAGCTAATTACATGTATTATGTTTTAAGAAATAACACCAAGCTTCTTATCATATATTAATCTCACTTTATAATGACTTTTTTATTTTAAATTAAACTATGTATAATGCTAAGTCTGACTTCAAGTCTAACATTCCATTGATAATTGATGCATAAGCCTGGAAGTAAATTACTGATCAGTGAACTGTTGAGGAACGTAAACATGAGCTGAAGCCAAGATAAGGAATCAGACTAAGAACAGCATGTAAAACATGTCAATTTTTCTGTAGACACCAGGGAAGTTCAGTTATCCTATGCCTGTAAGGAGATAGGTATTTAAAAAAAAAAAAGAGGAAGGGAAGGAGAATATCCCTGATGCACACTGACATACGAGCTAGGTAGAAGTTAGAGAACCAGAGACATCTCTTTTTGAGGCACTGTACTCTAAATGCTCCCTATTTATAGTGTGATAAGGAATAAAAGGCCCTTTTGATAGGTGGAACTACCATTAATAGTAAATTATGAGCAATTATATATTTTAAAAATAAATTCATGTCATTAAATTTGAAGTTGATGGAAAAAATTCAAATTTTAAGACAGAATTGTTTTATTGGATCCTGATAAAGATGGGTACTAATGTAAAATTTGATATTAATACAGTTTTTCATCACATAACTGATCAAACCCTTTCAAATATATCTCATGAGACCATTAACAATCTTTCACATCTGTTTGAGCACTGTACCCAAGTATTCTTATAATTTTGAAAATGATAATCACAGAGAAAAATTTTAATAATCTAGTCTCTCAACATTATCATTAAGATGTTTGCCTATGTTAGAGGGTACTTTTAGTAGAATTTGTTTTTATGGGTAGTTCATATTCAGTTGTGCCCATTTTCTTCTCTCGAAGTATATGTTTTTCTGCCTCTTTGACTTATTAGAGGCTAGTTAAAATTCCCTTAGATGATGAAGTAAAGTTCTCATGAATTGAGAACCTGTAAAACAAAACGTATCATGTGCATAACAAGAAAAGTGAGGAATATGATAAAGTTTTCTGTTGGAAGAACACTGTTACTTGCCTGAAAGGGGAACACTTGTAAATAATGTTCTTAACAAATTTATGAGCTACTCCTTTTGAAGTGGGGTCCCCATAGTGATAACACAGCTTTATATAACTACAAGGAAAGGGAATATGGCACACATTCTGCCTGTAGATGTTTCACCAGTTTTACTGATAAAACAAGTATACTAATTTCTCATGAGGAAAATATCAGGCACAGAAACAATTTTTTAAAATCATATAAATAGTACATCAATCAATTTCAAATAAGTTTTAGAAACATTCACTGAAAATGTTTTTTTTCATTTGTCTTAGATATATAGTTTGAGAACCAAATACATCTTGCCCATTTACTGGTCCTCACCTTAGGGAGCCATTGACTAAAATTATTTTTAAATTATTTTATCTTTTTTCATATATCACTAATCCCATTAAATATATATATATATATATATATATATATATATATATATATTTTTTTTTTTTCGGTACGTGTGCCTCTCACTGTTGTGGCCTCTCCCGTTGCGGAGCACAGGCTCTGGACGCACAGGCTTAGCGGCCGTGGCTCACGGGCCCAGCCACTCAGTGGCATGTGGGATCCTCCTGGACCAGGGCACGAACCCGTGTCCCCTGCATCGGCAGGCGGACTCTCAACCACTGTGCCACCAGGGAAGCCCTAAATATATTATTTTAATAACCAGATAAGCTGAGGTATATTTAAGTTTTGTGGTGGTAAATGACTGCACAAAGGACAGGAATGTCAGTTATTTCAGTACATGGGACATTTAAAAATGCACACCTTTCACATTGCTTTCAGAATATTTTAACAGCTCAAACTGAAATCCCAAGAGAAAATAAGTTTAACTTCTTTTTTTTTTTTCTTCTTGTTCAAATGCCCTTACTTTAGAACCTGTGGGATTTGTATGGCAGACAAATACAGGCCAAGCCTGAGTTTTGAAGTTCTGGTAATTCCTAAGAAGCATTTCAACATACATATTTTATTTACAATTTCTTATCCTATTTATTTATTTTTTTCCACTTCTCAGGAATGTCTGTTCTGCAAGGCATGACAGCTGAAGTAATAGACTGCCTGTTATGCAAAGATATATTCAGACAAATTTTAAAATACATCTTTTTTAACTAGCAGGTAACTTGATCCCTTACAGTCAGAGGCAGTGATATTACCACTGAGAACAAACTGATTCCAAAAAGGTATCTGTATTCAATTTGTGCTGTTTTCTGATGAATGTAATACTATAAAATTACATGCTCATTTCTCTCTCACGTACCAAGCCTTCAGAAAATATGTGGGTTTTTTTCCCCAAATATGATAAATAATTTAAAAAATCAACACTCAAGTTTTGGAGGAAATTTCAAGTCTTCCTTTAATTATTTAACACTGGAGAAATTACAGATATTAACTCTAACCATAAAAATTGCTATAAGTTTTAGAAAAATTTGATTTGAGAGCAGAGATTTAACAACATAATTCACCCATGAAAGAAATCAGAACATGCACATCAAAATTTTCTCCTTACTTATCTTGCAAAATGTTTATATTTTTCTCTGTTTTCTCTTAACATTGGTCTTATATTTTTTCCAATTGTAAATGTCTCCTCATTATCAAGTTGTAGCTCACATTTTCACCAGAAACCTTAACAGAAAGTTTTTGCTTATTCAGGCAATGGTATGAATTCACTTTATTTATAAAGCCAGAAACTAATTGCCATTATCTAAATTCTTATTGGAGTCAGGAAAGGGGAATTTGTATTTTATGACAAACCAAGAATTCTCTTATTGACATTGTAGTAGTGCAGTGGCTTAATGCATTTCATGATATACTTTTATCTACTAGTATGAAAATACCAATAATACGAATCACTTAATTTTTTAAATTTATAGCCAAGTTTTGACCATGTGTCATGTATAAATCTCATGATAATTAGGTAAGAAATTGACACATTTAGAAGCTAAGTTCCCTTTATAGCTAAAAGAAAAATTTACAAGAAGAGAAATTTGAAAATTTTCAGGTAAATATAACAAGTAACATTAACTGAATCATCACTTACTAGTGTTTTCTTCTTCAATACATATTTCAAGAAGGCACAATTATTAAAAATAAACTCATAATTAATCCTAGTATGTACATGGTAAGTATTTAATAAATGGAAAAAAATTTCTCACAATTAAATAGATTGCCTTAGATCTACCTCCAATAATATTAAAATGTTTAAGAATATACAACTAAAAATGTTGTATCAGTATTTAAATTAGACAAAAGTTCTATCTTTTAATCTAATGGTATTATAAAATTGAAAATATATTGGTTTTAAGTTCATTTTATTGTTTTTTTTATCTTTTTTTTTTTTTTTTTTTGCTATTTAAGCTGTGATTAATCAGTTTCTCCCCTTGTGATGGTTTATGTAAGCGTTTACCACATCTCCTTGGACTTCTGCCATATCTAACCAATACATCAATACTGCACTGAAAAAAACGGAAAGCACCTTGACAAGGCTATAGAAAGTAAGTGCCACAGAGCAGTGGTCAAGCCGAAGAATTTCACACATGGAGCCAGGTGCAGTGGAAAACTGAAAAAGCTTATGTGATTCTCTGTGCAGCTGCCTCCGTGTTTAAAGCCCTTCTATGAACAAGATTGGTGACTGCAAATGGCTTAGAAAGGAGAAAAGCAAGGGGGGGAGGGAGGAGAAAGAACAAAAAGGAAAACTATTCATAGAAGAATAAATAGAAGGAATATCCAAATAAATAAATACAAGCTAATGTTAACATAGAAAAAGAAAGTGGGAATAAATAAAAACTTACGGAGTTTAAACAGGTGAAGCACTAAGCTAAACAGTGTATATAATGTAATATGAAATGAGGTACAAACTAAAGAATTCAGAATCTATTTCTTTTCAGTGCTGTTTTTCCTTGATAGTCTAACTTTCCCCCTTTATAACCTAGCTCAGTGGGATCTGCTTATTAGCACAAAAGTTTTTCATATTCTAAACCTGGAAATGTATGTGCTATGAAGAATATTCTCTAAATATTGCAAAATTGGAAGACCATCAATACTTGGTTTTAGAAGGTAATAAAACAGATGTACTTATTTACCTGAAATAGGCTTAACTTTTTGGAAATACTGTGTGTAATGTGTGTGTAAATGTTGTGTAAAGTTTATAGTACACAACAAAGAATGGACAGGAAAAAGTCATTAACATCTTAATTCTCTGCATTTAGGGTTTCATACTTTACAAGGTAAACACTTCAAAATCATTTTTACAATAAAATTAGACATATTAAATCTGACTTAAATTCAGCACACGAAGGTATAATTACTTCTTAATACGAGTGTGTTATTACAATTTAAAACAGCTATCATTGTGCCCAGTATGTGGTGGCAGCTCTATAACTGCTAATGAAGTAGATTGTTAATTCTGTAATACTTTTACATGTTTAAGAACTTAAAGATAGAAAAAAGAATTTGCCTTTTTGATAAGAAAAACTGCCTGCTTTTAAATATGTTTTCCTTACACAATTTAGCATTTAAAATTTCCTTTTAATGTTTTGACATCTCAAATAATTTAAAAGAAACATTACCGAAATGGCAACATTGAGTGCCTGTGAAATGAAAGAGCTAGTGGGAAGGCGCACTGATAAGAATGTATTCCCATCCATGTTCCAAATTTAACACTTTTTGCAGATGTTTATTCATTTCTCTTTTTTCGGTTAAGTTATTATGGCTCATTATGTCTGAGGGGACTAAACTAATTGAAATGTTCATTGAGGTTGGAGTGCTACAGAAAAAAACCCAAAAAACTAAAAAAACAAAGTAGGGGGGAGTGGGAAAGGAATAAAGTGCACCCAAGGAACCATGCAGCAGTGGATATTCTTTTTTTTGTTTTTAATATCAAGCATTTTGTTTCCAAAGTTTTAAAAGGCAGACTATTAAATTAGAAACTCTGAAAAAAGGAATAGGAATGAGCAATTCTAAACATATACCTTTTAAAAGATAACAATAAATCATATGTCATATATAGGCCAAAAATGAAAGGGACTTTGTACTCAAATATAAACTTCTGGCAAGATCTGGTTTGTTGTCAGGTTCCCAGACACTAAATAGATGCTCTGTTCACTTAGCGTGAAGGCCCGCAAGGGGCAGGGACCTCCGGGAATTCTTGGCAGTTCTCAAGTCTCATTAGGTCTGCATATTAATGACTTGCAGCAATATAAAGAGACCCTTGAGCAGTCTTTTTTTCCCCTCCTCCTGCCTGCGTTTCCCAAGGCTAAGGCAGCCTCAGACACGGCACACATAAGCCAAGTGAGAGGCTTGCAGCCACCACTGCTGCCAGGCGACCGTGGGGCTGATACTGCCCTTTGGCACACTGCGTCAGCACCGTTCAGAGGCCCAGGGAGCGTGTTAAGGAATGGGTGCTCTCGAGGATCAATGGTACCTTGAAAATGAGAACCCTATCACCCTACACTTAATCACTAACCAAAATAAAGCTCAAAGCTCAAGTGAATGAAGTTGGACCTTGAGACAGTCCAGTGATGGGCGTCTTAGAAGTTATAAAAGTTAGCTTGCCTTTGCCTTTCTTTATGTGTCAGATAAACACAAAACTCAACTGAAAAAGCAAAAGCAAAAAAAAAAAAATCAACAAGCACCCTTCATAGTTGAAATGCAAATTAAGTGGAAAGAAAACCCAAACCTTGTGAAATTGTTTTCATTATTTTAAGGTACATATTTTATTTCTTTTAAGTGTTTTTCTTTGATTATTAGTAGTTAGAGTTATCAGGATCCTATAAAACTTAAAGGGTAAATTTATATAGAAAAAGTAAAGGAAGATAAAGTAAAACAAAGTAAAAAATACGTATCACATTGCAACCTCCATCAGTGAATACCATTAAGCCCGCATACAAATATACCTAGAGTTCAACTTTTGAACATGGATCCAATGAAAATATGAGGGAACCTAGGATGCTTCAGAAAATACACATTATCAAATGTTAACTAGTGTCCTGAAGCCTAAGAACCCGGGATTGGAAATCCTGCTTTCAACCTATTCATGATTTTAATCACCATTCCTTCTCTCATTCAATATTCGTTGACATGTAAAATGCATTGCTCTGGAAATGGAGAAATTTGGATTCTGGTCCCCA
Organism: Grampus griseus; assembly: GCF_964374135.1. NCBI lineage: Eukaryota > Metazoa > Chordata > Mammalia > Artiodactyla > Delphinidae > Grampus > Grampus griseus. The sequence goes on along the minus strand of NC_138997.1, from coordinate 134,209,615 downwards.
GTCATCCACTCATCCTCTTGTGACCTTGTGCAGGTCAACCAATTTCATTCCTCTTCGGTTACCTCATCCGTAAGCAAGTCTAATAATATCGTAATTGACTGAAGACTGAGGACTGGACCACGCGAGAAATCTCTGGCTTTTGTATGCAGTATAATTCCAGGAAAGAACATTGCATAAAAAAGAAACGTTTCATAGTCTAACATATTCCACAATGAATTTCTAGCTTTCATTCTCTGAAGGAACAGTAAATATTACAATCCTCTTCGAGTATACAATTGTCGACATAGGATGGCACCATTCTTCTGGAGATTTACTGACACTAAAAATTACCTAGAACATCATCCTTTCAGGATTGATTTTTGAAAAACACTATAAAAGTCAGCATTGCCCTTTGATCACACTTACCAGCTGACTGGCCGCGGTTGGTGGCATCGTGATCACTATCTCCCTGTTCGCTGTCTCCATGGCCACTGTCCTTAGAGCTTACTATGTCGGCTTCCTGGAATGCAGAACTAGAAGTACAAAAATGTGAATATTAGAATAAAAAAGGTGAAGAAACACAGAAAACATTCTTCTGCCACCACATGGTCACTGATGGTGCTGCAGATGCCTAGAGCTCTCAGGTGGCTTTATTTCTGCTTAAAGCTATTTTTCATAACCTTAAGCCTAACTCTCTAAAATTAAACATTAGCAGTTAGTTGGAGCTGTTAAGGCATGTAAAGTTTAGCCATTATTCTGTGATTGGAACTAAGCATATGTTTATATCATTTTCATAGAAGATATATATATGTATATATCTGGAACAGCTAGGAAGATTATTAGAAGCAGTGTAGGAGTGTAAACTGACAAAATATTCAAGTATACTTAGTGGTTATATGTAAATGAAACACACCAATATTTTTAAAGTTTATTGTCTAGGAAACCTAACGTAATCAGTATTTATGTCCTGCCCTAATTGGAAATACTTTATCATTTTCTATTTTGATATTGAATAATATACCTAATTCCTACTTTTAGTAGGTAGTAATTTGTCCATACACCAAGGTAGGAAAAAAAAAAAGGAGTCCATACCTGTTAACTCGGCGAGGTCTGTCAACTAGATAGCTGAGCTCTGCTCGCTGGTGTTTAGTCTAGAAAAAAAATAAATAAATCAAGAGCATTTGAATGCTAAGGGTTTAACTAACAAGTCTGCTTTTGAAGTTAGGAACTAATTCTAGCTTAAGTAATTGTGTACATTTTTATGAATTTCTTAGCTGTCCTAAAACCTCAGACTAGTGATTGCTGGGTAAAGGCAAGAAGATATGCAGAGACACTTCAATCTAGATTTTCAGTAAAGGTTAAAAAAAAAATGCAGAGATAAAAGGCCAATTTTAAGTGTGTGTGTGTGTGTGTGTGTGTGTGTGTGTGTGTGTGTGTGTGTGTGTTAAGGAGAGAATGCAAATGACCTCATAGCTGGGGCTCATAAACTGTTGTCTCCAATAGGGTCAACCTAGTTATATATGCTGCAGTCTTTCTGTTTCAGTGGCCTAAAAACAGTGTTTAGGTGCATATACTGGTTGACACAAGAAAAACAGCACGCTCAATAAGAAAAAGTTTGGATATTTTATGGAATTATTTTGTTGTTTATTTTCAAAATGTGCTTAAGATACAAATGAGCTGTACAAATATTCATGAAAGTCAATGAATAATATCTAAGACTCAAAATAAATGAAATAACCTGCCAAGAAAGGAGTTCATCATCCTCCCTTCCCTCCTGGCCCCAATTCTTTTTCCCCTCCAAACACCCCTTGCCTTCTCCTCCCCGCCTCCAGCACCCACACGCCTTTTCCGGTCCAAACTTTCTTTTACAGAAATCAACTCCGTTCTCCCCCCCTCCCTCCCTCCTTTCAACTTCGCTACTTCTCCATCTTATAAAAAGAAATCGGAATTGACAAGCCAAATTCTTGGATGAAGAAAGCCAACAGCAGTGAGTTATCCAAAACGGTGGCAAGAAGGTAATTATTAGCTAAAAGATATACTCAAGACAACAATTGTTTAAGCCTTCCGTTAGTTTACGTTTACAGGGGTTTGTGCCAAAGCAACTTCATTCAAATTCACACTGTGTGGGCGTTCGGCTTCAAGAGCGTCTGTAAATGCTGTCCAGAGCAGAACTGAAGGCTTTCTTTGCAACCCGAGTTCAAACGACAAGGATCTGATAACTCATTCACTAAAACATGCATTCAAGTTTAGACAACTGTGCAAAGTTAAACAATCTATAGCTTACTTTTACACGCGACTGAAAGCATCGATAAACAAAGCAAAACAATGAACTTTATTAACGCCTGGGACAAATGCAAAGAGAAAAAAAAAAACACCTTTGCCAGCGCCAGAAGGTCCCTCCACCGCATTTCCCTCTCCCCACAGCGCACTTTCCCCTTTACCCCCAGATTTCTAAGAAGGGAAAAGACTGAGAGGGGGGTTGGGATTTTAAAGGAAAGATGCCAGAGGGAAGAGGGAAGGTACCAAGGTGGCAAAGCACCAAAGGAGGGGAATGAAAATAAACGTGGAGGGGTGGAGCGCAGAAAATTAGGGACAACACGAAGTTTAAGTTATACACGAAAGTGTGGGAGAGGTGACTCCCCATTCCTGCCTCCACAAAGATACAAGTGAGCTAATATCCTAAAAATAAATACACAGTGCACCAGAGATACAAGGGCCGGGCTAGAGGAGGCTTTCGGATGGAGGAGATGAGAGATGGTGGTCCTGGCGCTTCAGCCTTACCTCGTTGGACAAAATGCTTCCGTTGGAGATGATGTCGGGCTGCTGGTCTGTGTAGCCGGTGACGATGGCCCCGCAAGGGTTGTGCTCAGTGTCCGTACTCCGCGAAGGGCTGCAGGGTTTAAGGAACATCAGGTCGGTCTTGGCGGACTCGGGGGTCAGGCAGACCTGGTAGCAGTAATTCTGGTTGTGGTGATGGGAGCCAAAGCCCCCGGACTCCTCCACCGGCACTTGGGCCGGGTTACTGGGTACGTTGGAGCTTTGCACCAGCATGATGTCCGACTTGCTGAGTTTCTTCTTGCGCGCCCGGGCTTGGCGGCCGCAGCAGGTCGAGCCGCCACCGCTGCAGCAGCAGCAGCAGAGGCAGCAGTCGCTGGCCAGACACGTGTAGATGTTGAGCTTCTTCTCTTTTTGGCAACGCACGGCAAGCACGATCATGGCCAGCAGGAAGATGAAGGACACCGAGCCCAGCGCGATGATGAGGATGAGGGTGAGGTCCAGCGAGGTCTCCCCGCCGCCGGAGCGGCTGGGGCGTTGGTGCTCCCCTGACCCCCCGCCCCCGCCCCCGCCCCCGCCCTGGGGCTCGACAGCGCCATCCACCAGCTGCACCACCAGGGTGGCGGTGGAGGACAGGGGAGGTTGCCCGTGGTCGCGCACCTCGATCACCAGCTCGTAAGGCCGCTGGGGGTCGCGCTTGGCCGGCACCCGGCGCGCCGTGCGGAGCTCCCCGGTGCGCCAATCCATGCGGAAGAGGTTCATTTCGTTACCCCGCACAATGCTGTAGGTGAGCCGGGCGTTCTCGCCGTCGTCCGCGTCCACCGCGGCTACGCGGGTCAGCAGGTAACCGGGCTCCGCCGAGCGGGGCAGCACCTCGCGCGCCGGAGTCCCGTTGCGCCCCGGAAGGGGCGCCACTATGGCAGGGGCGTTGTCGTTCTGATCCACGATGAGGATGTTGACAGTGGCGTTGCCAGCCAGCGCCTGGGGGCTGCCGGCGTCCCGGGCTTCCACCTGGAAGCTGAAGTCCTTGAGCTGCTCGTGGTCGAAGGAGCGCAGGGCGTACAAGTAGCCGTTCTCGGAGTTGATGGATACGTAAGTGAAGACGCTCATGCCCTGGATCTGGCACTCGAGGATAGAGTAGGCTAGCTGGGCGTTGGCGCCCTCGTCACGGTCTGTGGCGCTCACCGCGTAGATGTAGGCGCCCGGCACATTGTTTTCGGTCACATACACGTCGTAGACCGGCTGGCTGAATCGCGGTGCGTTGTCGTTCACATCGGACACCTGCACCTGGATCGACTTGCTGGTGGAGAGCGCAGGCTCGCCCTGGTCCCGAGCCACCACGGTCAGGGTGTAGGAGTCCCCCGCCTCTCGGTCCAGAGGGGCCTCGGTCACGATGGTATAGTAGTTTTTGAAGGAAGACTTGAGGCGGAACGGCACATCCCCCAGCAGCTCGCACTGCACCTGCCCATTCTCCTCTGAGTCGCGGTCGGTCACGCTGAACAAGGCCACCACCGTGCCGGGCGCCGCGCCCTCGCTCACCGCCTCCTTCACGGTGCTGAAGCTGATCTCCGGCGCGTTGTCGTTAGCATCCAGCACTCTCACGATCACCTTGCAGTGCGCGGGCACGGCGTTGGGGCCCAGGTCCTTGGCTTGTACGTACACTTGGTACACCGGGCTCTCTTCGTAGTCCAGCTCGCCGCTCACCTCCAGTCGGCCAGTGCGAGGAGAGAGTCCGAAGAGCTCCCGCGCCCGGGGCGAAATGTGGCTGCTGAAGGAATACACGACCTCGCCATTCTGGCCCTCATCTGGGTCCGTGGCGTTAAGCTGGATCACGAGCGTGCCCGGCGGCGAGTTCTCTGGGAGGGACACAGTGTAGACGGGTTGGTCGAAGGCGGGCACATTGTCGTTGGAGTCCAGCACTCGGATGGTGAGTAGGGCCGTGCCGGTGCGCTGCTGTTGGGGGAGCAGGCCCCCTCCCGCTCCGCCTCCTCCGGCCCCTCCTCCCCCGTCCACCGCGGTCAGCACGTAGCGGTGCACCGCTTGCTGCTCTCGGTCCAGCGGCTTCTCCAGCACCAGCTCGGCGAATCGGTTGCCATCCCCCTGGGTCTGCACGTCCAGGGAGAAGTAGCTGTTGGGTGTGATCTCGTAGTCGCGCAAGGAATTGGTGCCCACGTCTGGGTCGAATGCGCTCTCCAAGGGGAAGCGGGTGCCCGGCGTGGCGCTCTCAGAGATCTCCACGGTCAGGTCCGGCTCCGGGAAGGAGGGGGGGTTGTCATTGATGTCCAACACCTCGATCTCCACCCGGAACAGCTCCAGGGGGTTTTCCAGGAAGACCTCCAGGTGCAGGACGCAGGAGGGGCTCTGCTTGCAGATTTGCTCGCGGTCAATCTTCTCGTTCACGTACAGCACCCCGGTCTCCAGGTTGAGGTCCAAGTAAGGGGTCCGAGAGTTGGGCGCCGTTTGAAACCCGCGAGCCGAAAGTTTTGTAATGTCCAAGCCCAGATCTTCAGCGATATTCCCCACGAAAGTGCCATGTTCCTGCTCCTCCTGGACCGTGTAGTGAAGCTGGGAAAAGACTCCTTCCACCATCCAGAGCAAGGCGAAGAATAATAGCACAATCATCTCCAAAGGGAAAGGAAGCAGCTTCCCGCAGCCAGCCAGCCACCCAATCGCCTCCCCAGCCACCACGAAAAAAAAAAAAATCTCAAATAAAAGTGCGCTCTGTGTGTGTGGGGGGTGGGGGGCCTGTCTTGTGGCTTTCTTCCTTAAAAATCTAATTCCTTTTGCCTCATTTTAGGGTTTCCCCCAGTTCAGCCTAATTTTTCAATCTTAGCGCAGGAAGGGTGACAGGCGTCCCCTTTCCTCATCTGTAATCTTCCCACTGACCAATTAATAAAATAATAACAATAGTCAGCGTCCTTTATTCCGACAGTCTTGGCGCAACGCGGTGCTGGCAAAGCCCAAGGAGGAAATTTTGATATTTCAAGACTGTCCTCGGTTTGTCTTCTTGCTGATGGGAGGAGAAGAATGAGGTGGAAGAGGAAGAGGAAGAGGATATGCTGTTGGCACCGCTGAACATGCCTCTTAACGTCAACGGCTGGCAAATGCAGAAGAGCTTAAAAACGGCGAGAGAATTTTGTGCCGAAAAAGCATAGAACGGTCCTGCAGCATAAAACTTTGATTCTCTTCATTTCTCCGGATGGATGTGCTTCTTGGCATTTTTTCCTCTTTCGCTCTATTTGTAGTTTTTGGCTTTCATAGTCTTACTCTCTGTCCTCATCTCCACCGTCGTTTGCCTCTCTGGAAGTGTGAAGAGCAGTTTCTTTCTTGCTGTTTCCTTCCCAAGCCTCTTCCCTCTAACCTATCTCTCTTCTTTCCAGTCCTTCCCTCCTCCTGCCTCAGCCCCAGAGCCTGCGATCTCGGCTGGCAGTTTCTGAGCTCCGAGCGCTCCGCTTCTCTGTTTTTGCGCAGCGCCCTCATTCTGCCAACCAATCGCTGAGGAGCACCACCCACCGAGCCACCGCTAATTGGCCAACCTGACCGTCAAGCAGGCGCGTCACGCAAGCAACCGGGCCGGGCTGCCGGGGTGAGTGTGAGTGTGAGCGCGACCACAGCCCGGCAGGTCCCGAGGCGCTAGCTGGGACTCTGCCACGGAAAGTTCCCAGTCCCCGGCCGCAGGTAATGGAGAGGGAATAGAGAGGTTCCCCTGCTTCCATCAGCAAATGCGAAAACATAATAGCAGCAGCGGTATCCTCTCCCAGGAGCGGGGTTTCCAATGACGCTAGCATTCTTTTTCCTTTAAGGTATTTTCCTTGCTACTGTTCGTGGAAATAAGTCACCGAGAACAGGAAAAAGTTGCAGAGGGGCCACTAATTGGCAGGGGTTACCTAATTAAGGGACTCTCGTGGAGATTGGCAGGACTTTTAAAAAACAGATACGATAAGGATTGTGTTAAACTAAGCGTGAGGGTCTGACGGGGCCGTGTAGGAAGGGGTGAAGCTTAGGTGGGTCCTGAAAAGCCGCGGGATTCAAGCCCAGGGTTGAGGGCTGGCGGCTCCTATAGACGTGCGGCCGCGTTAGACTTACCTCTTCCCTTCCTAAACGTACATCCACAATATTCTTACCAAATAGATTAATGCGCTTGGGGACCCGGGTTGAGCTGTGAACCCTTCGGTCAGTGACTGAGGAGTTTCATCTGAGCTCCGCTTTGGAGCCCGCCCGCCTAACGCCGGCCTCGCGGGCCTCTGGCTTGTTCGCTGCAAGGCGCCGCGGATATCCCTGCGCGTCCCCCCGGCCAAGTGCGACGCCGCGGCGGCGCGCACAGGCTTTTTTCTGCTTATTCTGACAATTGGAGAGCTCCCCGCTCCGCCCTCTGCTAGACCGAAGCACCGATTCTTGCCCAGCTTGGGGCAAGACCGCTGGACGAGGGCAGCTGGGCGGCGGCGAACGCGGGCGCGGGAGGAGGCGGGGGTGGGTGCATGGGCTGGGTCGCTGCACACGCGGGGCCAGAGTGTGTGCCGCTGCGGCTATCTGCGAACGCGCTTGCACATTCACGGTGCTCGCATCCATCCTTCCTGGTCCAGCGCACAGATCTGTGTAAGCCCCAACGGAGCACCCTCCACCCCTCCTCCCGGGTCGCGAAGGATGCGCTTGACGAGCTCCGAGGGCTCACTCCTGAGGCGCGGGGGCAAAGCGGCGCGTAAACGCACCCAGTTCCTGTGAAGTTGAAATAGAGCGCGAACTCTTCAATGCGAGAGAGTGGATTGAATGTTAATTCTCCAAGAAAAGATTAAAAAAAAAACCCAGAAAACATAATTGTGTATTAATTAGTGGGCTGTAAGGGGTTGTTTATTCAAACGCAAGCCGCCCTTGTTCAGTTTCCTTCTTATGCCACAGGATGGGAAGGTCCCTTGGGGCTTCCTGGTAATGAATGACCTGAGAGCAACACCGCCACAACCTGCGGGAAAAGGAGAGTCGTTTCCCCGACCCCGAGGTACGTTGCCATTCCCTCCTGGCGGGGAATTAAGGAGGGCGAGTGGCCATGGGCGTGATTATAGACTGAGGCATGCCCCTGCGAGTGCGTGTCTGCTGCCCTAGCCCCCCGCCCCCCTTGGCTCTTTCATGGAGATGGGTCCTGCATTTGAGCGGTTAGAAGGAAAGGATGCCAGCAAAAATGGCTAATCCTTTTCCAGCTGCAGTAAATTGACGATTGGCCAAAGCCAAGCGAAAACCGCTGCAGTTGAAATGATTTTAGCATCACGTCTGCGGCTGCGAATGGAGCGTCAGTTTATAAAAGGACCTGTGGATCAATGAAAAGGAGATTATAGTGTATCTGAAAATTAATAACGGCATTGCATCTGTACTTTCTACCCCTCCCCCTCCCTGTTTTTTCTTTAGATCTGAAGGATTGAAATGACACGTTTTGAGGTCTTCAAGCTGACTCATCAGAATCCTGGAGCATTTTTTAAATGACGGTAATTTTCTAATATTTCATTTGTACATACGGAAACACTTGTGTGTGTGCCCGTGTGCGCGCGTGTTTGCGTGTGAGAGACATGCGGCTGAATGACAATGCAGATCCGGAAATTGCGGGAGACGGTTTGTGCTCTCAAGATGTAGCTGAAGTTTGAGCCGACTTTGGACGTTCGCTGAGAGCCAGAGTGCTTCCCGAGGTGCAGAGGAGAAGATGGCCAGATTTGCCTGTAAATAATCACTGCATCCACTGTTAACGCTTGAGCTGCATTTTTTTTTTTTTTTTTTTCTTTTTGGTAGCAGTTGTGTTTGAAAGGGGAACTCTCGCCGCAAACGTGGGTTACAGGCGTCTCCTAGCGGCGAAAGCAACACAGGGCATGCCGGAGAATTTCGCTTTGGAGCTCTCATTCGACAGGGCTGGCCTGTTGGGGGCTCTTTAGGATTTCTTGGGTCGCAGAGGCCTGCATTCACCCCGGCGACGCCGGCCGGGGTCCTGTAGAGGTCTCGCCTCTGACTTCTAGTCTCCGAGGCGCCGTGGTATCGGCGGGGTGACGACGGAGTCTTCCGCCTGGGAGAGCAGACGCGAGCCTGGCCGTCCGCCTCCGTCTGGGTAGCTCCGGCCAAGGGCGATTGCAAGAGTATTTTGTCCCGGGCCAAGACTCAAACGTTGGCATCAGCACCCTTACTGACTTACTTGCCTCCTTACTCTGGAACCTTAAACAGACCCCCCTCGCCCCGTCACCCATGAAACAAAACCACACTTTAAATCTGCCTTTTAAAAATGCTTTTGAAATGAAACCCGTGTCCTTTTTTCCTTGCTGTGTCAATCCAGCAGATTCCCCCCCCTCCTTCTTTTTCACTCGGCGGACCCCAGAATGTAGTGAGGCCGTGATTACATAGATAACAGCTTCGGCGGGGGGGTGGGGCGGGGGGGGGTGGACGACCTCTTTGAAGTGCAGAATACAGTTCAATGCAGCGTCCTTCGACCCCCTCCCCCCCCAATTATTGAAACCGGCCGGGAGAACCAATTCCTAATGTAACCCTCCCCCAAACCCCACGCCCCCTCCAGGAGCGCCAACCATCTGGGCCCAGACAAATCGTATCCTAAGGCAGATGGGGAAAGTAGCTATTATTATTTGGAGGGGGTTTATCAAAATCAATTTTCATAAAAAATCCTGGTAGGTGTGTGAGTGATTATGCACCCTCGTCTACTTCATTGTCCTCTAAGGGCAGCCGAATGGGGAGGGGGGCGCTAAGGATCTCACCGTCGCGTTTTATGTACATAGTTACAAACTTTGAAAGCAGCTAACCGGGCTGCTTTCTTCCCTACCCTTTTCTGTAAAAGGCGGGAGGGAAACAAGTTTGTTAACCAGCGTTTGGATGAATGAGTGTTTGCAGTGATTTAATTTGACTTGAAAGCAATTTGTTTCTAAATCCTCTTATTATTGCAGTGTGCCCAGGGCTTTGAGAGAAAAAAATTTTTTTTTTAAGAAATGGAAGAAAAAATATTTAAATTGTCAATAAGGAGTCTTTCAAATGCCAGGCCCCTTGCCAGGGTTGAGCTGAGTGGTTCCTGGCACTTGTCATTCCCAGCAAGCACAGTGCAGAGAGGAAATGCAGAGTACCTGGAGTGTATAGCATCTCGAATGGGTAACCATGAAATCAGTTTATTTGTAGTAATGTAACCTAACTTAAGAGGTGGGAAGGCAAGGCTTCACAGCCAATGCCACACTGGTCGTTCTTGTTCATCCACAGTAGAGTGAGTGTTGACTAGAGTTTCTGGAAAAGATTTATAGCATATACATGCTACTGTAAGCATTCAGGTAACTCTTTTGTTACTGTGTTCTAATCCTTTGGACCCAACAGAACAAACCAACCCAGTTCCGCGGGCTGAGAGTACCAGCTCTTAAGTGTTACTTGATGTTTGAAGTAGAACCGTTCTTCTCCATTTTGTTTAACCTTGTTAATATTGGTGTGGCTTCACATTTCAGTGTCTTCCGGTTATCAGACAGGGCCAGCGTTTTGTTAAACTCTACAGTGAATTAAAAGCACTGAGGAGCTGAAGCAGCCCTTTAATGCAAAATGACAAATTGCACTTAAGCAATACATGAACAAGAAAATGATTTATGGATTTTTACAGTGGTCTGAGCAAATGAAAGCAACATGAATTATACATCCTAAATGCTCACGATATCATTTTCTAATAATACTGTTTCAGTTCAGATGCTCTATACTCTTATCCTTTCTATAAGAGATACTGATCAGTAAGAAGTCCAGGAGTATTTTTAAATTAGACAACGGTGTTTGATACTGGTTCCAAATACATATATGTTTCCTGAGTGTGGGGTGGGTGATCAACACTGACACAGTAACATTCTTGTCGGCTCCCTCACGTATTGTGTCTTTTAGTGACAAATAGGTAGTCCTTTGGAAACTTATGTTTTGTTCCACACCTTCTTTCAAAATGTAAATAAAGAGATCTGATACGGAATGACAATCTTTATTACATCATGACCTCTTTTTCTGAAAATCAAAATGCATTACCTCATCTTATCCTTTTCTTAAAAATTGCTTTGGATAGTGAAATATCTGATTTCTCCAAAATGTCTCTTATCCTCTTCATATTGGTTTATCCTGTCTTTTTTTTTTAGAACATTGTTTAATTCCTTAGTGTGTTAAAGACACACCTGAGTGAGTAAAAATGTCACGTGCCTTAGTATTTTGGCATTAGTAGATAAAATAGATCTATGGCTGTCTTAAATTACAGAAAAATACTCAATCAGGTAAAATTTTGTGTGGTGCCTCTCTGAAAAAAAAAATTAGTTACTTCTGTGTTATGATGAGTGACTACTCCTAGCATTTTTATTTAATCATTTGTGGCTTATATAACTAAATATTTTAGAATTTTAAGTGAAGACATTGTCCTTACTGTATTACATACTCAACCAGAGGAAACTTCTAATTACCCAGAGGCCTCTAGAGTCACATTATTAGGCTTAATCTTAATGATCCAGGTTATTAAAAAAAAAAAAAGAAAAAATTGAATCCCAGCCTCTGCTTTTGACAGCATTAATAATTACTCTTACTGAAGATTACTGAAATCAATGATGTGATTAGGATTGTAAATAAGAACTACAAGACATCACATTTAAAAAGCCAGCTGCTTTGCTAACAGGGATGATGTATGGGTTTTACTGATGGGGCCCAGAGGTAGAAATGAAGCTTTAAACATTAAGGTCGATATAGAACAATTTCAAAAATTAATTGCAAGCCCTGATTAAGTTTATATGAGTAAGAGAAAAGATGTCTAGAAATCTCTCTTTTTTCTTCCCCAGGGAGTTTGCTTCTTATTTGACAGTGATACAGTCAACACAATACTAGTGTGTGTCTGGAAAGTATAAATTGTTTTCTTAAGGGGAAGCCCCTTGATTTTATGAATACAGAATGAGATTACTCAAATCGTGATTAGGGTTACAAGTTATAGCATTATTTTCTGAAGGGTTTGAAAAACGTTATTGGAGACAGGCACCATGGAAAGAATATGAAACGTAGAGTGAGAATTACATTAGTAATTAGAATTACAATAGTAAACAGAACAAATAGTAAAGCAGATACTTCAATTAAAAAAGGTATCTCTCTCAGTTTGGCTAGTTACTATAACTGTATAGGAAACTTGATTTCTGTGATGTCTTATTTAAGTAGACTTGCAATGCTATACTGTAAAATGCTTTATTTGATTGCAGTTTCTCGGGGTTTTTTAGGTGAAAGTGACGCCTGGTTTTTAAACAGCTAGTATATGCCAAGCATTCTTAGATAAGTTGTGGTATTTCCCCGCATGTCTACAGGTAATATCATCCCAACATTATAGGTAAGGATACTAGGATGTTCAGAATTTAACTATCTCACCAAATTAATACAAAATGCGGATCTGGGCCTTTTGATGCTCAGGTTGAGTCTCGTTTTACTACACTGTGATGTTTTCCTAGTCTATCTGATTGAACTTACTTAGGAGGTAAAACAAAAAATGAATTAATTTAGAGATTAAAGATGGAGTTCAGGGCTTCCCTGGTGGCGCAGTGGTTGAGAGTCCGCCTGCCGATGCGGGGGACATGGGTTTGTGCCCCGGTTCTGGAAGATCCCACATGCCGTGGAGCGGCTAGGCCCGTGAGCCATGGCCACTGAGCCTGCACGTCTGGAGCCTGTGCTCCGCAATGGGAGAGGCCAAGATGATTATGGAATGTTATCTACTTACTGTAAGTAAAATATGTATTATGGTTTTGGTAATAAGTACTGACAGAAGAGAAATATCATATTTCTTCTAGAAGTGTGCCCATTATTCAGAATATGTGTAATGTAGGCCCTGTAAGGTAGGTTCTATATCTGACTAATTTCTGAAGGCACCCAACTGTGGCAGTTGATGATACATTAAATTATGAAGAATTAAAGCAAATTGGGCTCAAATCCCTGCTTCTCCAAATATTTGAACTCGGCCAAATTACTTAACTCCTTTGAAACACTGTCAAAGTGTGTTAAACACTCTAAACATCTGTTAGAATATGATGATATATTTACCTTGTTGAGTCATTGTGAGGCTTAAACTGAAATGATATATGTAAAATTCTCAGCCCATAGTAGACTTTCAATAAATATTAACTATTATCATAGCAAGATTTTTTTGAATGAGATAGTCCTTAACTAAGATATTTATTGAGAATAATTAGTATTGATTTTCCTGGTGGTTTTATTATCTTCATGAAACCCAAACTAAAGTATTTACTTTGAGGACAACTTTACATTGTCCTTATTTTGCAGGAGATTATAATTTTAAAGAGAATGCAAATAATAAATGAAGAAGACCAATCTAACTAAATTTTAATTAAGCATCAAAACATAAAAGTCAATGGGCTTTTCTTCATAATCATGTTGCTTTAACACTTTTATTTTCTTCTAGGTAAGTTTAAATTTTCTGTAAGTTTTAATTTATATGATAAAACTTATGTGTAGATTTATAAAATCATTTTGATATAAACATGGTGTTTCATTGTAAAATACCGTTTTTTTATTTCTATATTTATCAACATTTTAGGATTAAAGGACTCTTATTTGACATATTCATGATTTTTCCTCCAATTCCTTGACGTAGAGTCTTAATACCTACTACTGTCTTCATGCTGATGAGTACTAAAATTCTCAAAATTAAAAACGAATTGGTGAAAATCACTTAAAGTAGAATGAATTTATTAGAATGACCAGTTCTGAGCCTCAAGCCTCAAATGTATTTGACTTTCTCTTCAGCATTCTCCTCTTTGCTATATTTCTGTCTAGCATTGCCGTTATTAGTATTCTCCTTGGTAGCTTCTTATACTTTTAGAAACAAAAACATGCATTGGTGCTTGTGTGATAGGAGCACAGCTGTAGGGATACTGAAAGAATGGAAAACAAGGGAAATCATGGATATATTTCTCCAGAATTCATCCTCAATTTGATAAATAAAGAATATGCATAAAAATGTTTTAATAACTTCATTAAACAGCATGGAAAATACATTTAAACATATAATGACTATGAATGCTGAGTGCATGGGGAGTAAAGAAAAGACTAGAATAAAAACATTTAGTTAAGCAAAGATTTCCAGAAGAGGACAGTTTGTGTTAATGATTTTAAGGGCAATAGTACTACAGATTAGCAGAAAGAAATATCTGAAGCAGGTTAAAGGAACTGGCACAGTAAAGAAGTGAAAACAGTGATAGCAACAAGCTTTTCTATGGAGATCATAAGAACAGCAAATTAAGCTTTTCAATTACAGGCCAATATCCTGACTTCGGACCTAGTTACTTGAATCTATGATGCCAGGAGGCTTCAATTTTGTTTCATTGGATTTACTGCTCCCCATTGTCACCCGCAAGAACTTGGTCAGATTTAAGGTCAGCAGAGATGGGTGAGATCCTCATTTAGCATTCACACCTGAGTAATACTTTTGGTAGGGATTGGGCTAACGGCCAATGCTCAGCCTTAGAATTATGATAAAACCTAATATCATTGCTTGTTCATTAGCATATATATTTGAGAATCCTGGCTGCTGCTTCTAATTTAATGGTGAAGTGATGATAGCTGCTTTTCTCAAAATATTTTTAGAATCTTGTCTGATTAGACTACCTAACCAAGTATCTAATATAACAAGAACATATTTTCATTCTGCTGGGCAGAATAAGGGAGAGAAGTATTGCTTAAGCCCAAGGAACCTAACAAACATTCAGGTGAACAGTCACACTTTTGATAGATTTGTGGGCTGCGTAATCAATGCTTAATAAAGACATTTAGTGCTGACTAAATGAATGAATGCTTGACTTTTTAACTTTCCACTATTATTCATCTTAAAAATATGTCTAAGATATTATACTCAATTCCAAAGGCTATACTTTTAATAATCTGTATTTGAGAAAGGTCTTTTAAGTTGGTTATTTCAAAGAAACCTTACTTAAAATGGAAAATCCACTGTACATTACAAGTGTGTTCAAAACACTTGATCTCTCACTTACAACTCATGAAATGCATTCCTTCTCTCGCTGAACTGCTACTATTCAAAAGTGATGTACCATATTATAATGTTCTTTGTTTTCTAGTTTTCATCTTATTTCATATATACTACGTTGACTGTATAACTATGACCAGAGTAAGTACAATGGCCAGTATTCTGAATTGTTTTATTCCTTTTATAAGGTCAGAATGACAAGCTAAGAAGGAGTCTTCTGCGATTAGAATGTTAGATGTTAAAAGTAAATATGGCTGATATGGGAGGGCATTTGCTGCCTTAGGTAGAATCAGGAGATATAATTTAGAAGTGTTTCAGGGTTAAGTTAAAAAGAAAGGTTGACTGACTTGATATATTCAAAGCAATGTCCTGAATTTTCAGCCAGAGTGGACACTTTATTTTTTTAAATTAATTAATTAATTTATTTATTTTTGGCTGTGTTAGGTCTTTGTTGCTGCGTGCGGGCTTTCTCTAGTTGTGGCGAGTGGAGGCTACTCTTAGTTGCGGTGCACGGGCTTCTCATTGTGGTGGCTTTTGTTACTTCAGAGCTCGGGCTCTAGGTGCATGGGCTTCAGTAGTTGTGGCACACAGGCTCAGTAGTTGTGGCTCACAGTCTCATAGAGCACAGGCTCAGTAGTTGTGGCGCACAGGCTTAGTTGCTCCGCGGAATGTGGGATCTTCCAGGACCAGGGCTCGAACCCATGTCTCCTGCATTGGCAGGCGGATTCTCAACCACTGTGACACCAGGCAAAGCCGGGGACACCATCTTGCTTCTAGTTTCTCTGTTCTTCAGTTTTCCTGAAATGAAGGAATGTCAGTTCCAAAAAAGGACTGTTGATCACCATAGTATACATATATTTTTCTTTTCTTACCCCCAGCTTCCTTTTTCATAACTAACAGACCTGTATTGTTTGTGGTTTAGATATTATGGAGTTTAGAAGTAATTCTGTAATTCGGCTAGTAATTATTTTATACATTCAGGATTAAGAGTAATCTGAGAGGTTTTTCACAGGCGAATAAAACCGGGATTAGTTGACCAGAATGAAAGGGTTTAAGTATAAATATAAGGTACACACACAGGTTCACACACGTAAGAAAAAAAAGAGCACAGTAGTTAAAACCATGTTTTTCGTATAAGAAAATATATTAACATATCAGTGAAACAGGATGGATCAAAGTTGAAAGATACTATATGTTTGCTTGATTTACAGTGGAAAAGTTCCATGTCTGTTGTGAAAGGAAAGGTTAAAGTTTTTCATCTCATACAATACGCAAAAATGAACTCCAGATGGATTTGAGCATTAACTCAAAGTATAAAACCATGGCATAACTAGATCTGTAATAGTATTTGGCAGCCTAAATAAAGAGGTAAACTGAGGCAAGCTTGAATTACCAGGAATTGAGCTCATTTGGGAATAGCAAAGGACTACAATTGGCAAACACAAACCGCAGCAACCTACAGGGATGTCTGTTAAGGGTCTGAAGCGGGACGCATTTACGAGCAAGGAGCGCAAAGAGCTGGAGTCCAGCCAGAGTCCAAGCTGTAAATTCATTGGCTTGAGGATGGAGGGGGATTGATGGCGGCTGTTCATTGGCCAGGAGATGTTTCCGTCTTATGCAAATCAGGCATTTATGGGAAATCAGTCTCTCAGTACTTATGTTCTATTTTCCTGAGGGCACGTTGGTGAGGCTATTCTTTTCATAACTTCCTTTTCCATTTAAGATACGTTCACATGTCGAATATTTACACCCATCCAGATAGGTTTCTTAAAAGAACTTAACGTTGTGGTGTTCAGGGCTACTCCAGAAAGCAGGAAAAAAAAAAAAAAAATCCCCTAACAAATATCTGAGGGACAGCAGAAATGGGAAGCTCGTCAAGTGGAGTGTACTCGGGACCTACTCCTATAGGTAGCATCCGTCAACTGAAACTGCTGATGGTGGCAACAGATGGAGAGTCTAGAAGGGGAAATGCAGGCTTGAAAGTTTTGGGCGTTTATGTCACTGCAAGGTGAGTCCCTTTTGACATTGGTGTGGGAAGAGGGGGAATTAGGATTGTTAGGTTTTCTGTATATTCTTCACTAGCAGGATAAAAAAATAATTCTAATTTTCGGTATTGAGGTTCTAGAAACTCTAGGAAGAGGCTTCTTTCAGTTGGTGAGTCCTTAAATAGTGAGAACTGTTTTTCAGATTCCAAGTGGAGAGTCCTTTTGGAATGCTGACGTGTTTCTAACATGCATAGATAGTTTTGACAATCTCTTCTGATTGGGGAAAAAAAAACAACTAAGTTACTGGTTGTTTTATGGTTGTTTCTTACTGAAGTTCACATTAGGATTTTTCTAAAAGTTGTTTGCTTCTAATTTATGTTTTAGTATATTGTTCCTTATTTGATCACTGTATTTCTTAAGATTGTGTTTATCTCAGAAAGGTAGAAAGTGAGTAGATATCAACCTAGAACATGTGATTTATTTTTAAAATCTACTATTTGTTATCCTGATTCTTTTTTAAAAGCACATCTGAAATAAGCTCTGTTGAGATGAGAAAATTTATTTACAATTTTAAAATGAATGCCCCTTTAAAAAACATCATTTCCTTCTGCATGGGAACATGAGTTCTAATTCGTAGATCAGAGACTGTAACAAGAACTCCTCTATTTATTTCTGTGCTCTTAAATTTTGCCCACATATGAAGATGAGCTTTAGATATAAAGGCAGAAATGTTATTGCTGTTAGAGTTTTATTTCAACTTTAATAATTATGAATAAAATGGATAAAGGAAAAAATAAAGGCTATGGCATTTAAGGACATCATTTTAATATGGTGCTGTTGTATTAAATTGCTGATGGTTACACAGTCCCTGTAGAATTTTTATTGTGTTCAGGAACATCTGTGCGTTTCCTTCTATCTGAGAAGAATGTGTTATATTTCAGTGAATTATAGGTGGCAGTATACACAGCTAAATTCCATGTTTTATTGCAAGTGTATAGAAGATATTTCAATTGGTTAACAATTTTATATTTAAGCTTTTTGTCATTTTAGCCCCATTTTAAACTACTCCTTCCTTTTTGTTGTGAATATAAGAACATCAAATAAACTCCCTTAGGTAAGAGAGGGCTCTTGTGAAGTATTTTAAGTAACAGGTTTATTCTGAAACATTGTTAAAAGTTTGTTTCTTTTTAATGTTATTAAATAAAGATACATTAGAAAGAGTATTCACTGACCAGTTGATTTAATGTTAAAATCAGAATTTTAAAGCTGAAAGGATTTTTAGAATTATATCTCAAACCAAAGACAGAGAAATTTTTATTCTGTCTCTTTACATTTTCTGTTTTAAAAGTTACAGGCAAATATGAGTTGACTGCTGAGTGGTAAAAACGCAATACCTTCTTGATTTAATGTCCTGAGGTCTGATAGCTATCTCTGAGAATGTTAAGTACAAAATTGCTATTCTTTATGCCTGCTATCTACTCTAAATGCATTATATTCATGAGAACAATAATACAATTATGAATGAAGTAGCAAAACAATAAACGTTAAATTGATGATCGATAGCCATACTGTGGCATCTCGTGGAGAATAAGAAAGTTAGGCATTACAGCAGTACATTGAAACCATTCCTTCCAGAGACATTCACAAGGTGCGTCCAGGGTTTCCTGACCGTTACCCACAGACAAGTAGAAGTGAGAGCCCAAGAGGCAAGCAAGTTTTCCTGTTCTGTTTTACTTATTGAACTTTGTGAAATACCACACCCGTTTCCCTTTTAAACTAAAATCCTTTATCTAATCCAGATTCTTCAGATATAGAGGAGAAAATTGAGAGTTGAGCAGATTCAGACACTGACCCAGAGACAAATCAGTAATTATCAGTGTAGGGCTGACATTACACGTTACTACCATGGATAAGTAAGCAGTCCTAACTTTCTATTTATGTTTCCTCCCGTATTTCTTTTTTCTTTTTTTTTTTTTTTTGTGGTACGTGGGCCTCTCACTGTTGTGGCCTCTCCCGTTGCGGAGCACGGGCTCCGGACGCGCAGGCTCAGCGGCCATGGCTCACGGGCCTAGCTGCTCCGCGGCATGTGGGATCTTCCTGGACCGGGGCACGAACCCGCGTCCCCTGCATCGGCAGGCGGACTCTCAACCACTGCGCCACCAGGGAAGCCCCTCTCCCGTATTTCTTATTTGTTTGTTGCCTTTGTCCTCTTTGCCATCATAATCTGTTTATTCATCTTAATGCACTCAATTACTTTGCAATTATTGGTCCATATGTAGCTTATCATTTTCAAATAGATGTGCTTGCTTGCAGATCCTCACATTACTGCTGGCCAGTTGTTTTAGGATCAGTTGGTTCTCTCAAGCTGATATATAAGCACGATTAATTCTAATATGAAATAAGCAGAAAAAGAAATTCAGATAGAAACTATTTCTTCAGATTTTTTTCCCCTGCCTTTTCCTAGGTCAATAAGATAAATTCTCTAAGCTTGAATGTTTTTTAAAGTGCTTTCCAAGGAAATTTATTGTGTTTTGATGAGATATAAGTTCTCCAGCATTTGGAAGTCTGAACGCTGTTAGGCATTTGGAGTTTAAAACAGGAATAAACCTTTAGGAACCCAAGGAGACTTTGGCTAAATGTATTGAGCTAAGTTCATCTTTAAAATAAAGTGAAGCCATGAAAATCTGCTAAAATAGGAGACTAACCCAAGGTCTTCTATTTGGGTTGAACAAATGCAGTGGGCCCCAGGTTTTATCCTCTCTATTTTTGAATAATTTACTCTCCTGGAAAGCTTCTGAGTGACATAGCAAGTTAAGTATGAGTATCCTTTAACCTGAAACAAATATGCTTAGAGCTAACCTAATCCCACTGGATATGTCTTCCTAAAATGTTTTTAAGAATATATTGGTTGAGATCTCAATCCTTCCCACTATTGATGCTTAGGTTTAATAAAAAATAAATATCTTCAAGATGTGGGTATTGCAATATAAGTACAGCTGACTTATTTTGCATATTTGCCTAGGGCCTAAGAGAAAAAAATGATCATTTCTTTAGGTTGTGCTTGCATAGATCTATATTATAATCTAGATTTTAGACCTTTACTTTTTTTTTTTTTTTTTTTTTTTTTTTTTGGTACGCGGGCCTCTCACTGCTGTGACCTCTCCCGTTGCGGAGCACAGGCTCCGGATGCGCAGGCTCAGCGGCCATGGCGCGCAGGCTCAGCGGCCATGGCTCACAGGCTCAGCCGCTCCGCGGCACATGGGATCTTCCCAGACGGGGGCACGAACCCGTGTCCCCCGCATCGGCAGGCGGACTCTCAACCACTGCGCCACCAAGGAAGCCCTAGACCTTTTTACTTTTATGAACTCACATTTATTAACTATAGGGCCCTCCAGAAGCTAATAATGTGTAATGCTCCATGTAACTTGAATCTGAAATGAAAAATGGCAAGAACTTTTGGTTGATTGATTAATTCATTTATTCATTCAAGAAATACATATGGAGCACCTACCGATGTACCTTAGTATTTAGTGCTTGGGTACATTATGAATAAAATAGACAGGTGTTCTCAACTTCGTGTGTGTGTGTGTGTGTGTGTGTGTGTAATAAATAAATAAATAGTCTAGTATCTTAGAAGGTGAAACGTTCCATGGAGAATAGGAAAAGTAGAACGGTTTAACAGGATCTCTTAATTTAAAATTAAGGACTTTTGTCCCCTCAAATCTGTGAGAGTAATAGAACTCCGACATGAAGTAGAGTGGGTTATTAGTAAGCACGCATGTTTGTTTCGCCATGAGAAGAGAAAACAAGCACAACTTTACATGTTCTTTTTTAAGGTTTCCTTCAGGAGTTACTTTAAAGTAGATTTCTCATTAGCTGCTAAACTGAATGTTTTCCCACTAGGCAATTTGCCCCTAACACTGAATTAGTGGGAGAACCATTAAAACAAGTCTGTCATTTAATGACAAGAAGGTTTTTAAAGTAAAGGTATGTCTACATGGGATGTCGAGTTGGTTTCAGTTTTTTGATAGTTGCTTTTTTTTTTCCCCCACCGGAAACATAAGGCAGTATTTAAGCAGATATGTTGGTGGAAGCAAAACTTGGATTTAGGATATTAAGTCCCCAGCAGGAGACTTTAGAAGAATTTCTTGGTTGCCTCAGTAAAACCCCTATCTTCCATGGGGAATAGTTAAACAATTATAACAATAAAGAAATTAAAGCAAGGAAATATCTAGTGGCTGTTATTTGAGCAAGTACATTTCACGGGGAAACCGATGATAAACAACTTTGTCAAATTTGACTGCTCTAAGAGCCTACCCCCATTGACCTTTGCAAAAATAGGACTTGCCTTCAAGTTGTAATGAAAGTGCTTAAACATGCTAAATGTCAGTATGATGGACTCTTCTAGAATGTGCTGTCTGCTAATAGTATAGGTGTGCTGGCTGTACAGACTTTATAGGGTTTCTCTCAACGCATTGTTATATAGTTGGACGAAGAGTGGTCTTAGAACAAGTAATGTCCTCTGTCCTTGCAAAACCTGTAAGTGCAAAATGCTTACTCTTGTAGTGCTCTGGATGATTTTCTCCTGCTAAAATTTCGTTGTTTGATTTTTACCAGTATGCCTATCTATCTGCCAGGCTTCTTTATTTGCTTACTAACTTCACACATTTATTTACTCATTAAGAAAAGTATGAAATGAACTCCTTTATGTTTGGGGCATTGTGCTAAGTACTTATAGAGATCTGGATAAAAATGTTTTCACGTGAAAGGCGGGACTGCGGTATTGCTAGTCACAGTACGCAACTTGAAAACCACTAGTTCTTTCTAGGTTATAGCTGTATATAGATTAGGAAAGGAGAGGTGGATGATAGTGAAGACATAGTAGTGTCACTAGGTTTGGAAGCAGAGAGACAGAAACTGGATTAATTCAATTAGGTGCTACGCATGTGACAGTCATAATGATGACAAAGAGAAAATGTTACATGCTGTTGCTTTTATTCCTCTTAATAAGGCAGAGGCATTTTAATACATTGCAGAATTATTTCAACACAGTGGTCCTTTATGTGAAGTTAAAAACAAATTACATTATTGATAATAATTGTTCACATTTATGTATTCAAGTAGTTTGTAAAGTTTTTAAAGTTCTTTTATAAAGAAAATTACTTTGGATGATTTTATTTTTAGACATGGATGGATAAATTATATCATTACAGATTTTACTCAATCTATGTATTTAATTGTTCCATGTATATTTTATCTTACTGACTTGCGGCAAACCTGTTTTCTTTCTGTAAAGAATTTCTTATGCTTTATAGAGTTGCAATGCAATTAATTATCTAATCCTTCTAAACATTCAAAGAATGATGTATAAATCATTCTTCCACCTATGCAATGAGTTCTACTTTTGTACAACATATATAGAATTATTTTATACATACTTATCTGTGGATGTCTAACTAAATTTCATCCCATAGAGTTGGAATGTTTTAGTTTCTTCAGTTTTATATTGTGGCTTCTATAGGATGATTGTGAAATTTCATATAATACCTTTCTGGGAGAAATTAAAGTAATTAAGAAGCACAAAGGTACCTATTTAATTAGCCTACTTGTATCCTCAGAGGAATCTTTAGTTGTGAAAAGTCTGAGGGAGCTTGCCCTTAGTTAATTGACTCAGAGCATTTTCCACTTTTTACATTTCTCCTCACTTATTTGGTTTAGTTCTGTTCTCCAAAATGACTCACTAAAAAATTCCAGACTATATATTTTCTCCTAAGTAATATTTTATTGAAGACTATAAATCTGTGGTCAAATCTAGGATCAATATCAATCCTGTTTTGTTACCAGCAAGGCATTGAATGTATTTTATGATAAGAAGGTATTCAAATATGAAAATATATCTCGTTGATCTTTAAGAGTAAGGAATTTAATATGCTGACATCTATTGAATAGTTCAAATGCAGTTTGAGAGCTGCTTAATCTTCTTTTCGTGTGGATATTGCTAAACCACAGGTATGGAGAGCTTGGCTTACAAATAGATCCTTCCTTCCCTAGATGACTGTAGTATTTACTAAGATGAACTTTATCTGTTTCAGCTTAATATTTCTTTGAAAGGGCAGTCCTAATTTAAAAGCAAGTGAATAAAAGGCATCATGCTTTTAATTACTTTTAGAAAGGAACTTAATTCTTTCCCCTTTGAATACTCTAAATTAGATTAAACTTTTTGGGGAGAGACAAAGCAGAGGGGAGTTGACGGTGGAGAAGTGTTTTGAAGCCAAAAGTAAGTTACCAATCCGTTTATGGAATAAAGGAAACTGAGAAAAACAACAGCTGCCATTTCAGCTCAATAACTCCCGTACCTCCTACTGAAATCATTTTGAGACTGCTGAGTAGAAATAGTTTAAAAGTCTATTGTAAAAGAAACAAGAATTTTATTCATTAATTAGACTCGTCAGAGACTGCTTTGAGTTTTGCAGAAATGAATAACCTTTTATTCCCTGATTATAGTTAAATCCTTAAACTCATTTGATTTCCTGTGCCCCATTCCATTTCACTTTAAGGTTTCACCTTTACAAATGCATTATACTAGGCCAGTCCCGGAAAGGTTTTCATTTCCCTTTCACGTTCGTAAAAAGCAGAGTAACTTTGTAAAATTAACACACAACTGGGGGCATATAAATTGCAGAATTGAAGTCTCTTGATAATGCATAAGTGATAGAGTGAGGGAACATTTTGTTTATGTGTTTCCTACCTCAACCTCAGATAGATAGTGAAGACTTTTTTTTTGTCTTAACAGTGATGGTTTTATGTTGTACAATATTGGACTTTTATGGAGATTATTTTCAGTTTTGCTACTTTACAGTTGTGATTGTTTCAAAGGCAGAATTTACGGCAGCATTTGGAATTTTGCTGTCTAGCATCTATCATAAATTAATTCACACTTGATTAATTTAGAATTTCTGAAAATGTGAGTCTAACATTGAACTTTTTTGACACAGTGGAAAAAGGCATGCCAAACAAATAAATAGCATAAAAGATTAGATAGGAAAAGTATACGCACTTAGAGATCAAGCAGTTTTCAAAGTTTTAAAAATAGTTGAAAATGTTCAAAGCATTATTTTTCAATCACTTTGATATGACAGTTTCAGCTCACTTATTAATTATAGCATTTATCTTCCTAAGAAATAGTTGTCTGTTTTAGATGACATATTTCAAGTTACTACAGTTTCTTAAAAATAACTGTTTTTTAATTTAATATTTTCAGTGTAATAAATTAGCATATATCTTAACCAAATAGAACAATGTGCAAAAAATTGAGCTCTTCTGCTCCGACTCTCCCTGCCCAAGATACCCAATCGTCAGGGGCAAGTATCTGAACTTTGGAAGCTCTTTCTTTTGGTATTTGTCCTTATATATCTAAATGGCTTATTGATATTTCTATTTCTTGACTTCTCGGTTTTACACTATATGTATCCATTAATGTGCCAGAGTAGAAGCTTCTTTAACAATCTGCTCATACCTATAAAAACACATATCCTCCACCTCCATTATTTCATTAGAGTTTTATCATAACTTTTGGTTAAAACATTATTCAGTTGTTACATTATTATGAGTAAGTAAGTTCGTTTCTATCTCAGCTAAATGCTGTGTACTATGAATATAATTGCTTTCTTATGCAACTCTTTTTATCTGGAGTTAATCACTGGTTTTATTATGTGTTTAATTTGTACATCCCTATCACTCCAAATTCTCCAAAAGTGCTATAACATTCTCTTAGTACGAACACATTGAAATCTAGGTGTTTTTTTTTAAACTGTCAGCTTCTTATTCCATTCTGCAATGGCTGTCAATCGAGAACTTTCTTTCATCATCATCCATTGTCCCCAGATCCCCTTTGCTTTTCTCTTTGATTTCTGTTTATTGATTTTGTTCACTCTTTATCTTTGAGAGGGATATTTTATCTGTGATGCTCATCCATTTAGTTTTTTTTTTTTAAGATTTTTATTTATTTATTTTTATTTTTGGCTGTGTCAGGTCTTTAGTTGTGGCACGTGGGCTCTTTGTTGCCGCATGGGCTTCTCGCTAGTTGTGGACTGTGGGTTTTCTCTTGTTGAGGTGCACAGGCTCCATAGTTGTGGCGTGCGGTCTTAGTTGCCCCGTGCCATGTGGGATCTTAATTCGCTAACCAGGGATGGAACCTGTGTTCCCTGCATTGTTAAGGCGGATTCTTTACCACTGGACCACCAGGGAAGTCTCCATCCATTCACTTTTAAATGCCAAACTAAAATGTTGATTTCATGCTCAGAATAAAAGGGTTGACTGGATGCTCAGTGTGCAAAGGTCAGCATGAGAATGGAGTACTTCCCTCACATTAAGGAGAGTCATTTAATTGGGGATTCTTAAATATCAATGTCTAGAGATCATCTATCCTGGGCTAATTTTCATAGAGCAGAGTCTTCTAATCTCTTGCAGACAAATGGGCTGGGGAATTCCCCTTTGACTATGCAGACTTTGAATCAGGCAGATCTTGGCATGGTTAATTGAGATATAAAATATAAGAAAGAAGTTTGGAGGAGACAAATGTTGAATTTGGTTTTGAATACATTAACCTTGAGGCTCTTTTGAAATATTAAATAGTAACCTGTAATAAAGGACTGGAGCTCATCACAGAGGTTTGGTCTAAGTATATAGAATCAACTGGATTAGCTTATCTACACAGAACAGCAATACTCCCATATCACAGGTGCTTAAATAAGAAATTTATTTCACTCATGTGGAAGAGCATGGTGGAAGGCACCTTAGGCTGAAATGAGCCCTAAAATGTCATTGAGATCTCCACTCTGCCATCCCAGGGTGTGGCATTCCTCCCACAGGATCCAAAATTTCTGATGTAGATGCTTCGTCACAGTGGTGTCTGTGGAGGAAGAGAGGAAGATCGCATAGCTCCTCCATTTGAAAGAGACTTAGTCAACCTCCAACCCATTCTGTTTACATCTCTTTCACCACAATTTAGTCGTATCTCATCAAGCTCCCAGGAAGCCCTGCCAATGTGGTCTTTTATTCTGTGTGGTTATGTGGCAGGCTAAAAATTGGCTTTCTATATTTAAATAAAAATAAGGGAATGGCTGGAGTATGCATCTCAGAGTCCTAAATTAAGTCACTGGCATATAGATTGCATTTGGAAATATGGATATGTGTGAATCACAGCATGTATATTAAAAACCTATTTTTAATCAGATTTTTGTGGATTGAGCAATGAATGGTAGGTGAGGCGCTAAAGAGAAACAGAGACAAATCCTTCAAGAAGCTTGGATGAAAGGTGAGAGCGATAGGACAGTAGGCCCAAAGTTGAGGTTTTGTGGGATAGAACAGTAAAGTAAATTCAGAAAGAGGTGAGTTGGGACTTCCCTGGTGGCACAGTGGTTAAGAATCCGCCTGCCAATGCAGGGGCCACGGGTTCCTGGTCCGGGAAGATCCAACATGCCACGGAGCAACTAAGTCCATGCGCCACAACTACTGAGCCTGTGCTCTATGAGACCACGAGCCACAACTACTGAGCCCACATGCCTAAAACCTGTGCTCCTCAGCAAGAGAAAGCCACCGCAGTAAGAAGCCTGTGCACCGCAACGAAGAGGGGTCCCTGCTTGCCGTAATGAAGACCCAAGATGGCAGCCAAAAAAAAAAAAAAGAAGAAAGGAAAGAGGTGAGTCAGGGCTTCCCTGGTGGCGCAGTGGTTGAGAGTCCTCCTGCCGATACAGGGGACATGGGAAGATCCCACATGCCGCAGAGCAGCTGGGCCCGTGAGCTATGGCCGCTGAGCCTGCGTGTCCGGAGCCTGTGCTCTGCAACAGGAGACGCCACAACAGTGAGAGAGGCCCGCGTAGCACCAAAAAAAAAAAAAAAAAAAAAAAAATGAGGTGAGTCAAAAATGAAGGACGTGATAAGACTGATGACCAATTAATATTGTTAAGTGATGCTGTCGATGCTGAATTGAATTCTTTTCTATGCTCTAACCATTTGCTGTAGGTATTATTACCATCTTCATTTTTTAGGTGAATAAACTTAGGCCAGAAATATTAAATAACTTAAATTGAGACACAGAGTTGCTAAGTACCAGAGCGGAGATTAAAACCACCTGACAGTTTTAATCTTTAGAACCATGTTATTATACTAGAGGATCAAATAAGTGTAAACTAGACTAGGGAAGCCCCTTTATTTCATGGAGTTAAGCCTCTGCTGGGACCAGTTGCTTGGTGTTCCTGAAATGAGTCTAAGGCAAGTTAATTGAATTTAATTTTATAGCATCACTACAATTATCTAATGTGTTCATCTCCTCATACGATGGTCTTACCTCAAGAACAGTCCATTATTTGTGGCTCATTGTGAGGAGAGGGTATCAATGTGGGTAATTATGTGGGCCCTGCATATATGACAGTATTGAGCTTTTTAAATTACTTTTATTTACCCTTTACTGTGACGTTTTCAAGTTGATAATAATATTCTTATTATACACATGAGTAAACTGAGGTTAAAAGGTACTATGAATTGTCCAAGGCTTGTAAATGGTTGAGTCAGAATTGGAACCAAGGCCAGTTCCACAGCCCGAAATCTTAAGGACTCACTCTACAATGTTGTCTGCAGAATGCACATATTTGTTTCCTAGGGCTGCTGTTAACAAATTACCACAGACTTGGCGGCTTAAAACAACAAAAATTTGTTCTCTCACAGTTGTGGAGGCCAGAAGTCCAAAATCAGGGTGTTGGTTCCTTCTAACGGCTTCTGGCCTTTTCCAGCTTCTGGTGGCTCACAGTTTTCCTTGACTTTTGCCAGCATAACTCGAGTTACCAACTACATCTTTGGATGGCCTTCTTCCCTGTGTTTCTGTGTCTCTCCTCCTTTTTTTGTCTTTCTCTTTTTTTTTTTTGTGAAAATTTTTGGTCCCCAGCTTCATATTAATGTTTAGATTTAGAAACTTGGAGTTTGATCTTTTTTTTTTTAGCATCTTTGTTGGAGTATAATTGCTTTACAATGTTGTGTTAGTTTCTCCTTTATAGCAAAGTGAATCAGTTATACATATACATATATCCCCATATCTCTTCCCTCTCCCTCCCTCCCACCCTCCCTATCCCACCCCTCTAGGTGGTCACAAAGCACCGAGCTGACCTCCCTGTGCTATGTGGCTGCTTCCCACTAGCTATCTATTTTACGTTTGGTAGTGTGTATATGTCCATGCCACACTCTCACTTCATCCCAGCTTACCCTTCCCCCTCCCCATGTCCTCAAGTCCATACTCTATGTCTGCATCTTTTTTTGTCTCTTATAAAGACGCTTCTCATTGGACTTAGGACCCTAATCCAGGATGATCTCATCTCAACATCCTTATCTTAATTATATTTACAAAACCCTTTATTCCAAATAAGATCACATTATGAGGTTCTGGGTGGACGTATCTTTTGGGGCACCACTATTTAACCAATTACAGTGGTCAAGGATGAATTTTTTAAGCCTTTTAATATTATGAAGTATAAGAAAAGTACAGAGAAATACATAGTATATAATGTAATTAGTAATTATTAAGTGATCAACTGAGTAGCCCCCACCTGCATGGAGACAGAGAACATTCCCAGCACTCTGAACATGCACTGTTTCCTTTAATAATCATTTCCTCATCCCTCTTCACTAGGATTATCTGGACTTTATGGGAATCACTTCCTCACTTTTCTTTAAAATTGTACTCATGTAGTAAAATAATACAGTTTTACATATTTTTGAGTTTTATATAAATGAAACAATTATATATCTTACGTTATGCTTCCTTTAATTAATATTATACTTATAAGAATCATATATATCACTGACGGTGGTTGTAGTTAGTTCCTTTTCTTTACAAGTTGGTTATTCATTTTACTTTTGTTGCATATATGTGATATATATATATATTTTTTTGGCTATCACAAATGCTGTTGTTATGAAATTTTTGTATATTCTAGTATAACTGCAGTTTTATGTGAGATATATGCTTATTAGATGATGACAGTTTTTCAAGGCAGTTGTAGCAATATAGCTCTCATCAGCAGTTTGTGTGAGTTCCCATTGCTCTCAAATGTTTAATAGCTCATGGTGTCAGCTGACATTTTAGTTATCTGATGATTTCATAGGTGTGCAGTCATATCCATGATAGTTTTCACTTAAGTATCCTTAATTACCCGTGATATTAAAAATAGTTTCATAGTTTTATTGGATTTATATTTCTTTAAAAACAGTCTCAGATTCCAAACTTTTGTACTAGATCCAAACCAGTGAGGGGAGCTACATGTCTAAGGTTATGAGATAGGCAAAGGAAGTGTTGAAAAAAAGTGAGAATATAGATCTTTTGGCCAAAGATATATTTTCATCACAAAGAGATAAAAATACAGTAATGAGCTGATAAATTTTGAAGAAAATGCAATGTCTAGATGAATACATACCTTCAGATGACTTGTGAGATTTTCTAACTCCCATTTACCTTCTAGCTAAGGCTATGAACAATTTATTGTTTAATTCTTAGCAATTATAATATTATCCATAGAATACTGAATTTTAACGAAAATTTAATTATTCAAAATAAGATTGAATCTATCAGACTTGTATTAACCTACTAAGTGATAAGCTATCTTCTGCACATTTTCCTACCTATGGTCATTTTTTAGTATTATTTCTCATTTTGAAGATTTTTAGTAGTTCCTAGATTTGCAATCCTAGTTTACATATACTTCTTTAAAATAATTTTTGTGCTTTATAATTATAATCACATCTCTTTCAGGAGAAGAAAAATAGAAAAGGTGGCCAGTATGTGTCAGTCTCTCAGATGAATTATATTCTGTCATGCTGCTCTTGTCCAAATATATGTCTTCCTAGGAGATATAGATTGAAATCGGAGTAAATCTGTATTATCATTCTACTGGGTGTTGGGGAGTTTCTCTTAAAATCATGCTTCTCAGTTTGCCTTGAGTCTCTTTGACTCCATCTCCTGCTGTTGTAATCATTAGAAGTCCATAGAGAGTGGAATTTCTCAAAATATAGACAGTTTTATTCAGAACATGAGCCCTGCAGGCATTTCTTTTCATTTTTACTTAGCTGGGGGTATACAGATACACCTTTGACTTTCATATGCTTGTTACAGAGCCTGAACACAATGTATGTTTCCTTCTGCTTTTGAGATACAGATGGCAAAAATCCTTGGTCTGCCAAGAAACTTTATTTGCTTCTAAATTCTGACTGTCCCATTATATGACTTTGTTATATTACGATTTTAATAGAGCAGATAAGGGTCAAGGCTTCTTTGTTGTTGAAATATTAAATCACTCTTTGGCTTTCTTACATCTGACAGTTATTTTCTACTTCATCTTTAAAAGCGGAAGTTCATGAGCTCTTCATCCAGTGGAGTGGTTAGATTTTATTCATGCTTAGACTCATTGAAACCTGCCAACCATATAAAAACAGTTGCCAATATGGGAGAAGTCTTCCTTGTGTTGTGATAGCAAGGGTTTCAGTGTTGAGACATGACCCTAAAAAATGTATTCCTCCATTAAAAAAAAATGTCACTGCTTGTCCCAGGTGGCCTTTCTACAGGAAAGAGGAACAAAGTGGATTATTTGATAACATCTTGGATCTTAATTTATTTTTCAAACTATATATGTATGTGCTTACAAACATATATTTTGTATGTGTGTGTATATCTGTATGTATGTGCACACACATACAAACACACATACATATATATCCAATGTTAGAAACAGTTTCAATTTAGTAATATGAAACTGGATAGGAACTTTCTTTGGACTTGTTTTTTGACAAACTATAGGAAAGCAAGCAAATATTTTTCTTTTTAAAATTGATGCATGTTTTTCAGGCCATAATGGAGTTGCAGGCATCTGGATTTAAAAAGTATTCAAAATGAGCTGATTTTTTCTTAGTGAACGTCTCTTAGCACAAGTATGGTTTTTCTCCACCACCTGGATTCTTTTGTTGGTGGGATTGTTATCCATCTAATCATCTATAACTGCAAACATGGGGTCATAGTTAAAAACACTGAAGTCCTGTTGATTTTGCCTCTTTGATGTTTTCCAGTCATTTCTTCTCCTTCTGTTCAAACTGGTTTCCTCAGTTCCTAACATCCAGATTTTTCCAAGTTTCTATCTGGCCATTTTGCTTTCCAGTTTCTCTCTCCTCCAGTTCATTCCAAATGTTACTTTCAGTATCATTTTTCAAAAATATAGTTCTTATCCCATTATTTTTTCTGCTGGAAAACCTTCCATTGATTCCTGTTGTTTTTGAGTTAAGTTTCAAATTTCTTAGAAACTACACAGCTCCATACAATAGCCACTGGCCATATGTGGCTATTTACATTTAAGTGTAAAATTAATTAAATGCCACACGTTGATGGTGACTACTGAATTGGATGTCAGCAATCTAGAATATTTACATCATCACAGAAAGTTCTATTAGACAACTGTCCCTTAGAATGTTATACTAACCCTTCCATAGCCATGCTCCAGCTTACTTTTCCAGTGTCATTTTCTTCTACACAGTGTCAATGCGCCTCTGTGATCCAGTCATGTTCAAGTACTCGCTGTTGAAAGTATCAATCATTCAATCACAGACTTTCATTGAGCACTTTTGGTATACTAGGCACTATTCTGTTGGAAGCACTAACATGAATTAAAGTAAGACAAAACAAAACTGCTGTCATGGAGTTAATGTTGGTGGGGAGATTATAAACATGGAGAATATTGAAAATGTAAAATATTTGATGTCCGGGGATGCTAGAAAGAAAAATGAAAAATGGTAATGTGAAGAGAACAGTAGGTGAGTGGTTACGTAGGGTGTTCAGAAAAGGCCTTTTTAATGAGGGGATATTTCAACAGAGCCCTGAATGAAGTGAGGAGATGAACCACGTAGCTCCCTGGAGAAGAATAAGCCTTTCATCCTACTGCCTTCAAGCTTTTGCCCCTCTTACGTTTGTGGGAATATCATTTATAAAGGTCACAGTGTCATTAAGCAGTAGCCTCTTATCTTGCACTAAAGAGTTTTGGTCTCAAGCCAGAATGTAATCAGCATCGTAGACTGTTAGAGATTGAGGCAACCATAGAAATCATCTAATCTAGTTCCTAACTTTAAAAAGGAGGTAGCTGAGATTTAGACAGGTTAATTGATTTGTTTCAAGTGACAAAGTGAAATAATGGTAAAATGGCAGTTAGAACCTTGGTCTCCTGGTTCCTACAGGAGACCTGTAGGTCCTGTTTAGGACCGAGTTTCTGAGTAGTGAAATCTGAATAAGGAGGACCTCTGGAACGCTTTAAAAATTAAAAAAAAGTATACACACACACACACACATACATATACATACACACACACACTTCACTCTGGTGTTCTTCAGAAGTGTGTTGATGTTTCAAGAGAACCCAACCATTTGTTTTTCTCTTCACACTGCAGTCTACCTGATCATTCAGAAATGTGTTTTGTAATGATTTCCACCTGTAAATACGTTTTAAATTTTAGTTTCCCAATACTGTAAAATATTTTTTATCATTGTAAACATGATACACGTGTATATGTGAGTGTACAGAGTGGGTTATATATGTACATCTCTTTGTCATTAATTCCCTATGCTGCTTTTGTGTTCACACCGTGTATTCACAGAACCCCTACATGTCCCTGTGCATAGTCCTAAATAGCATAAAGTCATGGATTTTAACTGAACTATGGCTTTATTCTCCCAATGAAATCCTGAGGAATTGCTCTAAGAATTCACATAGAAGGTAGCCTAATAATACATTTTCTAGAACATCTTTAAGGGATTAGAAGTCTTAAACTCATCTTTGGTACGTAAGGGCTAAGACTTCACTCCTTTATGGAATGCAGGTACATGGCACATTCTTCAAGGTTAATAGCTTAGTAGTATAATTTTATTATACTTACTATATATTGTTAATGTATAGTAAATGCATAAGGTACATCTTTATTTAATAGTTTTGAAAACAGTGAATTTGAACACCAAAACTCCAGCTATTGTGAGTATAAAATTATATGATTTGCTCTATAATTTTTGGATAATAAATTATTTTCTTGTTATATCAATAAAGCTTTCTTTTACAGATATCCTTTCAATATACCAGATAATTATTTCTTTTTAGTATGGTCATAATTAATTATCTTAAATGAATGTAATAATTCTTTAAAAAATATGCAAAGCAGTCTGCCAAAGCCTTTCAAATGCGTTCTGCGGTTCCAAATTCTGTTTGTTTCCCTTTTGGATGTGAATTGTGCCTGGCCTGATTAGTTTATCTTTATGCCTTAATTGTAATATGTCCTAAAGTAAATTGAATATGTATAGGCTATTTATTACAGCTGAAGATATAGCATAATAAATCACTCTTTCAATGTTTTTTTGGGGAAAATGTACACACATGAATGAATACATACTGTCAGTTTAAAACGGTCTTTCGCTACAGACAGCGTGTGTCTATAAAGGAAAATATTCTGCAGCAGTTTGCCCACAGGTGAAATGTGTTTGGAGTGTCCTAAATTTTGTTTCATGAATCCTTTCTGCCATTCTCAGACTAATGACACTCTTCATGGCAGGCCTGAGTGCACTTTTAAACTCCAAAAGAAAAATGTGGCTAAATAGTGTATTGAAATACCTACAGTTGAACCAACAGGAAAATGCTCATTTTTCTAAGCATAGGATTACTAACAGAATGCCAAAATTAAAGGTCAGTTTTGGAATGAACTCTCACTTGGTGAAGTTGATAAACCAACATATATGAGGACAGAAAAATCAACTGTATATCAAAGTCATGCCTTTAAAGAAGTATGCTCTATTTTTTTTTTTAATTAAAAAAAAATGAACGTTTTTGGGGCTTCCCTGGTGGCGCAGTGGTTGGGAGTCTGCCTGCTGATGCAGGGGACACGGGTTCGTGCCCCGGTCTGGGAGGATCCCACGTGCCGCGGAGCGGCTGAGCCCGTGAGCCATGGCCGCTAAGCCCTAACCTATGGTTTTTCAGATTTTTTTCTAAATTCTCCCTATGTGAAATGAAGGAAAAATGAAACAAAAATGTTTTTGAAAGGAAACTAAAATGGAGAGATTATGTGAAAATATAGGAAAATGAAGGAGTCCAAATAGGCAATCTAAATATATTGAATAGAAGAGAAAATGGTACAAAATAACACTATGTTCTTTGGATCAAAGTCTTTATTCCTTGTGGTTGGTGGAATCCTTTTGGTTACTAAGTTCCCTCGAAAAAATTCTAAAATCAAATTAAGTCAAAATATGTGCAATTATGAATCATCTCAGAGTACGTTTTCAGTGTACTTATTTTCCTTAAATGTCAAAGAAATTATACAAGCTAAGTAATTCTCAAAACACCACATAAAGTTTAGGTATTTCTTTTCTTACAGAATCTATGTTTTTCACTTTAGTGATATATTTTATTATAAAATTTGACAGAAGCAACCAAGGAGAGAGAAGAGAGAAACCCCCAGAGACTGTTGCTTTTCTTAGGTGACAAATAAAAAAGAAGCATCACTTTTAGTAATTTTCTTTCTTTGCTATATTTATTCTGTATATGATCTGGCTGAGACCAGACAAAGAATGAAAAACACACTTCATTTGTTTCAACTAAAAGAAAGATTTGAAATGTATTTACAGGTTATTTCCAGGATCATTTTCCTTTTATTTTTAAGTAGTAAATTTTCTGCGATTCAAAATCAACATCCAATCCATATGTCATAAATATAACGTTCCGAATGGTGAAGGAGGCGCACTGTTGCCCTTGTAGACGGTGAGTGATGAATGTGAGGATAAGGAAAGGGAGGATTCATATGAAGATTCCAAAAGTAGGCTTGTGGGCCGTGGCTCTGGGCGATGCGAGTTAGAAGGAAAAGCCAGATGTTTTACTACAGTCATCATTCGTGCACCTTGCCCTGCTCGCATGTCTACTGATATGCTTGTAGCCCCGAGATTTATGAAAAAAGGCAGGAGAAAGCAAGGCCTCTCCTGATACAATCCATTTCATTGCCATCAAAAAACAGGTGTTACCAAGTGGTAGTGACTTCATCAAGTTGCTGTCTTTTTTGTTTGTTTGTTTTTTGCAGTATGCGGGGCTCTCACTGTTGTGGCCTCTCCTGTTGTGGAGCACAGGCTCCGTACGCGTAGGCTCAGCGGCCATGGCTCACAGGCCCAGCCACTCCGCGGCATGTGGGATCTTCCCGGACCAGTGCACGAACCCGTGTCCCCTGCATCGGCAGGCGGACTCTCAACCACTGCGCCACAAGGGAAGCCCCAAGTTGCTGTCTTAACAGTGACAAACCACAGGTTTTATTTCTCCAAGGAGAAACTTGGGTAGTTAATATGATGCATATAGACATAAAAGATCATAATAATGGTATTAGTGTCCTAGTGAATACACAAGACGGTGCTTAAGTGATGCTCAAATTAAGATGTTTGATAAACAGAAGAAAGAATTCCAGGTAGCCTGACCTTTGCATATACTTTCAATGAAGGAAGTCGTTTAAGTATTTTAAATATGAGGTCATCTAGCACCTTGGGTCTCTTTGAGGTTACCAACAGACATGATTCTTTTGTTGTTGTTCTTTTCTGTTCAACCTATGTGACATTGCTATGAAAAGTCATAAAGAATCTTTTCCTTTCAGCTTTAGCAAAGCTGTCAAATCTGCATCATTGGTAGAAATCTTTAAAAGGTTTTGAGATGATAATAACTGTATCTTAAAGCATCTCGTCATTTAATTCATTTCAGATACCAGTTATCATTTTGATTTGCTTGAGAAAGATGAGTGTAGGAAGCTTTGTGGTAGTTTTTGTGTGAGGAGGAAAAAGATAGCATGCACCCATGCTATGTATGTATGTCTTGGTACTCGTTTCAGAAAATAACAATATTTTTTTTGTTATAGCACATGGTAAAAATATGATAGAAACTATAAACAAATTAATTACAATAGTTATTGCCCTCACAGATAGTCCTGGGTACATTATTAAGTAGCTGTGATCATTGAGGCAGTGACGCAAGGCATTGTTGTTGGGTTTTTTTTTCCCTTTTTTTTAGAGAGTTGTTTGCCTTTACTTGGTTTCTATTTCTTGAAATTCACCCATGAAATGGGAAGAATTTTCCTGCTTTCAGAATTTTGAAATCTATGTATGCAGCTCTAAACAATCTGTATGGTTTGGTTTTGCCTATTTAGGAACTTTACATGGCAGAATTTTGCGGTATGAATTATTTTGTATGGTGTTACTCTCACTAAGTAACATGCTTATAAAATTTGTTCAGGTTGTTGCATGTAGATTTAGCTTTTACCTTTTATTACTGCATAATAATCCCACTATATGCATTATGTTACAGTGTATTAATCCACTTGACTTTGGGCCTTTGGGTTGTTTGTATGTTTACAGGCCATTTGGATATTTCTTGCCATGAAGTGTCTATGCAGGTGTTTTGCCCAGTTTTTTTCCTTCATTGTGTTGTCTGTGTTTTCTTATTGATATTTCGGAGTTTATTTTGTATTCTGAGTATAAATCCTTTGTCAGTTTCACATGTTGCAAACCCTTTTTCTATTCTGTGATGTTCATTTACTTTCTTCATGTTGTCTTTGATGACCATTTTCAAGTGCATGAGTTTTTTGTGATTTGTTGGTTTGTTGTGGTTTGTTTTGTTTTTGCTTTATGGTTAGTGCTTTTGTGTTCTATTTAAAAAATTTCCCAAGATTATAAAGAGGCTCTCCTAGGTTACTATGTTATCCTCTTAAGGCTTTGCAGGGTTTTTGTTGTTGTTTTGTTTTGTATTAACATGTAAGTCTATAATCAACCTGGTGTTATTTTTTTGCCTAGTGTGATGGGTATGGTCCAATTTTGTTTATTCCATGTAGATATCTAATTATCCCACTTCTTGAAAAGTCTGATATTTCCCTACAATATTTTCCCCACAAATCTACAATGCCTCTTTTTCATAAGTAAAATATCCATATCTGCATGGGTCTATTTTTGTTTCCTTGGTCCTTGTCTATCTCTTTACCAGAACCAAACTGTCTAATTATTGTGGCTTTATAATACATCTTAATATCTGGTAGAGAAACTACTCAGTATTATGATTATTTTAAAATATCTTGCCTCTTTGATTTTCACATAAATATTTTAATTATATGGGTCTACACACACATTACACACATGAAAAACTATTAACATTTCAATTTAGGACTGCATTAAATCAGTCTATACTTTTGGGAGAGAATTGACATTTCTACAATATTCTTTTTTCTAGTCCATGAAAATACTGTATATCTGGATTTATTTGCTTATTTCATGTGTCTTAATAAAAATTTTAAAATCTTGCACATGGTGTTTAGATTTATTACTAGGAATTTGACAATACCTTATTTTCTTTTAATATTAATGACATACAAAATTATTTTCTTACTCATTCACAATTCTAAAATCTTGCCAATTCACATAACTAAACTATAAATTATTGGCCATTTCTTTAAATATAGTCATATCATCTTTCTTAAAATTTGTATACATTTTATTACTTCTTCTTACCTTACTACACTGATGGCAGATTCTAGTACAGTATTCATTAGAAGTTATATTGGGCATCGTTTTCTTATTTCCAGTATCAAAGGGAAAACTTTCAAAATTAAATATTGTATCTATGGAAAAGTGCTTTAGATATTCTTCTAGATTTAAGGAATTCCTTCTTAAAATTTTCTCACATTTTTATAATGAATTAATACTGAGCATTAACAAGTGATTTGCCTGTCTGTGTTGAGATGTTTATGTGATTTTTTTTTCTTCTTTAGTGTCTTAAAATGGCAGAATACAAAGATGGATTTGCAACATTTCTTTCTTGGTATAAATACAAGCTAGTTAGGTATATTATCCTTTTTATATAATTCATCTGTTGATACCTTTACAAACTTGCTAAGTATTTTCTCATGTGTGTTCATAGGTGAAATGAGTCTATAAATTTTCTTTTTGATTTTGTCCTTGCCAGTTTTTTGTTTTTGTTTTTTTTTAAAAGAAGATGTTGGGGGTAGGAGTTTATTAATTAATTTATTTATTTTTACTGTGCTGCATCTTCATTTCTGTGTGAAGGCTTTCTCTAGTTGTGGCAAGCAGGGTCCACTCTTCATCGAAGTGTGTGGGCCCCTCACTATCACGGCCTCTCTTGTTGCGGAGCACAGGCTCTGGACACACAGGCTCAGTAGTTGTGGCTCACGGGCCCAGTTGCTCCGCGGCATGTGGGATCCTCCCAGACCAGGGCTCAAACCCGTGTCCCCTGCATTAGCAGGCAGATTCTCAACCACTGCACCACCAGGGAAGCCCATTTTGTCCTTGCCAGTTTTTGATACTAAAGGTGCGTATTCTCTTTTTTAATTCTTTAGATAAAATTATGTAAATTTGAATTGTATTTTACTTGAGATTTTAATACAAATCTCTAGTAAAGATATCCAAGCCTGAGGTTTTCTTTCTGGAAGATTTTTATTGTGATACCATTATTTGATTAATTGATTGCTTGAATCATAATATAAATGAATGTATTCATGGTCATAGGAAATTTAGGTATTATATTTTTGGAGTCAGTTTCATGTAGGACTTTTCTAAGAATTTGTCCATTTCTTTTAAAATTTCAAATAGATTTGAATTTCTTATTCATAGTAACTTATTTTTGATGCCTACAGTAAGTCATCTATCTCATTTTAAGAGAAAAATTCCTCAATAAATCTCACCACACCAGAAGACTCCTTCAATTTATGTGTCATTTGTTAGAATTTCTTCTTCCTAACCTCAAGCTGATCACTGTTTAAGATAATGAAATACTATGATTGGGTTGCACTAAGGGAGACTTTGTTCCTTTCCTATGACTTTGCCATGAAAATGTGAACACGTAAACAACTATGTCAGCAATAAAGAATGGAGGTTATGACTGGAGTTAACTAGCAACCAGCATTGTCTAATATAGAAAAACAGACAGAGACATATGGAGAGAGGAAAAAAGAAAACAAAACAACACAGAGAGAGAAGGAGTAGGAGTATTATTTTTTACTTAAACTGATTTGAGTTAGAATTCTGACTTGTGTAACTGGAGAATTTTCCATGTAACTCATGTAACTGAAGTAACTGCCGTGAAAAATGGTGGGTCTTTATTTCTTACTTTGGTTATAATTTATCTACATAATGTGGCTTGAGACCTGATGGATGATTTTCATTTTCAAGCCCATTTGGGACATTCTAGAATCAGAGGAAATGAGCATGTAATATTTTGAGGAAAGATGTCTTATCTTTATCTGAGCTGTTTTGAAAGTGCTGTGGTACTAGGATGAGACACTTGTTTCTTTATATTTAATGTTACATTCTAGGGAATGCTAGCGGCTGTAACAAGAGGCCAAACATTCAGCAGTTAAAATAACACAGTAATTTATGTGTCTAAGTTTGCAGTAGATACCTGGGTACTCGCCCAATTGTACTGGAAGGTAAAAAAGACTGGTCTCAGGAGTCCAGATTGGAAGGAGCACTCCTCACTTTGGTTTGCATTCCATTGAAATAATTTAGCTATGTGGCTGTATCTTACTGCAAGGGAGGCTGGTGCATGCAGTGTAGTTGGACATACATGTGCATAGTACTTCTGTTATTGCAGGGAAGAGAATTTATTTTTGGTAAACAATGAAGTCTCTGCTACACTGTCAGTCATTGTTTAATGTCCATGTGTATTTCAGAGAAAAAAGAAGAAATGTAATAAATTCTTAGAACAAAATGTTATATATAACATTTATAAAAGTTTCTATGGCCCTAGAGGTTTATGAGAAGATATATTTAATAAGAAAGAGTGTATCACAATTAAAAAAAAAACAAAAAAAACCTCCCACCAGTTTCATGCCTTAGTAAAAATCATGTCATTTTGCATTGTGTAAAAGATTTTCTATTTCCAATTTGCTTTCAAATCTAGCGTGTACTCTTGGCAGCCATTTCTAGCAGCCATTTCATCACTGAGTGGTCACTATTCATGTGGTGACTAATACTGAGGAAACTGTTATTCAAACAAAAAATCCTTCGCAAATGCTGAGTCAGTTAACTGAGAGGTTTTTTAGGTTGTTATTGTTTTTGTTTACTTTTTCTAGTACTGGTTTTCAAGGATGTATCAGTGTATTCTAATGTGGTGAGAATAATTTGGCAGAGTATAGATAAAATAGAAACCATTAAAAAGACATTAGGGAATTGAAGCTATCTTTTGAAGGAAACATTGATTATTGAATGTGTTCACTGTCTTTTGTGAATTACATCTAAAGAAAATACCCCCTAAAGTACTTTGTAGACTTTGTATCAAGGGAAAAATGCTCTGTCAAAATGACAAGAACAGTGGAGCCTCATGAAAATATTAAAAACAAACAAACAATGAGAAACTATGTCATGAAACTTTCTTTTCCTTGTTATGCACTGACTTTAATGTTTTCCTCTTTTGGATTATCCATCACCAAAGTAGGCTCAACTTTTGGGGAACATCAAAATGTGAGGGTTTCATTCTGTTGTATTCACTTAAAATAACCAAATATGATTCTTAGATGTATTTGTTTTAACAAAATATTATAGGGTTATTATTATTATTTGCCTAAATTTGCCTTCTCTTTCTTGAAACTGATTGTGAGTAAAAATAGTTCATCTTTCTCTCTTAGTTTTCTTATAATTTCCTCATTAATCCAAGGATGGCATTATTTCTAAGAATACTGACTTTACTCTTTGTACTTACCAAGTTTTACAGCAAGATAACACAATTTCTAACATATCAGTAGTAAGTAAAAGTAGGCTAAATTCTTTAATTGCATTTACTTTTATATAAAATATTTCATAGAACAACTTAAGAGCATGTCTACAAAACAACAATAAAATTAACTGAGATTGTATATTTTCTCTCGTAGTTTTTGTTTGATCTTGGCAAGTTTTGTTTT
Source organism: Grampus griseus (assembly GCF_964374135.1). NCBI lineage: Eukaryota > Metazoa > Chordata > Mammalia > Artiodactyla > Delphinidae > Grampus > Grampus griseus. The sequence continues at coordinate 134,168,881 of NC_138997.1, read as the reverse complement.
TTATCATTGTGTTGTTAAATCCCCGTAGATAACCATATTTGTTCCACATCAACTCAATTTTCAGTTTGCGTCCTTAATATCTGGGTTGTATATGACTTATTAAAATAATCCTTGAGTTAGTAAGCCATATAACAGATGTGGTCAGTATTTAGGATAATGATTTTCGTATTTAGGATAAATATTGCTAAAATCATTATCCTAAAGGTTGGTCATATTTAGTAATAAATTATTTTTAAGACTTGACTAAACATCTATAGTAATGTTGCATTGGTATCAAATATTCAAACATTTGCTATGTCCTCACATGGAATTTCCTAACATAAACTTTTGGAAGAGTGTTTTTGACTTTAATTTATCCCAGAAAATATTCATTTTGGACACTAAAAACTGAATGTTCCATTTTTGCTATTGAGTCTTTATAAGACACTCAGCCTAAAATTTATGCATAAAGTACTAATTAATCTGCAAAAGTTTCGTTTTGTAAGTTTTTTTTTTCTTCTTATTAGCAAAACTCATGTTGGTGACGCTACTTTTAATAAAAGGCATATTTGCTTACCACCTGATTACTTTCCTTTTTAAAAAAAATCTATTTATACTACCCCTCAGTTGCATTTTAAACCTCTAGCAACCACTTCCATACCCATCTTCACTGTTAATGCATTGGCATCCTTTACCCATACCAACTCTGCAGTTGTGGTTAATGACCATGTTGATTATTCATATTTCCCATTTTGTCATAATAGTTATTTTAGAAATATAAAGCCTGTAACTTAGCCCATATTAGGTTTCAAAATGGATCTTCACAGTTTTTAGTCTCAAACATTTTCGTATGACTGAAAATTTTTGAGATGAACAACAAAAAGCTTTTGTTTGGGGGGGTCTTATCTAATAGTATTTACCGTGTTAGAAATTAAAACAAATATAGTCAAAACCTTTTAAAGTTTATTTGATTGTATGTTAACATATATAAGATGTTATTATGAAAAATAATTTTAAAACAAAAAAGTGAGGGGAGTGGCATTGCTTTACATTCTTTTTTTTTTTTTTTTAAATGTTGGGGGTAGGAGTTTTTATTAATTAATTTTTGCTGTGTTGTGTCTTTCGTTTCTGTGCGAGGGTTTTCTCTAGTTGTGGCAAGCGGGGGCCACTCTTCATCGTGGTGCGCAGGCCTCTCACTATCGCGGCCTCTCTTGTTGCAGAGCACAGGCTCTGGACGCGCAGGCTCAGTAGTTGTGGCTCACGGGCCCTGTTGCTCCGCGGCATGTGGGATCCTCCCAGACCAGGGCTCGAACCCGTGTCCTCTGCATTGGCAGGCGGACTCTCAACCACTGCGCCACCAGGGAAGCCCCTACATTCTTGCAAACTTTAATGTCTGGATTAATAGAAGATCACTGGATTCTCATCTCTGTTTCTGCATTTAATCTGTTGTGTTCTCATCTGTCTTGTAGCCCCTGGAAACTTCCACTGAATTCCTGTGAGAGGAAAAGAGTGAAAAAGGCAAATAATTCCTTATTATTATTAGAAAAATACTTTAGACATTGTGGACCCCCTGAAAAATTATTGGAATCACTAGGAGTCCTTTAGCCATACTTGGAGAACCACTGTTATTGAAGAATATTACTCTGCACATTCAATGTATTTTATGGTTATCTCTCTACTCCACATCTCTTAAAATCAGTTGCTTGTAAATTTTTATATTCCAGTACAAAGTATGCTATTAAAGCTATCTCTAACTTTGTATGTGTTATTCCCACTGCTAAGGAAGCTTTTGCTCATCTTTCAAGTTTCTCAAATGTCACCTTCTCTGTGACACATTAATCATGCCTTTTGTCTTTCTTGTTATGAACTTCACATATACTTTTATTATTTTACAACCAGGCCTGTAAGCCAAGATGTGTATGAAATATCACCTAATTTCCTTTAGAACTTATTTCACTATCATCCTTTAACTTTCTAACGTTGTAGGAAATCCTATCTTCTTTGTGGTAGGTTCTCCTTCCCAACCTCGTGTCCCTCAAGAGTCTGAGAGACCTGCTTGGTGCCCAGGGAATGCAAATGAATTTCTGGTTGCTGTGATGGTCCCTGCTGATATTCCCAGTGCCCACAGTTAACAGTGTTGGTCTACATCTTCGTCACTTTTTAGCTGCTCCCATATGCCATAGTTGGAGTCACAAAATATCTGCTGAAGCTGGTGCCCAGTGACACAGGTCACTTGTTCTTGCATCCCTCTTAGCCTTCTCTCTTGGAAGCCTTGGGTCACTGTCTCATCACTGTGTCCATAGTTCTGGGCCCCCACCAACCTGAGAAAAAACTGTAGTTTAAGGGGAACCCCAACTTGCCTCGTGCTTTTCTAAGACCCTTTTTGATTTACCATCAACACTATGATGCTCACTGGGTCTAGGATTTACAAAACAAAGGTTAAAGGGTGTAGTTTTGTCTTAAAGTAAAAATGCCTGGTTGTGTCAGACATTTATGAAAGATAGTAAAAGCTAAACTTGAGAGTGTGTAGTAAGTTGTAGAAGGCTTGGGGGAAGTGAACTGTATTTGCCTTGCTTTACAATACTTGCAAATAATGGGTTTGAAAAGAAAATGTGTTGAAAATTTGACCATATTAGATCAATTTTGGCAGATGTATTTATAAGAGGGAAAAGAGACTGGTGAATCTTTTACTATGAAACGTTTCTGTTCAAATTAGATCATAGTCTTTAAGGCGGGGGGACTAAAAGCTCTGTGTCATGGCCGATTTGTAATGGTGATCAGCTCAAGTAAATGTTGACTATTAGGTGAACTATATTTGGCCAGTGGAAATGAAAATTGAAAAAGACTGTGAATAGTTAAATCCAAATGATTTCTCTGTATAAATGAATTATACAATTTAAAAAATAGTCACACACATAATCACCCTTTAAAAAAAAAAAAAGGAATACTGGCAGGCTCGTTCCTTTCCTTCCTCTACATACATATTCTGAGTACGTGAAGCATGGACCTTTCTACTTTCTTGAAGGGGAGTCAGGAAAAAAAGGTGAAAATCTGGCATCGGGAAGAGACAATGCTGCTTAATCTACCAATAAAGTACCTAGCCATATATGTATGAAACATGCTTATTTTATTTATTAGGGTTTGTCTTTCCACCTCACTCCCCAACACACACACATATGCACACACAACTCATGATGTTGATGTGAACGCCTCTGTGAACACCTATGTCATAGCTTTTAGTGTCAAGCATAATGACCAGCATATAGTTGAATCTCTGTAAATGTTTAAGGCAATCTAAAAAATATAATTAAAGGAAATTGAAGATGATTCAAAGAAATGAGATACTATCCCATGCTCTTATATTGGAAGAATTAATACTGTTAAAATGGCCATACTACCCAGAGCAATGTACAGATTTAATGTGCTCCCTATCAAATTACCCATGACAGTTTTCACAGAACTAGATCAAATAATCCTAAAATTTATATGGAACCATAAAAGACACAGAATTGCCAAAGCAATCTTGATGGAAAAAACCAAAGCTGGAGACATAACTCTCCCAGGCTTCATACAATATTACAAAGCTACAGTAATCGAAACAGCATGGCATTGGCACAAAAACAGACATATGGATCAATGGAACAGAATAGAGAGCCCAGAAATAAACCCACAAACCTATGGTCAATTAATCTTTGACGAAGAAGGCATGAATATACAATGGAGAAAAGACAGTCTTTTCAGCAAGTGGTTTTGGGAAAGCTGGACAGCCTCATGTAAATCGATAAAGTTAGAACACACCGTCATGTCATACACAAAAATAAACTCAAAATGCCTTAAAGACTTAAATATAAGACATGACCCCATAAAACTCCGAGAAGAGAATATTAGCAAAACATTCTCAGACATAAATCATACCAATGTTTTCTTAGGTCAGTCTCCCAAGGCAATAGAAATAAAAGCAAAAATAAATAAATGGGACCTAATCAAACTTATACGCTTTTGCACAGCAAAGGAAACCATAAAATGAAAAGACAACCTATGGAATGGGAGAAAATACCATAAGACCCTTACATACAAACCATCAGGTTGTGAACTTTCAAAGATGTGAACGTGCATTCGTATGTCCAATCACGTAAATTAATTCGTGTTTCTGGCATACATTGTCACCTGTATGCATCCTATTGTGCTACCAGTGCTACCATGTCATCTATGATGAGAAAAAAAGAGCTACTACCCAGACATCACTGGATCATTTTTCCAAGAGGGTAGATAGAATTGAATCCAGCAAGGGACCAGAACCTGTGCCATCAACGTCAGGTGTGAGTGAAATTGCAACTTGCCCTCCATCTCCTATTGCTGAAGATCCTTCAGTTCTACCTTCTTCCATCTCCTCTCCCTCCTCCAGTCAGTAACTCTTCTTGCCTGTTCACTCAATGCCAGCCCCTTTATGCCAGCTGTTGTACTGTACTACTGTACTTTTCAAGTACTGTACTGTGAGATTAAATATGTTTTCTTTATTTTTTGTGTTTGTTTTTTATGTATTATTTGTGTGAAAAGTATTATAAACCTATTACAGTACAGTACTATATAGCCGATTGTGTTAGTTGGGTACCTAGGCTAACTTTGTTGGGCTTACGAACATATTGGACTTAAAAACTCACTCTCAGAATGGAACTCATTCATATGTAGCGGACTTACTATATTTGCAGATGTTGCGACCGACTTACTGTATTTGCAAAAAGGCTTAATTTCCAAAATATACAAACAGCTCATACAACTCAATAACAAAAAGGCAAACAACCCAATCAAAAAATGGGCAGAAGACCTAAATAGACATTTCTCCAAAGAAGACATGCAAATGGCCAATAGGCACATGAAAAGGTGCTCAACATTGCTAATTATTAGAGAAATGCAAATGAAAACTACAATGAGGTATCACCTCACACTGGTCAGAAGGACTATCATTAAAAAGTCTACAAATAACAAATGCTGGAGAGGGTGTGGAGAAAAGGGAACCAACCCTCCTACTCTGTTGGTGGGAATGTAAATTGTTACAACCACTATGGAGAACAGTATGGAGGTTCCTTAAAAAAACTAAAAATAGAGCTGCCATATGATACTGCAGTCCCACTCCTGGACATATATTTGGAGGAAACCATAATTCAAAAAGATACATGTGCCCCAATGTTCATTATAGCACTATTTACAACAACCAAGATGTGGAAGCAACGTAAATGCCCATCAACAGAGGAATGGATAAAGAAGATGTGGTACATATATACAATGGAATATTACTCAGCCATAAAAAAGAATAAAATAATGCCATTTGCAGCAACATGGATAGACCTAGTGATTATCATACTAAGTGAAGTGAGCCAGACAAAGACAAATATCATATGATATAACTTCTATGTGGAATCTAAAATATGATACAAATGAATTTATTTACAAAACAGACTCGCAGACATAGAAAACAAATTTATGGTTACCAAAGGGGGGAGGGGTGGGGGAGGGGTGGGGGAGGGGGAAATGAGGAGTTGGGGATTAGCAGACACAAACTACTATGTATAAAATAGATAAACAACAAGGTTCTAGTGTATAGCACAGGGAACTATATTCAATATTCTGTAATAAACCATAATGGAAAAGAATATGAAAAAGAATATAAATATATACATGCGTAACTTATCACTTTGCTGTACACCAGAAACTAACACAGCATTGTAAATCAACTATACTTCAGGAAAAAAAATTTTAAAATATATATATAATTAAGGTCTTTAATTACCAATATATTTTATCTTAATCCTCTTTGAAAATTAATCTATGCCTTCTTGTTCATCATTTGAATTGAAGAATTCAAGGCATAAGACCACAGATAAAATAACTGATAATGTTCTTCAAGGATTTCAATATAGTCAAAGTTCGTATTGTACTAAGAACATTTACTGAATATTAATGCCATGCAAAGCTCTATACTGAAGTAGTGAAAGGAGATATAAAATAAGTAGACAATATGACTTCTGACTCAGAATTGTTTATAAACTAAAATTTTCTTTCCAGTACTGGAAAATTATAGCCATCTAATGCACTGACATATGCAAACTATCCCTTTGTCTACAGGAATTTTTGTGAGCACTAAATGAAATGATGTTTTAAAAGTAGCTAGTACAGGATGTCGTAGGTTTTAGGTGCTGCTCAGTAAATGGCATCTATTTACGTTGCTTTTTTATTTCTCTCTGACTATAGACCTTGTGGATCTGTAGCACAGCTATCATGCAGCTATGAGAATTACCACTTTGCTCTGCTGCCAATAAATTCTTTTTGCCCCAAGAGGGAATCTAGAATTTTCTTGCTTAATTAATGTGCGTAATAAAATAACTATTATAGTAGCAGAAAATGGAGGCCCAAAATTATTCTCTAATGTCTTAGGAATGTACTTCACAGGAGGCAATGGGGGAGAAATCTGACTATCCCAGTAGTTTTAAGATTTTTTCTGACTTCTTTCTTTTTCTGTTTTATTACATGCTTATTGTCTGCTGTGTCCCCATAAACTCAAAGTATGTGTTGACACATCCTGCTCAGCTTCTTGAAGTATATTAATACGTACAACATAAGATCTCTTCCTGCATAAAAATTAGTCTTCATTATATAATGAAAGGAGAATTGCACTGAGTTTTTGATAAACATTTTAGAAAGGATGATTCAAAGCAAATTTACAATTTACTATAAAACTTCTGTAGACACCTGATGGATTTGCAGACTGGTAATGTGTTTGGATAATTTTGTCAACACAAAAATCCAATAATGTAAAATCTTTAATGTAAAAGTCTTCCTTGTGTTGGTGCTTAAGAACGTGTCTAACATCTCTTTTTTAATTTTGGCTCTACACTTGTCAGTGTGAGCAAATTCTTATATTTTCTGATCCCCTGTTTTCACATCTGAAAAAAATGGGTTACAAATGGGAACTTACCATAGGTTGATTGTGATTAATAAGTGAATAATTCATGTAAGATGACAAAAGAGTGCCTAGCACATTGTGTTCATTAAGTATTAACCATAATAATAAATTAACATCTAACATCTATCCTCAGAATATACATTGCATGAAATATTATTCAAGTTTTAAGAACTACTTTCATCTTTCATCCGGAAATATGCTGAATGATTATAATCCATTTGGAGGATAGATTAGTTCATGGAAATATTTCTTACTTATTTTCTAGTCCTAGATTTCAGAAATTGAAGTTTGAATTTAGAAAAGAAGTTAATGTTCCTAATTATAAATACCATCTTTATCATTTGATTTTACCATACAGATTTACTTGACATCCTTGTTAACAATTCTTTTCATTTGACATTAAATCAGAACAAATCCCCATCACATTTGTTTGATGGTTACGTTAAATATGTGGTAAAAGTCTCCTTTCTCAGAATTTGGTGTAAATATGCTTTTCATTCTTAGATGGCTACAGGAAGTAGGTAAGCTTTTCCTTTATTTTCTCTACTCAGTTCCCAGATTTGTACAGTGATAAGTATCATTGAAATTTTGAGATGTATCTCACCTTTACACTCACTGTTAACTTGCCTAACTTAGTTCAGCTAAGCTTGTGTGCAGGTCAGCATTGACAAGTAATTTAGAAAGTTGTCATATTTGACAGGAAAGCTTCTGTGATCATGGATTTTCTACTCTATTAATATTGTCAACTGAACTGTTTCCTGACATTCTAAAATAAATGGGAGCTGTATATTTGATTATTCAAAAGACAATCACTGGACTACTCTGAATGAAAAATATTTCATTGGCTAGTGGAATTTTCAAGGTATAAATGTTATAGTCAGAAAATTTAGTGAGATAATCATTAAAAATTCTCATTATTTAATGGAATTGGAGCAGCCTTTGGATATACTTAAATTTAGCTGCTGTGTTACACTTTCTTCAGGTAAATGAAAACAGAAATAATATTTTTAAATTCTCAAGTCTAGAAGATAGCTGCCTTTGTGTTTCCATTTTAAATTAGCGAATATTTTCTCAAAAGGTTGTAATATAATGTGAAAGCACCATGGGTGACAACCTCTCTCCCTCTCTCTTTCATGAAGAGGGGAATCTCTTGAGTGAATCTTTAAATTAAGCAAATATAAAGCAGAGACTTCTTCTGAAATGAAAGATTCTATCAAAGTAGTTCCAGGAAGTTAAACCCATTTGCAAGAAAATGGAAGCAGCTTTCTGTTAATTTACTCAGCATAGCCTAGTGGTTAAGAGCACGTTCCTTAGAGTTAGATGGCTAAGGTTTATAATCTTGTCTCTACCGCCTGTGACCCTGATCAAGTTACTTTACTTCTGGGTGCCTCACTTTCCTCAACTGTAAAATGGGACTAAAAATGATACCACCTCTTCAGGTTGTTATGAGGGACAACTGAATGTGTTTTTATTTTTTATTTGTAAGATACTAGGAACTGTGCCTGGCAGGCACAGTAGACACTGTAAAAGAGGTAAATGTATTCATTGCTAAGATGGGCCAAGCATGGAGTTTAGAGAAACAAGAAAGACAGTCATACTCCTGTTCTTCTGGAGATTCCAGCTTGCAGGTGGTAGGGAGTTGATATAACTGAATAGACTGGGAGCCAGAGGGAGTGGGAGTGGGGAAAGGGAGGGGAGCAGAGAGAGAGAAAGAGACAAAGACAGAGAGAAGGAGAATATAAATAATTATAAATTCTGCAAAGTTCTGTGAAGAAAAACAAAACGGGGTGCTGAATTACAGACTAAGTAGGGTATATGTCAGCTATAGAAGAAGAGTTTCATTAGAAGACCCCAAAATAAAGACTCAAAAATGCACTCTTCTTACTGTATTATAGAAAAAAGATCATGGAGTGGCAAGAGTGAAAGCAGGAAGACAAGTCAAGGAGCTGGTCTGGTCAAGAGATGATCGGAACTTTCTTCTGTAAATTATGTTTGCTTAAGAGAAATGCTTATTTCCTAGTGACTGGCTGAGATCACAACATACCTGAATAAATCTGGTTTTCCTCTGGAGTATTCTGTGTTACAATTCAAGCAGTTTTTCATAGGAGTTATGATCCAAATATGGTTGAAGAGGTGCCTCCCTCTGTCTTCTTCTGGAGAAGAGTCTAAAAGATCAGAGCCAGAGCTGAGTCATTGATTTCACACGTATGTTAATATTTCATACAGAATGACAACCTTTGGGAATATATAGGTGATGAATTGCTGTGTTCTGATGGACTATCTTTTCGGAGAACCTATGACCAAAACATTCTCATGTGGATGGGAGGGGTGGTTCTCTTAAAAGGAAATAATATGTGCACAATCAATACTTTCTAAGAAAAAAAAAAAAACAACACCAATCTTGAGACCAAAAATGAGAACGAGGAAGATAAATCTTAGATGAAGTACAGCGGCCACTTTGCATATGAGCCCAGTGAGATAGTACTGAGGTGTTTGGGTAAGAAACTGATTAGCATTCATAGAACATGTTATTTTTTTCTCTTCTTCAGTGGGTCTTCTCCATTGGACTGTGCAGCAGAGGATTAGTCTTGCCCAAAGAGAGGTTTGGCCTTTGCTTTCTGATCCTGAGAGATAACCTCTAAGCCCTTGGGATGTCCTGTTTCATAAGGATATCTGTTCACCTTGGGGCCAAGCCAGATATGCTAACACTTTACTTGTAGTGGGGACCTTAGACCACACAGTTTGACCTCTGGAGTGGCAGGAGACTGTGGTCAGCCACGGGAGAAGTCAGCCATGTCTATGCAATTCAACCCCCAATAAAAATTCTGGACTTCCAGACTGGGGTGAGCTTCCCTGTTCGGCAGTACTCCATGGGTGTTGTCAGACACTGTTGTGAAATAAAGGCACTGTGTGAATGACTTCTCTGGGAGAGGACGACTGAAACTTGTGCTTGGTGACTCCTGGGCCCTGTTAATATCAATATGTATACTTTTGCTCTAATAAACTGTAACTGTGAGTATAATGCTATTTATGAGTTCTGTGAGTCCTTTTAGTAAATTATTAAGCCTAAGGGTGGTCTTGGGAACCCCCAAACATAAAGTTGGTGTGAGAAGTGAAGGTGATCTTGAGGACTTTGCGTGGCCATTCACAAATATCTTCATACTCTGTGTCATTCTAAAAGTTTCATGCATACCTCTCCTTCAGAACTCTTTGTTACCAATCTTCAGACCTTTCCTTTCCAATTGTATGGACAGCAGCTAACCTCAGCTCTTGCCCATGAGTGTGAATGTAAAAAAAACAAAACCAAAAAACTTGTGAGCTTATTGTAAATGGATACAATACTATCCGCTTTTTAGTATGTCCCCTCAAGCCCAGCTTTTTCTGTATCTGCACACACAGGACACTCCCATAAAAACTATAGGGATGAAGTGAAGTGATGGCTTCAGTAGCTATTTAGTGGGTAACCCCACTCTGTGATACTGTCCTTTTCTCATGAAGTGGAAACAGACTTCTGTACTCGAAACCATGAGATGTCGCATTTAGACTGCATCCTGATTAGCCAGAGCTCGTGGTCCAAAGCCTGTTCCTTGGTGTGTGTGTTGCCATTTAACCACAGAAGGCTGGAGAGCAGGAGTGCAAGATAGCTCTGGCCAAAATACATCCTGTGGACTGACTCCTTCACCTGCCATTTGTAAATAGTGTCCTCTCATGCCAACACAACTGCGATGGATTTTGAAAACTGTGATACCATGAAGTTTTTTTTTTAAGTGGTTTAGTAAAAAACTAGAATTTTTAAAGTACCTTTTAATTCACTGCTATCTATGAACTTTAACAAACAAACCAAACTTCTTTTCAAAGGTTCCTTTCTTCTATGAAGGGTGGACAACCAGATATACTGCCTGAAGTTCTACCCTCTGAAGGATTTCCCTTACCACTAGTCCTCAGTAATGCAATAATCCTGTGGCTATCGCCTTCCCACAATCATTTCACCTCCTACTAACTGGTCATAGGGAATTTCCCCCTGAGGCCATAGTTGTGGGTTTAGGAAGTGTTGGTGATCAGCATGAATAGCCATCATGAGATTCTGAGCTACCAGCTCATACAATTAATTGCCTGTTTTTGACGAACTTGGGCTCAGTTTCATACTTTCCATTTCCATTTAATGGTGGAGTAGATATACCCCAGTTCATGATGGGCAATTCATGCTGCATAGTTACTTAGTGTTTTTTAATTAGACATTCAGTCTTTACCAGAGCCCAGAAGACTACCAGGAGTTGCTTCTCAAGTATAGACAGAAGAGGACATAGCTTTACTCTAAAACTAATGCGTCTTCAATGTGATTCTCCTGTTCACACGTAACCAGATAGTCTACACACCTTCCTCATTTGTCATGTATGCGTCCGATATTATTGGACCTGTACAGCCTGATCACTTTTATGTAATAATCTCTAGTTATTTTCTAAGACCTATCAGGCTTTTCCATTTTCAAACAGATAAGGTAACGATGGATAAGATAGGAATCACCAGCCCTGCAATTTTCAGATCTTTAATAGTAGTAAAAAAAATCTTCACAGATCCCTTACAGATGTGGTGGTGTTTTTTATTTTTTTATTTGCATATATGGGGGAGTTCTAAGAGCTCCCTCTTAGCTTTCATTACCCTAATAGTGGGAAACATTATGAGGATTATAACTATGCATTCAGGAACTGAAAAAATAACTATAGGATGGTTTGTGGGCCCACAGGCGCCATTGAGAGACATAGGCCAAGACCTCCCACTTTGACAATTGGGCCTCAGATGTATTTCGTGTTGTGGACTTTAGTATTATTTCAGAGCCTATATTTAACAAGCCTTTGGAAATTTGGCTATTTCTCTTTCTCCCATTATAAGTCACCCAAATAAATGGCTATAAATTGTTACAGCCACTATGGAGAACAGTATGGAGGAAATGCATATATGTGTGCATTTTTATTGGGTATAAAACATACGTTTACTAAGTTACATGGATTGACAAATGCTGCCAAACCATTTTTCAAAGTGGTTGTTACTAATTTATACTTTCCCCAGCTGTGATGAGAATTCTATTCACTCTGTATCTTTACCAGTATACTTGTTATTGTGTGGGTTTTTTTTTTTTTAACGTAATTTTACCTTCAATCTTTCTGTGTCCTTAGTTTTACATAATGTCTCTTGAAAGTGGCAGATATATGGGATTTTTTCTTATTCCAGGTTGAAAATAATAATATTTAATTAGATATTTATTCCCTTTATATTAAATATAAAAAGTGATATAGTTAGGAATATATTTGTCATCTTACTCTATGTTTTTTTATTTATTCTACTTATGTGTTCCTTTTCAATTTCTTTCTTGCTTTCTCTTGGATTAATTGCATTTTAAAATTATTTTGTTTTCCCTATACTGCCTTTTCAGTGCTACATCCTTTTTTTAACACTAGTTTTGGAAAACTTTGGGCCATTATCCCTTCAAATTTGACTTCTGCCTCATTCTCTCTCTGCTCTCCCTATTATGATTTCATTAAAAATGATCCATGAAAAAAGTGGCTAGTTCAGCCTGCAACTAAAAAATCACATAACTGATTCTTTCTGAGTTAATGTATTTTACAAGAGGCAGAATTGGTTTATGAATAGTTATATTACCATAAAGAAATGAATTTTAAGGTTCAAGAATTAATAAAGTTATTACCTTTTACTACTTCATCAAGTAAAAATGACATTTAAAAAGTTGTGATTGCATTTTAATTGTAAGTGCCAGCTATGAAGAAAACAGTGATACAACATAATGAGTCCAACTTGATGCCAATACCATAATTTGCTCTACGGCACTGACACTTTTATCATTGCTTTGTGCCTTTGGTGCAAATGCCAACAAAATGAAAATGGTAAATAGCACCTTAGTATTATTATGAAAAGATTTTCCACCTTTGTAAACTACGCTTTAAGAAATATTGCCTTGGGCTTCCCTGGTGGTGCAGTGGTTAAGAATCCCCCTGCCAATGCAGGAGATACGGGTTCGAGCCCTGGTTTGGGAAGATCCCACATGCCATGGAGCAACTAAGCCCGTGCACCACAACTACTGAGCCAGTGTGCCACAACTACTGAAGCCTGTGCTCCTAGCACCCGTGCTCTGCAACAAGAGAAGCCACCACAATGAGAAGCCTGCGCATTGCAATAAAGAGTAGCCCCTGCTTGCTGCAACTAGAGAAAGCCCGTGCACAGCAATGAAGACCCAACGCAACCAGAAATAAAGAAATAATTTTTTTAAAAAAAGAAATATTGCCTTGAACTAATCAGGGATTACTAACTAGGGACAAGGTTGGGTGAACTTAAAGGAGCCGTTACAAAAACTCCATTCTCTTTGAATGTAGCTAGCCAGGTATTTCAATTAATCTGGAATATTCTTTGGGATTTCTTCCTTGGTGGGCAGTGAAGTTAAATCCTCAGTGCTATATAATCTGTAATTCGTTCTGGGTGATTGTATCACTGGAACTTCCAGGTCTCTAATTTTTCTTCCCAAGGTTAAATTTATTATTTTATTCTCTACTAAGTTTTATTTTCAATACAAAATTTATTTTTAGAAATTATGCTCGTTCTTTTAAAAGTGATTCTGTTTTTCAGTGTGTCATTCTTTAAATAAGGTATCCATTTCTTACCCTCTAATCACTTAAATCATACTTATTGTAAAGTCTCCATTTTAAAAATTATTTATAGTTATGGAATTTCTAAATAACCCAACAGCTCTGTTGAATGACACTCTCTTCTAGTGATTCATTTTCTTAAGTAAATACTGATGTTTTCTCTATGCTTTTCATTTGGGTGTTTTATATCTGGTAGTCCTTTCGTCATTGGATGGTGAGAACTTTAGTAAAAAGTTATTTTTTGCCAGAGTGCTTGGTCTATCACCTTTCCCAGACCCACCTTATATCACTTTCAAAGACTGATATTTCAGCTTCAAAAATGTATTTAAAATGAAGACTTTTTACTTGTGTGCGGGTCAAGTCCTGCATCACTTTCTCTCAGATATGTTTTAAATACCTACTTGCCTAAGTAAAAGTCAAGAAAGGGCATTAAAGTATTCCCCACCTTTTTTTTTTTTTTTTTTTTAATAAGGAGAACTTTACTTTTAGGCTTTGTGTAAATCTCTCAGATTCAGTTTGCAGTCTCATGCCTGTTCAGGTTAGAACCTCTCATCTTTATGAGCACTTAAAACACCATTCAGTATTTTCTAAGGCTTATGGGTGAGGTTACATGTGCTACCATGGAGTCAGGTCCTTCTCACTTAGAGGCTCTGAATTTCCTCCGTACTCCTGGCCCTTGTTAATTTCTTCTTTTTTTTTTTTTTTCTTTTTGTCCTTTCTTTTTTCTTCATATCTTTCCAAATTCAGCTATGTATTTTAACATTTTCATATCAAATTTTATTCAAAATATATATGTTTGCATCTGGATTGGGGAGAGACCTTTTCAGATTAGCTTAGTGTATGCTGTTGATAAAAAGTCTTATTTACAGCTTAATTTCAGTATAAATTTGGCATGTATCATGTGGCTTTGCTGGCCTGAGGTAGGCTGCCTGTATCCCAATGTACTCTTTTTACAACACACTGTTGGCATATATGGAAAATATAATCTGCAGAAATAACTCCTCCTAGCATTTCAGTTTAAGTTCATTTCATAATTTTGTAATAGTTTCCAGAAAGCAATGTTATACTGATTGCTGTAGGCAGAATAATGCTTCGCCCCCAAAACATAGACATGTCCAAACCCCTGAATATGTTAGGTTACATAGCCAAGGGGAATTGATTGCAAAAGGAATTTGGTTGCTACTCAGTTGACCTTAAAATAAGATTATCCTGATTATAATGATGGACCCTATGGGATCACAAGATTGTTTAAATGTGGAAGAAGGAGGCAGAAGAGTCAGAAAAGAGGATGTGGTGAAGAAAGCAAGGTTAGAGTGATGTGTGGCAGGTACTCAACCAGCCAATGCTGACTTTAAAGGTAGAATAAGGCCATGAGCCAAGGAATGTAGGCAACCTCTAGAAGCTGGAAAAGGCAACAAATGAATTCTCTCCCTAGAGCCTCCATAAAGGAACACGGTCCTGTCAACACATTGATTTCAGTCTAGTGAGACCCATATCAGACTTCTGACTCCAGAACTGTAAGATACTAAATTTGTGTTCTTTTAAGACATTATCATGGCAGTTTGTTATAGCAACAATGAGAAAATATTACACTGCCAACCCCCAAATACCATTTTTACTTAAAATATTTTAAATTTCAGAGAAGTTTTATATCTTCATGACACAGAAGATTAAAAGGTCATTCGTTAGGGATGGGCAGTATGTTCCTCAAAAACTGACCACCTACAGTAATGGAACGCTGCCGGCTTTTAGAGTATGGTTGCTGCAGTTTAAGGGTTTGTGGTTGGTATGAAGACAAGACAGTGAGGGATGGATAAAGTGTCTTTCTATTGTGTTGAAGAAACTGATCCATTTTGGATGTGAAAGAGGGGTTGGATTTTTTTTCTTCTTAACGAAATTCTTAGACATTCTAATTAAGGGACACTGCTCGTATAGTGACAATAGTCTTGTTTTTCAAAAAAGTAAATCTTCATGTCTTTTCTTTCTTCTTTCATAGGTATTTTAGTGGGCATTTGGGAAAGACTGTTTCCTTATTGTAATTTTAATTGTGAATTGAATATTTCACTCATTGAAGGAGCATTTAGGTGACATCAGTATGTGCTTATGGATTGGTATAAACTGTCAAATGACAAAAGTAAAACAGTTTAGTCATCAGTTTGGTGTCTTTTATTCAAGGGAAAACAATCCATGGTTTGGGGCAGTACAGGGCCTCACAAGCAGTGGAACATTCTGCCAGAGGGATTTGGGACAAGAGAGAGTTTTATAGAGTGTTAGAAGCAGCAACAGGGAAACAGGGCATGAGTGGCTAGGAGGGCAGGGATTTCCTTATAAGGCTGGTGGGTCCTATTTTCTTGGGTAAGGTAAGCTGGCCAAAGCTGAGTTGGAGAACAATTGGTGTGCGTTAGGTTTCCTTACCAGTGTTTCCTGAGAGTGCAGGCTGACTTTGGTTTAGATTTGTGACCTGGGCTTGGCCAGTGGGTGGGCTCCACTTTGTGTATCCTGATATAGGAATTAACTTTATCAAAGCATATATTTTATCATAACCCTGGCAAACTAATTTGCATCAGTATATACTCAGAGTCAAGGCTTGTTTTAATTTAGATTCTGAATGAGATAAAATTCGTACATAAATTCTGACCTAAGAGTGTTTGCGAGTTGCATTATCTCTTTTGAGATACCAGGGCATTATTACACATTTATATATCAAACAGTTTAAAATAATTCTGACACTTTTATGTCCCTCTACCTGGAAACACCTATAGCTTCTCCTTCTGAAAATACTTGATTATTCTGTCTCTGTCTCTGTCTCGCTCTCATTTATTAAGTGACTTATGAACGACTTGGGCATGGTCCATCACCTCTACATATGTCTGTGGAGGACATCCATCAGTTACATTATTCCGATTAAATGTGTGCCTAGAGATTGGAAAAGAAGAACATTCTTTATTATTTCTAATGCCTTCCTTCCTCGTATTTAAGTACAGAGTGAGATTCAGACCATGGCTCTGGAGCATTTTTATTTTCTCTTTAAAAAAGGTAGGAAAACAAACATTTTTTTGTAATATAAATGTTATATCTCTTTATATGTGGAACATGGTCTTTTAACTTGAATGTGTCCAAATGAATTTAAATGCTGGAATAGTCTAGTTTGTATTATTAATTGATTAGTAGCCCATTCAGCTATTACTTTGATTATATTAATGACTCATAAGCATTGCCCTTTCTGCATTCACTGGCAGCATAGCTGACTTTTAAAAGACTATTTCTGGCTTCACTGACATTTGGAGTGACCACAATTCCTTTCAGTCACTTGCTCCCTTTGATGATTCTTTCTTTCTTGGTTCAACGAGGAACAATATATTCAGGATTCATATTTGAGTATTACGAACACAGACATTGGAGCCATGGCCCACTTCACATGCTTAATTATAATTATTCATATAGTAAATGATGGCATTAAGGTTTTTTTTTTTTTGCGGTACACGGGCCTCTCACTGTTGTGGCTTCTCCCATTGCAGAGCACAGGCTCCGGACGCGCAGGCTCAGCGGCCATGGCTCACGGGCCTAGCTGCTCCATGGTATGTGGGATCTTCCCAGACCGGGGCACAAACCCATGTCCCCTGCATCGGCAGGGGGACTCTCAACCACTGTGCCACCAGGGAAGCCCAATGACATTAAGTTTTAAATTGAGTTTTCTGTTTATGAGTTCAACAGGATCTTCTTCCATCTTAAGGGTAAATCCTGCCCCCTGCACATATTTTTTCAAAAAATAAAAGATCAAAAGAAGAAAACAGCAGCTTACTTGGCCTTAAGTTGATTTATGTTTTGAGCCAAACATGAATAAACAGAAGCAGTAATTATGGTTCATAGATTATTCAAAACAAAGTAAACGTTTATTCTTACTTTCCAATTTTGCATTTTAAGATTTATATTATTACCTGCTGATTATTTCACAGTCTTACCACATTAGTATACTTATGTTAATTCTCATATTAAAACCAATTAATATGTATGGGTAAAATTTTAATTTCTATTCTAGTTCAACTGAGCTAGGCATTCTGAAAAATCTTCGTATTTCCTTTTAAAATAGAACATTAATCTCAGCTATGAAATATTAGTTTATAAAACTTCAGCAGTTTAGAAATTTTCTAATCACAAACCAAATTTTTTCCCACATATTATTAGGAAAATCATTCAAATAATATATTAGTGTGTTGCAATTTATAGAGATTTATTATTAATTATGGCTATCATATCTGTAAAACATAATCCCAGAATGTCAATCTTGCTTTGAAATACAAATCTCTATGCATAACTGTTCACATATTGGAAGTGAAGGTATTTTTCTTTTTTAAATAGACCCAGCATTAAACTCATAAGGCATATCACTTGGTGA
This sequence comes from Grampus griseus, assembly GCF_964374135.1. NCBI lineage: Eukaryota > Metazoa > Chordata > Mammalia > Artiodactyla > Delphinidae > Grampus > Grampus griseus. The sequence goes on along the minus strand of NC_138997.1, from coordinate 134,150,889 downwards.
ATAGAACATTTTGAATTATCTTTATTTACAGAAGCAGAGGATGTATTTGTCAGGTTCTTGAGTTCAGAAAGCAACTCCGGTTACCTTGAATAAAATAGTAATTTTTAGAAAAGTGACTGCTAAATCATGGGATTTCAAGGAGTACTGTAGAACTAGGCTTGGACGAAGATCAACGTCAGCATGACAACTCAGAGAAATTGCTTGGTCAGAACCTCATATATATATATATATATTTTTTTTTGGCGGTACGCGGACCTCTCGCCGTTGCGGCTTCTCCCGTTGCAGAGCACAGGCTCCGGACGCGCAGGTTCAGCAGCCATGGCTCACGGGCCCAGCCGCTCCGCGGCATGTGGGATCTTCCCGGACCGAGGCACGAATCCGTGTCCCCTGTATCGGCAGGCGGACTCTCAACCACTGCGCCACCAGGGAAGCCCAGAACCTCATATTTTTAATTGACTATTATTGTTGCTGCTGCTGCCCCTGCACACTTGACTCCACCAGTTGACAAAATCTCTAATTTGACACTCTATCTTTGTATAAATTTCTCAGACTTCAAATTTCAGAACTTGAGCCAGGAGAATCTGAGTGGTCAGTCATGGGCCAACGCCCCGTTCTCTACCCGCTGAGGACAGGGGAGAAAATATCTGGCCTCCTTAGGTCTATAGTTCTGGCCATCTCTCCTTCAGGTGAAATGGCCAGCTACATGTATTGCTTGAATATCTGTCCACAGAGAGGATTTTCCTTCTCCACTTCTTTTAGAGCCACCTGAATGTGGTGGAACTTCTATGGCAGTTTTACATCTGGATTATACCAATATGTGGCACCATCTGTAAGCTGGGTTTGAATTTGGGGACTCACGGGACCATAGCTGTGATTCAAGGGCAAGAAGGCAATTCAGTAAGAACAGATGGAACTGAAACTGTGGGCCAGCTCATCGTGCAACTTAGCTGTGCCTGCAGAACCTGCTTGGGTTCTGTACTATACGTACTATGTCACTTGGTGTTGAAGTATTGCTGGACATGCCTATCTGTATGGTAGGTGAATCTAACTGATGATGGATAGCTTTGCTCACATAGCCCTTTGTCGCATCTCTATGGAACAAGGAACTCAAGAACTGATAATTAAATCAAAATTATTTGTCGTAGGGATGTGGCTTTGCTCTGACAACTAAGTTGCATTTGTCATGATTCTTTCTTGCATGTCTGGTTTTGTATTTAGGTACAGATATCCACTGTGAAATTACAAATATGTAGCAAGGACTAAGTGTGAGTTCTGCTTCCATCACAGCCTGGATGACTGAAGAAGCTCCTCTTTCTTTAGGATCCTCCTAATACTTTCCAAATAATATAACCCATATTATGTCAATTAAGGTTTTTTAAAAGTAATATCATTAAAAGACCTAAGCACAAGTTTAGTCAAAAAATCTAAAGCATGTTTTTTTTAGTCATTAGTTATTAATTTGCTAACTGACATTGGCCAATTAACTTGTCCCTATAGCTTTATCATTAAAGTGAGTTTTCTTATCATATTTCTGGCTCTAGCAGGATTTTCTGTATTTTTTTTTGTTTTTTTTTTATACATTTATTTATTTATTTTTGGCTGCATTGGGTCTTCGTTGCTGCACGCAGGCTTTCTGTAGTTACAGCCAGTGGGGGCTACTCTTTGTTGTGGCGCACGGGCTTCTCGCTGCGGTGGCTTCTCTTGTTGCGGAGCATGGGCTCTAGGAGCACAGGCTTCAGTAGTTGTGGCACGCGGACTCAGTAGTTGTGGCACACGGGCTTAGTTGCTCCGCAGCATGCTGGATCTTCCCAGACCAGGGCTCGAACCCATGTCCCCTGCATTGGCAGGAGGATTCTTAACCAATGTTCCAGCAGGGAAGTCCCAGAAATTCTGTTTAATCATTGGAAACTATTGTGCAGTTCTGTTCTTTTTTACTGTCATTTTTTCCCCCTGTTGACTCAGGTAATTAGAGAAAATAGTTATTTGAACACAGCTTTTATATTGATCAAGACATTTCTGAGAAAGACAACTCTGAGTAAGAGCACAAAGCGAACAAACTAGGTTGACTTATCTTGAGGTGCTTCCTTAAATCTACAGTGAAGAAAATGGAGGCTTTAGGAACTGCTTGATGATTTTTAAATATGTATTCTCTTTAGTCAATTCTATAAGTACAATTTTATTTTCTTCAGAGATACAATTTTCCCTTAATTTATTTCCCTTTTACATTTCTCCTATTATTTGTTGGAACCACTCTAGATTTATGTTAATATATTAAACGTATAGAAAGTTTTCAAGCATAAGAGAACTCTAATCTAAAGGGTAAATTTCAGGGAGATGCCCATGGGATTTGGTAGACAGATCAGTAGGAAGCAGTAGCAGTTTTTCATAACTATGTATCAGAATGACTGCCTTTCTCTATAGGATAAATTAAGTCTATAGTGGAGCCTTGAGAAAAGAGACATGTCCTGCTGAGCTGAGAAGGGTAAATGCAGAGGAAATAAAGAGTTTGACTCCTTGCAAGTGAAATTAGTGGTTTACAATGTGAAGTTGGTCAAACATAAAGATAAAAATACTTGCTGTTTGGGTAACACAAATAGATACTAGTTATTAGTATCAATCCAATGTTAATTTTCTCTTAAGGACAAAGAAAAGCCATTTTAAATGCGAAGTCAAAATTTAGAGGTAATTAGAGAATACCACTGGGAAATTAAAAAAATATAAACAAAGGGGAGAAGGATTTTCTGAATGCCCAGCATAAATGAGAGTTCTTGTCAGAAACTGAAATTTAATCAGATAAATAAAGAACAAATGGAGCATGTAATGAAATAATATTGAGACATATGTATGGCATATTGCTGGGATGAGATAACTTCAGTTTCATATTAAATAGCCAAATCAATTATTTTATTAGATAAGCAATGACATCAATTCTATCATCATGCAAAACTATAGATAGTCAACTAAGTTTAGGTATTTAAGCTTCACAATAACATGTAATCAATGCACCAATTTGAATATGTCTTGAAAAAAAATGGCAAAGGGTAATGTACTTTGAAACAATTTAAGAAAAATAAATCATAGCTTTATTCACTCAATGTGAAAATTACTTTACTGTCCAACAATGCTGTTATTTTAAATAACAGCTTAGTATCCTTTGAAATATGTATATTGAACATATGCTCTCTGAGTTTATGCTTTCTTAATTTCTCCGTTCCTTCCTTAACACTACAAGCCCTCAACAGAGTGAAATCTCATGTGTAATATTTCATACAGACCAAGTTAACATCAACATCAGTAGCAACAACACAACAACAGGCAATATGTGTTGAACTTTTTACCAAGTTCCAGTCTCTGCGTAAGTGCTTTATAGGAACTCTTCTCTTCACTTCTCCCAACAATTCCACAAAGTGATTTCTGTTGCAACTGAGACTCAGAAATGGAATGAATTGTGAGTTGACCAAGGTCATACTACCGTAGGTCCAAGGAGTAAAAGCAGGAAGCCTGACTCCAGAGTCCTGTTCATTTTCAATCACAGTTGAACTTTTACCCTCTATTTCAGTCTCGATATCTGCATAGCACACTATCCCTAAATTTAGTGGTTCTAAAAACAGTATGATTTATTATTTCTCTTAATTTTGTGGATTGACTGGTACTATAGGCTAAATTTTCATGTTTTCCACAAATTTATATGTTGAAACCTAATCCCAATGTGATGGTATTAGGAAGTTGGGATTTAGGGAGGGGTTTAGGTCATGAGGATGGAGCCCTCATGAATGGAATTGGTGCCCTAGAGAGTTCCTTTTCCTCTTCCACCAAGTAAGGACACAAGAAGAAGATGGCCTTCTATGAACCAGGAAGCAGGCTTTCACCAGACCTTGAATTTGCCAGTGGCTTGATCTCAGACTTCCTAGTCTCCATAATTGTGAGAGAGAAATTCTGTTGTTTTTAAGCCACCTAGTCTGTGGTATTTTGCTATAGTAGCCTGAGCATCCTAAGACAGTGGACTAGTTAGGCAGATCTTCTGCTTCACACGGTGTCAGCTGAGACTCTAATCACCCAGAAGCTGAACTAGACTAGAACATCTAAGATGGCTCATTCACCATGGCTGGTAGTGGGTGCTGGCTGTTGTCTGGACACTTAGCTGAGGTTGTCAATGGGGGCACCTTAACTGTCCTCCACATTGCCTCCCTATCTGCTTTGGAGTTCTCTCTGTGTAGTGGGTGACTTCCAAGAGGAAACTTCCTAAACGTATGAAAGCAAGAACTATAGATCTCTTAAGGCCCGACCTCATAAGTTATATGGTTACTTCTGTTGTGTTCTAGTGGTCAAGGAAACTTGTGGGTCCAGACCAGAATCAAGGGGAAGAGAAATAGACTCCATCTCTTTTTGGGAGATGTGGCCAAAATACGTGGCCATCTTAATCTACCATGCTACTAATTTATTGTCCTGTAGGTCATGTTGATTTCAATAAAAATGAACTTAGTATTTATATTTCAATATAATTAGTTTAAAATTCCCTTATAGGTATATTTTAAATCATTAACTTCTGTTTTCCTGTGTACTATTTGAATCACAAATTCTGAAGGTATATAACATTAGTGTATTAATTAAGCTTTCTATGACTGTATTTAATGGGATGCTTTGTTAGCCTATGGAATGAAACGTTTTTTTTCTTTTCAGTGTGTGATATCTCTATTGATTATAAGATTTTGGGGGCTTACTTTTTTTTTAACATCTTTATTGGAGTATAATTGCTTTACAATGGTGTGTTAGTTTCTGTTTTATAATAAAGTGAAACAGCTATACGTATACATATATCCCAATATCCCCTCCTTCTTGCGTCTCCCTCCCACCCTCCCTATCCCACCCCTCTAGGTGGTCACAAAGCACCGAGCTGATCTCCCTGTGCTATGCGGCTGCTTCCCACTAGCTATCTATTTTACATTTGGTAGTGTATGTCCATGCCACTCTCCCACTTCGTACCAGCTTACCCTTCCCCCTCCCCGTGTCCTCATGTCCATTCTCTGCGTCTTTATTCCTGTCCTGCCCCTAGGTTCTTCAGAACCATTTTCTTTTCTTTTTTTAGATTCCATATATATGTGTTAGCACGTGGTATTTGTTTTTCACTTTCTGACTTACTTCACTCTGTATGACAGCCTCTAGGTCCATCCACCTCACCACAAATAACTCAATTTCGTTTCTTTTTATGGCTGAGTAATATTCCATTGTATATATGTGCCACATCTTCTTTATCCATTCATCTTCTGATGGACACTTAGGTTGCTTCCATGTCCTGGCTATTGTAAATAGAGCTGCAGTGAACATTGTGGTACATGACTCTTTTTGAATTATGGTTTTCTCAGGGTATATGCTCAGTAGTGGGATTGCTGGGTCATATGGAAGTTCTATTTTTAGTTTTTTAAGGAACCTCCTTACTGTTCTCCATAGTGGCTGTGTCAATTTTCATTCCCACCAACAGTGCAAGAGGGTTCCCTTTTCTCCACACCCTCTCCAGCATTTATTGTTTGTAGATTTTTTGATGATGGCCATTCTGACTGGTGTGAGGTGATATCTCATGGTAGTTTTGCTGTGCATTTCTCTAATGATTAGTGATGTTGAGCATGCTTTCATGTGTTTGTTGGCAATCTGTATATCTTCCTTGGAGAAATGTCAATTTAGGTCTTCTGCCTATTTTTGGATTGAGTTGTTTGTTTTTTTTATATTGAGCTGCATGAGCTGCTTGTATATTTTGGAGATTAATCCTCTGCCAGTTGCTTAGTTTGCAAATATTTTCTCCCATTCTGAGAGTTGTCTTTTCATCTTATTTATGGTTTCCTTTGATGTGCAAAAGCTTTTAAGTTTCATTAGGTCCCATTTGTTTATTTTTGTTTTTATTTCCATTAGTCTAGGAAGTGGGTCAAAAAAGATCTTGCTGTGATTTATGTCATAGTGTGTTCTGCCTATGTTTTCCTCTAAGAGTTTTATAGTGTGTGGCCTTACATTTAGGTCTTTAATCCATTTTGAGTTTATTTTTGTGTATGGTGTTAGGGAGTGTTCTAATTTCATTCTTTTACATGTAGCTGTCCAGTTTTCCCAGCACCACTTATTGAACAGGCTGTCTTTTCTCCATTGTATATTCTTGCCTCCTTTATCAAAGATTAGGTGACCATATGTGCGTGGGCTTATCTCTGGGCTTTCTATCCTGTTCCATTGATCTATATTTCTGTTTTTGTGCTAGTACCATACTGTCTTGATTACTGTAGCTTTGTCGTGTAGTCTGAAGTCATGGAGCCTGACTTGTCCAGCTCGGTTTTTCTTTCTCAAGATTGCTTTGGCTATTGGGGATTGTTTTGTGTTTCCTTACAAATTGTGAAATTTTTTGTTCTAGTTCTGTGGAAAACGCCATTGGTAGTTTGATAGGGATTCCATTGACTCTATAGATTGCTTTGGGTAGTATCATCACTTTCACAATGTTGATTCTTCCAATCCAAGAACATGGTATATATCTCCATCTGTTTGTATGATCTTTAATTTCTTTCGTCAGTGTCTTATAGTTTTCTGCATACAGGTCTTTTGTCTCCTTAGGTAGGTTTATTCCTAGGTATTTTATTCTTTTTGTTGCAGTGATAAATGAGAGTGTTTCCTTAATTTCTCTTTCAGATTTTTCATCATTAGTGTATAGTAATGCAAGAGATTTCTGTGCATTAATTTTGTATCCTGCTACTTTACCAAATTCATTGATTAGCACTAGTAGTTTTCTGGTATCATCTTTAGGATTCTCTATGTATAGTATCATGTCATCTGCAAACAGTGACAGTTTTACCTATTCTTTTCTAATTTGGATTCCTTTTATTTCTTTTTCTTCTCTGATTACTGTGGCTAAAACTTCCAAAACTATGTTGAATAATATTGGTGAGAGTGGGCCACCTTGTCTTGTTCCTGATCTTAGTGGAAATGGTTTCAGTTTTTCACCGTTGAGAACGATGTTGGCTGTGGGGATGAAACATTTTTGTTTCTGGGAAATAGAGATACTAAAAACCATTTTTTTTGGCATCATGTTCTTTACTTTTAGAATTGTTTTTCTAATATAATATATTATTTATATTAAACCACTACTTTATAGTTTTTTTCTTTACTAATGATTTTCATGTTATATTTTGGAGTCCTCTGGCAATTGAAGTTTCACACAGCTTCCATTCCTAGGGCTAAGGAAATATAGTCGTATTACTTTTCCATGAAAAAGAAAAAAATTGACTACATTTTTGTTTCACACATTTGTCTGATTGTATCCATCAAAACGATGGCTGAAAATATGCATGAATAGTTATTTAGTAGTTGTGAAATTAATGATAGGACTTTAATCTGCAATTTCATTATGACATTAAATTTTATTTAATTATTGTATATTATTATTTATGACTTTATTATTTCATGATAGTGCTCTTAAATCATTGAAGGCATTCCAGTAAATTTGGGAGCTAATGAAATTATTCGTTGGTAATTAGTATGATAAAAAGTGTAAATATATAGTTATATAAAACTGTAATCAGTATCAAAAAATCACGCCCTTGATCTAAGTATTATTGAAAACATATTTGGAGAATTAAAATACTTGTAATTAGAGCGTAAAATAATCAAATTGATGTTAGGCAAGCATCCTGTCATAACATGGACTGGTAATTTTCTAAACTGGGCTTAGTGCATTCAAATTCTTAAGCAAAATATTATCTTTGAAAGTCTATCATATTGAGGCATAACCAATTTTTGTTTATTTAATTCTTCCCAGAAATTTATGCAAGAAATGACTGTCTGCAACTTCCACTTAAAATGTGTTAAAGCATATAATAATATTTAAAATGTACTGGGCATGCAGTTTTACTGGCTATCTGTTGGGAGTTTTGTATTGATCATTTAATATACACAAAAACCTCAAGGGAGAGCTGTTATTAATTATACCCATTATAGAGATTAGGAAACTTAGGCCTAGAGAGTTGAATAAATTACCTAAAGTCACACAAATAAGAAGTGATGGAGGCTAAATTTGATCCTCTAACTTCCTGTCTTTAAGCCTGTCCTTTTTAAACTATAATATGGTGTCCTATATATGTAATTAAAAGAGTTAACTATGATAATTCTTTCTGCAGCACACACAATATTAATTTTATTCACTTATCTTCTATGTGTCAGGCATTGTTCATCGCAATGAGGAAACTGTAAAGAGCAAAATAGATATGATAACAGGAAATCGAAAGTCTTTCCATATGAAAGTTCATTTGAGTAGAGATCTGAGGAAGAGAGTTTAAAAAGATGAAAAGCAGGGATGGTTTGGGATGAGTGCCAACCAGTGAGAAAAGCATATTAAACCCTTACTTGACAGAAAGCAATGTTCAAGTAATTTAAAAATGGTCAGTATATCTGGAATTCAAAGAAGCAGGGTCTATAAATGGTCCACAAGTAAGGAAGGGTAAGATGATGTTTTAAATCCTGCTAAAATTTAAATTTTAACCTAAGATCATTGAGAAGCCATTGATGTGTTTTCAGGAATGAGTTGGCAAATGAGACTGGCATGTTAAAACATCACACTGGCTCCATTGTATAGAACAAAAGAAGTAAAAACAGATGATTAAAAAGTTTGAGGTATTTTTATATGTTCAAGTAGACATATGGATGTACAGGACTAGAATTCAGAGGAGAGCTCTAGGCTATGAAAAAGTATTATATTTTGAAATAATTTGGAGTGTAGAGATGCTGGCTGACTAATATAAAGAGGGTTGAAGATTAAAAGCAGAAAAAAGTTGGGGGGCTTTGTCTAATTCATAGGAACATGGACATTTAATGAATGGGTTAAGAAGACTGAGCCAATTTTGGAGAATGAGAATGGCCACAGTGCAGATGAATCCCCTGGTGCAATTTTTGTTTAGTAGCGAAGCAGAAAGAGTGTTTGAAGAAACAGAGAAGGTTAAGAATGTTGAATGCTGTTGAGGAGTTCAGTGAGACAGGAAATGAAAAAGTAATTTGGATTGAATAATAGAGAGGCCATTGGTTACTTTGGTAGGCACAATTTTGACAGAAGCTTGGGGTGGAAGCCAGATTGGCATGGATTGAGAAGTGAACACAAGGTGAGGAAAGAAATACAGGAAGAAAAGACCAACTCTTCCAAGATACAAATCTTAAGAAGAGGATAGGGAAAGTAGACTTGTAGGTAAAAGAACATGCCCTGGCAAAGATTTTTTTAAAGATCTATAGAGATATAATTGACTCACATTAAACTGTTCATATTTAAAGTGTATTTTTTTAATTTTCATTTTATATTGGAGCATAATTGATTAACAATGTTGTGTTAGTTTCAGGTGTACAACAAAGTGATTCAGTTGTACATATACCTGTATCTATTCTTTTTCAAATTCTTTTCCCATTTAGGTTATTACAGAATATTGAGCAGTGTTCCCTGTGCTATACAGTAGGACCTTGTTGGTTATCTGTTTTAAATATAGCAGTGTGTACATGTCAGTCCCAAACTCCCAATCTATCTCTCCCCTCCACCCTTCCCCACTAGTAACAATAAGTTCGTTCTCTAAGTCTGTGTTTCTGTTTTGTAAATAAGTTCATTTGTGTCATTTTTTTTTAGATTCCACATATAAGTGATATCATATGATATTTGTTTTCTCTTTCTGACTTACTTTACTTAGTATGATAATCTCCAGGTCCGTCCATGTTGCTGCAAATGGCATTATTTCATTCTTTTTAATGGCTCAGTAATATTCCATTGTATATATACCAAATCTTCTTTATCCATTCATCTGTTGATGGACATTTAGGTTGCTTCCGTGTTTTGGCTATTGTAAACAGCACTGCAGTTTTGAACGTTGGGATGTATGTATCCCCCCAGAAATACAGTGTATTATTTGATAAGTTTTAAAATACGTATATCTTGTGAAATTATCACAAGATGATAAATACAGCCATCAGTCCTCAAATTTCCTGATGCTGCTTTTTAGTACCTTCCTCCTGCCCTTCCCAACCCTTTGCTATACCTCAAGGCAGGTGCTTACCTGCTTTCAGCCATCGATAATTCCTTTTCATATTCTAAAATTTTATATAAATGAAGACATAGAGTATGTTTATATTGTTTATCTGTCCTCTTGTTTATCTGGTCTGTTTCATTTCACATAGTTATTTTGAAAGTTCTGGTTCTGTGTGTATCATGAGTTCATTGCATTTATTCCTGGGTAGTATTCCATTACGTGGATATACCACAATTCATTTTTTCACTCACCTATTGATGTGCATTTGGACCATTTCCTTTTGGTCATGTCACATACATTCTATGAATATGCATATACAAATCTGTGTATAGACACATGCTTTCTTTGTCTTGGAGAAACTGCCAAACTTTCCAAACTGGTGGTACCATTTTCCATTTCCACTACCAGTGTATGAGGGTTCTAGCTGCTCCACATCTTTACCAATACTTGGAATGGATAGCCTTTCTAATAGATGTGTAGTGATATTTCATTGTGGTTTGAATCTTCATTTTTCTAATTATGTTGAACATCTTTTTATGAGCTTATTTTTTATTTCTTTTGCGGTACGTGGGCCTCTCACCACTGCGGCCTCTCCCGTTGCGGAGCACAGGCTCCGGACACACGGGCCCAGCGGCCACGGCACACAGGCCCAGCGGCCATGGCTCACGGGCCCAGCCGCTCCGCGGCATGTGGGATCTTCCCGGACCGGGGCACGAACCTGCGTCCCCTGCATCGGCAGGCGGACTCTCAACCACTGCGCCACCAGGGAAGCCCCTATGAGCTTATTTTTCATTCCTATATCTTCTTTGGTAAAGTGTCCATTCAAATATTTTGCCCAGGGCTTCCCTGGTGGCGCAGTGGTTGAGAGTCCGCCTGCCGATGCAGGGGACGCAGGTTCGTGCCCCGGTCCGGGAAGATCCCACATGCCGCGGAGCGGCTGGGCCCGTGAGCCATGGCCGCTGGGCCTGCGCGTCCGGAGCCTATGCTCCGCAACGGGAGAGGCCACAACAGTGAGAGGCCCCCGTACCGCAAAAAAAAAAAAAAAATATTTTGCCCATTTATTTCTAGAATTGTTTGCTTTCTTATTAATTAGTGTGAGTTCTTTATATATCTTGGACACAAGTTTTTTATTAGATATATAGTTGCAAATAGTTTTTTCCATACTGTACCTTGTCTTTTCATTCTCTTATCAGTGTTGTATGAAGAGCAGAAGTTTTTAATTTTCATAAAGAACAAATTATGATTTTTTTGATGGCATATTAAGGAAATCTTGGCCTAACTCAAATTCACAAATATTTTCTCCAGTGTTTTTTCTAGAAATTTGAGTTTGGGGTTTTATATTTACGTATAAGATTCATTTTAATTTAACTTTGTGTATGATGTGAGGTATGGATTTAAGCTTTTCCAGTAACATGTGGTGAAAAGATTAACCTCTTTCCTTTGAGATGTCTTTGTAACTTTTTCAAAAATCAGTTGACCTTATATGTGGGTCTGTTTATGGTCTCTCTATTCTATTCCATCGATCTATTTTTATAACTGAGTGAGAGTACCACACTGTGTTGGTGTTATTTCTTCTTAAATATTTGGTAAAATTTTCCAGTAATGCCACCTGGTCCTGGGATTTTCTCTGTGGGAAGATTTTTAACTACAGATTCAATTTGTTTAATAAATACAGATGTATTCATCTTATTTATTTCTTATTGACTGAGCTTTGGTATTATATACCTTTCAAGGAATTTTTCCACTTAATCTAAGTTGTTGAATTAAATGGCACAGGATTGTTGACAATATTTTCTTATCTTTTAATCTGTGTAGAATCTAAAGTGATGTTACCTCTCTCAGTTCTGATATTAGTAACTGGTGTCTTCTCTCATTTTTCCTGATACATTTGAAATTAATTGATTTTATTCATCTTCTCAAAGAACCAAATTTGGGTTACATTGACTTTTTCTAGTGTGGTTTTTTTTTCCCTTCCATTCATTTCTTATTTTTGTTTGAATGTTCACTTTTATTTATGTACTAGTTTTAAAAAAAGACATAATTTAGGAATACTCTGGGTCCCATCTTGCATCATAGGGATTTTTCTTTTAAATCTTTAGGAATTAAACCAGTTTGGGTAGGATTCTATTTTTTTACAGTTATAAATAATAACTGTAGATATAATTGAAACATAACATTGTCTTAGTTTAAGGTATACAACATAATGATTTGATACATGTATATTTTGCAGAATAATTACCGTAATAAATTTAGTTACCCATCACTTCACATAGTTACAATTTTTTTCTTGCAATGAGAACTTTTTTTTTTTTTTTTTTGCAATGAGAACTTTTAAGATTCACTCTCAGCAACTTTCAAATATACAACACTGTATTGTTAATCATCTCTTGATCTTTATTATTTCTCCTGCTTACTATGGGCTTATTTTCCTCTTGTATTTGTAGATCCTTAAGGGAGAAGCTGAGGCTTTTTATTTGAAACCTCTCTTCTTTTATGACAGGCATTTAAATTAAAAATTTCCCCTGAGTACTTCTTTAGTGGCATTCTACACATTCTGATATGCTATATTTTTATTTCCATTCAGTTAAAAAATAATTCCTAATTTCCTTGTTTGTTTTGTTTTTTAGATTCCATGTATAAGTGAAGTCATAACGAGAGATTTTTATCTTGAATGGGTATTAGATTTTGTTAAATGCTTTTTCTGTATTAATTAATATGTTTATATAATTTTTTCCCTTGGCTTGCAGATGTGAGAGTTTATACTGCTTTAGCTTTGAATGTTGAAACAGCCTTGTTTGGCAGAAATAATTCCTACTTCTTAGTGGTATGTAATTCTTTTTGCACATTGTTGGATGATACCTTAATATTTCATTATATGTATATTATACCTATGTTCATGAGAGATATTGTTCTGTAGGTTTTCTTTCATGTAATATATTTAACTGATTTTGGTAGTAGGGTAATGCTGTTCTCATAAAAAGAGTTACGGAGTTTTCTCTCCCCTCTTTAAATTTTTGGTGGCATTCATTGTCAAAAATATCTGGGCATGGTGAGAATTTATGTTCATCTGGCTAGAAGTTGGAGAAGTTGGGCGATTTTTAACTTTTTCTGTAGCTGTAGATTCAGGGCCTTCAGATTCCTCTACTGTCCTTGTTTTTGTTTCCCTGTTGTCCTTGGGCTTTCTTAATAACGCCTCCTTCCATAGAGTTTGTGTCATGCACCTCTTTGAGCTCTAATCCCACTGTTATTACACGGAAGCCCTGTTGGTGTGGTAGTAAAAGGCGAGGGAGGGGAATGTTCTCTAATGTGTTTATGTAGTTTTCTTTCTCTTCACCCCATTTAGGTGAGGTAGGAAGCAAAGAGGATTCTGGAATTGGGGAAATAATTTTCCCCTATTTAGGATAAAACTCTAGTAAAGTCTTTTCCTCTGGAGTATAGATCTTGGTTATGGAGAACACACTTGGATTATTCCAAAATATTTACATTTCCCCTGCCCTTGCCAGAGCCATGGGAGCACATTTCTTGGCTCTCCACCGTGAGAACTTGGGGGGGGGGGTTCCTGGAGGGGAAACCCACAAAAATATGTGGGCTTCTCTAAGACTTTGTCCCCCAGGATTTTCTCGTTGTCATGCTATCAATAGTCAGCTTCCAGCATGCTATTAAAATTGTCATTAGATACTGTATCAATTTATGTCCAGGAGAGCAGATCTTAGCTGTGACTCTCTGGATCTGTCTCTCTCTCCAGATTTCTCAGTGCTTCTTGCCCTGCTACTTCAGTTCTCTGAGGTGTCCTAGAAAAGTCATTGTTTTTCAGTTTCTCCATCATTGTTGTTGCGGGGGCAGGAGTGACAACTTCCAAGCTGTCACTCCTGCCTTCACACGCTTTCCTGCCTTCCTGCCTTTACATGTCACCACTGAAGCCAGAAGTCCTGTGGCGTGATTATTTCAATCTTTAACTTACTTTAACATATTTCAATATAGAAGTATATTTCAATCTACAAGTATGTTCTTCCCTATATTATAGAGACCTTCATAGTTGAAGAAAAAGCTAAAGTTAAGAGATCGTTGTAAATTTAAATATTTTGAGCCTATATAATATATTCTAAGTGTAAGAAACTTAGTACTGGATTAATACTGCATTTTATATTGAAAACGTTGGAGTGAAGTCTGTTTCTATCCTTTCAAGATGCGTTGCTATTAGCAGAAAGTAATAAATGTTCTTTGAATATTGTCATGCATGGTAAATTCACCATTTTGATATTTTCAGTTTCAAAGTGGTTGGCAAAGTACATATCAGATAGAGATCCCATCAGAATGAATGAACACTGACTAAAACGGTGCACTCCATTTAAGCATCTTGCCAAGGGACTTCAATTCAGTTATAAACACTTCTTGTATGAATTTTTTTAAGCAGATTTATGCACTAAATGGAAACCTGGATTTGATTCTCTCAGAGTGCTCTGTCAAATCTAAGAGAAGATATGTTGCTCTTGGTTAATTTCAGCCTGAAATTCTGTAATAATTATTTCTGGCATTTTGGATGGGCTGAAACCTCCAACTTTCGAGCTGATAGCATGAAACCCCTTTCTGTCCCCAAGAGCTGTATGACACATAATTATTTTAAGTGTTTAAAATTCAAAGTACAGTTATTTTAGAATTCTGTGAAACTCCTTGTGATAATTAGAGATCTGTGTGAAGCAAAGTGACTACATATCTAACGATCAGGTATGGGAGCTGGTAGAGGCAAGGAAGCTAGGAAAATGACAGTACCTTCTTCCTCTGCCTTCCCAAATACCCGCAATATATCCTCTGAATATAGAGCTGGGCTTTAACAATGTCAAAAAGAATTTGTCTTTACTGGATTTGATTTTTCCAACCACAACAAAACAGAAAAGGGATTTTAAGGTCCAAACTATTTGCACACTTGCTCTGCAGTATTCATGATTTGAGATGTCTGAGTTTGAATCCCGACTATTACTTAGCTTTGAGACTTTGGGCAAGTTACTCAATCGTTCTGTGTCATTTTAAAGTTAAAAAAATATTACTTTTTGACTTTTGTAAGGGTTGGATTCATATATAAAGTGATTTGAACATTGTGAACATTGTCCATACATAAGTGTTTACTAGTATTGTTAAGGTTTTGCTGTAATAATTCACAAAACATACTATCAAATTTACATCATAGGGCTTCCCTGGTGGCGCAGTGGTTGAGAGTCCACCTGCCGATGCAGGGGACACGGGTTCGTGCCCCGGTCCGGGAGGATCCCACATGCCGCGGAGCGGCTGGGCCTGCGAGCCATGGCCGCTGAGCCTGCGCATCCGGAGTCTGTGCTCTGCAACGGGAGAGGCCACAGCAGTGAGAGGCCTGCGTACCGCAAAAAAAAAAAAAAAATTACATCATAGTTTATTTACAAAGATTTCCAGAGAACTGGTTTGGATCGTTAAAAATAAATGGTTGTAATACAGCAATCTTCTTTTAGGACATGTCAAAACCAGTATTGGAAGTCACTGCATGAACAAGAAAATTAATCAGTTTTCCAATTCAGCCCTTTCTTTTATCCACATCTTATTTTTAGAAATATGACAAAATCTTGATATTTTCTACTTGAAGTAGAAATTAAAATATTCATCAATCAAAATATGAACCATATTCCCCTGATATTTTTGCTTACTAGAGAGACTCAAATTACAAAATGGTTCATTTTTAACTCTTACTAGGATAGATTCAGAATACATAGTAGGAAAGGCAAAACATATCAGGTGATAATTAGATATGTTTCATGTCATTACAGCCTAGACTGGAAATGGCTTTTTGATTAATTTCTATGTTATTTTATCAGAAGTCTTATTCTTAGCAGTGTTTTATATGCCATTTGTATTTAAGTTATTATTTTCTCATTGTTGGGTTTATAAGTTCCTACTTTCCATATCTTTCTTCTCTGTAATTAGATATCTCTTACTGACTCTTTTTTCTTTTCAGATGTCATGTTTGTTTCTTATTGGTTTTGCAAAGTCTGCTCAGCAGGCAACTCCCTAAAATGAAAGAAACTGCAGAAGTTGGGGATAGTGATTCAGACTTTTGTAGGTGGGCTTTTCTCTACTGTCAATACTTATTGACAACCAACACACGGGTTAGGAGATGAACTCTATTTTTTTAATCATTGCTCGTTGATAAAGAAAAAAAGAAGTTTCAGTGTTTTTGTATCAAGGATACTTTTGTGATCACTCATGTAATAAAATAATTAGGATTTCCTCAATACTGCTGCGAATATGGGAAGACAGCACATCATTATCTTTTTATTCTTCGAAAGATGAGCCTTCGGGATTCATGGTAACTTGAAATAATAAACTTTTGCCTTTTGGCAGCTCTTACCTGTCATAGGATTCTTGGTTTCACCATGCAGTCGGTATGCACCTCCAGCGGACTGTTGGCACTTTTTTTTTTTTTTTTTTGCGGTACGCGGGCCTCTCACTGCTGTGGCCTGTCCCGTTGCGGAGCACATGCTCCAGACGCGCAGGCCCAGAAGCCATGGCCCACAGGCCCAGCCGCTCCACGGCACGCGGGATCTTCCTGGACCGGGGCACGAACCCATGTACCCTGCATCGGCAGGCGGACTCTCAACCACTGCACCACCAGGGAAGCCCTGTTGGCACTTTTGATTTAGAATAGATCTAGCCGAGTGCTTTATAATAAAGAATACATTGATAATGTTTTAATGTCCACACAGCCTCAAGGATCTCTATTAGACTGTTTTAAGAAAGAAGAGAGTATTATAGACCATTGGTTGTCAACCTGGATACACATAAGAATTGTCTGGGGCTATTTAGGGTTTTTTAAAATTTATTATTTTTTATTTCTTATTTTTTGATATATATATATGCATATATATAGCAGCTTTATTCTGATATAATTTACATACCATAAAATTCACCCACTTTAGTGTACAACTCAATGAATTTTAGAATATATATGTGTTTTAAAATTTAGAATATATTTAGAATATAAATTTAGAATATGTGTTTTAAAATTTAGAATATATATGTGTTTTAAAATTTAGAATATATATGTGTTTTAAAATTTTAAAATATATATTTTAGAATATATATTTTACACCCTTTGGAGCAGCATGCTTAGTTTTGTCAAACAACAGTAATGATGGAAAATATTGAAATTGCTTATTAATGTAATATCATTGCTGAACTTTTTTTTTCCTCTAGATGAGCACAACTGAGTGTTTGAAACAGAAAAAGGCCTACAATTAACTCTATTATTTACAGCCACTGTGATTTGACAGCAGAGTCTAACACTTGCTGGGTCAAATGGTGTCTGAAGAAGTATTTGTCATTTATTTTTTCTGCTTGATCTCTTTGTGTTGAACAAATGGACAATGACTGATGAGTCATGTTACTATGCATTCCATGTAGCTGATCCTTTTGATAAAGTTGTAAAATACTTTTCTCAATTTTAGAGCTTTAGAAATGAAAACTCAAAAGATTTTTCTCTGAACATTAATGTTAACATCAATGTTAAACCGGAAGATGTTAAAGCAGTTAACATATTCATCTATAAACCTGAAATTATGCTATTTAAAGAATAGCATGCCGTTCACTTCAATTACTTTCTAATTTAAGCTTAATTCCCAGAGTTGTATGTGTTAGTCAAGTATATATACCAGGGAATCTTCAATTCTCTGATAGTAATGATGCAAATCAATTGTGAGGTGTCTGATTGCTTGAGTCTTTACTTTAAGATGAGTTGACGCCATTTATACATATGAGTCAGTTATATACTCTTCTATCTATATTTTAAGCAGGTATGAGAAGTAAGCCTACTTCCAATGTATACTTTTAAATTAAAGTATTATGTAATTTAATTGTGTTATCCATAGGGTGGTTATGTAATTTATAAGCAAACTTATTTTGTAATGTTCTAAAAACCCAAATTTAAACCAGAATAATCAACATCTTCTTCCAATAATTTCACTGTATAACCACATAATTTTGTTTGGAGAAGACATTAAAACTAGTTTTGAGATCCTCAAAGAGCATGTAACTCTTTTTTTTTTTATCCTGTAACCGAAAACCCAGAATATGCTTTGCATACAGACATCATCAAAATTTTTAATTTCGGTAGATCAGATATGATCAGATCAGCTTTCTACGTTATGGTAAATGAAGTGGTAGTTATGGAGGGCTTCTTCGAGCTGTGCCATATCAGTCATAATATTTTTCAGTTCCTTTGGAAATGTTATACAGGATAATTCACTCTCATCCTCTGTCTTTTGCTAATGTTAAAAACAAAATACTAAAAAGCCTAAAGATATGCAAACTTGATCAGTGCCTAGAGCTACTTAATGTCAGAGGTAGGAATAGGGGCCATGTATTTAGATTTAAGTTCAAGACTTTTTCACCTTGACAACTACCTCTTTCTCAAATGACTTCTTAACTTGAACTATGCATTTAGTCCAATATTTTGTAATGCCAGACCCATTTATTATTTAATGTATTATAATAGATATGCCCCTTATATTCTGATCTAGATTTTAAGTTACTTCTACTACAAGATCTTGTCCCAGAATCGTTCTATGCTCTGCAGGGCTTAATTGTATAAAAACAATCTTAATAACATCTTTTGGATTCTTAAATTTAGCATTCGCTATTGACCTTACCTTCTTACTTATAACATCTATAGTTAACTCCAGTCAAGCCTCTTCCTGTTTCATGCCAATAAGGACTTTACTGGATCACACCTTGCTACAGTCTTTGAGTGGTTGTTACTGAAAAAATGTTGAGTGGGTAAGATACATATTTTTCTTTTTCCGCTTTAGCTATAATTCATAGCAGGGGTCTTATTTTCTTTAGATTTAACTATAAAAGATAGAGCCATGGAGAATTAGACAACTGAACTTGGCATTCCTCTAAGTACAGTGAATTAAATCTTTTTCTACATTGCCTTTTGCTTAAGGGAGAGTGGAGAAAGCAGTAGTATTTCTGAATTTCTGTATTGGATATTTTCCATAAGACTACTAAACATCATCTGATACACAGTCAGATGAAGTACTATTTTTCAGATGATTTCTACTTCACATATACCATTTTTAAAAGGTATATCTAGGGAAAAACATTCTAGTAGTCCCAGTTCTTATATTGGGATTTAATAAACATAAAATCACCTCAGAGTGACTACATAAGAATAAGGTAAGTACTTTGACTAAGTCAACAAAGCTAATAAATGACGGGCAGGGATGTCTGAACTCTCACAATGCCCCCTTTCCCCATCATTTGCTCCCAAAATACAGGGAGCTGAGCTTTTTAGAAGAAAAGATAATTTAAAACAAAACAGAACAAGGCATGTTCTCATCATATGGGGCTTCTCCTTCCTTAGAGATGGCAAATCAGGAGCACATTTATTTATATATTTAATTAAGTTAAATACTCTTGAATAGTTAAGGTAACTTCTTTTCCTGTGATCTCTGCCCTTGAAGAATCTAGTTTCGAGTAGTTCCTTGCATCTTTAACGTATAATTTTAGTAAAACTGTCCAGAAGGTAAAATTGACAAATTAATTCTCCTTATTTTAGATATGGTGGTAAATCTGAGGTTAAAATTTTGATATTATACGGGGATTACTTTTATTGTTGTTGAAATTATATATAAACATTATTATATGATGAGCAACAGTGTTTTCCAGAATGGTGTCATCCATACAGTAGCCACTTGAACATTTGAAATGTGGCATATCTGATTTGAGATATGCTTTATGTGTAAAGTGTACAGTGAATTTTGAAGACTTAGTTTGAAAAAAGAATAAAATATTTCTTATTTTTTATTCTGATTTCATGTTGAAATTGTAATATGTGTCATATATTAAACATTAATATTAAATTTTAAGTATTTTTCACTTTTTAAATGTGGCTGATAGAGAATATAAAATTGTTTTTTGCTCACATTATGTTCTATTGGACAGCAGCATTCTAGAGTGATAATCAAAGTACCTTATAAGCATAAATAACATTAATACATATCTTACAATAAATAGATATATAAATGAGACATTGCATGTGATATTTTTATGGAATTTTATACAATTGTGTTCAATTTTTTGGCTCAGTAGTAGTTATATTAATCCAATAATCTGCCTGGGTTTTAGATTTTAGGTGTAGCAATAGCTCCTATTTAACTTAGAATGTGCATAAAATTGATTAGGCTGTCAGGAGGTTCTGTACAATTCAGTAATAATACAGAATTGTTATTTTTAAAAATCCTATAGGATATAATTAGTAGATAATATATATATATATATATATATTTTTTTTTTTTTTTTTTGCGGTACGTGGGCCTCTCACTGTTGTGGCCTCTCCCATTGCGGAGCACAGGTTCCGGACGCGCAGGCCCAGCGGCCATGGCTCACGGGCCCAACCGCTCCGCAGCATGTGGGATCTTCCTGGACCGGGGCACGAACCCGTGTCCCCTGCATTGGCAGGTGGACTCTCAACAACTGCGCCACCAGGGAAGCCCAGTAGATAATATTTTAAGACCTCACTTTTTTAAAAAAATTAATGTTATTTCTATAAGTACATAGGCCTTAGGATTTAGTTTGTTTTTTGTTTGTGTATTTGGTTTTTTCTATTAATTCAACTAAAGATGAGGGAAGATCCAATTATTGAGATTCTTTTCTGTTTCAGGCATTGCATACTAGACACTTCAGAAATGTTATCTCATTTATTCTTTGAGATATGTCCTGTGATATGATCCATCATAAGATGAGTCTCCTTTGACAAATGGTTTTTACTGTTAATTCATCTGGGAAGTCCACTGGTGAGCAGCTGAGAACCTATGAGGGCCACATAGTGGAGATCCTAAGAGCCTAGCCTCTATCTAAAATGTGACCCAGTCTCCTACCAAAATTACTTAAACAATAGACACAAAGCGGGACTTCCCTGGTGGTGCAGTGGTTAAGAATCTGCCTGCCAATGCAGTGAACCTGGGTTTGATCCCTGGACTGGGGAGACCCCACATGCTGTGGAACAACTAAGCCTGTGCACCACAACTACTGAGCCTGAGCTCTAGAGCCCGCAAGCCACAGCTACTGAGCCCGTGTGCCACAACTACTGAAGCCCATGCACTCTAGGGCCTGCGTGCCGCAACTACTGAGCCTGCGTGCTGCAACTACTGAAGCCCATGTGCCTAGAGCCCATGCTCCACAACAAGAGAAGCCACTGCAATGAGAAGCCCGTGCACCACAACGAAGAGTAGACCCTGTTCGCCACAACTAGAGAAAGCCCGTGCATAGCAACCAAGACCCAACACAGCCAAAAATTAAAAAAAAAAAAATAGGCACAAAACAAATATTGTCCAATACGACAATAAGGAAAATTAAATTTTAAAATATCATTTACATAAATTGGATTAAATCAGTAAAGTTATCACCTTCTCCCCATTGGTCTTAGTTAGTGGTACAGTATTGTTTTGTATTATACAAGTTAGAGATCATAGTGCTGTCTTTGAATCATTCATCTTTCTTAGCCTCACATTAAATTATATCCAAGTTCCATTTTTCTTGAATTTTGTTCCTCTTTTCAGTTTTAGGCTTATACCTCTCCCAGCCCCAAAGTCCAGGCATCCATGATTCCTCACATACTATTACACTAGCCTCTAAACTCCAATATCTCCCCAAACAACTGGGATCCTTATTTCTACCAGTTGTAACTTTTTAAAATAAAACATAGATCTGATTATTAACTCCTCCTTAATCAGCAAACATTTGTAACTGTCTCCAAATAAAATACAAATTCCATCCATTTCAGATCTATCATTCTTTCAATTCCCAGCTCCTCTTTTGTCAGGTGCCATACGTGGATCTAATTTCATAGGGCTATTTGGGAGGCAAAATAACGTAGTGATTAAAATGTGGACTTTTAAATTAATTTTGGTGGCTGAGGGCTGACTTCGTAACTCTACTTTCTCTGTGACTTTGGTAAAATTACATCTATAGAATCAAAATTATACTATTAACTATAAGCATAGTGATTGCTATTGTGAGAGTAAAATGTTTAATGTGTAAAGCATGCTTGATGACCGCTTAATATGTGTTAGCTTTTAAATTTTGGGTTGCATTGTGTCTCTCCAAAAAGATGTATTGAAGTCCTCACCCTCAGCACTTCAGAGTATGAGTTTATTTGGAAATAGACTTGTTGCAGATGTAATTATTTAAGATGAGGTCACATTGGAGTAGGGTGCATTTCTAATCCAACATGACTGGTGTCCTTACAAGAGGATCACGTGGAGATGCAGAGATACATGGGTAACACCATATGAAGACAGGCAGAGAATGGAGTGCTGGTCTACAACCCATGGAATGCCAAAGATGGCTGGCTGTCACCAGGAGCTTGGAGAGGGGTATGGAAGGTTCTCTCTCAGAGTTGTCAGAAAGATACAGCAGTACCAGAACATTGGCATTAGACTTCTAGACTCCAGAACTGAGAGAATAAATTTCTGTTGTTTTAAGCCACCCAGTTCGTGGTACTTTGTTATGGCGGCCACAGGAAACTGATACATTTTATTATTTCATTTTAATTACTTATATCCTCTTATCTTTATTCCTTTGCTCGCACTTTACTAGTTGGACTTTTCAATGGTTAATCCCTGTTTATCACTTCAGTTCTTTAATTTATGTCTGTATCTCTACCACTCCTTACTCTTAGCTATTAATTCATGTGTATATACCTTTACTATCGTCCTTATCAGAATATTATTTTATTGTTTATGTAGATCTCCTTTGCTTGAGTATAAACTCCCAGGATTCAGAAACTACAATTTATCTGCTTTCAATTCTTTGTTTACCCAGTACCTTTCACAGTGCCTTGCACATAGAAGAATCTCATGAAAGGTTTTTGAATTTAGGATTGCTTTTTGTTTTTTTGTTTTCAGTAACTGTGACCATGACTGAGTATTGTTCCTAGAACTTCTTTTTAATGCTATTTCTAAAATGCATAGAAATATTAAAAACTTATAAGAAAATATACTAAATATATTAGACAAATATGCTAAGTGAATTTATATCTCTATAATGATCTTCAATTTATAAGACTAGAAGCTAGGTACATTGCACATTAAACGTTTAACATTATTTTTTTTTTCTATCAGGATATTTTGTTTGCAAATTAGAGAAATGCCAAACTCCTAAAGATTTCTTTGTTAAAGGAATACATATATTTAAAAGTTAGATTTTATCACGTTCAAGATGTATATATCAAATTTTAGAAACTTAAACTATTAGTAGAAAGTTGAACTATTTAAAATTAGAATGTCACAATCATAATTTACCTTTGAATCTTACTTTCACACTCAACTCTAAAGTCAAAGCTCTAACATTGGGCTTCCCTGGTGGCGCAGTGGTTGAGAGTCTGCCTGCCGATGCAGGGGACATGGGTTCGTGCCCCAGTCCGGGAAGATCCCACACGCCACGGAGCGGCTAAGCCCGTGAACCATGGCCGCTGAGCCTGCGCGTCCGGAGCCTGTGCTCGACAATGGGAGAGACCACAGCAGTGAGAGGCCCGCGTACCGCAAAAAAAAAAAAAGCTGTAATATTTCTTGTTGTTTAACTAAAAGCAAGGTATATCACATTTCATGTCGATCACTTATTTTACTATAGCATGTTAGATATGTTTATAATGATAAATAATATATTTTTAATTTCGGCAATAAGATACCTCAGGCAGGCCTGAATCCTGGGTGGCAAGGAAAAACTTGAGCTTTGATGCACTCTGCCTTACAGTAAACACCCAGGAATGTGCTGAGGTAACACATACATACACCAGGAGAGTCAGAATTATTTTCAACAGTTGACAGAATTTGTGAAGATATGAATTTCAAGGAAGCTTGTACCTCTGGCTAGAAGGCTGCTTTGTTTGTGGTTTACAGAGCTAAGTTTTATGTTTTACCTGTGTCTCTTAGCATCGTTCTGTCAATTGTATCACCATCAGACTTGTGACAAGCATACATGTTATAAGTTGTGGTACTTGGCCCTAAAACTAGCTTTCTCATACATTACCTAATATAGTGGTTGACATGGAATTTGATTTTAATTTTTAAAAACAAAGAAATACAGGGTTCATTTTCATTAAAAAATGTTCACACCCTGAGCATAGGTTATATTATATGCGTCTAATTTCATGGTTTATACAGCACCTACAGATAATTCTATACACTTGGTCCAAGTTTTCACTGGGGTAAGCACTAAGAAAAACGAACAAACTAAAAATGATGTCTGGAGGGTTATATTCTTCCTGATAAAGTTTAGTGTCCATCTGTAATTGTGGTAAAAATGTTTAGGAAAATTCATCATCTGCTTACAAAGTTGGATAGCATTTTTATTTGCCTCTAGAACTCACTTTTCAAGGTTAACGAAGGCTCTTACCTCTTCATCTAACCTTCTTCACATTTCTGATTAACAAAAACCTAACACTCTGCTGAGGACACTACTTCTCCACATCTCTTCCTGGTGGTTTGTGCTTTCTGCCACACTCTGGGTACATCACTGTCCAGACATCTGGTAAATGCTTTTTTCAGTTCCTCAGCAGCTTCCCTGCTACTATTCCTTGATCTAATTTTTGAAAATTCTTGCCCATTTAAGACCCACATTATTAGAGTAAAATGCCTTTTACCCCTATGCACCAATGGTACCTACCATTTTATTAGAAATTTTGCCCTGTGGGTTACAGTATTAATACTGTTCTTGTCAACCGATCCATCAATCTGATTCCTCAGTTCCTTGTCTTTCTTGCCTCTAACAACGTATCTTCCATAACTGCTTCTAGTTACCTGTACCCTAGAATTTAGCCCCTGCGACTGCTGGACTAGTGAACTAATACATTGGTACATCCCTCTTCAAACGGAACTTCTTTTCCTAACAACTGATTTACTCCCCTAGTTTTTTTCCCTCCACCATGTTGGGTGTTCAAGTCTGTCTTATTCCTCTAATTTCATCTAGCTTTCTATACTCTTTTTTGATAGATCTTTGTAACACTGAGGGTGACCAGCTGTCATAGTCTACTCTGGACTGAGGGGTTTCTGTGGTTTCAGTACTTGCAGTGCTAAAACCAGGACAGTCCCAGCAGGATCAGGGCAATTGGTCATTTTACTTCAATTACTGTAACCCCTATATTAACTATCCTAGCTCTGGTTCTACCAGGCTGGTAAAACCATAACCTAATCCACTGGAGAAAACCTCTCAGCTGGTTAGATCAGCTCTACCATAAAAGCATAGTTCTTCCCTTAACACTAGCTGAGAATCCAATATTATTTATGTCAACAACACTTTTCTTGGCTTGTTGTAGTAAATAATTAACTTTCATCAGTGTCCTATACTTTATGCCTCTTAACTGCCATACTGCCCTCCCTCTACTTCCCTGAAAAATAGAAACTATCTAACAAACTCATTACACTTTTTGCCAACAGGACTGAATTTCCACCTCTCCCGTCTCTATCATCTTTTACTAAGAATAGAAGAGGAATCACTTCTTATCCAAAGCTAATCCCTTCACTTACAGTCTGGGTTGGCTTCTCATGCCCCTCTCAACCATACCTCCAACTGGCCATCAAATCTGATTTATTCTTGCTTCACAATAGTCCTGAAACCATTCCAGTTTTATCTACCTCCAATGTCAAGACCCATATCTCAACTTGACTATTATGATAGCTTCAAAGCTAGTCCATCAGTCTCCAATATATCTCCTTTCCAATTAATTTGTGACATTAAACTCCAGTGATCTTTGAAAAATGCAAACTGATCATATCCTTGAATCAAAATGATTCAAAGAGTTTTCATTATGCTAACATAAAACTTCAGAGCATTAACATAGCCTACAGAGGCCAAGATTCCCTGTCCAGTTTGATTTCTGCCTCCTTTATTCTGTGCTGCACATATACCTAACTTTTCTTGTATTTCCTTGAACAGACCTGCTGATATTTCATTTTGAGATTTTCCATAAGTTGTTTCCATTTCTCTCCAGTCCCTCTTCTTTAGCACTTAATTGTTACTCATTCTTCAAATTGTATCTTATATATTACCTTTTAGGAATCATTTCATGGAGTCTTAGACTGGTGAAGAACCCCTACTATTTACTGTCATAGCACCCTGCACTTCCTCATCAGAGTATCTGTTACAGGCTTAATATCTGTGTTCTTTACGTGACTATGAATTGCACAAGAAATCTTGTCTTTCCTTTCTGCAGTTTTATCCAAGGCAGCTAGCTCAGTACTTGGGACATAGTGAATGAACAGTATACATTTATGAATAAGGTAAATAAATAATTGAATTTAATTTAAAAAATTCTCTTTTGATATCTGGTTGTATTTATTACCAGAAATATATTATCAGGTAGTCTGTGAAGATTGAAAGTGGCTTGCAGCCACACAGAAAGATAAATCAAGTACATGCATTTTTCTTAATAGACAAACTCAAGACAAAGAAATATACATGGTCCTATGAGAAAATGTTTATACATATGAGAAGTTAAAGAGAGAGTGGTTTTAGAATCATTGGATTGCTGCCACATGGTTGTTTCAAGGAGAAGTCAGAGTAAAGGGAAGATAATTACCACATAGAGAGAGGTCATTGTATGACAGATAGTCAACAATCCATTTGATGTATCTCAGATGTTATAGTTATACTACCCTGCTCTTAAATGTCTGTTGTAGAAGAAGTAAGGTATTTCAGAATATGAGACATTTCCTTAATTTTTGATTAATTTACAAATGGACAAAAGACTGCTGACAGGTCAAATAAACTACATGTTGAGGGGGAGAGGTTGATTTAGGTTTTGCAAACAGATAGGTTACAATCCAGAGGAGTTAGGGATTTTCTCTCTTCTATTACTCCTGTGTTTTACTTCCTATTGGATCTAGGCTAATTCATAATTTTAGACCAGGATGATATAAATTTATCAACAGCAAGCATTTTGACTAAACTCTCTTAACTGGTTTTATTTCTCACTGTTAATTCCATTATACTCAAACTCTCCTAACTTGATTTCCATTTTGGACATACCTTTTCGTTAGTAGGGGTGATATCATTGTTTAGTCTCTGCATCTAAGAGAATATCTTTTTGTTTCCCTCTTTTAGGAACGTGTCCTTATTGGAATGTTTCCATGATATTATAGATTCTTTTCAAACAGATTTAGGATTTAAAAAAAGCATGGAAAAAAGAAAAGGAATGAAATCCTTAAAGTATTATAAAGAAACTCAGCAAATCTTCTCATATATACATATATGTACACATCTGTTACATATGTTATTATGTACCATCTATATCTACCTATAATGGAAAATATATAAACTCTATCTTTAACCTTTTTTTATTCAGTTATCTTAATTAAAACATTTTATGAATATAAAAATGTATAAAATGTATAAATATGTATATTTAGCAGCAGAAAATCACCATAGAAATCTGAAAGAAACTCAACACTCACATACACCCTTGCCATGACATTTTAATTCCATAAAATCTGTAGTGTAGGAATACAACCTTTTGAGTATGACTTTGGCAATCAGAATTTTCAAGTGATATTTGTGGCAGCCACATGAAACAGGGAGGCAGTTTGATAGTTCCGAAAGATTGCTGCCTTGGATGGTTTCACCTCTACCATTTGCTAGCTTTGTGACATTGTGCTATGAACTTCATCCTCTCTTGCTCTACATTTCCTATTTGTAAAATGAGCAATAACTACAATTGCTCAATGAACCTTAGTTACTAGTTTATTACAAATGTCAAATTAATATGCTAAAATAATGAATCATAAGCAGTTTAGGTCTGTTGGTTACAACTTCTGTGGAGCTTCTTCCTCCTACAGATTTGCTGAAGGTAATGCAATTCCTGCCAGGCTTCTGGCAATGAGTGGTGGAGCTGATTAATTTGGTTTATTGTTAACATTAAAGGGTGCTTTCAGGATCCTGCATGTATGGTGGGATCTCCCTTCCACAGCCCATGTGGAACATATCCGGCATTTGGTTTCGTGCTGCCATAAGAGAAAAACCTGGAGTTCAAGTTCCCAGGGTTAGGAAATGCTGTCATGGCAAATGCAACTTCAGGAATAATCAATTCTTTGGGTTTTGCTTTCACTTGGATTTGAGCCAAAAAATTCTATTTTATCATCTCTTAAATTCATTTTTTAGTGATTTTCAATGAAAGAGGGAGTCCTAATACCTAACCAGCCATATTCCATTGACCATAAAGAAAGCTACCTCTCAGCCATATTCCTGGAAATGGAAGTTTCTGTGTATGTTTTAACTTTTATCTTATATTCCAAAAATAACAAAAGTGCTTTGAGAATTCTGCATGAGCTCATATTTTATAGTATAGAATATGTATAACAGATTAGGTTAAGCCAGATAATACTCCATATATTAAGTAATGTGTGAACTCTGTATGGAATGAAAACCATGCATTAAATAGGTGAAGAAGTAGGAAATGCCAGAGGGAATAGTAACTTTGAAGTCAAAGGTATATTTCAATAAAATGTTTTGGGGAATTAGAAACAATTAGTACCTTAAATGATCTAATCATAAATCGGCCTACTTTTTAAAATTAAGAATTGGAATGACACTAAAGTATTTTCATATGTTCAATAAATGTTTGTATTGCTTCACATAATGCTTTAGGAATTCAGAATAGGTGGTGAATAAGATACCTGATCTCCTAAACATTACATTGTATTTTGAGGAGATTATAAACAAGTAAACAAATATGTTATTTAATATGTCCATTATTTTTAGGTACAGTAGTCTCTCCATATTCCAAGACCCCCAGTGGATGCCTGAAACCCAAGGGTAGTACCAAACCCTATATGTACGATATGTTTTTCTTATACATACATACGTATGATGAAGTTTAATTTATAAATTAGGCACAGTAAGAGACGAGCAATAATAACTATAATAAAATAGAACACTTACAGCAATATACTGTAATAAAAGTTATGTGAATGTGGTCCTCCTCTCTCTCACAATGTCTTGGACAAATTTAATGCCTTTTCCATGTTAACTAAGTACATATCATTCGCTGTGGCCCTAACATTTCATGTTTGAGCTGGGACACCAAAACTAGCATGGATTGCTTTTTCCTCCTTCACAATTTTAAGGATAGGAGATTCATTCTTACCATAGATTTCAGCATCCTTAGCTTTTTTATAGTTTAGGGTTTTTTTAAAATAGTTTTTTATAGGTTTTTCCCTTTCCTTATTAAGTCAAGGACTTTCATCTTTTCACTTAAAGGAAGCACTTTACAGCTCCTCTTGGCATATCCAAATTGCCAGCATCACCACTCTTGTGCTCTGGGGCCATTATTAAGTAAAATAAAGGGTTTCTAGAACACAAGCCCTGCGATACAGGGACAGTGCATTTGATAACCGAGTTGGGTACTAAGTGACTAAAGGGTGGGACACGCTGGCCAAAGAGATGATTCAAGACCTGGGTCGATGGAGCAGGATGGAGTGAGATTTCAACCTGCCACTCAGAACAATGCTCAGTTTAGAAATTATGAGTTATTTATTTCTAGAATTTTTCACGTAATAGTTTCAGACCACAGTTAACCATGGGAAAGTGAAACTGAGGGTAGGGGAGGATTACTGTAGTAAAAAAATGCTTTGTAGAAAAGTAATCAGGGCATTTTAATAGAAAATGACTAGAGGAAAAGTCTAGATTATAATGGGTGAATTATGCAATTTGTGAGCTGAACGGCAAAGAAGAGCTAAAGAAGTGAATATCTTAAAGGAAGTAGAAAGCCCTGAAGCTGACTGTTCTAGAGGATTAGATAGAGAACCAGAGTGCTGGCTTGTGGGGAGCTGGGGGAGAGAGTACAGGTTGAGAGGTGTTCTAGGACCACTTCATGTAGTCCTCTGTAGACTGTCTTAAGAAATTTAGTGTTCGTTCCAATTACATGGATTGTTTCAAGCAGACAAGTATCCAGATTTAATTTGTGATGGAAAAAAAAATCACTCACTCTTAGGTGGAAAATGAATTGTAGGGAAGAAAGTTTGGAAGCAGAGAGACTAGTGTTTAGTCTGCTTCTGACTAGAAATGATAAGAGCTTAAAATGAAGCAGTATCAATGATTTTCTTCACAGTAGAAGAAAGACGGTTTGAAAAAATACTGAAGAGAATCCATAGGAATTGTGTACAGATTATATGTGGAAGACTCCATACGATTCTCCGATTTTTGGCTTGAATGATTGGGTGAAATGCAACACCCTTCCCTGTGATAGAGAAAACATGAGGAGGAAGTTTACACTCATTTGAGAAGGAGAGTAATAGAGATGATAGAATTACTTTTGGAATTGGGTGGTTTAATTGGACATCTAAGACATCCCTTGGTCATTTGGATATAAAGAAGTGACCTGCCTTGATAGAAAAACATGTATTTGTAATCAGACTAAGATTTCAATCATGGCTTTGTAGTTTACAAGCTGTGAAAACTTAAGCAACTCAAATTATCTGATCCTCAACATTTTTTCCCATTAGAGCAAATTATTAATACCAAAATATTGAGTTGATTTGGATTATACAGTGCTTTACCCGTAGTTGGCATTTGGAAGTTGTTTTATCATGATCATTATCATATGTGGTCTGGACAGTGGGAGAAAAGTTATGTCATTTGGGGAGATATTGGCATATAGTTTTCTTTTTTAAAAAACCTATGGATTTGAATGAGATATAATATAAAAACTAAGGGGGAAATCGTATGATGGAAGGAAAGACACATATCCAAAAGGGCAACTAAATGATGTTGGTAAAGTTGATGCTGAATAGGAAAGGAATCTTGTGAAGGAGAAGCAGGGAAAGAAACCAGAAAGAAGGGGAAATGAGAGAGGGGCATTTGGGAAGGAAACTGCAGTCAGTTGTTGCAGAGAAGGTAAGAAAGGAGTAGAAAAGTATCAGTGGGATATAATAATAATGGTGGTCATTATAGATCTTGTCAAGAGTTGTTTCACTGGGTACAGAAACCTTGGAGGAGGGGGGACATTTTTCCATTCAGAGAGGTGTAAAAATATAATAGTACGAACGTATTTAGTTTAGCTTGTTATTTGTAGAGACAAAGTTGAAATAAATATTTCCTTAGGTAGGACACAAAATCGTGTACTTGCAATGGGGGTGAAAGGATTAGGGTAGGGTACGTGATAAAAGAGACGATAGTTGGAATGACTTCTGAGCGTAACAACTTCTCCAAAATCACATGCTAACAAGAGCAGTAGAAATCCTAAAGGACTATTGGAAAATGTTTGTTTACATTAAAAAAAAATATATCTGGCACTATATTCTTAAGTCATTAACAGTAAGAATATGACATTAAGGTACATTAAAATTGAATGTAATTCAGTATCTTCTGTATACAATACATTGTGGTTCACACATTTTTCCCCAAAATGATCTACTCCAGAAGAAAGACTATTTTTATACATTTCTGATCCAGAAGACTTGCTGTTTTATTAATTAGTGTACAAGTAATTGTTAGGTTAGATGATTATGTTCAATTAAGTATAATGAATATAATTAATGCGGTTGATGTTTTAGGTTCTTGAGTTAATAGTGCCATTAAATGCTGCTGTTTCTGTTGTGGTACTAATTATTATTATAATAAAACAGCAAACTTTGAAATCATAGGGAAGCTAATTTTGACTACTCTTTTATAGGAAGTTTATATAGACATTTTTATATATATACATGGACGTTATTTAAATAGATCATAACTTAAATATACAATGATTATTTAAGTCAATACATTAACACTTTAAGACACTTAGTTTTATCTATTTAAAAAAGGTAGTTTTCAAATTGAAATATGAGTATCAAATTATAATTGGAAGATGAGTATACATGCCTTTTAATTATCTGAAATGAGAAAATATGCATCTAGTTCCTATACAAATTTGTTAAGCATCTTCAACATGCCAAATATTTTAAGTAAGGTTATTTTTCCATATTAAATGCTTTAATATTTTACTTTTCTATAAAAATAATTTCCATAATATTAGCCATCAATAACAATGCACAATAAAATTTTAATAATAAGTATAATTTGTTTTCGCATCTACATGTTCTATAGGTGATGTTAATGAATATTTAAATACTGAAAAACGAAAATCCTTCTTATAGCTTGAAGCAGTGCTGTAAAAAGCACATGATCTATATTTATTGGATTATTTATAGTATAAAGAGCATAATTAAATAAAATGTTTTTAACATAAGTTAGAAATCTGTCATTGATTCTAAGCTATAGTTGTATTATATCACATTGGAAAAATGTGAAGGAATTCTTATAAAATTATTTTTTATGTATGTTCTCATTTTGGATATGAACATGCATAATTCCATGTGCTTTATTTTCTGTCATTTTAGTCATGTAAGTCTTGCCACGTAGCTTCTGTTATTTGTGTTAGCTGAAAGTTACTTATAAATGTTTTGAAAGAATAAGACACCCCATTAATATTTATTTACTTAACTTTAAAAAGCATTTTACACCATTTTTCTAGTAGTAAACATTTGTAACTTTCTTTTTTCTTTAATAATGCATTTTTCTTGTTGTTTGAAGTTTTAAGTGGTATTTTAGCATCCGATTTCACAATTTATTTTCTGTAAAATGGAGATGACCCTCCTCTGTGTTGGGTGTTGAGAGAGATCTGGAGTTCCTTTATCAACAAATAAACCTTTCTCTGTTGGGGAAAAGGTGCTGTTGCTTTTATCTATTTATTTATTTTCTCAGCAAAAATAGATGAAGACTAAATATGGGTGAGATAAACTTAATCGGCAAGACTTTTGGTGCAATATTTTGAAAAGGCACTGTGTTTGGAATCATTTAACCTCATTGATATTTATGACCCAGTTCTGTCTGAATTCTTTACCCACAAAGCACTTCTCAATATCCTTTCACATAAAACAAAAGGGTTAGACCAAATTTGTATTTTCAGACTATGCTCTTTCAATTCAGGGCCACTGCACATTGTTGTGTTCTGTGTAAATGCAGATGGGTGCCACTGGCAACTGAATCTGCTCACAGGACCTGGGTTCTGAGTGTAACTCAGAGGGGAGCAGGTAATAGGCCCAAGTAGTTAAGTTTCAGAACCCCAAGCTTCAGATTCAATCAGAAAAGATATAAATGTTATACTTGGTAGAAATGACCAATTGCTTGAATTTACTCACTTGTAAAAACCCATCTAGGCTTTTTTCTATGTGTGAGTGTAAAAATAATTAAAATTATTGATAATTTTTTTGTTTGTTTAATACTATTCAGGTTTTTATTTTTTCTTAAGTCACTTTTGGCAAGTTATTTTAACATTTTAAAATTCTATTTAAAATTTCAACAAAGATTTATGCAGTTTTTTCTATTTAATATCTGCAGTGTCTGTAGCTATATCTGTATTTTAATTTATGATATGTATGTTCATATGTATGATAAAGATATGTTCTCTTTATGTTCTTCATTGATATTGTCAGAGACTTGTCAAATTTATTTGGTTTTAAATATGATTCAATTTTTTCCTGCTGAATATCTTTACTGTGTATTATCTTATTTTAAAATATTATTTATATTTTAGTCTTTATTTTTATTTCATTAAGTAGTATTCTTATATTTGTTCTATTCTTCTTTGTGCTTCATTTGTATTTCCTCTGATTTGTTTTCTAACTTTCTAACTTTAATTTTATGTATTTAATATAAGAAGATTATATAAATTTCCTTCTATGTCTAAATTTATGTGCATTCTCCAAGTTTTCATAAATATTATTGACACTTTTGATTTCTTCTTTGGCCAGTAGATGGGAATTTTTTAAAGTTTACATCATTATTTTTCAACATAATTACATAGTTGCACAGTGCTCAGAAAATGTGTTTGATGCAGCATTTTTGAAATTTATGACACAACACATCGTTGATTTTCTCAACTGTCTTATATACTGTAGCACTGGTATGTTTTCTATTTAGATGCATGAAAAAAATACACAAACAGATTAATAAAGTATGCTAATTGTTTTCTTAAAATCTCCCACATATTACAATATTGATAATCTACAAATAATATATCTTCTTGATATATTTAATATTTATAAATGGATGATTTTAACATAAATGTATACTTTGTGGAATTGTGGAATATATTTTAATTTTAAATTTTCTTATTTTTGTTTGAATTGATTATTAATAGATTCTATGTTATTAGATTACAAATACAGAAGTTTTATATCCTCTCGTGGAATTGAGCCTTCTATCACTATGTAACAAAACTCTTCTATTTTTGACTATTTTTGACAAATATATACCAGCTTTAATTTGATTCACATTGTCCTTCTATATTTTTGTCCCTCCCCACACCTCTGTTTCTAGACATGTATGTATATACATGTATCTACATATTTATATTTATATAGAAAAAGAGGTACATACATATACTCACAGAGACACACACATACATATATATGCATATGTGTACATACATATACATATGGGTATTTTATTGAGGTATAATTTTATACAATGAAATAAACACCTCTTTAAGGGTATGGCTTAAATACATGTAAATTTTTACATATGTATTGTATGTAACAACCAACCAAATAAAGACAGAATGTTTCTTTTATTGCAGAATGTTATTACATGTATCAGTAAGTTGCTCTTTTTTTTTATTATTATTACTGCTTGGTATTGCTTTGTAGGAATATAACCCAATAGGTTTCTTTCTCCATTTTCCATGTTGTGGACATTTGTGTTGCTCCTAGACTTTGGCTACAATGAATAATAGGGCTGTAAACCTTGTTGTACAAGCATTTTTCTGGTCATCATTCTTCCTTTCTATAGAAGTAGAATTGCTGGATCATGGTGTATATGTATATTTAACTTTAGTAGCAACTTCCAAAAAGTTTCAAATGTGTACGTGTCTGTTTAACAACTTTAAGATATATTTTATATACAATATTCATTTTTATTGTGTATAATTTAATGATTTGAAATATGAAACTATAACCACAATCAAGAGAATAGACATCTCTATCTCACTTTCTTCCCCTCAAAAATGTTTTCTTGACTGTTTTGCAATCTCATTTCCACAACCTTGCCCCACCCAATCACACTCTATTATACAAAAGTTTCTGTTTTATTTTTAATTTTACATAGAGTAATACAATATGTATTTTTAAAAAAATCTTGTTTCTTTCACCAGCATAATTGTTTTGAGATACATACACATCATTGTGTTTGTCCGTGGTTCACTCCTTTGTATTCCTGAGTAAAGTTCCATTACAGGGAAACACAATTTGTTTATCCATTTAACTGTAGACGAGCATTTGGGTTGTTTCCAGTTTTGGGCTATAGCAAATAAGGCTGTTATGTATATTCGTGTGAAAGTATTTGTGCAGACTTATGCTTTCATTTCCCTTGGGTAAATAGATAATAGTGGAATGTCTGTGTTATATGGTAGGTGTATGTTTAACTTTTTAAGAAACAATAGAATTGTTTTGCAAGGTGAGTGTACTATTTTAAATTCTTAACAGAAGTATTTGAGAGTTACAGTTGCTCCACATTTTTGATAATACTGGTATGATCAAACTTTTAAATTTTAGACATGCTAATAGTT
This sequence comes from Grampus griseus, assembly GCF_964374135.1. Lineage (NCBI taxonomy): Eukaryota > Metazoa > Chordata > Mammalia > Artiodactyla > Delphinidae > Grampus > Grampus griseus. The sequence continues at coordinate 134,115,243 of NC_138997.1, read as the reverse complement.
TTACAGTAGTATCTTGTGATTTTAATTTGTGTTTCCCTAATGACTAATTCCAGTATGGTTTTAGTATTTCGGTATTTTATGGTTTTAATATTTATTTTAGTATTTTATACCAGTAATGTGTAAGAATTTTATTTGGGATTGTAAATAGTTTTTTTTTTTTGTTTGTGTTTTTGCGATACGCGGGCCTCTCACTGTTGCGGCCTCTCCCGTTGCGGAGCACAGGCTCCGGACGCACAGGCTCAGCGGCCCTGGCTCACAGGCCCAGCTGCTCCGCGGCATGTGGGATCTTCCCTGACTGGGGTACGAACCCGTGTCCCTTGCATTGGCAAGCGGACTCTCAACAGCTGTGCCACCAGGGAAGCCCCTGTAAATAGTTCTGATTATCCTATTTGGGTGAGTGTGTAGTTGTTTTTGACTGGTTTAATTTGCATTTTTTCTGAGGAGTAATGATGTTTAACAACTCTTCATAAGCTTAAAACCTATTTGAATATTCTACTTTAGGAAATAATTTAAATCTTTTACTTATGTTTGTTTTTTCTTATTAATACAATTATATATTTTTAATATGAAATCCTTGGCAGATATTTCAATTGCAGATATTTTCTTTCATTGTTTGGCTTACTATTTTACTGTCTTAGTAGTGTCTTTAATAAGTAGATTTTTAATAATTTTGGTAAAGTCAAATTTGTCATTCTTTCCTAGTTACCTTTTCGTGTTCTGTTTAGGACATCTTTGCCTAACACAATATCGTGAATATATTCTCAAATATTTCCTCCTGGAATCTTTATAGTTTAACTTCATATTTAGGTTTATGATTCATCTTGAATTAATCTTAGAATGTTAGGAGTTAAGGGTCAGGTAAATGTGTTTCATTCTGGATTTCCAGTTGCTGCAGCACCATTTGTTGAGAGTATGTTCTTTCCCCCATTAAATCGTTTGGATGCCTTTATCCAGTGGCTGTAGTGGTGAGGGTCTACTTCTGTGCTCTCTGTTTACTCATGTGAATACTACACAGTCTTAATTAATGTAACTATATAGTAATTTTTCAAGTGACATAGTGTCCATGTTCATATAGATCTAAATGTATACTGAATTATTCAAATCGTCTTTTTTTTCTTTTTGCGAGTTTCATTAATTTGCCTTTTTCCAGACATGGTTATTTTATTTAAATTGTCAAATACATTGGTATAGTGATGCTTATAATATCATTTTAATCTTTTTAGAATTTGTAATGATGTTTGCCTTTTTTTTACTAATTCATAATTTTTTTTATCCTATTTTATTTTCCTGATCAGTCTTGCCAGGGAGTTACACTTTCATTACTTTTTCAAAAAAAATGAACTTTTGATTTACTGATTTCATCTATTTTAAATGCTTTCTATTCTATTGAATTCTTCCCTTATATTTATAATTTTGTACCTTCTAATATTTGTGAGATGAATTTGCTCTTTTTGGTCTGGTTTTCTGAGATAGTTCTTATCATTGATTTTAACCTGACTTCTTTTGTAATACGTAATTTAAAGTGGCAGATCACTAAGAGCAGTGCTTTAGATGCTTACCACAAACTCAACTGGTTGTATCATTCAGTGATTATCATTCCAGCCAAAGGTTTTGGATTTTATTGAGAATTGCTTAATGAGTCAGTATACTGTCTACATTGGTGACTGTTTCACATATACTTGAGCACAGTATGTTTTCTGAAGTTGTTGGAAATGGTGTTCTATATATACAAATTAACTCAAGTTTATTCAAATTTGTTCAAATCTTCTATAACCTCAAGTCTTGTTAAATCTTCCATAACTTCACTAATTTTTTCCCTCTACTTGGATCTATCAATTATTGAATGAGGACTGTTATCATCTTCAAATATGATTGTGAATTTGACTTCTCCATTTAGTCTTACTTCTTCACATATACCGATGCTATATTATTAGATACATTCATATTTAAGGTTGTTGAGTTGGCTCTTTTATTATTATAAAATGTCTTTATTCATCTCTGGTAATGTTCTTTGTATTACGGCTTACTTTGATATTAATACATCGATAACAGCCTTATTATCCTTAGTGTATGCCCAAACTCGTGTGTCACCCATGTGGTTGCAGTAGCACCCCTCTCTCAGTTGGCTCCAATGGCCATATTGGGGGATACTATGTTGAGGGGGAGTGTCACAGAGAAGGAAAAGGAAAATAACTGAGCTTCCTATTTGAATGGGTTGGCTCAGTATTTTGCTACAAGCCAAAAAATTGACAGCAGCTGCTTTCCAGCCATTTAGGGGTGGCCTTGAAAGACAGTAGCAAGATAAAATCTTTTAAATGGACCAAACAGTGAGGGATGCACCTGGTCTTCCACTTACAATGGAATACTTACTGATCAAGGTAAGGATGTTTGTGGACTTATGGACAGTGGCAGATGGCCTGGCTGGCTATTTAAGTACATGAAAGGAAAAACCTGGAAAAGAGAAGACAGTGGGGCCTGAGGTAGACATGTAAATGGATATATCAGAAGTGGCATGAGTGTGAAGATCTTTGTATCTCATTTTAATGACCACCAGGAAGTATCCATTGTGAAAAACTATTGAATGACCAAGTAGACTCAATTTGTTGCATTACCAGACACATGGTGGCACATTAGCTACATTGGGAACCTTCTATCCTGGAAGGGCAAGTGATTTATTCTTATAGGAATAGATACCTACTGCAGTTATGAGTCTGCCTTTCCTGCACATAAAGCCTCAGTCAGCATCATTATCTGGAGTTTACAGCATGCTAAATCCATAGGTATGAGATCCCACATAGTACATAATCTGACAGAAGGTCCTAGTTCACAGCAAAGAAGATACAAAAGTGGGCCAATGACCATGGAAGCCACTAATTACATTTCTTTTTGTATCATACAGAAGCTGATGGCCTGAGAAAATAGATGGCCAGCTAAAGCACAGCTGTTGTGTCATCTCAGAAGCTGTACGCCATCCAGGATGGTAGTATTTATACTGACTTAGACACCCCCATTTGATGCTGTGTCTGCAATAAAAACCAGGGAACCAGGAAGTAGAAGCAAGCGTGATAGTGAATTTTATATGTCAACTTGACTGAGCCAGGGTGTCCAGATATTTGATTAAACATTATTCTAGGTGTTTCTGTGAGTGTATTTTTGGGTGAGATTTACATTTAAATCAGTGGACCTTGAGTAAAGCAAATTGCTCTGCAGAATGTAGCTGGGCCTTATTCAATCAGTTGAAGGTCTGAATAGAACAAAAGGCTGACCTCCCTGGAGTAAGAGGAAATTTTCCTGAAAGACTGCCTTTGGTCTTTATCTGCAACATCAGCTCTTCCTGGTTCACCAGCAGACTGCCTTTGAACTCAAACTGCAAGTCCTTCCTCACTCTTTGGGCTGCCAGCTTCCCCCATCAGATTTTGGACTTGTCAAGCCTCCACAATTGAGTCAACTCTTTAAAATAAATCTCTTTCTCTACATACACACATCCTATTGGTTTTGTTTCTCTGGAGAATTCTGCCTAATATAGTAAGCATAGGCCTAATTACCATCACCCAAATGTCCACTGGAAGAATCTGAGTTCTTATCTCCTTAACTTTGGCTCTAAGTATTTAGAGGTCTTTGTCCCAAAGAGGGTGAACTCTTGCCAGGAGACACAGCCATGGGCCAATTAATCTTCAAGCTAAAGTTGACACCAAGGTACATTTGAAGCCATGTGTCCAGGTACCAGAAGGAAAGAAGAATCATCATCTTGACAATAGTACTTCACTCCAATCAGAAGAAGGAGGTAGAACTACTCTTACACAATGGCAGAGAGAGGAGTACGTGCGGAACTCAAGTGATCTACATGAGCCTCCTGGTAGTTTTGTTCCCAGTTGTGGCTGTGAATGGACAAGTGTAGCAACCGTATCTTGAGGATAGTATGACTACTGTAGGCTCAGAAACACCACAAATGAGGAATTAAACCACAGCACCAGATAAACCACAAAAATTAGCATGGAGAGGCTGTGAATTCCAGTTGCAGCCCTAGACCAATTGCATAGTGGACTGTAGTTAATTTCACTAACATTTATCTACTGAGTTTTCCCTGAATAGGAGGATCCCTGGTACATTGGAGGACCCAGTCCCTGAACATGTATGGACAAATGGATCTGAGTAGTACAAGGCGTGGGCAGTGGCAAACGTGGAAGGCATCAAAAGATACCAGTTCTATGAGATCAGTGCCACTTATGACCTCATTCAACCTTGATTACTTCGTTAGAGTTCACCATCTCCAAATACAGCCACGATGAGGTTTGGGGATTCAACATTGAATTTGTGGGGCAGGGCACAAACATTCAGTCCATACCACTTACATGTTTAACTCAGTTTAATGTTGCTCCTGAAAGGCCCAAGTCTTGGAGAGTCTTGAAGCCTGATCTGATCCCCATGCACAGAATGAAAAAGTACCCACCTCTTTGAGGAAAGAAGCACTGATACCTGCAAACTGAGGTATGCTCTTCTTTCTATGAATTTGGTTTGTTTAGACATCTTTGCATTCACAGTTCGCAAGTTCACACTGATATTTTCATTCATATATAGGAACTGATACTTAAAAATCATATAAATATTAATATATAATATGTTAATTATACATTATATAATAAAGAATTAAATCATTTATAAAGTAAAAATCATAAATACAAATTTATAATGTACTAATTATGTGTTATAACATATATAAATGGTTTTTAAAATTTACCAGCTCCTTTTTTCTTAGTTATTATTGCAGTCCTTTATATACTGTTTATGTGGCTCTGTTTTTGGAGGTATTGTTTTAAACTGCATACATTCGACTCAGACTCATCTAGTCCATTTCCATTCCCATGTATTGCAGCTACTAATATATTTAGATTACTTTTTAACTTTTTTTTGTTTGTTTTCTTCATCCCATTTTATTTTATTTTGCTTTATTTTACTCTTTTCTAGCTTTCTTTAGATCTGATTAAAGCTCTTCTCTTCATTAAATTTTTCTCCTCCTGGTTTAAAATATATATTTTCTGCATCTCTTCTAGGTTAAAAGTTAGTCATTAATACTTTAATCATGTATACTTGAGTTAAAATCTATAGTCAGTTAATTTTTTCACATGCCATGCAAAAAACAAAAAAAAAAATCAAGAAATTATAATTACTGCCTCCCCAATTTACATTTTACTATGTCTAGTAATTTAGCTCTAGTGTCTCTAATGAACTGTGTTTAGGCATGCTCTATGTTTGTTTATATAAAAAATCTTTAATTGCCCTCATTTTGAAAAATAGCTCAGTGCAGTTACATTTCTATGGTTTAAAGTGGTTTCCTCTCAACATTTTTATTCCATTTTCTTTTGACTTCCATTGTTGTTCTGGAGAAATCAGTTATCATTTAATTCTTCTTCCAATTGTAGAAAACGTTTTTTCTATATGGCTGCTTTGTGACTTTCTCTTTACCTTCACTGTTTAACTGTGGTTTAACATTTAAGTGACTAGGAATGGATTTATTTTTTTTATTCTGCTTCAGGTTCTTTAGACTTTCTGAATTTGAAGAATGGTGACCTTCATTAATTGACTCTGCTAATTTTTTTTAATCTATTCCTATAAACTCTATGACAAAGACCTTGGATATTCTTTTTCAATTTATCTCACTCTGTATTATGTGTTTTTCATATAGTGGTTTCTCTGTGCTCCATTCTGTATACTTTCTTTGTTTCTAGTTTCAGTTTTATTAATTCCTATTTTAGCTCTTGTCTAATCTGAAGTTTAACATCACCATTACATAGAATTTGTGTGTTTATATGTGTTTGTTCATTGTCTCTAAAATTTCCATTTTACTAAATGTCAAGGTGCCTAACCATTCATGATAGTTTAGGGTTGTCAGTTTTTACTTTGCTTTCCTTACTTTACTTCTTTAAACATAGAAATATAATAGTTTTGCATTTTTAGAAAAACATATTTAAGTTTGGGAGTACCTGTGGAGTTGGTTCTGTTGTTAGTTATTACAGATGACTCTTACTAATGGAAGCTTTTTCCTTATTTATTTTGTAATTTTGGATTGTGAGTTCATCACTGTTGTCATTCTGTCTGTGGTAATTCTTGAGGATGAATTGCATGGCTGTTCTTACAGAAGAAATTGTGTTTGATCTTATCAGGTTTCTGGGAGCACTGCAAGCCCAGTTCCTCTTAAATTTTAAAACCTTGAGTTGGCACTGTACATTCGGACTGAAACCTGTTACTAAAGCATTGTTAAAGTGCCAATTATATCTCAAAAAGGATTTATTTATTTATTTAACATCTCCAAATACCAAAGCAGGTTTAGAATTTTCTTTATGGTCTGCTTTTCTTTGGTGCAGTTTTATTTCTTTCTTACCTTTTTTCAGGCATTTATTTCATCCTAAGATTAGCTTTGTGTGTGGTATTCTCTAGTCCATATCCCTACCTTTCATAAGCTCCTGATCTTTATGTGGAAAAGAGCTAATACCTGGGTTTTTTCTATTCTGTGATGGCATCTGGCAACTTCATTGCTTACAACATTTCTAGAACCACATTCCATTATCTTCCCTGGCCTCTGTTAATTTTCTTCAGACCTATATATATCTGAAAGCATATTAAATTATTTTACCTAGCATTTTATATTTGCCATGATTAGGTTTTCACATCAGACCTCATCTGAATAGTGTTGATGCTATAACATTTTTAATAGCACTGGAATATATAATTTCAACGTCCGTTCTAATCCCCTGCAATTTATGATGCTTTCACTTTTTGTAACCAGTCATTAATATATAATTAATTGTTTATGGTATAAAATAAATACTTTAAGAATCCAAGTATACATAAATAGAAAAACAAATACCAAGTCCATTCAAGGCAGCCTAAATTATTAATATGTGGATTCATTCACTATAAATATTTGTTTCCCTCATCTTTACCCACCTTAACCCTAAAAACAATTATGGGTTTTTCTTATTCTGGAAGAATGCCTTATACTTTTGGCTCTATGATACAAAATAATTCTCAAATAGTGCAATAACTCCTTAACTTGATGTCTGAACTATAAACATGAAAATCCTTATAATTGATAATAATATTCAATTTTTACTTTGTTAATGTGCAAATTTAACTACTTTCTGAGGAAAGTAAAACATAGTATATGGAAAATACATAGTATATGGAAAATTTTAAGGCATTATGTGAACTTTAATAAAAAGGCTACCAAATGGTCAATGTATTAATTTAGGTGATCTTAACTATTGATCCTTATATTAAACTCAATTGAATTGTATACAGTATTAATGATATTTATGATGGCTTTATAATATTACATTTTTATATATTGTCCAAAGAATATCAGTATTCATAGTTGAAGAAATTGCCTGTACAGCAAGTCAGAATAGTGTATATGATACTAAGATCTCCACCAGTTGTTTTTTTTTAATATCTTATTTTCTCTTCTTTCTATTTGTCCCTACTCTTCCTTCTTCCATCTCTCTGTCATTTTTTTTCTCTTTCTCTGTTGCTTTATCTTAGTATCATCACTTGTTACCTAATGCCCTGCCCACTTCAAATTCTTTTTTCTGAACTGCCAATATTTATTTTCCACCTTTACAAATCATTGCAAAAAAGGGGCCAGCAACACTTCAAGGTAACATTAAACTTTTCATAATTTAATGTTACAAGCCTACTCGTATCCCCATAAAAATTACATACTTCTAACCCTAACTTTGAAAACTCATCTGTCTTGAATTCAAAAAGTATATTCCGAACAATGTTTTTCTTTGTTTCCTCTATCCAAGCCCTATTTCCATAGAGGTGCTTTATATTATTATTGGCACTATTGTCTGAATGTTTGTGTCCTCCTCAGATTCATATGTTGAAAAAACCCATTGCCCAAAGTGATGATATTAGGAGGTGGGGCCTTTGGAAAGTGACTGGGTCAAGAGGGTGGGGTCTCCATGATTGGGGTTAGTGCCCTTACAAAAGGGACCTCACAGAGATTTTCTTGTTCACTCCATCATGTGAGGGCACAGCAAAAAAGTGCCAACTGTGAACATGAAAGCAATCTCTCACCAGTTACTGAATCTGCCAGCATTTTGATCTTGGACCTCCTATCTTCAAGAACTGTGAGCATTCAGTTTTTCTTGTTTATAAGCCACCCAGTCTATGGTATTTTGCTAAGGCAGCATGAATGGACACAAACAATCAGATACAATTGTTTAATGCTTTCCCTAAGTTCTATTCTTTATCTTAGCCATTGTGGGTACAAATATTTGCCTATGCTAATACAAAAACATGAAACCAATTATTTACTTAAAACTAATATTTGAATAGCACCTTAAAACTTATAAAACAATTTCATGTATATTATTTTAACTTTGTATGGCAGATAGAATTATCTGCATTTTATGGATGGAGAAACTGACAATGAAAAGTTTAGATGATTTACCTAAGAAAATAAAACAGGAAATTTCAAAGTTTATTGGAGCTGTATTTACCTAGAACAGTTCCTGGTCTACTTCAGATTATTAATAAATGCTTGCTGCATGTATAAAATAATAAGGCAGGAGTAGGTTTATATCAAACTCTTGCTTGCTAGCTATGTGATTTTGCACAATTTCCTTGAGTATTCTGAACCTCAAATGTCTGAAAATTGAAAATAATAGTTTCTTTTTAAAAGAATTACTGTGATCATGAAATAGAATAGCATATATGACATAATTAACAGTATGTCAGTTAATTTAGCTTTCTTCCTCTTTAATCTAGAGTCATAGTTTTTAGCATTCCAGGACATAGAAAATCCATGGAATTCTGGAGTCTATCCTTTACCTAAACCAGGCATTTTTCTTCTCTACTACATTCTATTTTTTTTTTTTTTTTTTTTTTTTTGCAGTACACGGGCCTCTCCTGTTGCGGAGCACAGGCTCCGGATGCGCAGGCTTAGTGGCCATGGCTTACGGGCCCAGCCGCTCCGTGGCATGTGGGATCCTCCCGGACCGGGGCACGAACCCGTGTCCCCTGCATCGGCAGGCGGACTCTCAACCACTGCGCCACCAGGGAAGCCCTCTTTTTTTTTTAATCTCTGCAAATTGTGTTACTTATCACCTTCAAAGTGAAGACAAAATGTGGAACATTTGGTAGTAAAATGTGTCTACATTTACATTTATGCAGATTGTACATATTTATTTGTTTTAATATCCATTAAACAAATGGATGAAATGGCTATGACAAATTAAGTCTAAAGCTTAGTGTCTTAATTAAATTTAAAATCCATTTAAAAAAATTGACCTATTTAGCAACCACATAAAACTTCATATTCCACACAATAGTCATATTCTTAAAATGGAATTGGAGACAATCACAAGAGAAAATAAACTGCAGAGGTATTTCCCCCCTAAGATCCAACTGGAGGACTATTGAAACCTCTCCAGAAAATGTGTTCCTCTTCCATCATCACTAGCATTTACTGAAACATATCTTATTCTGGGAGGCAGACATATTTGATAGTTTATATAGAAAGACCACTGCTACATTTCAAGAATCCTATTCCCTTGCTTGAGCCTTCTTATCCAATTATTTTTTACCTGTATACTTAAACACAGATTGAATATCAGACTCAGACCCATGCTGAACAGTTGAAATCTTTTCCTGGTGATTTACTTTCTGGTTCAGATTTCTGAAAGCTAACCTCCAGCTTGTGTTGTGTAAGAAGTATCTTGCCTCACCTCTTGAGGGTGACTTGGTTTTCTGCACAGCATTGTTTAGCTTGTACAGATTGAACATACCCTTGCAAAAATCCCTGGTTGGGTACCTAGTGCCAGACTCAAAAATTGTCTACCTCTCAAATATGTCTCCATCTCAAACTTAATTTTATTAATCAACTTGTTAATAGTACTGACTAGATCTAATCTTTGCCATGTATCTTCAAGCACTTCTTATATGCTATATATACATCCTTGCATACATTATTGAACTGCCTTGGCTGAGAAAGTCATTCTTCAGTCTCTTCTTTAATACTTATAATTATGTGGCATGTACTGGCTAGACATTGGAGATACAGAAATAAAGACATTGTTCTTTCCTGAATGTGCTAATGAATAACAAACTCTTAAAGACTTTTTATCTTCATTTTTTGATTCCTTAAGTGTTTGGGTATAAAAACCATATGTTCAGACATACTTATGACTTTTATAAAAAAGACAGGCCATGTATCCTCTAGAAATTGCCTATTAACTTGGATATTTACAATAGAAGAAAATGATTTGCATAAATAACCCAGGAACCGAGATGAGCTATACTTTTCGCACAGTTCTCATTCCATAAATGGTTCATTCTTGTACAGCTGAATTAATTCTAGAAGGTCAGAGGGTTGGTAAAAGATAAAATTAATCCACATTACTGATAAAATAAGAGCTTAACTTGCTTAATCATAAGACACTGGAACACTTTCATGTTGTGAACTCAGAAAAGTTTCAGAGAGCTGCTATCCATCTCATGCTTAAGACTGCAGTAGATTGAAGTCAAATGTAAGAATGTCTTAGAACCAAGCATCTTAACACTTTATGTCATTAATAAAACTGAGTCAACTACTTTTCTGATGGCACTCTTAGATTACTCTTCAAAGGGAAAAGAAAATTCCCAAGATGCCTATATTTCTAGGGAAATTGTAGGTTTAATGATGTAAAGTGGGATTTCCAAAACATCATTATTGTACAGTGCTCATGCCATGAGCACAGGTCTACTCATCATCTCAATTACATACATTTTTGCTCTTGCTTTTCTTGGAACCAAAAAAGTGTTTTACTTTGAGAGCTGAAATTTAGGCCTGTCCTCTGACACCCTCTTCTTTAGAGAGAGGTCTTGCAGATGACTTCTTATCTTCTTATTGCCAAGGAAAAGGCAATTATTTAATAATTCTCCTTACCATTGACAATATATTTTGAGAGATACATTTTTCTTTTTGTAATCTTCATCCTTTGCCTCTTAATATTTCTGTACTTTCTGTACCCAAATGACTTTATATTAGATATTTTCTTTAGATTTCTCAGTAAGTAATTCAAACCTGACATGTTAAACTGAACCAAACACATTTGTTTATTAGTTACATTTTGTGATAACAAACTACCCCATTTCCACATTGGATTATAAAAACTAATATTTCGTGTTTACGTTACATAAAGGGCATACATCAATTGTGTCTCTGCTAAGCTTGACTGGAGTCTGCATGTCTTCTAACTCTGAGACCACTATCTGGGTGTTGTAATTGCAGATGGTAGGAATGCAAGACCTCAAACCATATTTCACAGTAACATTTAAAACTTGCTTGGATGAGATCATGGTAAAATCATGTCCACTCACATTTCCTTGACCAAAACTTGTCATTTGGCTAAGCTCAAAGTCAATAAAATTGGTCTTATATTTCTACCCCTGGGCAAATGATAAAACAGTGAGTGGAAATGCATGATGACCCTACTACAGAGAGAAAGAGTGAGCAGCTAGGAGCATTAATTCAATCTACCATAATGTCTCCAACCTGATCCTTTCCCTAAATGCCCACCTTGTTGATCATGCTTGTTTTTTTTTTTTTTTTTTGCGGTACACGGGCCTCTCTCTGTTGTGGCCTCTCCCGTTGCGGAGCACAGGCTCCGGACGCGCAGGCTCAGCGGCTATGGCTCACGGGCCCAGCTGCACCGCAGCATGTGGGATCTTCCTGGACAAGGGCACAAACCCACGTCCCCTGAATCGGCAGGCGGACTCTCAACCACTGCACCACCAGGGAAGCCCTGGTCTACACTCTTTAAGACAGCCTTGTGAACCTCTCTGACATACTAAAGCTGAGGTTTTTGGGGTTTTTTTTAACATCTTTATTGGAGTATAATTGCTTTACAATGGTGTGTTAGTTTCTGCTGTACAACAAAGTGAATCAGCTGTATGTATACATATATCCCCATATCCCCTCCCTCTTGAACCTCCCTCCCACCCTCCCTATCCCACCCCTCTAGATGGTCACAAAGCACTGAGCTGATCTCCCTGTGCTATGCGGCTGCTTCCCACTAGCTGTCTACCTTACGTTTGGTAGTGTATATATGTCCATGCCACTCTCTCATTTTGTCCCAGCTTACCCTTCCCCCTCTCCATATCCTCAAGTCCATGCTCTAGTAGGTCTGTGTCTTTATTCCCGTCTTACCCCTAGGTTCTTCATGACATTTTTTTTCTTAGATTCCATATATATGTGTTAGCATACAGTATTTGTTTGTCTCTTTCTGACTTCCTTCACTCTGTATGACAGACTCTAGGTCCATCCACCTCACTACAAATAACGCAACTTCATTTCTTTTTATGACTAATATTCCATTGTATATATGTGCCACATCTTCTTTATCCATTCATCTGTTGATGGACATTTAGGTTGCTTCCATGTCCTGGCTATTGTAAATAGTGATGCAACGAACATTGTGGTACATGACTCTTTTTGAATTATGGTTTTCTCAGGGTATATGCCCAGTACTGGGATTGCTGGGTCGTATGGTAGTTCTATTTTTAGTTTTTAAGGAACCTCCCTACTGTTCTCCATAGTGGCTGTATCAATTTTCATTCCCACCAACAGTGCAAGAGGGACAACACAATTTTTTAAATGACATTCTCAATTATAACTTTCCTAAATGATCAAATGAAAGATTGATGAAATACTTTGTAGACCTCAACATTAGCACTGATTTTCTTTATCAATTCCCAAACAGGTCTTTTCATTAAATAAGCATAACTATTATTATTGTTGTTATTAATTTAATACATTTATTACTAATATAAATTATACAGTATATTGAATAAATGTTCAATTAAAGGAAGTATACAAATGTTCAATTAAAGGAAGTATACAGATGCTCAGTTAAAGGTGTTATCTATATCTGTAGATGAGTAACAGATTCAGAGGATTTAGCAGTTGAGCAAAGTAACTAAGAAAACAGTAGATTCAAGCTGGGTCTCTCTGATGAGAAAATTGAAATTATAAACAAACACACATTGTACCACCTTTAAGAAAAATAAGGCACGTGTTTGGATTAACTACAGATAATTGTGGTATTAGAAAATGAATAATATTGGCAGGAATTGTAGAACTAATAAAATTCTCACATAAACTTTTAGTTTTGAACTTCTCTTACCATTATAACAATAAGCAAATAATAGGATAGATGAAATCCAGCTGTAGCCAGGATTCTAAAAAGTGCGTGTCCATACATATTATTCCTTTGAGTTTTATTCAGTTTATTGCCTGGATGCTTTTCTGCATTTTAATTTCTATTTTAGTGTCTATATAAGCCAATATAATAAGAAGCCATTCTGGAGAGTTAAATTTGAGTAATTAAGCAATTCAGCAGATCTGGAGCCCCAAACAAATAGTTTTTAAACATGTTTCATTATGATCTATAGACATTTCTTGTTGTTTACATTGTAAATGGCCTTAGCCATATAGATGGCATCTTGGGTATGTGAAGGAATTTGTGCTTCCAAGAGCAGACCAAGCAGCCCTCTCTGTCTTGCAGCCATTGTTTCTTATTTTTATCCTAATCATACCATTTGTGATCTTTAGCGTCTGCAGGGAAAGGTGTTCCTGAGGGCACTTGAGCTTGGCAAATTAAATGAGCATTTTAAAGTGAGCAATATTTAAAATATTTTAAATGAACATATTTAAAAATGAGCAATACTGGTTTTGGGAACATAAAATTAAAACCCAGTTTAAAGACCAGCTTGTTCCTTAGGTTGAAACTGTGTATAATTATATGCTTTAAGGGATTTGATTTATCCTTCTGTAAACCTGTATCAGTGTAGAAAGTGACTTGCTCTGATTTTCCTATAAAGAGAAAGTATTATAAACATATTAATTTTAAATTAAGCCAGATAACAAGATCTACTTCTGAAAAGTGGGATTCCCAGTTTCGGGGAAAAATTACAAAGAAGGTTTCAATGAGAAAATATTACTTATCTTAAACAGAACATGTTAGTAAAATGCTTAAACCATGTAATTTGTAACACTTTGATCATATTAAAATGTGGTGAATGGGGCTTCCCTGGTGGCGCAGTGGTTGGGAGTCCGCCTGCCGATGCAGGGGACGCGGGTTCGTGCCCCGGTCTGGGAGGATCCCGCATGCCGCGGAGCGGCTGGGCCCGTGGGCCATGGCCGCTGAGCCTGCGCGTCCGGAGCCTGTGCTCCGCAACGGGAGAGGCCGCAACAGTGAGGCCCGCGTACTGCAAAAAAAAAAAAAAAAAAAAAAATGTGGTGAATGAGCGAAACTTTATAATCTTTGGGATATTTAGAGGTTTTCTAATTAGATAAAGCAAGCAATTAAGTTCACCTATAAGGGCATCCTAGGAAGGATAGATAAATTATTTTATTTTTTGTAGCTTTCACTGCACCGTCTAAATTTGATTTTGCCCATTTTACTTTCCAATTAAGTTCAGAAATGGCAAGAATGCGTTGTTGCTTATAAATGTCATTTCTTCATTTTTTAAAGTTAGCAATGAATTATTAAGCATCTACTATTTCTGCTCTCCTATGTTCAAAGCATTGAGTGCATAAAAGGAAATAAAACATAGCCCATTCTCTCAAGTATTTCAAGTAAGAAAAAAATCAGTTAGCTTCTCTGTTAATTGCATACTTTCTTTGCTGGAAAACTTGTTTTGTGCCTCTAGTCATTATTTGTCTGTGTTAAAGGTAGGACTCTAGAGTCTTCAGATATTTTTGTCATTGTTGTGATTGTGTATGGAGGAGTATTTTATGTATTGTTAGATAAAGGAAATGCGTAAACATAGATTCTGTCACGCCTAAAGCAGGACTAAATCATTGTAATTTAGTGGAACAGTTTATTCCCAGTGATGAAGTGGACATTCACATGTCCAGTCACGAAAGTTAGTTCACGTGTCTGGCGTACATAGTCACGTGCGTGCATCCTCTACAAGTAGTTGTATTTTGTGTGCTTTACTGTACAGTACTTTATAGAGTACAGTAGTGCAGTATCTTTATTTCAAGCCCAGGATGTCCAGAAGCAAGTGTAAAAGCAGCAGTGATGTAGCTGGTACTGCTAAGAAGCGCCAGGAATTGGAGGCCCAGAGAAAGGATGAAAAGAGACAAGAAGAATAAGAAGTAACTGAAGAACCGAAGAGATTCACAACACAGGAAAAGGAAGGGGATTTTCTTTATTTGAGGCGGCACTGTGAGTTTTTGAGGCACAGGACCTGAACGTAGAACAGTACTCGAAGGTTGCAGCAGCCGTTCAGAATGCAATCCAGTGCTACCGTGTCATCTATGGTGAGAAAAAAAGAGCTACTACCCAGACATCACTGGATCATTTTTTCAAGAGGGTAGATAGAATTGAATCCAGCAAGGAACCAGAACCTGTGCCATCAGCGTCAGGCATGAGTGAAATTGCAGCTTGCCCTCCTCTCCTATTGCTGTCGATCCTTCAGCTCTGCCATCTCCCACCTCCTCTCCTTCCTCCAATCAGTAACTCTTCTTGCCTGTTCACTCGATGCCAGCCCCTGTATGCAGCTGTTGTACTGTACCACTGTACTTTTCAAGGTCCTGTACTGTAAGATTAAAAATGTTGTCCTCATTTTTCATGTTTGTTTTTTATGTATTATTTGTGTGAAAAGTATTATAAACCTATTACAGTACAGTACTACATAGCCGATTGTGTTAGCTGGGTACCTAGGCTAACTTTGTTGGACTTACGAAGAAATTAGACTTATGAACGCGCTCTTGGAAAGGAACTCGTTCCTATGTAGGGGACTTACTGTATATTGAAAGTGGTGAACTTCTATTATTTGCTTAAGCCATCTAAACTAGAGCATCACCAACAGCTTCAGATAATTTGGGGCAAAGTTTGACAGTACATGTTACTTTAAAAAAGTGGCACTTTGTGGGTTACCTAACGGTATGTTTCATTTTGTGACAGCAGATATTCTTTTCCCTACTCTTCTCTACAAACAATTTAAAGTTGAGCTCCTGCCTGTATTTTACTGTTGGAAGCCCATCACACTAAAGTATTGGATTGTTCACCTGTGGTCTTCTTTTTATGATATCTAATCTTGAGCTATTCTAAGATTTCCGCTTACTGTGCGTAGAAGGGCAAGTGGGGTTAAGCAAAGGAAAAGAAAAGTTAGCAAAATGAGAAAAAATGTTTCTGGATGACACTATAGCACTGAAGGGTCAGTTCTATTTACAAAAGGGGTTTAGTATTAGCTCACTGAACATTTACAATTCAGATGACAAGAAGATACTTTTAAGAGCTGATTTACTATTCTCAGGCCAGTGTTCATGCCAAGTGAGCTAAAGTAACTTCACCAGCTGAGCTAGTAAAAGGACTTAATATGCTCATCTAAGATCCCCACAAGAGTGGCTTTTTGGCTGCAACAACAGGGCCTGCAGCTGTCAGCTTTCTCCTCTGTCACCAGTAGATATCACTGCGGTCAGTTAGAATGACTGCAGAGGATTTCAGACAGACACATGCATTTTTTCATTCTTGCATAGGCAGTTGCCCAAAGGTCACTAATCCATGACTGGAGAGAGGAAGTCTTGGCAGTGATCGACTCTTGCATTGACTGAACAGCCATAATCATCTGTCCAAATGTCTTAGTGAGATCAGAGATCAGACTGATCTCTCAACACAGTGAATTGAGTTTCCTTTTAAAACCCATATGGTATAGCTTAGTATATTTAAACAGGTTAACCCGAGTCCAATGGCAACTTTCCTGTAAGTTGAAAATGATCATTAGGAAAAGGGAGAATGGAAAGGAATACGTTAAATGTTTACACTGTAACTATTTCCTAAAATAATAACAGTAAACTTGGTGGTGAGTTTCTTCTTTTCAGTGTTCTTCAGTAGTGAAGAACATTTGGAAATAACTGTTTAATATAAATAATTGTATAATCACAATTTTGCAATTTAAAGATTTTGGCAGGTATACAGTCTATTCAT
Source organism: Grampus griseus (assembly GCF_964374135.1). Classification (NCBI taxonomy): domain Eukaryota; kingdom Metazoa; phylum Chordata; class Mammalia; order Artiodactyla; family Delphinidae; genus Grampus; species Grampus griseus. Next base: position 134,098,261 of record NC_138997.1, on the reverse strand, counting down.
TTTGGTTAATTATTTAATTTAAATTATATCTTAAAATGTTTCAATTTTTTTTAGATTTGTTTTAGATTCTGAGCTTTTAGAAGGCAGGGGTAGCAGTAGCAGAGAATAAGTTTTGTATACCTGAAGTTATCTAATTATTAGAATGTAGTCAGAAATACATAGAAAGCAAGGGAATATTTCAGAAAGTGATATGAAATTAATATTGTGATATTAATATTAAATTAATATTGTGATATTAATATTAAATTAATATTGTGATATAAAATTAATGAAATTCATGTCACACTTGTAGCCAACCCTTAATTCATTTCTTATCATAAGATGCTGTATAGTTACTGTCAAAGTAGTTAATTCTAGCACAATCTTTTTGAGAAAACGTTTTATCTATATGGGTATATAGATATGTTTATAACTACAGCACAGAAAGAAAACCACATCCAAAAAATTTATAAAGTAAGTAAAGTGTTACTTAGGTTGTGGAAAACATGATTTTACATTTATATCTGTATAATACAAAAGGAAATGGAGTCTTAGCACTAATTTTATAATTTGGTTCAAACAATTCTCTTACCTGGATCTGTGGAAATAATAATTTATGCAGAGTTCACACGTAACTAATTCTAGGGGAAAAAAAGACAAATTTAGCATTTGCCTTAATTATCCTCATATTTTATTTGAAAACTCATTAGCTTATGAACATGTATTTTAGGGTGTGTTTTGTGTATGCTTTATATGTATATTTCAAATTTTAGCTGTCTTCACATCCCAAGTGGTCACAAGATGGTGCAGCAACTCCAACCATCAAGTTACACTTCACTGAATGAACATTCAAAACAAACAGTGAGGAAGGTCTTCTCACACCTCTCTCTCTTTTTTTTTTTTTATCAGGAAGAAAGTCATTCCTCTTCCTGTTTCATCTCTCTGTACAAAACTCTAGCTGGAAAAGTGCTGAGGAGTAATATCCTGGTAAGGAAGAAAGAGGAGAAACAAATTTTGCTGGTTGAGGATAAGCAATGTCTGTCACACTCACTATACTTACCACAAGAAAGGACATTTTAAAATCCTTATATATATAGAGATGGAGTGAGAGAGCCACCCTATTTGACTTACATGTGGGCTGGTAATCCTGGAAACTAGAAATGCAGGAATGTCAGCTTTCAAATTTTGTAGTCAGTGAATAACTGGAAAATCACAAAGATAAGAAAGTAGTCTCCTTGATGTAGAAGATAATTGCATTTGAATACCCTTGGTGACAAACTATATCAGTTTGACACCTGTCTAGAAAATTTGTGTCATAATTTTGAATAACTGATATTTGTAGAGTAAATTTTTTATCAGTAATAAACAGAATTGATAGGGCTTGTTTTTCTATTGTATAATCTCTAGTTTTGTGCAGTTCTCAGGAAAAAATAATGAAGCTACAAAATATGAGTAGAATGGAACCTGGGTAACAAAATTTTTTAAAAGTCTAAGTCTGGGACTGATTTATGGCTGACTAGACAAAACGATTATACTAGAGGACAGGGAAAAATACTGTCCACCCAGACACTTGTTTTCCACTTAAGATTAGGGAAAATAGAATTGGGGCTGGGATTTAATGTCATGAAAAATCCATGCTATTTCCTTTCTATTTTGAGATTTGCTATTTGACATACTGAAATAGAAAACTGAGAGAGCAAAGGACAGGACTTGTTTGAGGAAAAATTAGAAGTAAATCCTAGAGCTCTACAAAAGGACATGCTACTTGAAAGATTTGTATTGAACTCTTGCCAAATTCAAAGCTCTGTATAAATAAAAGTTCAGTGAATGGAATATTTTTAAAAAAACGGTTACCCTTCTGCTCTAATTTGTTTCTAGTAAATGCAAAAGCATTTTAGGAGAGTAAGATAAATATCACTCTCAAAAAAGTAGGGCATGCTTTTATATGGAACTTAATCTTGAATATCGACATTGACTTCCCATAGTGTCCTGAATTTTTAAGGCAAGCATTTTTTCTCGCATAACTGTATATTTCAATATTAAGTTTGATTGTTTGGGGGAAGACTGCTGTCATCTAGCTGCTGATTTATTCACTGAATACGGTATTTGAAGAAGCACCTGGCAAAGCATCATGTGTAAATAGGCCCATAGCATATGCATTTGTGAGTGATGGAGATGATGAAGGCAGATTATAACCAATCCATTCTATTGTCCTTTTTTCCTTGGAAAATACTGTCTATACTAAATCACTGAAAAAGTCTTATTCATTATTATAAGTAAGATAATAATACATAATTCACAAATGTTAAGGTGGTCTATTTAGATAGCATAGAATTTTAAGTTTATAAATAAAATCAGGTAATACATCTCACTAACTAATGAAGAATTTTAAAAGCACTTGATTATCTCAATAGAGTGTGGATATATACTGATTAATCTATGAAGATAGAAAGAAACAAAAATAAACAAAATGTTTCAGGAAGTGGTTCCTATATATCTTATATGGGAACAAGGAATCTATTGAGATGAATTTTACTACTTTTTATTCTCCATTTCAATTAAAAATCTTTTTCCAACACAATTTTTTTAACCAGGCTATTCTTTTTTTTTAACATTTTTATTGGAGTATAATTGCTTTACAATGGTGTGTTAGTTGCTGCTGTATAACAAGGTGAATCAGCTATACATATACCTATATCCCCATATCTCCTCCCTCTTGCGTCTCCCTCCCACCCTCCCTATCCCACCCCTCTAGGTGGTCACAAAGCACCGAGCTGATCTCCCTGTGCTATGTGGCTGCTTACTACTAGTTATCTGTTTTACTTTTGGTAGTGTATACCTGGCTATTCTTAAAAGCTTTGTCCTTTCGTTGTTTAAAATATATATTTATTGAGTACCGACTCTACGCTAGAATTTTTTTTAAGTACTGGAGATGCCCAGTTCGTGCTTGTCTCTCCTGATGTCTCATCCAAAGAAACTGTATCCTTTTAGTGTCCTGACTTAGTCATTTCCTGTAGTTCTCAATACACTATCTCGCCGTAGTATGTGTTTCTTGTATATTCTCTGATACAGAAACTGGACTTGGGGCCCAAAGCAAGTATAGTTTCTAGAGAAGGCCTTTACCAAAACAGCAGTTCAACAGCTTTTTATTCAAACTATGTAGAATTTGCAAATTGTCTTCTCTTTTTATGAAACACCATCAAATATCTGCTCTTTCTATGCAAAATGCTTGTATTTGACTGCACATGAAACGTGTACACACACAGAATCAGATTTTCAGGAAAGTGCTTCCACTCTTCAATTTTCTTCTTACCATTAGAATAGAATTAAACAGTCTTTGGGCTTTGAAGAACCTGGTGTAGTAGATGAAGCCTTAGGTGGACGGTAAGATCATTGGTTCTAGGCAATGCACTGCCTCTTATTATGACCTTAGAACATTACTTAATCTTTTTATGCCTCGATTTCCCTTTGGATGTCTTAGAGCTTACCTTGCTACCTCACTAGAGAAAACTATATATATATATATATATGTGTGTGTGTGTGTGTGTGTATGTATACATATATATGTATATATATGACAGTCTTTTGTAAAATAAAATCTAAAAACCAGTACAATTTGTTTCTCTAAATTTCTCTATTATAGATACAAAATCCAGTTAGATATTTTTTATTCTTTAAGAAGGTATTTTATTGCTTTAAAGTTGATCACTATAATTAATAAACTATACCATGAACATTTAATCTAAGCTAATATTTTAACTTAGTATTAGGATATCATCTCATAGAGCATAAAGTACAAAGAGCCATTTCACACAAGTTTTTGCTCTACATATTAGGCTTTAAACTTTTAATTTAATCATTCAGATCAACTAGTAGAATATTGACCATTTTTACCCTCAACCCCATTACCCTTTTTGATCTCCCAGTTATTTTAAAAAATTATAATGAAGTATTGCTAACAACAGCGGCTATTTTGTTGAAGTTTGACAGGAAGAAATATAATTTACTCCATAAATCAAAGACATTTTGATTACTAGTAAGACCAAAGCAAACTTCTTTCCTTGAATTAAATATTCTTCTTTCAGAGTTAAAGATCATAAATTTGGAGCCTCATATGTGTTATGCACTTAGTAATAACAGAAATACAAATTTATGTGTCAATATCATGAATCATTACAAAATATGTTTAACACATGTGCAGTTGAATTCATTCACAGTTCTACAAGAAAAGTGTTCTCAGAGATCACTTGATAACACTTTAAATAGTTTTGGTATAATACAAAGTGTGACATACAGCATGAAATAAGTGTTCAGCACTTAGTAATTGTTTTACGAAGCTTCTTTTTGTTTTTGCTTTTTTTGTTGTGTTTTGTTTTCTTTTTAAGGGCATGAGAAAGTACAAAAACTTTACAACAGATTAGGTTCTTTGAGCTCAGTGTTTTTTGTTCCAGTCAAGATTCTTTTGGTTACAGAGACTGGAGACTCACTGAGCTCCTCCAAGAGGGGCAGAGTATTAGCAATGTCAGTGCTTCAGCGTTCAGAGGTTCTCCAGTCTTGGAAGACAGGAAATGAAGAACCAGCATGTGAGCTGTAGATCTGGGAGCATGTAATCAGGGGAGGCTGCTTTTTCCATCCCTCTCTCTTCCAGTTCTTCCTGCTTCTTCCTGTATATTTTCTGCTGTAATGAGGGAGTGGAAGGGACAGTCTTCTTTCTCCATGGAAATAGATTTCTCAGGTTACTGCACTTTCTACACATAACCTGAGTTTATATGATATTTCCATTTCAGTACCAATATCTAACTGGTTAAGACTTTTAGCTCCTGTAGCACGACTATAATTATTCTAGCCTGGATTAGCTCCCTAAATGTGACTTGTTTGTCTGGATTTTTTTTTTAATGCTTAAGGAAATTATACTTTTATTTCCTTTACTTTTCAGCATCACCTACTAACAGGTATGTTTCATGGAATTAATGTTTATAATACCCATTTATTTGAATGAAATATTTTAACCATTTTTTAAATTGAAGTATAGTTAATTTACAATGTTGTGTTAGTTTCAGGTGTACATATATATATTTTTCAGATTCTTTTCCATTATAGGTTATTATAAGATATTTAATATAGTTCCCTGTGCTATACAGTAGGTCCTTGTTGGTTATCTATTTTATATATGGTAGTTAATCCCAAACTCCTAATTTATCTCTTCCTGCTGTCCCCTTTGGTAACCATAAGTTTGTTCTCTACATCTGTGAGTCTGTTTCTGTTTTGTAAATAAATTCATTTGTGTCATATTTTAGATTCCACGTATAAGTGATATCACATGGTATTTGCCTTTCTCTTTCTGACTTACTTCACTTAGTATGATAATCTCTAGGTCCGTCCATGTTGCTGTAAATGGCATTATTTCATTCTTTTTTATGGCTGAGTAATATTCCATTGTGTATATATACCACATCTTTATCCATTCATCTGTCGATGGACACTTAGGTTGCTTCCATGTCTTGGTTATTGTAAATAGTGCTGCTATGAACATTGGGGTGCATGTATCTTTTCAAATTAGAGTTTTCTCCACATTATGCCCAGGATTAGGATTGCTGGATCATACAGTTATTTTATTTTAATTTTTTGGAGGAACTTCCATACTGTTTTCCTTGGTTGCTGCTCAATTCACATTCCCACCAACAGTGCACAAGGGTCCCTTATTCTCTATATCCTTGCCAACATGTGTTATTTCTAATCTTTTTGATATTAGCCATTGTAGCAGGGATGAGGTAATATCTCATTGTGGTTTTGATTTATATTTCCCTAATGATTAATAATGTAGAGCATCTTTTTCTGTTCTTTGGGAAAATGTCTATTCAGGTCTTCTGCCCATTTTTAAATTGGATTTTTTATTTTTTGCTATTGAGTTTTATGAGTTTTCTTAATATACTTTGAATATTAGTTTCTTATTAGATATAAGTTTTGAAAATATTTTCTCCCATTCAGTAAGTTGCCTTTTTATTTTGTTGATGGATTCCTTTGTTCTGCAGAAGCTTTTTTGTTTGACATAGTTCCATTTGTTTATTTTTTCTTTTGTTGCTTTTGTTTTTGGTGTCAGATTTAAAAAGTTATCACCAAGACCTATGTCAAGGAGCCTACTGCCTATATTTTCTTCTAGGAGTTTTATGGTTTCAGGTCTTATGTTCAAGTCTTTAATACATTTTGAGTTAATTTTTGTCTATGGTATAAGGTACTGGTACAATTTTATTCTTTTGCCTGTGGCTGTCCAGTTTTCCCAACACCATTTATTGCAGAGGCTGTCTTTTCCCAATTGTATATTTTTGGCTTCTTTGTTGTAGCATACAATATTAATTACTGTAGCTTTGTAATATAGCTTGAAATCAAGGAACATGAAGTTACCAGCTTTGTTCTTTCTAAAGATTGCTTGGCTATTTGGGGTCTTTTGTGATTCCATACAAATTTTAGGATTGTTTGTTCTATTTCTGTGAAAAATGCTTTTGGGATTTTGATTGGGACTGTACTGATTCTGTAGATTGTTTTGGGTAGTATAGACTTGTAACAATATTAATTCTTCCAACCATAAGCATGAAATATCTTTACATTTATTTGTATCTTTAATTTCTTTCATTAATGTCTTGTAGTCAATAGGCCTTGCACCTCTGTGGTTAAATTTATTCCTAAATTTTTTTTTGATGCAAATGTAAATGAGATTGTTTTCTTAATTTCTCTTTCTGATAGTTCATTATTAGTGAAGAAATGCAACAGATTTTTGTTGCATTCTACCTTGCTGAATTCATTTATTAGTTCTAACAGTTTTTTGATGGAGTCTTTAGGGTTTTTTATATATGATATCATGTTATCTCTAAATAGTGACAGTTTTTCTTCTTCCTTTCTATTATGGATGCCTTTTATTTCATTTTCTTGCATAATTTTTCTGGCTAGTACTTCCAATACTATGTTGCATAACAGTGGCAGTAAGTGGACATCCTTTGTCTTATTCCTGATCTTAGAGGAAAAGCTTTCAGCTTTTCATTGTTGAGTGTTATGTTAGCTGTGGGCTTGTCATAAATGGCCTTTAGTATGTTGAGGTACGTTCCCTCTATACCTACTTTATTGAGCATTTTTATCATAAATGGAGGTTGAATTTTGTCAAATGCTTTTTTCTACATCTATTGAGATGATCATAGTATTTTTATCCTTCATTTTGTTAATGTGGTGTATCACATTGACTGATTTTCAGATGTTGAACCATCCTTGTGTCCCTGGAATAAATCCCAATAGATCATAGTATATGATCTTTTCAGTGTATTATTGAATCTGACTTGCTAATATTTTGTTGAGGTTATTCGTATCTATGTTCAATATGAATATCAGACTGTAATTTTCTTTTATTGTGGCATCCTCATTTGGTTTTGGTATCAGGTTAATGCTGGTCTCTTTAAATGTGTTTGGAAAAGTTCCTCCCTCTACTTTTTTTTTTTTTTGGAAGAGTTTGAGAAGAATTGGTATTAATTCTTTTTCAAATGTTTGGTAAAATTCACCAGTGAAGCTATCTGGTCCTGGACTTTTGTTTGTTGAGAGGTTTTGGATTACTGATTCAATCTCCTTCTTAGTAATCTATCTGTTCAGATTTTCTACTTAGTCATGATTCAGTCTTCATAGGTTGTATGTTTCTAGGAATTTATCCATTTCTTCCAGGTCATGCAATTCGTTGGTGTATAATTGTTCATGTCTCTTATGGTTCTTTGTATTTCTGTGGTATCAGTTGTAATATCTTTTCTTTCATTTGATTTCATTTATTTAACTCCTGTTTCTTTTTTTCTTGGTTAGTCTAGCTAAAGGTTAGTGAATTTTATCTTCTCCAAGAACTAGCTCTTAGTTTCATTAATCTTCTCTATTGTCTTTTCAGTTTCCATTTCATTTATTTCTGCTCTAATCTTTGTTATTTCCTTTCTTCCAATAACTTTGGGCTTTGTTTATTCTTCTTTTTCACTCTTTGAGGGGTAAAGTTAAGTTGTTTGAGACTTTTCTGGTTTCTTGAGGTGTAGGTACCTATTACTAACAGTTCCCCTCTTAGAACTACTTTTGTTGCATCCTATAAATTCTGGTGTGTTACATTTTCATTTATCTCTAGGTATTTTTTTAACTTCTTTTTTGATCCCTTCTTTGATCCATTAGTTGTTCAGTTGCATGTTGTTTAATCAGCATATATTTTTGAATTTTCTGAAATTTCTTCATGTAATTAGTTTCAGTCACCTAGAAAGGAATTCATACCCCTGTATGGTCCCTGATTTTTGTGACTGCTGCTGGGGACACTTCTACATCACCTGGCTCTGGTGGAAAATGGGGCTTATGCTTGTGGGTCCCACAGGACTATTATTAATGGAGAAAGAGCTCTTAAACAGCTCCCACCCTTAGCGCACAGAAGGATGCAACAGACACAGGAGCTTGGCCTTTCTGTGAAGGAGACCTGTTAGCTAATCATCATGACTGTGACCTGAGGGGCAGATTGCTAATTAAGCATGCATCTAAGGGCTGACTTCCCAGACACCTTGGAGGGCAGGTGTTATTCTCCCACTCATATCTGCCACACTCCAGAGAGCCAGTGTCTCCTGGAGGAGAGATTTAAATGGTCTGGTGCCTGTTTTGGAGGGTTGACACCCAAAAGACACCCCTTTGTTACCTGGCTCTGGTGGTCAGGAGACCTTGCATTCCTGGGTACCATGGGACTATGCCAATTGGAGAGACAGTTCCTGGCAGGCTACCCCCTTTAGGGCACTGCACAGGCAGCAGACTGAGGCACAGCCCAAGTCTTTCTGTGAAGGAGGCCTCTTTGCTTGTCCTGGAGTGTCAGCCTGAGGGGCAGGCATCAGGTTTGGCACACATTTGGTGGCCTATGGAGTTCCTCTTAAGGATCGTATGTCATGGACACCATCTTGGTGCTTCCCTTCTGCCTTGCTTGGCTCACTGGTATCTCCCAGAAGGGAGCTTATACACTTGCCTGGAGCCCTGATTTTTGTGATTGCCATTCAGGGAACACCTCACGATCACCTGGCTCTGGTGGCCAGTAGGGCTTACTCTTGCAGCCCCTCAGGACTACATACTTCCTGAGGTCTGGCTTCCAGTCATCCTGAATCTGGGTGCTGAGATTCTCCCCTTTGGGACAGTAGCAGGTCTTGGCACATCCTCAGCTACTGGGAGATAAAAATATAATCTGCTTGGATAGGTTTGCGAGCTGACCAAGAGCTGAGGCAAGGCTGAAGGAAAAGGTTCATCTGCTACCTGAGGCCATTCCTTTAAGACTGAGAGAGGTGGTTCTTCCATCTACTATATAGAAACCAACACAGAAAGTCAAGCAAAATGAAAAACAGAGAAATATGTTGCAAATGAAAGAACAAGATAAAGCCTCAGGAAAAAAACCTTAATGAAATGGAGATAAGTAATTTACCTGATGAAGAGTTCAAAGTAATGATCAGAAAATGCTTACTGAACTGGGGAGAAGAATGAGTGAACACTGTGAATTTTTTAATTGCAGCTGACATTACTGTAACTCAAAAAATAACAGAAAGTTATCACAATAATGGCTATTGCATTTTGAGCACTAATTATGTGCCAGACATTGTTCTAAATACCTTGTATGTAATTCACTTAATCCTCACAATAACCATATAACATAGGTGTTATAATTATTTCCATTTTTACAAGTGAAGACCCTAAAGCACTAAGTTGAGCATTATACTAGAATTAATGAGCTTAAAAGCATTTGAACTCAATTTTGAACGTAGCTATTCTGATTCTAAAGATCTGCTTTGAACTGCAAAGAACTACATCATAAAAAGTGGCTTGAGCCCCATAATAAGTTTTTGGTAAGTATTATTGTTATCTCCATATCTCCATTTCCAAGTGAAGAGTGACTATTCAGATGAGGAAACTGAGGCTCTAAGAGTTTCAGGGGCTTCCCTAAATCCACACAGCCAGTTGTTTCAAATAGAGAATGTGAATTCAAACAGAGTTTGGCTCTGTATCATGGACTTTAAAAATAGCACCTTTAGTTATTATGCAAAATAAAAAAGCAATCAATTCTGAAGCATTTGTTTACAGAGACTTAGCTATAGATGGAACTGTCTTTTGTCGCCCAGATCTTTAACAGAAAAATTTGATAAAAATATCAGGTATTTATAGTCAGAGCAAACTAGGTCAAACTTTCATTTTATTCATTGTATGACTACAGCCAAATTACTTAACCATTCTGATCCAAGTACTGATTCATAGATTATTATTACCTGAACAGATTCCAGGCACAGTGCCAGGCATGTTGGATTTCATTGTCTTGGTAGATTGTGTTTTGTCTGTAACACCCAAGGACCACCCTTTACCTATTTTGTAATTTTGCTTAGGTTTTGTTCAGTTATATTTTCAGAGTGTGTTGATGATTCATTACTAATGTATTATTTAAATGTAAATTAAGCACAACAATGTGAATATACTTAACATTACTGAACCGTATATTTAAAAGTGGCTAAGATGGTAAATTCTGCTATATATATGTAACATAATTAAAAATAGAAAAAGAAAATGTGTAAATTAAAATTTATTATATGTCTAAATAACTCAAGTCTGCACAGATACAGTCTTGACTATACTCACATTGTACTACTTACAATACTCACATTAATTATGATTGTGTATATGTGTTCCACAATATTTAATTTAGTGAATAATAACAGATGAAATCTATAAGTAAACAAATAATTTTTATCATTATTAAGAAAATTGATGTCATTTATATCAATTAACATTTCCTGCAACAGCATAGTTTTCACTGAGTATGGAATGACCATAGAATTTGGACAATTTTGAAAGTGAGTGGGAGTACAGAAAACAGTCAGACCAAGGATACTATTATAAACTGTAACTATCCTGGGAAAACCTGAACCTAGAGTCACCCTCTGTGTGCAAATAATGAAATAGAAGTCCACATTGTTTAAGTGCTAGGTCAAAGGAAGTAAAAAATGAATAAAATTAACACTTATTTTCTTCAAATTTATAACTAATTAAATTTTATTACATCTGTTCTCTTCCAAAGCAATCATTCTTGATATGAAACTTGTGAATTGTGAATTAGTTTCCATATTAAAACTTTGCCATTTAGACATACATACAGGTAAATAAGTTAAAAATATTAATAACTATAGCATGGAAATTATAAAAGTACTTTGTACATCTATTGTGTTATCAGAAGTATTACAAGCTACATTTTTTCAAAGAACTAAAAATCATGATGAAAATAATCTTTTACTTCTAATTAGAAATTATACAACAGACTTCTTTTGCTCTGTTGGATTTGCCTTTTACAATTATAACATGTTATACAATTAAGAATTATTAAAAAGTATATCAAATGAAACTCTTAAATATTTTTTCAGCCAAACCAAAATTCATTTTGCATTATAAGATTTAATGGTTGTATTAATTTGTTACAAACAATTGATATAGCAGAGCAGTGTAGTGATTTTTCAGTAGGCTGTATATAATTTACTTTTAGTCGAAATACCAGGACATTCTAATGAAGTTTTTAATTTAAAAATGATATAACATAATATATCTAAAGAAATGTCTCATCAGAATTAGTAAAGAATTATTGAGGCACATAATTCTGAAGAGAAATAGCTAATATTTGACTGTCACTTAGTCATTGCTATAAAGACTGTATAGCTCAAAGTCCGTCAAGTAATTAATATAGACAAAATTAATAACATACTAGATTTATGCTAATGTTTTATATTAGTATAACAATTTAACTTTTCAAGATTGACATATTGACATTCCAACACATTTTAAACATTACATACATAGGGTATTTTAGGAAATACAAATTTTAATAGATGTTAAACTAATAGTAAAAAGTAAAAATAAGTAGTATTTATTTTTTGGTTTAAAAAACAGTATTAAATGTACTTACATTTCTTAATGATGGTAACAGCCAGTATTTTACCATCACACTGATATCATTAATCAATTAGTGTACGAGCCACTAGTTTATTTTAATATATAATCACAAAGTCTTGATATGGATAATTGAAAGGTACCATAATAACATTCAGGGCATTTTAAAATTGTTCCTTTGATTTAAACTATACCTACATGTAATAGTCCATAAATCAGAAGAAAAATCATTTAGTTACTATAATTACCAATTTTTCATAAACAGATAAATTTTCATAGGTATGGTTTTAGGATCTAGGCCTCAGTCATATTCTGAATTATAATCTATAGACAAAAACTTCTATGAAGAAAACGTCTATTAAATAGTAAGATTTTAGGGGGTGAAAAAATATGAGTAAATATTTTGGAAGGGGAGTCATGAAGACCTGATTACAATGAAGAAAGAAAGTGTGCCATTAAAATATATGGAATAAAAGAATTTCTCGTAGCGGGAAATGTAAGTGTAAATGAGGTGAGAATAAACACTGTTTTCTAAAGAAACAGGAAGGCCAGACAGAGGATATTCACTGTCCAAGAGTCAGAAGGAATGGGTTGTCTTGTGACCTTGACTAATCATTTCAAGTCACTGAGCTTCTGTTTCCTTAACTGCACAATAGAGACATAAATCTGCCTTAACTACTTCAGGGTTGTGAGGTGGTAATGATTGTCAAAGCATATTGGAAATTGTAAAGGGCTACAAAAATGTAAGTTATTGTTTTAGAACTATTTTATTATATGAGATAACTCAAATAGTTTGGACTCCTGTGCCTAGTAGATGTTGCACTAACTGGAAATGCTTACTTGGTGAGGTGGGTAGGAGTTAAAATGACTTAATTTATCACATAGTTTAAAAGACATTTGTACCATGTAATCATTTCTACTCCTCTTGAATTTCTTTTCTGACTCTCAGCTTATCAATAAAAGGGAGTAATAAAACCTAATAAGTTTTTGGTAAAAATTAGTTGTGATAATACATACAAAGTACTCAGCAGAGTGCCTAAGATATGTTCATTACCAAATGATAAATTTAATAGCTATAACTGTCCATTTATGATAATTATGATCTAATCTAATCTCATATAAATTCATATGTAAAGTTCTTAATCACTGATGGAGAACATATAATTATACAATAAAGCAGTCATAGGTAACAAAATAAACACTCAAACTATATTTGGAAGTCAGTAATTTTATTAAATAATGAAAGTTTTGGAATAGTAGAGGCACTGAACTCATAACACTCACATTTTTAAGAACGTTTTGATTAACCAAAATAATTAAATACACACACCATTGGCTTTTAATTAAAAATGACAATCATGTTATTTCATAGACCTCTTGAATCGTAACAAGCATGGTGGTTTTATTCATCCAATAATATTTTCTGAAATAAAATATTTTAACAGAAGCATAGTATGTGTTTCTGCAAAGTGTACAAAAATGAGGGATAATGTAATTTGACGAATGTCTATCTAGCAGCTTGTCTGTGGATATAGTGGTGAAACAAAATTTCTTCCACCATCAATATCACCTTCTACTCTGGGGAGAATTGCCACAGACACGAAGTTCTGATTTCATGTAGTAAGTTAAGTGAACGTGGGGTTTGCATAAATCAGGTTGTGGTGTGAGACTAATTAAGGATGGCATTTTGAATGAGGGAACTATAAGCTAAGGCCTCAAGGTCTAGGATCCAGCCAGTCAAAATGAGGATTTGAATGTTATAGGCAGAGGGGAGAGTATGAGCAAAAACAGTACCAAGAGATATGAAGAAATGTTTGGAGATGATGCATGTGTTTATTTTCTTGATTATGATGATGATTCCATATGTTTATACATGTATCAAATCTTACCAAGCAGTGCATTTTAATTATGTGCGGTTTATTATATATCAATTATATCGCAATAAAGCTGTAAAAACATTTAAAGAGGTCTAAAAATGAATGGGAAGTGAGAATGTAGGTTAATAGTGGGATGTCAATCTTTCATATCCATTTTTTATTCTATAAAAAGTTGAATTTTTAATTTAAATGTTATTTCTAACATATGTGTCATCTGCAGCTTACCTCGCAAGATAACTCACAAAATTTTTTGAAGAACAGATAATCCCCATAGTCTTTTCACATTTTAGAAACATATACAAAGCCTCAAAAATTTTAATTCTTTTAAATTATAATTTTGAAATAATTTTAGATTCATAAAAGAGTACCAAAGATAGTATAGAGAAGTTCTGTATACTTTTTATTCAGTTTCTCCTAATAATGACATTTTGTATAACCAGGGCACATTTGTCAAAATTAAGATTAGCATTGGTATATTATTAACTAAACTACAGACTTTATCTGGATTTTACCAGTTTTTCCACTAATATATATTTTTTCTTGTTGCATGATTCAGTCAGAGCCTACATTATGTTCAGTTTTCTTGGCTCAGATACTTCCAATCTGTGATGGCTTCTCAGTCTTTTCTTGTCCTTCATGACTTGGAAATTGAAGATTGCTATTAAGGAATATTGTAGAATTTTGTAGAATGTCTTGCAACTTTGGTTATTTTCTCATTCAACTGAGGTTGTGAATTTTAGGGAAGAATATCACAGAGGTGAATTGTCTTTTACATTGCATTATATCGAGGGGAACAGGATATTATTGTAGCTTTCTACCCATTATGTTAAGCTTGATCACGTGAATGAGGAGGTATCTGCCAGGTTTCTACACTGGGAATCCCTTCCTCATTTGTAATTCACAAATATTGTGAGGAGCTACATTGAAACCATGCAAATATTCTGCTTTGCCTGAAACTTTTAGTCACTAATTTTAACATTCCTCAGTGGATCTGACTGTGGTGTTCTAATAATGATTTTCTATCTCCTCATTCATTCCACATTTCTAAATTGAATAAATGTATTTATTTATTCAATTAATTATTTATATCAGTAGGGACTCATGGATATTTATCCTTTAGCTCAAAACCATTTCTATCTTTATATTTTTCTTCAAATTGTTTAAGCTTCACACCTGGGAGTGCTTTCTGACTGTCTTGTGTGTTCCTTTTGACTTACCCCCATCTTTTTGTGATTGTTGTTCTTTCACATCTCCCACAAGTTGTTCCAGACTCATCTTGTAGTTTACCTTCCCCAGCCTTGGAAGAAATGTCAACTGTTTTCCCAAGGATCCTTTGTTCTTGCTATTGGAGAGTGGTACTTAGAAACTATGATCTTGGTGCTAGGTATACTCATTATTATTGGGGTGTCATCACTTCTGGGCCTACTCAGTAGATAGAGCTAGGAAATGTATGTATGTGTACTAATCCATGTGTACATAGATTTCCACATTTATTTATGCACCAGTCTTTGTGTATGTGTGTGTGTGTATATATATATTATATATATATATATGTATCTATATATATGTATCTATATATATAAAATATATATAAAATATCACATGCATATGAATAATATGTAATACACACAAATGCATATACACACCAAAACAAAATATGAGTTCATCCTGCTATCTCACTACAGTACAGCACCACAAGGTTCTTTATTCACTCCTTTCCTTCTTTGAAAATTCTTTCTCCAACAGTAAGAAAATTTGCTCTTATTATCTATAATGAACTTATTTTTGCAACCCTAATATACATGTAGTTTCAGAATTGCTAATCCAAATCCCTACCTGGAAGAAATTTACTAACTAGTGTACAGTGTTTTGGTACAGTTCTCTTTGTCTTTCTCTTTGCAGTATCCAGTCAAAACACTCTTTTCCAAAGTATGTACATCAGCTCCTTTACTCACTCCTTTCAATATGGTTATATCATTTATTTGTATTATAATTAAATTCATTCCCATATAGCTTACATTCCATTCTGGGACCCCCTGACATCATGTTGTTGTTGTTGTTATTATTTTTAAATGTGCAAGTAGGAAAGTTCACTCTGGGGGTACAGATGGGTTTTGATAAGTACATAGTCATGGATCCACCACACAGTACTATACAAAACAATTCTATCATCTCCAGATCCTTCTACCTGCTGCCACTTTGTAGATAACCTCTCTCTCTACCTCCTCACCTGAACAACCATAGATCTATTTTCTATCCCTATTGTTTTGCTTATTCCAGAATGTCATATAAATGAAATCATACAATATGTAGCCTTTGGGAGCTGGCTTCTTTCACTTAAAAAAATACATTTAAGATTTATTCATATTGTTGCATGAATCAATAGCTTAGTTTTCTTTTATTGCTGAGTAGCATTCACTTATATGAAAGTTTGTTTATCCATTCATCTGTTGAAAGATATTTAGTTTGTCTCCTGGCTTTAGTGATTATAAATAAAGCTGACATAAACTTTTGTATAGACTTTGTGTCAACATAAGTTTCCAATTCACATGGGAAGCTCCTAAAAATGAGATTTCTAAGTCAATATGGTAAGTATTCATTTTTTGCCAGTTCCTTTTTTCTTCTTCAAACTCTTTTTGATTGAAATAAAATTTAAATAGAATAATATGAATTGTATGAGGTTCAGTAAGTTTTGAAAATTCAATTTTTCATGTAACTAATACCCAAATCAAGATTTTGAATATTTCGATCATCCAAGAAAGTTCATGCATGTTCTCCAGTCAAAGGCCCCTTGCCAAACAAAGGCAACCACTTTTCAGATTTTTATCTCTGTAGGTTAGTTTAACTGATCTATGATATCATCAAACAAATGAAAATACAAAATATGTATTGTTGTATTTGGCTTCTTTTATTCAACATCATGTTTTGATGTTGATTCATTTGTTTTATGAATTAATAAGTTATTTCTTTTTATTGATTATTTTTTGATAAAATAAATTTATCATAATCTGTTTAGTCATTCAATTATTAATGGAAATTTTGTTTTATTCCCCCAGTTTTTTTGTTAGATGAATAAAGATAAAATGAACAGTAATTGTATACATATTTTCACTTCTTTTGGGTAGCTGGAATTGCTGGGTCATAGGTAGGTGTATTTTTACTTTGTAACTGATAAACAGTATTTTAAAGGACTTGAATCATTTTACACACCCACTAGTAGTATATTGGAGTTGCAATTGCTACACATCCTAACGTTGTCTTTTTATTTCAGCTATCCTAGTGAGTGTGACATAGTGTCTCATTATGGTTTTAGTTTGCATTTTCCTGATAAGTAGATGCCTTAAATACCTTTTTATTTCTTTATGGAATGATGACACATCTTTTGTGGAGTGTCTGCTCAAGTGTTTACTCATTTTACAACTACAGAATTTACCCTTTAATACTGATTATTTATTTTTATGTATTTTAATATTAGTAGTTGACTTTGTTTTTTTTAAGATTTATTTATTATTTATTTATTTATTTTTGGCCGCAATAGGTCTTAGTTGCAGCACACAGGATCTTTGTTGAGACATGAGGGATCTTTTTCGTTGCGGTGTGCGGGCTTCTCTCTAGTTGTGGCGTGTGGGTTTTCTCTTCTCTAGTTGTGTTGCCCAGGCTCCAGGGCACGTGGGCTGCATAGTTTGCGTCACGCAGGCTCTCTAGTTGAGGTGCACGAGTTCAGTAGTTGTGGCACATGGGCTTAGTTGCCCCGCGGTATTTGGGTTCTTAGTTCCCTGACCTTGGATCGAACTTGCATCCCCTGCATTGTAAGGCAGTTTCTTTACCACTGGACCACCAGGGAAGTACCCCCTTGAATATTTATTAATAAGAGTTCTTTATATGTTTCCTATAAAACAGCGGTCCCCAAGCTTTTTGGCACCAGGGACCGGTTTCGTGGAAGACAGTTTTTCCACAGACTGAGGTGGTGGTGGGGGAATGGTTTCAATATGATTCATGTGCATTACAATTATTGTGCACTTTATTTCTATTATTACATTGTAATATATAATGAAATAATTATACAACTCACCATAATGCAGAATCAGTGGGAGCCCTGAGCTTCTTTTCCTGCAACTAGATGTTCCCATCTGGGGGGGATGGGAGACAGTGTCACCGACGTGTGTTGCTTATGTCCAGTCTACTCTGTGATCTCATTTTGGTCGCTATCACTGCAGAAAACCCTGCTTCACAGAGATAGGATGTTGGAAATGGAAGCAGGCTTTTCAGTGCTTTTGTGGCAACATCAGGATATTCCACCATGACTTTAATCCAGAACATACGGATATTTGAAGTTGTCTCAAACATACTTTTAAGGCCACCATCATTTGTGATCTCAAGCAATTAATCCTGTTCTAGCACGGACAAAGTCAATTCACCTGGCTTATTCATAAATGGGTCGTGGATCCATTGCATCCCAGTTCTGGGGACTTTTGTGGTTGGGAAGTAATGCTCAAAGCCTTTGGAAAGCTGAGCTAGGTGATCATGCAGCAGCTGGGAGAAAGAAGGCCCTGGCTCAGTCTCTTTCAAAATCTCTGCTAATGTTTGAAACATGTCAAAAATCCCAATGTTCACTCGTTGCCCCCATAATTCCAGTTTGGCTTTGAATGCAGCCACTTTATCAGCCGACTTGAGCACAGTTGTCATTCTCCCCTGAAGTGACAGATTGAGCAGGTTGAATATGTCACACAAGTAAGCAAGTTTTGCGACCCATTCTGTGTCACTGAAATGTTCTGCCAGTGGTGACTGTTTTTCTAAAAGAAATCTCCGGAGCAGCTCTCGTAACTCAAAAACTCTGGCTGGTGATTTACCTTTAGAAAGCCATCTCACTTCTGTGTATAAGAGAAGACATGTGTGCTCTGCACCCATCTCCTCACAGAGCTGTGCAAACAGACGTGAGTTAAGGGCATGTACTTTAATGTGGTTGATAAGTTTAATCACATCCTGCAAAATGTTGTTGAGTTCACATGACATTTTCTGGCTAGTCAGCATTTCTCTATGGATGACACAGTGCGAAGACCCACATTCAAAAGCGACCTCTTTGACCTGAGTAGTGAAACCAGAAAGCCATCCAGTCATGGCAGCCGCTCTGTCCATGCATATACTGACACAAAATGACCAATTCAGTTTTCCTGATATGTAATCATTCGAAGACTTGAATAGTTCTGCAGCTGTTGTGTTGGTTGGCAACAAAAGTGCACATAACATGTCCTCGTGCACATCCTTCTGAAAAATATATCACACAAAATCAAGCATTGTTGCCTTGTTGTCAACATCAGCAGACTCGTCAACCTGGATTGTGTAACCACGGTGACTCATTAATCCTCTCGAATAGTTGTGTCTCAATATCCTCTGCTGTTTCATCAGTTCATCTAGTTATGGTGCTAGCCGAAAGAGGAACAAGTGCCACCTTTTGAACAGCAGCCTCTCCTTAAAGTTCACGACAAATATCCTTAGCAGCAGGCAGGATCAACTCTTCACCAACAGTAAAGGGTTTCTTAGCTTTAGCAATGTGGTTAGCCACTAAGAATGATACTCTCAATGCAGACACATTTGATGAAGTAGTGGCCTTCAATAATTGCTTCTATTCTTCATGTTAACATTTTTTTCTTTTGAAAAACTCCAAAGTCTTGTCTTTTAATTCAGCGTGCTTCATCTCCATGTGGTGAAGCAGTTTTGAACGTTTCATGGCTTCGCTGGATGGCTGGACGCCATATGTTATAAAAAGTGGGCTTGGAGAATGTGAATCACATGTTGCAATGAACCCGTAATTTAAGTAGGACTCTTGGTATTTTCTTTTAAATGCAGCTTTCTTTTGTTGGCAGTCTTAGAGTCTTCTGCTGTCTCATCATTGGGTCTTTCCCTTTTTCAAAGAAGCTCTCCAGCGATGTTTGTTTTTTACTCATTTTGGCTAGGGTTAGCTTGTGGGCTTACCCAAATGGTGACTGATGGCCAATTAATTTTTCCCTTGTAGATAAGTTCAATTTGTGTCATATCTAAGAAATTTTTACTGTCCCAGGCTTATGAACGTATTCTACTAGCTTTTATTCTAGGAGATTAGTTTTCACTTTTAAATTGATGATCCATCTTATTGACCTTACATTCTGTTACCAACTATATCCACTTACTATTAGTTTTTTCATTATTGTTAATGTTCATTCCATACAATGTGAACTATCCTGTCATTTGCAAATAAACATACTTTTTAAATCTTTATATACCCTCTGTCTTTTTTTGTGATTTTACACAAGCAAGATCCTCAAGGAACATGCTGAAGTGACAGTTGTACCCTTTTTAGGGTAAAAATATTCAATATTTCACCATTAACGATTTGAAAGTCCTCTTCTGTTTCTGATTTGTTGAGAGGTTTTATTCAGAATACATATTTAATTTTGGCAAGTGGAAAATGCCTCTTCATTTATGTAGATGATGCATTTTTTTCCTTTAGTTTTGTAATATGGTGATTTCTATCAGTTGATCTTCAAATGTTAAACCAACATTTCATTCCTAGGTATAATACCTGTAGTCATTTTGTATTAATTTTTTTATGTATCATTAGATTCAATTTGCTAATATTTCTTGAGAAGTTTTGCATCTAAATCCCTAGAGGATATTGATGTAAAATTTTCTTTTTTAGTAATGTCTTTGTAAGGTTTTGACAACCAGATGAAATTAGTTAAATAGTGTTCTCTTTAGTTAATCAATGAGTTTGTTTAAATAGTTGAACACAGATTTTTTTTCTTTGAATTCTTTAAAGTTTTTGAAATTTTATTTGTGTTAATTGATGTAGCTTTTTAATAAAACATGGGGAATTGGCCTTTGCAATATTGACTGTGCTGTTGGTTTTGTTGTAGTGTATTTTGCCTATGGCATTAATCTTGTGGTACAATCTGAATTTCTTTAGGCCCCATCAGCCAGAGATATCTTAGTGTCATGATAGCAGTAACAGTAAAGTAAATATAAGTTAACTTCCAAACAAGCCATATTGGATTTGTAATATGTGCTTAAGTCTGTCAGGAACCACACTCTTTCTCAACATGTTAGCGTCTATTATTTCATCTTTGATTGCTGGTGACTTATCAAATATCCTTAGTACTCTTCCTCAAACAGAGCCTGTGTCTTGTAGCTTTTTTCAGCTGTAATCCAGTTCTTTATTTGAGTCCTGTTGGCGTGGTGTTAGGTGTTAAGGAGGCTTCTATAACTTTCTGGTTTATCTCAGTCTTTCAGTGGACCTGTGTCTCTGGCCTCTGACCTTTATAATATTTTCTTCTTGTACAGTTTTCTTCTCTCCTTATGTGAGACAGGAAGTCTGGAAGGGGCTAAAGTGGGAGGAATGACCTTCTCTCAAGACTCTGGGACAAGACTGTGGTAGAGTCTTCCCCAGGATTGCAGGCCTTTGTTAGAGGGAATGCTTATGGGTTACTGGTATAATTAGCAAGGATTACGTCTTGCATCTTCACCAATGAGAACCTGCTGGGGTTCTTGAACATAAATCCCATGAAGGTATGGGGATCCACCACAACTACTGAACCTGTGCTCTACAGCCCGTGAGCCACGGAGCCTGCGTGACACAACTACTGGAGTCCGCGCCTGGAGCCCTTGCTCCGCAAAAGAGAAGCCACCGCAATGAGAAGCCCACACACTGCAATGAACAGAAGCCCCCACTTGCTGCAAGTAGAGAAAGCCTGCACACAGCAACAAAGACCCAACGCAGCCAAAAAAAAAAAAAAAGTAGGGACTTCCTGATGGTCCAGTGGTAAAGAATCCACTTTACCAGGCAGGAGACATGGGTTCAATCCCTGGTCAGGGAACTATGATCCCACATGCCATGGGACAAGTGAGCCCGCACGCCACAACTACTGAGCTCTTGCGCCTTGTCTAGAGCCCGTGTGCCACAAACTACAGAGCCCACGTGCCATGGAGCCTGTGCACCACAACTAGAGAAGAGAAAAAAACTGCACGCCACAACTAGAGAGAAGCCTGGGAGCCGCAATGAAGACACCACATGCCACAGCGGAAGATCCCGCATGCCTCAGTGAAGATCCCAAGTGCCGTAACTAAGACCCCACGCAGCCAAAAATAAATAAATAAATAATAAATCTTTAAATAAATAAAATTAAAAAAGAAAAAAAAAAAGACTGCAGCCCTGAAAAGTACCTCACTTTCATCTAAGGCCACACTCAGTTCCAACAATTCATCAAAACTACCTTTCAATTGTTCCTCTCAGTTTATGGCTCCAGTGGCCTCTTCTCCAGGTAAGGAGATCTAGACTATGACTCCAGGTTCACTTGTTTCTCCAGGTCTCAGGGTGGTACTTATCCTGGGACTTCAATTCTCTGATGAGTCCCAGAAAGGTACCGATTTTTAGTTTGTTCAGTTTTTGTTGTTTTCTTTGGAGGGAATGGAATGAAGACTTCAAAGCTCTTTGCATTGGAGCTGAAACTAGAAGTCTTATTACCACTGTTTTTTTGGAGCCACATGAGAACGTTTCAAGTGTATCTTAAGGGCGAATTTCTTTCCTACCTGGTATCCTGTGAAGGGGTTTTGAGGAGCAAGTTATGGATAGATTCTTTTTCCAAGGTGGCTTAGAAAGTCTTAATCCTGGAAAGCAACTTTTAATCTCAACCTCCCAGTTATTCAGTAGTTTACGGGTCTTCCTGGTCTTACCACAGTGAAGCATCCCTATGCTCACAGGCTTGGAATTCTCTGTGTGGTTCTCCCTACAGCACACTACTCTCAAAAACAAAAAAAAAAAGAAAGAAAAGAAAAGTTCTAAGTAAGAATTTTTATTTATGGTTACAACTTGAAATTGCTTTGAAAATGAAAGCCAGTATTCAGTAAGATGATATTTTGAGAGATAGAGCCATCCTGTTGAAGTACAACTGAAATATTTTATGGAGAATACTTCATTTTTGCAGTGTGGATGGAGTAATATAAAGTCATATCCCATCTAAGAGTTTAGGAAGAGATTTTCTGCAAAATCATGTGCCAAAAACATGCACTTGTAAGATAATTAAGATCGTGTCTCACTTGACAGTCTTACATCAGATATCATTGTTGTGTGTACTTGTAGTGGGGCCCATGCAGAAACAAAGACAGTACTGTCATGTTTATTGTTTTTAATCAAAAATACATTTTAAGTTATTACTGTTTCCTTCACTCAATTGTCTGATGTGTGCAGAAAATTTTAAATGTAACATTTCACCTCTCGTTTACTTTAGCACATTTACTTTGCCTTTTTCTTAGAATGATTATTTAGAGTCAGTATAGTGTTCTATTTATTGATGGTATTTGTAGCTTTATATATCCCCTCTGAAAGCTCTACCTGTGGGACACAGAAAGACTGGAATTGCCATTAGGTCATCTACCACCTGTAAAATGATTTTTATTCTCCATTGCATGTATTTCACATTAGGAGTAGAAGACATTTTTTGCCTGAAACAGATACAAAAACAAACCTTCTTCCTCAAAAGTGTTCATTTTTCACAGAATCACTAGGTTGCCCACTGCCTACAGAGTGATATTCTGGGAATCCTTTGTTTTTTTTTCCTTAAATATTCCATTACAAATTTTGCTACAATACACAGCTTTTTTTTTCCACACCCACACATCCACTAACATTAGTTTTCTGAAGTGCGAAACAGGACTTCCCGGTGGCATCTTCACGTTCTACGTAGCTATTGATGAAGCCACTTCTGACACTGGGTATGTCACTGTAAAATCCTGACACTTTTTGGAGGAAAGAAAAGTGTTATCCAATTATTTTCTCAAAATACAGCGCCGGCAAGTAACTGAGAAGGTAGTATCCACCTAGTATCAGCTTTTCAAATATCCATGGCCTATCAGTTTGAGGCAATTTCCTTTTTAAAAGCTTTATTAAGCAAGTTAAAAACTATGAATTATAGAGTTTTGCTCATTTAGGAGACAAGAAGGAGCTATCTACTCAGCAAAAAAAAAAAAAAAAAAAAATGAGATATGATTTAAATTGGTTGGCTTCACAGTTGGAATTCAGTAGACAGTTGCAGAGCTCAGTGTGTGGGGGGTAGTTCCCAAATTATTATGCTCTGAAAGAATTATTTTGCAAGCATATCTGTAACAGCTTTAGAGTGCTGCACTTCTCTGGATAATTCAGGACAAAAAATTGCTGTAGGTTGGGTTTCTCTCATCATTGAGGGGAGCTGATATTTCTTTGTTATTCTTCATTTATATCCCTACAGTCAATTGTAAACCCTCTATTTCTATTTACAGTTCTAGACAGTTAATTTTAAATCCTTTATTTTGCCAGTTAAAATGGTTGATGTCAGATCTTGATTGGAAAAGCATAATTTTCCTCTAAATTAACCAAACAGGGAGGGAGAAGAAATCCTTTATGTGAAATTATAATTTTGAACAAAGACAAAATTGAAATTATTTCAGTTTATAAAAAAAAAATAAATGATTGTGCTGAAATGCAGGTGGTTCATGGGTTATTGTTATATTTCTTTTCCCTGTCAGTGTGGAGAAATATAAACTACATAAGCGATGTGGAATTGTGGTATTCTTAATAGAAAGATATATATTTTTGGTTTGTTTTAGCCTGGGTTTCCACATGCAGACTAAAGTGAAATATTTTGGTACATTTTCCAGCTCTGTTGCTGTGAATTACACATTTAAGATAAAAATCTTTTTAGTCTATCGTTATAGGGGTAGTTGATTAACGCCTTATATATTGTTAGTACAGACTAAGACATATTTTAAGACAGTGAGTAAAAAAGGTCAGTTTCTGGCTGGAAGGTGGTTCTATTTTTCACAAGCATTTTGAATAAATATGTTAATATTTTGAGTAGCAATGATTCTAAAGCCGCAGGAAGGCATTTTTGTGTACTGTGATATATAGAGATTACTACTCTTAAATTGTTTTTTTACCTGAAAATATTATGGTTTTAGGATAATTTGGATATCTTCCTCCAAGTATTTTTTGTATCTTGACAATTTATTAAAGAGAGGGTGAGTATAAGATTATAGATTCAGATGTAACCTGAGAATAATGGAAAGTTGATTTGCTCTGTTTTGGGGAAAGTTCAGATCATCTTTTTCTTGAGAAATTTGTGTTGTTGTTACTAAATAAGCACCTACTCAATAAATATCTAATTTCTTCAAAAAAAAAACCTTTTAAATATTCAATACGCAAACTTAAATCAAGTTATATATGACATGACAGGTAGAGCTACGTCTAGTGAAAGCACTCTCTCTTCAGTTAGCCATTTCCTATTAACAAATGCCACTTGAGTACCTGTCAGTCATCCTTGGGTTGAGTCCTCCCTTAACCATGTGGTAGGTGTGTGACCTTGGGCAAGTTCCACAGATTCCACATCTATAGAATGAAGATAACAATAATAGATACTACATAATTTCTGAGAGATTAATGACTTAATGCATGAAAATTATTCAGATTCTTTCCTGGTATCTAGTAAGTAAGTGCTCAATAGGGGTTAGCTATTATTTTATTTATTTATTATTATTAGCTATTAGTTATCTTTTTTTTCCAATAGGAAAGAATGTTTCACTATACTCATTTTTTTCTCAGAGATGGCGCTGTTAGTCAGTAGACGGGGTGTTTCCAGTAGAAACACTGTTCCAGTCATTTTACCCACTTCTAATAACACTTTTGTAAGACTGAAGGCCTGCTTAAACTGATGATAATGATGATGATCATGATGATTATCCAGAATAAGAATTTACGTACATAAAAGAGGAAAATTATGTCATTTTGATATGCTACTATAATTGCATGTAAGTATTCTGCATACATCTGTGGAATTTTCATTGCAGATATATTGGACTTTATCAAAGTTAAGAACTTCTGCTCTGTTAAAGACACTGTTAAAGAGAATCAAAAGACAGGCCTCAAACTTGCAGAAAATAGTTGCAAACTACACATGTAACAAAGGACTAGAATCTAGCCTATAGAAAGAACTCAACAACTAGAAAATAAGCAATAGAATTTTTAAAAAGCAGACAAAATTTTAAACAGACACTTTAGCAAAGAGTTACAAATGAAAATATATTTTTAGTCATTAGAGTAAAGAAAATTAAATCCACAATGAACTATCACAGCATACTTATTAGAATGTCTAAAACTGAAACATCTAATCATATCAAGTGTTGGTGAAGATTTGGAGCAATTACAACTCTCACACACAGCTACTGGGAATGAAAATGGGACAACCACTTTGGAAAACAATGTGGCAGTTTCTTAAGATGTTAATTATACGCCTGTTATATGACTCAGTCATTCCTCTCCCAAGAGATATAAAAATAAACTTCCATGCAAACACTTACACCTGAATGTTCACAGCCATTTTATGTGTAGTAGCCAAAAACTGGAAGCAATCTGTTTATAAGTAAATTGATAAACAAATTGCATGTATATACAATGGAATACTACTCAGCAATAAAAATGAATTAACTTTTGATGAGGGTAACAATATGGATGAATTGCAAAATAATTATTCTGAGTGAAAGATGCTAGACCAAAAAAGGTACATACTGTATGATTATATGTATAAAATTTTAGAAAATGTAAATTAATATGTAGTGACAGAAAGTAGATCAGAAGTTGCGAGGGATTAGAAGAGGGCTGGGAAATACAGAAGGAAGACATTATCAAGGATTGTAAGGCAACTTTTGGTTGGGTTTTATGTGTTCATTATGATTTTGTTGGTAGTTTCACAAGTATATGCATATGTCAAAGCATATCAAATTATAGATTTAAATTTAGATATTATTTAAATATCTATAGATTATATGCTGTATGCCAATTTTACCTCAATAAGGCTGTTAAATTTTTTAAATAAAATCAAAGGGCATGATTCATGCTAATTTTAATCGTATTGGTTTCAAAACTCATTCAGTGATATTACAGTACAAACACCGTTTAACAGATAATAAGTTTTATTCTTTTTGGTCTATACTTGTCTAATGAGAGTGAATTGTGGGATTCTCTTCTTTTCTTCAAACATAGTAATGATTTTCAAGATACTTTTTTTACTTAAGTCAGAGGACAAATGACTTTTTGTTTGTTAAAATACCACCTTTTCTTTCTACCTATACCAGTTGATCCTGTGGTTAATATAATAGATTGTGATCGGTCCAATAAGGAAAGGGTTATTTTTTTTCCCTAAACATACAAATTTATAATACATTTTCCTATCGCAGTCATAATATTTTAAGAATTCTTAAAACTCTGTGAACTAGTCAGTAGTTAGTGATAATCAATAGAAAACAGAAAGAATGGCACGCTCTCATTAATCAACTTACTATAAAAATAGTTTTCATAGCACAAATATGAAACTCTTGCTTGTTTAGTTCCATTACATCCTACAAGATTACTAACAGATAATTAAATTCAAAGGAGAAATAAAGTTATAATCCTGAGAGCATATAGATGTAGAAAAAATAATTGTATTTGAAAATGTATCTTGCTGAGGCAGCTCTCTATCATTATATTAAGGCATGGTAGAGTATGCATCCATTAATCCAGAAAAACAACAACTAAAAATATAGAATTATTATTTTACCCCATAACATTTTGTAGCTAGTTTAATTTTACCTCAGAAATGTACTTATATAATCAAACTCCAAGCTGTGTCCACGAGTCAATAACAATTCAGTTTTATTAGCTTCACCTTCTACTCCTAAATGTTATACAATCACAATTATTTGTTGATTAATTTAGATCAGTGACATACTTTAGGTAATGAATGTATGAACATGTGTGTATTCTGAAGAGAGTCAGAATTATATAGCAAAGAAGAGCCTTAGGGTTATAATTCTGATGTCAAGTGCATGTTATTTTATTCTAGTTCTTTGAACACTGTTAATCCATGTATGATATATTTGACAAATGTCAATTAACAGGAATGTTCAATTAACCAAAAGACCCAATTTTCTGATTATTTTTGGATAAATGGATGCTTACTAAAATTTCTAAAATAATTTCTATAATAGTTGCCATAAATATAACTTTTATTATTTATATACCCATGCCTAATGAAAATTAAAGATCTCTGACCTGGAATTCTCTCTGTCTCTTGATAAAGTTTCCTCTGATGATGTGTGTCTTCAGAGTCAAAATACAGACTTCTGGCAAACACAGGATTTACAATAGAGATTTTTATAACATTTTATTCATTAATTAGTAATGCTTTATGATTTTAAATATTTTTTTAAGCTTCATAGTTGCATATTGTTTATATTATTAAGCTATTGTCTTTCAGGAGGGTTACACTACCTCT
Organism: Grampus griseus; assembly: GCF_964374135.1. NCBI lineage: Eukaryota > Metazoa > Chordata > Mammalia > Artiodactyla > Delphinidae > Grampus > Grampus griseus. Next base: position 134,070,141 of record NC_138997.1, on the reverse strand, counting down.
CCTTTGAACAGAAGCCACTAGTTGCAGCCTCTAGCTTCTTGTTTCATCAGAGCCAGCCTAATCATGCTAGTGTTTCAGGGCCAGCTTGCTGAAGCCCCAACCCAGTGTTCTGAACAGCCACTCTATAAAATCTCTTCTAGGGTCTGATAATCCCAGCATATTCCCTTTGTTCTTCTAGTTCTTCAGGCAGTTGTTGTTCTCTCCAATTATTATCTCTGTGACAATCTCATTTGTATTTTTGTGCTTTAAGCTTTCCAACACTTCTGTAACTAACTCCCTCTATAAGTTTCTCTCTGTTGAAATACCTTATATGATTCCCTTTTATCCTGACTAGACACACTGTGTAGATGAATATGCTTCCATATGACTTTAAAAAATCATTTTCAATAATCAATTCGCTCTAATTCTATATTAGAATTATCATTAACGTTATTTTATGATGCATGAAACTCTAGAAAAAAATCTATTGTAGAGATTCAAATGAGTTTAATTATGTATATTATTTATAAAGAAGTCAATGTCAGTTTAATTAGTGCTCATCCCAGTGAAGCCTTGCCATTACTGCCATGCTCTCCTATGAATCTTCAGTCATTTTAAGAAGTTCAGGATTTTCAGGCCACCAGTTTTCCCTTTTCAGACTTCATCTTCCACCCCATTTTTGAATTGTCAGCTGGAATTGCCATATTTGATAATTCCTTTTTCCTTGTTATCCTTTCTTCAGTTAGCTTCTAAGACAGCACACATGTAGCTTTACTCTTACCTTGCTGGCTGCCTCTTCCTATCTGCTCTTTTTTTGGTTTCTCCTAGTCTACCTAATTTATAGGATTCTCTCTCTCTCATTAAAATTTACACTCACTCACTCCTTTGGAAAATTCATCTAATCTCAAATAAACCATACACCGATCATTTGCTGTTGTTACTTGGTGTTTGTTTGTTTAGTGACTTTCCTGGACTAATTGTCTAATGTGTACTCCCCTCTAGGTATGGTCATTCAATCACTACTCAGCCCTGAATCAATAGTCTCCTATTTTGTCCTTACTGCTGGGCTCTGTGTAAGTGTTGGCTCTTGCTTGCCAGCCTCTAGCAGTTTGTAACTCTCTCTTAGCTTTTAGTTCTTGCATGATCTCAGCATCAGCCAGAATGGAGAGATTCCAGCCTCTTCCAGTCTTTTCTGGACATGCTCACAGCCCTGCATACACAGGTGGCCTCCTAGGATCTCCAGGAATATGTTGGAGCTTTTGAAACTCCTTAAGGACACCTGATTCATGAGATCCTCATTTATGGTTTTTGCCAACCTTTTTTTTTTTTTTACTATTTTTGCCACCTTGGGTAGATGTGATTTGAACAATCATGACTCATTATTTTTGACAAATGCCCTGGGGTTAAAGCTTTTCCAACTGAAGGAGATAAAGGCAGGTCAAATAATGACAAGTCTGGCAACTGGGGTGTTTCCATGGAGCTAACACATACATTGAATAGTGAAAACTCACTGAAAATGGGGCTTTTTGGAGAGACTTAAATCCATTTTGCCCACTTCATTGGTTGCTCCACTGTTGTTTTTAACAGTTACTGTGGTTGCAAGGCAGCTGATTTTTGACGATAACATAGAACTGAGAAGATGGACATGGTATTAGAGCAAATTAAACTGCACAGAGTCCACTGTTCTTACAAAGATTCAGACATTAGAAAAAAGCTCATGGGGGAGACCTTCAAGATGGCAGAGGAGTAAGACGTGGAGATCACATTCCTCCCCACAAATACAACAAAAATACATCTACATATGGAACAACTCCTACAGAACACCTACTGAATGCTGGCAGAAGACCTCAGACTTCCCAAAAGGCAAGAAACTCCGCATGTACCTGGGTAGGGCAAAAGAAAAAAGAAAAAACAGAGACAAAAGAATAGGGATAGGACCTGCACCTCTGGGAGGGAACTGTAAAGGAGGAAAAGTTTCCACACACTAGGAAGCCTCTTCACTGGCAGAGAAGGCGGGGGGCGGGGGAGCTTCGGGGCCATGGAGGAGAGTGCAGCCGCAAGGGTGCAGAGGGCAAAGTGGAGAGATTCCTGCACAGAGGATCAGTGCTGACCAGCACTCACCAGCCTGAGATGCTTGTCTGCTCACCTGCCAGGGTGGGCAGGGGCTGGGAGCTGAGGCTCGGTCTTCAGAGGTCAAATCCCAGGGAGAGGACTGGGGTTGGCTGCGTGAACACAGCCTGAAGGGGGCTAGTGCGCCACGGCTAGCCAGGAGGGAGACTGGGAAAAAGTCTGGAATTGCCTAAGAGGCAAGAGACCCTTGTTTCGGGGTGTGCAAGGAGAAGGGATTCAGAGCACCGCCTAAATGAGCTCAAGAGATGGGCGCGAGCCGTGGCTATCAGCGTGGACCCCAGAGACGGACATGAGATGCTAAGGCTGCTACTGCAGCCACCAAGAAGCCTGTGTACCAGCACAGGTCACTATCCACACCTCCCCTCCCAGGAACCTGTGCAGCCCGCCACTGCCAGGGACAGTGACAGGGACAACTTCCCCAGGAGAACACATGGCACGACTCAGGCTGTTTCAACTTCACGCTGGTCTCTGTAGCCGCAGGCTTGCCCCGCATCCGTACCCCTCCCTCCCCCCAGCCTGAGTGAGCCAGAGCCCCCTAATCAGCAGCTAGTTTAACCCCGTCCTGTCTGAGTGAAGAACAGATGCCCTCAGGTGACCTACACGCAGAGGCAGAGCCAAATCCAAAAGTGAACCCCAGGAGCTGTGTGAACAAAGAAGAGAAAGGGAAATTTTGCTGGGCAGCCTCAAGAGCAGCGGATTGAATCTCTGTAATCAACTTGATGTACCCTGCATCTGTGGACTACCTGAATAGACAATGAATCATCCCAAAATTGAGGAGGTGGACTTTGGGAGCAACTGCAGACTTGGGTTTGCTGTATCCAACTGACTAGTTTCTGATTTTTATGTTTATCTTACTATAGTTTTTAGTGCTTGTTATCATTGGTGGATTTGTTTATTGGTTTGGTTGCTCTCTTCTCTTTTTCTATTTTACAAATTTTTTTATTTTAATACTTTTTTTATTTTAATAACTTTATTTTATTTTATTTTTCTTTCTTTCTTTTTTTTTCTCCCTTTTCTTCTGAGCCATGTGGCTGACAGGGTCTTGGTGCTCCGGTGGGGTGTCAGGCATGAGCCTGTGAGGTGGGAAAGCCGAGTTCAGGACATTGGAGCACCAGAAACCTCCCAGCTCCATGTAATATTAATCAACAAGAGCTCTCCCAGAGATCTCCGTCTCAATGCTAAAACCCAGGTCCACTCAATGACCAGCAAGCTCTAATACTGGACACCCCATGCCAAACAACTAGCAGCATGGAAACACAAGTCCACACATTAGGAGACAGGCTGCCTAAAATCATACTAAGTTCACAGACACCCCAAAACGTACCACCAGATGCAGTCTTGCCCACCAGAAAGACAAGATCCAACCTCATCCACCAGAACACAGGCACCAGACCCCTCCACCAGGACGCCTACACAACTCACTGAACCAACCTTACCCACTGGGGGCAGACACCAAAAACAACAGGAACTATGAACCTGCAGCCTTCTCAAAGGAGATCCCAAACACAATAAGTTAAGCAAAATGAGAAGAGAGAGAAATACGCAGCAGATGAAGGAGCAAGGCAAAAACCCAACAGACTAAACAAATGAAGAGGAAATAGGCAGTCTACCTGAAAAAGAATTCAGAGTTATGATAGTAAAGTTGATCCAAAATCTTGGAAACAGAATGGAGAAAATATAAGAAACATTTAACAAGGACTTAGAAGAACTAAAGAGCAAACAAACAATGATGAACAACACAATAAATGAAATTAAAAATTCTCTAGAAGGAATCAATAGCAGAATAACTGAAGCAGAAGAACGGATAAGTGACCTGGAAGATAAAATAGTGGAAATAACTACTGCAGAGAAGAATAGAGAAAAAAGAATGAAAAGAATTGACCACAGTCTCAGACACATCTGAGACAATATTAAATGCACCAACATTTGAATTATAGGGGTCCCAGAGAAGAAGAGAAAAAGAAACAGACTGAGAAAACACTTGAAGAGATTATAGTTGAAAACTTCTCTAATATGGGAAAGGAAATAGTCAATCAAGTCCAGGAAGTGCAGGGAGTCCCATACAGGATAAATCCAAGGAGAAAGATGGCAGGACACATATTCATCAAACTATCAAAAATTAAATACAAAGAAAAGATATTAAAAGCAGCAAGGGAAAAACAACAAATAATATACAAAGGAATCCCCATAAGGTTAACAGCTGATCTTTCAGCAGAAAGTCTGCAAGCCAGAAGAGAGTGGCAGGAAATATTTAAAGTGATGAAAGGGAAAAACCTACAACCAAGATTACTCTACCCAGCAAGTATCTCATTGAGATTCACCGGAGAAATTAAAACCTTTACAGACAAGCAAAAGCTAAGAGAATTCAGCACCACCAAACCAGCTTTACAACAAATGCTAAAGGAAATTCTCTAGGCAGGAAACACAAGAGAAGGAAAAGACCTACAAAAATAAACCCAAAACAGTTAAGAAAATGATAATGGGAGCACACACATCAATAACTACCTTAAATGTAAATGGATTAAATGCTCCCACCAAAAGATGTAGATTGGTTGAATGGATACAAAAACAAGACCTGTATATATGCTGTCTACAAGAGACCCACTTCAGACCTAGGGCCACATACAGACTGAAAGTGAGGGATGGAAAAATATATTCCATGCAAATGGAAATCAAAAGAAAGCTGGAGTAGGAATTCTCATATCAGACAAAATGACTTTAAAATAAAGACTATTACAAGAGATAAAGAAGGACACTATATCAATCCAAGAAGAAGATAACAATTGTAAATATTTATACACCCAACATAGGAGTACCTCAATACATAAGGCAAATGCTAGCAGCCATAAAAGCGGAAATCAACAGTAACACAGTAATAGTAGCAGACTTTAAAACCCCACTTTCACCAATGGACAGATCATCCTAAATGAAAATAAATAAGGAAACACATGCTTTAAATTACACAGTAAAGAAGATGGACTTAATTGATATTTATAGGACGTTCCATCCAAAACCAACAGAATACACTTTCTTCTCAAGTGCTCGTGGAACATTCTCCAGGATAGATCATATCTTGGGTCACAAATCAAGGCTTGGTAAATTTAAGAAAATTGAAATCATATCAAGTATCTTTTCCAACCACAACATTATGAGACTAGATATCAATTACAGGAAAAAACTGTGAAAAATACAAACACATGGAGGCTAAACAATACACCACTAAATAATCAAGAGAAGAAATCAAAGAGGAAATTAAAAAATACCTAGAAACAAATGACTGAAAACACAACACCCAAAAACCTGTGGGATGCAGCAAAAGCAATTCTAAGAGCAAAGTTTCTAGCAATACAATCCTACCTCAAAAAACAAGAAAAATCTCAAACAAACAACCTAACCTTACAACTAAATTAATTAGAGGAAGAAGAACAAAAAAACCCCAAAGTTAGAAGAAGGAAAGAAATCATAAAGATCAGATCAAAAATAAATGAAAAATAAATGAAGGAAACAATTGCAAAGATCAATAAAACTAAAAGTTGGTTCTTTGAGAAGATAAACAAAATTGATAAACCATTAACCAGACTCATCAAGAAAAAAGGGAGGGTACTCAAATCAACAGAATTAGAAATGAAAAAGGAGAAGTAACAACTGACACTGCAGAAATATTGTAGATCATGAGAGATTACTACAAGCAACTATATGCCAATAAAATGGACAACCTGGAAGAAATGGACAAATTCTTAGAAAAGCACAACCTTACGCAACTGAACCAGGAAGAAATAGAAAATATAAACAGACCAGTCATAAGCACTGAAATTGAAACTGTGATTAAAAATTTTCCAACAAACAATAGCCCACAATCAGATGGCTTCACAGGCAAATTCTATCAAACATTTAGAGAAGAGCTAACACCTATCCTTCTCAAACGCTTCCAAAATATAGCAGAGGGAGGAACACTCCCAAACTCATTCTACGAGGCCACCATCACCCTGATACCAAAACCAGACAAAGATATCACAAAAAAAGAATACTACAGGCCAGTATCACTGATGAACATAGATGCAAAAATCCTCAACTAAATATTAGCAAACAGAGTCCAACAACACATTAAAAGGATACTACACCATGATCAAGTGGGGTTTATCAGAAGAATGCAAGGATTCTTCAATATATGCAAATAAATCAATGTGATACACCATATTAACAAACTGAAGGGTAAAAAGCATATTATCATCTCAATAGATGCAGAAAAGCTTTCAACAGAATTCAACACCCATTTATGATAAAAACCTTCTAGAAAGTAGGCATAGAAGGAACTTACCTCAACATAATAAAGGCCATATATAATAAACCCACAGCCAACATTGCTCTCAATGGTGAAAAACTAAAACCATTTCCACTAAGATCAGGAATAAGACAAGGTGGCCCACTCTCACCAATATTATTCAACATAGTTTTGGAAGTTTTAGCCACAGCAATTAGAGAAGAAAAAGAAATAAAAGGAATCCAAATCAGAAAAGAAGAAGTAAAACTGTCACTGTTTGTAGATGACGTGATATTATACATAAAGAACCCTAAAGATACTATCAGAAAACTACTAGAGCTAATCAATGAATTTGATAAAGTAGCAGGATACAAAATTAATGCACAGAAATCTCTTGCATTCCTATACACTAATGATGAAAAATCTGAAAGAGAGATTAAGGAAACACTCCCATTTACCATTGCAACAAAAAGAATAAAATACCCAGGAATTTTAGGTAGGAATTGTCTCCTACCTAAGGAGACAAAAGAACTGTATGCAGAAAACTGTAAGACACAAATGAAAGAAATTAAAGATGGTACAAACAGATCGAGAGATATACCTTGTTCTTGGATTGGAAGAATCAACATTGGGAAAATGACTCTACTACCCAAAACAATCTACAGATTCAATGCAATCCCTATAAAACTACCAATGGCATTTTTCACAGAATTAGAACAAAAAATTGCACAATTTGTATGGAAACACAAAAGTCCCGAATAGCCAAAGCAATCTTGAGAAAGAAAATTGGAGCTGGAAGAATCAGGCTCCCCAACTTCAAACTATACTACAAAGCTACAGTAATCAAGACAGGTATGGTACTGGCACAAAAACAGAAATATAGATCAATGGAACAGGATAGAAAGCCCAGAGATAAACCCACACACATATGGTCACCTTATCTTTGATAAAGGAGGCAGGAATGTACAGTGGAGAAAAGACAGCCTCTTCAATAAGTGGTGCTGGGAAAACTGGACAGCTACATGTAAAAGAATGAAATTAGAACACTCCCTGACACCATACAGAAAAATAAACACAAAATGGATTGAAGACCTAAATGTAAGGCCAGAAACTATCAAACTCTTAGAGGAAAACATAGGCAGAAGACTATATGACATAAATCACAGCAAGATCCTTTTTGTCCCACCTCCTAGAGAAATGGAAAGAAAAACAATAATAAACAAATGAGAACTAATGAAACTTAAAAGCCTTTGCACAGCAAAGGCAACCATAAACAAGACAAAAACACAACCCTCAGAATGGGAGAAAATATTTTCAAACAAAGAAACTGACAAAGGATTAATCTCCAAAATATACAAACAGCTCATGTAGCTCAATACCAAAAAAACAAACAACTCAATCCAAAAATGGGCAGAAGAATTAAATAGACATTTCTCCAAAGAAGATATACAGATTGCCAACAAGCATATGAAAGGATGCTCAACATCACTAATAATTAGAGAAATGCACAGCAAAACTACCATGAGATATCACCTCACAGCTGTCAGAATGGCCATCATCAAAAAATCTACAAACAATAAATGCTGGAGAGGGTGTGGAGAAAAGGGAATCCTCTTGCATTGTTTGTGGGAATGTAAATTGATACAGCCACTATGGAGATTAATATGAAGGTTCCATAAAAAACTAAAAATAGAACTACCATAAAAGAGAAAAACGAAAAATAGAACTACCATACAACCCAGCAATGTCATTACTGGGCATATACCCTGAGAAAACCATAATTCAAAAAAAGTCATGTACCACAATGTTCACTGCATCTCTATTTACAATAGCCAGGACATGGAAGCAACCTAAGTGTCCATCAAGAGATGAATGGATAAAAAAGATGTGGCACATATATACAATGGAATATTACTCAGCCATTAAAAGAAATGAAATTGAGTTATTTGTAGTGTAGTGGACCTAGAGCCTGTCATACAGAGTGAAGTAAGTCAGAAAGAGGAAAACAAATACCGTATGCTAACACATATATATGGAATCTAAAGAAAAAAAAAAACTGTTCTGAAGAACCTAGGGGCAGGACAGGAATAAAGACACAGACGTGGAGAATGGACTTCAGGAACTGGGGAGGGGAAGGGTAAGTTGAGATGAAGTGACAGAGTGGCATTGACATATATACACTACAAAATGTAAAATAGATAGCTAGTGGGAAGCAGCCGTATAGCACAGTGAGATCAGCTCGTGCTTTGTGTCCACCTGGAGGGGTGGGAGGGAGGTACAAGACAGAGGGTAATGGGGATATATGTATACGTATAGCTGATTCACTTTGTTATACAGCAGAAAGTAACACACCATTGTAAAGCAATTATTCTCCAATAAAGATGTTAGAAGAAAAAAAGCTCATTACAGTAGACGGTTGAAAATCTTTGGTTAATTTTGAGAGTTCTTAAAAACATTAAATTTGACCTTTATATTGGCAGAAAACCACAGAAATTATTTCTCTCACAGTTCTGAAGATGTCAGTTCCAAAATCAAGTTGTTGGCAGGACCATGCTCCCTTGATGGCTCCACAGGAGAACTCTTCTTTGCCTCTTCTTACCTTCTAGTAGTTGCTAGAAATCCTTGGAATTTATTGGCTTATAGCTGCATCACTCCAATCTGTCCCTATTGTCACATGGTCTTCCTCTTTGTGTCTCATCCATGTCTTCCAGTCTCCTCCTTATAAGACCACCAGTCATATTGCATTAGGGCTCATTGTAATCCGCTATGACCTCTTCTTAACTTGATTGCATCTGCAAAGACACTATTTTGAAATAAGGTCACATTCACAGTTACTAGGATACCCAGTAATTTTGAAGGGAATCCATAAGATCTACTACCTTCTTTTTAATTTTTGCAGGATTTGCATTTGTGACTTGTTTTCTCCCTAAGCACTGTTTTAGCTGTGTCTTAATAAGTTTTGTTATTTTGTATTTCCATAATCCAAATCTCCTGATTCCAATTGTGGTTTCTTCTTTAGCTCATTGGTTTCTTAGAATATATTGCTTAATTTGTAAACACTTTGGGATTTTCTGATGATCTTTCTGTGATTGACTTTCTGTTTCATTCTTCTGTGATCACAGATCATACTATTATTTCATGCTTTGAAATTGGTTGAGAATTGCTTTATGGTCCAGCATACTGTCAACTTGCTAAGTATTTTATGTGCACTTGGAAAAAATATGAGTTCTGTAGTTTGGGAGTATATATTCTACGTATGTTTTAATTAAGTCAATTTTGTTATATATGTAGTTCAAATCTTTGATATCTCTGCTTGAATTTCATGTTTCCTTGGTTTATCAGTTACTAAGAGAAGTGTCTTAAAACCTTTTACTATTTTTATGAAATTTATTTCTTCTCCCAAACCTTATTTTGATTTCTTAAAATAATGACATGATTGAAGTTTCAAGATACCAAGAGACTTTAGATACCATGTTTCTGTGGAAGAAACTGTGGGCTCCTGATTACATCCAGTTACATCTTTCTTACATTTATTGGGACTCCAATGACAGGTTTCTCAGTATTCTCCTATGGTAACATAGGAAGTAAGCCAAACAAATTTATAAACATATAGAATTATTTAATAATAAAATGGAAAAATTACATCTTATATCCTGGTGTTGTATCTAGTCTCATTTCTGGGAAGGCTACAAAGGTATTGGTATGATTTTCTAGAAATAACACACATTCATCACGGTCTACTAATTACAGCTGCTTCTAATGAAAATCAAGCAGTATTGTCAATATATTGTATTTGTGAGTGTGAAGGCACCTTTTGGTCTAATATAGGGATATTTCTATTGATCTGTCATTGGCCTAATAAGGTAGAAATTCCCATAAATATCTAAAGTGGAACCAGGTACATACGCAGTAATAGATAAACGATGATGCAGGCAACTATCACTTTGTTTAGATCTCGTTTACTCTAAAGTAATATAGCTCTCAAGTTTCACCCAATCCATATCACCAAGTTTAAGAGATTAGGGCTTTAGGACTAAAAATACCAGTGATAGTATGATATATTCATTCCCCTGGAAAGGCTTCTCATCATATCTTTCTTAGGGCCACTAAGAGTTTCTTCACTCCCTGAGCTGACAAGACCAAGATTTCATGACATCTCACCTAGATTACTATGATAGTCTACTCATTGGTCACCCTGTTTCCTGCTGCATCCAAGATATCAGTCTGTTAGACGGATGAACAAGAACGACTAGAACATTTGGGGGAATAAATTTACCAAGACTCTCTTTATTGTTACCCAGAGTTTGTGACTGTATAGTACATGTTGTTCTTCTTTTGTATGCTCAGCTGAACTCTGTTGCCAACCTTAGAGACCTTTTTCTCCAAATCAGATTTTTTTAAATGTACATGAAGTTTGTTTTTCTTTTTACTAAAACCCCCTCAATGGCCTTTCATCATATTCAGACTATAATCAAAATTACTTTTCATGCTTTATAAAACCCTTCATTATCCAACTCTGACCCCATGTCCTAGCTCTTTCTACCTCATTCACTCTGCCACATGAGCCAGGTTGGCTTCCTTATGGCTCATGAGCAAACCAAGCTAATATGTGTTTTGCCTTCTCTGCTTCTTCTGATGGATCATTCCTCTCCAGTAGCCTTATGTGGCTTATCAACTCACCTCATTTTGGTCCCTGCTTAAATGTCACTTTTTCTAGAGGTATTTCCCAGCCATCTTATCTAAAATCAGTAGTGGTCTATGTAAGAAGAAAATGAGTAACAGTGGGTGCTGAGATAAAGATTTTCTCAGTCTGTGAAGAGATACTGTCTGGTTGGGATGTAAGGTAATATTTAAGCTGAGAATTGACTGACAAGGAGGAGTTAGCTTTATGAAGATATTTTACAAATACTGTTCGAAGAGAGGATAGACTGCAAAATAGGCCACTGTCTTAGACTTTGACACCATATTTCTCTCCATATTAAATTCTATCTAAAATGCTCCTCTTTCAGGCTTGCCCATGTATTACCCAACTTTCAAAATCCAACTTAAATGTCACCTCTTATCTGAAGGATTTCATAGCCCTTTTTCTTAAAGGTCTATTCTTTCCTGTGCTCCCAGTGCTTCCACATCTAATATTTTGTTGGGTGTACAGTGTTTAAATGGGGTATATGTCTTACAGAGTTATGTGGAAACTAGCATGGCTCTCATTTTTATTGATCAAAGGTGGATTTATTTTCAGGTTCAAACTGAAACAATGATTTTCTTACACTGAAGTATTATGCAACATCTTCATGTATAATTCAAAATAAAATAAGTTATTAAATAAATCTAGGAAGGTTCAAGAGTGTTCTGACTTACCCCAAGACAACAACATCTATGCTTGTGTGTGTGTGTGAATGTCTGTGTGCATGTGTGTGGATAGAGAGATTTCATAAAGTCTGAAAATATAGACTACTGTACACAATATCATTGGAAATTATAGTATAAACTGTAAAAATTTAAATATTATCTGTATTTCCTGATTATGTGGGCACTTGATATATAATTTACTTTGAAAAAATGCATATATATATGAGTGTGTGTGTGTGTGTGTGAGAGAGAGAGAGAGAGAGAGAGAGAGTGTGTGTGTGTGTGTGTGTGTGTGTGTGTGTGTGTGCCAGCATACTCTCTGGCTTTGCTAGTATCCTGAACTTAGTTTGACTGTTGGGGAATCTAACATGACAGATGTTGATAGATATACAAAGAAAACAAAGATGAAGGGCAAAGCAATCAGAAGGAGATTACTGTGGGATAATAAGTAAAACAGTCAAACAGTATTTTTAGTGTTTGATGATAGCAACCTTCCAGATGAAGAATGATTAAGATTGAAATTTAAGCATTTCATATACTTGCAAAGACTAAAAAGCCTATTGCAAAAAAATGAAAGGAACATGAGCAGAGGATGTAGTCAAATTCAGTTCATATATTGTGAACGAAGAGCAGCACAAAATACAAAATTTGTACAGCACTTGAAATGTAAGATTATAAGAAAATTCAGAGCAGACCAGTATAGAGACATTTTCACTTAGAATACTGATTTTCAGAGTCTTACCAGTTTCTTAAAGATGAAGAACTTGAATTCTATGTCAAAAAAATTCCTGCATATACCGTTTTATATCATTATATATGTTCATTCTTAAATTTGCATACTGTAGTGTTAAAGTCTTATCTAGCGTTTAGGTTAAAACATTTTAAAAAAATGTGTAGTGGAGAGAAAGATGATTCTTATTATTGATAAAAATCATTCCTTTTACTATCCACAGACTTTCTAATAACTGTAACTCCAGGTCAGGACTTATATAGAAATATTGTTTATTCATATGGGCTTGCTTTTTATGTGAAAAGTCTTATTTTCTTTGTCTCTTAATTGGGAATGCCTAGATTCCAATTCACTTTCTAGCTATGTGACAGTATACAAATAATTTGTTTCCTAATTTTTACTTTCCTAAAAATTAAAGGATGAGTATCCAAAGTAGCTAAAGCCTTATGGGTATTTGTGAGGATCAGAGATGATAAATGATATAAAGTGTTTGCCCCAGTGCCTGGCACATAGAAAATTTTCAAAATTATCTTTATGTTATTATCATATGTTCTCATGCTACTTATTCATATGTAAAATGAGTTTGTATTTTTAGTCTAAGAGACTATAAATGAATGTGTTAATGAAACTATTAAGTACCAACCTAAGATAATTCCTGAAGGAAATCTTTCTGAGCTTTATTTATGATTATAGGCACAGTGCTTCACACAATGTCTTATACTAAAATGTTTGCTCAATTGGATATAACTGAACAAAGCTGCAGTTCTATTGATTCTTAAAACTATTGTATATCTAAATGTTTGGGTTTTTCCTCAGAAAACCATATTTTGCTTTACAAAAAGTACTATTTATATACCTGTTCAGATTTTTGCTTGCTTTGAATCTAAATTCAATTGATCCTTATAGCAACTTACAAATTCCATAAATTATAGTTTTATATTTAATGCACATACTGTTCAGTTTTATGCAAGGAAGAGTTTTCTTCTATATTTTCAATGATGTACAGCTGTTTTTCATGTTTATGTGGAGAATGTAAAAGAAGAATCTTGTGCTAATAGTCAGTGGTCAGTAGATTGTAGAGATTGTGTGTCAGCATTTCTCAAGGCTTGTAATTACTTTAAATATAATGCCAGCTTTCCTATGCTTTTATAATATCGATATTAAAAACTAAAATTAAGCATTTATACACTTAGTTTTGAAATAAAAGTAAAAATTTATTTGTAAAAAAAATTCGTCATTTAAATTTATCAGTGAAATATTCCAGGTGAAACCATACATTATGCATTAATCGTGAACCATAAATAGATATATAGATAAATAGATAATCAATATCTAACTCCACAGAATGCAATAAAGAATATCCAAAAGTATTAAGACAAATGATTAATATTCTGTACATGCAATCCCTTCTAAGAAGGAATGACTGATAATTTAAAAATGTGCTTTTAAGGAAGGTTTCACAGAGGAGGCTGATTTGCACTGGACACACGCGATAAGAGTGGCTGCGGTGGGGAGGGAGAGACATCTGTGCTAGGAGGGTCACTTAAATGAGGCATTGAAGTGGGAAAACAGGAGTTGTATTCAGATGACAATGGCAATGAATATAGTGATTTAGCCTGTATAAAGGATTGGTTTGTGAAACGATGAGAAGGAAGGACAATTTAGTACCAATTAATGGAGGACTTGGATTCCAGAATAAGCAATGTTTATGTTGTTCTGAAGGAAAATAAGAGCTTTTGCACTTCTTTGTTTCGGTGTTTGTTTTCAGCTGGTCTTGCTGTACTCCCTTCTGCCTTAAAGGAAGAGCTACCTGTTCTCCTTTCTAAGGCAAGTCCCTACACCTACACATTGTCCATTGCATCACTGCCTGTCATCTGTGAAACAGTCTGACATTAGTTACATCTTCCATCTCTGTATTCTTCAATTTATTTCTTGTTATTACTTCTTTTCCTTCTTCCTAAAATGTATTACTCAATTTCTTCAGGATAAAATAATTTCCTTTGTCTTGGCCTCAATTTCTACAATTTTCCTTGCTGTGAGTTTTCTTATGAATAAGCCAAGCATCTACTTTCTACGTTCTCACCTTTCTTTTCCTCTTCCGCCCTCTGTACCTGACTTCCTCTCCTACCACTGTATGTACATCAGCCTCACCAAGGCATCCAAACGTCAAATTTGATGACGTCTTTTCAGACATCGTATAGCTCAACCTACCTCCATCACTCAGCACTGTTGATGAGTATAAACAAAGATGTAGATTTTCAAAACACACATACCTAAGTGATCTTGATCAAATTTGTAAGCTCTAACATCCTGAAGATGGTAGTGGTATGAATCTAAATAAAGCTATTGTGAGAATACGATTAGAGTATGTACAGGCTTTATCACAGTGTGTGACGCAGAATACACACTACATAAGCAGTAGCTAATATTATCTTAAAAGAATTGTCTCTCCTCACTGTCCCTGATTTGGGCCTTTTAATATGCTTTAATTTAGCCTCAAATTCCAGATACAAGAGTTTCTCCTTACCTTATGTTAATGATTATGAGTAACTTGGGTATAGAGGGGAAGGTTTCCTCATAATGTCATTAAGTGGCAAGGAATGCTCGGACATGAAATCCCACCTTGTTAATCATATCCAAAATTAAATGGAAATTTGGTTGCAATGTACTGAGGCAAAGTTGTATTATTATTATTAATTATTATTATAATTATTAAATTTTTTTGATCCCACAGAGAAACTGCCATAATAAATTGTGTGAGTACTTCTATGCTGGGTTCTGTGGGTGAGTTGCAGGCCAGTCACTTGAAATGGTGGTCCTCAAGGAGTCTTTCTTCCAGGCCACTAGATCTGGCACTCTATAGGCAAGAACTGCTAAATATGGGCCCCAGCAGCCATACCTCAGTTATAAGGCCCTTCCCATCTACCCCTTCTTCTTCTTCCCTATTACAATCCCCTACCGATACCCTCACTCAAGAGTTTTTCATTTAATTGTGTTCATTCATACATTGAAGCCTGATTACTCATTTGAAAGAGATGATAAGAAAGACTTAGCTACCATAGGGTTTATATGAAATTACTTTTTCTCCCTACCCTCTTCTTAGCCTAATATCATTTGACACTCAGTTTAAATCTTTCAGTCCAGGAACACTAGTCCATGTGGTCACAATCCTTTCTCCTCCTCAAGGGCATTTGTATATACTGTGACTTAGATTTGAATCATCTGATCTTTCTTACTTTTCATAGCTCAATCTATACCTTCTTATCAATACTTTAACTTTCTCATAAAAGAAAATTTTCTCATTTTATCTGTCATAACTTCTTTTTATGGAACTTACCACAGTAGCAATTTTATACCTGCTTCTGCAATTAGTATTCTCTAAGTTTCATAAAAACAGAGACTTTGTCCATTTTTAGCTCATTTTAGATCCAAAATCTAAGATGTAGCCTGCCGCAAGATAGTGGTCCTAAATGAAAGAATGAGCACCAGTCCCTAAGAACACAGGAACTCTTTATCCTACTGAAAAAAAAAAAAAGTTTTTGTCTATTGAAATACAATGGATGGTCTGCCCTCCCAGAGAGCTGTTGAAATGATTTCATTCCCTCCTTGCGTTATCTGGAAGGACCAAAGGCCCACTCTTATGGATGGATCAAATGTCTATTTTCTAAAACAGAAACATTAAATAAAATTGCATTCTCTCTCTCCCTTTCTCTCTCTCTCTATCTCTCTCTCTCTCTCTCCCTCTCCTTCCTCTCTCACTCTTTCTACTCTCCATGACTTAGTATACAATTACATAAAATAATCTCTTTCCATGAAAATGTATTTCTCTGTGTTCTTTGACAATGACTCCTAGTCTTTTTCCTACCTCATTAACTGCTCTATACCAATTTTTTTTTACTGACCTTTTATCAAAGTTATTCAGATTGCTCTTTTAAATGTTAATATAACCATATTAAAAAAATCAATTTATTTAAGCTAAAAACACAACCAAAAGCAGTTACCCATTTCTCCCACCCTCCACCCCTCACCTCTGGCAACCACCAATGATCTCTTCTCTGTATCTGTGAGCTTAGTTTTATTTATTTATTCATTCATTCATTCATTCATTTATAGATTCCACATGAAGGAAAAATTATATGGTATTTGTCTTTCTCTGCCTGACTTATTTCACTTTTAATAATGCTCTTGAGGTCCATCCATTGCTGTTACAGATGGCAAGATTGCATTCTTTTTTATGGCTGAATAATATTCCATTATATGGAGATAGATATATATATATAGATTGATATCTATCTATCTGTATTGCAATATATCCACTCATCCACTGATGGACATTTAGGTTGTTTCCATATCTTGGCTATTGTAAATAATGCTGCCATGAACATGAGAATGCATATATCTTTTTGCGTTAGTGTTTTTGTTTTCTGTAGGTAAATACCCAGAAGTGGAATTGCTGGATCATATGATAGTTCTAGTTTTAATTTTTTGAGGAACCACCATACTGTTTTCCATAGTGGCTGTATCAATTTACACTCCCTCCAACAATGCATGAAGGTTTCCTTTTCTCCACATCTTTCCAACACTTGTTATTTCTTGTGTTTTTGAGAATAGCCATTCTAACAGGGATGAGGTGATATCTCACTGTGGTTTCTATTTGCATTTTCCTGATGACTAATGGTGTAGAGCATCTTGTCATGTACCTGCTGACCATTTTTATGTCTTCTTTGAAAAATATCTATTCAGATCTTCTGCCCATTTTTCAATCAGATTGTTTGGGTTTTTTGCTATTGAGTTGTATGAGTTCCTTATATTTTGGATATTAGCTCATTATCAGACATATGATTTGCAAATATTTTCTCCTATTTAATAGGTTGCCTTTTCATTTTGTTGATGGTTTCTTTTGCTGAGCAGAAGCTTTTTAGTTTGAGATAGTCCCACTTGTTTATTTTTGCTCTTGTTACTTTTGCTTTTGGTATCAGATTCAAAAAATTATTGTCAGGAGCTTATTGCCTATGTTTTCTTCTAGGAGTTTTATGATTTCAGGTCTTACGCTCAAGTCTCTTATCTTTTTGAGTTAATATTGTGTATGGTGTAAGGCAGTGGTCCAGTTTCAATCTTTTCTTTGCCTATCCAGTTTTCTCAAAATAATTTATTGAAGAGACTGAAGAGATTTATTGAGATTTTTCTCCTCAATCTTCTTATGGTTTCAGTTATATGTAATAATTACTTCTATTCCTATTTACATTAATGAATGTTAACTTTCAAACAAAATAAATATATGGTTAGAGAAAACACACATACATGCACACACATATGATTCAGTTATCAAATAGAATATACTGACAAAATTTTATTTTTTAGAGGAAATGAAGGAGTATTTATTTGTCTTGATGACATTTAAGAAGCTAAAGTTAATTTTCCAGTGTGATATATCATCTCCTTAGTAGTTTTGATCTTTCTGGTATCATTAGAAGAATGTAAAATGGGCAAAGTCTGGCTTGACAGAATGAAAGTTCCAGTACTTGGGGAGAGGGTCAGGCAGTGTGGTGACACAAGCCCAGTTATATGAATATATTATGAGAAATATTTGAAAAAGTTTTGCGCTTGTGATTTTTCAACACAATAATACATCTCTCATGACAACCCATACTGTAATTAGGTGAGTATGTTGGACAAGAAAACCTGCCAATAATGACCTTCACTCTCAACTCTGAAGTAATTGCACACTTAGGCATCTGGTAACCACCTACAGTTTCTATAGACTTTGGCAACTTGGGATCAATATCATCAACCTACGAACTCCGGAAAATGTACCCAGATCTATCTCTCCTCTCCTTATATACTGGCAGTAAGATAACAGATTCATATGTACTCTCCCCATGTCTAGAATCACTAGATTATACAAAGATAAATATTACATCAGTGTTATATTTCATTTCTAGAACATTAAGAAGAAAGAGTTCTAGGAAAACAAGCATACAGATGATAAGTAGATAAATCCATGAAAGACAGGAAAATGATGGATCTCCTCTTACATTCGTTTCCAGTACTTCTCTGTGTTTCAGCCAAAATGATGTTTTCAAAATTCAAATTGACCATGTCAAATCCCCACTATTTAAATTTTAAAAAAACAGGCAAAACTTTCAATAGCTTCGCCTTTCTCTTTGGATACAATGTGCAGTCTTTAACGTGGTATATTCACTATTGCATGTTCTAATTTCTGCCTTTTTCTCCAGCTGTATCTCCCACTGCTATCCACTTTGTAAATGGTATGCCATCCCAACTGGTCTCTCCAAATACAGGTGCTTTTCACGTGCTGTCCTTGTGTTTGTTTTGTTCCTTACCCTGCTCACCTAGTTAGCACACATACATTTTATATTTCAGTGTAGGAGTGATTTCTCAGGGCAAGCTTAGGTCATACTTCTCTGTTTTATACTTTTATAGCACCATAATTTATATCCTAGTATAATTCTATTTGTGAACATATTATTACTTGAGTGATTATTTATTTGATACAAGTTTTTGGCATTGGAAGTAATCATTACTGGGAAAAAAAAAGAGTCTGTGTTTGCTTGCTGTTGTATCCCCAGCATCAAGCACTTTTGATTGGTCGATAAATATTTGCTCAATGAGTAAATGGGCTTTAACTGTGTTTAATTTGAAAACACCAAAGAAAGAAATATTGGCCCAAGAAAGTTTGATTTAAAGGCCTTCATGTTTCAGGCTAGAAGATATTAGATCGATGTTTGTTTATTAATTAACCCAAATAATCTTTGTACATTTCTTTGACTGCAAATATAATTCTGAATCTTATGGTGTTACTCCTGTTTTTTTAGTGTGCAATAGAGTCATATTAAGAAAAATAGTATCAATGTGAGTCCTTAAAATATTCCTCAAAAACTGAGTTTTTATACATATAGTTATTATATTTCTGCAATTTCAAGGTCAACTCTATAAGTTAACTATATGACAAAATGCTAAAAGCAATAGACTTTGGTTTTATAGGTAATGGATAAAATTGAAGTGACTATTTCAAGAAATGCAATTATCTTATGTCAAACATGTTCAGAAGTCCATGAACATAATGGAATTTCTTTTCATCTCTCATCCTACTACAGAATATCCCTCAACTAAATGAACTCAGGCTCTTGTTTTTCATGAGTCCCAGTAGTACTGTCATAAAAGGGGCTGCTTTCAGTCAAAATGTCAATACCTGGCAGCTGCATATGGTTAATTTGATGATACTACTTCCCAGCAATGTCAAGTCATAGGGACTAGTTTTTGAAATGACATTAAAATCAATGAATTTTATAAAATTTAATAAGAATTAGAGATATAAAATGATAATATTGAAATATAAATAACATCTATAATGAATGGATGCTTTGAAATAATTTACTCCTTAACATCAGGCATAATTTATCATTAAATTACAAATGTGTTCCCTATTTTTAAAATTAAACATGTTTAACCTCTTCTCATGTATCATTTTGTGTAATGAAAATAAGAGGTATAATTTATCCTCTTTTGAAGCCATGTGTTTCAAAATATCTTTAAGGAAATCAAATGTGGGATCAAATTTAAACTTCTGAGTACTTCCTATATCAGATGTCATGGAGAATCCAAGATAATGTATAATAACAATTCAGAGTGATCTTAGTACTAAATTTGTTAACCAGAAGAATTATTGCAGATTCGTTCATGTTTGAATAATAGACAACATATACTCAAAATGGCTGAAATCTTAATGAATTAAGAGACGTCAGTCAGGACAATAGCTCTTTGCCCCACCAGAGAAATATCTTATTAGAATATTAAACAGCACCTTTTTCTTTGTTTGTATTCTTTAAGGACATTAAAAATTTAGAGAAATTTATTAAAGATGTTTGGAAATTATGAAAGGAAATAAGTGATTAGGCTCTCCTGCTCATCACAAATTGGCATCTAAATGAATATATATCACATATATATATATATATCATATATATCCACACAAAATTTTAAAAATTTTTAAAATTTTAAAAATTCATCTAAATCCAGGAGATATAGTGTGATTCTCATTGTTCTAGAAAATATCATTAAGACCAAAGGTCCTGTAATGATTGGTTTTTATTCCTTATTCAAATAGGTGCTTCTGGAGATGCACTCCTAACACTTACTCATTTGAGTAAACAAAAGGTAGCAGCACTGAATACTGAGATAGGAATGTGGGTTCCTTTACATTAGACAAAGAAACATACATATATATGTATATCTATCGATATATATATATATATATATATATATATACACCAAGATATGTATGTATACATAAACATATGTGTGTGTGTGTGTGTATATATATATATATATATATATATATATATATATATATATATATATATATATATAAGAAAAATTTTCAACAAGAATATCAGATGCCCAAGTGGAAAGAATTATCAAAAAGACCTAAATAGCAAATTTGTTACAACTGAGTAAATTGAGCCTTATTATTTCCAGTCAAAGATAATACAAAGGAAATACAAATTTAGTGAATGGTTCCCTGTTTCACAAAACTTATGATGCTGAAGCAAGAGGTCATTGGTTTTAGAATTCATATTTATATAACTTCATTAACTTTGGGAAATAAAAACAGTTTTGCTCTCCATCTCTACACACACATACACACACACACACACACACACACACACACACACACACACCACATTCACACATAAATGCATTATCAGTAAGGGATAGCTAACCTCTTGTGATTTAAAAATTTTTTCTAACTGGGTTAGAATTTGTAGAAAAGGGATAACAATATTGCTTTGTACTTAGTAGCCTTAATAAGATTTATCGAGCAATCAAAATATTAAATTTTTTCAACAAATATTATAATAAATAATGAGTGAAATTGAATGAGTGCTTACTAAAAGTTGGGTGCTACATTGAGCAGTTTGTATATTTATTTTGTTATACCTCCTTTAATCTATACAGTGTCTATAATAGCTATTATTAGCTCCATTATAGAGGTGAAAGGATTCAGCCTCTGATAGGTCATGGAAATTCCCTGAAGTCTCAGGACTCCTAAGTGGTAGAACAATTATTCAGATTCAGGTCCAATTCAAAGTGCAAATGTTTTTTCTCCAACAAATACCACAGAGTAGAGCAATTATGTTAACAATTACAATTAAGTTTAAAACACATATATACATCTTTATTAGACCCATTTTCTTGCTTACATTTTCTTGCTTATTTATCTTTCAATTTATCTAATAACTATTTATTGAGCATTCTCCAGAAATTTTAGAGTATACAGGGGGAAGACATAAAAATGAGCAAAGAATTGTAATACAATAAAATGAATACTATAATGCTACAGTCAAATATGGTAGAAGTTTGTAAACAGTGTTTAACTCAGTGGTAACAGTGGGAAGCATGTGTCTTGTTCTGTGACAAAAATGTGTCACAAAAGATCATATGACTCATTTTTGAGACAATGGTCATCTAGAAATGATTCTGTATATAAAGGTAAGAGGTCCAATATTGATACCCCTTAAAAGTCAATCTAAGGAATTTGGATATTATCCTATTGTATAGGGGCCAGGAGGATATTGGCTTTGAAGTATTGTAGACAAGGTATATCAGAATCACCTTTTTACTTTTCAGATAAATACCCAATATCACATAAAGAATGTGTTGGAAAAGGGAAATTAAGTGTGCTTTTTTTGCCATCGTGCACGTGAAAGTTAAGTTGAAGTAAGTATAAAAGAGAGAAGACACTGGAAAGGAGCAATACTTATGTGGTAGTATCAAAAGAAATCTGCTTAGGAGGGAAATGAAGAGTAAGGTTAAAAATAGAGCCTTAACATTCCATTTCAGCTCAATCCATATATTATACATGTGGCATTATATCTAGTTAATTAGGCTGTTAATTTGATAAGCATGGCTAATTCCAGTTTATTTATAACAAACTAATAATGGTTTTGCTTATTAAGGATGGTTTAAATGTATGTAGAGAAAAAGGAGCCCTTGAAAGAGATAGGAGTTCATATCAATCAGGGTTCCTGGTGGCAAAACACCTGTAAATAAAACAAAACAGAAAAACCTTTAAGATAAAAAATAATTTGTCGGATAGGTAGCAGGTAGTTCATAGAATTTATAGTTGTACTGGATAACTGGATTCAGAAAATGGGTGGAGCCAAGTGTAGGTGTTCTCCAGACATCCTTTGGCTCAGTACTGCCAGCTCTGCCCTTCCCTCATCTGTGCCCTGCAGTAATTCAAGCATAAAGTAAACCGGAGTTTGAAGACTTCAGGTAGAAAAAGCAATGTCAGTTATCATATAGTATTGGTACATTGATTACATGCTGAAATGATAATATTTGGGATCTACTGGTTTAAAATAATATACCTTTTAAAATTAACCTTTCCTGTTTATTTTTATTGTTTCTAATGTGACTAGTAGAAATTTTGAAATTAGGTATGCAACTTGCATTTGTGTCTTGTATTATATTTTTATTGGATAGCACCATTGTAGAAGGCAAGCTGGGGTCTTGCATGTGTGCGTGCACGTGTGTGTGTGTGTGTGTGTGTGTGTGTGTGTGTGTGTCTTTGTGTCTGTAGGACAAAAATGACAGAAATCAGGGGGAAAACTGACAGTAACAATGGGCTATAGCATTGGATTGCTGTCTTCTCTTTCCCCAAACCAACATCAGTTTTACCATGATCCAAAACCCTGATTCCACCCTGGGAAAATGAGAAGAGGTTAAGATAGTATAGTATAAAATAGTATCGTATCTTTCCTGGAGATAAGCCCAGGAAAGTTACAGGAAAGAAGAGATGAGGGGAGTGAAATTCTGTTTGGCAGTATTAAGATGGAACACTAACCAATATTCAGCTTAGGAAATTTTAATGTTTTCTGTGTCGATGAAAAAATTAATCAGTCAATCTAAGAAAGAAATGGAAAATTTTATTTGAGCCAAATTGAGGATTATAACCCGGGAACAGCCTCTCAGAAAGCTATGAAAGCTGTTCTGCCCATTAGAGGTCAAGGCACAGTTATATACGTTTCTGAGACAGAGAGCTGTACATTAAATCAGGGGTCCCCAACACCCGGGCGGTGGACTGGTACCGGTCAGCGGCCTGTTAGGGACCGGACCACACAGCAGGAGGTAAGCGGCGGGCGAGCGAGCAAAATTTCATCTGCCGTTCACCATCACTCCCCATCGCTCACAGTACCTCCTGAACCACTACCCCGCCCCGTCCGTGGAAAAATTGTCCTCCACGAAACCGGTCCCTAGTGCCAGAAAGGTTGGGGACCGCTGCATTAAATGATGTAGACAGTTTGCACAATCCAGATCTGTAAGTACAAAGTGGTGGGTCATGTGACCCCTTACAAGATCAAGAAGGAACGTTATCTCTTAAGGAGTTGTCTTGTTGGTGCTAGGAGAAGGTTGCTCTTTATGGTGGAGCGGGTATTTCCGCCAATGAGGGAGGTTTGGTTGATGCATGATACAGATACACGATGCACAGTGCGGGGAGAGAGGTGGCCAAAGGGCAGAGAAAATTTTTATAGTTAAATTTTTCCTGTCTTGCCATAAAATATGAATTTTATTTCACAGCTATCTAATTTCTGTACTTTCCTGACATATTTCTTTATCAAATTAGACCTAAAAACCAAAGAAATTGCCTATAAAACAATGCTAATAATGTGAGAAAAAGATAAAGCTGGGAGGGTTTTAAGTTCACGCAGTTTAGTAAAAAGAACATGGACTTCTTTTTACTGTCACACTGCACTCACATGGATGTGTGAAAAGAAATTGAAGGCAGTGCATGTGAAAAAGAGAAAATCCTAATCTTGTCACTTCTCATCAGCCTTGTAAAACACTAACTAATACACTTAGTAAAAGAAAGTGTTTTAACTGTTGTGTGCAAGAAAATCTAATTTTTTCTTTCAAGAACAGTCAGTACATGAGTAAATGCTGACCTGCTGTTTTACACAATAGAATCCAGTTCTTCTGTTATGCCCATTAAACTAAGAATTGCTGAAGAAAGCAAACTTCTTACAAGGGACAGAGCCTATTTGAGCTTATAGTTTTGCCTTAGGCCAAAAAGGGAAGGAAAACCCTTTCTAAACTTTCTAACCATATGTGGTAGTCATCTTGCTAAAAGGGAAAATCTTCTCAAGCAATTCCCTATAAAGAAATGTCATTATCTCCAGTAGCTCTTTTGATTATTCTGCATACGAATCTATCAGCCAATTTTCTAGGTGCAGTTTCGGAGATGACTGTAAATGCTAGTAGCAATTATAAAGGAAATTGATCCTGTAAAAGCAACAGTTTGGTATTCATTCCAACAAATGGCCACTTCAACAAATAATACCAGAAGCTTTCCACACGTAAAAACTACAACAGACATAAAGCAAAATGATTGCCTTGACCAGGTGATTGAACCCTCATAGGCATAAAATACAGGACTGAAATTTTAAAGAAGTATAATGAAAATCATTTAATAGACATAGATACTGCTCAGTTTTGAAAGATTAATAAGAAAAGAAAGCTCTGTGCTCTCCAAAATATTTTCACTGTAAATTTCAAAGAGGATGAATACTAGATTTAATTTTTGCTTTTAGGGTCATGGCTGCCTAGTTTATATTTGTAATCACACATAAATGAAGGAAAAGCTAACTTTAGGTTTCTAAGTAGCAAGGCTGTAGATAATACACAAAAGTGTAATTCCCTATGGTGTAAGTATTTGAATAAAATTATCATCAGAGACAGCCAGCTGAATTATGGAGCAAGCTTTATTATTCCCCTTGACATCTGGCTTTACAAGAGTCCTTTTTTCCTCTTTTACTTTTTCATTTTTACTTCTTAATATTTTCTAGTTTTATTGAGATATAATTGACATATAACACTGTATTATCTTACATTATCTTACGATGTTACTCTGAGGCAGTGAATGTGATAGATGTGAATGCCCAGCATCTCCAAACATCAAACTTATAAATCCCAACAGTTACTTCAATAGACTGAGACAAGTTGCCCTCGAATATCTAAGGATTTTAACAGATTCAATGGCAAACATATGTTTGTCTGAATTTCATAGTAGCTTTTTTTAAAATTTGTGTTCATATGACTAGTTCAACCAAGCCCAATGCCTATGAGTTTAATTAAATTCCCATTGGAATCTGGGCTAACAATATTAAGCCATTTTCTACAGAAAGTACACTTGTAAAAGCAAGCCCACTAGGCCAGAGAAAATAGTGGGACTTTGCAGAGACAAATAATAATGATTAATAAATACTAAATTCCTGCAGATGCCTACCACATGTTTTGTATTCTGCTAAATCCTTTGATATAACTTATCTCATCTTTAGAGGAAAGAGTGAGCTCTCACATTTCACATGTTTACAGATGATCAAACTGAAGTTCAAATTGAAAGCATCTATCTGGCTTTGTAGAGATGCTCTTTTCATTTCATAAGTACACATTTCATTATGGGCACTCAATACAAAATTGATGAGAGGGAAATAAATATGTGAAGGAATGGGTGTAGAAATTTACTAGGGTATAACTTATTCAATTTTTACATGTTTCTGGAAGTTTAAAAACTACATGTTAAGACTGCTGTTGAAATAATTTGTATCAAATAATATATACTATCAATTTTATATTTTATATAACATTCATTTCAGTAGTTTTAACTAAACCAACTATAATAACATTTTTAGAAAATGTTTATTCCAATGTTTTAAGAAAAAAATATTAACCTCAAATAAATTAAATATAGTGGCTTAAACATTCCCTGTGTATGCCAAGAAATAACAAAATGTAAATAGAAAAATAAAAGTTTTTTTCCTAAATTCATGCCTTAACTTATCATGAATCATGGTAAACACTTTTTTTTTTTTTAACATTACAAGGTTCTTTTCTAACATAAACAGAAACCATTATGAACATAGCCCCAAATATTTCAGGTTCCATTCAAATTTTTTTTTTTTTTTTTTGGCGGTACGCGGGCCTCTCACTGTGTGGCCTCTCCCGTTGCGGAGCACAGGCTCCGGACGTGCAGGCTCAGCGGCCATGGCTCACAGGCCCAGCCGCTCCGCGGCATGTGGGATCTTCCCGGACGGGGGCACGAACCCGTGTCCTCTGCATCGGCAGGCGGACTCTCAACCACTGTGCCACCAAGGAAGCCCTCCATTCAAATTTTACTAATTATCTATTATGTATGAGTTTTAAAGTATATTTTATTGGAAATAGTTGCATTTAAAGTTATAGTTACAGCAACAAAGTTAAAGTATGTAAGATATATACTTATGGACACGTGTATAGATACTCTGGTATAAGTCAGAAAATACCACTCTTTTTTTAATATACTCTAAAATCTTCACTTATATTTGAGGATAAATCTAATGTGTTAGATTTTACATTACAATAAATATAATTTATTATAATGGATTTTTTTAATCCTTCTTATAAATTTTGTCAATTTTAATCATGAGCTAACCTTCTAATATTGAAGTTGGTTTGAACACTGATTTTTAATTACTTATGAAGAAAAAAACACTTGAAAATTGAAATACACTATACATAACTGTGATCTTGTGGAATGGGAATTATAAATTGATATAATCCTATTATATCATCTTAAATGTTACTTCAGTCATTTGGGTTTGAGAGTATAATTTCACTTGTGGTATGTCCAAATTTATGCAACATGAGCTATCTTTTTACTAACAAAATGCCCAATGCTCTTCAGGACAATTAGTACAAAATTTAGTGACTAAATTAATAAATGTTATAATCTAATATTATGGGCTATAAGTTTTCTTATTTCAAAGAGTCTTAACAAACTGCTGATCTTTATTGTGTGGTTAAGTTTTATGAGCACTTCCTGGCGCAGTTATATGTATGAGTCAGGATATCAGTAGACATATTCAGAGGAGTTTAATAATTTACACTAATAAATTTATCAGTTAAAGTATTATGTATGCTAATATTGTCACTTTTTGTTAAAGGAAGTTTCATCATCTTTATTAATAAACAAATTATAATACATTTCAAGTATTGACAGACATTTGAATTAATAATTTAAAAAATTAATTGTTATCTTATAATTTACGGTCTTAAGGTTAATATAAAACAGTATCCAAAAGAATAAACAGAATTTGTTCTTCCCTCACTTCAGTGTTTACCACTATTTGGTTTTATGCTACAATGTTTATATACCTAAGATGTCTAACTTTTATAAATCCCCTAATCAGCTCATTGTTGAGGAAAAATTTTTAAATTTTTTCTGGTTTTCTTCATATACCCCAAATATCAGTTTTAATCACTGAAGAAGGAGATTTGTTGCAATGGGTTGAACCATTGTTTGGATCAGGTTTTAGAACCCTATATCTTCATCATGAGTAGAGATTTTCCTCACTTACTGAAACACATCAATAGCATATTTAAAACATAAATCTGCCTCTTTATTCATCTGCCCACATTTGAGCTCTACACTGTAAATGATAAAAAAAAAATAAGTAATATAGAGACAATTATTTGGTAATTTTGTTATAAAGATTTGCCTTCAAAAACAATGTGAAATAATAGAGGAAAAAATATAAGATTAAAAAAACAAGACACAGATTTCCTAAAGACCTGAGAGAACAGATGTACAATCAGCATCACTCTGTGAGTATCAATACTCAAGAGGTATAGGCAGTAGGTTTTTCCACCCCCTGTTGCTCTTGTGAGAACCAGTCTCTAAATAAATTCTACAGAGATTTGTCAAGTTAGTAACCCATGCAAAGCACTTTTGGGGAAAATAGGAGAGCTGATAATAGTGGAGGAAGTAATAATACCTAGGTAGCAACTATGATCTCTGCTTAAAAGAATAAATGCATTCAATTAATGAATTGTGCCTATTTGACCTGTGACCTCTTTATGAGTACATACGGATGGGCATAATACTGTTTTAGAGACCTATTGCCAAACTAATGCATAATATTTAGTAGACAATTTGTGTTGCTTGTCATTCAGTGGGTAGGTCATGGCTCTGTTGGGCTCAGTTTAGAGATTAGCTTATTTGTTCATTTGACTGAGGCTTCTCATTTGATTCCTGTCTGCTTCATCTGCTCATTCTCTTGGAGCAGTGGCTATCTGGAGCATACGGTTCTCAAAGTGAAGGGTGAAAAGGCGAGAGTGAAAGCCAAACTGTATGACCCCACTTAACATCTATGTGCTGGTCATGTCTGATAATATCCCATTGGCTAAAACAAGTCACGGGGCCACATCCAAACTCAGTGGAACAGCTGGGTTACTCCTCCTGTAGAGAGGCAGCCACAGCAAAGGTGAGGAACAAATTGTGGATTGTAAGCAAGCAACACAACTCTGCCCTCTTGGTCGCAATTATTGATTTCCCTTCCATTTAAAAAAATATATTTACTTCTTCTCCATATTACCAGAAAACCTTATCCTGTTATGGCAATACTCACTTATGGAACTGTTGTAAGGATGAGTAAGAAAAAATATAAAGCAACTAATACACATCTTCAAACATAGAAGTTGCATTCTATAGTTATTAGTATTAGTCATAATAATGATAGACATAATATTTAATTTAATTTAATGTTAATACAATTAAATACCTTCCTATGTTTTTATCTGAAACATTATCACCATGCTCTATATTAGAGAATATTTTAAATATTTCAGTATTCCAGTAATAAGCTTATTTGTTAATTACAAGGACGGTAACTCCTAAATGAGGGAAAAAAGAGATTGAATCAAATGAGTTAGACAGATGCCTTAAGACTTAGCTTGCAAATGGAATTGATTCCCAAGGAATGCAAAATCCCTGCAAACACAGTAAGTGAAATTTTACAGTAAAATGAATCTTACCCATGTAATATACTCCAAGGAGATAAGACACACACAAAAATATTTCTAGCAAATAAAGATTTACATGTATGAAAGCTCAAAGGTAATCTACTTTGGAAATTAACAAGCAGGCTAGAACTACTGAGAATGAATAAGGAATACATGAAACACAATTAACAACAAACAAACAAAAAATATTACCATATTGCCCGATTTAAACAGTGATGTAATGTTCACATCGTATGCAATAATTGAAAATGCTGTTTGATCCTTCGGTTGTGCCATAACCAGCTAACTTCCAAGTGATGAAAATTGTTTCTGTTTTTCCCCTTTTGCTTTGCTTTTCTACTTTCCAGCTGCCAGATGGATGTGTGCATCGACCTCCACCACATCATCAACATCTCTGCTTAAATTCTAGTGAGCTGTGAGTGTTCCATTACCCATTGCATTCTGCCCCATTTGATCCAGGCACATTTGCCACTTTGATGCCTTCACAGTACAAACAAGGTGCACTAATCCAAGCTTCCCTCTTCTATCCTGTGAGAACCTCTCATCATTGCCGAGGTTTCAAATCTGGTGCATGACATTACCACTTCATTTTGTTCGCTTTGATCAGATCAGTCTGACACTTTGATCCATGCATTGCACTGACTGGACTCATCAAAGCGTTCGCACTTTTGTTTTTGACAGGCAGTGACAGAGATTCCAGCAAGATTAGGGATTTTTCCTTTTCCTGTTTCTGTTGAATTTTCAGTATTAATTATTTGTTATTTAATTCTAGTTCTAGAATATGTTCATTGGTTTTATTGGTGTTGTATTTTCTTAAATGTATGTTTATTTTTAAGTAAGGCTTGCCAACAGCAATTAAATATATCTGGATCAGAGTTGTATATCTCATAATTGTTTAACACACCATGGGTGTTTAATCAATGATTTTAAAATGCCAGTAGCTTAACCGAAACAATCAGTGGTGTGTAAAGCAACTGTACTGATGAACTAGAATATTTTTAGAGCTCCATCTTAGGAAAATATGCTTCATCTAATGACCTTTATCAGAAAATACTTTTTGTCTACTGGATAGAATTAAAAAGACTGACACATGTTTTAAATATACTGCCTGTCCAAGTTAGAATGGTAAACCTCCTTATGATTAGATTAGAAGTTTGGCTTGCTCCGGTTTTCTTGCTTACACTTATTTCTTTCAGACCTGGAAATCTTGATGTATATATTTTCCTGCATAGCTTTTTCATGAGCTGTATCAAATTATATTCATTCAGTGATCTATTCAACTTGTAAAACTATGGAAATATAAGCCCTAGGAGACATGTGAGATCACCAGAGATTCTATTTTTCTTAAATTCCCTAATCCCTAAATACTAGTAACACATATTCCCCAATTCTGAAGGAATTGTGAAGGGAAATTTCTATTCTAATGGATGTGTTTTTAGGACTTCAAGATGAACAGTAAATGATAAAAGTTGGTCCCTTGAAGGAGAGCTATATTGAGCTGTCCTTCAGAGAAAGAGGATATCATCAGTGAATCTGCCACTGATAAGATTATTATTTTCTGTATGTGTTAAAAATGAACGGTTATGTTACTGTTTTTACTGTCTCAGACTCTGAGGATGTGATAAACGAAATGATTAGAAACTGAAGTATTACCCAGAAGCATCACTGTGTATACACTGATGATCTCTTGGGCTTTTTGGACACTGAACAGTAGTCACTAAACTAGTAAGAACTTAGGTTAAGTTTCCATTATAATTCACTAAGTGAAGTATACAGAGCAAAATATACTAACTTAGTTATGGCTCTGTGCCTCTTGGTGGTTAGGCATGGGATCTCACAGGTGGGAGCTACTAACTGACCTTGTGGGAACTTCATGCTTCATGATAGACGACAGACAAGGTCTACTAGTGATAAACCATCCATAGTTTACCAATAAGATCTCTTCTCACCAAACCAAAATATATCAGAGAAGATACTATTTGTCCCTGTCTTTAGTAACTCATGTCCTTAGGTGAGGAACAGGGAGAAGTACGTGTGTTAATGAGGTAGAGAACATCTGGAATATCCAGGATAATCATGAAGTAGTGACTTCAGCAAAATCGACAAGTGCGCCTCGGACATGTTGCCACACTTATCCAATAGGAAGGGGAAGATGAGCTAGGAGAAAAGTGTCTACTGATCTCCTCTCCCTGTCCGAGAGGCAGAGTCTAAGTTTCTTGACAAAGGCAGTCTTAAAAATGAAGTCACATGCATGTTTTGACCTTCTGGCAGCAGTCCCCAACCTTTTTGGCACCAGGGACTGGTTTCGTGGAAGACAGTTTTTCCACGAACGGAGAGTGTGGGCGAGGAGGACGGTTCAGGCGGTACTGCAAGCAATGGGGAGCGGCAGGTGTAGCTTTGCTCACTCGCCGCTCACCTCTTGCTGTGTGGCCGGGTTCCTAACAGGCCACAGACGATACCAGTCTGCGGCCTGGAGGTTGGGGACCCCTGTTTTATTGTATTGTGTTGTATTGTATTATTTTTTTATTTTTAATTTATTTTTTAACCTCACACCAGTCAGAATGGCCATCATCAAAAAACCTACAAACAATAAATGCTGGAGAGGGTGTGGAGAAAAGGGAACCCTCCTACACTGTTGGTG
Organism: Grampus griseus; assembly: GCF_964374135.1. Lineage (NCBI taxonomy): Eukaryota > Metazoa > Chordata > Mammalia > Artiodactyla > Delphinidae > Grampus > Grampus griseus. The sequence continues at coordinate 134,038,188 of NC_138997.1, read as the reverse complement.
GGAATGTAAATTGGTACAGCCATTATGGAGAGCAGTATGGAGGTTCCTTAAAAAACTAAAAATAGAACTACCATATGACCCAGCAATCCCACTACTGGGCATATAGCCTGAGAAAACCATAATTCAAAAAGAGTCATGTACCACAATGTTCGTTGCATCTCTATTTACAATAGCCGGGACCCCTGTTTTAGAGTATTGGCCACTAAGAATAAGTAAAAGACTAAATTTCTCAAGGATGATATTTCTCCCTACTATAATTGTATTTTGGCATTTCTTCCTTCCTATAACTCTGGTAGGACTGGTAGTTAAGTGGTTACAACTTTATACAGAGTTACTTGACCCAAGTCAGCCCTTGGGTACAGTGATTGGTTTGTTGGGCACATTCCCAGGCAGGCTCAGATTTCCATTTGGGAGAATAAAATGAATGGCAAGAGGGCCTCTACTTTTCTTTGATTAGGGGATATAAAAACTGTGCAACCCCTGTGTATGTGTGTGTGTGTGTGTGTGTGTGTGTGTGTGTTGGGCGGGGGCATCTACAGGGAACCTGCTGGAGAATCAAACTTACATGTTACAAAACAGAGCTAAAAGATGGCAGAATGTGAGAGCAATAGGTGGATAATGGGTGACATCAACTAAGCTGGACCCTGCTGTATCTCAAACCAGCCTAAACCCATAGTTTTGATTATATAAGCCCATTCTCTTACTGTTTGCCTTTAAGATCATTTGTTTTGAGTTTGATTCACCTGCAACTGAAAACTTTCGTTTAGTAAGCTCTAAATTTAGTGGGATCTTTGTTTGAGCTCATTTGCAATATTTTAGTTTTGTGCAATACTTTCAACATGATATAATATTCTTAAGAGAAAAAGAGATTGTCAGGTTGTTTTTCAAAGTGGTAGAACAAACAGGGGACATATAACAAACATGCAAAGTAGAAGTGTTAGAATTGGAGCTACAGTAAAATTGAATTAATATACTGTTTAATAATGTCCTTAAAAGTAAAGGTCATTTTTTCTTCCGTATATCTAGAGAATCAAAGATTAAAAATAAAATTCACTTCTGTATAATAGACTGAAAGTTGCTAGTTATGAAGTTCTAAAGATAAATTACTATTAGCCTTGCCATCTGCTTCTTAGAAAACTATACTTTAATCATCTCAAGGTGTTATTTTCTTATTTTTTATAACAATCAATATAAGCTACTTTGATTCAAAAGAAACATTTATTTTTAAAATCTGGAAATTATCAAAAGGATGCAAGTAAGATAATGAAAAGCATACAAATGCCACCACCTAGAAACTGTGTGATCTAAATGGCTTAAGTTTTCATTCTTTGAACACATGAATACAATTCTGCTCTTTGTACAGATTACAGTTATTTTCTGTAGAGAAAATGTTACCTGTCTATAATAGGTAATAATGTAATATGTAGAAAACATCACATCAAATAATTAGATAGTATTTAAACATACAGTCTTTCAACTAGACAATCGAAAATAGTGTTTCCTTGCTACTGTAATTTGCATTTCTTTTTTTTTTTTTTTGCGGTACACGGGCCTCTCACAGTTGTGGCCTCTTCCGCTGCGGAGCACAGGCTCCGGACGCGCAGGCTCAGCGGCCATGGCTCATGGGGCCAGCTGCTCCGCGGCATGTGGGACCGTCCCAGACCGGGGCACGAACCCACATCCCCTCCATCGGCAGGCGGACTCTCAACCACTGCACCACCAGGGAAGCCCTGCATTTCTTTAATTAGTAGGGAATTTAACAATTCCTCATATGTTGCTGGTCTTTTCTGGTTATTTTTAAGTTTATTTTTTTCAATTGTTCTGTCAGTGGTTTTCTTAATTTCCTAAGTGAATATTTTAAATGGGAGATATTAAACTATCTATACTCACTGATATAACTCATATATGAGTCTTTTTTTTAACATCTTTACTGGAGTATAATTGCTTTAAAATGGTGTGTTGGTTTCTGCTTCATGTATGAGTCTTGTGAAACGTATTTAAAATTTTATTTTTACACATTTTCTCTTTTTACTCCTTTGGTGTAAGGATCATAATATGCTTTGCTCTTTTCTTTTCCAGTGTTTTGAAAATTATTTAACCTATTTAAATTTTTATCAGTGATTAAAAATTTGAAAAATTTCCTTTAACTGTGCTTTGTAATTTTTAAATTAAGATAAAATATGTATCATTTAATTGGTGCCAATATTACATGAATATGTTAGTAATACTTTATCATTGGTGATATCATTTTCTGCTCCTGTTTAGTATGTCTCTATCATTATTACTATAATGTGGATTTTTCATTCACATTAATTCAGTCAGTGGTATTTATTGACATTTACATTCAGATTTCTAACCAGATGAAAAATATTTTTCTAGATTTAGTTTTCTTTTTAATTGCTTTTATACAGTGATTTCTTTTGCATTCTTAAGGTACTAAGTTTGATTTTTCCCTCAAGTAGATTGAAAAATATTCAGTTAACAAAAGTTTTTAGAAGTCACTTGAATTGTGTTTTCTTGAAATCTTGAATATCTAAGACGACTTTATTTTAAATGACAAGTGTTTGTGAATGACAACTTGACAAGTCAGAGTATTCTTAAGTCACAAAATTTTCCCCAAACATACTTTGTAGATATTGCTTCACATTTCTCATTTATTTGTGAAGACACTTGTGAGGCCATTTTGATATTTATTCTTATTAAAATGTGGTTTGTTTCTTCCCTTATTTTTATTTCTTATAAATGAAAATATTTGACAGGATATGTCTGAGTTTCATTATCTTTCTCAGTTTTCCTTCCCTTAGATTATTCTGAATTTTTCCATTTGCATCCAGAATCTCCTTTTCAATTCAGATATACTGTTTTCCATCAATATCCAATGCCAGAACATAGTCGAACACATAGCAGGGAAAATAACACAACATTCCTGGCTTTTGGTACGTGCTCAATATATATGCATCAAATAAGTAAAAAAAAAAAAAAAGTGAGGGATATTTACAAGTAAAGAACTGGAAATGAGGGAATGAAAAAAGATAAGATCATATTTGCAGTGAATCTTTAAATCAAAGTGGTCACGATTCCATTAACTTAAGAATCATTGAAAAAGACAGTTTAGAAAAGAAAAATTCACCATCTATTAATTACAAAATGGCTGTTAGAAATTACTATTAAAAGTGGAGTCACGAACATAAACCTGCTCTCAGGATTCAGATAGGAAAAGTGGTGTTGGCTGTCATAGAGGACAAGAATTGTCAATCTGTACTCTGCCAATTTGAAAACAAAAATAAACTAACAAATAACAACAACGAAGTCTGGATCAGATTTGCTTTCTTTAGAGACACGGGATTTATACAAATTATAATAGCTAACGTTTACTGGCATACTGTCTTTGTGCTAGGTGTTTTACTAAATGTTTTCCATATATTAACTCATGTTATATTGCATCTTTATCATCATAAACTTTTCCTATATGATCTATTTACAATATTATCTCATTCTTTCATCCTTTCTCACTCTATTTCCTTTTCCTTTGTTTTACTGTTTGATAAACACTCTGTCTTCTTACCTTTTGAAGCTTCTAGTTTTCTGAAGATTTTATGGCTGATATAGTGGATACATTTCAAAGTTACATTCTTCCTTCTTCTACTGAAACATGAAAATGAGGTTTCCCTACTCTTCAAATTATTTCAAAAGACTTATTTGAGGACTTTAGAATAGTGTGAGTTCTGGAGGCTGACTTGCAGGCTTAGAATCCTGTCTCTTATTTTGTACCTGTGTGGCCTTTGACAATTTACGGACTTCTCTGTGCTTTAACTTTCTCATTTATCAATCAGTACCTTCTTCATGATATCATAAAGAAGAATACAGTAGAGATACACTATGACAATTCTACTCCCCATTACTTCCATACCAATTATTCTGAACCGTCTTGTCTCTGATTGCATGTTGAAAACCAATAGATTGGTGACAGGAACAAGCAAATGCTGTTTCCTCAACACTGATCCTTATGAGGTGTTCAGAAAAATGCCCAGTCCAGAGCCAAGTTGTTATTTTATAAAGTTAGACTTGACAATTTTACATGGTGAAGCATTTAAAATTTTTCTTGATTCTGATACATTTGCCTCATTGTTATAGACATTTCCTATCAAACTACAGTATTAGATTATCCCTGTAACATTGGGCTCATGGTAATAAGTATGTCTGCCATTTCCTCATATTTTTATGTAAATAAATAGCTAAGAATTTGGGATAGACTCAATATTAAACACCAGACATCAACCTTACATTTTTTTTCATATATTTAAGGAAAACATTATAGACTTCTTTAGCAGTTTGTCAATAAAATAAGTTATTCCTATTATGTACATTTCATTTTCTGATCTTTTAGCAAAGACCTGCCAATCTCATCCCCACAATGGTTTGGTGCATTTTCAGGTACCATTTATAATTCGTACCTTTTTGTAATTGTTTTGCGGAACACGGAAACATTAGAACTTGTTTGCACTCGTGATTACATATATATATATAAACACACACACACACACACACACACACACACACACATATCAATTGGCTGCTTTGTTGTTTTCACCATGTGAATGAAGAATAGTAAGAAAAAGAGGACACATTTATGGAGTTAAAATCATGAATCTTTTTTAACACGATGCTCCAACCAATTGAACACAGTCAGATCGAAACATTTGGAATTAGCCATAGTGTGTAAAGATTTGGATAAGGCACTTAAAAATAATAAATGGTTTGTTAGGTTCTCAGAAGAGATGCAGCCACTTCTCATCTTAATCTTGACGTGGATGTACATTTGTCTTATTTGTTTGTTTGTTTTTATTTTAAAACCTGTAAAAGCATTATAATGTAATTAAATACCTCAAATAATTTGAGAAAACAATAAGCGATTACCTATTACTCTACTATGTATCACTCAGAAGCATATTTGCATAACCACTTTTCTTAATTTACCTATGATCTTGCATTGAACTTAGAAACGTGAATAAATGCCACCCACATGAAGAACTATTTTAAAGAAAATAGTTGATGTATATATTTGAAAGTCTGTCTAAATGTTTATAACTAACTTCAAAATACTGTTTTTCAGCTGAAAAGTGAGAGAAATAATTGTAGACATTGCTATGAATGAATTCACATGGAGTAAACTGATTTAAATGAATTCATTTAAAATTCCTTGTGTGTTTGTTTTTACACAGACTCTTTTACTAATAATTTGGGCAAAAATATTTTAGACAAATCAGTTGGCTTTTAAATGTTACTAAATAATTACAATTATTGCTTCCATAATTCCTGAGTTAGCATTCTGATTACACTAGAGCAGTTTCTAGATCTCAACTTTATGCACACACAGAGTTTAGTTGGTGACAGAACATTTTGGCATGGCTTTCAGAGGGGTAAGTTGAAAACCCAAAGAAACTGCATTTTTCTTCTCTTTCTGATTCTGTATTTCTTGCATTTGTGATATTAACATGATGTGAATACCTGTATTTTCCTTTTTAACAAAGAATAAATCTAGATCCCTCTGGATCCTGTAAAGAATAGAGAATAATCTTCTTTGAAGTAATGAGTTCACAAAAAAACTTCAAAAATAGTTTAAAAAATACTATGTGACATATCTCATAAGGTGAAGAATGCCTTCAATAAAATCTCAGTTTGGCATTTCTGTTTCATCAGAGATGGTGAAGATGTTACTCATTTCAAAAGCAACGATTTGAAAGTAGATGTTTTTGCTAGAAAATACTTTTCTGGAGCCTGACAACAGATGATTTTGAATAAAAATGAGGTAAATACTTTCAAAACCTCATAAAGTTAAAAACTCACTTAAAAGTTTGTAAAAGTTCTTATTGTGAAATGTATATACTAAAATATATGCATATAGTTTAAAGAATAATAATAACATATATATCCTTCTATACATTATTAGACTAAGAGACAAAATATTATCAGCATTTTAAGAACTTCAAGTGTGCCCCTCAATGCAGACCTTTTTCTTAACCCCTGAAATTTGTGTTCTCTTGTTTTTACTAATAAGTCTTAACTATTTGTGTCCACAGGTATACATTACGTAGTTTTTCCTGTTTTTGGACTTTACTGGAGGAATTCATCTGTGATTCAATTACATGATTAGGATATTCATCCAAGTGGATGTATCTCACAGAATTCCTTTTGATTAGAGTGGAATATTCCATTGTGTGCATATAATGATTTTAGCCACACTAGTGTTAGGAATCATATAGGCTGATTCCTATACTTTGGTATGAAGAAGAATGCTCTGAGGAATATTCTACTGTTTGTTTCCTAGTGCTATGGAATGCAATTGCTGTCTTGATTTGTCAACTTTAGTAGTAATGTAATTTATTTTCGAAGTTAATTTTGCTAGTTTATACTATCACAGTTTGGCATTCGTATTACTTCACGTCATCTACAACCCAAAATATTGTCTGACTTTTAATTTTTGTAAATCTGGTTGGTGTGAAATGACATACTGTTGTGAGTTTAATTTACATTTTCCTGAAAAACAGTGAGGTAAGTGGTATTGCACATTATGTGCCATTTGTATGTCTTCCTTTACTAAGTGCCTATTTGTATATTTTTGCCAATTTTCCTTCTGATTTTCCTTTTTATTATTGAATTGAATCTGTATATGATCCATACATACTTTTAGCTAATTATGTGTTTGGTATATTTCTCTAGTCTGTGACTTCAAGCATTTCACTCACTTTTTGGTAATTTTTATAAACGAATATTTTTAAATTCAATGTAGTTGAATAAACCGATCTTTTGCAGTTAGAAAATAATCACACTTTTATTTCTTCTTTCCAATCATCTACTAATTTTATTACTTTTAATTTCTTTTACTTTGCTGGCTAAATCCTCAAGTAAAATGTTGACTAGCTAATTGACATATATGTTTTGTTTCTGATCTTAAATACTTTAACATTCTTAAAATAAATACTTTTACCATTCAATATAATGCTTGCTGTAAGATTTTTGTAAATTCCTCTGTTAATTTAATAATGTTGATTAGCAGTTTATCATGTTATCTACAGCAGCTGTTGAATTTTATTAGATACTTCTATGTCATAGTGATCATTTTTTTCATTTTGAATTGCTTTTTTTATGGTAAATCATGTTGTTCAGTTCTCTAATGTAAAACACATTACTGTGATTATGCTGCAGTATTTTTCTGCACAATTTCTCTTATTCACTATTATATTTAGCACTGTTGCATCTATGTGCTGTTATATTTAGCACATTTGAGATTTCCTGCAATTTTCTTTCTTGTACTTTTATGGTTTTTTTAAAATAAGTTTATTTATTTATTTTTGGCTGCATTGGGTCTTCGTTGCTGCGTGCGGGCTTTCTCTAGTTGCGGCAAGCAGGGGCTACTCTTTGTTGCGGTGTGCAGGCTTCTCATTGCGGTGGCTTCTCTTGTTGCAGAGCACGGGCTCTGGGTGCACGGGCTTCAGTAGTTGTGGCTCACGGGCTCTAGAGCGCAGGCTCAGTAGTTGTGGTGCACGGGCTTAGTTGCTCCGCAGCCTGTGGGATCTTCCTGGACCAGGGATCAAACCCGTGTCCCCTGCACTGGCAGGTGGATTCTTAACCACTGTGCCACCAGGGAAGTCCTATGTTTGTATTTTTTTACCTGTTGCTGTGTAATGAATTACCACCAAATTTAGTTACCTAAAACAAACAGTATTATGTTACAGTTTCTGAGACTTAGAAAACTGGGTGCAGTTTAGTTGGGGGACTCTTGCACAAGGGTTTATCTGAGGCTTGATGGGGGGGATAATCCTCTAACCTCATTCGTGTGGGTTTGGCAAGATTCAATTTCTCAGTGTCTGTTGGACTGAGGTCCTCAGTCTTCCATTGACTGTTGATTAACTCCTCCAATTCCTTGCCAATGTAGCCTTTCTGTATAGCATATCTCACAACATGTCAGCTGGCTTTCCCACAGAGCCAGCAAACAAGAGAGCAAGAGAGGGAGAGCAGACGGAAACTTTTGTATAACCTAATCTCAGAAACGAGCTCTCCCATCGGCACTAAACTCTATCCTTTAATTGTCCATTAAAGCGTGTCCTTTAATCACCGTAGCTTGGGGGTGATGTGGATCATGGAGAGTCTGTGGTACGTCCAATGACTGAACCCATTGATCTGTAGCTTGGGCTGCAAATCTGGGCCTGCTTTTGGATGCAGTATACATAGGAAACCCCAACAGGAAACAAATGAAGTCTTGTAGGGCTTGGACAACGTGGCCATTTGGTCCTCAACTGCACTCAGGACCAAGTGAAGCCTTTTGGATGGGGCAGGAGGCTCAATGTGATCTACCTGCCAAGAATATCCTGGTGCATGGTCTCGTGGCATCTACCTCTGGGCAGTGTATTTAGCCTGGCCGGGGTCTGGCAGCCAGGATAGCTACTCCATGCTGTTTCTGAGGACAGTGGCAGTCCACGTGTGCAAGCCCAGTCTAAGATGCTATCTGAATTTCCATGGGCTGTCCTCTCATGAATCCGTCTGTTCGCATATCTGTTTGTTCTGGGGTGGAGAACAACACTTCAGTCCCTGAATTTATTTGGCGAGCGTGATCTGCTCACTGCTTATGTTTTTCCTTGTCAGCTTGGGGGCCCCTCTGGTGAGCATTTGTATGGGGAACAAAAACCTTACAAGGAGCCAAACTGATTTTTACTCAAATACCTCATCTCCACGGGGCGGGGGGGGGGGGGCTTCTATTATATGTCAGTCAGATGCTTGCCAGTGGCTCCAGTAAAATGCAGCCTGTGGACTATAGGCAGTGAGTCAGGTAGGTTCGCAGTCTTCCACACGCCCCTTTATAATGGTTCTAACTGTAGCGCTTACGTTAGGGCTGGGACAAAGAGGACACAGAGAGTACATCCATACCAATAATATATTTAGATATAGGGACCTTGACAATTATTTGTAGCATCCAGAAGAGCCCACCCATAGTCAGTCTTGGTAAAGGTCCCAGTGGTGGTGGCCTCAGACCCAGAGACCATTATCTGTTTTTCCCTCCTTTTGGTGCCAGGGAAAGCAGTCACCTGTGGCCTGGTATCTAAGAGGCCCAAGAAGTGCAATTTTCTTTTCATTACTTTTCCATTTTTAAGGTCATCTGACAGGATTTGGCTACAACTTTTTGGGGGCAGGAGAGTGGAAGGGAGAGTGAAGTAGAACAGCCCTGTTGGGTGCACGGCTGTTTCTTAGCTGGGACTCCCATTGAACAGTGTAGGGCAGGCTGGTTAGAGCAGAGACAGGCCTCCAGAGAAATCTAACTAAAGCTCTAAGGTCTCTTCAGGATGCTAAGCAAAGTAAACCAAAAGGCTGTATACACTCTTTTTTTGTTTTTCTCCTGATGTTTCAACATCTTGCTAAACTGCAAGGTATTTATCAGCTGCAGCGACAGCTACTGCTTAGAGTTGCTCAGCGTGTAAGAGCCCCTCTGACTGTCTCTGACCACATTGGTGGAGGGGTCTAAGCAGTGGTTAGGAAACTGCTTCACTTGTTTTTGCTGAACCCCTATGTGGGATCTCTAATTAGACCTAACTGGACAAGCTCAGCTGGAGAGTCGGGGGCTAATGAGAAAGACCAGTGGTCCCCCTCAGAACTGAAAAGCTTATAAAAACAATCCTCTAGCATCCTCCAAGAATGCCCCCATGGCTTCTGCTAGCAATCCCCAAGACCCACTGGTATGGCTGGTGGAGTGTCCCATAGTCTCTGCTAGCACTTCCCAAGGCCTCTTCATTAAGTGCCCCCTGGAACCCTCAGATTCTTGCAGATGATTTGCTAGCACCCTTCTAGCATGCTCCATGGACTCCACTAACAACTCCCAAAGGTGATATCCCAAAGGGATATTCAGGCTTTAGCTCTTTCCAAATGGCATTGTGTTTAATCAGCTTCCCTGCTCACAGCACCAATTTGTCAGAAACCCAGCTGAGTTGGAGAGAGTGTGCTGAGCTGCCAGATGTTGGAGCAGTCAATTAAATCAATGGCAAAAATGGAAGAAAGAGGAGACTTCTGTTAAGTAGCTTGAAAGTTACCACTTCAACCTAAGGACAAGTAAAGATCTTAACAAACTGAAAAAGCAACAACTCTTAGCTACATAGGAGAAATGAGGTCACAGGCAAACAGTTACTCACAAAATTAGAGACATCAACGGGAGAGTACAGAGAATCACAATTTACCTGAGCAGAAATCCAAGAACTAAAACCTCTGAGGGAACCAATAACAAAGTAAGAATACCTGAACTGTAATTGATGAATTTCTGGAGGCTTAATGCGAACCAGCTCAAGAATTAAAAATTTCAGGAGAGCCGAGTCTTAGTGGATCCCCACACCTTTCTTTGTGACTTTGACATTCAGTAGCCCTACTATGGGCTTCTCACTATGAAGACTGAAGAAAAGTCCCCTCCTGATTCCAGCAGGAGACAGGGAAAAGCAGCCATTTTGAAATAACAACATTCTGTTCATAACAAGTTCTGCCCTCCAAAATCTGTGTTACCGGAACTCACTGACCTTGGGGAAGGGAAATACCCAACTCCAGCCCCATCTAGACTTTCATCTAAAAGGAGGAAAATATCTAAATTGAGCCACATTAGCCATCCTCCCCACCTAGGGAGGAGGGGGAGATAAAACAGAAAAGCATGTGTGAAATTCACAGTCCAGAGGCACAGGCTCACAAAAAGGCTGAGACCTAATTCAGGGCTATGGAATGCCCCCCTTCCACTACATCTTAACACCATATTACAAAAGGCCTATTCAGAATAATTCTTGTAGGTCACATTCAACTATCAATTAAAAAGTTACAAGACATAGTACAAGGCAAAAAGTATGAAGAGATAGAGCAAGGAGGAGAGCCAGACTCAGCTAGGGCAGGAATTTTGACACTATCGGACCAGGAATTTAAAATGTTCATTAAGTCAGAATTAAAAAGCAAGCTATGATTCATGTGCTACGGACTCTAATGGGTAAATGAGACATTGTGCAAGAACGAATGGACAAGAGAAATAAGAAATTCTTCCAAAAATCACACAAGAAGAAATATATAATGTGAATAGGCCTATATCTGCTTAAAAACTTGAATTAATAACATTTCAAAACAGAAAGTCCCAAACCTAAGAGGGTTCAGCGGTAAAATCTACCAAGCAGAGGAAATGCCCCATATTTCATTGCATTGCTCTAACACCAAAACAAAATAAAGGCATTAAAAGAAAAGAAAACTATAGTCCAGTCTCTTTCACAAATATAGATGCAAAATTCCTCAACAGAGTATTAGCTAATAGAACTAAACAAAGTTTAAGAAGAATTATACATCACGACCAAAGGAGATTTATCCCAGGTATGTGAGGCTGGTTTAGCATTCAAAAATCAACTAATGTGGACTTCCCTGGTGGCTCAGTGGTTAAGAATCCACCTGCCAATGCAGGGGACACGGGTTCAATCCCTGGTCCAGGAAGATCCCACATGCCCATGGAGGCTTAGTGGAGCAATTAATCCTGTGTGCCACAACTACTGAAGCCCATGCACCGCAACTACTGAAGCCCATGTGCTCTAGGGCCCAGGTACTGCAACTACTGAGCCCACATGTTGCAACTACTGAAGCCCGTGCGCCTAGAGCCCATGCTCCGCAACAAAAGAAGCCACCGCCGCAAGAAGCCTGCGCACCTCAACGAAGAGTAGCCCCTGCTCGCCACAACTAGAGGAAAGCCCACGCACAGCAGCAAAGACCCAATGCATACAAAACAAAACAAAACAAAACAACTAATGTAATCCATCAAATCAGAAAGCTAACAAAGAAAATCACATGATCCTATCAATAGATGCAGCAAAACATTTGACAAAATCCAGCACCCACTCATGGCAAAAACTCTCAATAACTAGGAATAGAGGGAAACTTCCTGAACTTGATAAATAATATGTACAGAAACCCTACAGCTAACAGCATACTTACCACTGAGAAATTTGAATCTATCCTGTAAGTTCAGGAACAAGGCAAGGATGTTGTCTCTCAACACTCTTTTCAGCATTGTACTGGAAGTCCTAGATAACCTACTAACAAAAGAAAAGGAGGTAGAAAGTATAGAAATCGAGTGCTATAAAACTAGACTATGGCCATCAGAAAATTTCAAAACAGGGGTAAAATCCAAAGTCAGAGAAGATATAGGTCACAAATATAATCAACAAAGTAATAGTTAACCAAAGAATATGTATAAGGAAGAAAAATAGGAAACCCAGTGAAAAAAATAGGCAGAACATTTGAATAAGTATTTTGCAATCCAAATGGAAAATAAATATATGAAATGATGATTGACTTTACTGATAACAAGTGGAGAGGAAATTTAAAACTCAGTTAGGACCATCACACAACAAAACAGGCAAAAAATGTAAAAAACAAAACAAAACAAAAAACTCTACAAAATGTTGGTGAAGTTAAGGGGCAATGATAACTTTCATACTCTAGTGGGAGTTGTGTAAATTGGTAGGATCACATTGGAAAGATTTTGGCATTGTTTATGTAAGTTAAAAATGCAGAAACATTTAACCAGCCATTCTACACCTAGGTACATAAGCTAGAGAAAATTTTACATGTACGACCTCCAGAAGATGTGTGTATGAATATATGCATGAACTATCATACAACAATCCATAAGAATGAACCAAAGCTACACACACACAAAGAAATGATGAATCTCACAACAGACATAATTTTGAGAAAAACAAAAAGCAAGTCATAAAAGATCAGAAACAGCCTAAACTATATCATTTAGGGTTGCATATATAAGTATTAGTACTTTTTTTTTTTTAATGCCAACATAGTAGATTGCCTTTAACAGGGGAGAGAAAGAGATTTGATTTATATAGGTGGGGAATTTCGGGAGTTTCAAATGTGAATTTGATGGTCTATGTTTTGCTTTATGGACATGTATGTTTTATGTATTCTACTCTATGTATATAAAAAGACATCCTTCCATGTTTTCTCATTTCCTACTCTATAGGATAAGGCATACACCCCTGAACTTGTCAGATGAGACCCTTCAAAATCTGACCTTAGGTTACCTTTCAAATCTCATTTCTTAGCTTCTTTATCTCTACACTCCTGTGGAGCTAAGTTATGTACTTTCAAGCCATTACTCTACTCACTGTTAACACATTACATAATCCCATAACTTTCCCACTCTGTGGCTTTGATTTTGATGTTTATTCTGACTACCATTCCTCTCTTTAGTTTTTTATTAAATGAACCCAATCTTCATGGTAAAATTCAAATATATACTTTGTTTTTTTTTTTTCATTTTCTCTGAAAGTATAAATCAAAATTAATTTTTCTTTTCTCTCTGTTTCCATGGGATTTTATACATTGTTCTGTGATAGTATTTACTGCACTATATTTAATTATCTGTTTATATGTGTATATTCAAGGACAAGACATTATTGAAATTGTATTCGTATTGCAGTGTTGTTTGTTGCTGTAACTGAATCATACTGAAGTCTAGTATTACCTTTTAGATCGATCGACCTTGGAATTGTTACCTTCCTGTTGAAATATAAGCATTTGTGTGTCCTGATACAAATTTGAAAGCTCACGGATAGTATCTGAGTTGTAGCTTCTATTGTGTGTGGTCGCTGGCAGGTGTTTCTGTGTATTTGTGTGTAGTGTGTGGGCTTAAATGCAGTAAGTTTGTGTGTGTGTGTTTTGCTGTGTATGTTCTTTTTGTTTTGTTTTGTTTTTTGTTTTTTTTTTTTTTGGTTTTGGTTTTGGTTTTTGCGGTACGCGGGCCTCTCACTGTTGTGGCCTCTCCCGTTGCCGAGCACAGGCTCCGTACGCCCAGGCTCAGTAGCCATGGCTCATGGGCCCAGCCGCTCCGCGGCATGTGAGAACTTCCGGGACCGGGGCACGAATCCGTGTCCCCTGCATCGGCAGTGGACTCTCAACCACTGCGCCACCAGGGAAGCCCTGTATGTTCTTTTGAGTGTGGCTAGTGAAAAGAAACTGTAGATAAAATTCCATTTCCTCAAGGTAGAACTTTAATAAACCTAGCCTATGTTTTGCATCAATCTTTTGGTTTTGCTGCTCATTGTAATCATCGTAAATTTTTTGTTGTACATAATGTTGACACTGGGGATTACATTTTCTTTTTTCCACCTTTGAGAAGAGGAATTAAAAGAAAAATGAGGACTTTAATAACATTTTATTCCTTATTATGTTAATGGAACTAAAAACTTGTGGCTAGCCCTGTGAAAATTTTACTTGTCTAAGATTATGTGAGAAATACGTAAAAAAATAAATTATTGAAAGTAAAATAGGTGCTATTTTGTATTAATTATTGTATCTCTCCTAGCAGAGGAAATTATCACATTCAGGACAAATAATGTATAATAACAAAATTCCTATTAATTGACTATATTTTTCCATTTAATCATCACATAGATATTTGCATCTATATCACTTTAAATCTGAATATTTAAGAAAGTATTTGTTGAAATATTTTGTACTTTTCCCTAGAGGGGAAAGCCAAATGTATTTTTTACAATTACATTGGTCTTCCTCTAGTTTTAACTTTCTGTTCCATATCCATATACAAAATCAACATTGCTATGAGTTTATAAACTCATACAATTGTGGGAGACTAAGTAAAATTTTACATCAAGTTGCGCGATATTATTATTTTTGTCTTCTATTTCCTAGGGTAACTGTGGTAACCATACATGTTTTTCACCATTGATCAAGAAACAAATCCCATCCTCCCCAATCTGCTGAAACAGATTTTTCTGTAGAAAGGATTTCCAGATCTGAATTGCACTGTTCAAACCATTGTCAGTGTTCAACTAATAGCTAGTTCCATTTCTGGGGCTACATTTAAGTATTCATTCTTGATTCAAGTTGTCTTGTTCCAAACAGAAGAAGTGAATTTTTAGATGTCCTAGCTAATTTTCAAGTCAAACTATCATAGTCTACTGCCCAATTCTTCCAGAATTGACCTTTCAGTCCCTAGTACCTTCATTCTGAATATAACTTAGCAACTATAAAACTTGTTTGCTATTGTTCCTTCATATGTCCTTCATACTCAAGGTGACTATGAGTTCCCTTGAAATAAGTGACCATGTCTTATTTCTGCAATATTTATCTTGCTATCTGTGAAAAGTGTTCAATTAAAAATAAATTAATGCATGAATTAATATTATGATAAAATAAGATGATTATAACCAGAAATATCAATGAGAGCTGAAGACCGAGACTCTTTTTTTTAGGACTCTGTCAGCTCACTTTATCAATAATATGTTCATCTGTATCTAACGTTTCACAACGACTATAGCAATAAGCAGGTCGTAAATACTGTTGAAAAGAGGACATGGTTTAATTTTAATTAGGAAAAGTCAAATAGGTTATCTGAACAATCACCTAACATAAAATAACCTTCTCTGAATTATGTATGGCAAATATATTCTTTGTATTATAACTCCTCTGTAACATACTCATTAGTGGATAAAACTTTTGTTATCTTATTTTTATTTCATATAGTTAATAATCATAAAATATTATAAATAGCCCCCTTTTTGCCATGTTCTGAAGTTGAAATTTTAGCAGCAAATGGAAAATGAATTTTTATGTAGATTTCTGAAGCTTTATTTGCTGAATAATACTTGTATTAGTTAACAGGAGCAGCCATAACAAAATGGCACAGACTGTGTGACTTACAGGACAGAAATTTATTTTCCCACAGCTCTGAAAAATAGAAGTCCAGGATTAAGGTGTTTTCATGTTTGTTTTCCTCTGAGGCCTCTGTCCTTGGCTTAGAGGTGGCCACCATCTTCCTGTGTCCTCACATGTTCTCTTCTCTCTGTGTGCTACATCCCAGGTGGCCCTCTGTATGGCCAGATTGGATTAAGTCCCACCCTAAAGGCTTCATTTTCACTTTATTAATTCTTTAAGGCCTTATCTCTAAATATAGTCACATTCTAAGGCATTGGGGTAAGGGTTTCAATATATGAGTAAAGGGGAATGGAGTTCAGAATTCAGTCCATAACAGTGCTTAAATATGTAAATATTAAAAATTGAGGAAAATAGGTATAGTTACCTCTAAATTAGATTTTGATGCAAGATTCTAAATGTAAATATAAATATTCTCTTAAAATTATTCTAAAATTTATTTTGGCCCTAAATATATATGCAATTAAAAATGTTTATGAATTTACAAATGATTATTTATAAATTGAATGTTACCTTAAAATACAAAATTAAAAATCTACATTTATTGTTAATCCTTTATCACCTTTTTCCAGTAATTAACAAGGCAGAGAAAAGAAGAAGATTAATTGTTGTACAGCATCTTTTATGTCTGCTTTTAAAGTGTAAGTCGTATTTTAAAGTATCTTTAAAAATAATATATCATATTGAAAATGGTGTATTTCTAATATTACCAAAATAATTTCTACTGTCTCTTTAAGATACATGAAATAGAAAAAAAAAAAAAACCAAACAACTTCTTTCAATAATAGAGATTACATCTGGCAGTAAATTTATTGCTAAAATTTAGAAGAAATTTTGACTAATTTCAGCTATACAGGTTAGATTTGAATATACAGTTTATGGCTGCCAGAAAATGACAAGAAAATACAGTCTTAAAGTTAATAGAAATTGTACCCCTGCTTCTTGATTCAAAAACTCCTCTCTCCCTCTTTCTCTCTCTCTCCTCTTCTGCATATAGTAAGAGATAAGCTCCTAGTATCAGCAGTTCTCACTCTGGGGTTAGAAAGTGCGGTGCTGGACTACCAGAATCTCTAAGGGAGAAAGGGAAAATATAGTGTCAAAATTTATTCAATATTATAATAGAATTCTAAATAATACAAATTTCAGAAAGTATCAGTGGACAAAATCTTTGTGATAGATAGGAATATGCAAAAGGTAGGCTTTTCACTGGCAAATAAATTTTAAAAAGTTAACTTATGAAATGTTGCCATAATTCTGTAGTCGAAGATTATTCGGCACTCATCTCACACCGCTTCACAAACTTCACTCACTGATTTTACTGTAGCTTGATCCTCCAACTCCTTTCCTATCATGTTGCTTGTTTTTGAACCTACACTTGTCTCACATTTAAAGCAAAGTTCCACTTAGCCTTTTTTCCTTTTTCCTTTATTTATAACAAAACTCCTCTATGTCTTCTATTCTTAAATTCTTTATCATATCCAGACCCCATCATTCCTATACAGAGCCTTAGTTGCCATTCTAGAACTAAAAGCGAAATTAAAAAATAGAGAAAAAATATTTTTTCTCAAGAATCCTTTTGGATGTGAAAACAAACTGTTTAACATAGGAAGGCAGAATATGGCAAAATCACCAATTTTAATGCTGTGACTTACAGTGCAGGGGAGAGTGACATTATAAAAGTTTCTGCCTCTTATGAAATTGTGTCAGAAACATTTTAGACTCATGATATTGTATTTTCATATGTGTGTAAAAAGGATTTTTACAATAATTGACGTTATAGCTTGATAGAGCGTGATGTTGAGAATAATTCTCACCAGAAACCATATGGGCAATAAGTGACATTACATTGTTGAATTTACCACAGTCCAATCCTGGTCTTCAATTTTGTCTGTATTGCAGTAATAAAATGTACAAATAAAAGTCATAAAGAGACCAAAGTAAGTAAATTAGACAACTTATTTTTTTCTATAACTATGATTTTCTTAATATATACTATGTCATGCATTGCTGCTAGTTGCGTACCAGTGGTACAGCTATTATACACATATATAAAACTAAAGTAAAATGAGTTATTACTACATTTGGGACAAGCTGGTAAAATGTAGGTAGCTGTGGGCAGGACCAAGAGAAATTAAGTTATGTGAATTGATTTGCAAATATTTGTACACAATTTTATTGTCCTCACATTAAACAAGAGGTTTGGTTCATTCATCTGTCACTTCAGCTACCACAAGAAGGTTCTTCTCATGGCACAGCAATGCCGAGAAAGGGTGTGTAGAAACACGCAAAGATCCCTAAATCTTTGTCTTGACACTGGCACATTGTCACTTCCACTCACGTACCATTGGCTTGGCCAAAAGAAGTCATCTGGCTGCACCTGATACCCAGGAGGTGAGAGAGCATACCCTGGCTCCACTGAGCATGTATAATACTATGGCGAGGAAGAAATAAGGACTTGTTTACAAGAAACCAATCCACCACGGAGACTGTAACTCCCGTTGCTTCCTTCCTCTTGCCTCCTTCTACCCACTTCTTGCTGATGAGGCAGTAGAGGGTAAGCTGCTCACCTTGTTTTGTGCAGCAGGGAATGGCAGGACTTCAGCATCCAATGCATCAAACTCCTAGGAGTGCTTCTCTTTTATCCAAAGCAAGGTGCAGGTATATTGCCATCAAATTGAAAGAAATATTAAATAGTGAAAGCCACCCATGGGCAGGAAATAAAAAAGTACATGTATAAATGGAATTATGCTCACTAATACAACACTTTTTTGTCACTAACAACATTTCATGAAAAGGAATTTTAAGTAATGTTTTAATTAGATGGCTTCATTCATCCATCAAAAATATTTAAGTTTTAGAATAGGTACTTGAGTTATAATGGTTAAAAAATCTAATTGATCTTTGCTTTTATTGGGAACTATAAAGAATATTTGAGGGCTTCCCTGGTGGTGCAGTGGTTGAGGGTTCACCTGCCGATGCAGGGGACACGGGTTCGTGCCCTGGTCTGGGAGGATCCCACGTGCCGTGGAGCGGCTAGGCCCGCGGGCCATGGCCACTGGGCCTTAGCGTCCGGAGCCTGTGCTCCGCAATGGGAGAGGCCACAACAGTGAGAGGCCCGCATAACGCAAAAAACCAAACCAAAACAAGAATATTTGAATAGCAGCAAAAAGGTCACTAGAAGGAATTTTTGGAATTTAGGTAAAAGATGATGTGGTTGTGTAGGATTGCAGGTAATAAAGATGACAGGTTTTATTACAGGCAATAAAACGCAGACATGTTAGAGGTGTGGAATGAATAAAATGTGTGTATATGATTTGAAGAATAGATTTCTAGGATGATTGCCAGTTTTTTTTTCTTGAGCACATGAGGATACAGGTGTACAGTTTAAAGATACGTGTATTAATAGGGGAGGAAAAATTTTGATGGAGAAAGGTAAACTTTTATTTCTGAAGATGTGTAGTTAAAGATGGTTGTGAGAAATCTCAGTATCGATGCAAAGTAATTAGATCTTGAATCTGCGATTTTGGACTTCAGAAAAGAATTTGGAGGCGTATATATAATGAAGTGAGTTATTAGCATAATGAGGACATTTACAGTTAGCGAGTGGGATAAAATCAATTTGAAGAAGAATGCAGAGTGGGAGATTAGGTAAGAGTATTGAAATTAGCCTTGTTCCACAGGTATTTACATGTCCGTATTACAAAGACGGTATAAAAAGGTGACAGACAAAGAACAGACAAACAGATAAATGGCTAATATCATGAAGCGAAGAAAGGATAAATTTCAAGGATTAAGAAAAATGTCACCTTTATGTGATGCTGTTGGAATGATTAAGTAAACTGAGGACTAAGTTTGTTTGAATGGATTTAGCATGAAAAAATTTAGCAAGAACAGTATTGGTGAAGGGATAGGAGTTGATCCTGACGTTTTTACTTTGCAGTCAACCTGAGAAGTTCGAAGTACTAAGGCATTATATATTCATTCATTCATTCATTCACTCATTCCAGTAAACTTTTAAATTGATTAATATGGAAAGTCATTCCTGGAAAATATGCCCTGATAAGAGAGGAGGAGATGTAGATTGTACTTTTATTTTCTCAGCATGAAAGCCCTTGATATAAATAAAAGCTTCATTGATCAGATATAACATTACAACATTAAATGTCAGTTTCACTAAAAAAAATGCTTTTGGATAACCAGAATGAAATGAAATAAAATCGCCTTCTCCAGACATGCAGAGCTCTAGAGTAATACATTAACCTCAATCTGGTATCCCATATATCATGATTCAAACATATCCATAAAATTATTTCTGGGTTTAAAGTGTTATTGGGTGACAGAAGAGCAAAGAAAAATCTATTTAAATCTGGGAATGTAAAATTGTACTGCTGGGCTTCCCTGGTGGCGCAGTGGTTGAGAGTCCGCCTGCCGATGCAGGGGACACGGGTTCGTGCCCCGGTCCGGGAGGATTCCACATGCCGCAGAGTGGCTGGGCCCGTGAGCCATGGCCACTGAGCCTGTGCGTCAGGAGCCTGTGCTCCGCAATGGGAGAGGCCACAACAGTGAGAGGCCCGTGTACCGAAAAAAAAAAAAATTGTACTGCTGAAATAGGTTTCTTTTCAAATCTAATTGTCAATTTTCTTTCTTTCAGAATAAAGTAATAGGGATATTGATCAGGAGTCCCCAGTGTATTACCCTCCTTCTTTTTCCTGAAGATCAAAGAACCAAAGCTGCTGCTCAAATAAAACAAGTAAGTCCTTTAAAACAAAACCCAGTCAAACCCAGCCAGCCATCTACAAATGTGCATTTTATAGCAGTCTTTGAGGAAAGAAAATTACATTATTTAAGTTTACTGAGAACATTTACCTGAGGTGTCCCCTATAGGATACCCTTTTCTTCTCCCTTTTCCCCCCTAGAATGGTACTATCATGGGTACTAATTTCTATGAACTTAGCTCTCAGAGGCTGAATGAGGACTAAAATGTTTGAGTTCACAAGTATGCATGTAAATTTGGTGTGATCTCATAACCAATATCCAACAACACATACATTCTACTAACAAGCAGAAGGATAGGTTTTGATCAATAATATGAATAATTCAGTCTTACAATTCATAATCACATTATTTTTGGCTTAATATAAAGTTTGCTTTATCAGCTCAATAATCCTTTTGGCTGGATCAATATGGCTTTGTTTATGTATTTGCAGAGTCATGTATATTTTCTATCAATTTATTTATGTAAAAGCAGCATACAAAGTAAATAATTCAAACTGTACAGGAAGGTATAAAATGAAAAATAGAAGTCGTCTCAACACAAAGGCCTTCTCCAAAAATGTACTACTATTTTCTAGTTATCATAAGTACATTCTTTTTAACAATTGAAAAATAATCCATTGTTTTGGGATACCATACTTTATTTAACTACTCCCTCAGTGATGTTCTTTGAATTGTTTTCCATGTTTTACTATCACAAATAATATTGTGATAATAATAATAAAGATCATTTTCATAGAGCTTAATGTAATTTATAGATACACTTAATGTAGTGTATAGGTACACTTTTGAAAGTGTATCTATATAGGAAATAGTAGTGAATTTGCTTGAGTAAAACCTGTGTGTACGTCTTTGTGTTTGTCTCTGTGTGCTTTTAATTTTAATACAAGTAAATTATTCTCTAGAATAGTGCTTTCCAAAAGAGCACTCTGTGTTGATGAAAATGTTCTATGAGTCTGTGTTGTCTGGTAAGATAAACTCTACCCACATGTGGCTTGAAATATGGCTAGTAATGACTGAGGAACTGATTTTTAATTTTTATTTAATTTTAATTAATTTTTAATGGTCACATTTGTCTAATGGCTGCCAAATGCGTGAGCGTAGCTCTAAAAAGTTGAAGAGGAGATCATACTTTAGCCTACGAATTTGCAAATGCTAAGCGTTATCAAATGTTTTAACCTTTGCCCTTATTATGAAGAAAAATATTTTCCCGTTGTTATTTGGTTTGCTTTACTTTAGTGATCTTGGAGGATGAGGCTAATAACATGGACTCTGTGCATATTTTTATTTCTTTTATGTGATGAGCTGTCCATATACTTTGGCTATTTATCCCTTTTTATTATTAATTTGTAAGATTTTCCCGTTTTAATTAATTAGCTTTCTTTGATCTACTTGAAAAGTATCTTAAACTAAGTTTATCATTTTCCCACTTTTATAATAATTTTTGTTAAACAGAAATTTAAAATTTTATTTATGGAGAAAATTGAATAATTCTTTTATTTCTGGCTTTTTTTTTTTTTTTTTTTTTGCAGTACACGGGCCTCTCACTGTTGTGGCCTCTCCCGTTGCGGAGCACAGGCTCCGGACGCGTAGGCTCAGCGGCCATGGCTCACGGGCCCAGCCGCTGTGCGGCATGTGGGATCTTCCCACACCGGGGCACGAACCCGTGTCCCCTGCATCGGCAGGCAGACTCTCAACCATTGCGGCACCACGGAAGCCCTATTTCTGGCTTTTGAAGTTTATGTCCTCTTTTGAAAGAAAAAAGGTTTCCATCACTGAGATTATGAATGAGTTCAGACTTATGTTCCTAATAATTTTATAATTTTATTTTTATATTCAAAGTTGAGCCAACAATAATTTATTTTTCTGTAAAGTTTGTTTTCGGCATCCAAACACCTATAAAAAATACCACTAACAAGTTTTTCTGCCAGTAATTTGAAATACCATTTGTTATATGTTAAATTCACATGCATTGTAGTCTAGTTTTAATACTTGTAAAAAAAATTCAACTTATCCATTTGTTTTCCTCTTACTCTCCAAAACCTTAACTTCTTTTTGCAAAATCTGGTAGTTCTAATAATCCCATTCTAAAAGTTATGAATAAAATCATTTTATGTTTACTGTGCTGACACCAATTCTCTGACACCAACTACCCAGAGTTAGTGCAGACCCCACAAAGGCCTTCACAAGAATGCCCCCATTTCAGATGCCAGCTGCTAATTTTGGGTTTCCTCAAGCCTCTGACCTTCTGCCTGGCCATTTACAAATTGAGGGCTTCCAATACTCTCTTCAGATTCACCAGAATGACTCACAGAACTCACTGAAAATGCTATCTTCATGATTGTAGTTTTATTATGAAGGATGCAACTCAGGAACAGCCAGACAGAAGAGGTGCATAGAGCAAGGTCTGGGGAGGTTCTGGACATGGAGCTTCCGTACCTTCTCCCATGGAGTCAGGACATATCACCTTCACAGCATATAAGTGGCACCAACCAGGAAACTCCACAGAGTGCTGGTGTCCATAGTTTATATTGGGATCTCATTACATAGGCAAGATTTATTTATTCAATGGCCAAGTGATTGAACTCAATCATCAGACATCCTCCCCTCCCCAGATATTGGATGGGCCCAGAGTTCCAACCTTCTAATTATATAGTTGGTCTTTGTAGTGACCACTCCCATACTAAAGCTATCATGAGTCACTTCATTATCATAAAGGAGACACACCTATCACTCAGGAAATTCCAAGGGAATTCCAAGGCATGAGCCAGAAACAGAGAACAAAGACCAGATAGAACTTTAAATTTAAGGTTTATATATATATATATATATATATATATATATATATACACGTTACATATAATACACATATATTTGATGTACTATATGTATATAATTACATATTAAAATAAATTTAGTAAGTAATAACATGCAGAAATAAACATATTCTCTTACTATTTTAAAGAGTTTGTTAGATTTTTATTTTTGGTTTTGGAAGTACACATAAAATTATTTTGCTTCCTTTGCTCAGTGGTTTACCTCATTTTGGTTTCTTATCTAATTGCAGCCCCTGATCTATTCCCCACCTGCATAGTTTTGCCTTTTTCAGCAAGTTATGTGTATGGAATTATACAATAGTTTTGTCTTTTGCAACTAACTTATCAAAATGCATTTGGCATTCAGTCAAGGTTTTTATATGTCTCAATGATTTGTTCCTTTTTTTTTTCCTGAGTAATATTTCATTGTACAGATACAACACCAAATTTTTATCCATTCCCTAACTGAAGAACATTTGGTTTATTTCCAGTTCTGGTGATTATGTACAACATTACTATAAAGAATCATGTACAGGTTTTTTGTGTGAACATTCTTTTATTTATCTTGGCTAAACACCTAGGAGTGGGATTACTGGGCCATATGATGAATTAGTTTTTTATTGCTGCTACAACAAATTATTATATATTTAGTAAAACAGCAAAAAATTATTTTACATTTCTGGAGATCAGAGGTCCAAAATAAGGTTCACTGGGCTAAAATCAAGATGTCAGGGCTTCCCTGGTGGCGCAGTGGTTGAGAGTCCGCCTGCCGATGCAGGGGACACGGGTTCGTGCCCCGGTGCGGGAGGATCCCACATGCCGCAGAGCAGCTGGGCCCATGAGCCATGGCCGCTGAGCCTGCGCGTTCGGAGCCTGCGCGTTCGGAGTCTGTGCTCCGCAACGGGAGATACCACAACAGTGAGAGGCCCGCATACCGCAAAAAAAAATAAAAATAAAAATAAAAGATGTGAACAGGGCTGCATTCTTTCTGGGGTTGCTAGTGGAAAATTCTCTTTTTTGCTGTCTGCATTCCTTATCCTATCGGTCACTTTCTCATTCTTCAAAACCAACACTGTAGCATCTTCAAATTTTTCTCTTACCCTGACCTACTCTTCTGCCTCTGTCTCCCACTTTATAGGACTTTTGGGATTATATTGGGTCACCATATAATCCAGAATAATCTTACTTTAAGGTCAACTGATAAGCAAACAATTGCATCTACCACCTTAATTCCTCCTTTCTGTGTAACATATTGACAGGTTCCAGGGCTTAGGGAATAGGCACTTTTGGGACGGGTAGGGGTGGTGAGGGAGGTGTCATTATTCTGCTAATCACATATAAGTCTATATTTAACTTTATAAGAAACAAACTTTTCTCAAGGGCTGTACCATTCTATATTCCGACAAGCAACGTGTAGGGCTTCCGGTTGCTCTGCATCTGGTACGACAGATTTCTCAGTGTCTCTTCCAAAATCAGCGTTTTTCCACTTTTTTCACTGCACCTCAGATTGAGTCTTCCACACACACTTTATTTCAACTGGTTGTATTCCGTTTTCTTCCTGTAGCTGCAATGGCTTATCATGAATTCCCTCTGAGAAATGATGTCTATTTTTTTCTTCGAATACGTTAAGACTTTCATTACCTAGAGGAGGTGTGGAGTGAACATTTTCATGTCTTTGTTGCAGTGAATTTTGTGGAACTCTACCCAGTCCTTTGCTGCAGGGACCCAATTTTAGGGCTTTTACCATTGCGGTTGCTTCTTCCTTCAGGTTTTACTGTCACTGTGTTTTTTGGAGTGAAGAAAAGTATTTGAATTAGTCCTTCAATCTCTGTTTTATTGAAAAATTCGAAGAGCACAAAAATAATCTATTCGTTTATGTTTTGAAAGAATTCCAGTCCTTAGCCTGTTTGGGCCTATATACTGAAGAACCATAGAGTGGGTGGCTTATAAAAAACAAATTTATTTCTCACAGTTCTGGGAGCTACGAGTAACTAGGAGGCTAGGAAGTCTAAGATCAAGTCTCTGGTTAGGACCTGTTTCCTGTTTCACAGAGAGCCAACTTCTCCCTGTGTCCTAAAATAGTGGACAGAGCAAGGTTGTGGGGTCTCTTTTTTTTTTTTTAACGCCTTTATTGGAGTAAAATTGCTTTACAGTGGGGGGTTATTTTCTGCCTTATAACAAAGTGAATCAGCTGTACATATACATATATCCCCATATCTCCTCCCTCTTGCATCTCACTCCCACCCTCCCTATCCCACCCATCTAGGTGGTCACAAAGCACTGAGCTGATCTCCCTGTGCTACGCAGCTGCTTCCCACTAGCTATCTATTTTATATTTGGTAGTATATGTAAGTCCATACCACTCTCTCAATTCGTCCCAGCTTACCCTTCCCCACTCCGTGTCCTCAAGTCCATTCTCTATGACTGCGTCTTTATTCCTTTCCTGCCCCTAGGTACTTCATAACCATTTTTTTTTCCAGATTCCATATATATGTGTTAGCAAACGGTATTTGTTTTTCTCTTTCTGACTTACTTCACTCTGTATGACAGACTCTAGGTCCATCCACCTCACTACAAATAACTCAATTTTGTTTCTTTTTATGGCTGAGTAATACTGCATTGTATACATGTGCCACATCTTCTTTATCCATTCATCTGTTGATGGACACTTAGGTTGCTTCCATGTTCTGGCTATTGTAAATAGAGCTGCAGTGAACATTGTGGTACATGACTCTTTTTGAATTATGATTTTCTCAGGGTATATGCCCAGTAGTGGGATTGCTGGGTCATATAGTAGTTCTATTTTTAGTTTTTTAAGAAACTCCATACTGATCTCCATAGTGGCTGTATCAATTTACATTCCCACCAACAGTGCAAGAGGGTTCCCTTTTCTCCACACCCTCTCCAGCATTTATTGTTTGTAGATTTTTTGCTGATGGCTATGCTGACTGGTATGATGTGATACCTCATTATAGCTTTGATTTGCATTTCTCTAATGATTAGTGATGTTGAGCATTCTTTCGTGTGCTTTTTGTGCAATCTGTATATCTTCTTTGGAGAAATGTCGATTTAGGTCTTCTGCCCATTTTTGGATTGGGTTGTTTGTTTTTTTGATATTAAGCTGCATGAGCTCCTTGTAAATTTTGGAGATTTACCCCTTGTCATTTGCTTCATTTGCAAATATTTTCTCCCATTCTGAGGGTTGTCTTTTCATCTTGTTTATGTTTTCCTTTGCTGTGCAAAAGCTGTTAAGTTTCATTAGGTCCCATTTGTTTATTTTTGTTTTTATTTCCATTTCTCTAGGAGGTGGGTCAAAAAGGATCTTGCTGTGATCAATGTCTTAGAGTGTTCTGCCTGTGTTTTCCTCTAAGAGTTTTATAGTGTCTGGCCTTAACATTTAGGTCTTTAATCAATTTTGAGTTTATTTTTGGGTATAGTGTTAGGTAGTGTTCTAATTTCATTCTTTTACATGTAGCTGTCCAGTTGTCCCAGCACCACTTATTGAAGAGGCTGTCTTTTCTCCATTGTATATTCTTGCCTCCTTTATCAAAGATAAGTTGACCATATGTGCATGGGTTTATCTCTGGGCTTTCTATCCTGTTGCATTGATCTATATTTCTGTTTTTGTGCCGGACCCATACTGTCTTGATTACTGTAGCTTTGTAGTATAGTGTGAAGTCATGGAGCCTGATCCCTCCAGCTCTGTTTTTCTTTCTCAAGCTTGCTTTGGCTGTTTGGGGTCTTTTGTGTTTCCATACAAATTGTGAAATAGTTTGTTCTAGTTCTGTGAAAAATTGCATTGGTAGTTTGATAGGGATGGGATTGAATCTGTTGATTGCTTCGGGTAGTATAGTCATTTTCACAATGTTGATTCTTCCAATCCAAGAACATGGTATATCTCTCCAGCTGTTTGTATCATGTTTAATTTCTTTCATTTGTGTCTTATAGTTTTCTGCATACAGGTCTTTTGTCTCCTTAGGTAGGTTGATACCTGGGTATCTTATTCTTTTTGTTACAGTGGTAAATGAGACTGTTTCCTTAATTTCTCTTTCAGATTTTTCATCAGTAGTGTACAGGAATGCAAGAGATTTCTGTGCATTAATTTTGTATCCTGCTACTTAACCAAATTCATTGATTAGCTCTAGTAGTTTTCTGCT
Source organism: Grampus griseus (assembly GCF_964374135.1). NCBI lineage: Eukaryota > Metazoa > Chordata > Mammalia > Artiodactyla > Delphinidae > Grampus > Grampus griseus. Next base: position 134,010,695 of record NC_138997.1, on the reverse strand, counting down.
TGTGTCTTTAGGATTCTCTATGTATAGTATCATGTCATCTACAAACAGTGACAACTTTACTTCTTCTTTTCCCATTTGGATTCCTTTTATTTCTTTTTCTCCTCTGATTGCTGTGGCTAAAACTTCCAAAACTATGTTGAATAATAATGGTGAGAGTGGGCAACCTTGTGTTCCTGATCTTAGTGGAAATGCTTTCAGCTTTTCACCATTGAGAATGATGTTGGCTGTGAGTTTGTCACATATGTGACATGTGTGAGTTTGTCACACATGACTTTATCATGTTGAGGTAAGTTCCCTCTATGCCTACTTTCTGGAGGTTTTTTATCATAAATGGGTGAGAATTTTGTCAAAAGCTTTTTCTGCATCTATTGAGATGATCATATGGTTTTTAACCTTTAATTTGTTAATATGATGTATCATGTTGATTGATTTGCATATATTGAAGAATCCTTGCATTCCTGGGATAAACCCTACTTCATCATGGTGTATGATCCTTTTAATGTGTTGCTGGATTCTGTTTGCTAATATTTTCTTGAGGATTTTTGCATCTATATTCATCAGTGATATTGGCCTGTAGTTTTCTTTCTTTGTGACATCTCTGTCTGTTTTGGTATCAGGGTGATGGTGGCCTCGTAGTATGCGTTTGGGAGTGTTCCTCCCTCTGTTATATATTGGAAGAGTCTGAGAAGGATAGGTGTTAGCTCTTCTCTAAATGTTTGATAGAATTTGCCTGTGAAGCCATCTTGTCCTGGGCTTTTGCTTGTTGTAAGATTTTTAATCACAGTTTCAATTTCAGTGCTTGTGATTGGTTTGTTTATATTTTCTATTTCTTCCTTGTTCAGTCTCGGAAGGTTGTGCTTTTCTAAGAATTTGTCCATCTCTTCCAGGTTGTCCATTTTACTGGCATATAGTTGCTTGTAGTAATCTCTCATGATCCTTTGTATTTCTGCAGTGTCAGTTGTGACTTCACCTTTTTAATTTCTAATTCTATTGATTTGAGTCTTCACCCTTTTTTGTCTTGATGAGTCTGGCTAATGGTTTATCAATTTTGTTTATCTTCTCAAAGAACCAGCTTTTAGTTTTACTGATCTTTGCAATTGTTTCCTTCATTTCTTTTTCATTTATTTCTGATTTGATCTTTATGATTTCTTTCCATCTGCTAACTTTGGGTTTTTTTGGTCTTCTTTCTCTAATTGATTTAGGTGTAAGGTTAGGTTGTTTATTTGAGATGTTTCTTGTTTCTTAGCGTAAGATTGTATTGCTATAAACTTCCCTCTTAGAACTGCTTTTGCTGCGTCCCGTAGATTTTGGGTCATCATGTTTTCACTGTCATTTGTTTCTAGGTATTTTTGATTTCCCCTTTGGTTTCTTCAGTGATCTCTTGGTTATTAAGTAATGTATTGTTTAGCCTCCATGTGTTTGTATTTTTTACAGATTTTTTTCCTGTAATTGATATCTAGTCTCATAGCGTTGTTGTCGGAAAAGATATGTGATACAATTTCAATTTTCCTATATTTACCAAGGCTTGATTTGTGACCCAATATATGATCTATCCTGGAGAATGTTCCATGAGCACTTGACAAGAAGCTGTATTCTGTTGTTTTCAGATGGAATGTCCTATAAATATCAATTAAGTCCATCTTGTTTACTGTGTAATTTAAAGCATGCATTTCCTTATTTATTTTCATTTTGGATCATCTGTCCATTGGTGAAAGTGGGGTGTTAAAGTTCCCTACTATGATTGTGTTACTGTCAATTTCCCCTTTTATGGCTGTTAGTGTTCGCCTTATGTATTGAGGTACTCCTATGTTGGGTGTATAAATATTTACAATTGTTATATCTTCTTCTTGGTTTGATCCCTTGATCATTATGTAGTGTCCTTCTTTGTCTCTTTTAATAGTCTTTGTTTTAAAGTCTATTTTGTCTGATATGAGAATTCCTACTCCAGCTTTCGTTTGATTTTCATTTGCATGGAAAATCTTTTTCCATTCCCTCACTTTCAGTCTGTATGTGTCCCTAGTTCTGAAGTGGGTCTCTTGTAGACAGCATATATATGGGTCTACTTTTTGTATCCATTCATCCAGTCTATGTCTTTTGGTGGGAGCATTTTATCCATTTACATTTAAGGTAATTATTGATATGTATGTTCCTATTACCATTTTCTTAATTGTTTTGAGTCTGTTACTGTAGGTCTTTTCCTTCCTGCCTAGAGAAGTTCCTTTAGCATTTGTTGTAAAGCTGATTGGGTAGTGCTTTATTCTCTTAGCTTTTGCTTATCTGTAAAGGTTTTAATTTCTCCATCGAATCTGAATGAGATCGTTGCTGGGTAGAGTAATCTTGGTTGTAGGTTTTTCCCTTTCATCACTTAAAATATGTCCTGCCACAACCTTCTGGCTTGCAGACTTTCTGTTGAAAGATTAGCTGTTAACCTTATGGGGATTCCCTTGTATGTTATATTGTTTTTCCCTTGCTGCTTTTAATATTTTTTCTTTGTATTTAATTTTTGATAGTATGAGTAATATGTCTCTTGGCATGTTTCTCCTTGGAATCATCCTGTATGGGACTCTGCGCTTCCTGGAGTTGACTGACTCTTTGCTTTCCTATAGTAGGGAAGTTTTCAACTATAATCTCTTCAAATATTTTCTCAGTCCCTTTCTTTTTCTCTTCTTCTTATGGGACCCTTATAATTCAAATGTTGGTGCATTTAATGATGTCCCAGATGTCTCTAAGGCTGTCCTCAATTCTTTTCATTCTTTTTTCTTTATTCTGCTCTGCAGTCATTATTTCCACTATTTTATGTTCCAGGTCACTTATCTGTTCTTCTGCCTCAGTTATTCTGCTATTGATTCCTTCCAGAGAATTTTTAATTTCATTTATTGTGTTGTTCATCATTGTTTGTTTGCTCTTTAGTTCTTCTAGGTCCTTGTTAAACATTTCTTGTATTTTCTCCATTCTATTTCCTGGATTTTGGATCATCTTTACTATCGTTACTCTGAATTCTTTTTCAGGTAGACTGCCTATTTTCTCTTCATTTGTTTGGTCTGGTGGGTTTTTACCTTGCTCCTTTATCTGCTGTGTGTTTCTCTGTCTTCTCATTTTGCTTAACTTACTGTGTTTCGCGTCCTCTTTTCCCAGGTTACAGGTTTGTAGTTTCCGTTGTTTTTGGAGTCTGCCCCCAGTTGGTAAGTTTGGTTCAGTGGGTTGTGTAGGCTTCCTGGTGGAGGAGACTAGTGTCTGTGTTCTGGTGGATGAGGCTGGGTCTTGTCTTTCTGGTGGGCAGGTCCACGTCTGGTGGTGTGTTTTGGGGTGTCTGTGGCTTATTATAATTTTAGGCAACCTCTCTGTTAATGGGTAGGGTTGTGCTCCTGTCTTGCTAGTTGTTTGGCATAGGGTGTCCAGCACTGTAGCTTGCTGGTCCTTGAGTTCAGCTGCTTCTTAGCGTTGAGATGGAGATCTCTGGGAGAGCATTCACCATTTGATATTATGTGGAGCTGGGAGGTCTCTGGTGGAGGAATGTTCTGAACTTGGTTCTCCCACCTAAGAGGCACAGGTGTGACACCTCGTCAGAGGCCCAGGACCCTGTCAGCCATACAGCTGAGAAGAAAAGGGAGAAAAGAAGATGGAAAGAAAAAAATAAAATAAAGTTTTTAAAATAAAAAATAATTATTAAAAATTTTAAAAATTAAAAAGTAATACAAAAAAGAAAATAAAGAAAGAACTAAAACAGAGAGCAACCAAACCAAAAAACAAATCCACCAATGATAACAAGCACTAAAAAGTATACAAAAAAACAAAAAATGGACAGACAGAACCCTAGGACAAATGGTAAAAGCAAAACTATACAGACAAAATCACACAAAGAAGCATACACATACACACTACAAAAAGAGAAATAGGAAAAATATATATATATCGTTCTCCCAAAGTCCATCACCTCAATTTTGGGATGATTCGTTGTCTATTCAGGTATTCCACAGGTGCAGGGTACATCAAGTTGATTGTGGAAATTTAATCTGCTGCTTCTGTGGCTTCTGGGAGAGATTTCCCTTTCTGTTCTTTGTTTGCACAACTCCTGGGGTTCAGCTTTGGATTTGGCCCAGCCTCTGTGTGTAGGTTTCCTGAGGGTGTCTGTTCTTTGCTCAGACAGGACGGGATTGAAGTAGCAGCTGATTAGGGGGCTCTGGCTCACTCAGGCCGGAGGGGAGGGAGGGGCACAGAATGTGGGGCAAGCCTGCAGCGGCAGAGGCCAGCGTGATGTTGCATGCTGAGGTGTGCCGTATCTTCTCCCGGGGAAGTTATCCCTGGATCACAGGACCCTGGCAAGGGTGGACTGCACAGGCTCCCAGGAGGGGAGGTGTGGAGAGTGACCTGTGCTCGCACACAGGCTTCTTGGTGGCTGTAGCAGCAGCCTTAGCGTGTCATGCCCATCTCTGGTGTCCGCGCTGATAGCTCTGGCTCACGCCCGTCTCTGGAGCTCGTGTAGGCAGTGCTCTGAATCCCCTCTCCGCGCGCACCCTTCAAACAATGGTATCTTGCCTCTTAGGCAGGTACAGACTTTTTCTCGGCCTCCCTCCCAGCTAGCCGTGGCGCACTAACCCCCTGCAGGCGCACTAACCCCCTGCAGCCAACCCCAGTCCTCTCCCTGGGATCTGACCTCCAAAGTCTGAGCCTCAGCTCCCAGCCCCCACCCACCCCAGCATGTGAGCAGACAAGCGTCTCTGGCTGGTGAGTGCTGGTTGGCACTGATCCTCTGTGCAGGAATCTCTCCGCTTTGCCCTTTACACCCCTGTTGCCGCGCTCCCCTCCATGGCTCCGAAGCTTCCCCGCCGCCACCCCGCAGTCTCCACCAGTGAAGGGGCTTCCTAACGTGTGGAAACTTTTCCTTCTTCACAGCTCCCTCCCAGTGGTGCAGGTCATGTCCCTATTCTTTTGCCTCTGTTTTTCTTTTTTCTTTTGCCCTACCCAGGTACGTGGGGAGTTTCTTGCCTTTTGGGAAGTCTGAGGTCTTCTGCCAGCGTTCAGTGGGTGTTCTGTAGGAGGTGTTCCACATGTAGTTTTATTTCTGATGTATCTGTGGGGAGGAATGTGATCTCCACATCTTACTCTTCAGCCATCTTGAAGGTGTTCCTGGGTGGGTTCTCTTTTACAAGGGCACTAATTCCATTCCCGAGTGCTCTGCTTTCATGACCTAATCACCTCTCATAGGCACCACCTCCAAATACCATCACCTTGGGAGTTCGATTTTAACATATAAATTTTGGGAGTTGGGACACATAAATTCAGTTTATAGTAATTCCCTTGTGAAAGTTCTTTGAAATATTCTTTTAGTTGAAGGTATTAGGTCACTGCAATCTTTTTAATTGCTTTCCCTCTCACTTTAGAATACCTGTCTATTTGAGTTTTGGGGGGATTTTTTGTTGTTGTTGTTTCTCCCCGCCACTCTGCACATGGGGGAATCTTAGTTCTGTGACCAGGGATCAAACCAAGGCCCTTGGCAGTGAGAGTGCAGAGTCCTAACCTCTGGATCACCAGAGAATTCCCTATTTGAGGTAGTTTTTAAAAATCCAAAATGTCCTAGAAAATATTTTCTTTTGTCCAGGTTTTCAAAAATAGTTGCATAGATTTTAGGTATGTACCCATTTGCAATTCTTCTATTTTTCTTTTATCATCTTCTGGTGACTTCTTCCCACTTTATGATTTTAAATGTTTGTACGTTTCTAGTTTTATATTCATTTTATTTTTTTCTTCCTTTCTTAAGTACATTTTATGTGTAATGGTTTCTTTACATTATATTTACTTGATATTAAATTACCTTCATAACTTGCTTTGTAAATTTTAGACAGTATTTACTTTTTGAGGCAAGAATAAAGAAATAATTATACTTTTTCTGATTTCTCTAATTTTATTAATAGTTTTAATGCTTTAGTTCAAGAGATTTATCTTTGTCACACATTTTTCATCATTTTATGAAATGTCAAAATGTTTTCCGCCTAATATGGCAAAATAGATAAAAAAAGAATATTAGTGGAAGTACAAGAGTTGTGTTTTGGAAGTTTTGTTCTTAGTTGTCTTATTTTAACTTCTTGCTGATTAGAAGATATTATTTATAGAACAGATGCTTTTAAAACTTGTATCAAGGTCATTTTAAATTTTATTAGATGCTTTGCCTAATTAACTTTAAAATACTGTTTGAGAATGAAACATATTACAGGTTTAAAAGCATAGTTCATTTATATAGGTTTTATCCCAGTTGCCTTACTTATTTCCCTTGGATATTAAATACCCCTACATTATTTATAGTAATTCTATTTCCACTATACAGATGAGAAAATTGATGCTCAGATATTAAAAAACAGGAAATAGATTCAAGTTGATGTGCTTAAACTGTAGTGTCATTGTCCCACATAATCTGATTAAAACCTAAGTTTCATGCCTCAGATATGTCTGTGGTTGAACATGTTATGACTTTTCAGTGAAGGTGCTCTATTTTTTTAAATATCCCACCTTAAATTTTGCTTCCACTAATGAGGACTCATTTATAAACTCTTTTTTTCTTTTTCTCTTATTTCTTCTGTAATGAGGCTATATATAAAAGGATAATGATATGAAATGAAAAATGATAAATGATAATTACCTATAGCTATGATATCTGTAAATGTTGTATTTTGATATACATGTATATTATTATTACTATCTGTATCCAAACTTTATAGTGTCTATGAAAAAGTAAATAATGTATAATGATGAAATTACTGATTAATGAGGAAAACAATAAGCACTCTTAAATTGTTTACCAAAGAGTTTAAATTGAGCCTTTGTAGTAAGTACATATTTGTTGGCATAAAATACCGTGCAAATAAATTCTTTAAAATCTGTATAGTAAAGGAGGATATCATGAAGATCTATTTAAAATGACATTCTTTGAATTCCAGCTTATGTTAAAAATTCCAGTTTTATGTAAGAGTAACATCTTGTAATTTAAACTATCTTTTCTGAGTACATCAGCAGAAGTAGAGTTCATTAAGTTGATATAGATCTTTTCCTAACCTTAACCAGACTTGAAAGTACAAGTTTAGCGGAGTATTTATATGGTAAGCATACTGAAACTGCTTACTTAATGTAAAGTGCAACTTGTGCTATCTCTTTCAAATTATGTATTTGGGGCTCTACTTTTTTGGAGAAGAAACCTGATAACTCAATCTGGTCTCTAACAATTTCAGCAGAACCTTAACTTTATACACATTACAGATAAATAGCCTGGGTCTTGATTTTATAGCCTTGTGGTGGTAAAGGCCAGATTTGTATGTTATGACAACAATAGCGAGGAAAAGATGAAGAAGAAGAGTTAATACAAAAAAGAATAAGAGTGACAATCTCATTTTAATATAGGCAGATATTAATTTTTGTTATTAAAAACTTGAGGTAATAGTTTTATTTGTGGAACAAAAAATACTATAATTACTTTATTACTTTATTAAAAATGGAAATGTGATTTTTCAAACCCTTGACCAAATTTATTTGTTTGTCTTTTCTAAATGTATAGTTTAAAACTATTTTATTTATTTATTTTACTTTAATCATCTATTCAGTAACTTCAACTTGTTCTCTTGTCTCTCAAATGAATAAAGTAAAAAAACAAAACAAATTCTCTACAGTCTTGTCCCATTCTACCTGTAAACTCTCTCATCATCTCTTATTTGTCCTTAACACCAATTTCCATTTAATAGGCATATTACTTAGCTCAAAGCTGACTGACAAATTTGGAATCATTCTCAGCATCGATCCTTGAATTGCCCTGCCCCTTTGCTTAAAATTCCTTTGTCCTTATTTATGTTTATTCTAAGATCATGAATCTTGCAAGACTCTTTTGCATAAACAACCTGACCAGTATATATTGCAATATGGTGGTTCTCTCCTCTGAAACTTTACAATGCTCTGTCTGTACTGCACTATTGCTTTGATTTTTTGGTAACATGTTATACTGGTAACATGCCATATTGTTGGATTTTTGATTCATGATGGTAACGCTTTATTTTCTGTCTGTTCTCATTCATCAAATATGGATTTTTACTATTCATATTATCATGATTCATAATAATGCTTTGTAGAAAAATGTGACAATTCTCTTTATTCAGTGAGTAAACTAAGTCTTCCAGACTTTAACTTGCCCAAAGTCACTCACACAAAATGAGAAGATCTAGGATTTTTTTACATAAATCTTGTCTAAAGATGAGTCCATTCTTGTAATCACTGTTTTGGTTGGCATGAGATTTCAAGTCCTCGGCAAAGTTGAAACAATGGGAAGGCTGTATGCAACCAAAATGTGTGAATCAGTTTGCAAGTTTAGATTATCTGAGGTCCACATAGGTCTTTAGAAAGTCTCTCCTTCACCCCATTCTAGAGCCTCTGTTCTAAGGTGAAATTTCCAACAGTTGATCTTTCTTTAAGTTTCCTTCCTATTTCTGTCAAACCACATCCAGTTAATATATTTAACTGCTATTTCCATTATATATGATTCATATATGATTCTAGCTCTAAGTGTGGAGTGACTTCAGTGAAATACTCCTCTCTACAGATGATGGCAGTTGAATTCCATAGTTGAAAGTACCTGGAGCATGAAAATAATTTTTTCCTCTTTTTGTTTTGTTATTCACAACAAGCAGTAAAATAATGAGTTCTGAGAAGGTAATATATGTGTGTGTTTGTGTTTTAATTTTTATTCCACTGGGTAGATCTCATCAAAGTTTGGCTTTCCTAATGGACTGAACAACTTTTACATTTCTCTTTATTTTTTAGTAATATAAAAGATAGATTAGGTAATTTTGGAAATGAAATCGAAAGCAGGATTTATATGCCCTTAAAAGCTTATTTTCTACTGGGGAAAACGGGCAAACTAGCTATTAATTCCAGTGATTAATTACCTTCTGTGGCATAGGAAATGCCAGGTTGCATTGGGGTAACTTAACCTTAGGAAGTACAGGGGGCTCTTAATTGATTTAGGGAAGAATAGTGTCAAGGAAGCTTTCTCTGTTAATGTAACATAAAAACTAAAGTCTGAAAGAATTATAGGACTGAACCAAGAAAAGACATGAAGTGCTTTCCAGAGTCTGGATAAATACACACACACACACACACACACACCCCGTGAGATACAGCATAAGCCTTACAGCTTTTCAGAGGCAGTTCCAGGATGGTTTTGAAGCCTGATTGTTATATGAAGTAGTGTAGAAATATGCAAGCTGCTGGCAGGCTCTAAGCATCCTCTTAACTTGTGCTGTGTGCTCTGCAGTTTCAATGGAGGATGAATAGCCATAAGATAAAGCAATGGGCTCTTTAATCAAGGACTTCTGGAAAAAGTAGCAGAAAGAAAGATGAAAGCCCAAATCGCAGTAATAGTTACTCTCTTCCCATCAACTCCCGAACTTATATATAAAAGCATAAGCTAAGGCCTAAGCTGTTGGCCAAATGCCAGGTAGTCATTAATAACGAAAAGAGCTGACTTTCATTAGAGATTAAAAGGTAAGCTTACAAAGAAACAAAATAAGTTATCTGAAAAGCAAAATCACTGTGCAAAAAAGGCAAAATATTAAAGAATCCACAAATGAGAGAGAAATAAAACTCAGAGTTTTGAGGAAAATAATTAAACAAAAATGCATGGTAAATATCTCCAAAAAGATTAGGAAGAATATTAAACACAAAAAGAGTAGAAGCTCTTAGCAATATTGAAAATGAGAATAAAATTATCATTTTTTAATCTTTTTTATTGAAGTGTACTTGATGTATATTATATAAATTACAGGTATACAGTATAGTGATTCAAAATTTTTAAAGATTGTACTCCATACTTATTATAAACACTGTTTTCCCCACCTTGTACAATATATAATTGTAGCTTATTTTATACATAATAGTGTGTACCTCTTAATCCCCTACACCTAATTGCCCCTCTACTTTCCCTCTCCCCACTGGTAAACACTAGTTTGTTCTCTGTGTCTGTGAATCTGCTTCTTTTTTGTTTTATTCACTAGTTTGTTATATTTTTTTAGATTCCACATATAAGTGATATCATATGATATTTGTCTTTCTCTGTCTTTCACTTAGCATGATAATCTCTAGTTCCATCCATGTTGCGGCAAATGGCAAAATTTCATTCTTTATGGCTGAGTAGTATTCTACTGTATATATATATACCACATCTTTTTTATCCATTCATCTGTTCATGGACACTTAGGTTGTTTCCATACCTTGGCAATTGTAAATAATGCTGCTATGAAAAATGGGGCACATATATCTTTTTGAATTAGTGTTTTTCGCTTCTTTCAGGTGTATACCTAGGAGTGGAATTGCTAGGCCATATGGTAGTTCCATTTTTAGTTTTTTGAGAAACCTCCATACTGTTTTCCCTAGTGGATGCACCAATTTACCTTCCCACCAACAGTGTACAACAGTTTCCTCTTCTCAACATTCTTGCCAACATTTGTTTTTTGTGTTTTTTTTGATGATAGCCATTCCAGCAGGTGTGAGGTGATATCTCATTGTGGTTTTGATTTGCATTTCCTTGATGATTAGCAATATTGAGCATCTTTTCAAACAGCTTCTGACCACTGCATGTCCTCTTTGGAAAAATATCTATTCAGTTCTTCTGCCCATTTTCTAATTAGGTTGTTTATTTTTTTGATGTTGAGTTGTATGAGCTGTTTCTATATTTGGATATTAACCCCTTATCAGTCATATCATTTGCAAATATTTTCTACCATTTAGTAGGTTGTCTTTTGGGTTTGTCAATACTTTCCTTTGCTGTGCAAAAGCTTTTAAGTTTAATTAGGTCCCATTTGTTTATTTTGGGTTTTATTTCCTTTGTTTTAGGAGATGGATCCAAAACATATTGCTGCAATTTATGTCAGAGTGCTTTGCCTGTGTTTTTGTTTACTAGTTTTATGGTATGCAGTCTTACATTTAGGTCCTTAATCCATTTGGTCAGATTTTCTTTGTATAGCAAATGTTCTAATTTCATCTTTTTACATGCAGTTGTCTGGTTTTTCCAACACCACTCACTGAAGAGACTGTTTTTTCCCCATTGTATATTCTTGCCTCCTTTGTCATAGATTAATTGACCATAAGTGCATGGGTTTATTTCTGTGCTCTGTATTCTGCTCCATTGATCTATGTGTCTGTTTTTATGCCAGTACCATACTGTTTGAAATACTGAAGCTTTGTAGTATGGTCTCAAGTCATGGAGTGTGATTCCTCTAGCTCTGTTCTTCTTTCTCGAGATTGTTTTAATTATTCAGGGTCTTTTGTGTTTCCATACAAATTTAAAAATTATTTGTTCTAGTTCTGTGAAAACTGCCATTGGTATTATGATAGGGATTGCACTGAATCTGTAGAACTTTATTAGAAATTACTAGTTTTGTAAAGTAGCTTTAACATTTTCAATTCTCACAGCAGCTTCTGCACATTGCTTATCTGTTTTCCAATACATTTTTTCCTTTATTAGTAAACTTTATTTTTTAGAGCAAGTTTAGATTCACAGCAAAGTTAAGAGGAAGGTACAGAGTTTCCATATACCCCATGTCCCCAAATACCCACAATCTCCCCCACTATCAACAGTCCACACCAGGGTGGTACATTTGATATAAGCAATATACCTACATTGACATCATTATCATCCAAAGTCCATAGTTTACATTAAGATTCATTCTTGGTGTTTTGTACATTCTATGAGTTGTGATGAGTTATGGCAGATGTATAATGACACTCACCATTCTACTATCATTCAGAGTAGTTTCAATATCCTAAAAAAAACCTCTGTGCTCTGCCTATTCATCCCTCTCTCCCCTCAGACCCTGGGAACCATTCATTTTATTTCTCTATAATTTTGCCCTTTCCAGAATGTCATTTGCTTGGAATAATATAATACATAGCTTTTTATACTGGCTTCTTTCACCTAAGAATATGCATTTAAGTCTCTTCCATGTCTTTTCATGGCTTGATAGCTCATTCCTTTTAGTGCCAAATAATCATCCATTGTCTGGATGCACCACAGTTTATTTATAAATTCACCAACTGAAGGACATTCTTGGTTTTTTGCAAGTTTTGGCAGTTATGAGTAAAGCTGCTATACATACTTGTGTGCAGGTTTTCTTGTTAATGTAAGTTTTCACCTCCTTGGGTAAATTCCAAGGAGGGCAATTCCTGGATCATATGGTGAATATGTGTGGTTTTATAAGAAACTGCCAAACTGTCTTCCAAAGTAGCTGTATCATTTTGCATCCCATCAGCAATGAATAAGAGTTTCTGTTGCTCCATATCTTTGTCAGCATTTGATGTTGTCAATGTTCTGGGTTTTGGCCATTCTAATAGTATAGTGGTGTCTCACTGTTTTTTTTAAATTTTGTATTTCCCTGATGACTTATGATGTGGAGCATCTTTTCATATGTTTATTTACCATCTGTATATCATTGTTGGTGAGGTTTCTGTTGAGGTTTCTGACCCATTTTTAATTGAGTTGTTCATTTTCTTATTGTTGAATTTCAAGAATATTTTTGTATATATTGGATGACAGCCCTTTACAGTTATGTCTTTTGCAGATATTTTTTGTCTTTTTATTTTCTTGACATTTTCTTTCACAGAGCAGAGGTATTTAATTTTAATGAGTCAAGCTTATCAATTCCTTCTATTATGGATCATGTCTTTGGTGTTGTATCTAAAAATCATCACCATACCCAAGGTCATCTAGACCTTTTCCTGTTATCTTCTAAGAGCTTTATAGATTTGTGTTTTACATTTAGTTTTGTGATTTAATTTTCATAAAGAATGTAATGTCAGTATCTAGAATCATTTTTTTGCATGTTAATATCCAGTTATTCCAGCACCATTTGTTGAAAGACTATTTTTGCTCCATTGTATTATTTCTGCCATTTTTTCAAAGAACAGATGACTATGTTTATGTGGGTCTAATACTGGGTTCTCTAATCTATTTCATTGTTCTGTTTGTCTGTTCATTCACCAATACCACATTATCTTGATTAACGCTACTTTATAGTAAGTCTCGAAGTTGGGTAGTATCTGTCTTCTGACATTATTCTTCTCCTTCAGTTATGAGTTGGTTATTTTGTGTCTTTTGCCTCCAATATAAACTTTAGAATCAGTTTGTCAATATCCATTATGCAACTTGCTGTGATTTAGTTCTTCTTTGATATCTCTCATCAGAATTTGGTAGTTTGCCTCATATAGACCTTGTACATTCTTTGTTAGATTTATACCTAAGTATTTCATATTTGGTGTGCTGATATGAATGGTATTGTGTTTTAATATCAAATTCCATTTAGTCATTACTGGTATATAGGAAAGCATTTGACTTTTGTATGTTAACCTTGTATCCTGTAACCTTATATATAATTATTTATTAATTCCAGGAGTTTTTTTTGGTTCTTTTAAATTTTCTATATAAACAATCATGTCGTCTGTGAACAAAGAGAGTTTTATTTCTTCCTTCTCAATCTGTATACTTTTAATTTCCTTTTCTTATCTGACCGCATTAGTTAACACTTTCAATATGATGTTGAATAGCAGTGTAAGAGGTAACATGTTTTCCTTATTCCTGATCTTAGTAGGAAAGCTTCAATTTCCTCACCATTAAGTCTGATATTAGTTGTAGAATTTTTTGTAGATGTCCTTTATCAAGGTGAGGAATTTGCTGTCTATCCCTGGTTTGCTGAGAATTTTGATCATGAATTGGTGCTGGATTTTGCAAATTCTTTTTCTGTATCATATCTATTGATATGATCATGTCATTTTTCTTTTTTAACCTCTTGATGTGATGGGCTCTATTAATTGATTTCTGAATGCTGAACCAGCCTTGCATAGCTGGGATAAATCTCACTTGTTCATGATGTATAATTCTTTTTATATATTGTTGGATTCTATTAGCTAAATTTTGTTTAGGATTTTTGTGATATGTTCATAAATGATATTGGACTGTAATTTTCTTCTTTTTGGTAATGTCTTCATCTGTTTTTGGTATTAGGATAATTCTGGCCTTATAGTATGAGTTAGAAAATATTTCCTTTGAAAAAGATTGTAGATAATTAGTAATTTTTTTCTTAAATGTTTGGTAGAATTCACCAGTGAATCCATCTGGACTGAGTATTTTTTGATTTGGAAGGTTATTAACCATTGATTCTGTTTCTTTAATAGATATAAGACTATTCAGATTACCTATTTCTTCTTGTTTGAATTTTGGCAGATTGGTCTTTCAAGGAATTAGTCCAGTTCATCTAGGTTATCAAATCTGTGGGCATAGTGTTTTCCTTCATGTTTCTTTATTATCCTTTAAATGTTTTTAATATCTGTAATTATGTCTCCTCTTTCATTCCTGATATTGGTTATTTGGGTCTTCTATCTTTTTCTCTTGGTCAGCTTGGATAGAGTCTTGTTGATTTTATTGATAATTTCAAGGAGCCAGCTTTTGATTTTTTTGATTTTCTTTTTTTTTCCCTGTTCTCCACTTTATTGACTTATATAACTTATTTTTTTTCTTCTTCTGTTTATGTGAAATTAATCCAATCTACTTTGCTGGTCTGGAAATTTAGATGACTGATTTTAGATTTTTTTTTCTTTTCTAATGTATGAATTCAATGCTATTAATTTCACTCTAAGCAATGCTTTCAATGTATACCACAGATTTTGATAAGTTGTCTATTTATTTTAATTTAGTTCAAAATATTTTTAAATTTCTGTTTATAATATTTTGTTGTTGTAGGCAGTCATAATGTGCCACATTAAAAAAAAAAACAGTGGTAAATAGGCTTTCAATAATATGGTGGTAAGTTGTGTGCAGAAAGAAAAGTGCTTTCTATAGTTCTGTCATTATCTTTGGTGAGTCTGTGCCCCTGCACTGTGAACTTCATCAGTGCTCCCCCCAACCCCAATGAGACACTGATGGCTAGAGGGTGCTGGAGTTGGAGAATTCCCTTCTTTCAGGTAGGTTAGGCTCTGTTAAAACCCCATAGGTTATTCTGCCAAAACAGTTTTTCCTGAGGCCCTGCCTTTTTAAGCACAGAATGCTCTGGCATATTTCAGATTGTTTCCTTTTCCTTCCACCTGCTGGAAGCATAAGGGGATTTTTCTCCAGTATTCATTGTGAGAACCTGGAAGGTAAAACTCACAAAAGTGTGGGAGCTCATTGATGACTGTTACCCCTTGGAGCTTTTAACTCTCAGAGTTGTTCATACCAAGCCTCTGACAATTTGTCAATTACAGTTCAGGTTTTCCTACAACTGAACTGGCTCCTGTGGAGGATTTTGCTCTTGGGTTTCTGTTCTGGAAGTTAAAACATTGCTGGAGCTAGAAAGTGGACGAACACGAAAGCGAAAAACTCTTGCTATGACAAAATGAATGAGTTCTGGAAGCTCTTTCCCCTCATCCTGCCCTTAACAACAGTTCTATCCACATTTCCATACACAGAGTTGCGGCGCAGCTGTAGTGCAGACATCAATCTGTATGTTCATATGTGCCTCGAATTCCAGAGGACATATGTCAAGCTCTCCTAAGTGCTCCCTTACCATGTTCTGTTCTTTTTCCCAAGAGCAGTGAGTTCCAAATCTGATATATTCTACTACTTCAAATAAATGTTTGTGCTAGTATAAGAAAAGGCTTGACTGCAACATTTGTACTTTAGCTGAAATTGTGAGTCAATAGGAAAAATAATTTAACATCCTGTGTCATACACAGAAACTATATGAATGTCTATTACAGGCTTAACTGAGCCTCTGTCACCTTCATGGGCTAGGCTGGTGATTTAAGTTCATAGAATCATAGAGTGTCATATGCTTGAAAGTAGAAAGTTGAAATGTACTTAACAAGGAGTCTTTTAGCCAGTGAGTGAAGATACTCAATGACAGGAAACACTGTACTCTGTACTCTTAGACACCACTAACATTAAAGTGATATTGGAAAGCTAATAAACATATACTATGCATATTCAACATCTCAAATATATGAACATTGCACATTGATTCATCTAGGATGAATGTGGAATACAATGTTCTGCCTTATGGAATGAAAATGACCTAAAATACCAAGTACAGTTTGTGAGGTCTTGTTTTAAATAATAGAATGAAGTAATATCATGCTTAACATATGAATCATATTAAATGTTGTTTGAGGGTGATCTTGAAATTACTTTAGATCTTGAAATGTAACCACTTGAACATTATATCCATCTGGTTTTTGTTATTCAGTAATGGTTTTGGTAACACCAAAACTTTCTGTTTGATCATTTTATTTGTTTGTTTTCACAGGATAAAGGGAAATTGAATATAGTAGACTATCCATTGCTGATTTTTGTAAACTGTCTTATTAGTTTAAGGTATGATTTCAACCTGCCACCCTCAAAAACTAATGATGTCATTCATTCTCAAATATTATCTATTCATCATTGGGCTGTTGGTAAATCTTATTAGAAGAGAGTGACAATTTTCACACTAAGAAGTAACTTTTATCTAAAATCCACCTTGCATTTAGTCTATTCTTTAACAAAACTGGAGCACGCTAGGGAATCTTAAAGGATTTTGGCAAAACCCTGGAAATAAGCTATATCCAACGAGGTGTAATTTCCCTTACAATCAATACTAGAACTGATGGTAAAATAAAAATTCTCGAGTTACATTACTCTTGCCATTTGTTTTGATGAAGTCCAACAAATTTTTGTCCCAATATTTGTTTATTTGGCCAGGTGAGCTCAAAAATTAGGAGAATTCTACTCTTAATTTTGTACATTCATTTGGCAGTCTGTGAAATAATTCCACAAAGGCAAGTATTATTTCAGATGATATAAATATAATCGCCTCTGATATGTCTTGTTGAGTTTGATAACAGTTTGTCTACAAGTGACTAAACTAACTGTGTAAGGGTGTTAAATTTGAGATAATTCAGTTATAAAACCTAGAATAGCATTTCCTCATCTGCTTTCTAATATATTTTTAGCTGGCTGATCTGTGAGTTGTGAAAACGTTACCCATATGTCTAGATTGATATGTCAAATAATTTGAATAGCTACAAATTTAAATAAAACATAAGAGCAACAATCAGGATTCACATTTAAAATTTTGTTTTCATTAAGGCCTTGTTTTGTCTATTACAGAAGCAAGAGAAAAACAGAAGCAGAGCATAAGGTAAGTACATTGACTTCATTCAATTTCTATGTCCATTTGGATTTCTAGCTATGCTGTTTGAGAACATCACACAATTATATAATCTCTGCATCTCACTTTTCTGTCTTCTTTAAAGGAAGTTTTATCATTCATAAATCCCAGTGTACTGTACCTTCTTCTTAAGCTTGCAAGGAGATTAAATGTATTAGTGCATATAAAGTGCTTCACACAATGCCTGGCTAGGTTACTTACTTTTATGTTTGTTAAGAAGTTTTTCAAAACAGGAATATTTCTAAATAGTTATTGTTACTCTTTCTGATATATTTGCTAACTGAATGAATCACATTTGGAAAGACTTATCCAGGGTTTATTGGATTATAAGTGAAAATATTTTATGGCCAACTACTAGCACAATCCTTTCTTAGAGTCTATTAAATTTATATTATGTGTGCATTAAATTGAACCAAATCTGATAATTTGTCTTACTTACTCTGTGTGATACCAAGATGTCTGCCACATCCCTTTCAGAAGGCACTTACTCTAAATTATAGGGTTAAGTATTATGGTTTCTTTACAATTCTTTACTCTGGAGGGTGTAAGGTGCTTTTTTTTCCTGTTATTTTGTGGCTGTTGTTGTGAGCTGCTGTTTGCAACAGTACTACTCACCATCTTCTCTGTTGTCAGGGAGCATATAGGAAAGAAGTATGACCCAGCCTGAACAAGTATACAGCTTATCTTTTCCCCATAAGATGTGTGCCTGTGTACATTTGTAGGGGGAGAAGGTATCTTAAAAGTTGCTCACTTAACCCAAAATTGCAAATGAAAACATGTTATAAGGATATTTTGTCAAGGTTCCTAACATCCTCTCCCTTGTTTTAGGGTTCAGACATCTCCATTCTTCAATCCTCTACCATTCTTTCATGAGAACTGCCTACAAACCCATAAGGAATTGAATTAATTTCTGGGTCCATCTCTCTTCCCTACATGTTTCCCCGTAATTCCAACCCTATTCAGCTTGGGCTGTAGCCAAGAGTTACCTTCTGAAAGTCAGCGATGCCTATTGATTAACTTCCCATTACACAGAACATCCTGCTGTTAGATATCTATGGAAACAAGTGTGGGCAAATTCTATCTGTTAAATTTCCTTTGTTCAATGTGAAGTGCCTCCTCACCCCACCCCTAACCTCCACGTGTAAAAGCAGCATATCTTTAACTCTTGAGGTTTTCCTAATGAGCCATGCAAATCATCGAAGAAGATACGGTAAATGAATGGCATAGTGGCAAGGCAACAGAAGAGCATAAATCATATTGAGAGAAAGTGTTTCTTTTTTAAGTTGAAGTATAGTTGATTTACAATGTTTCAGGTGTACAACAAAGTGATTCAGTTATACACACACACACACATTCTTTTTCAGATTCTGTTCCATTATAGGTTACTACAAGATACTGAATATATTTCCCTGTGCTATACAGTAGGTCCTTGTTGATTATCTGTGTTATATATAGTGGTGTGTATCTTTTAATCCCAAATTCCCTATTAATCCCCCACCCCCAGACTTTCCCCTTTGGTACCCATAAGTTTGTTTTCTATGTCTGTGAGTCTATTTCTGATTTGTAAATAAGTTCATTTGTATCATATT
Organism: Grampus griseus; assembly: GCF_964374135.1. NCBI lineage: Eukaryota > Metazoa > Chordata > Mammalia > Artiodactyla > Delphinidae > Grampus > Grampus griseus. Next base: position 133,991,899 of record NC_138997.1, on the reverse strand, counting down.
TTAGATTCCATATATAAGTGATATCATATGATTTCTCAAACATTATCTATTCATTCTGTCTTTCTGTCTTTCACTTAGTATGATAATCTCTAGGTCCATCCATATTGCCGCAAATGGCATTATTTAATTCTTTTTATGGCTAAGTAATATTCCATTGTATATATCTACCACATCTTCTTTATTCACTCATCTGTCAATGGATTTTAGGTTGCTTCCATGTCTTGGCTATTGTAAATAATGCTCTGTGAACACTGGGATGCATGTATCTTTTCAAATTAGTTTTCGTCTTTTCTGGATAAAGAGAACATTTTTCTTTAATTAGAGAATCTCTAATATAACACATGGAGAGGTGTTTCCTTTCATTTTCTTCGTTCTTTATCTTGGAACTTATTGGAATAAATGAAGTAACTACTTTATTCTTCCACAGATGTTACCTTTTTTAACCTCTGGGAATCAATGATTCTAGATACTAGATAGACTCTGATCTCTCTCTGAGTGTGTAAATAACTATTTCCCATTTTATTTTAAAAAGAATTTGATAATTGTTTCTGAAACACACACAAAGAAAATACATCTGATTACTAACTGTATACTGTGTTCAAAATATGTACTACTGAATAGACAGGAGAAATTGAAAATAACAACCACAACAACAGAATACATAAAAGATATAGATGAGTCTCCTGGTCATTAAAACAGTCCTTCAATATCAATATCTTTTAAAATACATATCATCCATCAGGAACACCTCTTTCCTCTTATCATTTTTGAGACTTTCCTTCACAAAAGGATAGATAGATAGATCGATAGATAGACAGGCAGACAGATACAGATATACTGTTTAAAACTTTATAATCTTGAAAATTTGGCTTGATTATCTGTATTATTTATGAAGAAACTGATTATTGAAAGTTTATCTAATTTCTCCAGATTTATACAGTTGGTACACGGTAGACAAAGAACCAAGGTTTTTTTTGTTTTGTTTTGTTTTTTTGCGGTACGCAGGCCTCTCACTGCTGTGGCCTCTCCCGTTGCGGAGCACAGGCTCCAGACGCGCAGGCTCAGCGGCCATGGCTCACGGGCCCAGCTGCTCTGCGGCATGTGGGATCCTCCCGGACCGGGGCATGAACCCGTGTCCCCTGCATCGGCAGGCGGACTCTCAACCACTGCACCACCAGGGAAGCCTAGAACCAAGGTTTTGAAGCCAGATGTGTTGACTTCAAAGCCTAAAGAATTATATTATTGTGATAAATATTTTACAGATGCCATTTGTTTTATTTCACTTAACACTCTCAAAGTTTGGTTTAACAAGCTTGTTCAAGGAATAGGGAGGCAAAAGTGGCTTGTGAACCCAGTTTTCTCCGATTCCATACTCATGGATGTCAACTACTCTCTTCATCTTTTCTCATCTTTATTTAAAACTCATCTTTTAATACCATCTTGAGATAAATATAATTTTCAGTCATTATTATTTAGAAAAGAACAAAGTAGCATATACTATATGCATATTTGAGTAAGTGAACTGAGAAGAGATAGCCTAGAGGAAGACCACTATTAATAAATTTACACTTTAGCCAAATCATCTTAAGAACATACAGTTAAAATCTCTATTTCTGGTCAACAGACAAATAGGAGTTGAGTACAAGCTATTTTATACTATTATCTGGAAATATTTTTCAAGCCTTCATTATGACACTCTGATCATCATTAGGTATAAAGAAAGACAAGAGCAAACATGAGAATTCCCTTTCCAATGATCAGTGAGAAACCCTCCTTGTATTCTTGTTCAGAGCAGATGAGTGTCTGTCAATACTGGACCCAGATCAAATAGATTTTGTCTTGCTGGTCTGCATAATAGAGGCTTACTTATGTTTTTAGGGTATTTGAATAAATTGTCAGTATTTTAAAATCAGTTGATAACATAAAGACGCAAACTTACATTTTTCAAAAATTAGAATATCTGGCAATATCAAGTTCATATGGCATGAAATGAACACTTCAGATATGTCAGATTTGAATGAATCACCATATAAATCACCAGCCGAAGTGATACAATTTGGGGAATGAAAGGTCTCCCATTAAATTGCATGCCTCATGATCAGGTAGAAGCCAAAATTGTCTCAGAGAAATGGTAGATATATGATTACTCTAGTCATTAGTCTTGTAATCAGCAAAGTCCCTAATATTCCCTATTGACTCTTAGATCCTAAAACCAACTATCAATAGTTATTGCACTATTGTATTGTTAAGAGAAAAAGAAAACATTTCCCATCACTATGTTTCTAAGAAATTAAAGAAACAAAACATGTATTAAGAGAATCTTTTGTTTTAATATGCTACATTATATTTACCAAAAAATACTAATCTGCCTTAATCTCAAAATTACTTCACATAATAATATTCCTTTTATGGTATTTTGAAAATTATTATGGATTCCAGTTTTATAAGTATTATTTTATGATATTATAATTACCTAAGAAATGTAAGAATCTAAAAACTTGCTATTTGTTCATAAAAAAGTGTTTAATAGAATTCTTCAAAAAAAATTGTGAAAAGGAAATTTGTGAGTTTTCTAAAGTCTAAATCATTAAAATATTTTTGATGATAATCTAAAAAGTATTGTGGATAATACTTTTTCATTCAAGAACACCAAGGTACTACTACTATGATTACTATTAATACAGCTAGCCTATAGGAACCATATATTAAAGTAGGAGCTTGAAGATACTAATTCCATATCTTTAAAAAAGATTAGGATTTTTCACTAGAATTTAGTACATATATAGGTTTTTTTTCCTTCAAAAATATTTACGCTCTTTTTGAAGAATAAAGTAAACAGGATTCAGGAAGAAATATTTCAGAGCATATTACCAGTGAACAAATTTATAAAGAGAAATTCTTAGAGTCAGTACTCTAATTGAGATAGGCTTGTATCATTTTTTATTTTTCTGTCAACACTGAAGTCTTGCATGATAAATTCAGTATTGTAAATTCCCTTTTTCTTTGAATGGACTTGAATGATTCTCAGTCAAGCACACAGACTTAGGAGTACAGCAGCAGCTTTCTAAATATTCAAAAGTAAATAGAGAGGATACCTGGAAAACAGAATTTCACAGATAGCAATTTTAATCCACTAAACTGGCTGTCTGTTTTGGATATCAAGAATGGAAAGGCTTATTCCTAGCGCATTGTAAAGATGTAAGAGTGAAGTGAAACTTAACATAGCTCACCTGAAAATACACAATGTAGTATATGAAGAAATATAAAATATATTTATATATTTACACTGAGTTTTAAATGCCATATATATATAGACTGTGTCCACATGTATATGTATATGTGTCTGTGTATAATAGTTATATGTGGATATATTTGTTTGTGTATAGTTGGACAGGTTAGATATGCTAGGTCCCCAATATGTGCAGAGAATCATACTAACTTGTAGAGAAAATAAAAGAGAAAACCCTACAGAGATGATTTGGCCCAAAACTGTAAATCCTGGGTGGACCTAGATAGAGTCTGTCATACAGAGTGACGTAAGTCAGAAAGAGAAAAACAAATACCGTATGCTAACACGTATATATGGAATCTTAAAAAAAAAAAAAAGGGGGTTCTGAAGAACCTAGGGGCAGGACAGGAATAAAGACGCAGACGTAGAGAATGGACTTGACGACATGGGGAGTGGGGAAGGGTAAGCTGGGACGAAGTGAGAGAGTGGCATTGACATATATACACTACCAAATGTAAAATAGATAGCTAGTGGGAAGCAGCCGCATAGCACAGGGAGATCAGCTCGGTGCTTTGTGACCACCTAGATGTGCGGGACAGGGAGGGTGGGAGGGAGACGCAAGAGGGAGGAGATATGGGGATATATGTATATGTATAGCTGATTCACTTTGTTATAAAGCAGAAACTAACACACCATTGCAAAGCAATTATACTCCAATAAAGATGTTAAAAAAACAAACAAACTGTAAATCCTAACGAAGAACTCAGAGTCATGTCTTTACGGACATGAAAGATGAAGGCCTAAAAAAAACTTTCAAAAATAATATGAAAAACCTGACATTTAATATACTCTCTTTCTAACTATATTCTACACTTAAATTTAAACTTTAAAAATCTCATTACCTAAACGTTGTACTTGCACTCTATTTAAAATATAGATTTGAATTATTGAATTTTTAAAGTATAAGTCATTGGAATATGTTTTTATACTGATGTATATAGAAATACAATAATATAAATGAAGCAAAGCATGTTCTAGTGTATTATCCCATTTTTCTTTCTCCTACACACATACCTTGGATTCCATTCTTGGGATAGGAGGACATTTAATATCTAGCTAAGTTTACAATATTGCAGACTGCTTTAAATATATTAGGACTAGAGAGTTACAGAGCTGACCTTGCCTTATCTTTCTTTGCAGGCTTTGAAAATAAGTTTGGGGGTTTCTGTTCTGTGAACTAAAATTTAATAACATGTTTGTAGAAGGTGAAGTTTCCAGGCTAAGAACATTTCTCCTTGAGAAAGTTCAGAGCCTATATTTCCTAATAGTAACTTACTGGCTAATTTATAAAGACTTTTTAGTCTCTTTAGGCAGAATAATGGCTTATTTGTGAATTGAATTGGATACTAAAAAGATGAGGCATTTCATGTAGAAACCTCAATTTACCAATATTTTTGCCTCCATTTTAAAAGTTATTTAATGATTAAAATAACTTTTTGTAGTAAAAGGAATATATCTAACATAGCTTTTTTAATATGCTATATTTTATAAAATGACCATAATATTTGATTCACTAAATAGTATGATTCAAAAGAAAATTAAATTCATCAATGTCACTAACTTTATTGATTACTTATTTGTATACAATAAATTATTAACTAGATAAAATATTAAAATATTTGATTTTGTATATGTACTTACCACCCTTAAAATATTTGGTGTTCTTTTTAAACTTTTTAAAATTAAGATGCATCCAATACATAGAGGAGTGTGTTTAATAGTACAGATTCTAAGTTTTAATCTACTATCCATTCTTTAAATTGGAAAAATGAGCTGAATCTCAGTTTTAAGATAGTGCAAATTTCTACAAAAACATTCTAATTGTTCCAATTCAATTCCAACATGAACAATAAAATACATCTTCCTTTTATTTTAGGTATTTAATTTCTTATACTTAAGATTTTGCTTTATATTCTATTGATGTCCTCAGAAATAAATACATGTCAAACATATCAAACACTGGGGAAAAAATCTGTTTGTTATGTTAAGTCATAATTATTCACCAAAGGAATATCATAAAAATGCACTGAAGTATTCGTGACTTTATTACCTTTTTTTTTTTTTTTTTTTTTTTTTTTTTTTTTTTTGCGGTACGCGGGCCTCTCACTGTTGTGGCCTCTCGCATTGCGGAGCACAGGCTCCGGACGCGCAGGCTCAGCGGCCATGGCTCACGGGCCTAGCCACTCCGCGGCATGTGGGATCCTCCCGGACCGGGGCACGAACCCGTGTCCCCTGCATTGGCAAGCGGACTCTCAACCACTGCGCCACCAGGGAAGCCCTTTATTACCTTTTTAACCTATATTTATTTCTTAGTAGCATATACGAACGCAAGAGTAATATATTTTCTTTTAATATGATTTCCCATACGAAGAATATAATCTACCATATTAGACAGAAGAACATATTTTAACACAAACAGTGCTTGGGTTTTGCTCAAATAGAGGTTCCATTAAAAAGTAAAAGGCATCTTACTTCTGGATATAATCAAAACTGAAAAAAACAACTAAAGACTAGTAGATTAATCTATTTCAGGGAACTAATTATTTTCCCCAAATTTCTCTGATTCCTTAAGCAAACAAGTTGATGTAGTATATTAGTTGAAGCTGATGTTTTTTATTGGTAGGATAAAAAAAGAACACACCGCATAGAACAGAAAATCTACCTCTGCAATCATTGCTGTGTTACATAATGTAGATATATTACTCCAGTCCATTATTCTGATTTAATTTAGGTAGATATAATTTATATAGATTTTAAAGCTGATTCTTTAAGAAGCATAGCGACACTGAAGTTCTTTTGCTAAGGGAAACATTGGCTCACCCATTACACGAAGCCGTTTTTACTATGTATCATTGCAAAAATATTAAATTCTAATCCCTTTTGTTTTATAGTTATTTATATTTTAACTCCAGAAGCATCACCTATTTCTCAAAGCATTTGTAATGTTTATTTATATGAATGTTGTCTGCAGTTACGAACTGTTTTAAAGTAGTAAATGCCCCATCTGTTCTAAAATAAAAATATATCATATTAGCTCTTCTAACCAGTTTTGTTTGCTCAAAATGTTGCTGTCTTTAAATATCATTATTTTTATTTGTTTTGAGAACATTAGACAAATTAACGTTACTATCAAAGTGAATTTTGCATATTTATCACCCTTGCAGATTTATAAGTGAAAATTGCTATGTCATCTGTGTTCATAATTGTTTAAGATCTGCAATAATAGAAAATTGAACGAGGTTACAGAGATATCATTCAGACTATAAATTCTTAATTTAGTACCCTAGGAGACTCAGTTGTTTTGCCTTTTATTACTCGTTTGCTCCAGTCTCCCACATTGTAGAACTAAAAATGAAGTGGTTTAAAAGCTTATTTTCTCACAAATATTGCCCTCTTGTTTCCAGACAACAATATTTTATACTGAGCTCTATCTAATGCTTTATATATATTTCACAAATACATAGTAAAAGAGATGGTTTAAAAGCTTCCAGCTGCTTAAGATTAGATGGGGATGAAAATAGGTGATGATGTAAAGCAATAAAGATGAGATCACTGAATAATATCAAATTATCTGTTTCAAGTTGTATATGATTTATAATTTCTTACAATTCTATAAGCTTCAACAGAGACTACAATGGAATAAGGGGAGGTCTGTACGGAAGCAATAAAGGTTTGCAGCTTAACATAGACAAGTGTTTCCAAAGATGTTTCAATGCACAGAGAAACATATTTTAGCAAATATTTCAAAATATATGGTTCTGTTAAGTAAAACTCTTTCCGTGCTCCTGCCTACAACCCGTACTTAAAAGAGCTTTGTGAGCATGGATGTTCTGAATTTTATTAAATGAAAAGTTGGTCAAATGAGAGCTATGTATATGTCCTTTTCAGTTTAGTAGCCCACCTTTTCAGTGAAGATGATGCAGTTTTCTTGTTGTATTTGAATAAATACATGATATTTATTGGGGGTTTTCTAAAAAGGACTTGAGAAAACCAGTCAGAAATGGTCAGCAATTAAGTAAACAACAAATTCTCCAGAAAGAAACTATTTAAACAAAATTAACTTTACCTATTGGTTTATTAAATCATCACACAAAATCTGGATATATATTCACCTTTCATGTTCCAACTAGTTGGGCTTATAATATAGATTGTGTGACATAATTAATACTCACTTGGAGACCCACTGGGGATACTTAAAGTAATCATTACTATCCAGAGTAGTTCTATCCAATAAAACTCTCTGAAGTAATGGAGAAGAGATATTTATTTATAAACAGGAAATGGTAATTTAATTGGGGAAGCAACTAAATAAAAAGCCACTCTAGCATTTTGATTTTACAATATAATATTCTAATCACAAATAGTACATTGTCTTGTCACAATTCTTAAAGACTAGCAACGTTGTTCAGGCAGTGTGCTGTATCTCATGTTTGATTTTTGTTTTCAATTATGATTTATTTTTGAGATTTCCTGCCTAACTTACAAGGGAGTTAAAATGTTAGAAGTAAGAGATCATTCCTGCTGGTTTGCTTGCTGGAAAGTAATTGTCTTCCTTTTCAGTCCAGTGCTTTGTAAATCGGCTGTTACTATTGCTTGTGTATGAGCTGAGCTATTGGTAGACTCTAATCGGATGGCTGTGATTTTCCTCGTGTCTGGCCGGCGTCTCCTCATATGTAACAGTGACTTCCACCAAGTCCTGGAGAGACTCTGTTTCTAACCCTTCCTGCCTTGAAGGAGCTAAAAAAATCTTAAGGGATATTTGCTCTAAACAGTAGTTCTTTTTTTTTTTTTTTTAAAGAAAACATTTTTAATCTTACAGTACAGTATACCTTGAAAAGTACAGTTATACCAGCTACATCACTGCTGCTTTTACGCTTGCCTCCAGACATCCTGGGCTTGAGATAAAGATACTGTACTCTATACAATATAAACAGTAGTTCTTGAACTTGACTGCATAGTGGAATCTTCTGCAGAGCTCTTGAAAGGTATGAATGCCACAGCCCCATCTTCAGAGATTCTGATTTAATTGGTATGGGGAGCGGCTTGTTCACTTATTTTATTAAAGATCACCTGGTGATTCTATGGTTAAAAATTCACTGCTCTAGTGTCTTCCTACCTCCCAAACCTCCCTCCCCACCCCCCATCAATTACTACCACATCTTCTATTCTTGTGAGATGCAAGGTTGTTTAGTAGTAGATCTCAGGCGTTTTCAGGAACCCAGTGAGAAAATCAGCTAGCATTGCTGTCAGACACCCTGTTTAAGTATAATAAACATTAATGGCAACTACTTGCAACTTCTTTAGCAGAGTGTTTTGAAGAATGATGTCAAGACCACCAGAGGAGTAAAACAAGAAATAAAAGTTCAAGCAAAGAGAATTGGGAAGGGACTCAGCAGATTTTAGAGGAAGAGGAAACTTTAGTAAAATAAGTATGTAATGGAAGGACAAAAGGGCCTTGGGGTTATCATTGCTCCAGGGAAAAGAAGCATGAAAGGCTTTGTGTTTCCATGTGACAAGTCATAAAAAGAGCATGTGGGCTACGGAACGAAATCCACACTCTCTATATGGTTTTCTCTATGTGCATATATAAAAGTGAAAATGACATAATAAGCAGATGAATGATATTTAAGTCATATAGATACATACAGGCTTAGTTTTTACAGGTGTAAAGAGAATCTAAAATTTTGGCCTGGGATGCATAAATTTCGGAGTTGGGGCTGGATATTTTAAGCATCAGCCTTGTTTATTTATCTATTTTTAGCATCAGTCATGTTTAATTCCATTTTATAGATGAAGAAACTGAGGCAAGGGAAAGTTGCATGGCTTGCTCAATTTTCCAGTACAATAACGTAGTGTCATCTGGCAAAGGCTGTAGAAAAATCACTAAAATTTCTGCACTTTGATTTTATAATCTGTAAAATAATTATGTTGAGACAGGTGGACTCTAGGATATATTCCAATTCCAAAAAGGCCTATAACTTCTTAAGAGTTTAATTCTCTTACAAGAAATTAAAAGTCACCCTCTTGGTATTCTATCTAAAACAAAATCAGAGTATTCTTCTTTACAGTTTGGAGCATTTGCCTATTTGCAGTTTTCAAAGAAGTCTTTCTTTGCCCATTATTGCTTAAAGACTATCAGAGCTGGTTTGGAGGGAACCACCAATGGTTCCTGTTACTCCCTCAGACCTATATAGATTTAAAAAAAAATTTTATTGGAGTGTAGTTGCTTTACAGTGTTGTGTTAGTTTCTACTGTACAGCAAAGAGGATCAGCTCTATGTATCCATATATCCCCTATTTTTTGGATTTCCTTCCCATTAACTCACCACAGAGCATTGAGTAGAGTTCCCTATGCTATATACAGTAGGTTCTCATTAGTTGTCTACTTTATACGTAGTATCAATAGTGTATACAGGGCTTCCCTGGTGGCACAGTGGTTGAGAGTCCGCCTGCCGATGCAGAGGACACGGTTTCGTGCCCCGGTCCGGGAAGATCCCACACACCAAGGAGCGGCTGGGCCCGTGAGCCATGGCCGCTGAGCCTGCGCGTCCGGAGCCTGTGCTCTGCAACGGGAGAGGCCACAACAGTGAGAGGCCCGCGTACCGCAAAAAAAAATAGTGTATACATGTCAATCCCAATTCATCCCACCACCACCCTTCCCCCTTGGTATCCATACGTTTTTTCTCTATGTCTTTGTCTCTATTTCTGCTTTGTAAATAAGATCATCTATACAATTTTTTTCAGATTCCACATATATGCGTTAATATACGATATTTTTTTTCTCTCTCTGACTTACTTCACTCTGTTTGACAGTTTCTAGGTCCATCCATGTCTCTACAAATGATCCAATTTCATTCTTTTTTATGGCTGACTAATATTCCACTGTATACATGTACCACATCTTATCATTCCTCTGTTGATGGAAATTTAGGTTGCTTCCATATCCTGACTATTGTAAGTAGTGCTGCAATGAACATTGGGTGCTTGTGTCTTTTTGAATTATGGTTTTCTCAGGGTATATGCCCAGTAGTGGGATTGCTGGATTGTAAGGTAGTCCTATTTTTAGTTTTTTAAGGAACCTCCATATTCTTCTCCATAGTGATTGTATCAATTTACATTCCCACCAATAGTGCAAGAGAGTTCCCTTTTCTCCACACCTTCTCCAGCATTTATTGTTTGTAGATTTTGTGGTGATGGCCATTCTGACCGGTGTGAGGTGATATCTCATTGTAGTTTTGGTTTGCATTTCTCTAAGAGTTAGTGATGTTGAGCATTTTTTCCATGTGTTTGTTGGCCATCTGTATATCTTCTTTGGAGAAATGTCTATTTAGGTCTTTCATTCAGGGCAGCATGATTTCTTGACCTGGGATATGCTCTGTATATTTTCTTTTGTTCTTTCCATTTTGAAGATAACAATTCTTCTTAAAGAATATAGATAGAACAAAAGACCATATGTGTACTTATCCAGCTACTTTCCCTACTTCTAAAATGACACCAGTTTTTATAAATAACAGACATATCTATTCCCTTTTCATCTTGTGTCAAAAAGAGTTTTGCAGGGTTTTTTTTTTAAGCATTATTTACCGTGTTATCTGACATTATTTCTATAGGTCTGCATTAAACTTTTATATTTTAATGCTACAAACCTTTTTCCATTTTTTAGGCATTTTAAAAAAAATTTGAGCTAAATAGCTTTCAAATATTATTACACAAAAGAGAAGGGGCTTTGATTTTCTTAAAGGTAGTGCTAAAAGCTGATAAAAATGTATGTTTTGACTTTTTTGATATTTGGAAATAATGTTTCACACATTTCCCATTGCTATCTGTCAGACATGCCATTAATATTATTTGTATGCCTGCTTTCTTGTAAAGTCCTTAGAAACTTTTTGCACTCATTGAGTCCTAAAATCCCAAAGACCAAAGTAGATGGGATGTATTGTTCTCACCTTATAATCAGACAAATTGAGACATAGAAAAATAAATCATCTTTATAACCCCATAGCTTTTGGGGTTATCTCAACATTTTCAGAACAAGGAAAAAACTATTAGTAATGACTTCTAAATGTATTAAATTGAGGATATGTACCCTATCGTGTTGCTCTATGAAACTTATTGTTTGAACTCAAGTATAATGTGAAAGAAGAAGGGAAAATAAAAACAAACAAAGAGACCTTGAGAACCAAGGTTAACTTGGTCATTTCCTTGATGTTTTGTAATGTGAACTATAGACTCTAAGAGGGATATTAAGTTTTCTGCCCTTTAAAAGTCATTTACAATGTTAATACCATGATTTTTTGCTTTATAATTTCCAAAATAAGACTTTCTGTAACTATTTTTTTTAACAACTAAAGGTCTTACAAAGGCCTTTTGAAAGACTATATGTAATATACAGTTCCACACTTCCTTTCTAAGTTCTATGATACATTTGGAAAATGTTAATAAATCTAATAATGGATGTTTTATTTAAAAGAAAAACATGAAAATACAGTAAGTGCTTATAAGCCTCATTTATATAAGATTATCTAATAAATTAACTCACATGAATTTTCATCTCCTTTTATCTCGTTTGTACAAGTTACTAAATATCCCCAAATATGCAAATATCCCATCACTTCACAGAAAAACCTGTTGCATTTAATTACATCAGTTATAATGCTTTTCAAGTGCTTGCATGTTTGTGGGATGATTTATATTTACATGCATTTTCTCCTTTTCTGGATACAGTAACAGGAAAGTGTATACATGGATCTATTTACATAATGTTCATAACCAGGCAAAGTATTCTTCTGGTAAAAGTCAGAAGAGCAATTGATAGCATTTGGGGCAAACATATCTGGGAGATGAAGAAAAGGGGACTTCTGCAATTCTACTAATTTTCTATTTGTAATCTGGGTGTGTCTTACATTTTGTGAAATTCATTTATCTGTGCACTTACGATTTATGAATATTCTATATGTATTTATCTCTTACTTAAAACTTTATTTTAGTAAGGGCTAAAGATATTAGTTGTAGTTGAGGAGGAGAAAGTTAAACCCTTAATGAGGAAGAAGATCAGGGAGGATTACCTAAAGATACAGTTAATAGAACAACAAGAATTTAAAACGGGGATGACTCCAGTATACATGTTTTCCACTCTTCAGTAGCAGCAATAGATAATTCTGCCACTAAAGACAAGTCTAACAAACTCAGTAATGCATCTCTTCTGACCTCAAAGTCTTCAAGTCATAGTCGAAAGAGCCAAGCATATATATTTATGATCTACAATGGTTCAACTTAAGATTTTTTTGACTTTATGATGGTGTGAAAGCAGTAGGCATTCAGTAGAAACTGTACTTCAAATTTGGAATTTTGATACTTTGGGGACTACTGATTTGCATAAGTTGCTCTCTCATGATGTTGGGCACTGGCAACAAGCTGAAAGTCCCAGTTAACCAAAGATCATGAGGGTAAAACGCCAATACACTTACAACCATTCTGTACCCATACAACCATTCTGTTTTCACTTTCAGTACAGTATTCAATAAATTACGTGTGATATTCAGCACAGTATTATAAAATAGGCTTTGTATTAGATGATGTTTCCCTAGCTGTAGGCTAATATAAGTGTTCTGAGCACATTTAAGACAGGTTAGGTGTATTACATGTATTTTTGACTTACGATATTTTCAACTTACAATGAATTTATCAGGACATAACCGCATAATAAGTCCTGGAAGATTCATATAAGAGTGTGGTCTATATTTAAGTATCACACAAGTGACCACTACAACTGAAGATTGCTTTAAACTCGGTTTATTATTGAAACAACAAACAAGAAAGGCAAAGAATAAATAAGATGAAAAGTAATAATGAGTCTGCAGGATCTTAATAGAGTACTGACTCCTCATGGAATTGCACTCAAAATTAATTGATCTTAACAGGCACTTCAGCGTGAAGAACCCCAACATGCCAGCTCACGGTATTTTTATTCTTTAGGCTGGAGACTACATACTACATGGATATTCTTATCATGTCGATTACCTAGTTCAAATGTCTTCCTTACAGATACCGTGGGGCTATGGAAAGCTGACCACAGTCTACTGGCTGGTTCTCAACCCCCTACCTAAACTTCTGGTGCCACTTCAGTGTCCTGAGACATGGGACAGCTAAATCTTCTAACTCACTAGAATAAAACGCAGATAACTTTCTTGACCTAGACAATTACATGTTTATATTTATCTTAGACCATGAAAATCCAAGTCAGTTGCCGCCCAAGAGTTTTAATTTTATTTATTTATTTATTTATTTACTTATGGCTGTGTTGGGTCTTCGTTTCTGTGCGAGGGCTTTCTCTAGTTGCGGCAAGTGAGGGTCACTCTTCATCGCGGTGCGCGGGCCTCTCACTATCGCGTCCTCTCTTGCGGAGCACAGGCTCCAGACGCGCAGGCTCAGTAATTGTGGCTCACGGGCCCAGTTGCTCCGCGGCATGTGGGATCTTCCCGGACCGGGGCACGAACCCGTGTCTCCTGCATTGGCAGACAGATTCTCAACCACTGCGCCACCAGGGAAGCCCCCCAAGAATTTTAGAAGCTGACAGAAGATGCTTCTCTGCCCACATCAAAGGGCTTTACGGAACTCCCTGTTCAAGTCAGTTTTTGCGTCAATCATTTCCAGGAGTTGTTAGTGGTCTTGAGAGAAATGATAATATGAAGATCAAGGAAAATATCTAATCTGATGGGGCAGGAGCTAAAGGTTGGAAAATAATGAGGATAAAAGTTGCTGAGAAAATATTTTCTTAGGAGAAACTGCAATTTGGGGACTCAAAATGGCTGAATTTGAGATGAATGTTTTAATTATACGGACTCTTGATTTCTGATCTGTCATTTGGAGGTGAAAGCAGAGAGGAGTATAGTTTACATCAAAGGGTTTCTCTACTAAATTAATCTTTCTCATTATTGTTTCCCAATATGTTTGTGAATGTACAAAATCTACAGTAATATCTCATAATGTGTGAGCTCCACTAGTAAGGAAAACTTACGTTAAATTATATCAGTGTTATCAGATGCTTAACATAGTAACTCAACTTTGGTGGCACATGCTATTGTAATAAAAGCAATGCTCCTACCACATTAAGAAACTTGTAACAAATAAATGCACTTGGAATTAGTTGTGTTATATATATAATGTATTATTACAATGAAAAAAAAGTGGCAATATTATACTAATTGAAATACAAGTTGTCCTTGACAAGTTCACAATTATTTTTGTCTTCACAGTTGAAGTACCAAACTAACATTTTAAAAATATTGATATTTATTTTTTTAAGTATTCTATTTAACAGTATACAATTTCTATATTTGCTATCATGAGTCAATTTGATTTAAAAAATATTTGTGCATTTAAAGGATTACTTGGTAAATCAACCTAAGTTTTCTACAATGCTATTACACTTTTTAACTTTTTTTTTTTTGGTTAATGAGTTTTCTAAATTGTGTTATATCTTGTTAAAATCAGGTCTGAGAAATACTTTATCAAACTATTTAATAAATGAAGCTTCAAAAACTTCAGCTTGTCAAATTGAAGTTATTTAAAATAAAGCTTGTAAATCAAAGGACAATAACATTTATCCCAACAAAAGCAAGGTAGGAAGTAAAGTTTAGTTTACTCAGTTTAGTAACTGAGTAATTAAATCAGAGAAGAGCTTGTATGTGGATTAAATTTTGAAATTCTAGAATTGTGATTTGGAATACCTCAAATTGAGTTAGAAATTTTTGGATTTGATTCTTATTTAAATGAGATATTTTTACTTTTTTTCTGAAATAAAATGAAAATGGGAAAGCCTATAATTGTATAGAATCTCAGTTTGGGGAAGCACTCAAAATAACACAAAAAAGAAACAGACTATTTAGTGCGTTTTGTCTTGTATTTGTAGAAGTAGTGAGAATGGAAACCAAAATTACTTAAAAAAATATTCAGGCTTACATATTTGTATATTTTAATAGGAGAAAAAATAGAATTGGGAATATCCAATTAAACAGAATTGCAGCTGAGCTCACCAGTACCGTCAGCATCTGTAGAGCCAGTATTTCTCATTTTAAAATTTTATGTATATGGAGAATTGTCAAGTAAAGAGATAAAAAAATTCTAAGTGTATTAACTATAAAATATATAGGAAAAATTCTGCTAATTTTATAAAAATATGTCAATTTTATAAAAAAGCATTTTGCAGAAAAATATCAATGATAGTGATAAATATTAGAGGCAGATATGAGTAAAAAAACTGAAATTTGTGGATTGACCATACATCCTTATTGTCCAAGACAGAGCTGTAGTAAAGAACATTTGTTGGTATAATCATTAATATCCTGTTGCACTGTCAAAATCATCCCTAACTGGATGATAAATTATATTTTCACCATAAACATATGTAATGTATATCATGAATAACTATTCTGCAGATCTTATTTTTAATCCTTAATAAGAATACTCTTATTTTTTAAATTACCTTTAACTGTGTCTGGCTGCAGCTTTTTAAATTGTTTTAAAAAGAATGTAAGTTTAACAAATTAGACATTTGTGGCTCCTTTCAATCACAGAACTGTGGAGTTTAGGCAATGAATTATACGGCCCCACTTTCTGTCTGATAAGCATCAAAGTAAATAGTTTACTCATGACTGAAGCAGGGGAAAAAATAAACATACAAAACACTAGTACTTAGAGACATAGTGACTAGAAAAATTGTATAAGCCAAATGTTCCTGCTTTCTGTATCAATTTTAGGAAGAATGTTATTCCATGATATTAAGTACTACATAACCACAATTAGATTTTAGCCTTAAAATCCTATCATGTGTCCTTGTAAACTTTACAAATCTTTAATGGATTAAGTTTTGAAATTCACAATAATTTAGCTTGTAGGATATGTCAGCTATGAAGTGTAAAAAGGCACTTAGCATTAACATAAGTGAAACAAAGTTGCTGGAAAAAACTCAGACCCTATTGTTTGTATCAGATTTGTGTGTTTGTCATGTTTATTATGTTAATGTTTATAAGTATTAATGAAGTAGTTCTATTAAGATATCACACACTTTTCCATAGTTATTAATTGAATCATGGTTTCTCATACTGTGTCTCAAGGAATCTTGTGCTGTTTTTAGCTGGACTAAATACAGAACAACTACTTCTATAGATATTTAAAATTCATGGTAATTTGAAAAGATTCTTCAATTTGACTTTAAAATTAGTGAATGTGTCTTGATAGATACCTAGTACACTCAGCAGCTGACAAGTACAAAACAGGATCCATTTATTCTTTCAATGGTCTCTCAAAGTAATACTGTTATTCAGATGTCTAATTTTTATGTTATTACGCATGCATATACATGCTTTCTCACACACCTCTTTTTAACACAAACTTCCAAGATTATATTTTACTCATTATCAAAAAGAAAACTACTACATTAATGGAAGTTGATAAAAAGTTTCTTAATGTTTTAGTCATATTTTTATAGTCTAGAAGATGAAGAGTTAATTTTTTGTCCTTTTTAAATATAATCAGATAATTTTATAAAG
Organism: Grampus griseus; assembly: GCF_964374135.1. Classification (NCBI taxonomy): domain Eukaryota; kingdom Metazoa; phylum Chordata; class Mammalia; order Artiodactyla; family Delphinidae; genus Grampus; species Grampus griseus. The sequence continues at coordinate 133,975,061 of NC_138997.1, read as the reverse complement.
GGCACATTTTCATTTTGGTACTTATGGATAAGTTATTTTAAAGAGAAGAGATTATTTAGAGCAATAACTCAATAGTGCATTTAAAATTTTGTAAGACATAGTGATGTCCTTGAAATATAAAGCAGAAAGAAAGATGAGGAGGGCAGGTGGGGGACATTCAGCCCGAACTAACATGACAAATCAAGGCTTTGTAAAAAAATAAAATGAATTGCTGCCTGTAGATATGCCAGCAGTAAATGTGGTGTAGACACACAACAAATGTTTCAAAAGTAAATTAGCCCTCAGTGTGTAATGCAAAAATAAATACTCATAAAAATATTCCTTAGTTGACATATAGACACTTAAAATAATATGCAAACTTACTATGACATGACTTCTCCAGCAGGTATGTAGTAGTTGCTCATGGAAAGTATCTGGGAATACTTCAGAAATCACAAATTATTTTGGGCAAATGAAAATGTTGCAGGGCTTCCCTGGTGGCGCAGTGGTTGAGAGTCCGCCTGCTGATGCAGGGGACGCGGGTTCATGCCCCGGTCTGGGAAGATCCCACAGGTCTGGGAAGATCCCACATGCCGCGGAGCGGCTGGGCCCGTGGGCCATGGCCGCTGAGCCTGCGCGTCCGGAGCCTGTGCTCTGCAGTGGGAGAGGCCGCAACAGTGAGAGGCCCGTGTACCGCAAAAAAAAAAAAAAGAAAATGTTGCTACATTTTGAATTTTAGTCCATAAACTGGGATGTGGGAACAAAAACATATTGTATTAGTTTTGAATTAAATTTAATACTAAGGCCCTCTCAAATAGGCTGAGGGAATATTTAACTTTAATAAATATTCACTGTTTTCCACCCATTTGGTTACTATCAAAATGACTGTGCTCAAAGTTGACCTGGGTCATTGAAGTTCAGGTTCTGACCCTTTTGTGAAAACAAAAAAAAAACTTTTGGATTGGCTTAGAGATGTTGTGCCAGTTACATATTTGTGAAAGAAAAAGAAAGAGAAAGGGAGGGAGGGAGGGAGGAAGGAAGGAAGGAAGGAAGGAAGGAAGAAAAGAAGGAAGGAAGGGAGGAAGGAAGGAAAGAAGGGAGGGAGGGAGGGAGGAAGGAAGGAAGGAAGGAGGAAGGAAGGAAGGAAGGGAGGAAGGAGGGAGGGAGGGAGGAAGGAAGGAAGGAAGGAAGGAAGGAAGGAAGGTAGGAAGGAAGGAAGAAAGAATAAGGATGTATTCCAGGGCTTCCCGGTGGCGCAGTGGTTGAGAGTCCGCCTGCCGATGCAGGGGACATGGTTTCGTGCCCCGATCCGGGAAGATCCCACATGCCGCGGAGCGGCTGGGCCCGTGAGCCATGGCCGCTGAGCCTGCGCGTCCGGAGCCTGTGCTCTGCAACGGGAGAGGCCACAACAGTGAGAGCCCTGCGTACCGCAAAAAAACAAACAAAAAACATTTACAATATACCCAAAATATATTCTTCAGAATTTGCTAGTGCAGGGCACAAGTTCTATAACAAGATTGTTTCAGCCCGGTTAACTAACTATGCTTCATTTGTTTGTGAAATTAGAATAATATCAATGAGAGTTGCTATGTGAATTACTACTGTAACTGAGTTAGAACTACTGTAATGAAGAACTACTGTAAAAAGCGTTAGAGTATTTTATACATTTAGTTGTCCATTCAAGGCCATATCCCAGTGATTAGCTTCAAAGCTGTGAACCTGACTTTTTCCCAAGCACTTATCAGTTCTTTGATTTAATCTGATCCCTTCTTTATTAGCCAAATCCCTAAATTGTAACCTCGCTTGATACCACGTTTCAGTGCATATTTAAGCCTAACTTATACCACTTAATTACCCTTCTCCTTATATATCTAAAGATTTCCAGTTTCTGTACTCATTCTATTACCAGGTAACTTTATCTAGTTGTTATAAATTTTAAACCTATTATTCTCTTGTGTCATTTTTCACGTCAAAATAAATTTCATATTCTGCATTTAAAAATCATTTTTTAAGGACTTTATTAGAGAATTCTAATTTAAGAGATACTTAAGGAAATCTGAGGTAAACAGTACAGGAATTTATTAGAAGTGCTTGCATAAACTTCTAGACTTCCAGCTTCTGCTCAGGATGTAGTGAGCTGAAAAGGGTTTCAATCCCAAACTGAAACAAATAAACCGGTAACAAAAACTCTAGCCAAACAAAAATGGTACATGTTCTTTTGAACTAGAAGATGTACATGTTCTTTTTACAACCGTACATGTTCTTTTGTCGTAATCACAGGCTAACTAACTGATCCATAAAACAAGGAGAGTCAGGGAGACAGAAGCACTGGCTCAACTGAGCTACTAGTAAGAATTAAATTACAAACACTAGATTCAAATTTATATATTTCTTTCTCAGAGCAGTTAAGTTTAGCAATCTTAAAACTACTTTACATGTGTTAAATTAATTAAAGAGGTTTTTAGACTGAGGTGCCTCTAATGTCATGGGGCCCTATGTAAGCAAACCAAAATCTAAACCTGTAAATTCCTCAAGGTTAGTTAATCAAAACCAAAGGACAACCCTCTCTACTTGGAGTTAATGTAAACAGCTTTATGTTTCTAACTACATTAATTATGTACACATTGAATTTAATTTACCGTACTTATATTTAGAATTGCTTCTTTTTTTTATTAGTTTTCACAGCTGTAATTCTAAAACAGTACATGATATTCTATAACTGGTGTATCATGTTTTATTTATACCATGGGTAAAAACTTAATCTGATATCCAATTTTGTTATTTTAGATACTATATTTTTCAATAGATTCTTTTATTCACCTTTTAAATTATTTCCTCCACCTGGCTTTTACGAGTGGAATCACTCAATTGGAGGACTATTGCTTTGTTTTACTTTGTTCACACTATCATTCTGTTTTCCATTTTTGTACGAATTAAATTCCCTATTTATTTATTCATGCTATATGCTATAATAATGTAAGGAAAAAATAAATTATCTCAAAAGTCAACTTTTATGTTTGAAAGTAATATTTAAATTTTGATAAAACATTTCAGATTTATGTTATAATGTTAAGAATAGAAAATCTTTTTTATCCTCAGGTAGTTACATTAAAAAGTGAATTTATTTGATGTCTGTGTATATAGATACAGATTAGAAATGCTTATGGGTAAGACATGTCTTTTTCATATTTTTATATTGTGTCTATATGTTGGAAGCTTACAAACTTTGTTTTTCCTCTGGAAGATTAACTGACTTGAAGCATTATGTGTCGTTTTTCCCCCATGTAATGAGAAGTATAGTAGATACTTAAACTTGTCAGTCTCCCCTCATCTTAACCATCTGTATTAAAAATATCTATATTCATTTTTATTAAAGCAAATTCTATCAGTTGAGATAACGGTGAACGTCTGTCTACTCTAGTTAGGAATAATAGACTAGGCGAAGGTATACTCTGTTACTATCAGTCTCCCTTAATTCTATCTGCAGAGGCACCAGTGAGTTGACAACAAAACTTTAACATTATTTGAATCAAATTTCTGTCTTCTGAATTATTTTCACTCTCCCAGTTGAGCTTCAGTTGTATGATAAATAGAATGGTTTGAGTACTAGATTTATGCCAAGACTTTTGACATTCATTAGACTCTTTTTTTCTTTTTTCAGAAACAAACTTAGAGTGTCCTTTAATAACTCCATTAAACTTTTTAGCAATATAACATAACAGCAAGGAACTATCTGGGAAGTGAGTCTTGGTAAACACAGACCTTAATTAACAAAACTAGAATTTAATATTCTTAAAGCATGTTTGATATGTATTCCTGGCAGCTAGCAGAATGCAGCCTAGTGTCTGATCCAAAATGGTTTTAAAATAAAAGCCATTTATTTTAAGAAGGATAAATACAACTGCTGTTTTTAACCTGTTGGAAAGTCATGACAGTCATCAAACATTCTCATATTGATTTTTTGTTTGAAGAGTTTCTTTTTTTTTTTAATAAATTGATTGATTGATTTTTGGCTGCGTTGGGTCTTCGTTGCTGCACACAGGCTTTCTCTAGTTGTGGAGAGCGAGGGCCTGCTCTTGGTTGCGGCGCGCGGGCTTCTCATTGTGGTGGCTTCTCTTGATACGGAGCACGGGCTCTAGGCGCACAGGCTTCAGTAGTTGTGGTGCACAGGCTTACTTGCTCAGCAGCATGTGGGATCTTCCTGGACCAGTGATCGAACCCATGTCCCCTGCTAGAAGCTAGTCTAATTAAGCCACAAAAGAATTCAGAATACACATTCTATTTAGAGTTAAGGTTGTTAAATCCCTTCTTACCCTACATAAAAGGAGAGAAAACAGGGATTCAGAGACTTATGTTCAGTTTCTGAGAATCTGACTCTTCAGACTATGTAATAAAGTGGAAATAATGTACTCAAAACAGTCAAGTTATGAACATAAAGATAATGATATGACAGTGTTAATATAATTTGCGTCTCCTCCAGCAGTGCTCTTGATTTATGATTCTTTGTAAAGTCATCAACAGGTATGGTGAACTGGAAAATGCATTATTGTTTTTACATGTACAAAGTAAAAATGGGACCTAGAATAAATGTCTTTAAAAAAAGTCTTGATTGTAAAAATAAAGTATAATAAAACCACACTCTTTATAGTGTGGAATTTTTCCTACTCTTATATTTTTGTTTGCTGTGAAGGATTTATTGATGTTCCATTTGAGATTATAACTTACAGTGATGAAGCAGTCTTAGGAAGGAAAACAATTTATAAGTTCAACCAAAGGGAGTCTGGGGCTTTGTTCAATTTCTGTTACTCTAATTAGATAATGAGCTTCATTTTGATTGTGAGAAGCTTTCCTTATAAGTGCAGTGTTTGGAGAAATCAAAGGCTAAATTCTCCCATTATATACTCATCTGTAACTATTGCTAATTACAATGGAAGTTTCCACATAAATAGCTTGAAGTAGAATGTAGATCTAGCAAATAAGATCTGGGACAATTCAGTAAATGTTATGCTTTTTTCTAACTCATTACTTTGGTAATTAATTTATCTAACAATATTTTGTTACAAAATGTTTACTAAATGTCAATTGATTATTACAAAATAGGGGTAGCCTTACATCTTTGTTCTTGAATCATTATCAGATATTTAGAAATACAGTTGACCCTTGAACAACATGATCCTTGAACTGCACAGGTCCACTTATACTGAGAATTTTTCAATAGTAAATTCTACCATACTGCACAGTCCAGTCGTGATTGGTTGAATCCGTGGATGTGGAATACAGAGGGACAACTGTAAGGTTATACTTAGATTTTTGACTGCTCCAGGGTCAGCGCCCCTAACCCCTGCATTGTTCAGGGGTCAACTGTAATATCTTTACCTGAAGTGAATGAAAGAGTGAAAAAGACTATGTTAAATGTATTTAATGGTTTCAAAATTGTGGTAAAAAGTCTTTCTTGTGATATTCTCACTAAAAGCAATTTCACACTCATTGGGTCTGATTCAGGATATGACAAGTATCTTTCCGTATAAAGCATTTAGCTGTATAAGGGATTAAAATTAATTACTTCAGAGCCTTGGGTCACGTCATTGACCTAAATGATACTTAGAGATTGACTAGGATTTGTTGTGAACTATAACTAAGTGTATAAAATCAGAGAACTGTTGTTGCATTTTGCTTCTGTCATATGTGCAATTATCATTTTTCTCTATAGAGTAATCTTTTAATTGGAACTGTGGCATGTATCATCCTTTGATCATTCCATTCTCCATATTTTTCAAGCTGCTAGTTTTACTTGAGGTAAATTGAGGAGTATAGGACCAAAAGATGAAGAAAAAAAGAACCATATGTGGAGATCAGCATAGATACTTGTATTTGACACCATAATTTGGAAAGTGCTAATCAATTACAATTTACAAATAGAACTATTAAGATACAGATACTTTAATTCTGTACCTAATATGGGAATTAGTTCCTCTCTCATACTATATTTTAAGACAAATTTTCTTTATAACTGTTGAAATTAAAATAATTATATATGTTTTCACACTTTCAAGATTTCATAGACATTTGAAAATTATTCAAATTGACATTTTGAAACTTTTACTTTTTATTATGAAATATCATGCACAATGACAAATGTACATAGAGCATATATGTATAGCTAAACAAATACTTATACAGTGAGCATCCATGTAACCATTTTCCTGGAAAATAAATAGAATTTTGGTAGCAAACAGATGTTCCCACAATCCTATTCTAAGCGTGATTACCTTTGTCCTGACTCTCAAGATAACTATTTCACTGTACTGCTTAGTTTTTTACCTTATACACAAATCTATAAAGTTTAATTTTGCTATTTAGAAAAATACAAACAGAAGTAAGATTGAATGTATATATATGTCTTTTGCTTACATAGCTCAGCATTATGTTTTAGAAATTCATGTTGTTGCAGAAAAGAATGTAGCTGTAGCTTGTTTATTTTATTCTAATACAATTGTCAGTGCTTTACTATACAGCTCTGTATTTATTATACTGTTCATATTCTACTGTTTTCCAGTTCTTGGATAGTACCAATACTGCTACTATAAAAATTCTTATATGTGTACATTGTATACATCTGTGCATACTTCTCAGGAAAAAATACATACAGAGAGAGATTCTGGTATGTAGAGCATTTGATAAACTGAGATACAGCACTTCTGTATGCCTGTGACACACATGCTTGACCAAACTCTAAAAATGAAGAAATATCAGACGAACACAAATTAAGGTGCAATCTACAACATAACCAGCCCATAGTCTACAAAAAGATAAATATTGTGTAAAACAAGGGCTGAAGAACTGCTCTAGATTAATTGGGACCAAAAATAAAAATGCTCAATTTTTTTTAGCTCCAAATAACATTATTAGGACAATTGATGAAATCCTGGTTACATAAAAAAATTTCCTCACCCACCTTTGTGAAAGAAAAACATACTGAAATGCTTAGTGGTAACGAACTTCCATGCCTATAACTTAGTTTAAAATTGTTTGGGGGAATAAAAGGAGAGATAGAAGGATAAATCAAATATGATCATATGTTATCCTGTGAGGAATATGGATGAAGGATATATGGGAATTATTTGTTCAGATCTTGTCCAACTGCCAGAAAATGTCACATTGAGATATGAAAGTTAGAAAAGTGTGCAGAACAAAAGATAAAATAAACATGTGGTAAATATATGTGGTTATTAACTACAAAATTTGTAACATAAAAATCAAGAATAATTTAAAAGGTGAAAAGTGAGAATGGTATATGTAGAGGTAACGTGTTCTAAGGTTCTGGCGTTAGTAGGAAAATGTGAAAGTGATCACTGTATTAAACTCTTAAGGATGCCTATTTTGAAATATAGTATAAATGTGATTCTAAGCATGCCTTTGTTGGCATTTTACATATTTTGATATGTTTTCAAATTTTCTGTGATCTTAAGGCTTGTCTTTACAAGCATAATATTGCTGGATTTTTCTCTTTTTTTTCCAGTTGATGGCTCTAGTTTTTATATAGAGTATCAAACTCATTGACGTTTAATGTAATTAAAATACATTTGACTTAATATCTGTCATCTCTCTCTTTATTCAACCTTTTAATATTCCCTTATCCTCTATTTCCTTTTTTTGAATAATTACATTTTATTCCATCCTTTTGTCAAATAGTCACTCTATCCACACTTAAGAAAAGTAAGTTCTTGGAAAACTACTAAAGAAGATATATCATTACTTTGCTAAAGAACACTGTATATAAATCCTAGTGCTTAAGACAAGTAGATTAGGTAAAAGACATTCATATTCAAAAGTAATAAACAAAATTGTCATTATTTTCATAAAATATGATTTTGTATGGAAAATATGCAAATATAAAGAACAATTAATACGTGGATTTAACAAGGTTGCTGATACAAGATTAATATAGAAATATTAATTGTATTTCTCTCTATATAACGACAAATTGAAAAGTTTAAAAATACAGTTTACATTAATACTAAGATATATCAAATATCTATGAATATATCTAACAAGAGCTCTGCCAAATTTCTGTTCAATAACAAAAAAAAATTGTTCTTGAGATAATTTATAGAAGATTCAAATAAATGGAGGAATATAACATGTCCATATATTGGAAGACTTGATATTTGTAAAACATGTTCACTCTCCTCAAGTTATTTCTAGATTCATTGCAAACCCAGTTGAATAACAGAAAGACTTTTTTTTTTTTTTTTTTTTTTTGCGGTACATGGGCCTTTCACTGTTGTGGCCTCTCCCGTTGCGGAGCACAGGCTCTGGATGTGCAGGCTCAGCGGCCATGGCTCACGGGCCCAGCCGCTCCGCAGCATGTGGGATCTTCCAGGACCGGGGCGCGAACCCGTGTCCCCTGCATCGGCAGGCAGACTCTCAACCACTGCGCCACCAGGGAAGCCCCCAGAAAGACTTTTTAATGTGAAAATTGACAAACTGATTCTAAAATTTCATGGAAATGAAATGGGCCAAGAATCAGTAAGGGAATCGAAGTGAAAGAGTAACGTTGGAGGTCATACACTGCCAGATAAACCAATAACTCTTATAACGCTACGGTAATTAAGATAATGTAGTAGCAGCTCAAGGAAAGAGAAGTAGGTCAACAGAGCACAATGGAGAATCCAGAAGGAGCTGCAATCAAATGCAGTCATCTGATATATGTCAAGGTTGACCATGATGTGCAGCAGAGAAATAAAAGTCTATTTAATAAATGGAACCAGTTAAATGAAGGTACAAATTTGGAGTAGAAGATAATCAAAACTTCTGTACCTCACAACACACTATTAAGAGAGTAGAAATTTGGAATGTAAAGAGAAATAATGTATTTCTATTGTATTATATATCCAGTGAAGAAATATACAGAAAATATAAAGAACTTTCACAAATTCATTGGTAAAAAAAAGAAGGAAAAAGAACAAAAAAAGAAAATATGGAAAAAGTCTTGAAAAGACATTATAAAAAGGAACAGATGCAAACAGCCAATAAACAGAGAAAAATGGCTCAATATCGTTAGTCACCCGGGAAATTCACATTAACTTCACAGTTAGACACTAGTACACACCCGACCAAATGACTGAACTGAAGAAGAAAATACCAAGTTTGGGAAAGGTTGTGGAGCAACCGGATTCATATGCTGTGGGATAATTACTTTGTAGAGCTATTTGATATTTGCCAAAGCAATGAAAATGAACATCATAAATGAATCTGCCAAACATTATGTTCAGCAAAAGAAGTCAGGCATAAAAGATTATGTTCTGTACGAATCTTACACATAAATCGTAAAACAAGCAAAACTTGCCTATGGTCTTAAGAGTCAGGATGAGGTTTTCCATTGAGTGGGCAGGTTTCCAGGGAACAGGCGTGGGGTGAGGAACGTGGGAGACAATGTTTCTGGGATGCCCATGATGTTCTGCTTGCTGTTTCCATGGGCATATTCACTTTGTAAAAATTCATCAGGCTGTATTATTATGATTCGTACTTGTATCTATTAATAAAGATTTCATTTAATAGTTTCATTTGTGTGCATTTCTGGTACAGTCCATGTATCATTTTGTTTTGCCCCCTTATAGGTAGTATATTTGCTACCCGGTGTGTACAGGCATAAAATGTATATATTTTGAAAATATTTTTGTAGTTATGAAAGATAAACATGAGTACACAGAACATAATGCGAAGCCAAAACAGGATTGGTAAACTTTTTACCACACAAAATCGAACAGTAAACTGTAAACTGTTAGGTCACTTCCTTCACTCTATAAGTAAGTAAATAAGTAATTAAATATTAGAATTAAAGGTAATTTTATATATCTGTGTATCTCTATCTACATGTGTATCTACATCTTTCTATATCACTATCTTTCTAATGTCTTTCTTTCTTTCCTTCTTTCTTTTCCTTTCTTCCTGCCTTTCTCTCTTTCTTTCTTTCTTTCTTTCTTTCTTTCTTTCTTTCTTTCTTTCTTTTCTTTCTTTCTCTCATGTATTTATTTGTCTGTCATCTATCTCTTTCTCTTTAATTCCAGTATGTCTTTAAATATTAAAAGTGAAAAAACCATTAAAACATTTTATTTATGAGAATGAGATTTAAGTCATTAAGACATTTTATTTATTAGAAACTAGATTTTAGACCTCTGAATTACATCCCTAAATGAAGTAATTTCAATATCAAGTACAGAGTATACTGGTACAGGGTGGATGTTCAATAAATATTTGTTACATGTTGAAAGAAAAAAGACATCAAAAGTTTTTATCTCTATATAGCTGCTATGTATAAAAGAAGTAGTGTTTTAGAAAATCCGAGAGGAAATTCACAGAAGGAACAATATAATTACAAATCTAAAAAGAAAAAGCAAATACCTTTTCTTAAAATTCTGAGATATTAATATAGAAATAAGGCAACTTGAAAATATAATATGCATATTGTGTCTAAATAAAAAAGTAAATGGAAAAGAATGTGTTGGAGCCACATATGAAACAATGTAAACAGGCTAACATAAAATACGTTTTGAATAAAATGTGATATAATCACTTACCTTGCCTCTTGGAATTCATTTTCCCCCAAAATAGACTGCAACTATCAGAGACATTTTATATAGTATTTTAATCTTCTAAAAGTTATTTTGAAACTTTGCTTTTGCCTTTACTCTGGAAGTGATATATAAGATGGTAGATAACTTTAATCATATCATTTCATTTATTATTAATGGATAGAATTATCTAGTCCTTGACAATATATTACAATTTGATCCCTCTGATGTTCGAAACATAGGAGTCTTTTTTTTTCCGAGGCATTTAAAAGTTTAATAGAGAATGCTAACTACAAAAACACTGTACCAATTTGCACTCTTATTTCTTCACATTCTTGCCCACACTGTATATCACCAATCTTTCTTATTTTTGGGAATTACTTTAGCAAAAGATGGTATGTCATTGTTTTTTGTTTGTTTTGGTTTGTTTTTTTTGCATGTTAAATATTTTATTTTTATTTTTTTATTGAAGTATAGTTTTGATTGATTGATTGATTGATTGATTTTTGGCTGTGTTGGGTCTTTGTTGCTGGACGCAGGCTTTTTCTAGTTGCGGCAAGCAGGGGCTACTCTTCGTTGCTGTGCGCAGGCTTCTCGTGGTAGCTTCTCTTGTTGCAGAGCACAGGACTCTAGGCACACGGGCTCAGTAGTTGTGGTGCATGGGCTTAGTTGCTCCACGGCATGTGGGATCTTCCCGGACCAGGGCTCGAACCCGTTTCCCCTGCATTGGCAGGTGGATTATTAACCACTGTGCCACCAGGAAAGTCCCAGTATAGTTGATTTACAATGCTGTGTTAGTTTCAGGTGTACAGCAAAGTGATTCAGATATATATATATACACACACACAGATATATGTATATATTTATATATTCTTTTTCAGACTTTTTCTCTTATAGGTTATTACAAAATATTGAGTATACTTCTCTGTGCTATACAGTAGGTCCTTGTTGGTTATCTATTTTATATGTAGTAGTGTGTATATGTTAACCCCAGACTCCTAATTTATCCCTCCTCCTTTTTCCCCTTTGGTAACCATAAATTTATTTTCTATGTCTGTGGATCTATTTCTGTTTTGTATATAAGTTCATTTGTATCATCTTTTTTTTTGGATTCCATATATAAACGATATCATATGATACTTGTCTTTCTCTGCCTGACTTACTTCATTTAGTATGATAATCTCTAGGTCCACCCATGTTGCTGCAAATGGCATTATTTCATTCTTTTTTACGGCTGAGTAACATTCCATTGTATTGACATATATGTACCACATCTTCCTTATCCATTCATCTGTCAGTGGACATTTAGGTGGTTTCCATGTCTTGGCTATTGTGAATAGTGCTACAATGAACATTGAGGTGCATGTATCTTTTTGAATTATGGTTTTCTCAGGATATATGCCCAGGAGTGGGATAGCAGGATCATATGGTAGCTCTATTTTTAATTTTTTGAGGAACTGCCATACTGTTCTCCATAATAGCTGCACCAATTTACATTCCCACCAACAGTGTAGGCGGGTTCCCTTTTCTCCACACCCTCTCCAGCATTTATTTTTTGTAGACTTTTTGATGATGGCCATTCTGATTGGTGTGAGGTGATACCTCACTGTAGTTTTGATTTGCATTTCTCTAATAATTAGCAATGTTGAGCGTCTTTTCATGTGCCTTTTGGCCATCTGTATGTTTACTTCGGAGAAACGTCTATTTAGATCTTCTGCCTATTTTTTGATTGGGTTGTTTGATTTGTTGATATTGAGCTACATGAGCTGCTTATAAATTTTGGAGATTAATCCTTTGACAGTCGCTTCATTTGCAAATATTTTCTCCCATTCTGTAGGAAGCTTTATTAGTAGACAATCTGTGCTAGAGTTGCTCAGGAAATTGATGACCTCAAAGTTCATCTTGAGATATGGAATTGATCACTGGACCGATTTTCTCATAGTTAAACATCACTGAAACTGCACCTATTCATGATAATACATCACATTCATCTATTCTCTTTGTATAATTTTGAAGTTTAAAGTACAATATGTCCTCATATCCACAGGTTCCCCATCAGCTGATTCAACCAACTGCCAATTAAGTTAGTTGAATCAACAGATGGACTTGGTTGAATCAGAAGCTGCAGAACCTGGAGATACCGAGAGCCAACTATGCTATGCCATTGTATATAAGGGATTTGAGCATCTGCGGATTTTGATATCTGCAGGTATCAGGGGGAACCAAACTCCCATGGATATGGAGACAAACAATTGAACTTGAGATATCTGTGTATATATGCCAATGATTTCTTCTTTTAATTTGATTTAATCTCCTTTGTTTTTGGCATGGACTAACTAGATTGTTGAAATTTATTAGGTGTTAATTTAAGTTATATGAATCTTCAGCATTAATAAAAATGAATAATTTTCGTTATCCTGCATTTTCGCATTATGGACTACATTCAAGTCATCTGAAATGTTAATTTAGAATGTACATAACATATTTTATACAATGGCCGACTGGAGAGAAAATGTTGAACCAAATGTGATATACATCTGGTATTTCTACAACTACTGAACTATATTAAATTTAAAAGTCCTTAACTACATTTAAAAATTAAGTTTTCTTCATACAATTCATAATCTCTTGTAAAATATGTTGTGTGGAAAATTTGCTTATATTCCTGCTTTGCTTCTTAGGAATTTACAAAATTGTCATTAACATTTGTTTACACTCTAGGATAACAGGATCTCCTTAGATTATAATTATAATATTTCTCTTTACTTCAAGTTTTAAATATGTTTCATATTGACATTCATACCACATATTAATACATAAAATTGCCTCTTTTAACCTACATAATGCATTATATTCTATAATTAATACACTTATATGATCTTTGTGGAAACTTCATTTTTGTTACTTGGAACCTTATTGTGACATTAAAAAGATAAGAAAATAGAGAAGACATGTCTCTTCCATGATATCTTGTGTTTGAGTTCATATTTACAGCTTTATTAATGTGACAGGTATAATGAAATTGCAAGAAGTCAAGCACAAACTTGAAATATATAAAAGTTATGGAGAACGCTACCATAATGTTCAACTCCTTTATGTATTATTATAATTCTGATGGTTCTCTCTTGTGACAAGCATTATAATGAGAAGGAAAAATGTACAAAATTAATTTATTCTGAAGACAAAGATAATAATGAGGTGAGATGAGAGAATACACTTAAAATTTCTAACTGTCATTGTGTAAACTGTACAGTTTCTATACTTCAGGACTTGATAAAATAAATTCTAATTTTATTTTTATTGTGATATGATTCAACAACAGAGGATTTGGTAGGAGGAAGAATTTTCTAATAGAGTATATCTCAGTTATAATTCTTATTTTTTATACAGAATTAAGGAATTTTTTTTGCAATGTAAATGTGATAGGTAGTCACATATGTACAGTGTCCAAGATAGGGCATTTTACTCTATTTTTGGCTAATGATTTTATCTGAACTCTAAAAATGTTTACATACATGGAAATGTTTTGTTCCTTGATGACAGATTTTGTATACCTTTCTTTCCTGTTCTCATGGAAGCAAAGTTCTCCTAAAATGTATATGCATATGACTAAGAATAATAATAGCTAACAATTTTAATTCCCTAGACACTGATTTAATTGCTTATTTAATTTCCAAACCAGTTAATAGGATGGGTGCTAATATAATTCCTACTTAGTTATAGAAAGATACTTTAACCAGTCCACTTAGCTGTTATATGACAGAGCTAGAATTCAAAACCAGAATTTAGAGTTCGGGAGCCCATATGCTTAACCACTCTACTATACTGTTCCTAGTCAACATGACTCATATTCATGTTTTCACAGACTATCATATGTTGAGATCTGTGATTACCACGCTGGCAGATTTCAAAATTCCCTACTTTTATTTTACTCATTAGTATTAAGATGAAATATGATAACCCTGGAATGAAATATCAGTTACCACCTTTTCATAAAAGAAATGATGTCACAAGTGTTTATATCATCCTCAAATGCCTCTCACTTGCCTTAGTAATATTCATAAGTTAGAATTTATGGCTATTTCTTTACCTTTCTAGCCTGTTAACAAAATTCAATTCTAAGCCATTTTAGATTACATAACAGACATATTGTTAACAATCTTTTTTTTCCCCTGACATGAGTTTATCATTTACATGATTATTCATAGGAGTTGTCACAGCTAATACTTAAGTAAGGTGTAGTTGGAAAAAATTAAAGAGATTGAGAGTTACAAAGCTCATTTTATGTCAATTTCTTATACACTACTATATTTAAAATAGATAACCAGCAAGGGCCTACTGTATAGCACAGGGAACTCTGCTCAATATTCTGTAATAACTTAAATGGAAAAAGAATTTGAAAAAGAATAGATACATGTATATGTATAACTAAATCACTTTGCTGTACACCTAAAACTAACACAACATTGTTAATCAACTATGCTCCAATATAAAATAAAAATTAAAAAAAAAAAAATAAAGCAACCACCTCAAAAAGAATACAAGCTCATTTTAAAAATTGTATAGGGCTTCCCTGGTGGCGCAGTGGTTGAGAGTCTGCCTGCTGATGAGGGGGACACGGGTTTGTGCCCCGGTCCGGGAGGATCCCACATGCCGTGGAGTGGCTGGGCCCGTGAGCCATGGCCGCTGAGCCTGTTCTCCACAACGGGAGAGGCCACAGAAGTGAGAGGCCCGCGTACCACAAAAAAAAAAAAAAAAAAAAAAAAAAATTATATACCATTTTGTATCATTATTTTTTGGAATATAGTTGATTTACAATGTTGTGTTAGTTTCAGGTGTACAGCAAAGTGAATCAGTTATACATATACATATATCCACTCTTTTTTAGATCTTTTCCCATATAGGTCATTACAGAGTGTTTAGTAGAGTTCCCTGTGCTATCCAATTGGTTCTTATTAGTTATATTTTATGTATAGTAGTGTGTATATGTCAATCTCAATCTCCCAAGTTATCCCTCCCCACCCTTACCCTTTGGAAGCCATAAGTTTGCTTTCTACATCAGTGACTCTAAAAAGAATGTATTAACTTGTTGGGGGATTTATCAGAATAAGATGGTAAAGGCATTCTCTAACCATAGATATGATATCACTCTCTTTTTGTAAAGATAGATGTTTTCTCCAGATAATTGTTACTAGGGTCTGAACCAAATAGTCTTTACAACTAGGTACATGTATTATATGTATATATAATATATAAAATACAAGTGAAGTGTAGATTATGAGAAGCCATATGTTCTCCATAGCTTTGTCTTAGAGGAGAGTGCCATGGAATTTGGTTTAAAAAGTGAAAATATTGTAAGTAAACAATTGCTATGAATAATACGTGGTGCTTTGTAAGAATAGCCAATCTTCAGAATCTACACTTTATATTTTTCTGTTGTTATTATCTGTAGAGACTAATATCTGAATTACTACTTAATTAAAACTGTATTTTATTTGTCCAACACTTACAATGACAGATATATTTATATATATATACACACACACACACACACACACGTATATAGACACTGGATATTTTCTGAAACATTATAAAATAAAAGGGTATTTGTTTATTGCCATCATGCAAATGGCCAAATAGATATCACTCTTCTGAGCCCTTCAGAAATGTGCATTGCTATTAGAAGTCTTACATTCTAATGTCCATTCCAGAATCACCTCTAAAATGTAAAAGAAAACACATTGGTAATACTTTAAAACTTGTCTCTCAGGAGACTGAGAAAGGAAATATGTGGGTTACAATTTATCTTTTTGAGTGATTTTTTTTTTTAAAAGGAAACAGATTTCACACTATTTGGTCTGCATGCACAGCAGCATACAGGTACTTTTTTATCAGAAAGGCCAAAAATTAAAAATTAAAAAAAGGACAAGAAAGAGAATTGAAAATCTAAAGAGCAAACTTTAAGAATAATTTCAAGCAGGGCTTTGCCTACAAAACTTCTCATGTATTTTCATGATCAAGCTTGAGATCGTGACCCAAAAATGATATTTATATTGAAAGGGTCTTAAGCATTTTGGAGAGATACTTTTCATTAGGATATTGTTATGTATTATTTGCAGCCAAGAATGTAATTTTGGACACATTCATTAAATCTCAAAAATTCCCTATAGGATCCAAGCCGAGAGATTTGGATTTGATATACTTAACATTAGAGAGTGTATTTAAATGTGACTTTGGTGAAAGTTTACATCTATCTCCCTTAAACTATTTATGCTTCTTCTAACTAGGAAAGATTTAACTCTAAGCAACTTAGAATTTGTTTTAAACATTTAACGGGATGTCACTGGTTTCACTGTCTAATGGCTGCAGAGCTTGAAATAATTGAAGCATGAATATAGCGTTGTGATTATGAGCACAGGTTATTAACACAACTACATGAATTACAATAATAATTTATGTAAGGTGTCATGCCTCAGTTTCTTTATTTCTAATTCATTGATAATAATACCAACTTAGTATGTTTGTTGTGACTATTATGTGAATTAGTCTTGCAAAGCACTCAGGGCAGAATCCAATACACAAAACTTTAGTTATTGAGATTCTGTCTGAGGTTTTGGATTCCCTGTACTATTGCAGATCCATTGGAATTATCCTCACCAACTGAGTTGACCCATGCAAACTTTTGCATATTATATATACTACAATTTTTCATCTCTAGGCCTGGAGGGAGTCAAACAAAATAATGCAACACCTAGGGCAAAATTTTGAAGTCCAAATCTTTGTAATTTTACAAGGAAAAGAAGAAATTTTTTTAAATAAAAAAATCTTCTCTTTATCATATTAAACTATTGTAGAAATCACCTTTTGTTCAAATACTTCTTTGTTGTATTTTTATACTAATTACTGACCAGTATTACGTGGATATTTCTAGAAAGTGCAGAATCAATAACCTTTATTTCCAGAATATACCTGTCATTTCCCTTTTTACCTTTGTAGACAGGAAATCTGTAATCCTCTGACCACATATCACCAGGTACTCCGATCTGTCACTTTTGCTAAAACTGTGGTGTTGCTCGTATTCCTTGAACTTGCCTCACTTATATGCATCCTTTAGTATGGTGCATCAGTGATGGAAACAATAATGAAAATTCTGAAAATTAATTTTCCATAACATAAAGCATGCATTTGAAATGGCTTCAACAAAGTCATCTAAAGTTGTGATTATTAAGAATTAAGATAATGCTTATTGATATTAAATTCAAACTTAGAATATACACCTATTCCCTGTATTAAATTATTCCTAGGATTTTTAGTTCAAATTATCATAATTGTTCATATGGTAGAACTTGCATTGTTATTCTTCAATTTTTATATTCTTGCAAAATTTGAAAAAAGAAAAACTAAGCAAAACTCTTTAGAAAATTCATTATTCAAGTTAACTATTACTTTTTTATATACACTTATGACTAAAATTTTTCATCAAGACATTAAACAAGCAAGTGACAGGCAAATGTGTCTTCTATGAAATGCCTTTTAAGTTTTATAGACTTGAAAATATGGAATTGTATAACTAATTTCTATTTTTCAAATTTATCTTTAGGTTTTAAGACAAGTTAACTCTCTAGAGAGATTAGAAAGAAAAAATAACATTTGCAAAAAGCAAATATCAGAAGCCAGATAAAAGGATTGAGAATAAATCAGGTTGCATATAAGTTAGAAAATATTATTTTTCTGAAATACGTGATCTTAAGTCATGATTAAATCCTCAGGATTTTATTTTTATTTCATGGGGGAGATAACTCTTAAAAAATAAAGAAAACTTCCTCTAGGCACTCCATTAGCTATCTAACTAAATATCTTAACTTTGTCATTGACAGGGAATATTCTGTGATTCTTATCCTGCCAATAGGCATGAACTTTACTAGTATAGCCCCATTTAAAAAAAAAAAAAGCTGTATATTATAACCCAACTTGTGATAATTGTCCGTTATTATGCAATATTGGTAGTTTCTATAATTTCATCATTAAAGTATTTTTAATAAAAATACTAAATATATTATGGGAAATAAAAGCACTGAGTGACTAGTAAGCACAGATGATTCATTCATTCATTCATTCATTCACTCATTCATGTATTTAGCAACGTGCATTATGGTATCCTAATGAACTTTTGTAATTTACTAAGTGCCCAGGTATACCAGGACAAACAAAGCATGTCCTAAATAGCTTATAATCAAATAAATCAGTGTTCTACAAATAACTACAGCAAATTAGTTAAGAGCTAAAATATGTATATTCTAGGTGTCCTGAAAGAGCTCACACAAATATGTGCACCAACTAAATGCCAGAATATACAAATACAAGTTTATTCATTTGCTTAGTATTTCTTTGTCTCTTTCTCTCTCTCTTTAGGTATATGTAGATATATAGGTATAGAGAAATAGATTTATGAAATATGGAAGTTTAAAAATTTGTTCTTTTACATTTCTTTTGCATGTTTGTCTAATGTGATGTTGTTGTCTGTATCTTTCATCTGGTTAGATCTCATTTACTTAAATTGAAAAGACAGTTTCTGCTCTTGGTGAGTTAACAGACTTGCAGGGATACACATATATACAGACTTACAATAAACGTGTTGCTGGTAAAGCTCTTAGAAACATATACTAAGTTAGATTTTGTATCAACCTGTTTAGAAAAGGAGAGTAAGCAGGATTGGCAGAAGGCTAAGTAGAAATGTCAATATGTTTAGTTTGAAGAGTCTGGGAGATATTTATGTTTACCTTATCATAAAACTCAACACAAAGATATTTATAATCAATATTTAACACTGGAAATGAAATGGGAGTCTAGGGAAAGGGACATTCATAGCTCGGTGATACTAGTTACAAGCTAACAGAGCAACTAGAAGTTTAAGAAATAGGGAAAGAGACAAACCAGAGGGGGGAGCCCTAGTAGGATCAGAGGCAACACTGGGGTTTGGAAAGGCTGTGTTCGGTCAGGAGCAATCAGGTTTGAGCCACACACAGATCCACAAAGAGTTCACCTAAGCACAACCTTGACCAAACACTGGCTGAACAATATGATATTCTGACATAGAGGCAACTCCTAGGAAGAGTGACTTAAAAATAAAATCAGGGCTTCCCTGGTGGCGCACTGGTTGAGAGTCCGCCTGCCGATGCAGGGGACACGGGTTCGTGCCCCGGTCCGGGAGGATCCCACACGCCGCGGAGCGGCTGGGCCTGTAAGCCGTGGCCGCTGAGCCTGCACATCCGGAGCCTGTGCTCCGCAATGGGAGAGGCCACAACAGTGAGAGGCCCGCGTACTGCAAAATAAATAAATAAATAAAATAAAATAAAATAAAATAAAATCACACAGATCCCTGTAGTCTGGAAGCCTGTGTGTATGACCAAGACTGAGCCCTTTCAAAGGTAATCAGAGAGGGAGAATCCAATTAGTCCTTAGATGAAAATAGAGAAAAAAAAAATGTAAACTTGAACTGTGAGAGCAGCCTCCAAGCTATTACACATTCAATGGTAATGGGTGAAAAATCTAACTGGTTAAAGGGTCTTAAGCACAACTGTTGTGGCCTCTCCCTTTGCAGAGCACAGGCTCCAGACGCGCAGGCCCAGCGGCCATGGCTCACGGGCCCAGCCGCTCCGCGGCGTGTGGGATCTTCCCAGAACGGGGCACGAATCTGTGTCCGCTGCATTGGTAGGCGGACTCTCAACCACTGTGCCACCAGGGAAGCCCTAAGCACAACAATCTTTGACCAATAAATGGTGTATGTTGTTCCAGAGCTAAAATATAAAAACATGAAAAATATCTGAGGAAGTGCATCAGAGACTTCACACTGTGGGGGAAATAGATTACAGAGAGTTATTTCAGCGAAGTCACTAAACAAATAAATGACCAGAAAAACAGCAACATCAAAATCAAACCCTGGGAAGGAAGGAGCCTAGGGGATCATGATCCAGAGTTGTTAAATGTATTTTCTAAAAGGTTCATTTATCAAGTAAAAATTGTGAGACATACAAAGAGACAGGAAAGTGTGATCCACATGTAGGGGGAAATGAAGGCTTATTAACACTGCTTAATGAAGAGGGCCAGATGTTAGACTTTGCAGACAAAATCTTCAAAGCCATAGTAAATGGAAGGTTGCCCCATGTTTATGAATTAGGGTAATGAATGTTGTTAATATGGCAAGAATCCCCAGAGTAGCCTACAGATTCAATTCCGTCACTATCAAAATCCCAGCTGGCTTTTTGTGTTTTTGTTGTTTCCAGAAATGGACAAGCTGATCCTAAAATTCATATAGAAATACAATGGGCCAGAATAGTCAAAAGAATCAATTAAAACCAGTGTTTGTGAGAATTTGACTTACAGAGTTGTATATTCTTTAGAGGACAAAATTCTTATCTGTGAACAGGAATCATTTGCCTTGTTGTGGGCAGGAAAAATTTTCTATCGCTTTAAGTTTACTGTAACATTAACCATACAGGATTGTAAAATAGCCTAGTCAGTAGCAAATCAGTCTGAAGTGCACACTTCTATGGAATCATATTCCCTTGAGGGTTTGTCAGAAAATGCACAGCACTCTCCTCTTTTCAGAAGATTTTTTTTTTTTTTGCCCATTTCCATATGTTTTTATCCAGGTATAACAAGTAATTTAAATGGGTAAGGCTTTGATGGAATGAATTTGTATATTATTAAGAAAGACCTGGGCTTCCCTGGTGGCGCAGTGGTTGAGAGTCCACCTGCCGATGCAGGGGACACGGGTTCGTGCCCCGGTTCGGGAAGATCCCACATGCCGTGGAGCGGCTGGGCCCGTGAGCCATGGCCGCTGAGCCTGCGCGTCCGGAGCCTGTGCTCCGCAACGGGAGAGGCCACAACAGTGAGACGCCCGCGTATCGCAAAAAAAAAAAAAAAAAAATTCAGAAAGTTTCAAAAACCAAAACTTGAATTTGCTATGTATCAGCAAGTATTTACATAACTATATATTTCATTAGGTATTATAAGTAATCTAGAGGTAGTTTAAAGTATATGGGAGGATGTACATAGGTTATATGCAAATACTGAACCATTTTGTACAAAGGACTTGAGAATTCACAGATTTTGGTACCTTGCAGGGACGGGGGTGGTCCTGGAACCAGTCCCTCGTGGGTTCTGAGGGAACAGTCTACTACCCCTCCCTAACCCCCTACTAATTTGTCTAAATACATGTGGTTCAGTAGAGATGTGAAAGTGCCTGTTCTGGTCATTTCAATAGTAAATAGGTATACCGAGAGCTCACATTGGTGAGAATATTGAAGACATCATTTGCCCTGGGAAGCAGACCCCTGCAAAGACAAAGGGACTTAGAACACTAGAGGCACTTCTCTCTGGCATGAAACTGGGCATTGCCCACCTTGCTTAGGAATCCCAAGGGGCAAAAGCCAGACCAAATGATTTGAATTTGGTGCAGAGGGATGGACACAGAGAGTGAGTCCCAGGTGTTAGGCTTAGGCCTTAATTCCTGTATAAATACTTTAAGTGCAAAAAAGGATAACTAATGTAAAGACAAATGTTAATGGACTGTCACTACAGCTGGTAGTTAGGTACAGCCAAAATCATGAAGGTGAGATGTGATGCCTGAAACTAGGAAAATGTCCTATTAGAGTAAGTTGCCTTGTGAAAGGGCAAATGGTAGACCCACTTGAATGGGACAACAAAAACCTGTAACTGATTATAAATTAACTCCAGGGGAGAGGATATCTAATAACCTTATTATTCTTTTATTAATCTGACAATATTTGTAAAAAAAATTCCATTCCTCTAGGATTTAGCAACTTTGAAAAGGTAGATATGAATCTATATCTAAAATTATTTCTCAGTATTCTTAAATAATAATTAGTTTATCTAAGGTCAATGACCCATGCACCTAAATATATGCATTATTTAATATTCATATTACAGATTTAATATTTAAATGATTAAAATATATAGTATATACGTTTATATATGTTATAGTATATAGATATACATTTATAGTTTATAAACATACCTTTTACTACATAAGAATGAAATATTTTGCAAGCAGAATGAATAATATAATTCTGGTGATTTTAATATGGTTGACAATTTTGGAAAGTAGGTTATTGCTTTTGAAGTGGCCAAAGTTATTTTCTGAAATGCAGTTTGAAAGCACCTAAAAAGCAAGGAACAAATAACATGCAGATGCCATAAACAGAGGCTTGCAAACTGCTGGCAAGTAGGCTGAATTCAGCTCCTAAAACAGGTTTGGTTCATAAAGGTCAGGATTCTACTGATTTTTAATTTTAATTATTTGATTATGCACACATTCCCCAATATTCTAGTTTAAATCACTCCTTATTTTCTTAATTCTAATAAGTTTCACTCATTTACATTTACTTCTTGGACCCTATATCCATTTGCATTTGATACTGCTGCCTGAGCCCCTTATTTTCCGGAAGGAAATAATTACTAGTAGATTTGCAGAATAAGAGTGTCAACCCACCCCAGAGGCTACTGAGATTTTCAAGTTAGGAGGCTGGTATTGATATTTCCTTTTCCTCTCCTCCAGGTCACACAATAATAAGGGCAATAGTAACATCTAGTCCATGCATATTCACTACCAGTCCTCTGTGGTAGGTTTCGTGATTAGCACCGACTTATAAATAAGGAAACTGAGACACTAATTACTTTCTCAAGTTATTAAGTGATGGAGCCAGGATCCTAACATGGGTAACTGGGCACTGAGACCTTTGCTCTTCAGTACTTCTCTATTTGACAGCAGTTAATACACTGATAAAGCACCCAATGACTCAAAGGCAATCTTAGTAATAATTGCACAGCTATAAGCACTTACTATGGACTGGGAACTGTACTAATCACTCCGCAAAAATTATGTCACTTAACCATCATCCAAACTTATGAAGTAGGTATTTTTATTATCTCTGTTTTACTGACGAGAAAACTAAGGCACAGAGATGTTATTGGCCAGTTCAAGGTCATATAGGAGTTAAGGGGCATAGCCAAAATTTTAATTCATTCAGTCTAGTTCCAGAGCTTGTGTTCTGAGGGTTATCTTTATATTTATTTTAAGACATTGCAAATAATCTGTGAAGCAGGAATATGTCACCACAGAAATATGTCCTACAAGTTATTTATTACTTTAATCTCTATAGATACTTATGTGCAAAAACAGATTCTCTTAGCCAAACAATGCTTTATCTATTGCTGGAGTGTGTAGCCTCTTATTTAAAGGACTCTCCATACTGTTCCACGTTCCAACTTTAGAGTCATTTTTTTTATTATTATTCAGGCAGAAACTCACTTAAAAACACAAATACTTTATTTCAGAGGCATTATTGAGTTTATCATTCATATAAAGAGTAAGTATCTGGTAGGGTAAGGCAGCAACACAGGTCTTTCTTGATATGCACAACAGTTTCAGATACCAAAGTCTCTGGGTCCTGGAGAAAATAAGTAGTATCACCAACAACTATCAAGTATACTATTTGTGGGTCTATTTTATTATGAGAGAAGAACAGGAAGGTGAACTACCTCAGGCTTACATTATCTGTCTGGTTCATTTGGCGTTTGTTTTTTAAATATTTTATTTATAAAATAAAGTAAGCAAGATCAGGGAAACTAATCCCAGTTTGTTTGAAGCTTTCCCTGTCTGAAATGTCAGTGTCCCAGGAGCTCCCTCGGTCCTGAGCAAAACCAGGATGATTGTTCACTATGACCTGGGCTCTTCTGAAGGCAGGTAAAAACCTTAGTGGAGTTTACTGCTTTCCTGCCCAATCTCATGTATCATCCAAAGGACAAAGTTTGTGACTATAGGAAGTATGGACAAATGCCCACCAAGACTCAGGTAAACATGCAGTAATATGACTAGATGCACTGGAAATTGAAATAGAAATGTTCCTCTGCAAATCAGCTTGGTTTATTGACTAGGTGCACTGGAAATTGAAATAGAAATGTTCCTCTCCAAATCAGCTTGGTTTATTATCAAATAGTCTCCGTATGGTCTAATCAAATGTTTTAACATTTTAATAAGGTCAGCATAATTTGTTCACTAAGATGATGAAATAAGTAACTGCCTAATCCATTTTTAAATTGTTGCTGCCTTTATTTTCATGTACTGTCTTATCATAAAGAGATAGAGGGAAACTAAAACCCTTGAAAGTCTCAATGAGCACTCAAGGAAAGCATATATCATGCTTCATATCCTAGGAAATGCAAGATTAACTCTTCTTACCATAGCATACCCTTATCATAACATTAACATTCTAGCCCCTTGTCAAGTATTTTGCTCCTTTGAAGTCTAAAATTAAATTCATTGTTAGTTCACTTTAGTGACCTTAGTCATGCCCCTAGTAAATAAGCACTTCTTTATGGGACTATTGCATAGATCTCCATTTAACATACAGCTAACCTAAAAAGGCAGTGTTCAGTGACTCATATCTGGGTGATTATTTTGTTGCTAATAACCTGCTTCTCTGAGGAATAAACCTGTACTTTGAACCATGATGATTCTTAAATCAAAAGTAGCAAAACCTGTGGGGAAGACAACATTTATAGTTGAAAATATTGATTTATGTATGCCAGAACTTGGTTTCAGGTGTTATTACATTTCACCTGTATGGAATAAGAAAATGAGTTTTCATCAGTAGAACCTATTATTTGGAATGAATTGGACTTGCGGAATTAAAAGAAGATAGTCGATATACCTTACACCTATACTGTGAAATTCAATCTTAAGTTACCTCCTTAAAAAGAAACTATAAGAGGTAATTTTCTTCAAATAATGATACCATGCTCCACGAATAGCATGTCTTCAAATGTAATACTGAAAGCTATGCACTATTAATCATTATTTCTATATCATATTTTACTTAATGAATTTCAGTTATTCCATATAAGTATTGCTGTCATTCAACAGACCTGGTTCTTTATTAGCTATTTGTTTTTTGGACCAGGCATGAACTAAACACCTAGCTGCTAGGGACCAGGACATTTTTCTGAGGAATCACAGGTTATGCACTGGCAGCTCAAGGAATGCCGTTCACACAACTGAACTTGACCTTGTTCTAGGTATGATATTGGCAAAGAAACCATCTTACCATGGAGAAACCATCTTACCAGGGATAATTTAAATATTTCAGGATCAAAGTCAACTATCAACTGTATTTAAGTTTATAAGTTACAATTGAATCTTACTTTAAGTAAGTAAAATAGAAAACTTGTTATTCAAAGTCCCCTAATATTCTTATAGTTTGGTAATATTTAACACAGTGTATATGTATTTTGTAACTGAAACAGGATGATGTGTAAGTCAGTAACCATATGTTTCACTTAGGGGGGTGGTCAATGAATTTATTTAAAAATGTTTTCATTTTTAGATGGATATTTTAGCAAAAGATGCACATAAACATTACCCTGAAAACAGAAATGGATATCAATAGAAAGAAGTATATCACTTACATTAATTCAACCTTTTGTATTAATTACTCATCCAGTTCTGTCTAGTTTATGGTCAAGTAGAAATTAAAGTGTTTTTTGTTGTTGTTTTTTTTTAAGTTTTATGGCTTGAAGGGCATATATTTTGTTTGGGGTAACCTGTAATATATTTAATTAGTGAGGGTAAAAAAGAAGGAGAATTTAAATTTATTTTTGAGCCCTTCTGAGGAGCCAAAATTTTTACCTATTTTATTTAATTTTCAGAGAACCCAGTAAATCAGATATCATACTTTTTCCCTCTTATGTACAAGTGAGCACGCTCTAAAAGGGAAACTAACATGCTAGAGATCACATGTTTTAAAGACAAACGGTTCAAAACATGGCCGTTCATACTCAGATCCTTTCTTTATTTACCCTGTTAGATCAGCAACCAGATACAGTCTTTGCATTGTCATTATTTCGAAGGATTAATGCAGATGTATGTGTTTGAATATGTGTCTTATTGCAAAAATTTAGAACTATGTCTTAGAATTAAGGAATAGAGTGGGATATATATTAATTCCAATCATTTTTCAATGCAGAGATTTTGTACCTGTCAATAGAGTTCGTTCTCACCAGATTTCTGAGATGTAAAATAGACCTCAGTCATCCAAAAGTCTTGGAGATTTCTTAAGGCTGAACTGGGAAACACTGAAGTTCCCCCTTCTCGGCTGTAAAACTGCCCTGTGCTCTCCACGCCAAGGTGATAATATAGAATAGATGTGGAAATGTTTAGTAGGCAAAGGCTGTTTTTGTGTATTTTTCCCAGCAAACAGTAGAAATTTCTATATATTGATACAGATTTAGATTACTGTGCTTATAAGATATGAACAAACACCATACAAATAAATTTAACATATATCCAAGAGTCATAGAAAAAATATCCATTACCTCATAGAGTATAAACTGTTGTTTCTGGAATCCAAGAGGAGAATTCAACCATTCCTTTATCATACTCAGAAAAGTCTAACTTTTGGAGGAATTTCTATCATAGACATTCCAGTGGGCTACAAAGCATGCAATTTTAAAGTCCCACCTAGCCCAAGCTGCTCTTGCCTTGACATTTTGGGTTGTTGTTAAGAAAGCTACAAAAAATGTCAGAGAGACTGACACTGCGTAAGCTTCCTTTCTTTTCTCTGACTGAGGTTAATAAAGTTGAAATATTTGAAAGTTATACTTAAAAAAAAAAATGAATGTGATTTCATACAAGCTACCAAAGGCGTCTCAGCATCAGTGTACTCATATGTAAAATAAGCATTGATATATTTTTCAAGAGTTCATTGTGAGACTGTAATGAGATAATTTATTACAGCACTAAGCCTAAGGGTTGGCACAGAGTATTTCCGTCTTCTAATATAATTTCCTACCAACTAATTTATGCCTGCATTTCATTAAAATATACTGGCTATTTTAGGTTTTCTATTCAGATATTAAATATTTCAGTGGTTCATAGTTGTAATTGATATTTTATATCTATTTTACATTGTAATGTTCAAAATACATGTGATTTATACCTTTAACAAATTTACTAAACAATTAAAAAGATCAGTTTATGTAATAAAGGAAGGTTGTTAGCAAAATTGTTATTTCACTTCTGTACAACATAAAGGAGTAAAGATGTTGACAAATTAAAAACAAACTGAAGCATAATTAATAAAAAAATCTTATACTCTTTGGAAAAAAATGGAGTGCAGTAGAACAATCATATATTTATGCTGTACCTTACTTGTCAGTTATCAAGTATTGATTATTTTCATTTAAGTTATTGATTCAAGGCTGTGGTCTACCTGATATATCTGTAACTAAGAAGCCATTTGAGAAGGTTCTTATTCTGCTGTCAAAATGAATCATGCTCATAATATCTTAGAAAATGAAAGGTGATCAATTCCCACACATAAAGCACACGTCAGTTTCTGTGCTTGTAGTCATATCTGTATTCACTGTAAAAGTTTTTACAATCATAACTTCATTCAGTGTCTTCAGTAAATCTTTAACAATTTTCAATATCTTTTTATCATTTCTCATTGTTTTAACTTTGGATTTCTTTATTATTCTTATTATGTATGGAATGAATTTTTACAAATTCCTGAGGACATAATTTTCATATCATTAATTTCTATTTGCACTTTATGATAGTATATGTATGCTTGCATTATACTTCCTTTCATTCTCTCATCTATTCTTATCAAAATAACATATTGATAGAAATGACCTCCATGGAGAAAATTGAAATATAATGGATACTTGATCCTATTGTCTATTCATTAAAATCTATGTGTACCAATAACAGTTGTTCTATTTATCGATGAAATAGTTCATTTAAAAAAAAAAGAAAAGAAAAACAAGAGGAACTTATGCATGGGAGCATAGAGAACATAGTTTACTGGGATATCTCAGTATGCAGGACAAAGAAAGTTTGGACACAGAAAAGTCCTAAAAGTATGCATTATTAAAGTCATCAAGTAAAACTGCACGCTCATTTTTAATGCATAGAATAGGTGGTATCCCAGATGAATTACATTGTGAAATAGTCTTTCCATATTAACTATGTATTTGTATTATACATTAAGATTTTAAAAAGTAAATCTCGTCTCTCTCTCTCTCCTCCGTCTCCTCTCTCTCCCTCTCTCTCTCTCTTTCTGTCTCCCCACACACACACCCCCACACACATACTCATCAGTATTTTATAAGTGCACAGTAGCTTCACAAGTTTCCATTGGTTTCTACTTCATCAGCTATTTGAGGCTCTGTTATTAGATACTTGGACAAGTAAGTTCATTAGATATTCTGAATGACTTGAGTCCTTTATCATTATGAAGTGTCCCACTTTATTCCTAGTAATATGTCTTGTTCTGAAGTCTAGTTTTTCTAATATTTTTTTAAATTAAGTTTTATTGGCATATAGTTGCTTTACAATGTTATGTTAAGTTTCTACTGTAAAGTGATTCAGCTATATGTATATACACATCCCCTCTTTTTTGGATTTCCTTCCCATTTAGGTCACTGCCGAGCACTGAGTATAGTTCCCTGTGCTATGCAGTAGGTTCTCATTAGCTATCTATTTTATACATAGTATCAATAGTGTATATATGTTAATCCCAATCTCCCAATTCCTCCCACCCCCCCTTCCCCCTTGGTATCCATATGCTTGTTCTCTACGTCTGTGTCTCTATTTCTGCTTTGCAAATAAGATCATCTATACCATTTTTCTAGATTCCACATATGTGCATTAATATACAATATTTGTTTTTCTCTTTCTGACTTACTTTGCTCTGTATGACAGTCTCTAGGTTCATCCACATCTCTACAAATGACTCAATTTCGTTCCTTCTTATGGCTGAGTAATATTCCATTGTATATATGTACCACAACTTCTTTATACATTCCTCTGTTAATGGGCATTTAGGGTGCTTTCATGTCCTGGCTATTGTAAATGGTGCTGCAATGAACATGTGTCTTTTTGAATTATGGTTTTCTCTGGGTATATGCCTAGTAATGGGATTCCTGGGTCACATGGTACTTGTATTTTTAGTTTTCTAAGGAACCTCCATACTGTTCTCCGTAGTGGCTTGGCTGTATCAATTTACATTTCCAGCAACAATGCATGAGAGTACCCTTTTCTCCACACCCTCTCCAGCATTTATTGTTTGTAGATTTTTTGGTGATGGCCATTCTGACCGGTGTGAGGTGATACCTCATTGTAGTTTTGATTTGCATTTCTCTAAAATTAGTGACGTTGAGCATCTTTTCATGTGCCTCTTGGCCATCTGTATGTCTTTGTTGGAGAAATGTCTATTGAGGTCTTCTGACCATTTTTTTTTTTGACTGGGCTGTTCGTTTTTTTGGTACTGAGCTGCATGAGCTGTTTGTGTACTTTGGAGATTAATCCTTTGTCAGTTGCTCATTTGCAAATATTTTCTCCCATTCTGAGGGTTGTCTTTTCATCTTGTTTATGATTTCCTTTGCTGTGCAAAAGCTTTTAAGTTTAATTAGGTCCCATTTGTTTATTTTTGTTTTTATTCTCCTTACTCTAGGAGGTGGGTCAGAAAAGGTCTTACTGCGATTTGTATCAAAGGGTGTTCTGCCTGTTTTCCTCTAAGAGTTTTATAGTGTCTGGCCTTATGTTTAGGTCTTTAATACATTTTGAGTTTATATTTGTGTATCTAATATTAATATATCTACTCCATCATTCTTGGTTGGTATTTGCCTGGTATATTGTTTTCAATCTTTTAGTTTTACTGTATTTATATCTGCACATTTTAAGATCACTTTCTTGGAACATCATATAGTTTGGTCTTTTTTTTTCTCTGACAATGTTTGTTTTTTAATTACATAGTGTGTTTAGATCTGCACCCTTCAATGTGGTAGCCACTAGCAGCATGTGGCTGGTGAACTTTGAAATGTTGGTGAATTGATATCTCAGATGTGTACTGTAAGTATAAAATACACTCCAGAGTTCAAAGACATAGAATAAAATGTAGACTGTCTCATTAATGATATATTGATTACATGTTGGAATAATAATATTTTAAAATATTTCTTTAAATATACTAAATTAAATTAACCTTTTATTTCCTAGTGTGGACCACAGAAATATTTAAATTATGTTAGTGGCTCCAATTATATTTATATTGAATAGTTTTGGTTTATGCCACTTACATTTAGGTAAATGGTTGTAAATCTGTCATCTTGTTTGTGTTTTATACTTTTGTGCACATCTTTTTTCTTCCCAATTCCATCTTTTTCTTCCTTCTGTTAGATTGTTTTTATGATTCTACTGTATGTCTACTGTTGGCTTATTAGCTAGAACTCTTCTCAGTGGTTACTCATGGGTTTGTAAAATACATCTTTGATTTAGAATTTACCTTAAAATAATATTATACTTTATGGATGGTTAAAGATGCTTATAACAGTGTATATACTTCCATTTTCCTCCTCTCATCTTTTGTGCTATTTTGGCTTCATTATACTTAACCATATACTCCAAAATCCACAATAAGGTGTCAATTATCATTAAAAGATATTAAAAATCAGGAATACTGTGTCTTATATAGACCCACATATATGCAGTTTAATTCATTCTTCATTTAATTGTGTATATACTAATTTCTATTTGGTACTCTTTTTCTTTTTCTTAAAGATCTTTGTAAATGTTCTGGTAGTACAGGTCAACTGATGAAGAATTCTCCCACATTTCATTTTTCTAAAACATCTTTGATTTACCTTTGTTTTGAAAGATATTTTTACTAGGCATAGAATTCTGAATATGTAATTATCTTTCCCCCCTATACATAACATTTGTTTTTGTTTTCTGACTGCTTTAATAGATTCTCTTTATTGTTTTCAGCCTTTGATGTTCTTGGTGTGGTTTATTTTATGTTTATTCAACTTAAAGTTATTTAGGAGACTTTCCTGTATCTGGGATTTCAGTGTTTCCTTTATATTTAGAAAATTTATAGTTATTACTTCTTTAAATATTTTCCCCCTCTTCACCTCCATTCTGGAATTCCAATTACAATACATGTATGTATCCCACAGGTCACTGTAGGTCTATTCATTTTTTTTGTTTTCTGTCTTGCTTTTTTATATTGGATAATGTCTATTGTTGTGTCTTTAGACTCAATGACATTTTCTTCTTTAGACTCAATGACATTTTCTTCTCAATGATATTTTCTGAAATATCAATTTTTCTGTTATCATCCTGTTTATTTTTTAAATAAAATATTTTAGTTTTCATATGTAGAATCCACTCACACCTTTTTTTAATCTTTCATTTTTCTCTTCATTATGTTCAAGTTTTCTTTGCCATCCTTGAACATAGTAGTAATATTTATAATAGAAGTTATAAGGTTTTCTGCCTATTTCATCTTCTCTATAATTGCTATTAATTTATTTTTTCTGTTTATATTTTATATTTTCCTCTTCATTACTCACCAATTATTTTTGTTTGGATACTGTTCATCATGGATTTTGTGTTTTGAGTGCTATATTCATGGAGTATAGGACTTTGTTCTTGCACACACATAAATTAGTGAAGATTAGTTTTACCTTTTAGAGATTTGCATTTAAGCATTTTCATGTGTGTCCAGAATACTTTTTAATCTAGGCCTAATCTAGCTGCAGTCTAGGGCATGACCCTTTGGAGGTCTCTAACCAATGCCTTGTCTTTATGGGATTTTCTGATTCTGGCTGGGGGGAATGGAAACTCTTCCCAGCCCTATGAACTCCAAAAAAGGTTTAACCTACTATTCACTTGTGGTTCTTTTCTTGACATTGGGAATTTCAAGCCCTGGTTTTATGCACAGGTTAGTACTCTGTCTAATAAAATGTGACACAGAGACACAAAGTGAGCAAATGCTGTTGGAAAAATGGTGCCAATAGTCTTGCTCTGTGTAGGATTGCCACAAACTTTCAATTTGAAAAATGCAATATCAGTGAAGCACAATAAAATGAGTGATGCCTACGTAAGCTTCCTGAAGACCAAGACTGGGTCTATCTCCTTTATTATTGCATGCCCAGTGGCTTCTATATTACCTGGACAGTAACATGCACTCAACAATTATTAGTAACATAAATTAATAAATGAACAAATAGGAAGAGTCTTAAACAGTGTAATTCATAGCTCATCCAGAGTCACTCTGCTCTTTAAGATATATCTAAGGTTAACTTAATTTCCATTCATACATTACTGAAAGTCACATGCCTTCCCAGACATCTCTGAAAATTCCTGAGGGATAATATTATGAGTCTCATGTAGAAGGGACTTCTTACCTCTGCTTAATTAATTTAATTTAAGGCTGTTCTCATTATTCACATGGATCATTACTTTTAGATTCTATATTGGCCAGATGGAGAACAACACTATTTTTTTTAATGGGAAGAGTCTTAAAATAGAATACATGTTTAATAGCACAGACATATACTTACTTGTTGAAATAAATAATATTCATAAAAACATAACTCTGAGATGGCTTAGTGGATACATAGATGACATCTACAGTTTGCCTACTACATATGAAGTTGAACATTAGTCACACCTGTTCTTAAAATTTTGCTCAGTGTTTTGGTCAAATCACACTTTGCCCTCCCATCACGTTGCTGTGACATGTTGCTGTTTCTTGCTCTCTCAATCTTCACTTGTGTTTTCTGTCTTCTTTTAGTTCATCTTAGCAAGAAATTGATCAGATAAACAACAAATCAACCAAATGAAAGCCCCCAAAACCTCTCATATTCTTAATTAGGGGAAAGTGACTGGTTCTAGCCCTTTGCTCTCAATTACAATCTAGGATTCAGCCCTCTTTCCAGGTGCCAAAGAAATCTTAAAAATTACTGCTTGTCAGGCTAACATATTTCAATTAATTTCCTATACAAAGCTATTCTTATATGCTTCTCCTATTTGAGTAGTAGGGATTGACTTTTTAGTTTTCTAATTTAATAGAGAATTGGTTACTGACCACATAGTGCTTTTAATAAATAGATCATAGAGCGTTTAAGGTAGCCATTATGAGAAAAGGCTGAAAGAATTTAAGATCAGATAATTGCAAAAAGTTGTAAGATTTATAAAAAGAAAAGAAAGAAGGAAGGAAGGGGGAGGAAGGAAGGACAGAAGGAAGGAAGGAAGGAAAGAAGGAAAGAAGGAAGGAAAAAGAAAAAAGGAAAAAGGAAGGAAGGGTCATCTCCACTTCTTAATTACCCATGATATTGAGGAGGCTTATATTATACTGAATTGTAGTTCAACTTCTCCATCTAGCTACTTCTGCATCCTTCACTCCCTCATAGGGAACGTTCTCTAGACCATTCCTAATATCCCACTTATGTACAAATCCCATGTCTGACAACACCAAGTAAATAGTGAATAATTTACATGTTTGAGGGCTGTAAATTTGGAAGGGCCCAATAAATAACACCCATCTTGTCTCTCTGAATTCTAAAACATTAAGAAACAGACATAGGACTCAAGCAGATAGAGATCGAAATACTATTTTTCTTTTTAACTGACAAAGGCAAGGTTATAACTTAAATGTGTGGCAGTAAAGGGCTTCTTCATGCCACACTCAGAAGTAAGCAGTCTCACCTTGTTGGAAGTTGGTGGGATAACTGCAGACATATTATTACAGAATAAGTTTTTTACCAGAATTAAAATTTTTGGCATTAAAGAACTTAGAAGACTGTATCCTTTTTGAAAGGAAATAATCCCAAAGAAGAAAAGGAAGAACTAAGCCAAGCAGAGGTAGTTCCATTTCCTACACCTATCCAGTTTTATTGTTTGTTCCTCTTCCCCTTAGAAACACTGGTAGCTTTTACATTTTTTTGTCTTTATTTTGTTGTTGGTGGTGGTGATTTTATGAGACAGAAAGCTTGAGTTGCGACGTAAAGCTAAAGAATGCAATTGTATTGACACTAATTTTTCAGGTTAGGCAGGATCTGTAAATATGACTGTTGACGCCCACACATACAAAATATTTAAAAACCTTTTTAGTAACTTACTTATTTGAGCGTAGGAGATTTCCATGTGCATCCAAGGGTTGTTCTTCATATTCCACCTCAATACATATAGCTTTATAGCTTTGTTTTCTGTAAAGAGTTTGGCTAAAGCTCATCACAACACAAGAGGATACTCTGACCTCAACCTACATCTGAGTTTCTCCCCACAATTGGACATAATAATGAAGTTTCAGTACCTTTTTTTTCCATTGCCTCAGCTTCTTTTATTATTTTATTATTGCCTCAGCTTCTGCACTGTAAAAACAAACCAGCAACACTAACAGTACGAATTCATTCATTCTACCTTTGCTTTATCTTTGCAAATTTTACTTCTTTTGGATTTGACTCATGCTTGAGATTTCAACCATTATTTAATAGAAGGAATATGGCAGCTAACCTTTAATATTCATGCTAACCTTTATTTTTCTCGAAGGCAATTAGCATTTATTTTCAGCACTACTGTTATTCACAATTTAGACTATAGTATTTGATCTCATTGCCTCCTCTGTTTGTCAATGAAGTTTGAACACTAAGTGCCTAATGAATACTTATTAAATAACTGAAAGATGGTTGAATGTGTGATATTTCTTACGACCTTGAATTATTAATCTCAGAGTGTTTGCTGTTGTTTAGGGACATTATCTCTGTAATAAGGAGGGAGTAAAGAATACAAATGATAGATTAGAAGGATTCTAAGGATAACCACTAGTATCTGTGCCTATGAAAAGACGGGCAAATAAGAAAATATATTTCTTTGAGAAATTGCTAAAAAGGAACCATTTAATTCCTTTAATACAACTCAGAAAAGTACTTTCAAATATATGGCATTTTAAAATAGTACAATGTTGTAGTTGGGATGGACCAAAGGACACTATAGTATGGTAGAAATAACTTGAGCTTTGAAATCAAATGGTTCATCTAGGACTTAAGTCTCAACTCTTCTCAACTGTGTAACCTTGACAGTTACTTAAACTCTTTGATTCTCATATTCTTTATTTTCAAAATGGTAAGCATACTAAAAGAAAATATACAGATAGCAAGTAAGCATATGAAAAGCTGCACCACATCTATCATCAGTGTAATGCAAATTACAACAATGATAAGATACCACTACACGGGCTTCCCTGGTGGCGCGGTGGTTGGGAGTCCGCCTGCCGATGCAGGGGACACGGGTTTGTGCCCCGGTCCGGGAGGATCCCACATGCCGTGGAGCAGCTGGGCCCGTGAGCCATGGCCGCTGAGCCTGCGCGTCCGGAGCCTGTGCTCCGCAATGGGAGAGACCACAGCAGTAACAGGCCCGCGTACCGCAAAAAAAAAAAAAAAAAAAAAAAAGTAAAAAGATAGCACTACACACCTAACTGAATGGCCAGATCCAGAACTCTGACAAAACCAAACGCTGGTGAATATGTGGAGCAACAGGAACTCTCATTCATTCCTGATGGGAATGCAAAATGGTACAACCACTTTGGAAGACAGTTTGGCTACTTCTTACAAAACTAAACATACCCTATTGTAGGATTCAGCATTCATGCTCCTTAGTATTTACCCAAATGAATTGAAAACTTCTGTCCAAAAAAAAGAAACTTGCACATGGGTGTTTATAGTATATTTCTTCATAATTGCCAAAATTTGGAAGCAACCAAGATGTCCTTTAGTAGGTGAATGGAATAATAAACTGTGGTACATACAAACAGTGGAATATTATTCAGCACTAAAAAGAAATGATCTATCAACCCATGAAAAGACATGGAGGAAACTTAAATTCATATTACTAAGTGAACAAAGTCAATTTGTTAAGGTTACATACTGTGATTCCGACTCTATGACATTCCGGAAAAGGCAAAACTGTGCAGACAGTAAAAAGGTCACTGATTTCCAGGGGTTCAGGGTAGGGAGGGATGAATAGGCAAAGCACAGAGGATTTTTAGGGCAGTGAAATTGCCCTGTTTAATACTATAGTGGTGGGTATATGTCTTTATACATTTGCCCAAACCCATAGAATGTACAGCACAGAGAGTGAGGTGGGCAGGGAGTATATAGGAAATCTCAGTACCTTCTCGATTTTGCTTTGAACATAAAACTACTCTAAAAAATAAAGACATTAAAAAATACTTTAAAATGTTGTGATAAGAATTAGATGTAATCATCTGAGTGAAATAACTGACACAAATAATTGTTCAATTCAGGCTCAACTAAATTGCATTATATCTTAAATTAATATTCTGTGAATGATGAGAAATATGTTCATCACAATCCTTTTTCATTCTCATTTCCATCGCAGAAGTTTTACTAAAAATGCTTGAAAGCTTTTCTAACTACCTAAATTCTGTTATATAAAATAATATTCTTTGAATGGTCAATTTTTAGCTATTATTTTCAAAGTAAAATCAATTGTTATCATGAATAGTATGAAAAGTATGAGAAATGTGTATATTTTCTAGAATGAAACAGATATGTTGAAGATCTCGGCTCAAACTATATTATGAAGAGGTCTTTGACCTGAAAGCAAAATATCAATCTGAAACATTGGCTTCCTCTTTCAAAAATAATTGGAAGTTAAATTTGCAATTATGAATTAGTTAATTATTCTGTGTCTGTTGTGAACTCATTCTCAAACTCTAAAAGCTTTGTTAATATCTCTACACTTTGACATGAGTGGGTTTGCTGAGGCTCAAACTGACTTAAGCCTGGATTTTCTTCTTCTCAGTGTTGTTTAAAGATAGCATAGGTCTTTTGTTTCCTTCAAATAAATACTGATGAATAAAAATTTGACACCTTAGCATTTGAATGATCATGACTCATATTATTGTGAGAGGATATAAATACATATGTATACATAATATATACTATATATAATATACATAGACATACAAAATTAATTTTTCCAAATTTTAAACTAATACCGGAACAATTCCTTTTTATGTTTACCATTGCTACTTCATTGCGTCTTCTATCGTAGTTTAACATCTTTGATAGAATGGGTTTTATTTCCAGGTTATGTATTTCTCCCTTAATCTTGATGATTATATTGCTTACAAAAAGTGGCCTCAGTTCATCAGTCCTCTATATCCATGACCTATGCAATATCACTTTGCAGCTGCAGCTATTAAGGGGGTGGAGTCTATTTCCTAACCCTTAAATTTAGGCCGGCTTTGTGACTTACTTTGGAAAGTAGAATGGAAGAGAATGGTTTGTGTGCCAATTTTCAGCATACGTCCAAAAGGTCTTTTATGTTCCACTTACTTTCAGAATCCTGCTGCTAAATTTAAACAAGCCAGTACTAGCCTGTTGGATTGTGAGCAATGTTGTTACCTCCACCTATGTCAGCTAATACCAGCCAAAGAGACAGCCAACCACTACACATATGAATGAAACCATCCTGGAGTAGACATACCCAGCTGACCTGTCAAATGCATGAGCGATCCCAACCCAGATGAGCTGAGCCTGTATATGTTGTTCAGTAGAACCTCTCACTTGACCCACAGACTGACGAGCAATGACAAGTACTTATCCTTTTAACCCACTAAGTTTGTCTGTTTATCACAATGCAAGAAATAACTAGTATAGTTTAGCTATTTTCAGATCAAAATAGACCTTTTAAATAACTTTTGATTAAATAGGTCTTGATACTTGAAATGACTGACTGGTACCTTATTTGCTACTCATTTTTCAAGTTTGCTATGGGAAACTATTTATTCATTCATCAAAATTAGTATTATGTTAATTTTATTAAATTCCAATGAATATTATTTTAGAAATGTATTTGACTCAGATGAGAGAATCTTTGGTAAACCAAGTTTGTTGGAAACTAAAGATAACATTCTTTTTCCAATATGTTCAAAGATTTTGAATTCCTTTCTGTGAAGAATGAGGTAAAGTGATCCGTAGAGGCAGCAGGTTCTGCTATAATGAGTGATCTAGGGACAGCTACTACAGCATGTATCTTAGTATTTCTTAATTATATTTCAGTCATTCATGATTCTCCTATCCATGGATCATCTTTATGAAAAAAACCCCGCCATAATCAAGATTTTCATACTATTATTATGACTGAAGTAAAATAACCAGTCCTGTGCTGGAGACTACTAGATAATGAGGTAAAGAGCTTTTTAAAAATACTTGTTAGGGCTTCCCTGGTGGTGCAGTGGTTGAGAGTCCGCCTGCCGATGCAGGGGACACGGGTTCGTGTCCCGGTCCGGGAAGATCCCACATTCCGCGGAGCGGCTGGGCCCGTGAGCCATGGCCACTGAGCCTGCGCGTCCGGAGCCTGTGCTCCGCAACGGGAGAGGCCACAACAGTGAGAGGCCCGCGTACCACAAATAAATAAATAAATAAATAAAAATACTCGTTCGTGCCTGGCAGCAGATGCATGAGGGCCAGCCCTAGCAGGGGCTTTTCCTAGTGCCTGGCAGCAGGCGTGCAAAGACACATGCACCCCAATGCTCATTGCAACACTATTTACAATAGCCAGGACATGGAAGCAACCTAACTGTCCATCAACAGAGGAGTGGATAAAGATGTGGCACATATATACAATGGAATATTAC
Source organism: Grampus griseus (assembly GCF_964374135.1). Lineage (NCBI taxonomy): Eukaryota > Metazoa > Chordata > Mammalia > Artiodactyla > Delphinidae > Grampus > Grampus griseus. The sequence continues at coordinate 133,935,973 of NC_138997.1, read as the reverse complement.
TCAGCCGTAAAAGGGAACTAAATTGGGTCATTTGTAGAGACGTGCATGGACCTAGAGACTGTCATACAGAGTGAGGTAAGTCAGAAAGAGAAAAACAAATATTATATATTAACACATACATGTGGAATCTAAAAAAAAAATGGTACAGATGATCTTATTTGAAAAGCAGAAATAGAGACACAGGCATAGGGAACGAACATATGGATACCAAGGGGGAGGAGGTGGTGGGATGAATTGGGAGATGGAGATTGACATATATACCCATATATATATGGGTATATGGGATGACATATATAGTGAAAATATACACTATTGATACTGTGTGTAAAGTAGGTAACTAATGAGAACCTACTGGATAGCACAGGGAACTCTACTCAGTGCTTTGTGGTGACCTAAGTGGGAAGGAAATCCGAAAAGGCAGGGATATGTATACGTATAGCTGATTTACTTTGCTGTACAGTAGAAACTAACACAACAGGCTACACTGCATAACTGAGTCTCTGCCATAGTCAGGAGGTTAGAATATCAGAAAGCTACCTACAGCTTCAGCAGCATCGAGCTAAGAACAACAGGCCTGAAAATGATCCCTGCCATCAAGGCATTCTTTTCTCCCTGTCTCTTTTCCATGTGTAGCAATATGAAGTAATTTTGAACAGAACTGAAAGAGGACAAATAACATCTGTAATCCTAGCTGTAAGAAACAAGGGAAGATGTTGTTTCTAAACTTTTCATTCTATGAAGTACAGGAAGGAATTCTGCAAGGGCTATGGAATCAGCACCAATGAGCCAATCCTTGATCTCTCTATAGTCAAATCCTTTATTTATTCAGTTTCCATATACATTCCTTTTTCCCACATTTAAGCTTCTTGATAACAACAGCAGCAAAAATAAAGCATAATACAGTGCAGTGACAGCATCTATAAATGCAAACAGGCCTGCAGAAGTCAAATAAGTCAGTGTATCACCTTGCCTAGTGAATCTTGAACACAAGCTCATTTTTCTATATAACATGAAACCCTTCTTTGAGATACTATTGTGTGGAAAATCATGATGGTGTGTTAGGTATTTAGAAGATTCATAGTTGTTATCACCAGAAGAACTGTGTTGGTGAGAAAGACAGGTAAAGATAAAGAGCAAGGGAAAATTACTCTGCCTTCCTTGATAGAAGGGGACCAGTATACTTGATCTAGCACTGGATGACTGTCTGGTCTTAAGATACGACATCATTTGGAGCAGTTTATCATTTGCCTCTGAGTTAGCAGATTAGAAACTTAACAGTAGCAGTAGACTGATCACCAATAACAAATACAAAATTCATGTTGTTGATCCTGTGCATAATCTCTATTCCCGTCACTACAACAAATTGCACGAGCCATTTGATAAAGCATTGAGATGACTGGCTGGAGAAATAGGATTTCTAAGAAGAAGTCATATTGTTCCGCTGGTTACTGAGATGTTCTTCAAGATATAGAACCAAGTTATTAAGCATTCATATGGAAACAAGCATTTTCATAGCCTGGATGCATTTTGTAAGGTTTATCCTAATACGTCTACTTATATTTTCTAGTATTGATTTATACAAGTCTCTAATCATTCATGAAAACAATTAACCAACATCCAAAAATCACCGTAGATTTAAACCTCCAATGGTAATCTTTCTTTCCTGATAATTAGGACACCCAAATATACTCCTGGAAGTTCTTAATCCACCTGTCATTCAGAGCTGCCTTAAAATGGGACCAAATGACAGTAATAGTTGTTTTATGTCAAGGGATTTCTGGGCTTTCAATCTCAATTATCTTAGGCCAGCATGGAATCTGTATTTCATCTACTGCTTTGGGAATTAGAACCACTCTCAGAAAATCAAGGTAGCATATTTTTATATGAGACATGTAGTATATACACTCATATCAATGAATTTATTCTGCTCTAAAATCGTTCTCCATTCCCTGTTCTAAGAAACCTCAGAATCCATTCCTTTTATAAATGATAAAATCTTGCCCCTCTTCTAGTAGGTATGCCTTTCATTCAAGGTAAAACTTAATAATAGCTCTTTGTGCTATGTTGATTTCTGGCCTCTAATTTATTTATTTATTTATTTGTTTAAAAATCTTTTTGGAGTATAATTGCTTTACAATGGTGTGTTAGTTTCTGCTGTATAACAAAGTGAATCAGCTATACATATACATATATCCCCGTATTTCCTCTCTCTTGCGTCTCCCTCCCACACTCCCTATCCCACCTCTCTAGGTGGTCACAAAGCACCGAGCTGTTCTCCCTGTGCAATGAGGCTGGTTCCCACTAGCTATCTATTTTACATTTGGTAGTGTATATATGTCCATGCCACTCTCTCACTTCGTCCCACCTTACCCTTCCCCCTCCCTGTGTCCTCAAGTCCATTCTCTACGTCTGCATCTTTATTCCTGTCCTGCCCCTAGGTTCTTCAGAATCATTTTTGTTTTAGATTTCATATATATGTGTTAGCATATGGTATTTGTTTTTCTCTTTCTGACTTACTTCACTCTGTATGACAGACTCTAGGTCCATCCACCTCACTACAAATAACTAAATTTGGTTTCTTTTTATGACTGAGTAATATTCCATTGTATATATGTGCCACATCTTCTTTATCCATTCATCTGTCGATGGACACTTAGGTTTCTTCCATGTCCTGGCTATTGTAAATAGTGCTGCAATGAACACTGTGGTAATGACTCTTTCTGAATTATGGTTTTCTCAGGGTATATGCCTAGTAGTGGGATTGCTGGGTTGTATGGTAGTTCTATTTTTAGTTTTTTAAGGAACCTCCATACTTTTCTCCATAGTGGCTGTATCAATTTACATTCCCACCAGCAGTGCAAGAGTGTTACCTTTTCTCCACACCCTCTCCAGCATTTATTGTTTGTAGATTTTTTGATGATGGCCATTCTGACCGGTGTGATGCCCTCTAATTTAAATCTGGAAAAAATGAAGGGTGGCATGGGAAGACCTGCCTGGCTTTTACAAAGGAATATCTTGGGTGATTCATCAGTCAGAAAGAAAGTTTGTCTTATTCGAGGGGGAGAACCTTGGTGTACGTTGGCTATTTCAAAGTACTCTTAGTCATGCATACTTCCTAAGTGCCATTATTACAATTTTGGGATCCACCAACTTCCATAAATTTTCTAACTTTCACTAAAGATATCTGGAAAATTTAACCTACTTTATAATTCACCAGCCCACAGAATGAGACCTGGAATCTCATTTTCATGTACAGCAACCGTTTTGTTATAAGAGATAAAATAATTCTTTTATGTTAGTCATAGAAACCCTCAGATCTTCTGACTTTGCTACAAGATAAGAAATTAAAAGCTGGTGCCCTTCATTCTCTATTTTTTAAAGATTTTCCTGATTGATTAAAGCACCCAGACTTCCCATAGTGTTTTCATTACTTGCAAAACCCCTAATGATTTTTGCAGCAAAGATTTGGCCACCCAGACTTGCCTTTAATGCCTTCTATTACTTAATTTCAGGTGCTCATCAGTGACAATCCAAATAACTAAATGTGGAGTTTTAATGGATTAACTTTTCCTCACTTTATTGCTTTCAAAACTAACTAGCAAATTCCAACTTCCCATATTCTTGAAAGTGTGTGGCCAATGGCTGTTACTGATAACAGTTACTCAAATATTTAATGCTTTGCGTTGTTAGCAACAGTACCACCTTAGCTATTTAGAACTGTAGCTACCTTATGAAATCACTGTGAAAGTGCAACCTGTAGAAAGTTCTACTAATCCACACTGCAGAACTGGACCACCAAGGGTATTATCTGCTGGCTCACAATCAGAAGTTGCACGACTATGAAGTGCAGTTTATAGAACCAATTCTCCTCTGCCAAGAAGAGGAAGCTGCCAAAGTTGAAGCAGTCTCGAGGAGCAGGACATCAGTACAGGATCCAAAAGCACACATTCTCGTCCGTTGATCTGCTTCTTCAAAATGGATGCCTTTTTCTACATGGAGCTTAATTCTTCCTTGAAATCCAATAGCTGGATCTATGTCATGCCTAAAATCTTAACTAGAAGAAGGTCTAGGAAGTGTAGTTTTACCTGGCATGTTCTCCTCTTCTCCTAGAAAGTATGATTAAAAGGGATTAGTGAGTATTGAGTAAACAAATCTGTATCATCAGTATAAAATTGTTGGACCTTTAAATTATGTCATATATATTTTACAAGTTTTGTAATTTATATGCACAAGTTTTAAAGTCTTTATTTTGTAGAATAGAATATAATTTGTAAATAAAAGGAAAAAAGAAAAGAATACATTTATCTTTATAGAAAGACTAATAAAAATATCTTAGGCAGATCTTTGTTACTTATTTAATTAAAGAAAATGGAAAAGTATATGGTCAATTAGAATAATCTGCAAATAAGAGCATATTAATTTTTAGCCTTGTTCATAATTTGATAAAAACAAAAGTTCAGGATAAAAATTTGTCATATTCTATAGCGATTTCTGATATTTTAATATTTTATATTTAAAACATTTTATTATATACCAATAATTACTCAAAATATTGTATTTATTAATTATAAAAAGTGAAGAAATCAGTCTACAGTATCACATTAAATAAACTTTAACAAAATATTCCCAAAGACTTATGTAGTAAAAATGCTGTTTCAGTTTGTTGGAGGAGAAGATGGAAAAAGTAGTCAAGGGTAAATAAGGGTCGTAAAAGAGATAAAATATAAAATTCATAGAATAACCAAAACAGAATACAAAACTAAGTTTCAGAAATATTAGGGGGAAAAGATAAGAAAAATAGAAGAGGAAAAAGACAATAACAAACGGTAATATGGAAAGACAGTAGTTGAGAAAAGGCATTTGAGTATTTTAAAGGTGGCCTTGATAATTTATTTATCAAACAGACAAAAAGTAAGCACTATTAACTCTGCTTGAAGATATAAATAAAACCTACCTTGTGAAAGAATTATAGATTAAGGGAGAGTTTTTAACTTACCAAATTACTATATATGTAGTAATACTGGGAGAAAATATATATATTACATATATATATGTAATATATATATATGTAATATATATATATATTAAAGAGGAAGAAATGGGGGATATTTCTTAATTTAGATAAAAAATATGAAGTATTGGAAGCTAGTATTATCCTAAGGAACATAGTTTCTAAGATCTAACACTTTTTTTCCCGGGTAGCAACACTTGTATTAGAAAAGAAGAACTACTCCACTTGATGTGAGGTATGTTGGTAGCTGACATTATGGAGGATTTCCATGTAGAGGTCTATTATTTCAAATAGCACATTAGCATTTGCATGGCCTTAGCATAGGAACAATATTAGGGGACCATTGTCTTCAGAGTCTGTATCTAATTATTAACTGTATGCAAGACCAAAAACCATATGAGGATTACGATAATGACACTTTACATTTGTACATTTCAAAAAAAATGATTTCCTGTAAATTATCACATTCAGTTCCTCACAACAATGATATCTTTTTATTCTATTTACCAAAAGCAAAGGGGATCTCAAGAATATTTCTTCAGATTTAATGTTATTAATAACAAAACATAGTACTGAATTTTGTTTTCAAAATTTTGTTTTCAGAAAGCCCAATTCCTTCTATTTTACCATAGCCCCAATTAAGGTTAATGGTTTTCCTCAACTATTCTTTTGCTGCTGACCAAGTTTTCATATTACTAGAGGCTATAAGCATGATTCAAGTTATTGCAGGTTTTAACTACTCATTTTTAAAAAATAATTTTATTTTACATATATGATCTAAATATATGAAAAATATATATGCTGGCTTTGCAAAATGTATTTGGAAGATTTCCCTCCTCTATTCACTGGACATATGTTTTACGCCACTGTAACTGAGAACATGACAACATTCAAAGCACAAAATGGAGTACAAAGCCAGCAAAATCTTCTATTTTGTGGTGTTCTTGTCTGATACCATAACCAGACAAGAACACCACAAAATAGAAGAATATAGGTCATATAAATAAATTGACATGAAGACCCTAGTATATTCTAAGTGTGGAAGAAAAAAGTAAAGAAGGACTTGAACATACTGTTATGATAATTTAGTTTCTTTCAGGCAAACTTAGACTCTTGAGTAAATTAAGGCCAAAGAGCAGGAAGAAAAGACAGAAAATGTAGATGATTGTAGTACAATTTTCATTCATTTACTAATTATACTCCTTAAAGAAAAATGTCACAATGTATTTTTTTTCTTATTTATGCAATGGTTGGAATCAATAGGCAATACAAACTACATATAAAGTGCTCTAATTTTGAGGTTTGAGGATGCAAAACTTTGAGGATGGAAATATGATTATGATACAAAATCAATTTAAAGGGCCCTATGTCAGACATTTCCCCAGTTTATAATTGTTATCCCAGTATCCATTTGTCCTGGAATGTCCTTTTTTTTTTTTTGCGGTACGCGGGCCTCTCACTGTTGTGGCCTCTCCCGTTGCGGAGCACAGGCTCCGGACGCGCAGGCTCAGTGGCCATGGCTCACGGGTCCAGCCGCTCCGCGGCATGTGGGATCTTCCCGGACCGGGGCACGAACCCGTGTCCCCTGCGTCTGCAGGCAGACTCTCAACCACTGCGCCACCAGGGAAGCCCTGGAATGTCCATTTTTTAACAAAGTATTTTTATTAGTAACTAATCAAAATAAGCTGCAAATGGATATTTTAGAACTCCATTTTGTACTGTGAATGTTGCCGTGTTCTCAGTTAGATTGGCATGAATCATATGGCCAGTGAATAGAGGAGGGAAACCTTCCAAATACATTTTGCAAAGCCAGCAAAATCTTCTATTTTGTGGTGTCTTGTCTTGTCTGTGGTATTAAAATAAATCTAACAATACATTAAGAAGATCATACACCATGATCAAGTAGGATTTATTTATTCCAGGAATGCAAGAATGGTTCATCATCATCGAGTCGATCAATGTGATACATCACATTAACAAAATGAAGTATAAAAATCACGTGATCATTTCAAAAGATACAAAAGAGCATTTGACAAAATTCAATATCCATTTATGACAAAAAAAAACTTTATACAAATTGGATATAGAGAGAACATACCTCGATATAATAAAGGCCCACAGCTTAAAAAACAAAAATTAAAAACTGGGCAGAGGCCTGAACAGACATTTTTTCAAAAGAAGACATACAGAGGACCAACAGACACATGAAAAAATGTTCAACATCACTAATTATTAGGGGAAAACAAATCAAAATCACAATTAAATATCACCTACACCTGTTAGAATGGCTGTTATTGAAAAGATAATAAATAACAGTTATTGGAGAGACTGTGGAGAATATGACACCCTCCTACGCTGTTGGTGGAACTATAAATTGGTGCAACCACTGTGGAAAACATTATGGATATTCCTCAAAAATTTAAGAAGAAAACTACTATTTGACCTAGCTATTCTAACTCTGGGCATTTATCCAAATAACAGTAAAACCCTGATTCAAAAAGATATATGCACCCCTATATTCATTGTAACATTACTTCCAGTAGCCAAGACATGGAACCAACCTAAGTGTCCATCAATGGATGAATGGATAAAGAAGATGTGATGTATATATGCAATGGAATGCTACTCAGACATAAAAAAAGAATGAAATCCTTCCATTTGTGATAACATGGATGAACTTTGCAGGTATTATGCTAAGTACAAGTCAGACAGAGAAGGACAAAATACCATATGATTTCATTCAAATATAGAATCTAAAAACAAAACAAAACAAATGAATGAACAAAACAAAAATAAACTAATAGATATAGAGATCAGATTAGTGGTTACCAGAGAAAAGTGGGTTGGGGGATGAATGAAATGAGCAAAGGGGGTCAATTGTATGGTGATGGGTGGCAACTAGACTTGTGGGGGAATCACTTGATAGTGTATACAGATGTTGAAGTCTAATGCTGAACACCCAAAACTTATGTAATAAAAATTATGTCATTTAAATTATTTTTATCTCCTCATTTCCCTCTCAAAATTTCTGGGTTTAAATAATCAATTTTATAGTGACTCTACTTAATAGTATTCATGATGGATAGATAGAAAATGTAAGAAAAATTAATTTTATTATACCATGAGCTGACAGTGTTACAAGAGACATGGGAGAGCAGGGTGATAACAGAGGTAAAAGGAAAGAACAAGCAGAGTGTATCTCTGTTTTCAATACCTCTAATTCATACAGAATATGCCCTTACCATAGAGACTGTCATGTAGCCTAGCACAATGTTTTTTAAAAGAACTTGAATTTAAAAAGTTCCAAAGGGTCATGAATGAATGCCTTTTGGATTTATCACTTTCACAATCTAAATTTATCAAATTTATTTTTTATTCTAGATAAAGTAACATTCCTATCTATCTATTTAAAAAACATTAGTGGAATTTTAAGAATAATTTGTACAGATGAAATATAGTTTTAAATCAAATCACCCAGTTAGTAGATGTATAATCCTAATTTTCTTAAATTCACCTTTCTATGGATAAGGAGATAGAGGTTTATAATATTCAAGTAATTTGCCAAACCTTAATTGGCCATAGAAAAATGATTATATTTCGGGACTAATGACCTCTTAGACCAGATTTACCATAGACTTGCACTATCTTTCTCTTCATGTGTTTGCTTTTCAGCCAGAGGTTTCAATGGTAAGAGTATTCTGGGACGGAATTATTTATATAATTTACCTCAAAGAGCATTTCATACATATCTAAAGTATATATTTGAAGATTTAGAGGCAACCTATTTTGAACAAACAACAAACTCTATTCTACTATAATCCACACCATGAAAAAAAGAATTAAAATAAGCTATAATCTCAGCTATTTTGGATGCGGAGAGAGCCTAGGCCAGAAAAAAAAAACCCAGCCAATTCAAAAGAAAGGCTAAAGAATGTGAACATAAATAATTTCTCTGAAGTAGGTGTCTGTTTATAAGTTGAAAATTAATTTAAACTCCTCATCTCCATTGTATGGGCAGAAGTGACATCACTAGTATTTTAAGTACCTTTATAGATAAAAAATGAGAGTAAAAATATAAGTGAAATAGGATATTGAATCATCTCAATAAGAAATAGACTTATTCTTTGATTTGTGTGTTTTCTTTCAAGAAAGTTACTTTTTATCAAAAAACTATCTGAGAGAATTTATGGTGTTAGCAAATGAACAGCATGTATTATATGCTTGCATAGTAATTTGAAGGAAATATAGTGAACTCATATATATGTCAATTTAGTGGTAATGAAAAAGTATTATGTTTTCCATTGGTTAAGTGAGTACTAAAGCATTAAGTAAACACAAATATTTATACTATATTTCCAATGACTTTATTGAGGTAGAATTATTTTATTGACCAATCACGCACGCATTTTAAAAAGTAGATATCCCAGGTTCAGTGTTGGGCAGGTATATGTACACCCATTTCCTATGGAAAAATACTATAAAACTTCACACAACAAAATATTGTATAATGAAATGCATTTATTTTTTTCCCCAAAATAAATTGATCTGTGTAACATAGAGTATCGTTCTAAGAATATAAAATCTAACTCTTGCTAAATGAGCATATAACGTAGCTTTTGAAAAACTTAAAACGCTAACTGAAAAGCTTTATAATGAAAGATAGTTGCACTTGTAGCAAACATCATTCTACAAATAAACGGGATTTAAAATGTGAGGTAGACTGGTGTGACACCTGACTTAATAAACAGCAGCTGTGATCTACGTACGTTTCTATTAGAGGATTAAAGAAAACATTTTCAGTGCTAACATTTCTATTTTTTGTCTTATACACTAATTTAAAAATAGTGATCACTTGGTAAAATTGTTAATTCAAGTATTTCTTGCCTAGCCTGTCATGATAATTGACTGTAGATGTCACGCCACTAAAAACATCATGGGAAATATCCAAAACAAGCCAAAAGTTTCAGCTACCACCCTTAACAGAGCTTTTCTTTTTGCTAAAAATAAGAACTAAATAGAATGACCTGTAATTTAGTTGAGACGCAATACTAATTAATAATAAAAGTTCCCAAAAATTGAAATCAAGAAGGAAAATGAGCCTAAAATATCTCAATTGATAACCAGTCAATAGGTCCCATTTTGGCTGTGCTTGTTATATTCCAATCACTAGGCGAACTGCTTTCAATGGATTACCTCATTTAACTCTCAGAACAATGCTATTTCAAATGCTATTACAATATCAGCAGGGAGACTGAAGCTTAGAATACTTAATACTATGCTCAAGGTCATATAGCTAGTATGTTAAAATGCCAGGATTAATATCCAGGCCCTATGATTTCACAGTTATACATTCTTAACCACTACTGCTGCTGCCTCCCATCATTCGCTCAGGTTCCTAAAGTGGGGGAAAGGGGACGGCCACACAGATCCAAGAGGATGGAAGGTTGGCTTTGTTTAATGAGGAGTCTAGGTCCTACCCATGCCTTATCCGGTTGGCCTGCAGTATTGAGGACAAGTTTATGATGTGCTCTCATCATATTCTAGACACAGGGCTTTTCAGGGGAACGATGTCTCTCCAAATTCTCTCTCTCATGAATGAAGTTGAATGTGTTTACATGATTCTGGGATACATATAATCAGCATAGGAGAAGTACTGCTTGAAATATGAAGCAAGGTAGGATAATGATAGAGCGAGCAGGTTTTGTGAGTGGATGGATATACCACACTAGTAAAGTTAGAGTTCTTGTAGAATGAGCATAACAATAGTACTGACTCAGAATGTGAAGTCTAAAATGAGATATTATATGTAAATATTACTTATAAATAGGAGGGTTTTTTAAATTGTAGGTTTTTACATAGTATTGAGGTTTTATTGTTTTATTTTTTTTTCCTACCTCTCATATATTACTTTAAATTTTTGACAAAGTAAAGCCTTTTTACATGTATTTTATTTCATGAAGAAAGTGCAGTTGTGGTGACTATTATCACCAGTTAGATCTATAAACAGAAGATGTTTTTAAAATACAATCATACACTGCTATTTAATTTTTAACTTAGCCATCAAATATTATAAGGATAAACGGTATTATAGAATGATGTTTGTAAGCAATTTCTTATAAATTCAACATGATATTTTTATTATTGAATTCTAATTTACTGTGATATCCAGGGCACTATTTTGATCTTCAAACCTTTAGACTCTTTTAGAGTCACATCTCAGGGCTGTAAGCACACAAGTGCTCATCAAACTAGCCAGCTGCTTGGACTGTTACAAGGTATCAGTTCAAAACATACACTTAAACGCATTAAATCAAGGGGTAGAAATGACATTTATCTAAAAAATAAAATAACGTTTATCTCACCATTAATATTACTTTTTAAAATCACATGTGAGGGCTTCCCTGGTGGCGCAGTGGTTGAGAGTCCTCCTGCCGATGCAGGGGACATGGGTTCGTGACCCGGTCCGGGAAGATCCCACCTGCTGCAGAGCGGCTGGGCCCGTGAGCCATGGCCGCTGAGCCTGTGCGTCCGGAGCCTGTGCTCCACAACAGGAGAGGCCACAGCAGTGAGAGGCCCGCATACCGCAAAAAAAATAATAATAATAAATAAAAATTTCAAAATTACATTTGAATACATCTCAGAAAAGCCATTTATGTATGTGCAGCTGTTCAAGAAAGTTGCCCTATAACATTAAAGCATTGTGATGCTCTACGACTGGGTAAATTAAAATATCGAGAATTTCAGAACACTTTTGCCAATATATGTAAATCTGTTTTCCTCAAAAGTTTAGAAGTGAGATTTAATGGGTGCCGTTTTAGAGCAAGTGTGTACCATACAACCTAACTGCCAAAGCCTCACTTCCATGTCAAACGAATCCAACAGATCAGACTGAGTTTCTATCCAAAAAGTCTGCCTTCATTTTTCAATTCAGAAAAACATGCTGATGCCTGTTTGCCTGAAAACTCTCTGGTTTCTGAGTTCTAATTCTAAGGTAGATAGGCAAAGTTTGGACCTTGCCACCGGTTTGTAACCTGCATGCTATAAGGTGCCACCACCCTCAATGTTTCACCTCTGTTCTCTTCACCCTCTGTCATGCACCTCTCCTCAGGAGTGATCATTAGGGGATAGAAAGGTGAGGTCATTAAATAAACTCTGTTATCAACCTCACCACATTTTGCAATATAATATTCCTACAAGCTAAAAATACGTTTTTATCACCCTTAATGGTGGTATCTCTAAAAGGGAGGAAGACATACCTTCCTGGTAGTTAGATTAAAGGAAACTCCATGACTGTAAATATTTTAAATTGCTCTTTGCTTAGAACCCCAGCATTTTTGCACCCCACATACACCACAAAAACATTCCAGATAACAGGTATGTCTTCCTTATAAAGTTGGAAAGGGTAGCAGGGGAGAAGGCCTCAGAATGGGAGGAATGGAAGGAGATACCTAATGAGCCTCGTCCAAGTGCAGGTTCATGAAAGTCAGTTTTAGGAAAAAGTCTATATGGAAGTTAAGGACCTGGAAAGTTATTCTCCTATTCCCTAGGAGTGTGTGTGTCATAATTTGAAAATCCCTGCGTGATTCTATATTGACCTTTGAATAATTTGAGATGAATGAATGTATTAAGAACTAAACTCAATGGATTCACTAGAAATTTTTTTTTTTTTTTTTTTTTTTGTGGTACGCAGGCCTCTCACTGTTGTGGCCTCTCCCGTTGTGGAGCACAGGCTCCGGATGCACAGGCTCAGTGGCCATGGCTCACGGGCCCAGCCACTCCGTGGCATGTGAGATCTTCCCAGAGCGGGTCACGAACCCGTGTCCCCTGCATCGGCAGGCGGACTCTCGACCGCTGCGCCACCAGGGAAGCCCGAAATTTTGTTTTTAACTCCATTTAATGTAACGGTGCAGTGGTGTTAGTAACTCGAAATGGATTATGATTACTAGTATAACAAAAAAAATTAAGTTTTTAAAAACAAGTTTACACATTATTTTAATGTTTAGTTTAATGTTTGCTGGGAGTAGTTAATTTTATTTCAAAAGAAAGTAGAAAGAAAATATAAGGCAGTTTGCAGTTGAATTCAAATGATGCTTAGTTTTAAGAAAGGAAGCTATATCAATAATAGCAGAAGTTTTTCTGGAGAAAAAGTCAGTTTATGAGTCACTATATATATCATTGTTTCATTACTGAAATCAAATGCATGTAACCATTTATTCTCTGTCTGTTTAGAACTACAAAGAGGGATATAACTCATAACATATTTAAAATAAAGTTAATTCATATAGTCACATAGTCATTAAATAGACTAGTCAGTAGTAAAATTTTAAAAATATAGTTGTATGCATGAAATAGCCACGGCCTCTTTTCTTTATTGTATATTTGATCTTGTTACATCAAGATAAATTTTAAGAGCATATACATTATTATAGCCATCCCTTTTCTTTAGGAGAAAATTTAGAATTATCATGAAAAAGTATAATAACATGTTGAAGATCTTGACACGAAGCAGAAGGGTAAAAGGTATATTCATTGTGATTTTCATTTAAACGGAAGCTCATACAAAGCTGACAGTACAAAAACAACAGCAACAGTGAAAACAGAACCGCAAGGGTTTGCTTCTAAACACAGTGTAGTTTCTGTTTATCTAATTTTAATTTACTTTGATGTAATTTTTGTGGTCACTCATGAAAATATTAATCACATCTAATTTAAAACTGAAATCACATTTAAATAATTCATAAACATACTTTTTAAGTTCTTTTGAAAGATAATCAAGTTTAAATGCCAGTTTAAGTGCCTTCCTGTCCCTTAAGAAACCTCAGTATCAGTCTAAACTGTTCCTAACAACAGAAACAGAAAAATAAATGGTGTATCACTGGTTTGATGAAGATTCAGCAGAGAAAATAGATGGAGGTCTTCTTTCCCACAACAAAAATAATTATTAACTCTCTCATAGCCGTAGGTATCTAATAGCTCAAATTTCTCAGGTTTTTAAAGGTTTTCTCATAAATGGAGTCAATTGAAAAAGTAAGTGGAATCTGCTTTTTCTGTTGAAACCATTGTGTCTTCAGCTCATGGTTTTTCCACAGAGAAGTGTGCAAAATGACCTCTGAACTATGTAAAATATTGTTGTATTCTCTTAATCAATTTCATTTAAAATGTGGTTTAGCTTGAGAGACTTTTGAAAACTTTTAAGATAAAATCAGGTCACTTGAGAATTTAACATGGAAATGTAAGTTATAACAATAAAAAACTATATATAATAGAATAAAGTTAATATTTTGGTCAGCCTATTTGTTCAAACTAAAAGTATATTATTTTCCCTCTCTTTTCAATAACTGGTTCTCCCTTTTTATCCTTCTGTTTTTTTTGCAAACTCGGGTGAGTGACTATTTAATTTCAAAAGCAAAATGATCTAAATATTTGGTACATTGCTTATTTGGATGTTAAGCATATTCTCCATGGAAAAGGTTTATAGCCTTCACTTTATAGGTTCCTTTCAGTTATAATTATTATAATTATATTATAATATAATTATTATAATATATATATTATAATTATTAAGCTTTCATTAGCTCCTCTTTATTGATTTATATTTGTTTTTTAAAGTGTTATATGGCTTCCCAACTAAAATCCATTTTGTAGTCTGAGAAAGCATCAATTTAAAAATATTCTTTACACCTTTACTCTGAGCATTTAATCTATTGAAATTTTATCTCCTTTAATTCATTATTTTCCAGTTTTTGGAAGGTTCAGGTCCTTCTTGTTTTAATTTGCCTTATAGGCTTTGAAACACTCAACCATACCTAAAATATATGAGGCTTAAGAAATATTCAGTACATAATTGCTGCTTTATACAAATCTTGATGTGAGTTATCACGTATTGAAGTTGCGATGGTTAAATTTTATGTGTCAGTGTGGCTAGGTTATGGTGCCCAGTTGTATTTGGTCAAACACTAGATGTTGTGGTGGTGGTATTTGTAGATGGAATTAACATCTACGACTGGTTTACTTTAGGTAAAGGTGATTATCATTGGCAATGCAGGTGGGCCTCATCCAATCAGTTGAAGACCTTAATCACAAAAACTGAAGTTTCTCTGAGAAGAAGGAACTCTGCCTTACAACTGTATCATAGAATTCTTGCCTGAATTTCCAACCTGCCTGCCCATTCTACAGATTGCAGACTCAAGAGTACAACATCAACCCTTGCCTGACTTTCCATCCTGCTGATTTGTCCTATGAATTTCACACTTGCCAGCCCCAACAATCAAGTGAACCAATTTCCAAAATAATGTATTTTTAAAATAAAATAATTCATTATATGTACATGCATCCTATTGGTTATGTTTTTCTGGAGGATCCTGATGGATACAGAAGTATGTTAAAGTATGTTTAATATCTGTATTTGTATGCATTTCTATCATCCTTGTTACCTAAGTTCCTTATAAATTACTATATATCACAGGCTAAACTATGATATGGATTTTACTTCCATGTAAAATAGGTGGTCTGCATTCAAATCCTCCATCACCTTTTACTTCCCCCTCCCCTAAGATGTTTTATTAGCTCAGTTACCTTCTAGTTGAGATGGGTCAGCACACAATTTCCTGTTAACAGTAAAGATTGAATGAACACATCTTACCTGTCAGGCACAGCTTTGATCTCATTCTTCATGGTGAGGTAAAAGCCACTGCAAGAAGACATCATTTGCCATATTTCTCATATGAAACTGTAGGCACACATGGATGGAATGCTTTAAGCTTTTTCCAAGAAAACAGAAAGAGTCAAAAAAGAAAATCGAAGTGTTCTTGAAAGCAGTGAGAGATTCTGGATTCCTAATATTAGATTGGGGTCTTTTTTTTTTTTAATTCACATAACACCAAAGGAACTCTGTAGAAGATGTATGCATTTTTTTCATTCCTGCTATAATATAAAGCATGTACTACACCTGAAAAAAAAAAACCATAAAGAACATACTTTTAGTACTGACTAAATCAATATTGGTGAAACTCATTCTAAGACTACTTAGAAGAAGCTAAATGCCCATGTTATTCTTTAACTGTACAGGAGTAAAAACTGAATATAAATTGCTTTTACAAAGAATTTAAAGCTTCTCTGTAACTATCTTGTCAATTTTATTGGCAGAGATACCTACTTAAGGCATTTTATTCAAAATTTCTCTGTGAGCAAAAGACTAATAACGGCAAGAATACTGAAACCCTATCTTAGGAGATCCTAGTCTGTTTTTCCCCGGTGCTGTGAACATTGATTTGTTTGTTGTTTGTTTGTTTAGTACTATCAAAGCTTTCTCTTTATATGGATTAAAATGAATTTTGATGTCCTTTTGTATTCTTTTAGATTTTCTTTATACTGTAACAATGCTTCACTGGGTTCATTACCATTATGTCTAATTACTATTTAGAATTTTTCCTATTTACATAGGCCAGAAGAAAACCAATAATGAGTTCTACAAAATGTACACAACATTTTACCCTTTTTAAAACAATTATTAGAATAAAAGAAAGCTGATTTTTATGACTGGCTTGAATTAATGCATGTAACTCAAATTATTATTGGTATAGTCAAGAAAGAAATGGAAAATCACAAGTACTTTAGGAATATGGGATTAATCTCTTTAATTGTATAAAAAAGAATGTGGAATTAATTTCTTTAATCATATAAATAATTTTCTATGAAATAAAAAATATGTAAGCAGGCATTTCATAGAAAAATAAATACATACGGCCAATAGCAATGTTTATAACAATGAAAAATCTTCATTATTAATAAAACATTTAGCAACAAATATTAAATTATATAGCCTGCCTTCCAAAATGGCAAAATTTGATAAATACATAAGAACCACTGTGATCTATTAGGTAGGCAAAGAGACACTCTTAAATGTTTCTTTTTTTTTTTTTGAATTGAAGTATAGTTGATTTACAATGTTAATTTCTGCTGTACAGCAAAGTGATTCAGTTATACATATATACATTCTTTTTTAAAATATATTCTTCTCATTATGGTTTATCACAGGATATTGAATGTAGCTCCCTGTGCTGTACAGTAGGACCTTGCTGTTTATCCATTCTATAAACAACATAGTTTGCATCTGCTAACCTCAAACTCCCACTCATTCCCTCCCCCAGCCCACCTCCCCCTTGGCAACCACAAGTCTGTTATCTGTCTGTGAGTCTGTTTCTGTTTCATAGATAAGTTCATTTGTGTCATATTTTAGACTCCACATAAAAGTGATATCATATGGTATTTTTCTTTCTCTTTCTGACTTAGTATGATAATCTCTAGTTCCATGCATGTTGCTGCAAATGGCATTATTTCATTCTTATTTATGGCTGAGTAGTATTCCATCGTATAAATGTACCACATCTTCTTTATCTATTCCTCTGTCAATAGGCATTTAGGTTGTTTTCATGTCTTGGCTATTGTAAATAGTGCTGCTGTGAACATAGGGGTGCATGTATCTTTTTTACTTATAATTTTGTCCAGATATGTGACCAGGAGTGGGATTGCTGGGTCATATGGTAGTTCTATTTTTAGTTTTTTGAGGAACCTCCATACTGTTCTCCATAGTGGCTGCACCAACTTACATTCCCACCAACAGTGTAGGAGGATTTCCTTTTTTCCACACCATCTCCAGAATTTGTTATTTGTAAACATTTCAGTGATGGCCATTCTGACCAGTGTGAGGTGGTACCTCATTGTAGTTTTGATTTGCATTTCTCTAATAATTAGTGATGTTGAGCATCTTTTCATGTGCCTGTCAGCCATCTGTATGTCTTCTTTGGAAAAATGTCTATTTAGTTCTTCTGCCCATTTTTTGATTGGGTGGTTTGTTTTGTTTTTGTTATTGAGTTGTGTGTGAGCTGTTTGTATATTTTGGAAATTAAGCCCTTGTCGGTTGCATCATTTGCAAATATTTTCTCCCAGTTGTCTTTTCTTTTTGTTTATGGTTTTCTTTGCTATACAAAAACTTGTAAGCTTGATTAGGTCCCATTTGTTTATTTTTGCTTTTATTTCTATTGCCTTGGGAGACTGATGTAAGAAAATATTTGTATGATTTATATCAAAGAATGTTTTGCGTATGTTCTCTTCTAGGAGTTTTATGGCGTCATGTCTTATGTTTAAGTTTAAGTTTAAGTCTTTAAGCCATTAAAATGTTTCTTATGGCAATGTAAATTGATTCTACACTGATATGTTGATAGTAACAGAGAAAATTCCTTAATTTTTTCTATATCTTGAGAAAATAATTTAAAATGATAGAGTTAGATACAAGCATGTGTGCTATAGAGTTTATCCACTCTTTTATTTCAGTATGTTCTGAACACAGAATAAGTACAGGCACTGATGCTGTGGATCTTGTGGTCAAATAACAAACTTTCCTCGTCCTCACCAAGATTCAACTCAGCTAAGGAACAGTTGCCTTTTAAAAAGTAATTATACATAGTAATTTCTGTTTTATTTAAGCTCCATTACTTATCTCTTGAGTGACTTTGGGCAAGTTATGTATTCTCTACATACTTCAGGTTCCTCAAGTATGTGTGTGTGTGTGTGTGTGTGTGTGTGTGTGTGTGTGTGTGTGTATATATGTATATATATGTCAGACAGATGAACACAGAGAATCACAAGCAGAAACCTCTGCAGGAACCAGTGCCGGGTTAAGAAAAGCTGACCTGCAATTGACAAATTGCTGAAGGCTCAGTGAAGCTGGAGTTCTGAAGGTTAAAAACTTAAGGAAGAACCAGTCATAGGTGGTCTCCCATACATTTTGTGAGCTTTACCTCCAGAAGCCCAACCTGGTTCTCATAATGAAGATTAGAGAAAAATCCCCTCATGCTTCCAGAACAGAGGGAGAGAAAAAAGGAACCATTTTAAAATACACCAGAGCATTCTGTTCTCCGAACAAGCCTTCCCTTTGAAAGAAAACTATTTTACCAGAGCCTAAACTGCTGGGATTTTGTCAAAGCTTAACTGACTTGGGAGAAGGCAAGTACCCACCTCCAGCCAACTCTAGCCATCCCGTTCCACCTACAGGGAGGGAGAGGGAATAAAAAACTGTGAGGCTCGAAGGCAGAGGCATAGATTCTTCAAAGGACAGTGACCTAATCTTGAGACTGTGAAATGCTTCCCCTTTCCAACACATTGCTAATGGCCTATTTACTGTAGTTCCTTTTACCAATACATCATGTCTGGCTATCAAGAAAAATTACAAGCATGCTATAAGGTAAAAAAAAAAACCTTGAAGAGACAGAGCAAGTATCAGGGTCAGACTCAGTAATGGCAGAAAGTAGGAATTATCAGACTGGGAATTTGAAACAACTATGATTAATATGGTAAGGACAGTAATGGAGAAAGTAGAAAGCATGCAAGAACAGGTCAACAGTATAAGCAGAGATATGGAAATTCTAAGAAAGAATGAAAAAGATGTCCTGGAAATCAAATTAAGAATGTTTTTGATGGGCTCACGAGTAGACTGGAGTTGGCTGACGGAAGAATCTCTGAGTGTGAACGTATCTCAATAGAAATTTCTCAAATGAAAGAAGAAAGACAGAGGGAAAAAAAAAGAAAGAAACAATATCTAAGCACTATAGACAACTACAAAAGGTGTAACATGCATGCATTGGGGATACCAGAAAGAGAAGAACAAAAGCAAGAGAATAAATATTTCAAGCAATAATGACTGAGAGCTAATTAATGACATTAATATCAGACACTAAACCACAAATCCAGGTAGATCAGACAACAGAAAGTGGAAAAATACCAAAACAAGTACACCTAGGCATATCATTTTCAAACTGCAGGGAAAAAAATAAATAAATAAATAAAACTTTAAAGAAACCAGAGGAAAAAAGCACCTTATCTAATGGAGGAACAAAGATAAAATTCTCCTCTGATTTCTCCTCAGAAACCATGTAAGCAAGAAAAGAGAGAAGTTATACTTAAAGTTCTGAGAGAAAAAGAAAATAACCCGAGAGTTCTGTACCCTGCAAAATGATCCTCCCTAAATCAAGTCTTTCTCAGACTAACAAAAATTGGGAGAATTTGTTGCCAGTAGACTTGCCTTGCAAGAGATGTTGAAAGAAGTTCTTCAGGGAATTCCCTGGTGGTCCAGTGGTTAGGGCTCGGCACTTCCACTGCTCTGGGCCCTGCTTCCATCCCTGGTAGGGGAACTAAGATCCCACAAGATGTGTGGCGCGACCACAAAAAAAAAGTTCTTCAGAAATAAAGCGCTATGGGTTGACTTGTGTCCTCCTAAAATTCATGTGTTGAAGCCTTAACCCTCAGCGTGACTCTATTTGAAGATAGGGTTTAGGAGGTAATTGAGACTTAAAAAAATCATAAGCATGGGGCCCTAATCCAATAGGAATACTGACCTTATAAGAAAAGGAAGAGAGGAAGATCTCTCTCTCTCTCTCTGTCTATCTATCTATCTTTGTGTGCTCAGAAGGACATGTTAGGAAAAAGTGGCCGTCTGCAATCCAGTTCTCACCAAAAACCAAACACTGCCGGAACCTAAGTCTTGGACTTTCTTATCTCTAGAACTCTGCGAAAATAAATTTCTGTTTTTTAAGTCATCCAGTCTGTGGTAGTTAGTTATGACAGCCTGAGCTGACTCATAGAATTTGGAACGTAAAAGTAAGGTACTGCTGTAACAAATACAATGAGAAAGTAGCTTTGGCATTGGGTATTAGGCAGAGGCTAGGGGAGTTTGAGATGAGTGCTAGAAAAAGCCCACATTGCTCTGAAGGGACTGTTGGGAGAAATATGGATATTAAATTTTATTCTCTTTAGGGGTGTAAAAGAAATAAGAGCTGAAGAGCAAGCCTCTATTGTCTTAGAGAATACATCATATATGATCATGAACAAAATGTTGGTAGAAATGAATTTTAAAGGCAAATCTGATGAGATCTCAAATGGTGATGGGGAACATCTTATTGGAAACTGGAGGAAAGGCAATCCTTATCATAAAGTGACAAGGAATTTGACAGAACTATGTTGTAATGTTTTGTGGAAGTGGAACTTGAAAGAGATGAAACTGATATGTAACTGAGGGGATTTCCAAGCAAAGTGTTGAAAGTGGGCCTTTTTCTCCTTTCTGCTGATATTAAAATGTGAGGGGAGAAAGATAAATGCAAGGAATTGTTAAGCAAAAAGTAACCAGAACTTGAAGATTTAGAAAATTCTCAGCATATCCATGTTGTAAAAAATGAGAAAGATTTTTCTGAAGAAAACACTAAGGGTATTGACTGAACAATGTGTTGATAAGGAGATTAGTATGGGTGTGAATCCCAGATCTAATCAGCCATTTCAGTAGGAGGCAACATGAGAGATGGGATTATAGCAGCAGAGACACTGCCAGGTTAAATCAAAGAGAACACAGATGGGATACATAAAAGGGAAAGCTTTCATACTTCTGGGATTCCACAACACTGGATGACAGAGCTATTTGGCTGCAACAGCGCACTATTCTTTGAGAAAAGGAAGAAAGACACCAAAGGTAATTCAGAGGTCATCAGACTGTCTCCTCAGTTTCAAAGAGTGGGACTACCACCTCCACTTTGGCAGGCCAGGCTGCCACCAAGAGAAGCCTGAGGGTTGGGTTGCCCAGCACTTCCATAAGGACTGGAACTTCCAGCAGAGCCATGGGAGTGGGGCCGTCACATAGGGCCCTGGGGTAATGCTGCCATCCCACTAGGACTGTAGAGCAGAGCGTCTAATCAAAGAGGATTATTTTCCAGTTTTAAGATTCAGTTTAATTTTCACTACTTGTTTTGGATTTGCATAGGACTCATCCATCATCACTTTCTTTTTTCCATTTTCTCCCTTCTGGAATGGGAATGTCTATTTTATGCCTGTCCCACCATTTTGTTTTGGAAGCACATGACTTGTCTGATTTCATAGGTTCACAGCTAGAGAGGAATTTTGTCTCAGATAAATTGTACCTCAAATCTCACCTGATTTAGATGATATTTAGAAAGACTTTGCACTTTAGAGTTGATGCTGGGATGAATTAAGACTTTTGTGACTTTTGGAATAGAATCTTGTGTGAGGTAAGAACATGGATTTTGGGAGATCAGAGATGGAATGCCATGAACTGAATTGTGACCCCTCCAGAGTAATATGTCGAAGCCTTAACCTTCAGTGCATACTGTATTTGGACCTAGGGTTTAGGAGGTGATGAAGGTTAAATGTAGTCATAGGGGTGAGTCCAATAAGTCCAATAAGACTATTGGCCTTATAAGAGGAAAAGAAAGAGATTTCTCTCTCTCTCTCCCTCCCTTGCTTTCTCTCCATGCGCACTCAGAGGAAAGACCATGTGAGGACAAAGCATCCATCTCCAAGCCAGTAATAGAGTCCTCCTAAGAAACTGAGTCCTGCTAGAACTCCAGTATTGGACTTCCTGGTCTCCAGGACTGTGAGAAAATAAATTTATATTGTTTAAGCCATGCAATATGTGATATTTGTTATGGCAGATTGAGCAGATAGGAAAATGATACTAGTCAGAAACTCAGATCTAAATAAAGAACAGAAAATCATTAGAACAGGAATAAGTAAAGGTAAAATAAAAATGTTTATCTTTCTTATTCTTTTTTTTACTGAGTTATATAGTTGATGTACAATATTATATAGGTTACAGGTATTCAATGCAGTGATTCACAATTTTTGAAGGTTATACTCCATTTACAGTTATTATGAAATATTGGCTGTATTTCCTGTGTTGTACAATTTATCCTTATAGTTTATTTTATACATAATAGTTTGTACCTCATAATCCCCTACCCCTCTATTGCCCCTCCCCTCTTCCCTCTCCCTACTGGTAACCACTAGTATGTTCTCTGTCTGTGAGTCTGCTTCTTTTCTGGTATATTCACTGGTTTGTTGTATTCTTTAGAGTCTACATATAAAGTGAGATCATACAGTATTTGTGTTTCTCTAACTTATTTTACTTAGCATAATACCCTCCAAATCCATCCATGTTCTTGCAAGTGGCAAAATTTCCTTCTTTTTTATGGCTGAGTAGTACTCCATTGTATATATATGCCATATCTTCTTTATCCATTCATCCGTTGGGTACTTAGGTTGCTTCCATGAGTTGGCTGTTGTAAATAGTGCTTCTTTGAACATTGGGGTGCATGTATCTTTTAGAATTAGTGGTTTTTAAAGCCAAAGGAATTTATCTATATGACAATGTTTTCAACATAGAGTGCCAAGTAGGAATGCGTTTGTAGATCAGGATTCAATTAGTTGTGAACAAGAGACAAAGCATTTCAGCAAACTAGGATTAAAGGGATTTTTACACATTAGAATATGCAGAAATGCTATTTAATAGATATAAAAAGAGAGTGCAGTCAGTGTAGGAAGCAATCCTATTTTATTGAGGTAGCAAAGGCTGACCATATCAGTGATGCTCTTACTGAGCATACATTTATAGGCTTTGAAAATGCATAGCACTCTACTAGATCATTTTGTGATTAATATAGACTGTTGCTGTTTTGAGTTTTGTTTTTGTCATGTATTGGAGAATTAAAAAAAAGTTTTGTAAGTTGAGTTCTATTTCCAGGATGACAGAGTTAGTAGCTCAGCAGACTCATTCCCCAGCAAAACAAACAACATGGAAAAAACTATTAAAACAAAACCAAAAGGAAAAAAAAAAACTCCACTATTCTAAATCTCTGGAAATTGTGCTAAGGGCATAGAATAAATAAAGTGTTTCTCTAGGATAATCTACTAAAACTCAGTAAGATCAGTGAGATTCTGACATTTGAGCCACCACCCACTTTTTCTTCTGCCTCTTCCTACCTAGCCATAGATCAGCTGGATGGAAGTTTCACTTAGGGTGAAAATATCTAAGATGAAGACAGCCCTTTTCTACTCTCATGTCTCAGTCAAGGCTTACTCTATATCTCCAAGAGGGACAGACCACCAGCATTTCTCATCCCTTCCGACTCAAAGTTGAAGAGGCTAAATTCCTGGTGAGTATAGCAGAGGTCGGGGGCTCCCATCTTCAATTAGCCCCTTACTATCAGGACAAAATCTCTTCTCCAGGCACAGCAGACCAACAATACTGGGGCCTCAAATGCTCTCTTCCCAGCTTATTCACAGGGTGGAGGCACTGCACCTGGAGAAATGGGTAGAGGAAAGCCAGGAAGAACAGAGGCTACTCTTGGCCCAGAACACAGACTAGAGGCTCAGATAGTTTGCCTAGGACAAGAAGCCATGCATAAAACAAAAGAGCCCTGAAGCTCTCCTCAAGGCACTAACTTTATTTGAAACAGAGTGTGAAAATTACAGCCTAAGAGCACTCTTAAAACAAGAGTTCCTTTTAATTAAGAGCAACACACTAAACCACAGGCCATTGAATTCACCACAGAAAACCAGGGCAAGAGACAGAGAGAAGAGCCCTCCTCGAGTTTAAACCTGAAAGGCTGGCCTCAAAAACTACTCATGCCACATATAATTTGATCAGACTACTGAATATTTTTCATGTCATAAGGCACTGTCACTAAAGAAATCAGTGATAATTAGTAGAGTCTAAGAAGCAGGTGTGTAATACCAAATAAAGTAGACAGTTTACCAGAGACATCAGAAAAAAAGGAAGTGAATAGCTACCTTGCTAAAATCACTGTCATATCAGTGTGGTCATAGCACACCCAAGACTGCTTTCTTTAAGAAGCCACATCAAAGTCTTCAGACTACAGGGGAAGTAGACTTCAGTAAAATAGCCTAGCTAAGTCACAAAACAAACAAACAGCAACACAAACAAATCCCAGAGAATGGCAGAGGGAAATCAGTATGAAGAGTTGCTATAATGTATTACCTAAAATGTCCAGTTTTCAACAACAACAACAAAAAATATAAGACATACAAATAAATATCAACATGACCCATTACAGGAAAAAATGAACAAAGAAACAACAGGCCAAAAAAAACAGGCAAAAGAAATTGCCAGTAAGAGGGTACAGATATCACATTTAACAAACAAAATGTCAAGTTAGCTTTATAAATATGTTCAAATTGGAATATACCCAAATGGAAATTCTGTAGTAAATAGTACAATAACTGACTCAAAACTTTTTATTAGAGGGACTAACAGTGGACTTGAACTGCCAGAAGATAAAATATGTGAATTGGGAGATAGATCAATAGAAAATACGCAACCTGGAAAAATAGAGAGAAAATAGAATGAAGAAAAATAAACACAGCCTCAAAGAAATGTGGGACATTTTTAAGTGCACCAATGTACACATAATGAGAGTACCAGAAAGAGAGGAGGAAAAGAAAATATCAAAAACAAATATTAGAAGAAATAATGGCTGATGAAAAACATTGACTTACACATCCAATAAGCTCAATGAACTCCAAGTAGGATAAATGCAAAATGATTCACACTCAGACATATTATAGTAAAATTGCTAAAACCCAAAAACAAAAATAAAATAATGAAAATAGCAAGAGAAAAACAGCTTATTGTGTATGAAGGAAGCCCAGTAAGATTAAAACCTGACTTTTCATCAGAAACACTAGAGGCCAGACGGCAGTGGGATGACATAGTTAAAGTGCTGAAAGAACAAATGTCAACCAAAAAACTTATATATAGCAAAATACTTTTCAAAACTTAATGCAAAATAAATACTCAGATAAACAAAAACTGAGAGAATTTGGTGCTATCATTCCTGCCTTACAAAAAGCACCGAAGGAAGTTCTCCAGGCCATTAACAAGTATATCTGGATGGAATTCAGATCTACATAAAAATCAAAGAATACTTTTAAAGGGAATTATATAATTACAAAGACAGTATATATGAATTTTTTATTCTCCATTTTCTTATCTTATTTAAACAGGAATTGTATAAACATACGTGTAGAATTATACTGTTGGCTCTATAACATAATGAAATGTAATAGTATCTGACAAGTTCACGAGGGATGTCAGTGGGAGCAGAGCTGTAATTGGAGTAAAGATATGATACTAGATGGTATTTTGAATGATGAGAACAAATAAATAGAATCAGAAATGATAAATAAGTTAAACAGAACAAAGTTTATGAAGATATACTTAATTTCATTTCTTTTTCAATTACTTTAATAGACATAAAATATACAAAGTAAAAATTTATAACAATATATTTAGGAATTGTAACATATGTAAATATATACATATGCATATACTCATGTATAGGTACAGAGACAAATTATATATATATTATTTTATATGTAACATAATTATATATGTGATATACAAACAAATAGTACTGAAAGGGAGAAGAGGAAACAGGGTTATAAAGGAGTGACATTTCTATATCTCACTGTAATCAAGTTAGTATAAATCTGAAGTAGTTTGTGATAAATTGAGAGGTATAGAATAAGCTCTGGAGCAAAACATATAATCGAAAGTAGAGTGTTGGAAAAGAGATCGGGATTGAGTAGTTTCTTCAAAAATGTCCATTCATTTTTCATAATACATATCATATAAAATATTCACTTTTAAAATTTAAATAGAATTAACTAAAGTGTTAATCTTTCAAAGAACTAATTTTGTTTTAAAATATTTTAAAACTCAGATGAAGTTTTGTGCCTAAAATGTCTAGTTCTGCACTCTTTATTATATGTTAAACTGATCTGGTGGCCTTCAACTGTCAGTTCCTCTATAATTTTCTTATCACAAAATTTTATTTTAATTAATTTCTTGTTTCTGGTTTACATCTCCAATAGAATTTGTGGGAAGTCATATGGCTTTTGACATGAACTTGAGCCCTTATGTATTTGAGAATGTCTTTTTGTTTTGTTTTCATGGTGGTGATGGTGGTAGTTTTTGTTATGTTTCATATTTCTCAAGTAAATACATAGGACTGAAATGATCAAATCATAGGGTAAATGTATGTTTTATTCTATTAGAAACTTTTAGTTTTCAGTGGAGAGGGCTTGTTCACCTTTCATTAAATTTATTCATATGAATATTATATTTCATGATGCTGTTATAAATGTTTTAATTTCATTTTCAAGTTATTTATTTTTGGCTATGGACTTGGCTTTTCTGTAGTGACCACATGTCTTGTGTAGTTATAAAATGTACTTATTATTTTTAATATAATCACTGTAAATTTTTAAGGATTTCTTAGAATTTTCTGTATACAAAATCATAAAGAGACATTAGAGACAGCTTATAGAAATGTTTTTAAACTTCCAAATATTTGAATATTTAAAAGTACTTGCTGTCAATTTCTACTTTATTTTAATCTTAAAACATAGGAGGTTTTCTTTGATTTTATAGTGGTTTTGTCTGGTTTTGATATCAGGGTAATGATAACATCATAATATAAAGTGAGAAATAATTCCTCCTCATCAATTTTCTGAAAGAGATTGTGTAGAATTTATGTTAATTCTTAAATGTTTGTTCATAGTCTTGTGAAAAACCATATGGGCCTCCTGATTTCTGTTTGGAGTGTTTTCATTAAAGACTCAATTTACTTAAAAGTCGTAGGACTACTCATTGTATCCATTTATTATTGAATGAATTGTGGTAGTTTGTATTCAATGAATTGCCCCATTTTTTGTCTAATTTATCAAATTCATGTGTGTAGCATTTTTTGTATTATTCCCATATTCCTGTCATGTATGCAGGGTATGTAATGGTACCCCTGTTTCTCTCCTGATAGTGGGAATTTGTCTTCTCTCTTTTCTTCTTTGTTAGTCTTGCTAGAGGTTTCTCAATTTTATTAACCTTTTTAAAAATATAACTCTGTTTTATTGATTTTATCTATTGTATTTCTGTTTTTAATTTCAGTAATTTCTGCTCTTATGTTTATTTTTGCCTTCCTTCTTCTTGATTTGGGCTTATTTTGCCCCTCTTTTGTTAGGTTCTTGAGGTGGGAGCTTCAATTATTGATTCAATTATTTGATATTTTTTTCTAACATAGGCATTTAGTGCTAGACATTTTCCTGTCAGCATCTCTTAAGCTATGTTCCATAGATTTGTTCTCCTGTATTTTCATTTTTATTCAGTTCAATGAATTATTTGATATTCCTGAGACTTTCTCTTTGACCCATAGGTCAACTAGATATGTGCTATTTAGAACCCATGTGTTTGGATATTTTCATGTTATCGATAATAACAGATTTCTTTGTTTCCATGGTGGTTGGACAACATACTCCACATGATTTTATTTATTTTTTTTTTACATTTGTTGAGGTTTGCTCTATGGTCCAGAACATGGTCTATCTTGTTGCATGTTTCATAGGCAATTGAAATGAGTATTGTTCTCCTCTTCATTGGAATGTTCTATAAACATAAATAAGTATTCTATACATATCAATTGGATTCTCCTTTTTTGATGGTGGTGTTGAGTTCTTACACATTTTTGCTGATTTTCTGTCTAGCTGTTCTAGCAACTGTTCAGAGAGGAGTGTTGATGTCTACAATCGTAATTGTATATTTGTCCATTTCTTTCAATTCAATCAGTATTTGTTTCACATATTTTGCAGCTCTGTTGTTTGGTATATATTCACTTAGAATTTCCATTTCTTTTTCATGGCTTTACCCTTCTGTCATTATATGTTATCCATTTCTGTCTCAGGTATTTTATTTGCTCTGTTTCTACGTTATCTGACATTAACATACCCATTCTTATTTTCCTTTAATCACTATTTATATATTTGTTCCATCCCTTTACTTTCAACTTGCCTATACCATTATATTTGAAGCAAATTGCTGTGGATAACATATAGTTCAGTTATATTGTTTAATCTGCCTTGACATATGTGTCTTTAATAGGTGTATTTTTTTTTTTTTGCGTTACGCGGGCCTCTCACTGCTGTGACCTCTCCCGTTGTGGAGCACAGGCTCCAGACGCGCAGGCTCAGCGGCCATGGCTCACGGGCCCAGCCACTCCGCGGCATGTGGGATCCTCCCAGACCGGGGCACGAACCCACGTCCCCTGCATCGGCAGGCGGACTCTCAACCACTGCGCCACCAGGGAAGCCCAACAGGTGTATTTTGATAATTTGCTTTTAAAAAGTCAAACAGAACATTAAAAATAAAATATGAAAAGGTAGTGTTCAATAATTTAAAAATCAATTTTACATTAATCCTTTAATATTTTTCACATAAGAACACCATGAGGTAGTTGTTTTTTGTTAATAGCATACAATTTTAATGTGTTTGGAAACAAAGTCCCTGACTTGATTTGAATGAGGCAGTGTTCTATCATTGAAAATACATGGGATAAGGAGCCAGACCTGAATTCTATTGAATATTTTGCTAATGTTTTATAATGTTTATATATATTATTTAATATTCTAAATCTCAGTTTGTTCTTTCTTAACTAGTGTTTTGCAAGGACCTAATGTAATGTTTGAAAGAGTTTCTAAACTATAAAATGCTTTGAATATATTACTAATTATTATTAAGCTTAATAATTTGCCCAATGTCACAGAATATAGTAGCTCAGTCTGGCCAGAACATGGGGTTTTGCCTTCCTAGATTTTTCTATAAAAACTCTTTTCCTAATTAAAAGCATGAAACACCTCTGCAGTTGTTTCAAGGTACATTTTAGAAATTGAATACTTTCAATTTCCCAGTATGTAACTTTAAAAAATAATTTATAATGGATTAATTTTACTTAAGTTTTCTTATATTTTCATAGAATTAGTAAAAATATCATACAAAATAGCATTGCTTATTACTTTTAAAACATCAAAAAGACATAAAAAAGCACATTAGGTCAGTTGTTTATAACCTTATAATTTTTATTAAAACCTAATTCAACTTAATTAAATCAGATTTTTTCAAGTGAATAAATACAACTCTATGGAAATAAATGTGCATTATATGTGCAATATTATATATACAAGTATTAAAGATAAAAGACAGGTTAGCAAGTGGAAAACTTGAAATTGAGGAGAAAAAATAATGTCCCATGATAACGTAAAGAAGACAAAAAATGACAATCTAGTTTAGTAATAAGATATTTCATTTTCTCCACAAAAGCTGTGAAACTTTTGAGAGGTGTAGGACAATAAAATATAAAATTATGGATGAAATAAAGAATTATTGACCTCCTGGGTCAGAAATCCTAATAGGACTGGTCCTATCCAATCTCAGAGAAAATGTGCAGTTAGTAGATTAGAAACAGCACAGCTACTTGGTTCAAGTGACCCCATGATTAAATTCAATACAGCTTAGAACAGTGACCTAAATGCTCTATCAGTCTAGAGTTTGAATTCTCAAAGACATATTTTCAAAGTGTAAGAAAAGGAATGGAGAAAGTAGTCTAGGAAATAATAAAGTAAAGCTAGAGCAGGGGAGGATAGGTGAAAAAAAATCAGCATTACCCAAAGAGGATAAAATTTTTTAAAAAGAAAACAATATAGGTACAGTAACTTTACTTGGGCAGCTGCTTTCAGCATACATATTACTTTACTTTAAGGTAGACGAAGTGTTCCTATGTTATTCTTTTCTGTTCTTTTTTTTTTTTCCTGCAATGATTTATTCTCTTAGTGGTCATCACATATTAATGCTAGTAATAATTAAATTTCATATTAAGCCAGGCTGTATGCTCTTTCCCTGAAGAATGAATGCAGGTTAGCAATAATTCTTGTTGGATCATAAAACTGTTCCTTAGGAAATGGATCAAAGAAATTATTCCCTAAAGCCTATCCAAAGGAAAAACCTCACAAGTTTTGTTAAGTTGTTAAATAAAACAGTAGGCAGAATTGGGAAACTCAGTAAATGAAATAAAGAAATTTAGAAATGTAAAAATATTAACTTTGTATTGAAGGTAAAATTGCATTATGATGTACAATGATACCTGACTTAACCAATACCTGTCCAAGCAAGTCTCCATCAAATAGCTGGTGTTGCCATGTAACTAGAAGCCCTAAGTATAAATGAGGATAGCTGTAGACTGCTCAGAAGTTCCACAAATCAGAGCTTTATGCTAAAGCAAAAGGTATGTGCTCATAAAGTTACATAATCTACTTCATCAAAGATCAAACAATAAGGAACCTATAACAAGGAGATCTTTTTCAACAGACCAACAAGGTCTAAACTAACAACTGAATTCACCTGATTATCTGCCATTTCCTAAAAACTGCTGAAAGGTTTTTTTGTTTGTTTGTTTGTTTTTTTAACTCTAGTGCACCAAAGTAATGAAAGCCTGTTTTAGCAATTTGATTCTCGTTGCTTTAACATCTATGTTCAAATGCCAGCATTCAACTTCAGAAGGATCTTGATTCTCTATTAAAACCCATTTTGTAATTTCTGTTGAATTTTTTTTTTAACCTTTCATAACTAAATTTTGGGGACAGTTTATATTTTTCTCTACAGTTTTATGCTCTTCAGGAGTAGTAAAGAGCAACTCATGATTATGTAGTTTTATATACTTTTTTCAAATTCCATTGAAGTTGCCCTTGATTTCCTGAGCCAACATAACTGTGAAGGACTGTTATAGATTAATTAGTGATAATTGATGTACAAATGAAAGTTGATGTTATTGTTTTAGGGCTCTGTATCATCAGAGATGTTCTTGTCAGAGGCGGTTTCACTACATAAATAATAGAATCTGAATTTATGGGGAATTTTGGTAATCAGAACACATGGTTCTACATCATGCTATATGAATACTCACTATTCAGAAACTGTTTTTTGAAATTTCAGAACAAATCTAATTTCATCCACATTACACTCTTATTGGATTGGAATGATTATTATGTTTACCCATAGCTTAAGAATCTGAGAATATTACCCACAGAATTAAACCGAGAGATGGAGACTAAGTAAATTGTGCAGAATCACACAGCCTTGGCAGAGAATATAGATCTTATTCTTTCAAGGTACTTCTTGTTATGAATCATTAACATTTTAAAAGTGCTTTTTGTGGTGTCACTTATATGCCATCTTCATGATTTTTGCCATATCCATGTATCATCTATATGGTTATTTATTCAATATTGTTATTTAGGTTGACCCACTTTTTACTCCAAAAAAATCTAAGTATGATTTTTTTTTTTTTTTTTTTTTTGTGGTACGTGGGCCTCTCACTGCTGTGGCCTCTCCCATCGCAGAGCACAGGCTCCGGACGCGCAGGCTCAGCGGCCATGGCTCACGGGCCCAGCCGCTCCGCGGCATGTGGGATCTTCCCGGACTGGGGCACGAACCCGTGTCCCCTGCATTGGCAGGCGGACTCTCAACCACTGCGCCACTAGGGAAGTCCTAAGTATGAATATTTTACATCACCATCATGAAGGAAAAAACAACATACCTTGGTATAAAATGAGGGTAACTATAAAACATAAGCATAATGAAAACGGTTATTAAATTAAAAATTATAAATTTGTATTTTAAAACATGATAATAAAAGTAACTTGTTTTTTAAAAATCACTCACTGTCACTATTTATAATATAAAAATAAGAGCATTTCTGATTATTTATTATCAGCTTTATGCTACTAAATTAGAAATAATATGAGGGTTTTTGTATTATTAGAGTACTGCCTAAACTGTGTTATTAGAAAATAAGACACTAGAATATAATGACTCCAAAACAGAGAAGTTTATCTCTCTCATAGAAGAGTCTGAGGGTGCACATAAAGGGCTGAGAGTACAGTTGGCTTCTATCTTTGACTCCACGGTGGCTAATACAGTTGTCACTCAAGCAGTGAGACATAACAGGAATGGAGAACATCCATATGCCTTTAAGTTCATGACCTTAAAGTGGCACATGTCATTTCAGAATTTTACATGCTATTGGGTAGAACTTAAATTCCAATGAAACCTGGGAAGTGTAATTCTAGTTTGATGACCACATGCCCAGCTAAAACTCAGAAGGAGAACCACTGATAATTAGCTAGCAGTGCTATCACAAGTTTAAGTAAGGCAATTGAACTCTGTAATTTTGTTGCTATTGGGATACACAATCCAAACTCACATACATGTGACCAGAAAGGGTAAAATATAATAAATGCCTTCTCGAAAAATATTGCATATTGAGAACTACCTCCTAAACATAAAGTTATGGTAAAAATTCATTCCATTATGGTTTTTTTCAATAATTTATCTGAATCAATCTCCAAAACCTGTTCTTTTGAATGTGTTTATTTAGTTATATTTTCAAAGTGGTAAAAATGGAGTTCTTTCACTAACTGTTGCCATCAGGTTTGGAAAACATTTTAGAATACCTTTTAGGCACTCTCAGGTATTTCTTCATAATATTCAAAAGTTCTTCAGACGAAAATAACCTTGCCATTTAGATAATGAAAGAGACTAACTTAACATAATCAGGGTCTATAAGCTGTGGTTCCATATTTTTATCATGTTCATTCTTCCTTGGAGAGTCAATACAGAGAGATCGCTTTGTATGGACACATTAAGATTTTCAAATGAGCAACTATATTTACCAAATATGCAGTTTTCAAAGGCAGTTCTACTTATGCATATATTCTTGCATAATGAAGATTTTTTTCCCCAGGAAGAATTGAAGTGCCTCTCTCATTAGAAAATATGAGTGAAGAATTTGGAATACCACAGACAGTAGCCTCAGTTTGAAAAATAGATGTTTGTAGTCATTGGCCCAGTCTTTACAAATGGAGAAAAGATTCAAGAATGCTATGACCTGCACCAAATTTAAAAGCTGGAAAGATTTATCTGCCTAATTGAAGACAGTGATATGAAAGCAGCAGAAAAACATATACATACACTACCTGTAGGAAATTAGATGTACTGAATGTTCATATTAATTTACATATTACCTATTATATACTTCTGGGTTACATAACAGGGACAGAGTGAAACTCTTAAAAACTCGTTCCTGGACTGAGAGATGGTAGTCTTTGTGGGCGAGTGACAGTAATCAAATAAGCACACTAACTTTTGTAAAATTGCATTCATGACAAATGCAAAGAAAAAAAGGCTGATAGTGCTGAAAGAGACTGTATTATTTTGAGGAACAGTTGACGGAGGCAGGACAAGGGGATATCTCTCATTGTGTGATGAATGGGGTTAGACATGAAGAATAAAATAAATATCTAGGTGAAGAGGGAAGATAAGAACACCCCAGGCATAATAATACACAATTTTATACCCACACACATAGACATACACATATATATAGGCAACCACATATATATATGTATAAGTTTAGATATATATGTGGTTGCCTATATTTGGCTTTCAAGTCCTATACTCTAGAGGTAGGTAAAATTTATGATTAGACAAAAGTTCTGCTTGGAAAAATCTGGACCAACCACTTTGGCTGGATAGATGAGATCCCACCAGTCAGGCTCCATTGCTGCACAGGGATCAATAGCACAGAAAATTCATCAATGCTATGTACTAATTAATGGATAGTTCTGCTAAAGATATCTGGGCATGTTAGGAATAGAAAAAGAAGAAGAATGAATGCTGCCTGAGAAACCATTCATTCATTAATATAGTTTTCTCTAGTCTTTTAAAAAATTGGACGCTTTTCCTGCTCTGTTACCACTTTGAACATTCTGTAGCAGTTGCACATTGCTAAAATTACTTGCATCCTGTTTTGTCCCTTACATTAGAATGTGGATTACTTGAGTGTAGGAAACTGTATTTATATTGTTTTTATGATTTATTTCATTTATTTTTTAATTTGTAAATAACAGGTTTTTTGTGCATGTGATATGTAGACATCAAATGTTAATTAAAGACTATTATTAAAGGAATGGAGGGCTTCCCTGGTGGAGCAGTGGTTAAGAATCCACCTGCCAATACAGGGGACACAGGTTTGATCCCTGGTCTGGGAAGATGCCAACTTCCCAGAGCAACTGGGAAGAGCAACTAAGCCCATGTGCCACAACTACTGAGCCTGCGCTCTAGAATCCATGAGCCACAACTACTGAGCCCTCATGCCTAGAGCTCATGCTCAGAAACAAGAGAAGCCACCACAATGAGAAGCCCACGTACCGCATGGAAGAGTAGCCCCCGCTCACCACAACTAGAGAAAGCCTGCCCCACGCGCAGCAACAAAGACCCAATTCAGCCAAAAATAAATAAATAAACTAATTAATTAAAGGAATGGAACATTTCACTAAACTGGGTAAGATTTTGACTGGCAAAATCAAATGTAAATAATTTACTTAGAAAACAAAGATGTTTATAGGGACTGGACAGCATGTATACAGTATTTTTTACACTGAAATATAGATCATTAAAATCTGAATTTAAGATTTTCTCAATGTATTATACTTTACTTAGACTCTATCAGCTAGCTGGAAATCATGAAAATTACCTTATAAACTGCAATGTATTAATTCAAAAATTTTCATCAATATGCTAATACATTAGCTCTTTTCTAAAACACTAAGAAATTGTTACAGACACACATCTCAGTGCCATAACTTTCTCAAGGACTACTTGTTGGCTTATATTTCTGATTTGGATCATGGATAATGAAGACATGTTTAAAAACTACCAGGCACTGTAAATTGAACCTATGCAAATACATATGATTCACTGAATTTAATGGACTTTCTGTTAAAAAAATAAAAAGAGAGACAACTATCTTTTACAGCTCACTAGAAATTATGTAATACTCTATGATATTAATAGTCACAAATATAATGTACCTCAGGAAATACAATCAGAAAAAAAAAGAATGATAATAACACTTTTATGATTATGTAGAATAGAAGGTAACACTTTTCAAATTAGAAAATGGTTTCTTTTTTATTTTTTGAACTAGGACATTTACACCTTAGAAAATCATACTTCCCTCAAAGAAAAACCAAATAATTATTTACATATATAGAAATGTTTTCTCTGTCCTTCAACCTATTAAATCTATAGATATAGATATTAACATATGCTTTAAATATAATATTATATTGAAATATAGAAATTAGCTATAGGAAATTTATACCTTAAAATTAATCTTCCAATTCTATTTGTACTAATATGCCTTAGTTTTTGGTTTGCTTTGTTTTGTTTTTAATGTGTGTGTGTGGTATGTGTGTGTTTTGTCATCCTTGTAGTAACTCAAGAACCATGAGGTCACGAATAGATATGGATATATAGATATATAGGGTTTGGTATTTGATTAGATAGGTGTAGATAGGTTTATATATAGATAGGTAGATGGATAAATAGGTGTAGATATAGCGACACACATATACGCATAAACATACATACATCTCTATATAAACACCTATGTATATACACACATAAATCTTTTTCTCAGTGTCATTGCAATTAGTGATTAATTTCTCTGCTTTACACTGATCAAATATATGCTGTTTAGCAATAGTAAAACCTAAAAAAAAAACTTTACTGTTTATAAGACAACTCAAAAATTTATTCTAACTCAGTGCTCTAGCATCAAGTAAAATGATTTCTTTCATTTTTGTATTTCAGTAAAATATAATTTTTTAATTTTTCTGAGGCTAGAGAGTTACAATACCATAAACCATCACAGGACCATTTTCCCACCATAGCTATGCCAAAAGTGCATGAAAGCTGAGACTTAGGATAATGCATGCATTCTGAAAGGTGACATGAGAAATCTGGTCATTTATTCAAGACCGTCCCCCAGAGTTGATTTCATAACTAGCTTTCTGTTTGCTTTAAAACGTCTTGGGTAAAAGAGCAAGAAAAAATAAGGGATATCTGCTACCACCATAGCAACTTAGTAGGAACTCAATTTCTGTTGGCATGTGACTTGATCTGCAACTTGAATATAGGTATTGGAATGGTAAGGAATGAGCAAGAGAAAAGTAAAGAAAAGGTGAGTTTTCAGGATACAAAAATAAGTATAAATACATAAAAGTAGACTGTTTTAATGTTTTCATAGTATGACAATCAAAGGGCAGGGTTAGGGGTCAGAAAGGTGAGACCTTCAGCCATACACAGTGAAGGTAGAGCTGGACCACATACACACTTTGCTCGAGTCCTAATATTTACATTATGTTATTTATGTTGTATTAAAACCACTTCACTCTCCTAATTTTCTTCTGGGAAAAATCAGTCCTGAACAGGAATATCAGATTTAGCAATGCCAAGTAGGCACAAGGAAAGTGAATTTAATCACCTAAAGAAACAGAGAAAAGGCAGGTTCTTCACAGATGTGAGAAGCTATGAAGCTCATTTTGCTGGCCTTGTACACCTACCTCCTCATTTCCTGTATTTTTCTCAAAGACACTGACCACTTGTACTGTTCCATAGTTTTGCTTCCAGCATTGCCACACTCAAAGGCATTTCCAACGCTTTTCAAATCCATTACTTTGTTCCTGATTTCTTTTTCTTTTCTCTCACCACGGCTTTGTTAGGTTAGTGTGACTAAAAATATCACAGTATTTTGGATATTTCCATTTTACCAGAGTACTCCTTAAAAAGTAGAAGTATAATTTGTCTTGTTACAGGTTGAAAAATATTTGTAGAAGGTAGCTTTGTACATACTTCCCATTGTTTATCAAGCACATTATGAAATGCTAGAAGTCCCTCTAACACTAAGCCATCCCCCTGCTAAAATTGCTGGTCACCGTGTTTGAAGTATCTGCTTGACAGTCTTCACAGGTATCTTTTATGTGTACTTGTGCCTAACATTATTCTTATCACCACAATATCAGACTAAGCTAATTTACTTCATTGTTGAATATGTTCCCTATATCCTTGTATAGTTATAATTGAAGTGAGACTTCACCAGTCATGACTGTCAAATTTAAGAAAAGGACATTAAAAGAGAGCTTTCTCTTCTCGCCTTCATATAATTATTTCATTCAGTTGACATCACAGTAATGGAAAAGCATTAGAGAGTTTTAATTAAAGGAATAATATGGCATAATTTTATGCTTAAAACTGTCTCTCAGGCTGGTTTATAGATATGAACAAAGATCAGACTGTAAGAGAAAGTGGGGGTGGGTATATAATTTAGGAGCTTAAGAAAATAGCCCAAGGAAATAGTTATAGTAGCTTGAAATAAGGTTATATCAATGGCAGTACTGAGAGGGTCTATACTTGGGGATATATTTAAGTGGTAGGACCAATAGATCTTTCAAGTTAACTTTATATCGTTTATTTGGGGAGATGACAAGGATGATTTCTAAGTCTGGGTAGCTGGATAGATAAATCTAGCATTTAGTAATAGGAGGAAGAATTGGGTAGAAGCAAATTTAGCAGTGGGCTATAAAAATCCATGGCTCTGTTTATATCATGTTAAGTTTGAGATGCCTTTTAGACACCCAAATGGAGATTTCACATGGGTTTATAAGTCAGGTACTGCAGTCAATATCTGTGTTAAAAAGAGAGATTTTGGAGTTAATATTTATAAAACTGGTATGTTAATTCATGGGAAAAATGAACTATCCCAGGGAAAAAATGTGGAATAAAAAAATAATGAAGACGGAGATTCACCCATACCAAGGTTACTGAAGGCTGACTTAGATACAAAGTGAACATAAGTCATGAGTGTTGGTGAGTTTAGTGTGAGAATTTTCAGTGGAATTATGAGAAGGCACACCTGCTTGGAAACTAGAGAAGAGAATATCAGTACAGTTGGAGACAATTAAGGCAGATGACTTTTTGTTTTAAGCAAAATATGATGCTACGGGGAGTAGATAAAGGAGTTAAAATGAAATGAATGGAAAATTTACTTACATTAAAGTGTATTCAGTGTAATATAACCAATAATAATACATGTTTTTATATAAAAGTTACTGATAAAATAGATGAGAAAATAATTGAAAAGAAATGAGATAATTATGAAGCAAAATTATTTATATGTTTAAGAACAGTGAAGAGGAAATGAGGAAGAATTTAGTCTAGCTAGAGTCGTCTTCAACTACGGTGATTGCAGTAGAGATGGCAGCAACTGGATTTACTGAAGATCAATTTTAGAGTTCGAGGCAATACAACTTGTAGAAATATACATTACAAGGTGTGATGGTAAGGCAGAAATTCAGGATGAGCCAGAATGACTTTACAAAGGAGAGAGGTTACTTGTTGCAAAGAATATGGCTTTGGCTCCATGATGCTTTCCATCCTCACAGAATTTTAAAATTACCTCTGATAGTCAGAGGAGTTGACCCTAATGATCTCAGCTTGAAGCACTGAAGAGAGTGGTTTTCAAGGTCTTTCTAGAAACTTCTGTAGTTACCAAAAACCTGAGATTGTAACAGCCTTCATTGGCAGTTTCAGGGTTCACTTGAGCCTCGTCCACACAAAGGGCTCCAGCCACCCTCAACGAACCAATGGCTTCTGCTTCACTGCCACATTCTAAAACTTGCAGGACTTGCTCTCCTTGGCTAAGTCTAGCACAAAACCATTCAGAGAAAAGGATTCTGTAGCATTTGAAGCCAAAGAAAAGAATGGTAGTATTATGGAGTTGACTATAGAAAATCCAGCACATAATTAAATAATTTAAACATCTGTTTAAATTGTTAAACATAATTTAAACATCTGTTTCTGAGGTAGCATTTAGGCCATGAGAATGAGAGATTTCTAGGAAGAGAGAGAACAGCAGTAAAGAATGAGCCTTGAGATAGAATAGACTAGGAATAGCCAGCAAATTAGCTTAAAATAAGTAGCCAGTGAGTTGGGAAGAAATTAATAATTTAATTGATTACACAAAATACAAGAGAAAATGTTTGTTTCTTGATGGAGGAGTAGACTGTCATTTCTAAAACTACTGGAAGTTATCAAGACAAGGATAGAGAAGTGTTGATTATTTTGAGCAATAGCAAAATAGTGACCTAAAAAAATAATTTCAGTGATGGAATTAGGACATAAGCCAGAGAGCACTGGAATTAGAAAATTGATTATGAGTAAGTGTAGTCACAAAATATGAAGTGGTTGTTTGATTTTTTTCTAGGAGAAAACTGGGAAAGAAGCTATAGTTGCATAGAGGGTCAGAAAGATTGTTATTACTTATTAGATCTTAGATGACTCAAATATGTTTGTATGTTATTAGGAATAAGACCTTTGAAAGAAAGAAAATTGATGCCAAAAGAATGGGATAGAATATTATAAATGGATTCCTTGAGAAATTGAGAATTGAAGGGCTTAGCTACAAATTTTATAAACTTAGGTTCAATGAGCAATTGCTGTGTGAATGACATGACCTAGAGAAATCTATTCAAGTTCAAATATTCAGTAAGCCCGACCTCTCCTTCCTGCATGTGGATATGGGAGATGCCTGCAAAGATAGCTCAGAATAATGGAACGATTTCTACTCACTCTAGTGTATTCAGTCCCTTTTTAACTCTTTTATTTACAGTAAAGTTTCTCAGTGAGGATATTGCACAAAATTGCATGAGTTTTAGCTAGAGACTTTGTGAGAGATGATGACTGAAAAATAAAATTTTTTTTAGTTTTACATACTGCAAAATGTAAGAGCTTGCCCTAGTGGACTTTGACTAAGCAGACTTTTTAGCAATTCTGATGAAAATCTTTCAGTTTCGTTTGGCAGTGCACAGTAAGTAGGGACCATGTTCATTTGCTGAGTCAATTCTCAGAATTTGACCTGAGAAAGATGTGGCAGTTGATTTTTGTTAAACTCTGTCTTGAACAGAGGGGAAAACAAGTCAGCTGATGATGTCATGCCCTCCCTCCTTCCCCTGACCTCTTTTATTTGCCACCAACTGACTCACAAGAGCAAACAGACTCTACTGTGGTCATAGGAAATTAAAGTATGGTTTCATTATAAAAAATGACTTGTTTTACGTTCCTCAACTCAGCTCTCCCATAGTGCTTTCCTGTTATTAATGTTAGAAAGTATGGATTGTATAAGTTAGACATATAAGCTAAAACTCTCATATGTATGTGGGTTTCTCATTTAGTTTCATATAATGCTAATGCCCTTCTGTTTTATGTTTGACTACTGTTTGTATTTTACAAAGACCTCTGATGGTTCAATGTTGCAATTTTTGAAGATGAGGTAGATTTTAGAAGAGGAATATTCTAAGCCTAGACTTACAGGTAATACTGATGAGGTTAGTGGTGAAGGACTACAATCTTCTGAGTTATTTCTATAGAACAAAAAGGAATACATACAGAGATAGATCTTTACAATGAAAGCGAATGATCAGTGAATTTTATGTATGCTCTGAATCTAAGTTATCCTTTTCTATTTTGCAAAATTGAAAGCACATTTACCTAAAATCACTGTCATTTAACAAGCAAATGTACAGATTATTATTTTAATTATAATTTTATTATTATTGCATGTAATTTTATTACATGCAAATTTTGGTGCATTTAATGTTGTCCCAGAGGACTGTCATCAATTCTTTTCATTCTTTTTTCTTTATTCTGCTCTGTGGCAGAGATTTCCACCATTCTATCTTCCAGGTCACTTATCCATTCTTCTGCCTCAGTTATTCTGCTATTGATTCCTTCTAGTGTATTTTTCATTTCAGTTATTTTCTTGTTCATCTCTCTTTGTTTGTTCTTTAGTTCTTTTAGGTCTTTGTTAACCTTTTCTTGTAACTTCTCATTCCATCCCTCCATTCTGTTTCTGAGATCTTTGATCATCTTTACAATCATTACTCTGATTTCTGTTTCAAATAGATTGCCTATCTCCTCTTCATTTAGTTGTTCTTGTAGGTTTTTGTCTTGCTCCTTCATCTGCAACATATTTCTTTGTCTTCTCATTTTGTCAGACTTACTGTGTTTGTGGTCTCCTTCCCACAGGCTGCAGGACTGTAGTTCCTCTTGCTTCTTGTGTCTGTCCCTTGGTGGGTGAGGTTTGTCCAGAAGCTTTTGCTGTTATCCCCTTGATAGGGGGTTTGATTGGCATTGTGGTGACCAGAGCCTACCCTTGATATTGAGCGGAGCCTCCCCTTTGCTTTGTAGTTGTCACTGCCCTGTCAGGGGCTGGGTCTGCTCCCTAGTTGTTGGAGCAGAAGCCCCCAGATCAGGCTGCTCAGCCTGAGAACTTAATGGAGAAAAGAAGAACTTTATTAGTCTGATTAGCTGCAGACTAATCATTCAAAGGAGATATAGAGTTACCAGATAAAAGGACACAGTTAAATTTGAATATCAGATTAAAATGAATAAATGTTTAATATGTCTCTTTGTGCAGACAAAATCTCTATGTCCTTCTCTCAAGTTTGATCCAGAAGTAAGTACAGAAAAAAATCAAGAACTTTTTTTTTACAATAAAGAGAATTTTTATTGTTTACTATTACTTTCCACATCAGTACTTTTATACATATATGATCTTACAAGAGAAATCAAGAAACCAAAATATATGATCATAATTTCATACATACTTAATTTTTCTTAACCTGATTATATATTCAGCAACAAGATTCAAAATTTCATATAAAACTGTGTCTTAGGCTAGATTTTCATTCATACTACTTTAACTTATGGTTTTAGTAGCTTTACTATTCAACACTGTCAGCAGATTTTCATGTTGCAAATAGCATGAATTAAAAGCAATTTACAGCTTTAAATTAAATCTCTAGAACCAATCTTTATGTAAATAAAATCTTATTCGATCTTAGGCCAGTTAAATAAGATGGAATTATTATATTTGTCTTATAATTTGTTAGCATTTATATAAAAAAAGAAATTTTAAAATTCTAAGAAGTGTAAGGAAACTTAAGTACCTTTTTTATAAAGGAAAGTTGATGAAAAATTATTTTCAGTTTTAAATTTTTAAAAAATCCACTTGCTCTTATATCATATACGATATGTTGTATGTCATTCGTATTTGCATAATAGGAATTTGTGGCAAGACTTTTCAGCTTACTAAAAAAAAAAAAGGAAAACCATGAAGTTTTCTCTTTGTACACTACTGATTTGCATTAGAGTTGATAGCTTTTCTGTAGAAAAGAAGAATCATAGAAAAATGTCTAATATGTTGGCCAAATGAAAATATAATTTTGTACTAAAAATTGTTTACAATTATCATTATAGTATTATATTTACAACTTTCTGATCATGCTGATATACCATGAATTGTAGATATAAAAATTTTTATTCAGGGGATTTTTGAGATCTGAAAATGATTTATAGGATCAATACAGGAAAACAGAGCTCTTTGTCAATTATACTACTAAGTTCACGGCATGAGATCACTATTGTTCGAAATCCATTTTTGAAATAATTTACATGTCTCTTCCTCAGTCTCCAATAGAATTCCTCCTCTCACCAAAGAAAACTAGCATATTCTGGAAGATGATATTCACCAGACCTACTCTAAAAAAGCTTATAGTCTAATAAAGAAGAAAACTATTAAATAATAACCTCACAAATATATGATTATACCTTGTGGTAGCAACTATAGGGAAAGGAATCTTCCTTTGAGAATAGATTACAGAAGTTCTGTTTGACATGCAAGTGTCAGAGAAGGTTCAGGGAAGTCCAAAAAGTGGCTTTTCAGTAAAGATCTGCAGAATGAATAGGAGTGCATGGGGAAATTTTGGATGGAAGGGTTTTTAGTGTACAAAATGCCCGGTGGAATAAAAACACTTTATGCATTAGAGAAATCTGAGAGAAGAGTGGCATTCCCAGAGAATATTTGTCCTATATACAAATATTTGTTGAGACCTTGTCATTTTTGTTGTTTGGGAAAGAAATCTTTCTCATCATAATGAAGCTTATGATGAAGGTGGACTAGAAGATCAGAGATGGCAAGGGAGGAAATATAAACTTAGTGAAGTGGTTATAGCAATTGTCTTGATAAAAGACAATCTTGAATTATGAGTGTATACGCAGTAGAAAAAGAGAGGAATGGATGAATTTGAGATATATTTTATAAACTCAGTTTGATATTTTTTATATTTAAGATAAAAGAAGTGAAACTGTAACAGAGAAGAAAAATGTTATGGGTGAAATACAGGTCACAGGCTTAAATAACTTAAGCAATGCATATGCCAAGCTGGTTACCAGAGAAGGATGTTCAGTTTGGAGTTTTTTAAGGTTGATATAGCTAAAGATAGTCAAGAGTGAACCTTAAGCAAGTATTAGGTTATAAATCCTTGATCGCTGAAGAAAGATTTAGATCATATTTTTAAATTTAGAATTGCTGAAATAGGGAAATTAGTTAAAGCCATTTGAATGAGTGAGTTTTGCAAATGAAAAGTGTATAAAGAGTGAGAAAAGAAGAAAGTCCAAGACACAACTTTGAAGAACAGATGTAACGGTTTGATTAGAGAAGTAAATTGATAAAACTCAAGTAGCCAGAGAGTAAGAAGAAGCCAGAACTGTGTGTTGTCATTAAATAAGGAGAAGAAAGAGAGCATGTGTTGTTCAGAATGTTGTTGAAAGACTTAAAGCAGAACTAAAATTAAACATTGTAAAGATCAGTGTGAAGATCGCGTTGGCAGTATAAAGACAATGGTAAACTTAGCAAGAAAAATGTTGAAATACTCAAGTACAGAATCCCAACATAAGTGAATGGAATAAAGTAGCAGATATGAACATTTTCTTTCTCAGTTCCTCCATAACCACCTTATTTTGTGTTAAGTGGCTATTTCCTAGGGTATCTTTTCTATTCTCTTGTCATTTTTTTTGTACTACATATTTTGAATTTGTTTCTTCATGGTTTCCCTGGGGATTATTACAGTAAACTATTTGGTACATAATAATATAGTTTATATTAGTAACAACTTAATTACAAAAACATAAAAATATTTGTTTCTACATAATTCCACT
The DNA here is from genome assembly GCF_964374135.1 of Grampus griseus. Lineage (NCBI taxonomy): Eukaryota > Metazoa > Chordata > Mammalia > Artiodactyla > Delphinidae > Grampus > Grampus griseus. The sequence continues at coordinate 133,891,322 of NC_138997.1, read as the reverse complement.
CCTCTTTATGCTGTTATATTCACAAATTACATCTTTATACATTGTGTGCCCATTAACATATATTCACAAGCATTTCTTTATGCAGTTTTCTTTTAAATAAGATAGGAAAAAAACAAAAAAGTACAGTCATACTATCTTTGTTTTTACACATGTAGTTACCTATACTACAATTCCTTATTTTTTTCTTAGTTTCAAGTTACTGCCTAATTTCTCAGCATTTTTTGTAGAGTAGGTAAGCTGGCAATAAAAGTATCCCTTTTTTTAAAAAAATCTCAGAATGTCTTAATTCCTCCCTCATTTTGAAAGATATTTTTTACAAATATAGAATTTAGGTTTTGCAGTTTTTTACTTTTCTTTAAGCAGTTTGAATATGTCTTCTCTTTGACATCTGGCCTTCATGATTTCTCATGAGAAATCAGGTGTAATTTGATAAAATCAAATCTTACTATGGATCCCCTAGCATGTGAGGAGTCACTTCTTCCTTGCTGCTTTCAAGATTCCCTCATTGTTTTGGCTTTCATCAGTTGATTTTTTTTTTCATCAGTTGATTTTGATGTGTTTAAGCATAGCTTCTTTTTAGTTTATTCCACTTGAAGTTTGTTGAGCATCTAGGATGTATTGGTTAATGAATCTCTTTCATCAAATTTGGAAAGTTTTCTGCCATTATTTCTTCAAATACTCTTCTGCTCCTTTCTCTCTCTGAACTCCTTCAGGACTTCCATTATGCATATGTTAGTATGCTTTAAGTTGTGACACAGGTCTTTGAGGTTATTTTAATTTTCTTCAGATGAAAATCTCAGCTGACTCATCTCCAAGTACAATAATTCTTTCTTCTGCATGCTTACAAAATATTAGTCCCTCTAGTGGATTTTTCGTTTTAGTTGTATTTTTCAACTCCACTATTTGTGTTCAATTTCTCTTTAAACTTTATATCTCTTTATTAATATTCTTTATTTAATGAGGCAACATTTTAATGCATTCTATTAGTACTTTTAACAAGGTTTCTTTTAGCTCTTTGCACATACTAGAAATAACTGAGTTTGTCTACTAAATATAATGTCTGTGGTTCCTCAGATTGTTTTGATCACTGCTATTTTTGTGTATGTGCCACAACACTGGTTTCTTTGTGTGCCTCATAATTTTTGGTTAAATTTTAGACATTTTGAATATTATAATGTGGCAACTCTGGAAATCAGAGTTTCCTTCCTCTGCATAGTTTGTTGTTGCTGCTTGTTGTACTTATTGGTTGTTTGTTTGTTTAATGAATTCTCTGCATTAATTTTATAAAGTGTATATTCTTTCTCATATACAGCCACTGAAGTCTCTCCTCTGTTAGCTTATTGTCTAATGATTGAACAGAGTACTCCTCAAATGCTTTAAACCAAAAGTTCTCCCAGTTCTGTGTGTGGGTTTGCAGAGGGGTTCTGTGTTTGTTAGGGAACACCTTTAAGACTCGGCCAAGAAGTTTATAACTTTACCTTAGCCTTCAAATTCTGCACATGCAGAGTCTCAAGGCCAACCAGATATGAGAGGTCAGGGGGGTTTTAGGTCTTTCCCAAGCATGTGCACAGCCCTGGGCATGTGTATGTCCTTCTAGTTGCCCAAAAATATGTCAAGCCTTTTCAGAGGCCTTATTCCGCAAGGAATCTCACTCTCCAGCCTTTCCTTCCAAGCTTTTTGGCTGGTTAAGTATCTGCCTCTACTACTAACCATTGACTCAGCAGCAGTGACTAAAACATTTTTCTCTGAGCATTTTGAACAAATGTCCCTGGGCAGCAGCTTTAAAAAAGGCAAGTTCTGGTTTGGTGAAATAAAGACAAGCCTTTTGAGTGGGTTTTCCAAGAAATCACCAGACATATCAAATAAGGACAATTTGTGAATGAGTTTCATTCTTCTCTTACATGTCCCAGTTCTGGGAATATGGCCTGTTATTTTCAAGGTTACCACTGAACTGAGGAGCAAAACGGGAATCTAGGGTTAGTTAAAACACCACAAAGCTCACTGTTCTTAAAAATATTCAATGTTTTGTTTTGTTCCAAAGGAAGTGCTCCCCACAAGCTTTTGATTAGTTTCCAAGGCTCTGATCATGTTGATTCTGACAGTTTTGCCAGGTTTTTAAAATTACTTTTGTATATGAGCTGGCTTTTGGATTTCTTACTCAGAAATAAGGATATCAACAAAAACCACATGATCATATCAATAGATGCAAAAAATGCATTTGATAAAATTCAATGTCCCTTCATGATAAAAACTCTTACCAAAGTGATATAGAGGGAACATATCTCAACAATAAAAGTTATTTATGACAAGCCCATTGCCAACATAATACTCCATGGTAAAAAACTGAAAGCCTTCCCACTAAGATCTGGAACAAGACAAGGATGCCTACTGTCACCACTTCTATTCAACGTAGTATTGAAAGCCCTAGCCACAGCAATCACACAAGAAAAAGCAATAAAATATATCCAAATTGGATGAGAAGAGGGAAAGTTGTCATTAAATGCTGATGACATGACAATATATATATAGAAAACCCTAAAGCATTCACACAAAAACTACTAGAACTGATAAATGAATTTAGCAAGGTAATAGGATACACGATTAACATACAGAAATCTGTTGCATATCTTTACACTAACAATGAAATATCAGAAAGGGAAAGTGAAAAAACAACCTTTTACAATCACATCCAAAAAAAACCCAAATTACTTAAGAATAAATCTGACCAAGCAGGTTTATAAAACATTGATCAAGGAAACTGAAGATAATTCAATGAAATGGAAAGATATCCCATGCTCTTGATTTGGAAGAATTAATATTGTTAAAATGGTCATACTATCCAAAGCAATCTACAGATTTAATGTGATCCCTATCAAATTACCTATGACATTTTTCACAGAGCTAGAACAAATACTGCTAAAATTTATATGGAACCATAAAAGACCCAGGATCACCAAAGCACTCCTGAGGAAAAAGAACAAATCTAGAGGCATAACCCTCTCCCACTTCAGACAATACTACAAGGCTACAGGAATCAAAACTTCATGGTATTGGCACAAAAACAGACATATGGTTCAATGGAACAGAATAGAGAGCCCAGAAATAAACCCACACATCTACGGTCTATTAATCATTGACAAAGAAGGCAAGAATATACAATGGAGAAAAGACAGTCTCTTCAGCAAGTGGTGTTGGAGAATTTGAACAGCTGCATGTAAATCAACAAAGTTAGAACACACCCTCTCACAATACACAAAAATAAACTCAAAATGGCTTAAAGACTTAAATATAGGACATGACCCCATGAAACTCCTAGAAAAGAACATAGGCAAAACATTTTCTGACATAAATCATACCAATGTTTTCTTAGGCCAGTCTCCCAAGGCAATAGAAATAAAAGCAACAATAAACAAATGAGACCTTATCAAACTAATAAACTTTTGCACAACAAAGGAAACAAAACAAAAAGACAATCTATGGACTGGGAGAAAATATCTGCAAACAATGTGACTGACAAGGGCTTAATTTCCAAATTATACAAACAGCTCATACAATTCAATAACAAAAAAAGCAACCTAATCAAACAATGGGTAGAAGACCTAAATAGACATTTCTCCAAAGAAGACATACAGATGGCCAACAGGCACATGAAAAAATGCTCAACAGCACTAATTATTAGAGAAATATAAATCAAAACTACAATGAGGTATCACCTCACACCAGTCAAAATAGTCATCATTGAAAGGTCTACAAACAACAAATGCTGGAGAGGGTGTAGAGAAATGGAACCCTCCTACACTGTTGGTGAGAATGTAAATTGGTACAGCCACTATGGAAAACGGTATGGAGATTCCTTAAAAACCCAAAAATAGAGCTACCATATGATCCAGCAATCCCACTCCTGGGCATATATCTGGAGAAAACTTTAATTCGAAAATATACATGCAACCCAATGTTCATAGCAGCACTATTCACAGTAGCCAAGACATGGAAGCAACCTAAAAGTCCATCAACAGATGAATGGATAAAGAAGATGTGGTATGTTTATGCAATGGAATATTACTCAGCCATAAAAAAATGAAATAATGCCATTTGCAGCAACATGAATGAACCTGGAGATTATCATACTAAGTGAAGTAAGTCAGAAAGAGAAAGATACCATATGATATCACTTATATGTGGACTCTAAAATATGACACAAATGAACTTATTTATGAGCAGAAATGGACTCACAGACATAGGAAACAAACTTATGGTTACCAAAGGGGAAAGGGGGTGAGGGAGGGATAAATTAGGAGTTTGGGATTAGCAGATACAAACTACTCTATATAAAATAGACAAATGATATGGTCCTAAAATTTTTTTTTTAAATAGGGACATCACTGACATCACTCTATTAATACATTTGTGTTAAAGAAATGTTAAAGATGAGTAATATAGAGGATTATTATTATTATTATGTCTACTAATCTTTTATTTTTTTCCACACAGAAACAATCTTACTGAAATAAATTACATAGAGCATCTTAACTATTCTTATTTTTTTTGGCCATACCACACGACCTGTGGGATCTTAGTTCCTCTATCAGGGACTGAACCCAGGCCATGGCAGTGAAAGTGCCAAATCCTAACCACTGGACCACCAGGGAATTCCCTTAACTATACTTGAAATATGTGTTATTATTATTATTTATGACTGAGCATTTAAATGGCTAGCTACTATCATAGTTTATGAGCTAAACTGACCTTTCTTCTTTTCTTTTCTTTTAACTTGCACAACTTATTTTCAAACTGGTTTGGGGACAGAGACAGGTTTACCATAGTTAGGCTGTGAAAATTGTACTCGTGATAACGGTACTGAGATCTTAAAAGCCATACTGGTGTTATTGGCAGCCATGTACTCCATTTATATGGATGGTTCCACTCCAAATAACTCTGAGCCCAATTTGGGGAAATTATGTAAAATTGATGATAAAATTATGAGAAGTTATGTGTATAGACATAACACATTATTATATTTTCATCAAGAAATCATTCTTACAAGTATTAGGTGTGTGAGAGAATTCAATAAATGCTACAATATTTTTATTTTATGTTTGGAAAATAATTAGATTCCATGTTTTTACCAAAATTGTGAAGAGTTTCAGGAAGAACGAATCATCACATATTTAACAGAAGACAAAATACAATGATTCTTTTAAACTTTTAATACAATAGCCACAAGTTATAAGAAACATTTTAATGGTTCTTTCTTTTTTTTTTTTTTTTTTTTTTTGTGGTACACGGGCCTCTCTCTGTTGTGGCCTCTCCCGTTGCGGAGCACAGGCTGCGGACGCGCAGGCTCAGAGGCCATGGCTCACGGGCCCAGCCGCTCCGCGGCATGTGGGATCTTCCCAGACCGGGGCGCGAACCTGTGTCCCCTTCATCGGCAGGTGGACTCTCAACCACTGCACCACCAGGGAAGCCCCCTAATGGTTATTTCTTGAAGGTAATTTATCAGTTATTATAAAATATATTGCTTCCTTTATCATCATCGTTATATTAATCATATTCGTCTTCGTTACATTACTAAAAATTTTAAAGACAACACTAGAAATTTGTTTCCTCAAACCTTTGTCCAAGATTCACTTTAATGCTCTACACGGCACTGATATTCCTAAATTTTGTATTGCACTGCAAAACGGTGCATATGAACATCAATTCATGGATTGAATTATACAGAAAAGGAGAATGAATTATTTAGTGATTAGAACACGAATAAGTCTACAAAATGCTGGACTATCCTCAGTAAAACGTGAACTTTTACTTATCTAATCTCATTCTCTTGCCAATATTTCCAGCTGTGAAATGGATGTACCTGTTTCTGACTATGAAAATATTTTCCCTGAGAACAGTATTTTCCCATTTATTTTTAATTGCCTTGAGAGACTCTGATGAGATGCAGTATAGAAAGAGCTATATTGTCGTTTCAGGAGATGTTATCACACTTTCTTAACACTGAAACTTCACAGCTTACTACTATGTAGAAATGGGGATTTATCTTTGGTGATGATGAAAGGCATCATATTCAATAGAAATAGACAGCGATGTTAAAAAGATTCTCAAGAATACTACAAGGAGGAAAACTATTATAATATAATAACTTAAAATAAAAATACATTCTTGTTCTTTATGTACATTTTCTACTAAAATATTATTTAACATAAACTTGAGACTGTTGAGAGCATTAAAGGGAAAAATATGTATAATGAAAACATTAGTTATCTTTTTCCTTTATATTTTTTAATGGTAATAAATATTTCCTGACTCAGTTCAGAAAATTTGATTAACTCAAAAATCAAAATGCTTGGAGAATAAAAATGTCCAGAAGTAGTTTAAACAGGGAGCTTCATGTGGAAAGAGATGGTCTATTGACAGTTTTTTAGGTTGACACACTGCCATTCACACACCTTTCAGTGGAAAAACAGCTGCCACGTTTTAACTTATTCTATTAAAAAAAAAAAAAAGGAAAGTCAAAAATAAGCAAGCTGCCCTACTGAAAAGAAATGTTATCACATTTATTGCTTTAAAATGACAGATAAGAGTAAAGGTCTATTTTCTCTGTTCACAGATAAGTGAACTTCTGATGATTCAAGGGTGAAAACTCTAAAGTTTGATAAGAAATGGTAATTCCTATAGGTTTCTGGCACTTGTGTTGCTAATATAAAAAGATGCTGGGATATCAGAGAAGTTTCTGATTCATCACAAAACAATATCTATGTTTGCTGACTTATCAGAAAGCAGCATTGCATAGTGCTTACCAATGCAGGGTGCCTAGGCTGGGAATTCAGCTCTGCCACCCACTGATTGTATACAACTTGAGAGCAGTTTTAATAACATCTGTGTCTCAGTTTCTTCACTTGTATAATGAAAAAATAACCTATTTCATAATATTGTGATACAAATTAAATTAGTTAGTACATGTTAATTGTTTAGAACAATGCCTATAAGTCAGGATAGTTATTTGAAACCCTATAGACTATAGTAGCTTGAAATTGTATTTTACTTCTTTTATGTATGTAATTCTATTTCACCAACTCCTAAGTGTTGACGTATGGCTGTTAGTCAGAATCACATTTTTGTTGTTGTTGTTTAACTTTTATTTTATTTATTTTTGTACAGCGGGTTCTTACTAGTTATCTATTTTACACATATTAGTGTATACATGTCAATCCCCATCTCCCAATTCATCCCACCACCACCACCCCACTGCTTTCCCCCCTTGGTGTCCATACATTTGTTCTCTACATTTGCATCTCTATTTCTGCCTTGCAAACCGGTTCATCTCTACCATTTTTTCTAGACAGAATCACATTTTATGTAAGAAAAATAAATGGCTGCCTTAAGGATTTAATGTCCAGGAAACCTGAAGGTCTCAAATACCCAATATTTAACAACTCTCCCTTCAATGGAAATATATTAGTTGGAGTAAAAGTACTGTCGATTTTTTTTTTAATTTTTGAATTTTATTTTCTTTATTTTTTTATACAGCAGGTTCTTATTAGTTATCCATTTTATGCATATTAGTGTATATCAATTTCTAATTCATAGAATTCAGTATTAAATATTCATTTTTTTAAGATAAGTTTTTCTTCTCTGATAAAATGCAAATATTTCAGGAAGCTATTGAGTCAAGCATGCTTTAATGTAAATAAACATATCACCTCCTGTTTATATACCAGAATTTATGTATTTATTATTTATTCAATTGTATTTAGAGAGAGATTCTCTTTTTTCTTCTTTTCTTTTCCATTTTCTTTGTGGACATTAAAGTCCTAAGATCACTAGATTTGGGACAACACAAGGTTGGCTCATTTCTGGTAGTGGATAGGGAAAATGGTGTTGCCCAGAGTAGAGTATGAGAGCCCCAGCAGGATAAGGAAGGCATCCAGTTAATTTTTCAAGGAGATGAGGCAACATGTTGGCAGTTTACTACTGCCAACAGTAGTAATGATTTTACTTAGTTATTCATGGGAGTTTATGGAATAAGAGTGAAGAAATATGAAAAGTGAAGATATGAGTGAGAAAACAAATTTTAAGATTTTATTAATTCATATACTGTTGCCCATCTTTCTATTTCTTTATTCCACATAACTTGGACTTCTATGTCTTATAGATTGACTACTCAATGTTAATAATCAATATGTACATACAGTGCATAGATTACATTGTCTAATGTCATCCTCTCCAATAATTGAAAGATCAATATTATTTTCCAAAAATTAAAAAAAAAATTCAAGCTTAGAAAGATGGGGGAATGCCAGAAAATCCTGATTTCTGACCTGAACACTTTCTGTCACACCGTTTGGGCTTATGTCACTATTTAAATCACTGTTATATAGTACAATAAATAGGCACAAGGAGTTAAATAATACCTCATGATATGATAAAGGCATTATTTAAGAAATCACTTCAGTATGTCACATTATTGACCCATTTAAGATGAAAGGGTAATATTTATAAATTTGTGATCTGAAGTAAAACTACCTGAATTTACATTTCAATTCTAATGTTTTCTCATTGTACTATTTGGGATGATCAATTTAAACTTTCTAAGACTCAGTCATTACATCTGTAAAAGGAAAATAATAGTAGTATTCCATTCATAGGATTGTGGTAAGGATCAAATGAGTTAATACAGTTAATAAATTTAGCTCAAAATCCAGCAAATGATATATGCCAAAAAATATAGAAATTAGTATCATTATTAATGTTATAATTAAGATAGACATTTATGTAATAATAACTGTTGGTGTATTTCTTGTAAAGTGAGTTATTCCAAAGGAGAAACACTATGAGGCAATTAATAAGTGGACTGATATAGAGGGGAAATTTGCGAAAGTAATTACATGCTCGCCTCTGCATAAATGAGAACAGAATGAATAACATAACCAAATTTTAAGATTAATTTGTAATTTAGACTGTCTAGATTTCAATTACTTAAACTTTTATTATATTTCAGGAGCAGAAATGAATTTGAATGTAGTACATTCATAAATTTTCCATAAAATTCTATAGGTGCAGCTTCTAATCATTCTTGAGAATTCTTTCATAGTAAGACTTTATAAAATTATTATTGTATCAGTAATTTTTCATACCTTTAAAGCTTCTTTAATGTTTTGACTGTAGAGTTATTGACATGGTGACTTAAGAAACAGTAAAAGCACAAAAAAGGATTCTTCTCACCAAGAAGCTACATTATGTTATGAGAGCCACATTCAAATGTGATGAGAGTTTGAGATATATCTCATAGAGAAATGGCCATTGAAAGAGAAATTAATCCAAATTTGTACAAAGATGCTAATAATGGGGTGAAGAATCAAGATATACTTTTCTATGGTGGTATCATGGCTACTAGAAACCAGATCAAAACGTAGAGAAAACTGAGATGAGTGTTTTTGTTAGTTCTGTAAACATCTTTGATGACATACTATAGGAAGCATTGTTACTGTATGGGAGCTGAATTAAGCTCTTCCATGAATCTGTGCCACTCTATGGACCTTAATTTTCTCTGCTTATGTGCTAACGAGAACTCTAGCACTATCTAGTTAGTAAAAGAATAGTTCACTTTCTTTCCGGCTCAGGGAATTTATGTGTTTTATCTTTCCTAAATTTATCTTTACTGGGTCTTTTACTCTAATTGTGTAAAGGCGTATTTTGTAACCTGATAAAGAATTATCAGGCATCTTTGAACAGAGTGGAGTGGATATTTCCTGGTCAGAAGCCAAAGATCAAACAGTTATTTTAGGAATAAAAAGAAAAAGAGAACCTAGGAAATTTGAATTTTACTTCTGTTTCTTGCATTGCATCACCTTGCTAGACTCTAGTGATTCATTCTATAGTATGTAATTCTAATACTCAAAACAAACTCAATATACAAAACACATTGGTAATATAAAGTATTTCATAATTATTCTATAGAAAGACCGAGGTATGGTATATTTATATGATGTGTAGATAGATTTAAGGGATACTAATTTAGAAACAGATAAATACCAAGAAAGTTGTTGAAAATTAATTAATTTAACATTGCTGTAAAAAACTAAATAGTCATTTTAAAGAAAAGAATTAAAATCACACATTTTGAAGTTACCTACTAAACATAGTTACCATTTATTTATAAAAAAAAATATCAGCCATACTCAAAATTTGCTACAAATAAGATCACTTTATTTTGATTTTTTAAGAAGATTGGAGCATAATAGCAAAAGGATTTCAGTAGTTCAGGAAAAATTCTCTTCTGGAAAACAATAAACACAGAATATTAAAAAATACATTAAACGTAGCATGAATATTTATTTCAATCTGGAGAACTTTAATGCTATTTTTCTATATTAATAATATACATTGTATATTTTTATACTTACATTTTAAACCACTTTATACTTTGCAGTATTTTAAACACCAAAATATGGGAGGAGGTGTATTTTGTGACCATCATGATAGACAACATTGATTTTTCAAATAAAATTATCTATGGACCAACAAATGCTTTGGGGGTTGAAAAATTTAAAAAAGAACTTGTGTATTTACTCATCATCTTCCCCCAAAGTTTTCCTTTAATACATTCCCTTTAAAATAAATGGACAAGGTAGAAATTGTTCATGCTTTTAAGTTTGGTGCTTGGTGCTTTTTGCATGTAGATTATCCTTAATTTTTGTGAGTTTAAATCCATTTTACTAGACATAGGTAGAAACTGACACCAAGTAAATGGGGCTTTATCCCCACCCAACACTTTGGAAACAATGTAAATTTTTCAGCGTCCAAAACTCTTCAATAAGATTCTTTATGTAGTTTTGAAAATACCTCACCAAATCAGCAAGGCTGAGGACAGAGCAAAATGCCAGCCCCTGTCAGGCCTGACTGGCTGGGCAGCCACTTAGAATCACTCTTCACAGCCTGCTGGTTTCCATCCCTGAAGATCAAAGGAAAATGAGATTCTAGCCACAGCTGAATTCAGAGTAACCTGTTTATACCATCTAAAGATCACTGAAATGTGTTAGCCTGACAAATAGCTAAGTACGTCAAGACTGTCTTGCTCATTTCCTTAGTCTCAACACAAATTTCAAGCCCTCACTCTCCACTCTGATCATCTTATCCTGTCTCTGGTCATCACCAATTATTTTACTCTTCCATTTTCTTTGACCAAAATCCTTAGTCTCTCTCTCTCTCCAACATGCCCTCTTAAGCTTCTTATTAATGAAACATAAACTCACTTCTCTAAACTTTCGCTGCTCAAAATGAAATCTAGTTTTCACTAAGGACTTTGTTTCCCTAAGAGCTTCCACAAAAGGAGGCTGCCCTTTGACCACACAAAAAATAGCTCAAGTTTACCACACAAATGTATCTCAGGTTCTGGTGATGAATTCTGTGTCATTCAGTCACCCTTCCCCTTGCTCCAAGACCCCAGGCTGACAATTTGATAACTATTTTCTTTAAAAACAAAATAAAATAATAATCAAGAAAAATTATGATGTTGGGCTTGTTTCATTTAGTTTACTGTTCTCTACTTTTAAAACTTATTTTGTTATCTACCGATAATCTCTTCAAATCTACCAATAAGATTAATTAAAGATCTTGAAATCTGAATCACAGTATCTCTTTCTCCACCCCCAAACTATAGAATTGATTTGTATAAATGACCAATCCCTTAACAGCGATGATCATTTCCTAGATCTGCTTATTTCTTCTATTCTACATCTACCTGCTATGCCCAGTCATCACTCCAAACTTCTAAACTTCTAAAAGTTTCAATAAGTTCTGGACCAGCAGTCTTTTAATGCTATTACATTTTTTTTTCCCATCTGTCAACCTCCTTTTGGCTTGATGTTCCACTCTCTGCAGTTTGAAGTCCCTGGTCAATCTACTAACTCTCATTTGACTAAGACACCTGTCATTTCACTGGGATTCTCATAGTATTCTTATATTTCAAACAAAATCCTTCTATAAATAAACTAGGATTCCAGACTACTTGACACTTCTGCAGAGGATCAATGAAAGTAGTAGACTGATTTCATTATAATGCATACCAATCTACCATATATAATGTACATCACTGTATACTTTTCAATAAGTCTACTTTTGCCTATTCAGCTCTTTTAATTTTCCACAACTGTTTCAATTATCTTACACTTTACTTAAAAGTTTGATTTTCCAACTCCCAGCTAATTCTAAGGCTATGATTACATTGTCAAAGTAAACAGAGAACAAAAGAAACTTTCAAATGATAAATTTCTCAACATCTAGCCACTAAATCTATGAACTACATATATCCATAAACATCCTTTTTTTCCATCCTCTTATTAAAATGGGAGTATGGTCCTTCCTTCTGATGTCATCTCTCTACCAATGCTCTGCAAGTAACAATTTTTCGTATTCCCAGATATCTTAACATATCCTCCCTTTCTTTTCATCCTTTTCCAGTCTATTGGTACCATTTCAGTAACATTTTGTTTATTATCTTAAACACATAATCATTAATATCAACAAAAACCTTGGCCACATATTCATTTACTCAAAAAAAACTCATTTGGTAGTTATTATTTGTCAAAGAATAATCTACATCATGGAGATACAGCAGTAGACACAGTAAATAACAATCTCTGCCTTCTTTGAAAAAGAAGCAAAATAAAAAATTAATTCTGTAGCAATTTAGAAGGTGATGAATTAGGTTTTATTTAAGGAACCTCCATACTGTTCTCCATAATGGCTGTACCGATTAATTGTACCAGTACATTCCCACCAATAGTGTAGGAGGATTCCCTTTTCTCCACACCCTCTCCAGCATTTGTTGTTTGTAGATTTTTTGATGATGGCCATTTTGGCCAGTGTGAGGTGATACCTCATTGCACTTTTGATTTTCATTTCACTAATAATTAGTCATGTTGAGCATCTTTTCATGTGCCTATTGGCCATTTGTATGTCTTCTTTGGAGAAATGTCTATTTGGTCTTCTGCCCATTTTTTGATTGGGTTGTTTGTTTTTTTGATATAGAGCTGCATGAGCTGTTTGTATATTTTGGAGATTAATCCTTTGTCAGTTGTTTCATTTGCAAATATTTTCTCCCATTCTGTGGATTGTCTTTTCATTTTGTTTATGGTTTCCTTTGCTGTGCAAAAGCTTTGAAGTTTCATTAGGTCCCATTTGTTTATTTTTGTTTTTACTTTCATTACTCTAGATGGTGGATCGTAAAAGATCTTGCTGTGATTATGTCAAAGAGTGTTCTGCCTATGTTTTTCTCTAAGAGTTTTATAGTATCCAGCCTTACATTTAGGTAAAAATAGAGCTGCCATATGACCCAGGAATCCCACTCCTGGACATATATCTGGAGAACACCATAATTCTAAAGGATGCATGCACGCCGGTGTTCATTGCAACACTATTTACAATAGCCAGGACATAGACGCAACCTAAATGTCCATCAACAGAGGAATGGATAAAGAAGATGTGGTACATATATACTATGGAATATTACTGAGCCATAAAAAGGAACAAAATAATGTCATTTGCAGCAACTTGGGTGGACCTAGAGATTGTCCTACAGAGTTAAGTAAGTCTGAAAGAGAAAGACAAAATCATATAATATTGCTTATATGTGGAATCTAGAAAAATGGTACAGATGAACTTATTTGCAAAGGAGAAATAGAGTCACAGATGTAGAAAACAAACTTATGGTTACCAAGGGGGGAAGTGGGGGATGGGATGGATTGGAAGATTGAGATTGACATATATACACTAATATGTGTAAAATAGATAACTAATAGGTACCTACTGTATAAAAAAATAAAATAAAATTCAAAAAAAATGTTCATAGTCCAAGGAAAAATTTTAAATATATTAAATTTCAATTTACATATTTTTAAATAAAGTGGTGTGATAGAGTGGTCAGAAAATGATAAGAAAAAAATATATATATCATATGAGGATTAAATACTGCAGGTTAGAAAATATAATTAGGAGTTTATACTGTACATAATATCACCTGGCATTTTTTAGTTAACAATCACCTTTTTGCATGCCAATACTTTTTCATTTTCCAATACCTAATCCATATTCATATTTCCCCATTGTCTTAAAAATATTCTTAACAGCTATTTTTGTCCCAAACGGGATGCAATTCAATATCATATATTTTTAGGTTTCTTTAAGTTTCCAGCAAATACACCTCCTCCAATAAGATTGTCAGGTACAATTAGGATGCCTACTTAAATTTTAATTTCCAGTGAACAATGATTATTATTTTGATAGTATAAGTGTGTCCCAAACATAAAAAATGGATTATGAAAGCGTTTAGAAGTTTAGGTTTTTGGTTTTGGTTTTGTTATCATTTGTGACTATCATTATTACTACAATTATTTTGCTGCTTAATAAGTACAGAAAGCATGCTTATGTCTGTTTTACATCTCTTAGCTCAAAATTGTGTTATTTATGTTGTCAAAACAATTATATTTTATATCCAGGCCCCACAATTGTTTTCTCTCTTTAGTACTTAAATGTCTTAAATGCCAATACTAGTCAATTTAGTAAGGTCCCCCATTTCCATATTTTTTGTTAGGATTCCCCTCTTGTTATGTTGGATTTTGTCATTACCATCCTTTTTTTAATTGAAATCAAGATTGACTCAAGGCTGACATATTTCCTAAATTCTTACGTGATTTAAAATTTCCATCAGTTCCTTTTATGACCTTTTATTTGGATGACAATTTGACTGGGAACCAAAGTCATGTGTCATGTTTGTTCTCCCTCAAAATTTTGTAGAATTTGCTCGACAATTTTCTGGACTTGAATGTGCTCTGGGATGTTTTCCCATTTATTTAATAACAAATATCTCCAGGATTCTTCCCTTTACATCAAAATTCAGTAAATACTCTAGGTGTTTCTTTGTTGCTTACAGGTTAAGTCATAAGTATCCATCAAAGAAAGTAATCAATGTGTAGTGGGTGGAGGAGACCAGAGGTAGTCTGAAACTTCACCAGTTTTAATTTTCTGCCCTACCCACTAGGTAACCCATCCATTATATCCTCCATTCCAGATAGACCATCTTCCCTCATTTTCCCCTCTTTCATTAGGTCAATATAGTTCACAGAAAAAAACCTTTGCTCTGAATTCTCAATATTGTGTTGTGATCAATGCTTTCTCCTCCTTTTATACTGCCTTCAGATAAGAGAAATGTCAATATACTCAGAGTGTTTTCTTCTTAGACAATGAAAGCTAGCTGGTCTTTCAGGTTCCCTCTTGCAATTCAGCCATGGGCTATTTTGCATCTCTATGAGAACAGTCTCTCTTTTTTTTTTCTGTTCCCTAGGTCATTCACCTGAAAATTAAATTTTGAGAAAGTTTGTATCATCTCTCAGTTTTCACCCAAGATTTGGTCCAAACTTTCTAGGTTTTAGAAAAAAATTTTTTTAGTAGGGGTTATTTCACTTTTTGATTGAAGTAAGTATTTCTAGACCTTTAAAAATTTCTTGTAAGAATATTTGCAATGATTTTTAAAGAAATAAAATGGTGTAAAATATCTTCATACCAAATTTTCACTGCAAGTTCTTTTTGTATTGTTATTATTGTTGTTGTTCTTCTTCTTAATTATACAAGCAATGCAGGCTAGTTTGACAAGATAAATAAATGTTGTGTAAAAATTAATAATCTTATCTTCAATCCAGTTCTTCTGACCCACCGTCACCACTATTTCCTTTTTCATATAAACCAAAATTAAAGTTTGGTTCTTTTCTATACCTATAATTCTTAGTACTCATACACATTCAAAACACATATACATACAAATATTTTTCACATATTTTTAAAAGAAAGTTCAGAATTTAGAGACTACTCTTAAGTTGCCCATTATAATTACACACACACATGCACACATACAAATACATATATTGTCATATCTCTTTGTTACTATATATCATATGTCTACTTATTTCAATAGGTTTAGAATATGTCATTGTAGGATTGTTAGCCTTTGGGACAAAAGCAAATAACCACCGAATCTCTGTGTCTTACAGCAACAAAATCTGATTTCTGACTCACTTTATATGAAAGCTACAGTCAACTGAAATTCTGCTCCAGGCTGTAGGTCACTTGGCATTTAGTGTCCATGTGTTCTTATTCTGTGACCTAGGCTGAATGCTGAGTCCCTGCGCTACACTGTCCTCATATATGAGCAAAGGGCATATCGTAAGACACTGAGCCATATCGCAGGTGGTCAAGCCCAACAATGGGGCACATGTGAATACAGCGTAATTACTCTAACCATTTCTCTATTATCATGCATTCAAGTTGCTTCTGAGTTTTGTCCTTTCTCTCTTTCTTTCTCTCTCTCTTCATTTTATTTGTCTATTTTTTTTATCAGTACAGACTGCAGTAAAAATCCTTAAATATATCTCTTATGGAGACATGTTTAATTCCAAATAGATTCTCAAGGGCGTGATTACTTGGTCAAAGTCTTTAGCAAGCATAAAATTGAATAGAAAGTTCCAAATTCCAAAAATGTTGTAGAAATTCCAGTCTTTAATGTTGTCAATCTAATCAAAGAGAATTTTCTCGGTTCTATGTTTCCTTATCTCTTAATTGCATTCTTATATGCCCTTTGCTCACTTTTCCAAGATGTTTTTCTTAATGATTTGTAAGAACTCTAAAAGTTGACACATAAGTAATAAGATTAACAAGTATTAAACATTTACCATCTGCCATGCATAATACTGACATACAATTTCAAACAGAGCTCTAAGTTATATATATATGTGAATTATTATCCTCATTCTCAAATGAGAAACCTGACAGGCTAATTAACTTGTATATATCACAAAACAAATAAATTGAATCATTATATAAACTTATGCAGCCAATCCTAGAGTCTATTCTTTTAAATTCAATGTTATCCTATATGTTAGTATATAACTTTAATGGTAAAGCAATCCAACTTCAGACATACATTTTCTCCCACCTTAGAGGGGATTTTTTGTTTTAACTTATTAAATGTTTACTTTCCAGAAAATATACTATTTTCTTAAAAAGTGTACAACCTACACATCTTGATTTTACACAGTTCTTATATTTATTGAATAGATTGTTAGTTTGTTTACACTAAAATTGTTAACAATTTTCAATTTACTTTAGTACTTTTGTGGTTATGTTCTATGTTTTATTCCAGATATATATGCAATTAGTCTGAGGCATTTTTATATATGATCTCATTTTTCAATTAAATTGAAAGGTAATTTTTGTCATTTGTTATAATTTTTTAATATTTATTGAGTTATTTCATGATATAGTTTAATGAATTAGGTCATGCTTTTCATTTTTCACTCTATTTAAATATTTTTCATAGAAATAAGCATGTTCCTTCATATGAACTATAAACTATTTGGCACTTTTTTGTCATATTTTCTCAAAATTTTGTGCAGACACACTTATGTTAATTTGAGGAAACTAGACATTTTTATGAAATGAAGTAATGTGATTCAAGAACATGATGTATTTCTGAATTTATTCATATCTTGTTATCTGTCTCTCAGTATAATGGTTTAGGGTGATTTTAATTTATTTGTCTATTTTTTTACAAATCATGTCTTGGTATTTTATAATCTGTAGACAAAACTAGGAATTTAACCACCATTAACATACTCTATAGAAATTTCTGCAACAACAAAAAATATGTTTAATTAGTTCAGTTTGCCTTTCTATATTTGGTCAGAAGAATGTAGTTTACTATCTATAAATCCTTCTTTATTCACTACTCATTCTTTTTTTGTTTTAATTGGAGTATAATTGCTTTACAATGTTGTGTTAGTTTCTGCTGTACAATAAAGTGAATCAGCTATATGTATACATATATCCCCTCCCTCTTGGACCTCCCTCTCCCCATGCCACCCATCTAGGTCATCACAGAGCACCAAGCTGAGCTCCCTGTGCTATACAGCACGTTCCCACTAGCTATCTATTTTACACATGGTAGTGTATTGTATCACACTTTTCCTCATCCAGTACCACAGCTGCTTAGAGCTTTTTTAATTGTAACTCGAAAAACTGAGTATTTTGGAAATTACTCAAATATTTTGAGAAATACTGTGACTATAATTATTTATTTTATTTTTCTATTTGGTAATTTTTGTTAATTAATACAAATAGATTTGTACATATATGTGATTCATTAGTACTCACATTTTCGTTTTTAATTGATAGTAATTGCAAGCAGTAATGTACTTTCTTTGTAAGTAAAGCATATTCAATTTAAAAATAGAATCAACTTTTGTTCCTAAGTAGTATTTTTCTATGACTGTTGGAATTCTTACAGATTATATTTTTTCTATAGAATGAAGGTAAACTGTGGCTCTGGCCTTCCCAGGCAGTAATGAAGAGACAAGCGAGAAGAGGGATTTAGGAGAGAAGTTTTGGGTAGAGTAGATACAACATTTTTCTTCCTTTTTCTTTTTTCTAATCAATTTTTTTAAAATTACACAGTTTGATTCTTTGCATATCTCAGAGAATGCTGTTGACAACAGTGCTGACCAAACTGCTTCTTCACAAAGGAAAACAAATCATAAAAATGCAGGAATACACTAAGTAGTACAAAATAAGGTGGATCAGCAGTGGGGAAACTGGGAAACAGGCTTGGGCTAAAGTAATTAAATTCACTGGGTATGCATTATTTTTTTTAACCTGAGAGAGAAGGATAATAATTTTGCCAAAGTACTTTTTTATTTTATTTCCTTGAGTAGTTTATGAAATAAAAATACAGGAATAGATTAGACACTCAGAAATCTGATTTTATTTTTAGTTAAATTTTTTCAATTAATCAAAGAAGAAAAAGATTATTTCAATTTTCAGGCACCTTTGTGAATTATTTAATTGTATATTTTATATAGGTACTCCAAAAATATAATATAAAAATATCAAGATAAACAATTTCCTCTACTTTTCCTCAATAAATACTCATATGTCATATCTGTATTCCTGTCATTTGAATTTTAATAAGAAGTGTTATTATAACCTCATTTCTCATTTGAGTTGTGTTTTCTAAGCTACAATGCATATATACAAACACACACGTGCACAAACACATACAGAAATATGGTGCTGTCAAATGTGGATGACCTCCATTAATAAGCCATTAAATTACTTTATCCATACTAAATTAACCAAAAACTACAGACTATTCTGATTATTAGTTTTGATCTAGATTACAATACTACATGTATACTGTTCAAAGTAGTGCAGTTTTGAATGGGAAAACGCATATGATAAAGTTTACTCTAAAGTACATTTATTTTAAATTATCCAGTGACCTAATAGTGAGTTAATGTACTTCAGATGGTTTAGTTTAGCTTTTGCATCATTTACACAATTAAATATGGGTGGCCTTGGATAATATTTGAAGAGAATATATGTTTATATATAAATTTGACATTATTATAAATGAATAAGAAAGTTGCATTATATGCATCTAGCTATTGAATGAAAGACAGTTAGTTGTTACTATAATAATTGATAAAATTTTACTATTTTTGACTCAGTGAGGCCACCAAGAAAAGCGATGATACAAAAGAATGTGAACAGTTTAGTTTTTATATTGATTTTTTCTATTTATGTCTATAGATAGAAATCTATTACTTCCTTCCTATTTAAACAAGGTGATGTGAAAATTAAGTGCCATGATTAATAAGCTCTGATTTTTTTGGCCACAAAAATAAATGATAGGATGGTATGAAATTCTATTGATGTAGAATTTCTTTTGAAATTTATTTCTGTTGTTAAGTAACTTTCTATAGTAAGTTGCTTTTCTTTAGAAGATAACTCTATAAAAAATTCTCAGTTCTTCACAGTGTTGTAAAATTGTTTCAGTTACTTTTAAACAGCAAGTGATACCTTTTCTGTTTGAGTCATTAAAATACTTCTCTGAATTCTCTAACATAACTCTGAGTTATCTTGGAAATAGTTAAAATTGCTTTTAACACTTTTAAATTGTTTGATTGATATTTCAAAAATGTGTTCCAATACTCTGTAGTTGTATTGTTTTTAATTAGTGCAAGTTTTTCCACGATTTCTGGTCTGGATATTTTCATGGTTGTGCTGCTGGATATACATCCTTTAATTAATGCAGCCTGTGTTCCCCATTTCAAAATGTTTGACGTTAGTAATCTGCTTTAATGTGAATTATCTGTATTGCACCTCAAATTTTAACCCTACGGACAATTTTAGAACAGATATAATTTGAATTTAATAATTTTAAATGATTGATTATTCTGACCTTTGAAAATTGACCGTACCAAAATTTATTCATAAGCATTTATTTTCATTATATCAAGACGGCACCAGTTACTAGTGATTTTATGTACTTGTAAAGTCCAAGGATGGACATTGATCAATGATGAATTTCTTTTATGTTGTTTTTTACAGCAAGTATTAAATTCCAAAACTATCAGTAAGTCTTCAGTTTGTTGTACAGCTTAAAAGCATAGTACTATCTATAAATGATGATTTGTTTTTGTTGTTTCACATTCCGTTTATTACATTTCTAAAGCTTCCTCTAAAATAACACGGTAAAAATCCTATGATAATGTTTTAAATGATTTTTAGATGTTTAATAAGCAGTGATTTTTTTTTTCAGACAGTGATTGCTTTTGAAAAACATCCTGAATATGTTTTTATTTTAAAGCTATTTTTAAGAATGCTTTTGTTTGGCAAAAAATAGAGCTTTCAAGATGATTTTGTGGGCTTCCCTGGTGGCGCAGTGGTTGAGGGTCCACCTGCCGGTGCAGGGGACACGGGTTCGTGCCCCGGTCCGGGAAGATCCTACATGCCGCGGAGCGGCTGGGCCCATGAGCCATGGCTGCTGAGCCTGCGCGTCCGAAGCCTGTCCTCCGCAACGGCAGAGGCCACAACAGTGAGAGGCCCGCGTACCGCAAAAAAAAAAAAAAAAAAAAGATGGTTTTCTGCTTACAAAATTAAAACATATGCATGCCCGTATTGTTTTTGTGTAATGAGCTTTGTCCACCTGGTCACCACAGCTGACTCTGCCAAGGACTCTATTTTCACTAAATAGACTCTTTGTGAAACTGACGGCACTCGTGTATGCTTCCTATCTGGGTCTGAGCCTCTGTCCATATCCAAAATGCATTTAAGTTTGTTTCCGTCTACATCCTTATTTTTTATTATCCTGAAAGTTGTATTATTTCAACATATCAAGATTAAATATGGAAGGCACTTAACTAAGATACCGGAAATGAATGGCTTTAAAATGGAATCCCACCTTACTATCATTGGCAAAAAATTGCCCATTCGGTAAAATGAATCTAGATTTTTAAAGATTTCTGTCAAGATTAAGATGTAGAAAAATATACAAGGTAATTAATAAATTGATCCTTTAGAAATTGAATAAGGTGGGACTTCCCTGGTGGTCCAGTGGTTAAGACAACGTGCTCCCAATGTAGGAGGGCACGGGTTTGACCCCTGGTCAGGGAGGTTCCCCGACCTCATGCCATGGAGCGTGGCCAAAGGAAAAAAAAAAAAAAATTGAACAAGGCAAGGAAACAAATTCTCCCCTAGAACCTCTAGAAGGAACAAATCTGGATTAGTAAGTTCAGGATGCCATAACAAACCATAGACTGAGTGGCTTAAACAACAGAATTTCTTCTCTCACAATCTGGAGACTGGGAAGTCCCAGATCAAGAGTTATCTTAGCCCAATGAGACCTATTTTAGATTTGTGACCTTCAGAATTATAAAATAATAAATTTGTGTTATTGTTACCCACTATAAATAAATAAAATAAATTGATAAATGTTCTAAGATAAGAGAAATCTAGTAGTGCACAATCTTTACTAGACTCGACCGAAATTATTCATTCATATTTAATAACATAATATTAAATAAGAGATACTATTGTTTATTAAGTTATCTTGAAGAAAATGTGGAACATGTATTTTAAATTATAACATGAATGTAATTTGTAATATAATAGGTGAGGAGCACAAAATCATGAGAGCATAATCTTTTGCATAATTGTTCAATATATAATAAAAATAAAATATCATAATTTTACACTAAAATCACAATAAGAGCTAACATCTCAAGGCTTACTGTGTTCTCTTCAGTTTGTAAAGATTAACTATTTTATTCTGAAATAACGTTATGAGATAGATATTAATGTCATTCTCTTACAAATGAAGAAATAGAGACACAACAAATGCTAAGTAACTTGCTGGAGCCAACCTATTAAATATTGGAAGTAGGAGCTGAAATGAGGCAGTTTTTCTCCAGTACAGAACCTCTTAACCATGTGACGATGGGTGCTGAATATTAAAAATGACGATGACACTGAAAAATATACATAAACTAATTTCAAATTAAATAAAATTTAAATTAATTGATTAAAGTGAGCAGTCTGGATGACATGGAAAATTTAAAAATACTTGTTGACATTTTATGACTAGACTGGTCAATCAGATATGTCCTTGGGTCCAGAAAGGGTCAATTCAGCCTGTTTGTAAAGTTAACACAAAGTAGGAAATATGAGGGCTGACATCTGGGTTGCAGCAGGAATACTCAACAATCTGTAAATTTAGAGAGACAGAATACAATTAAATTTCAAATCCATGATCAAGATTTAGATCTCAATTCCATACTCTGAAAAAGCTGAGATGAAAAGGTAAATCATATTACAGAGCATTGCCAGGTTTCCAGTACTTATTTTTATTTTTAACAAATAAGGTCTTAATTTTCCTTACTGACTATTTCACCCAGCAGAAAGGAGAAATAATTGTGGGGTTCACTATGTTCGTAAACAAAGAGAATTGTTGACCAAGAAGAGCTGTTGGGGACTAGACAAAAACCATCTGTCATTTTAGAATTTCTAATGGCCAGAGAGAGATCTGGGCAGACCAGATACAATCCTCCCTCAATATCCTCAGAAGATTGGTTCCAGGATTCACCACCTCCACACACATCTGGTGCAGATACCAAAATCCACAGATGCTCAAGTCCCTTATGTAAAGTGGCATAGTACTCGCATAGAACCTAAGCACATCCTCCAATATACTTTAAGTCATCTCTAGATTACTTTTAATACCTAATACAGTGTAAATGCTATGTAAGTAGTTGGTGGTGCACAGCAAATTCAAGTTTGACTTTTGGAACTTTCTAGAATTTTTTTTTTCCTAGTATTTTCAATCCTTGGTTGGTTGAATTTGAGGATGCAGAACCCACAGAAGTGAAACCTGTGGATGTGGAGGGCCCACTGTATGTAGACTTTTATAAGGCTTGGTGCGATAAAGTTTATCCTAATGAGAGAGGTGTCATTCCATGGCTGATGGAGTGCTCTGACTAAAGTGGTGAGAGACTGTCATCAAAGGCATAAAGGGATTTTCTGAAAATTTAAATATATGTCTTAGGTAAATGAAATAGTCAAATTTCAACCTATTCTGTTTCCCAGTAATAGCAGTTGCAGGTTGAACTGGTTCAACTTTCCTACTGCAAACAAGGAAGAACGATCAGTAAAATAGCTTTTAAAGAATCTTAAAAGCATTGAAGATTGGAAAACTAACTTCCTCGTGAACACCTGTAACCAGAGATAAGTTTTATATACATGCAAGAACTTGACGAATGCCCTGAGGGCATGTGCTGATATTAATTAGGAGTAAGGCCTAAATCTTCCTTCAGTTTCATATTCTGGCCTCTTAGGCTTAAGGAAGAGAATTCAATGCCCAGATTGAGGAAATGGGCGCTCTTCTAAGGGATCCCTTGATACCTGTAACAGGGCCCTGCTCCCCTCTGCAGGCCCTCGGGCAGCTTGCCTATGCACCAAGCTGATCTCCAGCCTCTGCTCCCTCTGTATCCCTATGAGCTCCCCTGCTGACCCCCAGACTTTCCAAAGCCTCTGTGGCCCACACCAGTTGCTGACTGGCAGCTACCCTTTTGAATTCCAGAGAATTAATTACATTCGTAGGAATCACTTACTGTTATTATATTAACTTTTATTCCTCTTCCTGTATGTATATTTTAAAACTTTTTTTTTGTACTGGAAATTTCTCTTCAGTTTATGAATAGGTTAAACTGTTTTTCATTCTAAAGAAGCTCTTCCATTATCGATTAATCCTCTTAATCTACTTTCTATCACTTTTCCATTTCTCATGTAAACTTGTCACTAGTTCTTTTTTCTCACTTACTTGTCAATACACTTAGATCTGATTTTTACCTGCTAAATTTAGTTCTAAGAAGATCACTAATGTTCTCCTGTTTTTCAGAATCTAATGGGGCATTTAAAATTCCTTATTTTAATTAATCTCTTTGCCAATTTTAAGTCTCTCTATCACATCTTTTTGAAATGTTTTATTCTGTTTGGTTTTTTGAAACTGTATTATGCTCCTGGTTGCTTTGGTAATAGTTTTTCATGTTTCAAAAGCTTATTTCTTGTCCAGACTCTGTTAATAAACTTCTCTAAAGTAATTTTTTAAGTCTGTCTTCTTTAAATCCATTTCCAAGTTTGTGGTCATATTTTCCCATCTCAAAGACAAATATAAAAATTTAGGACCATTGCTTTAAAGCCTTTAATACCCTGGCTCAGGTATTAGTGTTCTCTTTATCAGTGATCATTTATTATTTATTCATCAGAGTAAAATAAATTGGAACACATTATCGCAACAGAATTTTACTGGCAACTTGAACTTTATTTCCTCTCAAACAAAAAGTAATTGTCTTACCTCCAGGAGATGGTAAAAAGAAGAAATTTCAAAGTAATATGGCTCAACATGGTTGATGTTTCTCCTACTCCTGCATGTGTAGGAGAGTGGCACTTTGCTTTCATCAGAACCTTGTTCTGTGGATTAACAAAAAATGAAAATCAAAGAGTATGGGAGAATACAGAGCTGGGGAAGAGTTTGCTATGTTTGGTGTATTCGTTTTGTTTTCTCTTTTTTTTTAAATTTTTATTGGAGTACAGTTGATTTACAATGTTGTGTCAGGTTCAGGGGTACAGCAAAGTGACTCAGTTATACATATACATATATCCACTATTTTTTAGATCCGTTTCCTATATAAGTCATTACAGAGTGTTGAGTAGAGTTCCCTGTGCTCTACCGTAGGTTGTTATTATTGGATTGGCGAAAAGATTCATTCGTTTTTTTCTGTAAGATGGCTCTAGTAGCGCTTAGTTGTCTTTAATTCATTCGAAACAATTTTGTTAGATTGTATTGTGACAGCTGTCATATCAGTGTGCATTTTTTAAAAAACTTATCAAAATTGGTGAATTTTTGTGTAGCCATTTTAATATTGAAGATGGAAGAAAAAGAGTAACATTTTCGGCATATTATGTTTTATTATTTCAAGAAAGGTAAAACACAACTGAAAAGCAAAAAAAGATTTGTGCAGTGTATGGAGAAGGTGCTGTGATGGATCGAACATGTCAAAAGTGGCTTGTGAAGTTTTATGCTGGAGATTTCTCACTGGACGATGCTCCATGGTTGGGTAGACCAGTTGAAGTTGATAGTGATCAAATCGAGACATTAATTGAGAACAATCAACGTTATACCACGTGGGAGGTAGCCGACATACTTAAAATATCCAAATCAAGTTTGAAAATCATTTGCACCAACTTGGTTATGTTCATCGCTTTGATGTTTGAGTTCCACATAAGTTAAGCAAAAAAACCCTTCTTAATAGTACTTCCGCATGTGATTCTCTGCTGAAACATAATGAAAATATTCAGTTTTTAAAACAAATTGTGACGGACAATGAAAAGTGGATACTGTACAATAACATGGAATGGAAGACCTCATGGGGCAAGCAGAATGAACCACTGCCAACCACACCAAAGGCCGGTCTTCATCCAAAGAAGGTGATGTATATATGGTGGGATTGGAAGGGAGTCCTCTATTATGAGCTCTGTCCCGAAAACCAAATGATTAATTCTAAGAAGTACTGCTCCCAATTAGACCAACTGAAAGCAGCACTCGACGAAAAGTGTCTGGAATTAGTCAAGAGAAAACGCATAATCTTCCATCAGGATAACGCAAGACCACATGCTTCTTTTTTTTTTTTTTTTAATTGGAGTATAGTTGCTTTACAATGTTGTATTAGTTTCTACTGTACAGCAAAGTGAATCAGCTATATGTATACATATATCTCCTCTTTTTTGGATTTCCTTCCCATTTAGGTCACCACACAGCACTGAGTAGAGTTCTCCGTGCTATACAGTAGGTTCTCATTAGTTATCTATTTTATACATAGTAGCAGTGGTGTATATATGTCAATCCCAATCTTCCAATTCATCCCACCACCACCCTTTCCCCTTTGGTATCCATACGCTTGTTCTCTACATCTGTGTCTCTATTTCTGCTTTGTAAATAAGATTGTCTATACCAATTTTTTCAGATTCCACATATATGCGTTAATATGTGATATTTGTTTTTCTCTTTCTGACTTACATCACTCTGTATAACAGTCTCTAGGTCCATCCACGTCTCTACAAATGACCCAATTTTGTTCCTTTTTATGGCTGAGTAATATTTATCCATTCCTCTGTTGATGAACATTGATTACCAGGCAAAAACTGTTACAGCCTGTCTGGGAAGTTCTGATTCATCAGACATTGCACCTTCAGATTTCCATTTATTTCGATCTTTACAGAATTCTCTCAATGGAAAAATTTCAATTCCCTGGAAGACTGTAAAATGTGCCTGGAACAGTTCTTTGCTCAAAAAGATAAAACGTTTTGAGAAGATGGAACCATGAAGTTGCCTGAAAAATGGCAGAAAGTAGTGGAACAAAACAGTGAATACATTGTTCAATAAAGTTCTTGGTGAAAATGAAAATGTGTCTTTTATTTTTACTTAAAAACAAAAGGAACTTTTTGGCCAACCCAATAGTTATCTATTATATATATAGTAGTGTGTACATGTCAATCCCAGTCTCCCAATGTATCCCTCCCCCCTCCCCATTTCCCCCCTGGTAACCATAAGTTTGTTTTTTACATCTGTGACTCTAGTTCTGTTTTGTAAATAAGTTCATTTGTACCATTCTTTTAGATTCTACATATAAGCAATATCATATGATATTTGTCTTTCGCTGCCTGACTTATTTCACTCAGTATGACAATCTCTAGGTCCCACTGTAACAAGTTACACAGCCTTAGCAGTGTAAAGCAACACCCCCTGTCATCTCACAGTTGCATGGGTTAGAAATCTGAGCACAGAGTAGCTCAGTTAGTTCTGAGAGCGTGTCCCAAGGCGGACATCAGGGTGCCGGCAGGGCTGCATTCCTTTCTGGAAACTGAGGGGAAGAACCTGCTCTCAAGGTTACTGCAGAGGTTGGCAGAATTTACTACAATGGGGTTGTCAGACTGAGTTTCCTGTATCCCTTTCTTACTATCAACCAGGGGATCATTCCAGCTTCTGGAGATAGACTGCATTCCTTGGTCATGACTCCCTTTCTCCATCTTCAAAGTCGACAATAGCAGGTTGA
This sequence comes from Grampus griseus, assembly GCF_964374135.1. Taxonomy (NCBI): domain Eukaryota; kingdom Metazoa; phylum Chordata; class Mammalia; order Artiodactyla; family Delphinidae; genus Grampus; species Grampus griseus. Next base: position 133,863,825 of record NC_138997.1, on the reverse strand, counting down.
TTCCTTGTCCTGTTTTAAACTTCTCTGACTTCTGACTCATCTCTTCTGCCTTCCTATTCTGTTTTTAGGGGCTAATGTGATTGTTTTGTACTTACTCAGATAATCCAAGATAATATCTCAATTTTTAAGTCAGCTAATTAGTAACATGAATTATACCAAAGTTCCTTTGTCGTAGTACCTAGATCAAGAGACAGAAATTCGGGCTTCCATAGTGGTGCAGTGGTTGAGAGTTCGCCTGGCGATGCAGGGGAAACGGGTTCGTGCCCCGGTCCAGGAAGATCCCACATGCCGTGGAGCGGCTGGGCCCGTGAGCCATGGCCGCTGAACCTGCGCGTCCAGAGCCTGTGCTCCGCAGCAGGAGAGGCCACAACAGTGAGAGGCCCGCGTACCGCAAAAAAAAAAAAGAGACAGAAATTTGAGGGGATAACATTAAAATTCTGCTTACCATATCTGGCTAAATTCCACTCTTCTAAGAGCAGAAGTGGAAGGAGGGAGTTTCACAAAATGGAAATAATAAAAGCAGAGGATTCCTGGGAACTCATCTCATTCGTTTTTGGATTCATGTTTCCAGAGTACAGATTTAATTTGCCTAAATTTATTTTCCAATTAAAAGAAGGACTCAGTTTACATAACATATAAATATTCCTCAAAACTTTTTTAAATGCTTTCAAAAATGCTTATAGAACATTTATTTATAGAAAATAGCTATAGAAAAGAACTGGTTTGACTATGTAAGGATATCATATTAAAGAATAACATGAATTACATATGAATCGCCTCAGCCTCCAAAAGCTGTGTCCTAATCAACTTTTACACTATATTCTAGATAGCGCCTTCTGCAAAAGGATGCTCATTTTCCTCCCCATGCCCCAGATGTCATTAATTACCTCATCAGACTACTTCTGTAGTTCCTTGTACATACCCCTCTTGATATAGAGTGCTTTTCAAGCTGTTATTTGTGCAATTTTGTTGCCCATCAGAATAATACCTACTTGAGACCATAGCTTTATCTCTTAATTACTCGTTGTTTAAATAAGTGCATCAAGTACTGCAGATAATATGAATGGTAGAGATCTAAAAATCTGGATCTCAGCTTTTGTTTATTGTCTTCATTTCTTAAGAACATATAAATAAATGGTCTTTATAGTCAATGGTGAGTGCAAGGAAATGGATGAAAGTATATGAAATCTGGGGTTTTTAACTGATGTTCTTATAGATTTTTGACATCAAAATCTGTTAGCATGAGACTGTGATAATAATGGTGCATTATTATCACATATATCAATCACTGCCACATCCAACTCCTGCTAAAAAGTCTAGTTATTGTTCACTATTTCAGAAACTGTAAGACTATTAGAGGAGATAAAATATGATCAGAGATTGAATATTATGTGTGTGTGACAGATCCCTTTAAATATCAGCTAATAAATGATTATTTCAAGCATCTTTATAATGCTGCAGACTTCAAGTTGGTGGTGAAATCATAAAAAAACCAAGCCATCAAAAAGAAGACAATATATAAAAAATAACAACCAGAAAAAGGTGTCTATGAACATTGTAGAAACTGAGAAATTTGCAAAAACCTTCTCACCCTACCTCCTTACAACCTTTTGGTGTCTTCTTGCCAGCCAGGGCTTACAACTTCTTCTGTCACATGCAGTTGCTATTTTATAAAAAAAATCCTCTCGTTCTCTTCTCTGTTTCCGCTAGCTATCAGTTTTCGTCTCGTTCATTCCTGTGTGAGGAAGACGAGTGGATTGTGATAGGATGAATCAAGGTAGCAGGCTGTGAACAGGATTAGCACCTCACAAATGTCAGTTACAGATTTGGGACAGCTGGTCAAGGACCAGCTTGTCTGGACCTTGGATGGCAACGTGGAGGAAAAAGTTACACTTTTCTGCTTCATTCCAGGCACTTAGCTCCTCAGAGCAGAGGTTAGAATTGGGAACTACCTGACCATGAGCCTTGGATTTTCTATGTAACAGAGAAGAGGCTTTGAGCTCAAGAGAAGCTGACTTACATAGATGTACTTTCTGTGATGCCAGGGTAACCGGTGGACGGCTGTAGGAGCTGCTGATTGTTGGCTTTTATCACAAGCTATTAGAAGCAAGAGTAAAGGTGTTCATCACTAACAGTGAACTGAGTCTGAATGAGGTCAGTAAATGTTTGCAATATTTTATTTTATGCAATTGGAACCTAATGTGTTATGTCTATTTGCATAATTCTTGTGTCATACATAATGTGTTCCTGAAAATATGTATGAAATTATGTGTTGATTTCAAAGTAGAGAAAAAATTTATCATAATATTAGCTCTTTCACCTCTATAATTCTAGTTACAAATGAAGTTAGTATCTTGGATAATATTGACACCAATTTGGGGGATAGAGGAAGAGACATGGAATAATAGAGATCTTAGATGAGTGAATTCGAATCCCCAAAAGATTTTGTCATATTGGGGTGACATAATGGGCCATATAAGATGAAATTTAGCTAGACTGAGAAGTGATTTAGAAACTTTAAGCTCCAGTCTAGTCTATAATCAAAAAAAGAAGAAGGAGAAGGAGGGGAAGGGAAAGGAGAAGAAGGGAAGGAAGGAAGGGAGGGAAGGAAGGAAGAAAAATAATAAATTATAGATATTAAATATTTAATTTATTCTAGTATTAGCATAAGATAGGATCTAGAATAAAAACACTTAGAACGCTTATCTATAGCAATTTTCAGAGTTACGGCAGTATTGCAATCGCATCTCTGGGACACAATTGGTAGCAATAATTATTGAATTCTGAGGGAAGGAACTAACATAATGAATATACTTAACACTTCTCTCACAAATTATCTTTGTAAAAGAACTGTGATTAAGATGTGAAGAAATTCTTATCATTCGATTTAAAATTGGTTAGATGTCCACTAGCTAGGATATTTTTTAAAATCATATTATGATTTAAAATAAAAGACTAAATGAATTTTGGAACACATTATAATTCTGATAATAAAATTATTATTCATTCATTACTTAACTCAGATATACAGATGTTTTGTGAAAATACAGTTATTTTCATTCATTCATTCATTTATTTGAGAGTTATTATTGGGAACTTACTCTGCGTATGTGCTGTTCCAATCCCAGCAAATACCAGAGTAAATAAAAGAGTCAAGGAATCTCTTGTTGAGCTAACGTTCTAGCTGAGGAAGACATAAATGCAAAATATTTATATAAATAAGATAATTCCAAATAGTGGTTAGTGCCATAAAGGGAAAGATCTGCATAAAATAACAGGTATTTTTCTGTATGTTGGAGAAGATAACTAATTCAAATAGCATTTTTGGTGAAGGTTTCCTGAGGTGATGAAATTTGAAGGATGCCAGCCAAGTGAAGTTACTAGCAAAGAGTTACTAATAGAAAGAAGAGCAAGCCCTGAGATGAAAGTTAGCTTAGTGTCTTTATGGAAAAATCAGACATAAGTTTGTGAATGGAACTTAGTTAAGGAGTCAGTTATGAGAAAAGGTCAGAAGAATCCAATCATACAGCACCTTGTAAGCTATGATTAGGAATTCAGGTTTTCTTCAAGCGAATTAGAAAGCTGTTAGAGAATTTCAAGCTGGGGCATACTATGAATTGAATTATAAGTTAGAGCACATTGCTTTGTAGAGAATGGATTGTAGAAAGCCAAGAATGTCAAATAACAAATTGGTAGACTGGGAGACGAAAGTTGTTGAGATAAGGGTGACAGCATTGAAGACGCAGTAAAATGAATGAATCTGGGGTATATTGTGGAAGTAGAAATTACAAGGCTTTCCGAGGTCTGTATGTGAGTGACAGAGGAAAGAGTTAAGGGAGAGATAGCTGAGAGGTCATGACTGGCAATCCACTGAAGGATAAATTTAACCACAAGACTTTTCTGTGACTGTGCTGTAACAGGAAATGAAAAAAAGGGGAAGGAAAATATAAATAATCTGATTGACCTTATTGCAGGCTGTACAACTGGTATTATAAGAGAGTCTAAGATAAAGTCAAGACTTCTTAAATGCCTATATATATAGTGAGAGAAAGAATAGAAAATTATGAAATCCATGCCACTAGGTATGGTATCCAGAAGGCAACAATGAGGCATGACCTGTCAGCTTTCAAGTTTCCTGAGTTGTCTGATGCATCCACTGTGAGACTGAGGTTAGCAAGACATCATTCTGATGTCATTATCTGATCTTGTGTAAAAGTCATACATTTGTTGTTTATTTCACTCATCAATGCATGTTAACTTTCTATATTAGTTAATAATTTTAAACAAACATAAAAGAATCACCTATTTCTCTTTGATTAGTGGCATTTAGAGAATCTAAGTGTGAAATCTTTACTTGTTATCATAAAACTGAAATGACTTATAAATTGGTAGAAACCATATTCTTATTTAGATATCTAAATTCTGTACAGAATGCTATTTTTAAGCACATTTTCTTGGATTTCTTCCTTTATGTAACTTCTTTAAAATGTACTTGCTTGTTTTTCATTTAAGAATGTGAGTTATGGATTAATATATTTTCATTTAATAAAACACTCTTCAATGTTACTAAACTGTGCACTTTTAAAAATAATTTGTCTGCTGTAGTGGTGCTGCCATGATTTTCTTAATTTACTACATTTTTCTAATCCACAAAGCCACTTTACATGCTTCCAAATTAAAATTTGTCATTGAGCTTTTCTTGTAGCAACTCCTTAACCCTGAGGGCTTTCCTGTTAGGAGATGACAATAAACCCATAACTGCACCATTGTCCTTTCTTTGTTCATGGATCCACCGATATGCCTTACCTCTCTTGTCAAGTAATTGTTCCCTTAAGTTCTTTTAAAAGCTAACTTCCTGATTCTATGTATCTGGAAGTTGCCCATGTTCTCTTGTGCCTGTTGTCACCTTCTGTTCTTACTTAATGGCCACTTTCCAACAATAGTTTGATAGCAGTCTCTCAAGACACGGGTAACATCTTGATAGGAACAGATAATGGAATTGTAATCTTCTCTTACCTTCTGGAATTACTAAAAACAACTCTTGAGGGACCTTCAAGATGGCGAAGAAGTAAGACAGGGAGATCATCTTCCTCCCCACAAATACACCAAAAATACTTCTACACGTGGAACAACTCCTACAGAACACCTACTGAATGCTGGCAGAAGACCTCAGACTTCCCCAAAGGCAAGAAACTCCCCACGTACCTGGATAGGGCAAAAGAAAAAAGAAAAAACAGAGACAAAAGAATATAGATGGGATCTGCACGTCTGGGAGGGAGCTGTGAAGGAGGAAAAGTTTCCACACACTAGGAAGCCACTTCGCGGGTGAAGACTGCGGGTGGTGGAAGGTGGGGAGCTTCGGAGCTGCGGAGGAGAGCACAGCAACAGGGGTGCAGAGGGCAAAGTGGAGAGATGCCCGCGTGGAGGATTGGTGCTGACCAGCACTCACCAGCCTGAGAGGTTGTCTGCTCACCTGCTGGGGCAGGTGGGGGCTGGGAGCTGAGGCTTGGGCGTTGGAGGTCAGATACCAGGGAGAAGATTGGGGTTGGCTGTGTGAACACAGCCAGAAGGGGGCTACTGCACCACAGCTAGCAGGAAGAGAGTCCGGGAAAAAGTCTGAAACTGACTAAGAGGCAAGAGACCATTGTTTCGGGGTGCGCGAGGAGAGGGGATTCAGAGCACCACTTAAGCAAGCTCCAGAGACAGGCGCGAGCTGCGGCTATCAGCATGGACACCAGAGACGGGCATAGAACTCTAAGGCTGCTGCTGCAGCCACCAAGAAACCTGTGTGCAAGCGCAGGTCACTATCCACACCTCCCCTACCGGGAGCCTGTGCAGCCCACCACTGCCAGCGTCCCATGATCCAGGGACAACTTCTCCAGGAGAACACATAGCATGCCTCAAGCTGTTGCAATGTCACGCTGGCCTATGCCACCGCAGGCTTGCCCTGCATTCCATAACCCTCCCTCCCCACAGCCAGAGTGAGCCAGAGCCCCCTAATCAGCTGCTACTTTAACTCTATCCTGTCTGGGCAGGGAACAGATGCCCTCAAGCAACCTACATGCAAAGGTGGGGCCAAATCCAAAGCTGAACCCCAGGGGCTGTGTGAACAAAAAAGAGAAAGGGAAATTTCTCCCAGAAGCCTCAGGAGCAGCGGATTAAAACTCCACAATCAGAGTGATGTACCTATCTGTGGAATACCTGAATAGACAACGAATCAACACAAAACTGAGACAGTGGACTTTGGGAGCAACTGTAGACTTTGGGGTTTACTTTCTGCATCTAATTTGTTTCTGGTTTTATGTTTATCTTAGTTTAGTATTTAGAGCTTATTGTCATTGGTAGGTTCGTTTATTGATTTGGTTGTTCTCTTCCTTTTTTATTTTTATATATATAGATATATTTTTTTCCTTTTTCTCTTTTGGGGAGTGTGTATGTGTGTGCTTCTTTGTGTGATTTTGTCTGAAAAACTTTGCATTTAACATTTGTCTTAGGGTTGTTTCTGTCAGGGTTTTTTTTTTTTTTTAGTAGTTTTCAGCACTTGTTATCATTGGTAGATTTGATTTTTGGTTTGGATGCTCTCTTCTTTCTTTCTTTTTTTATTACTTTTTATTTTTAATAATTTTTTATTATTTATTTTAATAACTTTATTTTATTTTTATTTATATATTTTTCTTTCTTTCTTTCTTTTTCTTTCTCCCCTTTTTTCTGAGCCATGTGGCTAACAGTGTCTTGATGCTCTGGCTCAGTGTCAGGCCTGAGCCTCTAAGGTGAGAGAGCCAAGTTCAGGCCATTGGTCCACCAGAGACCTTCCAGCCCCATGTACTATCAAACAGCCAAAGCTCTCCCAGAGATCTCCATCCCAATGTTAAGACCCAGCTCCACTCAACGACCAGCAAGCTACAGTGCTAGACACTCTATGCCAAACAACTAGCAAGACAGTAACACAACCCCACCAATTAGCAGAGTGTTTGCCTAAAATCGTAATAAATTCACAGACAACCCAAAACATGCCACCAGACATGGTTCTGCCTACCAGAAAGACAAGATCCAGCCTCATCTGCCAGAGCACAGGGACCAGTCCCCTCCACAAGGAAGCCTATACAACCCTCTGAACCAAGCTTACCCACTGGGGGCAGACACCAAAAACAACAGGATCTACGAACATGCAGCCTGTGAAAAGGAGAGCCCAAACACAGTAAGTTAAGCAAAATGAGAAGACAAAGAAATACACAACAGATGAAGGAGCAAGGTAAAAACCCAGCAGACCAAACAAATGAAGAGGAAATAGGCAGTCTACCTGAAAAAGAATTCAGAGTAATGATAGTAAAGATGATCCAAAATCTTGGAAATAGAATGGAGAAAATACAAGAAACATTTAACAAAGACCTAGAAGAACTAAAGAGCAAACAAACAATGATGAAGAACACAATAAATGAAATAAAAAATTCTCTAGCAGGAATCAATTGCAGAAAAACAGAGGCAGAAGAACAGATAAGTGACCTAGAAGATCAAGTAGTGGAAATAACTACCACAGAGCAGAATAAAGAAAAAAGAAGGAAAAGGATTGAGGACAGTCTCAGAGAACTCTGGGACAACATTAAATGTACCAACATTAGAATTATAGGGGTCCCAGAAGAAGAAGGGAAAAAGAAAGGGGCTGAGAAAATATTTGAACAGATTATGTTGAAAACTTCCCTAATATGGGAAAGGAGATAGTCAATCAAGTCTAGGAAGCACAGAGAGTCCCATAGAGGATAAATCCAAAGAGAAACATGCCAAGACACATATTAATCAAACTATCAAAAATTAAATACAAAGAAAAAATATTAAAAACAGCAAGGGAAAAGCAACAAATAACATACAAGGGAATCCCCATAAGCTTAACAGCTGATCTTTCAGCAGAAAGTCTGCAAGCCAGAAGGGAGTGGCAGGACATATTTAAAGTGATGAAAGGGAAGAAGTTACAACCAAGATTACTCTACCCAGCAACGCTCTCATCCAGTTTTGATGGAGAATTTAAAACCTTTACAGACAAGCAAAAGCTAAGAGAATTCAGCACCACCAAACCAGCTTTACAACAAATGCTAAAGGAATTTCTCTAGGCAGGAAACAGAAGAAAAGGAAAAGATCTACAATAACAAACCCAAAACAATTAGGAGAATGGTAATTGGAACATACATATTGATAATTACCTTAAATGTAAATGGATAAAATGCTCCAACCAAAAGATATAGACTGGCTGAATATATACAAAAACAAGACCCATATATATGCTGTCTACAAGAGATCCACTTCAGACCTAGGGACACATACAGACTGAAAGTGAGGGATGGAAAAAGATATTCCATGCAAATGGAAATCAAAAGAAAGCTGGAGTAACAATTCTCGTATCAGACAAAATAGACTTTAAAATAAAGACTATTACAAGAGACAAAGAGGGACACTACATAATCATCAAGGGATCAATCCAAGAAGAAGATACAATAATTGTAAATATTTATACACCCAACATAGGAGCACCTCAATACATAAGGCAAATGCTAACAGCCATAAAAGGGGAAATCGACAGTAACACAATCATAGTAGGGGACTTTAACACCCCACTTTCACCAATGGACAGATCATCCAAAATGAAAATAAATAAGAAAACACAAGCTTTAAATGATACATTAAACAAGATGGACTTAATTGATATTTATAGGACATTCCATCCAAAAACAACAGAATACACTTTCTTCTCAAGTGCTCATGGAACATTCACCAGGATAGATCATATCTTGAGTCACAAATCTAACCTTGGTAAATTTAAGAAAATTGAAATCATATCAAGTATCTTTTCTGACCACAACGCTATGAGACTAGACATCAATTACAGGAAAAAATCTGTAAAAAATATAAACACATGGAAGCTAAACAATACACTACTTAAAACCAAGAGATCACTGAAGAAATCAAAGAGTAAATCAAAAAATACCTAGAAAGAAGTGACAATGAAAACACGATGACCCAAAACCTATGGGATGCAGCAAAAGCAGTTCTAAGAGGGAAGTTTATAGCAATACAATCCTACCTCAAGAAGCAAGAAACATCTCAAATAAACAACCTAACCTTACACCTAAAGCAATTAGAGAAAGAAGAACAAAAAAACCCCAAAGTTAGCAGAAGGAAAGAAATCATAAAGATCAGAGGAGAAATAAATGAAAAAGAAATGAAGGAGATGATAGCAAAGATCAAGAAAACTAAAAGCTGGTTCTTTGAGAAGATAAACAAAATTGATACACCATTAGCCAGACTCATCAAGATAAAAGAGAGAAGACTCAAATCAATAGAATTCAAAATGAAAAAAGAGAAGTAACAACTGACCCTTCAGAAATACAAAGGATCATGAGAGATGACTACAAGCAACTATATGCCAATAAAATGGACAACCTGGAAGAAATGGACAAATTCTTAAGCACAATCTTCTGAGACTGAACCAGGAAGAAATAGAAAATATAGACAGACCAAACACAATCACTGGAATTGAGAGTGTGATTAAAAATCTTCCAAAGAACAAAAGCCCAGGAACAGATGGCTTCACAGGCAAATTCTATCAAACTTTAGAGAAGAGCTAACACCTATCTTTCTCAAACTCTTCCAAAATATAGCAGAGGGAGGAACACTCCCAAACTCATTCTACGACGCTACTATCACCCTGATACCAAAGCCAGACAAAGATGTGGCAAAAAAAGAAAACTACAGGCCAATATCACTGATAAACATAGATGCAAAAATCCTCAACAAAATACTAGCAAATAGAATCCAACAGCACATTAAAAGGATCATACACCATGATCAAGTGGGGTTTATCCCAGGAATGCAAGGATTCTTCAATATATGCAAATCAATCTATGTGATACACCATATTAACAAACTGAAAGAGAAAAACCATATGATCATCTCAGTAGATGCAGAAAAAGCTTTCGACAAAATTCAACACCCATTTATGATAAAACCCCTCCAGAAACTAGGCATAGAGGGAACTTACCTCAACATAATAAAGGCCATATGTGACAAACCCACAGCCAACATCGTTCTCAATGGTGAAAAACTGAAAACATTTCCACTAAGATCAGGAACAAGACAAGGTTGCCCACTCTCATCACTATTATTCAACATAGTTTTGGAAGTTTTAGCCACGGCAGAGAAGAAAAAGAAATAAAAGGAATCCAAACTCGAAAAGAATTAAACTGTCACTGTTTGCAGATGACATGATACAGTACATGGAGAATCCTGAAGATGCTACCAGAAAACAGCTAAAGCTAATCAATTAACTTGGTAAAATAGCAGGATACAAAATTAATGCACAGAAATCACTTGCATTCCTATACACTAATGATGAAAAATCTGAAGGAGAAATTAAGGGAACACTCCCATTTACCACTGCAACAAAAAGAATGAAATACCTAGGGATAAACCTACCTAAGGAGACAAAAGACCTGTATGCAGAAAACTATAAGACACTGATGAAAGAAATTTAAAATGTTACCAACAGATGGAGAGATACACCATTTTCTTGAACTGGAAGAATCAACATTGTGAAAATGACTCTACTACCCAAAGCAATCTACAGATTCAATGCAATCCATATCAAACTACCAATGGCATTTTTCACAGAACTAGAACAAAACATTTCACAATTTGTATGGAAACACAAAAGACCCCGAATAGCCAAAGCAATCTTGAGAAAGAAAAACGGAGCTGGATGAATCAGGCTCCAGGACTTCAGACTATACTACAAACCTACAGTAATCAAGAGAGTATAATACTGGTACAAAAATAGAAATGTAGATCAATGGAACAGGACAGAAAGCCCAGAGATAAACCCAACCACATATGGTCACCTTATTTTTGATAAAGGAGGCAAGAATATACAATGGAGAAAAGATATCCTCTTCAATAAGTGGTGCTGGGAAAACTGGGCAGCTACATATAAAAGAATGAAATTAGAACACTTCCTAACACCATACACAAAAATAAACTCAAAATGGATTAAAGACCTAAATGTAAGACTGGACACTATAAAACTCCTAGAGGAAAACATAGGAAGGACACTCTTTGACATAAATCACAGCAAAATCCTTTTTGACCCACCTACTAGAGAAATGGAAATAAAAACAAAAATAAACAAATGGGACCTAATGAAACTTAAAAGCTTTTGCACAGCAAAGGAAACCATAATTAAAACAAAAAGACAGGGGCTTCCCTGGTGGCGCAGTGGTTGGGAGTCCGCCTGCCGATGCAGGGGACGCGGGTTCGTGCCCTGGTCCGGGAAGATACCACATGCCGCGGAGCGGCTGGGCCCGTGAGTCATGGCCGCTGAGCCTGAGCGTCCGGAGCCTGTGCTCCGCAGCGGGAGAGGCCACAGCAGTGAGAGGCCCGCGTACCGCGCAAAAAAAAAAAAAAAAAAACAAAAAAAAAAAACCAAAAAGACAACCCTCAGAATGGGAGAAAATATTTGCCAATGAAGCAATTTACAGAGGATTAATCTCCAAATTTTACAAGCAGCTCATGCAGCTCAATATCAAAAAAAAAAAAAAAAAAAACCCAATCCAAAAATGGGCAGAAGACCTAAATAGACATTTCTCCAGTGAAGATATACAGATTGCCAACAAACACATGAAAGGATGCTCAACATCACTAATCATTAGAGAAATGCAAATCAAAACTACCAAGACGTATCACCTCATGCCAGTCAGAATGGCCATCATCAAAAAATTTATAAACAATAAATGCTGGAGAGAGTGTGGAGAAAAGGGAACCCTCTTGCGCTGTTGGTGGAAATATCAATTGCTACAGCCACTATGGAGAACAATATGGAGGTTCCTTAGAAAACTAAAAATAAAACTATCATACGACCCAGCAATCCCACTACTGGACATTTACCCTGAGAAAACCATAGTTCAAAAAGAGTCATGTACCACAGTGTTCATTGCAGCTCTATTTACAATAGCCAGGACATGGAAGTAACCTAAGTGTCCATTGACAGATGAATGGATAAAGAAGATGTGGCGCATATATACAATGGAATATTACTCAGACAAAAAAGAAACAAAATTGAGTTATTTGTAGTGAGGTGGGTGGACCTAGAGACTGTCATACAGAGTGAAGTAAGTCAGAAAGAGAAAAACAAATACCATATGCTAAAATATATATATGGAATCTAAAAAAAAAATGGTTCTGATGAACCTAGAGTCAGGACAGGAATAAAGACACAGATATAGCGAATGGACTTGAGGACACGGGGAGGAGGAAGGGTAAGCTAGGATGAAGTGACATGGACATATATACACTACCAAATTTAAAACGGATAACTAGTGGGAAGCAGCCGCATAGCACAGGGAGATCAGTTTGGTGCTTTGTGACCACCTAGAGGGGTGGGATAGGGAGGGTGGGAGGGAGATGGAAGAGGGAGGAGATATGGGGATATATGTATATCAATAGCTGATTCACTTTGTTATACAGCAGAAACTAACACAACATTGTAAAGCTATTATACTCCAATAAAGATGTTAAAAAAAAAGTCTTTCAGGCAGAGGAGGCACACTTAGTTTCAACTTCCTTGCTAGAGGCAAAACTCCCTCTTTGCTTATCCAGTAGAGTCTCTACAAGTGGTCACAAATCCATCAGCACAGTCAGCTTGCACAATTGTAGAACAAGTGAACTTATTTTACAGTAGTCTTTGGTCATTTTTGAAGCAATCTGGCCACCAAACACAAGAAATTTTACACGCCCGAAATTGTAGATTGCCTATTTCATCACAAAGTTCATAGTAAACATCTAAAGAGATAAAGGAAAGGTATATAAAAATGGAATTTTTATTCCTAAAACAAATTGAAATATACATCTTTCTATATAATTTAATTACTTTTCATTTAAATTCATTTTTGATGGTATATTTGTAATCAATAACAATCTTAGTAGCAATCTTGCACAGTTAGCCTTTATTAAAGCTGTTTTCCCTTAGTGACACAATTCAAGCTAATGTGCCACAGAAAATGTAGACTAATTAGTACAAATGAAGGAAAGGAGTCAATTAGCTAAGAGGGAATAATGAGCAAAGGGAACTGTTATGTAAATCTAGATTATCCTGAAAACTTCCAGTCGGGAAGCAGACAGCTAGATGTAATCACCTGTTATTCAAAACACACCTTGGAAAATGAGGGTTCTAATGCATCCTTAGCTTGATTTTAACTTGCTGATATTTACTCAGAATTATGCTTGAGTTGATGTTTTTATTAGTAACTGGTATGATTCATAGGCCACACAGATTTTTAGTAGAAATATGTTGTGCATATTATCACAATTTTCATTAAATATGTGATAAAAACACTACAGTATTCTAAAGGGTCTTAGCAAAAAATTAAGACTGAAAATGCCTAACACAACAGAAACGTATTATTTATCATACTGTGATCTATATTTAAAGAAAACAGAACAAATATATTTAGTTTAACTCATCTCACATTTCTTGAAAAATCTCTGATATTAGCTCTTCAAAACAATATATTTGAATGATACATGCAATATATTCAATATATTTGAATAAAGTCTCCCCTGTTAGTCCTTTCAGTCACAGTTGATGATTTTGGTATTTTGGAATTTTTCAATTCCTCTGCAATCTAGAGGAATATTTGGAGGCAAGAGTAGAGAATGAGAAAGGTAGAAATATTTGTTTGTGTTTTTCCACTACCCGATAGGAAATTATGACGTTCTGTGAATGAGATATCAAGGGATATCAAAGAGGTGAGGCACCAGGACAAAACAGACACTGGAAACCTCCAGTGCAACTTGTTATTATAGTATTAGGAGAAGGTGGAATTGGGGAGAGTATTTACAATACACTTGAGGTCTATACAATCTGAGAAGTGTTCATTAAGTCTGGCTCAGATTAGGGCATTGGTTGACTCACACTTGGTGAATGTCACACAGCCAATGCATTTCTAGGACTTTGCCACAGGTGACCCCTGCCTCCTGATGTGATCACCAGATCTCAGAAGGCCAGGACCACTTGGGGTTTGAGTCAATTCCAAAACCTCTTATGTTGGTAGATAATCGTGGAAGTTGAGAATTTATCATTTTTGGCTCAAAGATATGGGAGTTTTCATAAGAAACTCACACATTTTTATAATATTAGAAAATACATGAAAAACTATGGTTTTCATCATTTTCCTTTCTGCACTAGTGTTATATAATAGTCATGAGAAGGATAATAATGATGATAATAATAATAATGACAACTACCTGGGGAAGTGAGACTACCCATTTAATTGATGAATTTGGAAAAATAAACTGGGAGTATTTAGCCAATGCGCTTTCTTTTTCCTTTCCTAGAACCCAGTGTGTGCACATAGAAAAGGAGCTCTTGCCAAATCCACATCATTGGTCTTCTGTGGACAAGTCCTCTATCCAAGGTGAGCTCTACCCAAGTTTAGCGTCATCTCTAGATGGGCAAATCTGCCTTTCTGGGAAGCAGCTCTTCCACTGGTTTAACCTTTATTAGTAACAAAAGTGACAGTTTGGCTTCTATATGCCAGTCTCAATTCTCATTTTCTTTTTCAGAATTTAGGCAGCAAAGTGGTATGCTGTTTTTGAGGGCCCTCAGAGACCCCAATATTTAGTACATATTCTTGACATATTTAGATATGAGTGGACCTTAGGAAAGCACATTAAATGCATGGAGAAGCTTTGAGTGAGTCCAGGGCATGTGGCTTTTAGGTTTGAAATTCCATGTGTGGCAAGATGTTTTTGCCTGGGTATCTGGTAGAAACTAACATTTGAAGCACTGCATTTCTACAGATGTGCGGTAGACTTTCAATGTCTGTGGACTCAGCATGGTTGAGAGGGTGATTACACGCCGAGTGGCCCAGCTCTCGCTTGAAAAGCTCCTCCTAGAGAACAAGGACTACAGTGCCTACAAGTGAATGATACATGAGCTATGATGACCTAAAACAAGGGTTGATAGGCCATAGCAATGTTAGGGCTCAGGAAAGATTCTCAGGCTTAGTAACATCTTGAAGCTCAGGAGAGACTGAACCTTTGAAAATTTTGCCGGCTATAAGGGTGACCTTGGCAGACACTGTCTACAATTTTCAGCCACCTCTGTCTCAGCAAAAGCATAAGACTTTAGCAGGAGGAGATGATCCAAAGGGTTCTGGCTGCTTAAGCATGACTTGAACTATATATGATATATGTATTTGGACAGCAAGGGCCTCACCAAGTACGTGGGAGCCTTGGAATACAGTTTCAGCTTTTCCCAGCAGGTATAGCTGAGAAATATTGTGATTATAGGAAATATAAACGTTCTATACATGGGACTTTTCAGCCCTTGGGGACATAGCAATATGCTTGCAATCTAACTACAAGGCAGCTGACTTCCTTGCCTGCTACAGAGGATGGGATCTAGCTTTAAGTTGTTATTGCCAAGGCTGGGTGGGAAGCGCTGGCTCAGTAGTTTAAAATCCCGTTATGTAATCAGGGCCAAGGAGGAAACTGCGAAGGGACTAACTTTGAATTCCTGTGGTTTCTTCCGGGTTCCAGATTGGAAAATATCACAGTAACCCCCCCTCACTGGGACCTCTCCAGTTTCTAGATTCTTCCAACAATAGGAGCCAACCTTGCCATGTCCTCTAAAATTTATAAGAGCTATTCTCCCTTTGCCTGGTTAAAATATTTTTCATCAACTAAACATGGGTAAGATTCCCAGAATCTTTTCTACCAACATTCTACAGTGGAAAAATTTTATCATAATCATTAAGTCCCCTACACACAAACCTTCAAGTTGCAAACTTTCAAAGATGTGAACATGCGTTTGCATGTCCAATCACGTAAGTTAGTTCACGAGTCTGGTGTACATTGACACAGGCGTGGATCCTCTTCAAGTAGTTGTGATTTTGTGTGCTTTACTGTACAGTACTGTATAGAGGACAGTAGTACAGTATCTTTATTTCAAGCCCAGGATGTCCCGAAGCAAGCGTGAAAACAGTGGTATATAGCCGACTGTGTTAGTTGGGTACCTAGGCTAACTTTGTTGGACCTAACAAACAAATTGGACTTAACAAAAGTGCTCTCAGAACGGAACTCGTTCGTATCTAGGGGACTTACTGTAACTGCTACTTATCCGGTCCACATGACATTTTATTGCATGTATGCCTTAGAATAAAACTTTTAGGTACAAATACTAAGGCACACAAAATTCTTCTTATGAACTGAAATACAAGAGCAATCTAATTTTACATTGTTAGATCACAAAAGTTAAAGTACATCCCTAATTGCTTAAGACATCACTGAAGAATGACATATATTTGGGTTATTATCAAGAACATGAAATTATAGGAGATGAACATTAACTTGAAAAAATTGAAACCAAGTTAAATCCAAATATTTTCTTTTGATTGCACTGCCACTGGATAAATGTGTGCTGATTTGAGTCTTTCCTGAAAGTATATATACATTTCTAAATTGGAACAGGCCAGAATATGAATAAGTTTTCTAAATTCCTTTTCAACTAATGTTCTATTTAAGTCCTGGCCTATTATATAAATATATTTAAATTATACTGAAATGCCTTGGTTGAGATGTAGTAAAACCAAATCCTAATATATCACTGATCTATTTGCCAATTTAATACAGAAACACAGAAATGCTTCTGTGTGCAGAAAGATTTACTCAAATGTAGATGTTTATAGCATATTATATGTATATTATAGTAATATATTAGTCAGAGAAATAGTATTTTCAAAATTTTTGTATATTGTATATTGCTATGTTGTATATTGGGAAGTATAGTAAAGCACATTTGCTATTGTAACGTACTTTTTGTACCTGCTTTCACAGAAGTTAACATTTAACCAAAAGCCGCTTTACTTCTATTTGCAGAGAAGTAAATATTTTAGTAATAGCATGTCTGAACATAAAAACTGTTTACAGCTACTATTATAGTCTTTGTTCTCAGATTAGTAGTTGCTGGTAAATTTATCTCACTTTTTTTCTTTTTACAAGTACTTGTAAATGCTGGTTATTTGTCTAAGTGAACTCCTGCTGTTTTGTAAAAACAAACAACTAATTATTCCCAACCCCAAACACTTTACTGTCACTATAAAAATACACAGTACTTTCCCCTTTCTTTGCTTATATTTAAGCCAGATTTTAATAACACTTTGTACGCAGTAGAGAGTCACTGTGTCAACTGAAAGTTACATTATAGCAACTTTCTATGTTCTGCTTCATCTTGACATGGTGTCACGTTCATACATGATGGAAAACACCTCTATCAAATGGGTCCCTTTCCTGATCAAATTGAGAAGGAAAGACTATAATAATTGTTTAAAGTGTCTCATTCAATACTATCAAGACAAAGACAAAAATGAGGTTTGTATGTTATGAATTTTCTTTCAGTTAGATGATGCAGTGAAATGGTGAATAAATCTTTACTCCTGGAAAAGCATGAAGTGTAATTTTATTTAGTCATATTTATGTCCTTTTATATTTATGCCTTTATTAAGCTTGCCTTTTGACACCACGTCTTTAAACAGCAGTTTCTACATGGTTAAACAGGAGAACTGAACAGAAAGGCATATAGAAAAATAAAATCTTGCTAAATGACCATAGAAAATACATTACTGCAAATTTAGATTTTAAATATTCCACATGCAAAAGACAAAAATAGCTGGAACCAATCATAGATATGCTTATACAATTATCACAAAACACAGAAACTGCAAAGTGTTATTGGATATTAACTAATTTACAGAAACTACCATGGATAAGTGCTCCAAACAAAAACCCAGGGTGTTCCTCTATGCTTTGGTTTGTGCCTTAAATATTTTCAAGTTGGATGCTACAAATCAGGAAATGTTGAATCCAGATCTATGAAATTTACCAAACAGAAATTTAGCATAGGGGAAAAATGCCAACAGTTGTATATTAAAAAAAATACAAATTCCTGTCCATGAGAACATATGTATGTGAAAGTTATCTGCATATTGTACATCTCTAGATATCTGGCATTTACTTATGCGGGGAAAAAATACACCTCTATATATCTATATTCTGTACATTTTTTTTCATATGGCATATATATACATATAGACCCTAAATATATTCTGGAAAAGTCACTGAAATTATACATGTGACCAAGGACATGTGCACTGTAGTGTAGGCAGATGAGAGCGGTTATAACTGTCCCCCCAAACTGTCCTACATATCCAGGTGCTGACCGCGTGTGTGTGAAGTTACCTTAGAAATATCAGCAAATATGAGAGCACATTAGAGATATTCAAACAAAAAAATAATCTTTGGACATAGTATGCCAGACCCCAGAATATTATTTTGGTGCCTGAGTTGCTAATACTGTCCTATATTTTTCTCTCTTCTTTGAGATAACATAATGAAAGGAAAGAGCAGTGTTTAAATGGAAGAAAAAAAAACCTCTGCTGATCTCTACCCTTTGGAACAAAAAATCTTAATAATACCTGAGTTCCCATTTGCTAGGGCAACAGCAGAAAAATTAATTTCAGTTCCTACTCAATAAAAGGGCTTTATATGTAGTACGTAGAAATAGAAGACTGCTGTCAGAAAAAGTGCCATGTGTGTCAAAGCACGTAGGAGGGAGAATTTGAATGGGTCCAATGAAAAAACTGACTTGAATGCATGGCATCTTTCATTAATGACAATAGAAGTGGAAATACTTGTGTGCATGTGTGTTTCTAACACTAAAACTATTTTAAAGGGCAAAAATCATTTGGAAGACAAAATTCAGACATCAGATTATCAAAGATTACTGACCTGGATACTTCAAGAAAAGGTCATGAAAAAACGTTTCTCTCTTCTCTCTGTCTCTCTCTCTATATGTATATATATGTATTGAATATATATACATATATACACTGTATATTTAAAAAGGCAAAAGTAAAATCACAACCAAATAACAATGTGTAAAGTTGGATAGGATCTTAGACTGAGAGGAGGGATAATTATTGGGGAAATTAAAATACAGGTTCATTATTCTGTGAGATTATTGAATTATAATTTAGGTGTTATATTTTAGGGGTTATGACTGTACTGTATTTATGTAACAGGATGCTGAATTTCTTAAGAGATGTGAACTGAAGCATTTGAGTGAAGAGTCATGATGTCCATAGTTTGCTTTCCATTGGTACATATAAATAGAAACATACACACACACACACACACACACACACACAGAGGCAGTCCTTGTTTTGTACAGTACCACATTAATTGAGACATGCAGATCAGAATGCAGTCCATGATTTCCAAGTTTTAGTGGTAATTGAGATAAAATTCCTGTTACCATCTGACTGCAAAGTGAGGACTGAGTATACATCAAAAGTAGCAAAATATTAGTAATAGGTTAGTCTACTTGGTGGATATATTGATGCATTGTTTATTATTTTTTATTCTGTATTTATAAAAAATTCAAATCAAATATAAAAAAATAATTTCTTTGACTTACCTATATTCAGATAAAATCTGAAAAATTATCCCTGTGATAGGCACTCTCTCTCTCTCTCTCTCTCTCTCTCTCAAGGGAGGAAACAAAGTTAAATAGATATTAGAGAAAGTATAATTACAAAAACTTATTAGAGGTATATATATATAAAGCTTCATGAAATTGCTATTACAATAATTTGCATTAGCGAATACAAATAATTTGAGTTAATTAGAAATATATATGACTCAAACTTGTCAGAAAAGTACTTGCATAGGAGTCACTTCCATGTAAATACTTATTTATGAGTCAGTTTCAAATGTGTCACTGTCAATTACAACTGTATTATCGTGATCATTTAAACTAATGGATCAAATATAAAAATTTAGAAATCATATAATGTTATCTATGAAATTTTTGTCCTAAATACATCCTTCTACTTGTAATACCTTTCCTCACTCTTATTTGCATTTCCACCTAAACACATACACATACTTCTATGTGAGAGAATTATGTTACGGAAAATTTTTTTTAATTTAACTAAAACTATAGGTCTTGCATAATTGCTAAAGGTAATGAAACATATGGAATATATAAAGTGGTCATAAATAATTTTATGTAACTAAATATATCAAATGCTGAGGAAAGAGTTCATTATAAACTAGAGAACATCAACAGGCAAAATTATTATATCTCAGCTTAGTCTAATTAAATATGGAAATCCCAGCAAAATTAGGAGAGGAGGAAAACTGAAATTGAGTCAAAGAATGTTCATTGCAGGTTACATTCTCTGAGATGCCGATTCTGAGATGTAGTTTAGTGTGTAGGATAAATATTCAGGATCACCCTTGAGATCAATACCTATGGATGGGAGAGGGAGGGAGCAGGTTTGGACAAAGGAAGAGTTGAGGTGTCATGCAAGCCCAGCAGCCTTGGACAACCCATTATGAACTGTGAAGCTAGAATGGGCCCTTCAGAGTTGACCTTAAGGTTAGAAAGAGATGGCTTGGTCTTTAGGCTAGTACACAGATCACTTGTTAGACTAGATCCACCCCAGGAAAGGGATGTGATTTGGGGCAAGGCAGCTCTGCAACTGTTGCAATTCCTGGAGGGGATGACAGCTGAAGGTTAAAGGGTGGTGCATCACAACATCCCCCATTTGCAGCTTTTGAATCCACAACTTCAAATATGCTCTGAAACTTCAGTGGGATTCCAGTGGACTCTCCTCCTGGAGGAATCCTTTGAGAGGAAGATTATCACTTTGTTCACTGCTTCTGCAGTTGGCCAAAACTGACATTCATTGTTTCTCTCCTTCATTATCCCCTATAGTTTCTCCTCCTCCTCAGCTATCACCTTTGCTGGTCTCAATGGCTTACCTCTGGTGTGACTTAAATGATCATTTCTAGGTTCTGAGCCCATGCATGCCCTACTCAAGCCAGAATTGCTACACTTTCCCATTTACAATCAAACTACAGCAAGGACATAAGAACAGATACCTAAATGAATCACCTGTGTGCAAAACAAATTCCTCCTTGAACCCAGGTATAACAGCAGTCCTAACTCCTCTTGGTAAACAAGGTCAATTATCTCTTCCAGGATATCACATATCTCACATCTTCTTGCTGATTGTCATTTCCCACAAGTAGCCCATAATGAAAAGTGACACTCTTACCTTCTAGTTAGATGGGATTCTCCCTGGGTTTCCTGGATCCAGTGGACATGTTCCGCTTTTGAGAACCAAGACCTCTAAACCTACAGAACTTAAAGTTCAAGATACAGGAAGCACAAATGTCCTAAGTGGGTTATTGGGAGTGAGGGTAAGTGGGGCCACTCCTATTTCAACTCTCTGGTTCCCAAGCCCATGATAGAAGATCCATGTAGTAAAGTTATCCCGAAGTGGCCAATTAGTATGATCAAGGAATGGTGCCACAATGGGGACTGGGTGTTGGTTTTTCTTGCTGCCAGGTTGGACATTTGACAGCAGCAGGAGCTACAAGAGGCTTGGTAAGCAAAAGCCCATCCTTCTGGGTCCATGCATAGCCTCCATTTCTGCCGGCACTGTGATGGCCAATGAGAGAGGCCAGCAGATGTTAACAGGTTGAGTCACTTTTTCTACTTGTTTATTGCCTGTTTCATGGTAGAAGCTCTCTGGTTGGCATTAACATGTGATATGAAAATCTTCATAGTTTATGCCCACTCTCATATATAATACTTTTTTCTCTAATCTACACCTTCCTGTCCATGATCTTTCATTTTTTTTCCCCTACCATTTGCTAGTGTCCACAAGTAAGTATAAATTCTAACCTTGGGCCACATCTCTTTCCACACAAAGTAGATACCAGGTGTTCTGCTCATTAAGGGAATTTTCTCTTGCCACTGTCTTTCAAGGTCACCACTGGGTGAATCTGTAGAGAATTCCATCTATTTTTGGCTTACATCCACATATAGAGTTTGCTTTTTTTCCTCCTCCATCAGGTCATCATAAAAGTCCCTGCATACTGCCATAAGTGTTAGCTGGGGGAGGGGAGCTGGTACAACAATGGTGGATCATAAGGGACCCAGCTTATGCAGCTACTTTCTTAGCCCACATCTGGTACAACTATCACTGGGGTTATTCCCCAGAGAGCAGACTAAACTGAGATGAAGTTTAGTGTACTAGATATTTACTAAGGCATGCCCTTCCCTGAAATCAATAACTGTGGAAGAGAGAGGAAAGAAACAGATTGGGCAAAGGGAGATGTCACACTGTAATGCAAGTCCAATGGCTGTATCACCAAATGCACTGGAGTTATGGAACTAGAATGGTCCTTCGAATTGTTCATTTGAATTGAAATGGTCAGGAATTGATATGTGGTTGAGTGGGGGGCGCCCCAGGAAGGAGAATGATCTGAAAGAAGCGACTCTCTTCAGCTGAGACAATCTCTACAGGGAAGTTGAAGGCTTTTGGCCACCAGAGCTCCAAGCAGCTAGATCAGCAAACATTTCATTGAAGATAGATCTCAGTGGCACATCACAGAATCCAATACAGATTAATGACAGGCTAAATGGTTAGGCTCTATAAAATTAAAGTAAAAATGGGAAAAAAAGGGGATCTTACATTATTTAAATGTTGCATGATTTTAAATGTGATTTAAAGAATTCTTTGTAGACAAAACCCTGATGGTACATTAAATGAATATTAGCATTATATTCATTTTCTGGTATATGAGGAAGACAGAGCAATCACAGCAGAAACTCTGAATTGAAAAATTACCTCTGCCACTTTTTAGATACTTAGTCTTAAGCAAATCCCTTAAATTTGTTTGAGAATCATTTTCCTTTTCTGTAAAAATATATACATCTAATAAGATTATACAAATTATGCAGAGTATAGCACTCACCCCCCAAAAAGCATACATATACAAACACACAAAGATAAAGGTGATAATATTACCATGTGCAAACACTAGAGGAAAACTTGGCCTAATTCTCTCATTATATGGAAAGTATGTATTTGAAAATAAATACTTCTTACATACTTCAAGTGTTTCTTCTCTTGTACTCTACATTTATTCTAGATAAATTTATTTTATTCACTTATCTTAATAGTTATCTTTCTGATAGATTTTGTGTTAGATTTCATGCTAGAGATCTCTCATGTTCATGTTGTATCATCAGTGTTTTGAGCCTGATACATAGTTATTTAATAGATTCATGTTGAATGAACAGATGAAAAGAATAAATAAGATAATTTATTAAAAAGTAATCATTCTAATATCATGAGATCCAAAAGAAGCAAGCCTGGCAATTAAGGAAACACAGATAACTCCAACAAGGCAATGTCAATGATAAGCAAGTCATTATTTGATTAATGATTTTTTAAAAATAAATTTATTTATTTATTTTTGGCTGCTTTGGGTCTTTGTTGCTGTGCGCGGGCTTTCTCTAGTTGCAGTGAGCGGGGCTACTCTTCATTGCGGTGTGCGCGCTTCTCATTGCGATGGCTTCTCTTGTTGCGGAGCACGGGCTGCAGGCACGTGGGCTTCAGTAGTTGTGGCACACAGGCTCAGTAGTTGTGGCTCACGGGCTCTAGAGCACAGGCTCAGTAGTTGTGGCACACGGGATTAGTTGCTCTGCAGCATGTGGGATCTTCCCGGACCAGGGCTTGAACCCATGTCCCTGCATTGGCAGGCGGATTCTTAACCGCTGCACCACCAGGGAAGCCCTGATTAATGATTATCTTCCCCATACTGTCAGATCAATAGGGCTAAGAAAAAAATATGATTTTATACAACTTTTTGTCCTCATAAC
Organism: Grampus griseus; assembly: GCF_964374135.1. Taxonomy (NCBI): domain Eukaryota; kingdom Metazoa; phylum Chordata; class Mammalia; order Artiodactyla; family Delphinidae; genus Grampus; species Grampus griseus. Next base: position 133,840,043 of record NC_138997.1, on the reverse strand, counting down.
CTGTCTGTGTCTGGCAATTGATTGGTAATCTATAAATATTTCTTGAAGAAAGGGACAAATGAATAAATTAATAAACTGAGTCAGGAACTACAACTGATATGTAAGAATTTGAGAGGTTAACTGCAATGACTAGTTATTGCCAGAGGAGGGAAGCAAAGCGTAACAGAGCAGCTGGTACCCCTCACAAAGTCTTCAAAACAGGAGTTACCGCGGTGGCAAGTTGTGGTCAACAATTAGAAGAGTGGTTTATGTGACCGGGATTATGTAAGAGTCAAGAGGAAAGTTACTCCCGAAAGCCAAGTCAAGCCATTAGTCAAAACCAAAGAGCACTGTGTGAAACTGGAAAAGGAAGGCTAAAATATGACACGCTGAGAAAGAGCCACGCATCAGACTATAAAACAAAGAATAACAAGGCTTCAGAAATGTAGTCAGGTGGAACATCTCTTCTGACAGTTCTTGCATTGATCTGTGAGTCTTTAAACCTCTTGGTTTGGGCTTGGGACTAAAATCTCTGCTTCTTAATGTTAAAGGATTCCAGACCTATTCTTGGGGATGATTATCTAACATAGAGTATATAGTTTGAATTTTTAAAGATGTTAAATATTGAAGGAAACAAGGGTTAGGAGTTAATCTCTAACCCTTTGATTATAGATTTAAGAACTTCTGCATGGAGAGAGGATGCTAGCCGTCAGAAACCAATGATGAAGTTTTAGATCAGAAATCTGGAAAGATGGGCAGTTTTACCTAATAGTGCTTATGTCTTCTGGTTGTTCTCAAATGGAATAAATGGAGCTCAGTGTCTCTTGCAGATACAGTGACAACTGCAAACAAGGAAATGGGTTTATAGTAGATTTGTTTGAGTACAGACTTTCCCCATAACCTTGGCTGTGCCTCCTAATTTATAAATTCATTTATTTATTTATTTGGCTGCATTGGGTCTTCGTTGTTGTGCGTGGGCTTTCTCTAGTTGTGGCGAGTGAGGGCTTGGGCAGTGCGCTGCTTCTCATTGCAGTGGCTTCTCTTGCGGTGCGCGGGCTTCTCATTGTGGTGGCTTCTCTTGTTGTGGAGCACGGGCTCTAGGCACGTGGGCTTCAGTAGTTGTGGCATGCGGGCTCAGTAGTTGTGGCACATGGGATTAGTTGCTCCACAGCATGTGGGATCTTCCCGAACCAGGGCTGGAACCCGTGTCCCCTGCATTGGCAGGTGGATTCTTAACCACTGCGACACCAGGGAAGTCCTGTGCTTCCTAATTTAAATAGCTGTCACTCTGACTTAATCTGGTTTTTACTCTTGGTTTCTTTATTTCTAGAATTCTGATGTAAACTTCAAAATGCAGTTTAACTTTACTGTAATTACATTCAGCACACGACTGGATCCATGCATGAATTAGAAAAATGATGCAGATTTATGATGCTGGCTCATCCCATGTCCCTGATTCTTGGACACCAAAACAAATACAGATGAAACTTTGAGTTCATCACTTCATTTTGGATAATGATTTAAACTTGAAAATTCAAAATTCCTAAACTAGAATCCCAGCTCTGTTGATGATTAATATGACTCTGGATAAGTCATATGGCCTTTTTTGGCCTACATTTCATTATCTTTTAACTGAATATTTAGATTAGGTCAGAAGTTCTTAAATTGGAGCTTTGGTAGGAAAGACTAAAGTGAGGGCTGTGTTTGGGCAGAAGTTATTTTAAGTCTTCCCTTTCATCTGTCCCACTCTAAGGGGGTTGGTTAAGTCTCAAAGAGGGAAAGAAAGGGCTTCTAAGTACTACTTGTAGCATTTTGTGTAAAAACAATGTTATAGGTCCAATCGTGTACCTAAGAAAATACTTTGAATTCCTAACGCCCAGTACCTCTGAATATGAATTTATTTGGGAATGGAATCATTGCAAATGTAATTAGTTAGGATAAAGTTACACTGGAGTAGGATGGGATCTAATCCAATATGACTGGTGTCCTTGTAGGAAGAAGAAAATTCCATGTGTATACGGAGACACACAGGGAGAAAACCCTGTGGCCAGAGAGGCAGAGATTAGAACAGTGCAGATGCAAGTCAAGGAGTAACAAGGTTTAGCGGTGATCGGAAGCTAGGAAGATGCAAGAATCTCAGAGGAAGCATGGCCCTGTTGATACCTTGATTTTGGACTTAATGTTTCCAGAGCTGTGAGAGAATATAATTCTGTTGCTTTAAGCCACCTGGTTTGTGGTACTTTGTTAAGAACAGCCTCAGGAAACGAATACAGGCAAAGACAATATTAACTTATTTGTGCAAAAACAAGAACAGTATTAACTTATTTATGCAGAGGTGAAGATGCTGAGGAAAACAATAAAAAAACACATTTTGATTAAAGATTTAAGAAACCATACAAAAGAGAAGTTAGTTTCAACCCACATGTCCTTAAAGACTTTTTCCATATACTGTTGGCTGTATTGATCAATTTAAATCAATGATATTCTGACTTAATTTTGTTTTTTAATTTGTTTTGAAAGGTCTAAAGCAGGAGAAAGTGGTTAATGTGTTAGTTCTAGTTAAGTTGCAAATAAAGCATTCAACAAATCACACACAGACTCATCAATATAAGGCAGAAGCCTCCCCTGTATGGGGGCTTAAACACAATCTCAGAGCGTATACTAAGTAATAAGCTACTCTGACCCAGTGGCAACTCCTCTAAAGCCAATTCCTATAAACTCTTATAAATAAAATCATACTCACCCTTGGCAATCTGGAAGACTCAGGGAATGTCCAAGGCTATGTCCTCTCTAGAGTGATTGGAGAGGAGATATACAAACTACTAGGCCTTGTCTGAAAATGGGGCAAACACAGCTCCTTGAACTATAATAGTAGCATCCAAGGCATATACATATCCAGTGGTAAATGGTAAAGATCTAACTGGTTATGGAAGTTTAAGTATAACTTTTGACCAATAAAGAACGCATAATTACCCATGAGTGAGCCATAAGTAACCAAGCTAAAAATTAAAAAAACCAAACAGGTGGTTTTCAAGGGGAAAGGAGTCGGGGGAGGAAAGAAGTAGGTGAGGGAGATTGAGGTACAAGCTTCCAGTTGCAAAATAAATGAATCATCGTTATGCAACGTACTGCATGGGGAATATTGTCAATAACTATGTAACATATTTGTATGGTGACATATTGTAGCTGGACTTATCCTGGTGATCATTTTAAAATGTATAGAAATATCAAATCATTATGTTATGTAACAGGAACTAACATAGTGTTGAAGGTTACTTATACTTCAAAAATAAACAAACAAGAAAACTCATAGAAAAAGAGATCAGTCAGGGGGTGGGGAGAGGGGGAGTTCAATGAAGGTAGTCAAAAGATAAAAACTTCCAGTTATAAGACACATAAGTATCAATACTAGGGATGTAATGCACAACATGATAAATATTGAATAATACTGTTATGTTATATATGAAAATTAAGAGAGTAAATCCTAAGAATTCTCATCACAAGGAAAAATGGTTTTTTTTAAACAATTTTGTATCTATATTAGATGATGGATGTTCACTAAACTTATTGTGATAATCACTTCATGATATATGTAGATCAAATCATAAATTTATACAGTGCTGTATGTCAATTTTACTTCAGTAAAACTGGAAGAAAACATGAATAGGGAAATCAGAATTATACAAAAAAACGCAAGCTGAACGACCACATTATAAGTGAAGGTATAATTTATAATGCACATTTTAAAAATTTGATGTATTACATAGATTAAGAAAGTGCAGATTGTACAAAAGCTTTCAGAGTTTGATTCATGTTTATAATTAAGCACAGAGTTGGTTGTGATGATTCTTTCAGAGGATAAAGTTTTCAAATAAAGAAATTTACTAAGCCGAGAGAGCCAGAAGGGGTTTATTTCTTCACTGAATTAGAGAAAAGTTCCTAAGACCCCAGGCCTAACTTGATCTACAAGTAATTGAAGTGTTCCTTCAATAGAGGCATTATACAAATATACTCTGCTCTGATTATTGCTCATAGTATTAATATAATTAACATTGATTATAAAATAATAATAATAAAGCAATCCTGCAAATAATGGGACATGTAATAATGAAACTGTTGACTAATGATGACTTACAATACTTGGGGCAGGACTGCTTGGTCTGGGGAAAAGGGGATATGAAAGGAATAGTGATGGAACAGAGCTTATATGTTTGTTCACTTAGGAAGAAATGTAAGCTTGATGAGGATAGCTTTTTGTGCACATTATCTTCATTTGTGAGACACTTTGAGCAAAAGAGCATCGTGGAGTTTAATGCCTTACTATGTTGTCTCCAATGCACAGTTCATGTCTGAAGCATGAAAAGTTGTGACAACTTAAACAACTGCCTTCATGGGGCCATTCTCAAGATTGACTTAGTAGATACAGTAGTAAATAAAAGATATGAAAATCCTGGACTATTTTCATGGGCATTGTTCAAATGACTAATAGGAATCCACTTATGGTATGTCAAGAATTAATGATGTAAAGTTAATTGTCTTTGAAAACGGTACATTGGTAAGGATCTGAATTTTACAATAAGGAGGCAGAGACAAATCACTAACTATAAAGATGTGGGAGAGTTGGGAAGGTCATACACTCTAAAATTAAAATCTTTATTCTAGCAGTTCTAGGAGATGATGATATCTGTGATATAGCTATCAACAAAGATAAAAGAATATGATTTTGGGACTTCCCTGGCGGTCCAGTGCTTATGACTCTGGGCTTCCACTGCAGGGCGCATGGGTTCAATTCCTGGTCAGAGAACTAATATCCCTCATGCTGCATGGCATGGCCAAAAAATAAAATAATAATAATAAAATAAAAATAACAATTGGACAAAAAAGAATACGATTTGGATGAAGTTCTCCTGTATTTAGGAAATTGCAGAGCTCTGAGATCAATGAATCACGAGGGTCATCAATTTCCATGTTAGAAGTGACGGTGTTAGTAGTTACATGGAAAAGTACTTTCCTATTTCTACATTCAGAAAGCAAACATGTTTGCACACACAAATACACACAAATCCATCTCAAAGACTGAAAGCTCACTTGAATTTTGAAGAAAATTGGATTTAGAAGTTAGTACAGGTTTGTATTCAGTTAAATGATTAAAGTGTAAAATGAAAATGTGTTAAGAACTATGGTGAGAATGATGTCATAAAAAGAGTAAAAAATATTGGGTTTTGTTTTCAAATCAGAAACTCATACAAAGAGATTAATTTAACCAGATTTACTCTAGGTAGTAAGCTCAATGAGTGTGTGTCAATGAGAAATTCCTGAATCTGTAGCAAGAAGTTAATATGTCTCATCAAGAATGGATCTAGTGAGTGTGCATTGGCGGACAACCAGCAAGAGTATAGCACACGGCTGCAACAGCATACAATTCTGATTGTCTAGACTCGGATAGCCCATAATTTTCCTCTTTTTCTGTACAGCTTTGAATAGGTTAATGGCATCAGTGTGACATAAATACTGCCTGGGAAACTTACAGTAACGTTTTCTAGTCTTCTGTACTGAGGTTTTTGTTCAAAGATTCATTCTCTGCTTAAAGATATTACTTCTAATAGCCAGTGCTCTAACTTTTCTGTGTTTTTTGTGTGTGTGTGTGTGTTTTTTTTTTTAACTACAGTTGCCTTTTTCTCTGCAGTTGCAGGGCATAGAGATATCTACTCACATCCAAAGAAGACATTCCAGTTTCACTTCTGATTTCTTGTCTATTTATAACTTTTTTGTTGCAGCTATCTTAACCTTACTGTTTGATAAGTCCATCAACTGATGATTTGGAAGCTTACACCCCTTATCTCTTATTTTGACTTTTACATTAAAATAAATCCCAGTCTCTCCTAACCAAAGTATTAATGGGACAACATCACTGTCATTTATCTTATCTTTTCATCTTAACCTGTTATGTTTCATTATCATGTATTATTATTTTTATTCCTTCCCGAAGTTGATTGTTAATGTCTTTAAACCTTTTCTCCTTTATAGATTAATCCCAAGTTCTTAGGAGAATTCTCTTCACCCAAGTGCTCAGCAATCCAAATAAAGAGATTTCATTGAAAAAGAGGTTAGACTTCCCAGGTATTCCAGAATATAGATCTATATCTTCTTTTCTTATGTCCATTTGCCATAGAATGTTATCTTCTCTTTTTCTGTCCTCTAGGTTCTACATGTCAACTCTCTCAATTCAGGAACACTATGGATCTTTAAGTAAATATAATATTACTTCGGATCAGTGAACTTTTCTAGGGCCAAGACACCCACACCAGACATCAAAATTAAGGTATTTCACAAGCTGTGAAATTTTATTTGGGGTTGAAAAACATAGAGAACACTTCTCTTTATTTTACATATGAACTTATATAGTTAATCTTACAAAAGGGTTTGAATTATTGTGGTAAGCCTTAAACCATTGTTACTTCAGCTATTTCCTCCATATAAGTAATAATGTTGGATGTAATAGATGGTGATTTTTTCTATCTATACAGCACTAGGCAGTGAACAAATATATTTTTAGTTTAAGAAATGCATTATATGACTTTTTTCCCCCATTTTTGAACTAAATAAGAGGAACAGAATATAAATGACCAAAAGTGTGTAAATGATATTCAGTATTATGAAAAGTTGAGAAATACCACAGCTAAATCAGTAGTCTGGATGTTCTTTTATCAGTGCAAATAAAACTTAAAAGATGAAGGCTAAGATAAATATCATGAGATGTGGGATACTATTATAGGTACAATGGTATATGAGGAAATGCTTCTCTCTTTTTCTGTGTTTGATAACTAAGTGGTAGCTGAAATGTACTCCAATTGTGATTGTTTGGTAGTTACATTTGTTTTATACTTAAGACTATTACAATCTGTTAATGATAATAATGATAATAGAAACTTAGCAGATGTATTTTTGGCCTCTGTTATCAAAAACTATTTTTCTCATAAAATGCACTGCACTACACTATTTTCATAGCACTTGACTATTGACTGTACTTTTTTGTTTAAGAAATTGTACTATATTATTCACATTACTCACTTAGGAGATAGTATAATTTGTCCAAAATAATGTTTGTGACATAAACAAACAAAAAAGCGCCCTCTCCTTCCATCTCCCACTTTCACCTTTTGGGGAGATAAAGAAACATCCAGAAGGAAAAAAAAAAAAAATTTGTTCTTGTAGTTCCTGGAGACTTCTACCAGGTGACGGTTTTTCACAGGCATCATAATACTTTTTCATTTATAGTCTGCCTAAAATAACTCAAAAAAGTGTATGTAAAAGAGGCTTATAAATGATTCATGCTATTTGACAATTCCTGTAAAGTGTAGGTGAAAATAATAAATTAACTTTCCTTTCTTCCTTTTTCTAATGTGCAGTGTGGTGGCCGACTCTTTCAAATAAAAAAGAAAACATGTCATTTAGCAGCTTTTTTTCTTCCAAATTCCAATGCAGTAGAATTTTGCTAAATTTTTATTATCACGTGTAAAACAGTGATATAATATTTTAGCCCAATAACACAATGGAGTTTATTTTCTTATATATCCACAAGGCAGGCACAAAAATTTCTGAAAGTCTATTCTAAAATCGTATTGAATGAAACAAAATTCTATTGTAAACATCAACATATTTCATTATTCATGAACACAATACAAATCAGTTGCATTTTAAAAAATTTATTTATTTATTTTGGTTGCACCAGGTCTTAGCTGCAGCACGCAGGATCTTGGTTGTGGCATGCGGGATCTTCTAGTTGCAGTATGCATGCAGGATCTAGTTCCCTGACCAGGGATTGAACCCAGGCCCTCTGCATTGGGAGCGTGCAGTCTTATTCACTGGGCCACCAGGGAAGTCCCTCAGTTACATTTTAATAAATTACATTCTTTAAAAATTTGAGGTGTCTGACCACATTACACTATCTTCCTGTACTCCAGAGACAACAATTTCCATGATTTTATGCTTTTATTCCTATAAATTTCCTTAAATTTTTCCACAAATTTCTATCCCTAAACAACGTATTGCTTAGTTTTTCATATCATTCATTTACTTTAGTGTAAAGAATCTTTTATGCCTTCTTTTTTGTTTCTTTGTTTTTTTTGCGGTACGCGGGCCTCTCACTGCTGTGGCCTCTCCTGTTGCAGAGCACAGGCTCCAGACGCACAGGCTCAGCGGCCACGGCTCACGGGCCCAGCCGCTCCGCGGCATGTGGGATCTTCCCGGACCGGGGCACGAACCCATGTCCCCTGCATCGGCAGGTGGACTCTCAACCACTGTGCCACCAGGGAAGCCCTACTTTTTCTTTTGCTCTGTTTCTCTCCCTCGTAGGGAAATTGCTCTTCTTCAGTTTTGTTGGTTTTAATGAGAGGAAACAGATAACAGGGGTTGAAATTTTTAATATGAATTAATGGTAGTTGAAGAGAACCTACGAACCTGGATCTCTTCCTAGGTTAGAAGAGCCTGTTGCAGACCTGAGAAGGAGGCCTAAACAGCCAGTGTGGGAATAATATGTTAGAGACTTCGCTTCCAGAAAAAAAAAAGTGCTGATAACTGCTGAAAAATTGTGTCCTTGCACTGTAGCACATCACAAGCAGATTTGATTCTAATAATTAGAATACGGCAGACCTAAAACAATTCTCATGAGGCCACATAGTTTATCTAATCTAAATTTATAGAAGTCTACTATTTTCTGCCCACAATTTCTCTTTCCAACTGCTCCATTTTGTCAATTTAAAAGGACAGAAGCAACATTCACAAAATGCACAGATTGTATCTGAAGAAGTTGCAATGGGTATCCAAGAAAGATAGCTCATTTCTCTTTACGTAGCTCTCCAAAATCTTGATCATATTTAAAGTAATATTTTCACCAATATTTGTTAAAACCTACCATTTATTTGCACTTAAAAGTAATTATTAACACTAATATTAGAGTTAATCATGATAGTAAGTGAATTTGAGCATTAAGTTAATTGAGGGGAATTCATATGCAAATATTTATTAGTTTTTGTATAAACTATATTTTGTAGGAACATCATTTTACTAACTTAATATTATAATACACTTTACGTTAATACACATCTTTAATTTCCTTCACCATTAATTATCACCACAACATTGTTAGTTTAAGTTTCCTAGAAAAGCAACTAAAATGGAAAGCTTTCATTAAAGTGTAATTTCATATTTGAGCCCTATATGTTAACAATGCATGTGTATTTTAAATTAGAATTGTTTGATACTGACATGCCAGAATTTTATTAATTAGTAAAAGCATTAAAATGTACCTGAAATCATCTATTTAATTAACAAAGAAACAAATAGTGTTAGAAAGTAAGAGCCTAGATGTGTAGAAAAACACAGATTGAATATGTGATGGAAAATGAAGGTAAAATTTAACTATCAGTGTAATATAATTAAAATTGTAAAATACATTCTATATTTTATGAATTAAGTATTATAATTAATAAATGCCTCTTAAAATCCTCATAAATAAAATACACTAGCTATCCTTGAAAATTAGAAAATCATGTCTTAGTTTCAATACACTTAAAGAGCAAGCTTTGATTTCATTTGAAATTTGTCTACTATGATAAGCTTACCCTAATGGGAGGATGCATGAATGAATTCTCTGAATCCCATAGAAAGAGGCTTCGGTAAACTATATTTGAGTGAAGTACAGGTTTTGATGTTAAGAATGAAATAGAATCCTTGACCAATTTTGTATTTTTGAGCTAGTTTGAACAATCAATTTGAAGTGTGTCTTTGGGGAATGTCCCAATGTGAATTTTCATTTTATTACTTTTAACTATTGGGAATAATAAGTTCACCAGAAAAAGATATTTTGATATTTAGAATTAATAAAGTGAATTTAGGGCTTCCCTGGTGGTGCAGTGGTTGGGAGTCTGCCTGCCCGTGCAGGGGACACGGGTTCGTGCCCCAGTCTGGGAAGATCCCTCATGCCGTGGAGCTGCGGGGCCCGTGAGCCATGGCCGCTGAGCCTGCGCGTCTGGAGCCTGTGCTCCGCAGCGGGAGGGGCCACAGCAGTGAGAGGCCCGCGTACTGCAAAATAAAAATTAAAAAAATAAAAATAAAGTGAATTTATCCACAGACAGTGAGAATTGTATTTTTCCAGTTTCCTCCAGAACCTGAAATGGACTTTCCATTGACAACATAGTGTTCCTTTACCATCATCTCTCTATCAGCCTCTGCTTCTCCCGTGTCCCTTCAGCTCTTAGGGGGAAAAACATTAATAGACTTATCCCACTGCGTATTTAATACCCTTAACACGCTATTTCTTTGTTCTCAGATGGCAGTCTACCCAGTAAGTCTGCAACCATCTAATTAGAAATCACTTTGGCAAGAGTGGCAGTGGCTCTCAACAGCCATTCAGTATTAGAAACTAGCCACACCTGAGCTCGCTACACCCAATCTGTAAACAGCTGTTTCTCAAACCTTCATATGCATATGCATTACTCATTCTCATCACTTTTAAAAACTTAAACTTGAGAATTTCAGTCTCTGGCCACAGCCTACAATTCTTTCATTTTATCTCTTAAGTGTCATTCAATAAGGTCATCATCGCACTCCAAACATGAGGAAGACCTCATGTGGACCTGCTTAGCTTTGTCTCTCTGTCAGAATTTGGTGTCTGTACGTCTTCGTGTGACGGCATGGAGAGGATCTACCATTAAAGATTCAATTTTCCACTGTTATTCTGTTGTAACTATTTTGATAACTTTTTCTCTTATGCAGACTTCATTCAGATTTAATTGACTACTTATTATGCTCTTAAATGTCTGACGCTAAAATGCGTTTAGAGCTTAGGTGAGCAAAATAAATGTTAGACGTTGCAAAGGTGACTAGAGAGTATATGTTCCACCTGAATGCATAAAATGTTTTTTTTAAAAGTTGTTATACTGGCTTTAATAATACAGATCGGTAGCTGCCAGTGAGAAACACCTGTCCATCCTTTTTTCCTACACTTTGAACTCTGTATGCTATCCCTGGACTGTGCCTTTTTTCTTGCTGGAATGACTTTGCTTCCATCTGCATATGTCCAAATAGAAGTTGAATCAATTAGGCTTGACTTGGCTGTATAAAAGTGAGAAATAATAAAAAGAATCTTTAAACCAAGAAGAAGTTTGCTCTTCTTTCACACACACAAATCAGAGAGAGGAATACAAGGTCAGTGTGGTAGCTCTATGCACATGAGAAACCAAGTCTTTTAATTGTACACTACTGAGAATGGCATGAGACTCAAACTCAAGGTTGCTTCATAAGATAATTGTCCACAGACTTGGCAGAAAAGAAGTAAAAAGAGATCATGAAAATAGTGCCCTTTCAGCTGAGTCAGAGCATACTTAATAATGTTACAGTAAGACTCATCCTGGCTGCAGTGGAGGCTGCAAAACAAAGCCCTTAATTTTGGCACTTGGTTGCCTGGAATAAAATTGGGGCTCCATTTTTAAAGAAGGGGAGAATGGATACTTCCTAGGCAGCTAGTAGTCATGGCCACAGCATCCAGGCACACACACTTCTGCTTTCTGTAATTTCCTATACCCAATTCTCCAGGTACAGATACTGAGAGTCCCTCGAGGATTTCACAGCTACAGGAGTCTATAATGGGTTTGCTCTTCATTCTTGTTCTAAGTCATACAGCTGTCTAAGCTAAAGAAGATCTTAACTATATCATCTTGAAATGATCTAAAAATTTGTGGCTGCCACTAAAGGTATCTGAGTATGCAATATACATCATCCACTTTCTTGGGAAGTTTCAACTTTCTGTTTCAACGTGCCATGGATATGAAGGTGTGAGTAAATATTTGCCAGATGCAACTAACCACTTTTGGAGACTTCAGAGTGACTTAAAGTCGCACTTGTTGATATAGTCAACATTTTCACAGTGTAGTACTTCTAGACAGAACCAGAACATAAAGGGAGGAAGGAGTTCTTTTTTGTTTTATTTTGTATTTGTTTCTTTTCTTTTCTTCCTTTCTTTTTGAAATTTTTTACTTTCAGGGCCTTAATGACTCAGTATTTACAAGTTTTGACTTTGGAAATTGGACCCTGTTGGCATTGCTACTCCTACTATCCCCAATTAAATGGTTAGACATCAGTCATTACAATAAGAGTAAAGTGGTACAAATTCCTGACAAATCAGATGATCAAAAGGCAGGTGATACTGCTAAGGAAAAAAAGAAAACACAAGGAAGGGTTAAGAAGAAAGTGAGCGCACCTGAGTGCAGTCATATGATAGGATTTTTCTATGCTTTTTTTTTTAAATTTTTATTGGAGTAGAGTTGCTTTACAATATTGTGTTAGTTTCTGCTGTACAGTGAAGTGAATCAGCTATATGCATACATATATCCCCTCTTTTCTGGATTTCATTCCCATTTAGGTCACCACAGAGCACTGAGTAGAGTCCCCTGTGCTATACAGTAGGTTCTCATTAGTTATCTCTTTTATACATAGTATCAATAGTGTATATGTGTCAATCCCAATCTCCCAATTCCTCCCACCCCACCCCTTTCCCCCTTGGTATCCATACGTTCGTTCTCTACGTGTGTCTCTATTCCTGCCCTGCAATAAGATCATCTATACCATTTTTCTAAATTCCATATATGTGCGTTAATATGTGGTATTTGCTTTTCTCTTTCTGACTTACTTCACTCTGTATGACAGTCTCTAGGTCCATCCATGTCTCTACAAATGATCCAAATTCGTTCTTTTTATGGCTGAGTAATATTCCATTGTATATATATATGTACCACATCTTCTTTATCCATTCCTCTGCTGATGGAAATTTAGGTTCTGCGGCTGTCAGAGGAGGGTGAAATGGCCCGTCTATGCTTACTTTATATATGATATATATATATTTTTTGAAATCCATTTTACTGGATTTGAATAGAGGCAGGAAACTCTGAGGTGTTGAAGCAAATCTATCGCCACTAGCTATAAGCAGCTGTCCATTGCCTTAATCCCAGTTTTTATTTTGCCAGAATCTAAAGATTCATAGGCCTGAGGCACTGGCATTTATTGGACACCCGCAGAGCTTAGGAACTAAACTGACTCCTTGTGTTCTGATCCTGTGGTCCTCTGTGCCCTTGTCCTTTCCAATACCGCCACTCAATCCTAAGATTTAGCTGACAATTGAATAAAGCCTTATTTTCTTAATTGTTCTTTGTTTTTCTCTAAGAAACATTTTTTTCCTGGTAAGTATAAAAGTAGATCATTTGTACTAATTTTATTAGAAGAAATCTATTTACCTTCTAGCATTTAAAATTTTTATAAATGTCCTAAATTTTCCTCTCTTTCTGTGAAAGTCCTATTCTCAGTCTATGATTATGGCCTTTTAAAAAAATACACCTGTGGGCTTCCCTGGTGGCGCAGTGGTTGAGAGTCTGCCTGCCGATGCAGGGGACACGGGTTCATGCCCCAGCCTGGGAGGATCCCACATACTGTGGAGCAGCTGGACCCGTGAGCCATGGCTGCTGAGCCTGTGCGTCCGGAGCCTGTGCTCTGCAACAGGAGGGGCCACAACAGTGAGAGGCCCGCGTACCGAAAAAAAAAATACACCTGTGTAATTATTTTTTTAAGGACAACTCTGGTAATAACAACACTGTGCACTTAGGAAAGGGAAACGTAAGTATATATATAAATGCCTGGGCCACAATGTTATACTGGTTAATGGTTTGATACAGATAGTCTTCCTTGGGCATTTGCTAATATCAGAGTGAAGTTGAATAATAATCAACTCATGTGTAAACGCAGCTTTCATTTCTGCTTACAATGTATCATAATCTCGTAAACATTAAATTCAATGGCTAATTCATTTTAAAGTGTTTAAATGCATAAGTAATCTATTTATTCTTCTAGAGCTCTGATACAAGTACTTTCTTTTATTTGAAATGACATTTGTTAATTTCATATTTAATCAATATTTTGTTACATTATATGTACACATGTATGATCTCACCCAATATAACATATACTGTATATAAGATAAATATCTCATATATAGTCTGATATCAAGTTATTGACATTATATATAATATAGTTACAAAATTATCTATACGTTATAGTGGATATAGTTCATAGAACTCTATAAATATTCTAATAAATATACAGTGGTATATCTGGTTTCAAATACAGCACATTTTAACATCAAGTTATAATGACATCAAATGAAAATAATTTCACTGACCTGAGGCAACTGCAAAATTTCCTAATATGATAAAGATTAAACTGAACTTTATAAGATAATTTTAATAGACTAATGCTTAGGGTAGTTCATGAAAAAAAAATTTCTTAATGATGCTATTACCCTCCATCCTCTCCAATCTCTTCCTCTTCGTATTTAACCTCATTCTTGTGAATCTGCCCATGGCAATCTGGATTTAACCTCAATAATTCTCATAAAACAGCTCTCTACAGTTTGCGATTATGTTCAAACTGAAAAATCCTGTAAGATTTTCTGTTTGATTCTTGTTATATCTCTCAACATTATTCAACACTCGTAGCCACTCCTTTATCTCTTGAACCATTCTCTTTTCTTGTTTTTATGACTTTGCATTCAGCTGATTTTCCTCCTACCTTCTTGCTGATCCATCCTCCTCAATTTCCTCAGTAGGCTTATTTCATCTGTCAGATAAGGGTTTGTATCCCTAAAGGTTTAATAGCAGTCTTCCTCTTGTCATTCTGTCTTCTCCTTGTAGATGATGTTTCTTGTGTCCATGACTCTGATGACCACCTACATACATGAATTATCTTCGATCCAAACTTCTCCTCCAAGCTCTAAATCCCTATATCCAACTTCTTATGTGAAAAATCTTCCTACATATTTCACAAGACCTTAAAATCTCTGATGGACTTCCCCAAACCTGGCTGCCCTCTACTCCATTCTGATTGAATTGAGTCATTTAAGTCAGAATCCTAGCATTCGTTCTCTGGACCATCGCGTCTCTTCTTTCACATATTCAAGTCTTCACCATGACATCCTGCCATCTGAATCCTCTAAATGTTTTTTCAGTTCCTCTATTCTCCGTTTCAGTCATCACAGTCCTAAACCAAATTACCGTCTTGCTGTGATGGTATCATAGCTATCATAGCTCTCATAGCTGTGACCCCATAAAAGCCTAATTGATGCACAGAGATTCATTCTTGCCTTACTCAGATTCATTCTCCACACAAATCAGAGTGATGTTTATAAGAATGAAGCCTGTTTATGTCACACGTGAATGTTTTTATTACATAAATATACCAATCTCCAAGTTTAAACTGCTGCAATTGCTTCACAATAGCCTTGGGGAAAAAAACACAACTCTTTACCACCACTCCCCTTCTTCCCTCTTTAACATCATGACACACTCATTTTCCTCTTTGCTCTAATTTGCTCCAATTTCTTTTACCTGACATGCATCACTCAACAAGAGGTATTTACACACCCTCTAGCCCCTGATTGGAATTTTCTTTACACTTATCCTTGCTCGGTATACAAATCAAGGGGATTTTTGCCTAGTGGATCAATAATTATTCTCTGCCACTTTTCTCAGTTTTATCATAACCAAGTAAAATAGAATCTTAATATTGCCAACCTTTATATCAGGTTACCTTGGCATTATCCCAAATTTGGAGGAAAATGAATGCATAATACTACAGCCTAAAATTTCCAAATTAAAATGCAGAAAAGGATTACTTCACAGCAGTTGTTACGTGTAAAATGACTATTATAGTAACACACAACCACTTTGAAAAATATGACTAGCTAAAATGTCACCTTTGCATACCACATCTGCAGAACAAGCTACTTAAACATGAAAATTATTGCATATCCTACATTGTTTTATTCATGAATTTTTCTCTCAAATAGTTGAGTGAAAATATTTTGTAAAGGCTAAATGTGTTAGATTTGAAAATATAGGAGAACATGAGTGTTATGGATGGAATGTTTATGCCTCCCCCCCTCCAATTCATTATGTTGAATTTCTAGCCCAGGTTGTGACAGGGTGGAGTCCTCATGAGAAGGATTAGTTCCCTTATAAATGGGACCTGAGAGAGATCTTTCACTCTCTTTCTGCCATGCGAAGACACAACAAAAAGACAGCAGTCTGCTACCCAGAACAAGGCTGTCACCAGAATCCAACCATACTGGCATCCTGATCTTGGCCTTCCAGTCTCCAGACCTGTGAGAAATAAATTTCTGTTGTTTATAAGCTATCCAGTCTATGGTTACTTTGTTATAGCAGCCTGAACTAAGACAATGGGAAAACCTAAAAATAAAAGTGGTGGTTAGAAATTGGAGAATAAAAAAGATTTTAAAAAGTGTCACTTTAATGGAAAGAATAAAATACCATACAAAATGAGAAAATTTTCAGTAACAACTTCAATTGTTTTAAAAAAAATGTAATTTATTTTGTTTTGCGGTATGCGGGCCTCTCACTGTTGTGGCCTCTCCCGTTGTGGAGCATAGGCTCCGGACATGCAGGCTCAGCGGCCATGGCCCACGGGCCCAGCCGCTCCATAGCATGTGGATCTTTCTGGCCCGGGGCACGAACCCACGTCCCCTGCATCGGCAGGAGGACTCTCAACCACTGCACCACCAGGGAAGCCCCAAAATTGTAATTTAGATAAAATATTTTAAATGTCTGTAGTGTAAATTGCCTGACAATTAGCTTTTTTGATTGTAAGGCAAGTGCCTAACCTTAAGCTTTTGTTTGCCCAGGCACCCATTCAGAGGCACCCATCTTGAATAAACACATTGCCAGCTACTCAACTAGATAAAGAGACAGGCTGCCCCACCCATGAAGTTCCCCTTTTAGAAACCCATGCATGACCTAGATAATTGATCATTTGTTTTTCCCTTCCTGCACGTTAATTCTTTTTCTTATGTATTAAATTAACCAGTAAACAGTGAACCCCTGAAACTTCAAGTACCCCAACCTTGACCCTAACAAAGGCAGAGACCTGGTCCAGGCTTTCTCTTTCTCTTTACCCAAGACCTCCCTGTGTGACCCTTGGGCATGCAAGTCCATGACCTGTTAGCAATAAACCTCTATTTTTCAAAGTTCTCCAACGGCAGTTGCTATGGTGCATCTTGCAATCACAAGAAGAACCAGTCAGACCACAACTTGGGCTCTGATGGAAGGTCTCTGGGGGTTTCCCACGAATGGTATGAGTCCAGGGGAGTTCCCTCCCCCAATCATCTCTAGCTGATAGCACTGAAACTGAGCAGGACTCTATGGGACTCCTGGGCACAAAAGCCTTTCTGTGTCCCCTTCTCTGAGTCCCAAAGAGCAGGTTCAAACAGTTGTTAATCAGGGAAGAGAGAGGATGTGGAGACCAGGGAAGAGCAGTCAAGAAACAAGAGTACAGCCTTGCAGGCAGGGTCCTGGTTCCGCCTCAAGGGATAGTCATAACAATATCTTTGAGGTCTCCTGCAGAGCTAAAACCCCCAAGAAATGGAAGATGCTAACTAGTAGATGAAGCACTCTTCATTCCAGAGAAGGTCACGGATCGCCCATCAGCACCTGACGCCAGATGATCTGTGGATTGAAGGAATGCAGGCCATGCACTCACCCTGATTCCCCTCATCAACCCAACCCTGGACTATAAGACTCCTCACAAAGCCCCCCAGGTTGGGACACAGTTTTGAGGGCATTAGCCCTCTGTGGCCCCCTTTGCCTGGAAAAGCAATAAAGCTATTCTTTTCTACTTCACCCAAAACTGTCTCTGAGATTTAATTCGGTGTCGGGGTACAGAGGCCGGATTCAGCTTCAAGCATCACTATCTAGCCTAAGACGTATACAAAACAATTTCTCTTGGTGAAATAATACATTCTTTAGAATACATGTGTACTGTTGAAATAATTTATAATATTTTAAGAGTAGCAGTTATATTTTATGTGGGCATTTCTAGGTATTAGCATTGTTTATTTTTTTTTCAATTCACTTATGCCTATTGAATAATTCTCATTTAAACACTATCTGCTGAAGACAAGATCTGTGGATTTTGCATTCTTTGATGTGGGAGAAAACCAATTTAAAGATATACTTCCTTCAAATGAAGAAAGTACAACTAGAAATTGTAAGCCTTAATAAATTTTTTCTCTGGATATTAATTTACTGATGACAGACTACATTGTATTAAAAACATAAAAAATGTATTTTTAGATTATGAAAACCTATTATTCAAACATTGAAAGTAGTATTTCATGTGAAAAATAAATCTATTTTTTCCCAAACAGCTAATAAATCATTAACCAAAAAATGAAAACACCAGACCAAGATGGGCTCACAGTCAGTGAGGATCAGTGGTATCATAAAAGTCAACAAACATTTTGGTACAGTGCATGCACATCAATGAAATACTTAAATTTCCCTTAAATATCAACTTTATTTTTATACATTTATTTGCATTAAAATAATTTATTGTAAATTTTTAAAAATCAAACTTTAAAATAAATAAATATTTGTAAATTTCCACTATATAATAAATTTAAAAACAACCACAGCAAGATATATGTTCTGAAATGGTATTCCTTAGTCTCTACTTTCTACATAAATTTCCTGTACAGTCAACCTAGAAGTTCTTACCTTTCCCACTGATCCCCACTGACTACCCACCTTGAGGCTCCATGCATGAGCCAAAGCATGACTAGCTGGTGCATCCAGTGACTGGCAGGGGCGGAAAGCATGATCCTACCTCTGTGTCACATCTGGGGGGAGCTCTAGCTCCTCCTCTCCACACCGCTCAGCATACTGGCTCCAGAAGGAAGCTTCAGTTTCATTGTCTCAGGAAAGGGCAGAGTAAACAAGAAATGGGTACATCTTTCATATTAACAAGGTCTTAAAGTGAAAACTCTGTTCATCACCCAGAACAGATCCTATACACAATAAGGCAAAAAATGGAAGAAACTGGAAGTACAAATTGTAAGTCAATGAAATCCTCACCTGTTTATTTTTCACATGGATTAATAATGATACTCCATTACAAAATTGAAAATATAGTACAAATGGTAATGAGACCAGATGCTAGGATATCAAGTGTAAATCAGACCTATGCCAGGCAAACTAAGCTATATGGTCCCCTTAGGGGTATATGTGTGTGTGTGTGTGTGTGTGTGTGTGTGTGTGTGTGTGTGTGTGTGTGTATGTCTATCTGTGCATTTCCCGAGTGTTAATATTGTTTAAATTGATTTTACTGCAGAGCTTGGATAGGCCATTCACCCTATTTAATTCTTCTAGGGCAGTGGTTCTCGACTGAATGTAATTTTGTCCTGCAGGGGACAATTGGTAACGTCAAAATTGGAGACATTTTTGAACATCAGCCATGGGGGGTTGTTACTGGCATCTAGTGAGTAAAGGCCAAGGATGCTGCTAAACATCCTATAATGCACAGGAAAGTCATCCCAAAACAAATTAGTCTAGATTCAGTATGCCAGTAGTGCTGAAGTGGAAGAACCCTTCTCTAGATAGATCGCAGCAGCTTTTGGTATCTAACTATTGGATTAAAAAAGTAAAAAGAAAATTTTGAAAGTTTGAACTTCTAGAAAACAAGATCACTTACCCAAAAGAATGTTCAATTTAAAATACACGTATTCTCTCCTGCATTCCTATACACTAACAACAAAAGATCAGAAAGAGAAAGCAAGGAAACAGTCCCATTTACCATCCCAACAAAAAGAATAAAATACCTAGGGACACAAACAGATGGAGAGATATACCATGCTCCTGGATTGGAAGAATCAATATTGTGAAAATGACTATACTACCCAAAGCAATCTACAGGTTCAGTACAATCCCTATCAAATTACCAATGGAATTTTTCACAGAATTAAAACAAAAAAATTTACAATTTGTATGGAAACACAAAAGACCCTGAATAGGCAAAGCAATCCTGAGAAAGAAAAACAGAGCTGGAAGAATCAGGTTCCCTGACTTCAGACTATACTACAAAGCTACCATAATCAAGACAGTATGGTACTGGCACAAAAACAGAAATATAGATCCATGGTACAGGATAGGAAGCCCAGAGATAAACCCATGCACCTATGGTCACCTAGTCTATGACAAAGAAGGCAAGAATATACAGTGGAGAAAAGACAGTCTCTTCAATAAATGGTGCTGGGAAAACTACATGTAAAAGAATGAAATTAGAACACTATCTAACACCATATACAAAAATAAACTCAAAATGGATTGAAGACCTAAATGTAAGGCCAGACACTATAAAACTTTTAGAGGAAAACCTAGGAAAAACACCCTTTGACATAAATCACAGCAAGATCTTTTATGACACACCTCCTAGAATAATAAAAATAAAAACAGAAATAAGGAAATGGGACCTAATGAAACTTAAAAGCTTTTGCACAGCAAAGGAAACCATAAACAAGATGAAAAGACAACCCTCAGAATGGAAGAAAATATTTGCAAATGAAGCAGTGGACAAAGGATTTATCTCCAAAATATACAAACAGCTCATGCAGCTCAGTATCAAAAAACAAAAAAACCCAATCAAAAAAGGGGTGGAAGACCTAAATAGACATTTCTCCAAAGAAGATATACAGATTGCCAACAAACGCATGAAAGGATACTCAACATCACTAATCATTAGAGAAATGCAAATCAAAACTACAAAGAGGTATCACCTCACACCAGTCAGAATGGCCATCATCAAAAAATCTACAAACAATAAATGCTGGAGAGGGTGCGGAGAAAAGGCAGCCCTCTTGCACTGTTGGTGGGAATGTCAATTGATATAGCCACTGTAGAGAACAGTATGGAGGTTCCTTAAAAAACTAAAAATAGAACTACCAAACAACCGAGTAATCCCACTACTGGACATATACCCTGAGAATGCCATAATTCAAAAAGACACATGTATCCCAATGTTCATTGCAGCACTATTTACAATAGCCAGGACATGGAAACAACCTAAATGTCCATTGACGAATGGATAAAGAAGATGTGGTACATATATACTATGGAATATTAGCCATAAAAAGAAATGCAATTGGGTCATTTGTAGAGATGTGAATGGACCTAGAGTCTGTCATACAGAGTAAAGTAAGTCAGAAAGAGAAAAACAAATGTCGTATATTAACGTATATATGTGGAATCTAGAAAAATGATACAGATGAACCTATTTGCAGGGCAGGAATAGAAACGCAGATGTAGAGAATGGACATGTGGACACGGGGGGGGGGGGGAAGGGAGGGTGGGATGAATTGGGAGATTAGGTTTAACACAAATATGCTACCATGTGTAAAATAGATAGCTAGTGGGAACCTGCTGTATAGCACAGGAAGCTCAGCTAGGTGCTCTGTGATGACCTAGATGGGTGGGATTGTGGGGGAGGGAGGTCAAAAAGGGAGGGGGTATATGTATACATATAGCTGATTCGCATCACTGTATAGCAGAAACTAACACAACATTGTAAAGCAATTATACTCCAATAAAATAAAATAAAATACATATAAAACACTACAGAGGGAATTCCCTGGATGTCCAATGGTTAGGGATCCACACATCCACTGCATGGGGCACAGGTTAGACCCTTGGTCAGGGAACTAAGATCCTGCATGCCGCACAGTGCAGCCAAAAAAGAAAAAAAAACAACAACTACAGGGATATATTGTACATCACAAATATATAGCCAATAAAAAAAACCACTACAGAAATATTAGTTAAGATTTCAATTATTATTGCTACATTTCAACTCTCGTTGAGCCATCAGGTCTCTGTTAGTGGTAATTGGTCAACTTAAAATTAAAAGACTTAAACCTTAAAACTTAAAATTATTTTGTAAAACATTTAGACTTTGATTTTATATGATGAAAATAAAACAAATAGCCTGGGACAGAAAGATGTTATAAATATAAATACCTTTCAAGCAACTAGCTTTTAGAAATTACCTCATTAATCCTCACACTATGCCCACAGGGTAGGCAATAATAATTATTGTATCTGCTTTACAGATGAGAGAACTTGGTCACCCAGAGATTAATTACTTACACAAGTGTAATTTGAGAGTTAGTTATAGGACTGGGGATAACAAACCAATCTTATAACTTCAAACTATAAAGCTATACATTTTTACTCTAAAAAGGTATAGTTAAAATACTGTAGTTTTCATTATGATATTAGCAATTAAATTTTATCATGTACCCTAGAACTAATTTTATTTATCAATTCAATATATTTTGATTGAATGGCTATTAGATACAGGGTATTGTGCTAAGTATTGTGAGAATCTATCAGTAATGATTGGAGGAAGGATCTTGCAACTCAAGATGGGATTGTTCTCCAAATTTACCTTGTCCCCCTCAAAGGAAGAGTTCCTTGTGTTCAGTAAGTTACCCATGCATGTGGTCTCCACAGATCCAAATCTTTGGAAAGGTCAATGCATGTATTTGGTTTTTCTATTGTAGCATAAATCTAGGTATTCACTAGCTAGTACTGATTTTTAGAATACTCATTATTCATAGATTTATCCCTTTATAAGTGGAAGTTTGAATAGAAAAATGTCTTTCCATAATTATGTTCTAAGAGAGCCTCTCCGATGTTGAAGACATGGTAGCAATCAGCAAATAGGATAACACGTACAACTTAAGAAGTGTGGCTTACATGTTCATTATTATTGTTATTATCAAAACTCCCTGGGCTTTCCTGGTGGCGCAGTGGTTGAGAGTCCGCCTGCCGACGCAGGGGACACGGGTTCGTGTCCTGGTCCGGGAAGATCCCACGTGCCGCGGAGCGGCTGGGCCCGTGAGCCATGGCCGCTGAGCCTGCGCGTCCGGAGCCTGCAATGGGAGTGGCCAAAACAGTGAGAGGCCCGCGTACCGCAAAAAACAAACAAACAAACAAAGAAAAAACTTCCTAGGCCAGGAATTGAATGAGTGCTTATTGAATTAAATTTTGGCTACTAAAGTTACCTCTACCCCCCCTGCTCCCAAACTACTTTCCAGGTGGAATAACAACCCATATCTGTTCCAGTTGCTTTAACACTGGGCCAGGTTTCCATTAGCATATAGATCATATATTGAATTGATCTTTCTCCTTGACTTCTAAAGATACTTCACAGCAAGTAAAATTCAAGTTCTCCAATTAAACTACCAAATCAAAATTAATCTAAACTTTCTAAAATGTATGATTTTATAATGAAGCAAAATGGAGGAACAGCATTTTTTACCACCTCTTTTAAATGATTATATTAGACACACAGTTTACATTCTATTAATATTTATATATAATTTTATCAACTGAGGTAATAGTGTATTGGGTACATTTTTAGGTTCTAGAGAAGTCAAATAACCAACTTGGAACCGTATGTGTTTTGGACCTTGGGCAACGTCTTTAATCTCTCTGTGCTATTTCCTTATCTGTAAAGCAGAGCTGATGATGATAATATTACTCACATCACACAGTTTTAGTGGGAATTAATTGAGTCAATCTATCATAATGAACTTAGAATTGTACCTGACATGAAATGAGCAATAAATATTATAAACTAATATGATCTTAGTGTTACAATATTTTCTAATATAAAATGCCAGTTTAATTAGTTAAAATGCTTCTGTGTTTCCACTCTTGCTTTGGCATCTTTATGTCATGTATAATGGACACTGATTTTTCAAAAGAAAATTAATATGATGAAGGTAGTATTTTTGGTTGTTCAATATGGTTGTTGAAGGATATCCAATAAAGGACACACTAGAACAAGAGAGACTAGGTTAGGGGTTAATAACATAGTGTAGGTGTGGAGCATAAGAGATTAAAATGGGATGATAAAAGATTAAGTGGTCTAAAAATAGCCTGCAGAGAGAAAGCTGTGGAATGTAACCACTTCCTCTTTTGTTTGATCCCCAAATATGAAAGCAAATGCCTCCTTGGGGCTCAATCTGAAGAGATAATTTCTCTCTTCCCAGATGTCTTCTTTTGTGTGTGTGGTTGGAAAAGACCAATGTGATGAAACTGTTTGATAGTGAAGACAGCTTACTGGTATTTTGATAAGAGCATGATTTTTCCCCATCATTGCTTTGCTAATATGTTTGCAAAAACCAATCCCCTAAGAAGTCAGTGTTCAAAACAGCATTTCAATTTAGGCACTCACATTGAAAAATATTATGAATATGTGTAGTTCACTTATAGTTGACTTTGTCTAGTGAATTTCAAAAAGATTTTACAGATGCAAACGTAGCAACAACAAAAATTAAATTTAAAATAACTGAGAACATGTTCTGCTTCCAGTTTGGATACGGAAATTTGCAAGACTGCAGGTTCACACTAACAAACATTACAATCTAAGTTTTCTTTAAAATGAGGAAAATTTGAAGACTCAAAGAAACCTAAATAAAATAAATTCCAGAAAGTGAAAAGCTTTTCAGTTGAGAGCTTCATTAATAATTGTGGAACTGTGAGTAGATAACCCAAGGCCACTATGATGAAGGTCTGTGAAAGCAGCAGAACTCAAGAGACTTTAGTTATCTGCTCCTGGGCTGGCAAGAGAGATTAAAATCCCAGAGCCCAGGCACAAAGTGAGTCTGCACCCACCGGCTACCTCTTACATAGTTACTCACTAAGTGTTCAGCAGAAGCACGCCAAAAGCTGCAGCAGAAAAGGGGAGTTGAGTGTCCCCACGTGTTATGGACACTCTATCCATCAGGTGCAAGGTAGCTAGTCTCAGAATGCAACTGGGCAGAACAGGAGAGCTGAGAAAAATAGATCAGAGAAACTCCAGACTTTCATTAAAAAAAAAAAAAAAAAAAAAAAGCAGAGATTGAGGCAGGAGTGCTGAGAGAAGGCATTCTAGGAGTTCACTAACTTCTGCCCTCTGAACTCCAAAGGACCTGAAGGCTGAAAAATATACCGAATAGGTGGAGGCACTAGACCACAAAGAGCCTACCCCAGTGACACAAACCCTAGCAAGTATTCTGAAAAATATGGAGAAATCGCCTACTATTCTGCAGACTGCTGGTTTGGCTACATTTAAATAGATATCTGGAATCCCCTCAGTGCTCAGTTCCCTGGCCTGGTAAAGGGAAAGTTCTAATTTAACCATTAAAATATCCAAAGTAACAAAGAAGACCTCTTCCTACTTAGGACATAGAAGTCTACAAAGACTTTTGCTCTCAATCTAACAGTGAAAAAAAAGCCAGATAAAATTCAAAATTATATATTTTCTTGAATCCATCAGAGAGCTGAAGTCATAAGGCAACCAAGTAAAACATTATCATGGATAAAGTTCAAATTATTATATGAAATATCCTCAGATTTCTACCATATAATCTCAATTGGCATGAAACCCATATCTATGTTTTATCATTTTCTCTCTTAACTTTGAAGCATTAGCCCTTATCTGCCATCCTCCCCACAATACCATTCAGTTACCATTCTTTTTCTCTGTTCATTTTATGTGAAAGATCTTTCAAAACACATATTTGGGTTCCAGTGACAAAAGTGATAAAGAAAATCAGTCTGCCTGTACTAGGGTGAATTACCAAGATAAAAAAGAAAATAGGCAGAGAATTAGGGATTATTTCAGGACATGATCCAGGCTCTAGGAAAAGAATATAAAGATTTTTGAAAAAAAATTTCCAATAAACTAGCACAGATATCCAGGGTTATTTAGATTTTATACATTATCGATATTATATCACTTGATAGAATCATTTCGAGTATCTTTTGTTTTTGTTTTTGTGGTAGCGGGCCTCTCACTGCTGTGGCCCCTCCCATTACAGAGCACAGGCTCCGGACGCACAGGCTCAGCGGCCATGGCTCACGGGCCCAGCCGCTCCACGGCATGTGGGATCTTCCCAGACCGGGGCACGAACCCGTGCCCCCTGCATTGGCAGGTGGACTCTCAACCACTGCACCACCAGGGAAGCCCCAAGTATCTTTTTTTATAGTCTGAAAATGAACGGGATTTTTTTACTTTCATGTGGCTAAAAACTTTTAATGCTAATTTCTAACAGCATAGAAATCTTGACACTTGAAAATGACAACTTTTAAGTTCTGACACCTATAAAATTTGCATTATATAATAGCAAACATTCTGAAATTAATTACATATTATGAAAACACAATTCTTTGTTTGAAGTTACATAAATTGATCATTTTTATTATTTAGTTAGCATAAAGAAGTTGACTTAGTCATAATTGCTAAAACCTGGGAGCGATCAAGATATTTTTCAATAAGTGAATGGATAAATAAGTGTGGTACACCCAGACAGTGGAATATTATTCAGTACTAAAAAGAAATGGACCATCAAGATGTGAAAAAACATCAAGAAACAAATGCATACTACTAAGTGAAAGAAACTAATCATATATACTGTTGGATTTCAACTCCATGACATTCTGGCAAAGGTAAAACTATGGGGATGATAAAAAGATCAGTGGTTGTCATGGGTTAAGAAGGAGAGAGGGATGATTACGTAGAGCACAGAGGATTTTTAGAGCAGTGGAACTTCTCTGTACAATAATACTATGATGATGGATACATGTAGTTATACATCAGTCCAAACTCACAGAATGTACAACACCAAGAGTGAACTATAATGTAAACTATGACTTTGGGTGGTTATGATGTGTTAATGTAGGTTCATCAGTTGTAACAGACGTGGGGGATATTGATAATGGGGGGAGGTTTTGCATGTGTGTGGGCAGAGGGCCTATGAGAACGCTCTGTAATTTACACTCAGTTTTTCTGTGAACTTTAAACTGACCTAAAAATAATTCTATTAAAAACTATAGATCAATTTCAAAAGAGAGAAGATGACTAAGGAACTCCATAGAGTAATTTGTATTCAGATTATGTCACACATATTGTCGTTTGATAAAAATAAAAGGCATCTTTATCACCAAGGGTGTTGGCAAGAAGACCTTATTCCTTGCCATACTGTCCTCTCCACAAGTTTACCTGAATGTTTTTATGACGTGGCAGTTGACTTCCCCCATGGCAAGTGATCCGAGAGAGAGAGAGCAAGGAGGAAACAGAAATGCCTTTTACGACCTGATCTTGGAAATGACATAGCATCATTTCTAACAGAATCTATTGGTCACACAGACCCATCTTGATACAGAACAGGAGAAAACTACACAAGTCTATGAGTATCAAGAGGCAAAAATCATTGGGCACCATCTTGGAGTCTCGCTACCACAACGTCAAGTACAAAATGTCATGTAAGTGTGTATTTTTTTACCTTGTTTGCTATTCACATGGTTCCATTCTCTCAAATGTCAAGAAATATCCCTGTTTCTTTAGTACAAAATCTTCAGGGTTTTTTCCTATTTTTATTGAGATGTGATTGACACACAGCACTGTGTAAATTTAAGGTGTACAACGTAATGACTCGATTTGCATATACTGTGAAATGAATGATTACCACAGTAAGTTTAGTTAACATCCATCATGTCATAAAGATACTTAAAAATAAAAAGAGAGAGAGAGAGAAGAAATGTTTTTTTTTCCTTGTGCTGAGAACTCTCAGGATTTATTCTCTTAACAACTTTCAAGTGTGCCATACAGCAGTGTTTCCTATAGTCATCACGTACATTACAACCCCAGTCCTTATTTATCTTATAAGTTTGTACCTTTTGTCCACTTCTGTCAAATGCCCCCCATCCCTCACCTCTGGTAATCACAAATCTGATCTCTTTTTTTATGAGTTTGGGGGTGTTTTGTTTTTTGTGTGTTTTTTTTGCTGATTTGGCTGGTTGGTTTTTGCCTTTTTTTTTAGCTTCCACATATAAATGACATTATACGGTAGTTGTCTTTTTCTGACTTATTTCATTTATCATAATGCCCTCAAGGTCTACCCAGATTGTTGCAAATTTCCTTCTTTTTTATTACTGAATAATATTCATATATATATATATTTCACAATGAGATTTCACCTCACACCTGTTAAAATGGCTATCATCAAAAAACGAAAGAACAAATACTGGTGAGGATGTGAAGAAAATGTCACTATGGAAAATAATATGGAGGTTTCTCAAAGAATTATAAAAATAGAACTACCATATGATCCAGCAATTCCACTTCTGGGAATATATCTGAAGGAAACAAAACACTATGCCATAAAGAGATGCCAACACCTGCATATCATAGCAGCATTATTTACAATAGCCAAGACATGGAAACGACCTAAGTGAGCACTGAGGGATGAATGGAGTTAGATGTTTTTAACTGATATATTTGGAAGATGAGTCAACTTGAAGAAATTTTGGATTTTATTATTTTATATTGTATAATTATATAAAACCTCACAGCTGCCTTTGATTTTGTTTCTTAAAAAGTGACAATATATTGCCAATAGTACATTCCCATCAGAAGTTGTTGATAAAGCTTCTGGTGTTATAAAAGACTTTTTATGTCATCTAACATTTTCTATATTTAGAAGAAATTGCAGATACTTACTAATATATCTTATGAATGTATTTCAATGTTTTCTTTTTAAATCCACAGGAGAAACTGATTTTTCAGCTTAAGAAAGAGCTCCTACAGTGTTAATCTACTATGTTAATCCATTAATAATGCACAAGTTACTAATAAGCACCATTAATGAATGTTAATGTCATTAAGTTTATAGTGAGATTTTGACTTAATTATATAACATGACAAAAGGATCTAAAAGGCCATTAAACAAAATTCTAGTTAAGACAGATTAAATTTCTGCATTTAACAACAAATGTTTTATAATACATAATAAATGATTGCATATATACTATTAGAAATCCCCCCAAAAATGCTATCCAACAGTATAGTTACATTTTTTAAAAATCTCACCAGGGAAGAAAACTTTGATAAAGCTTTTATGTTGAATTTTTAAAGTCACTTTTAAGTGAAATAAAGGCTCCTCATTCTCAGGTTTGCGTTTCTGACACAATAAATATTGCTCAATTGTGAACTTGTATTAACAAAATGATTCACAATTTATTTGAACAGTTTGCGAGATAATAAGCTTGAGAAGATCATTTGTGATTTCATCAGTTGAGACACCATTCAGGCAGATTGAAATTCATAGGGTCTTTTTGATATTCACAGTCACTGAGTTGGCACCACAGTCTCCAGAGATTCTTGATATCCTCCAGTGCAGTGAGTCACCAATGAAGATTTGTTCCCCACCCTGCACAAGGTCTGTATATCCTATAAGTCATTCATGTATATGAAAATCAGCTATTAATTATCTTCACCTAGGACATTATTCTGATTTATATGTAAACACAGTATCATGCATAAACTATTGTGTGCATAATTTTAATATAAACAGAATTATCCAGGAATTCAATCCTATATAAATTTAAGAAAAATTATACTTAATTTTATTGGCAGTGCTACCAAAATTGTTCGTCATTTAGCAGATGATCCCAGATCACACTATTTATGGTGTTTGAATTACCAGGAAAATACATCTTTATTGGTCTGCATTTGTAGCTTTTACATTTAGGGTTAATCCACATATGGGTGCAAGCACCTGACTACTTTATTATATCATTTATGTAGTTCACTGTAGGCATTCATCCACTGAAATATAACTTATCTCCCTTTTATTTCCCTTTTTAGTTAAAATTAGTGCATCATTCTGATTTAAAACGCTTGAATGATCTTAGATGATCATTTCTATGCATCTCAGTTCAGTGTAGTAAAAGGAACTCTAAATATATTTGTTGTAAGGAAGAGACATTGGGTCTGATAGGATTGAGAAGCGATTTAAAAGTTGTTTTCATGCAATATGGAACTAGCACAAGCTCTTTTCTGGGAAATATTATACAGAGCAAATAAATGCTACTATGTTGAACTTTCTGTCCTTTGATTTTAAAAATACATAAATAAGCAGTTACTATACAAAATGCACCAAATTGCTGTTTTTAATTTCTTAGATTGGCCTGCAAGACTGGCTTAAAACACGGCACGGAGAACTTTGTATCCACGTTTTCCCTACATTCCACCAGACATTCTAAGCTCAGAGGACCATATGACAATCTCCCCAAATTTCCCCATAGATCCTTACTCACTCTGATTGCTGTTTCCTCTTCACACAAAACTCTTCTTTCTAGTCTCTGCATCCTGAACTTTCACCTATCTTTCAACACTAACAACAAAATAATTTTTTCCATGCACAGCTTTCCCATACCCACATTCAAAATTAATTCAAATCTCTTCTTAGACAAGAAAGCAATTTATTTTTTCTTCTGCTATTAAAATAATGTACTGTCATATAATAGCTCTATTATTTCATTCTTTCCTGCAGATCTGGAACTAGATCTGAAGAATCAAAAAGTCAATAAACAGCAGGGCCATCTAACTCTTGCTGTTCAAACTGAGGTCTTTAGACCAAGACCATTGACGTTACCTCAAGGTCTGTTAGAAATGCAGACTCGCAAACTCCATCCCAGACCCACTAAATCAGAAAATGCATTTTAACAAGACAGCTAGGTTATATGTTTACACATTAACATTTGAGGACACTGTTCTAGTCTACCTTAATCAATTTGCATGTAAAGACCCTTTGTCCATAGAGATTCATGGACATCTTCAGGACCACCATTACCTTCTACATAGACTTTAACATACAGTTACTAAGTTGAAAGGCTATTATAAAAATTATCAATATCACTGTCCTTTTTCAATAGTGGAAAATGCTTTAAAATTGGTTGTTTTGTTATTTCTTTATAATTTTTAATTTATATCTATCTAATTTACTTATTTAAATTTATGCTGTAATAATGGTCAGATGATCACAGTATTAGATTTACTTTCCCCAAATTTTAATTCATACCAGCTCATTTGAGAAGAATGGTTCAATGTCATTTTGGAACATGGTGTATTATTTGGATTTTCATTAAATCAATTAAAACAAATAATATTTTTAAAAATCTAATTAATTCTTACATTTATGTAGCAAACATTCTCTCAATTTAAATTTTTTTCAATGTCTGATTGTTTATATTAATACACTATAGAAAACATTAAATTGTACTGGTAAGGATTTACTTAATTACCACTAGATGGGCTATATATCTTTTTGTTTTTGTTGGGCTATATATCTTTGAGAACTCTTTTTGCATTAAAAAAAGAATGATGAGACATATTTTTTGTTTAGTATTGTATAAAAATATAATGATAATTTAAAATATTCATTCACAGATTTGGGATAGCTTGCGTATGGGCACCTGAAAAGGTAATTTTTTGGTAATAATTTTTTAGTAGAATATTAACATGGCTTCACAGCTTTTTCGTTCAAGGTAATTTTGCTTTTTGGCAACTTGCTAGGAGTAGGAAATTGAAAATTAAGTAGTGGCAGTAGAATTTCAAGCACAGGGAAAGAAAATAACCTTATTCTCATCTCTATTTTTTTTTTTTTTTTTTGTGGTACGCGGACTTCTCACTATTGTGGCCTCTCCCCATGGCTCACAGGCCCAGCTGCTCCGCGGCATGTGGGATTCTCCTGGACCGAGGCACGAACCTGCGTCCCCTGCATCGGCAGACGGACTCTCAACCACTGCGCCACCAGGGAAGCCCTGTCTCTACTTTTTAAAAATAGTTCTATTTAGCATCACGAGAAGCTAAATTGCAACCAGTTTCAGTTTAGCTTATTAAAGATACCAGGAAGTTTCAACTATCAGTTTTATGTAACACAGGAGAAGATCAATGTAACATGATGAAATAGAAAACATTATTTTTTAATGTTCCTTTGGCTTTAGAGATTTTGAGGGTATGCTTTCTCTCACACAAATATACACACACAAACAAAAAACATACCCCTCTTGTATGAAGCATGATTTTCTTAGAGGTATTTTGCCTCAATAAGCTCTCTCTTCCAGAATTCCCTCTAGAAATGGTCTGAATCAGCTTTTGAAACAAAAGCAAGGTAAGAGTTACCAAAGAAAAGCTGAACTAGTACTTATGTTCTTTGTAAAGCTTATCTGAGTCATAGTATTCCAGGGGCAAGGAAGTAATTGCTTGGGGCTTAAAATCTTTTTCTAACACTTTCTTCTATGAAGGTATAAACAAAATTGTTATTCTAATGAATAAATACCGAACAAGACAGAGTAGGCAACATTTTTAGTACTGCATAAATAAATAAAAGGTTTAATTTAAAATATACATAAATCAGATTGTCATCATTTAACTGTGTGGATGTATATCTAGTTTATAATAAGATATGAATGCCACTAATAAATTTACTTTAAAAATGGGCCACTACCTGTTATTTTTTGCGTTCACTTATAGTACCATACCTTTTACTGCTAATCACTCTCTCCACATCTTTGCTGAAGTCATGGCCACTGAATGATCCATAATACAAACATATTACTTATAAAGTACATGAACAAAATTAAAGTTTAATAGTTAGGTATCGTACGACAGAAGTAAATACTGACTATCATTGAAAAGTATACTTCACAATTCAAATTCACTGACATCATTATAATCAATATTCTGAGGTACATTATACCAAATACAAGAATAATTACTGGAAGCAAAGACTCCAGAGGCAGTTTTGCCTAATAACACTGATTTTTAGGGAATGATCAGATTTTCTCAATTTATATAATAGAACAATCACATTATGGATTTTAACCTCATAGAGTAAAGAGCCCTTTATCATGTAAAGCTCTTGTCATGGTGCTTAGAAAACAGAACTCACTCAGATGTTAACTATGTTTTGTTATATTTCCAATTTATTGAAATCATTATCAAGTTAGTAATAACTGATTTTTAAAACAGCCTTTGTAATCCTAATCTCATATACATTAGAATTATATAGTTTAGTAAATAAGGCAAGAAAAAATTTTACATTGGGTTGAGAGATCTCAAAACCATTCACAGTTACCACGATTTTCAAGAAGCTTCTAAAAAAACCCGTGATTATATTCATGGTTATGGCTAACTACAGTGCAAAGATACAGCTTAAAGTCTGCAAAGTGAAAGATGCATGGTGAAAATTCCAAGAAAAACAAGAAGCAAGCACCCAGGTGTCTTATCCCAGTAGAGCCACATGGAAGCATTTACTTCTCGCAACAACTATATATGATATGTATGGAGTATTGCCAAACAGAAAAGCTCACCTAAGCTCCAGGGTATTTATTGGGGTCAGTCATGTACGCATGCAGCACTGCGTGAGTGAGGTTGGCTTCTCACATGTCGACACTACAGAGCAAAAATAAGTGTCCACTCTAAATCACAATTTAGCAACAGGCATACAACAATGATCACGTCAGACACAAGATTGAAGGGCTTAGACCTCATCTCCCAGGAGCCAGACAATAGGCAGTTCTGAAGACAGTCTGCAGGCAATATGCAGGTTTTGAGCTACTCAGGTGTGCTGAGTTAATCCTTTCCTGCAAAACACTTCTTTTAAAACACATGTTACTACTACCACTAATAATAATAATAATAACAACAACACAGGGAAAATACTTATGCAATAGATTGTTGCTTACCCGTGGATTTATTTATAAAAAAAGAATCAATCAAAAACTGCACATTATTTATGGAAGAAAGTATAATCCCCACATTTTATCATTCTAATCTATGGATTATTTTTTAAACCTGCATGTTGCAAATTTATGCTCTCGTTTGTTTTTTGTTTTTCTTTTCCCCTCAAAGATGAGGACAAGTAATGCAATGCATGACTACCTACGATTGCAACATATATTGATTAAAATATAAGAATAATAACTCAAATGGACATTAACATGTGCATTAGTTTCTTATTGCAGCTGTGACAAACTTCACAAAGTTGGTGGTTTATAATAAAAAGTTATTATCTCACATTTCTAGAGTTCATGAGTTCGAAATGAGTCTCACTGAGATAAAATCAAGGTGAGAGCAGGGCTGCATTCCTTGTGGAGACTCCAGGGAAGGAATCAACTTGCTTGTCTTTTCCATTTTCTAGATGTGACCTGCATTCCTCGGCTTGGAGCCCCACGTTTCCTCAGCTATCAAATCACTGTGACCTTTGTTTCTATCATTATGTTCCCTTCTCTGTCTCTTCTGCCTCTTTTTCATCTTTCAATGACCCTCATGATTACACTAGAAATGCAGAGAAGATCAAGCATGATCTCCTTATTTTAAAGTTCTTAATTTAATCACATTTGCAAAGTCTTTTTTGCCATATAAGGTAACATATTCACACATTCTGGGTATTGGAACGCGACATCTCTGGAGAGCCATTATTCTGCCTACCATAATATGTAAATCTCCTTTCTAAAATATCCTGTATTTCCTTGATTTAAATCTTAATTCCTCTCATCTGGCATTTTGAACCAATATTTAATTTAAAACTGATAGTTTTGCAAACAATTTAATTTTCTGCGAAAATTGATTCTAAATTTCTGTTATTTCTCATTCTTAAGTTAACCAGTTCTCATCTATATGCTATTTTCTTATGCATTTATTCTAAAGTCTTCATTGCATATATTTTATATATTTTTATTACATATATTGTGTAGGTATATACATGCAGATAAGTTAACCAGTTCTCATCTATATGCTATTTTCTTATGCATTTATTCTAAAATCTTCATGGCATATATTTTATATATTTTTATTACATATATAGTGTATGTATATACATGCAGATAACATTCTTGATGATGTGATTGTTTTGTTTTTTTTTTTTTTGCGGTACGCGGGCCTCTCACTGTTGTGGCCTCTCCCGTTGTGGAGCACAGGCTCCAGACGCACAGGCTCAGCAGCCATGGCTCACAGGCCCAGCCACTCCATGGCACGTGGGATCTTCCTGGACCGGGGCACGAACCCGTGTCCCCTGCTTCGGCAGACGGACTCTCAACCACTGCGCCACCAGGGAAGCCCAATGTGATTGTTTTGAAAAAAGTTTTTATACTGTCCTGGAGCTTTTGTAACTCAAAAGAAAATTGGAAAATACGCAGTGGTGACAAATGCTATACTATTTATAATATGAGTTCATGTGACAGGGAGGAACAGGAGGGAAGGGTCCACTTTAGGTTGGGGTGTCACGAAAGACTTCTGTGAGACCTGAGGGACTTGAAGAGACTCTAGATTCACAAAATTCCATAGAGAAAACTCTTTTATTTTGGGGGGTGGGGGGTGTGACAACCCTTTTCTTAAAGAGAGCCTTTAGTGCTTTTATATCTAGAATATATATATATATATGTATATATATAAAGAACCTTCCCTAGCTGAGGTTAGGGAGAAACTTTCAACAAATTTTGATGGCTATGTGTGGGTGATATGATAAATTTAATAACCTAGGGTCCCTAGTTATAGAGTGAGTCTGCACCCATCTGCCACTTCTTTCTAACGTGGTCTTCTCCAAGAGTATAACAGCAGTGTGCTGAAAGTTTGGGACAAGGCTGGAGGGCTAAGGAGAGAAACCATAGAGGGAATACAGCCATTCACTGAGTGTGGAATAGCTCCTCAACAAAGGGTCAGTGAGGAATCAGCTGTGAGAGTGAGAAACAACCCTAGCAGTGAGAGATATCTCTAGGCATAGAAAACTGAGGGTAAGCCTTAAGAGAAATAACTCACTAGCATCTAGTTACTGGGCAGCACTGTGCTCACTTTGATGAAGAGCCTTTGTTGATCTTGACTTAAAAACATTTAAAATCAGTGGGAAACTGAATCTAACTAAAACTGAAACAGAGCTCAAAACCAACTCAACTCTAGAGTAGACTGACTCAGTACTCTTTCACCCTAATGGCATAACAAATATAGGGCCACACATGTGTTTGGGTTAAATATTGTTAATTTCAATTTCTATGTTCTTTTGTACAAAAGCTCTGCCATATAATAAAAAATATGATTGGAAATAAGTAGAAATGTATGAACCATAATTAAAATAAAAACAGTTAATAGAAGAATATAGTTTTGACTTCCCTGGTGGTCCAGTGGTTGAGTCTTCCTTCCAGTGCAGGGGATGCAGTTTCAATCCCTGGTCTTGGAACTAATATCCCACACAGCGTGGGGCAACTAAGCCCACATGCCGCAGCGACAGAGCCCATGCACTCTGGAACCCACGCACCACAACTAGGGAGCCTACGCGCCACAACCAGAGAGCCCATGCACCACAACTACTGAGCCCACGCACCACACGAATAGCCCTCACACCTCAGTGAAAGATCCTGCATGCCACAGTTGAGACCCAATACAGCCAAAAATAAATAAATATTTTAAAAAGAAGAAGAAGAAGAATATATTTTGGGAATCAAAAAGGGCCCAGCAACCTTGGCAGGAAGGGGAAGGTAAGGAGAGGCCCTGCACTCAGAAAAGCCCCCTCATGGAGGGGAAATCAGCTGGGACAGAAAGGGATCTTCTGAGGAATAAAAGGAGACCACAGCAGATGGTCTTGGAAGGCAGGACAGAGTAAGAACTGCGCACATGGTCTGTGCTGCAGCCCCGTGCACCACAGCCTGAGTCTTGTTTCTCCTGTTGCGGAGGGGTCTGGGTGCTGGAAAGTGGGGGTTGGAGTGTGAGCCCGGGGGAGACCACCTGTAAAGACAGCCTGAAGGGACAGGAGTAAGGAGCTCCACAACCAGGAAAATTTTCAGACAAAGCCCAGGACACCATAGAAGCAAGTTGTCATTGTTGAGTGGTACACAAGTGGTAGGTTCCCATGGCAACCCCTTTCTCCACCTATCAACTCTTTGGTCTCCAGGAGCACTGGGAGGGACATTCATCTGAGCGGGTTCACCTACCCTTCAAGCCAAGGCCTTCTGCATAGGCTCCGGGGTCCTGAGGGCCACCCATCCCAAACGCTCCTTGGGAATCAGCCTGGGCAGCCCCGCATGAGATGAGAATCACCAATGCTGAGAGGGGCTGAGTGCTAACGTGTAGGGTTAAGAGAGAAGATCTGGAGAGAGGAACGCTGTTGGCTGCGCAGATACAACAGAGGGTCAGGAGTGAGTGGCTCTGTGACTGGGAATACCCCTAGAGGAAGTGTGGTCTACCTAGGAAATGAGGTTCCATTGTTGAGTGGCACACAAGGGGCGGGGCTGCTATTCCTTCTACCTGCTCTTCCCTGCCTGTACGGGCACTGGGAGGGGCTCCCACCAGAGTGAGCATGCCCCAGTCTGTTGCAACTGCCTGCCAGTCTGTACCACTGCAGGCAATTCACACACACCCTGGTTGTGACTGCCATACTCCTCCCAGGCCTGAGTAAGTGTGCCCCAATCAGCCACTGCTTTTACTCCCTCAATGAACCCCAGCCAACCCCTACCTCCCTCTTGCCTGGGTGGGGAAGAGATGCCTGAGGGTGGTGCACACACAGAGGTGGGGGCAAACCCAAAGCTGAGTGCAGAAATCTCTCCTTGCAGCTGAACAAGCCATGGATTAGATCCCTGCAGTCTGCTTAATAAATCCTGTGGAATAAATCTGTGGAATATCTGAATAGACGAGTGTTCCCACAACTGAGACCAGTCTAGCTTTTGCTGCAGTGTACTTTGGGGACAAGTACACATGGGAGTTGGGCCAGGTCAGAGTTTGAGCTGGCCTCACAGTGTCAACAGCAGACCCAGAGACTAACTAGATATATTGCGGAGCTTGCTGGGGGGATGGGGGTTGGCTGTGTCTCACTGTGGGAGCCAGAACACGGACAGAGGAAGCCTCAGTAAAATATTCTTATTACTATTATTCTTTTTTTGTTTGTTTCAGTTTGTTCAGTTGGCGGTGGTGTTTTTATTATTTTTTATTTTTCTATTTTCTTAATATATCTTTTTAATTTTTCTATTTTTACTTTACTTTTGTTGTTTTGTATTGTCCTTTGTTTATATATATATATAAAACTTTTATATTTATCTACTTTTTATCCTTTTAATGTGTTTGTTTTATGTTTTCTTTGCTTTTTTTTAGTTTACTTTCTGTTTTTGTTTTATTTTTCATTTTTTGTTTTTGTTAGCTTAGTCCTTATTGATTACTCTGATTTTTGAGATCATTTCACTGTTTGTTTGTGCTTGGTTTTTTGTTTGGTTTGGTTTTCTTTTCTTCTCTGTCTGCTTCTTTGTTTCTGTTAGCTTGGCTTTATTCTTATCATTTGTCTTGGATTTGGTATATCTGTTTGTGTTCTTTCTTTGTGTGTGTGTGTGTGTGTGTGTGTGTGTGTGTGTGTGTGTGTGTGTTGTGCTGTTGTTGCTCTCTGTTTTTGTTTTTGCTATTTCTCTTGGGTTTTGGGTTTTTTTCTTTTCTTTTACTTTTTTAAAATTTTCTTTTTCTTTTCTTTTCTTTCTTTTTTCTCTGTGCCTGCTGCACAGCTTGCAGGTTCTTAGTTCCCTAGCCAGGGTTCAGGCCTGGGACTCCAGATGGGAGCCCTGAGTCCAAGATGCTGGACCACCAGAGAATTCCCAGGCCCAAGGAATATTAATTGTGGTTGCTCTCCTGGAGGTATCTATCTCGACACCAAGACTGGGCTTTACCTAAGTGCTTGCAGGCTCCAGTGCTGGACACCTAACCCCAAACAACCAGCAAGACATGAACACAGTGCCACCCAACAGCAGACAGGCTGCCTAAAGTCATACTAAGCTCACAGGCACCCCAAAACACACCACCTGACACGGTCTTGCCCATCAGAGGGAAAAGACTCAGCTCCACCCACCAGAGGGAAGGGACAAGTCCTTCCCACCAGGAAGCCTACACAAGCCCTAGGACCAACCTCACCCACCAGGGGGCAGACAGCAGAAGCAAGAGGAACTATGACCCTGGAGCCTGCAGAAAAGAGACAATAAGCACAGTAAGTTAGACAAAATGAAAAGACAGGGAAATATGTTGCAGATGAAGGAGCAAGGTAAAAACCCACAAGACCAAATGAATGAAGATGAAATAGGCAATCTACCTGAAAAACAATTTAGAGTAATGACAGTAAAGATGATCCAAGATCTCAGAAATAGAATGGAAGCATGAATCAAGAAGATACAAGAAATGATTAACAAGGACCTAGAAGAACTAAAGAACAAACAAACAGTGATGAATAGCAGAATAACTGAAATGAAAAATGCACAAGAAGGAATCAATAGCAGAATAACTGAGGCAGAAAAATGCATAAATGAGCTGGAAGATAGAATGGTGGAAATAACTCCTGCAGAGCAGAATAAAGAAAAATAAATTAAAAGAAATGAGGACAGTCTCAGAGACCTCTGGGACAACATTAAATGCCCCAACATTCGAATTATAGGGGTCTCAGAAGAAGAAGAGAAAGAGAAAGTGTCAGAAAATATTTGAAGAGATTATAGTTGAAAATTTCCCAAACATGGGAAACGAAATAGTCACCCAAGTCAAGGAAGCACGGAGAGTCTCATACAGGATAAACCCAAGGAAAAACACACTACGACACATATTAATCAAACTATCAAAAATTAAATACAAAGAAAAAATATTAAAAGAAGCAAGGGAAAAACAACAAATAACATACAAGGGAATCCCCATAAGGGTATTAGCTGATTTTTCAGCAGAAACTCTGCAGGCCAGAAGGGAGTGGCAGGATATATTTAAGGTGATGAAAGGGAAAGAACTACAACCAAGATTACTCTACCCAGCAAGAATCTCATTCAGGTTCAATGCAGAAATCAAAAGCTTTAGAGACAAGCAAAGGTTAAGAGAATTCAGCACCACCAAATCAGCTTTACAACAAATGCTAAAAGAACTTCTTTAGGCAGGAAATACAACAGAAGTAAAAGACCTACAAAAAGAAACACCAAACAATTAAGAAAATGGTAATAGGAGCATACATGTTGATAATCACCTTAAATGTAAATGGACTAAATGCTCCAACCAAAAGGCACAGACTGGTTGAATGGATACAAAAACAAGACCCATATATATGTTGTCTACAGGAGACCCACTTCAGACCTAGGGAAACATACAGACTGAATGTGAGGGGATGGAAAGAGGTATTCCATGCAAATGGAAATCAAAAGAAAACTGGAGTAGGAATACTCACATCAGTCAAAATATATTTTAAAATAAAGACTATTATAAGAGACAAGGAAGGACACTACATAATGATCAAGGGATCAATCCAAGAAGAAAATATGACAACTGTAAATATTTATGAACACAACATAGGAGCACCTCAATACCTAAGGCAAAGGTTAACAGCCATAAAAGGAGAAATTGACAGTAACACAATAGTAGTGGGGGACTCTAACACTCCACTTACATCAATGGATAGATCAATCCGACAGAAAATTAATAAGGAAACAGAAGGCTTCAATGACACATTAGACCAGATAGACTTAATTGATATTTACAGGATTTTCCATCCAAAAGCAGCAGAATACACCTTCTTCTCAAATGCACATGAAACATACTCCAGGAGACACCAGATCTTGGGTCATGTATCAAGCCTCAGTAAAATTAAGAAAATTGAAATCATATCAAGCATCTTTTCCAACCACAATGCTATGAGACTAGAAATAAATTACAGGAAGAAAACTGTAAAAAACACAAACACATGGAGGCTAAACAATATGCTACTAAATAACAAGTGGATCACTAAGAAATCAAAGAGGAAATCAAAAAATATCTAGAAAAGAATGACAATGAAAACATGATGACCCAAAACCTATGGGATGCAGCAAAAGCAGTTCTAAGAGGGAAGTTTAGAGCAATACAATCCTACCTCAAGAAACAAGAAAAACCTCAAATAAATGACATAATATTACACCAAAAGCAACTAGAGAAAGAAGAAGAACAACAAAAAAATCCAAATTTAGTAGAAGGAAATAAATCATAAAGATCAGAGCAGAAATAAATTAAATAGAAACAAAGAAAACAATACCAAAAATCAATGAAACTAAAAGCTGGTTCTATGAGAAGAATAAAGAACAAAACTGATAAACCTTTAGCCAGTCTCATCAAGCAAAAAAATGAGAGGACTCAAATCAATAAAATTAAAAATGGACAAGGAGTTACAACGGACACAGCAGAAACATAAAGGATCATAAGAGACCAGTACAAACAACGATATGCCAATAAA
Source organism: Grampus griseus (assembly GCF_964374135.1). Classification (NCBI taxonomy): domain Eukaryota; kingdom Metazoa; phylum Chordata; class Mammalia; order Artiodactyla; family Delphinidae; genus Grampus; species Grampus griseus. Next base: position 133,799,086 of record NC_138997.1, on the reverse strand, counting down.
ATGGACAACGTGAAAGAAATGGACAAATTCTTAGAAAAGTACAACCTTCCAATGGTGAACTAGAAAAAAGAAATAGAAGGAAGAAGTAGAAGTGAACTAGAAGGAAGAAGTAGAAAATATGAACAGACCAATCACAAGTAATGAAATTGAAACTGTGATTAAAAATCTTCCAACAAACAAAAGTCCAGCATCAAGTGGCTTCACAGGAAAATTCTATCAAACATTTAGAGAAGAGCTAACACCTATCCTTCTCAGACTCTTCCAAAAAATTTCAGAGGGAGGACCACTCACAAACTCATTCTATGAGGCCACCATCACCTTTATATCAAAACCAGACAAAGAGATCACAAAAAAGAATATTACAAGCCAATATCAATGATGAACATAGACACAAAAATCCTCAACAAAATACTAGCAAATTGAATCCAACACATTAAAAGGATCATACACCATAAGCAAATAGGATTTACCCCAGGGATGCAAAGATTCTTCAATATATGTAAATCAATCAGTGTGATAGACCATCTTTACAAACTGAAGAATAAAAACCATTGGAGCATCTCAATAGATGCCGAAAAAGCTTTTGGCAAAATTCAACACTGATTTATGATAAAAACTCTCCGGAAAGTGGGCATAGAGGGAACTTACCTCCACATGATAAAGGCCATATATGACAAATGCATAGCAAACATAATTCTCAGTGGTGAAAAACTGAAAGCATTTCCTCTAAGATCAGGAACAAGAAAAGGGTGTACACTCTAGCTACTATTATTCAACATAGTTTTTGAAGCCCTATCCATGGCAATCAGAGAAGAAAAAGAAATAAAATGAATTCAAATTATAAAATAAGAGGTAAAACTGTCCCTGTTTGCAGATGACATGATACTATACATAGAAAATCCTAAAGATGCCATTAGAAAACTACTACAGTTAATCAATGAATATAGTAAAGTGACAGGATACAAAATTAATACACAAAAATCTCTTGAATTCCTATACATTAGCAACGGAAGATCAGGAAAAGATATTAAGGAAACAATCCCATTTACTATTGCAAGAAAAAGAATCAAATACCTAGGAATTAACCTACCTAAGGAGGGAAAAGACCTGTATGCAAAAAACTGTAAGGTACTGATGAAAAACATCAATGATGACACAAACAGATGGAGAGATATACCATGTTCTTGAATTGGAAGAATCAATATTGTGAAAATGACTACACTACCCAAAGCAATCTACAGGTTCAATGTAATCCCTATTAAATTACCAATGGCATTTTTCACAGAATTATAACAAAAATTTTACAATTTGTATGGAAACACAAAAGACCTTGAATAGCCAAAGCAGTCTTAGAAAGAAAAACAGAGCTGGAGGAATCAGGCTCCCTAACTTCAGACTATACTACAAAACGACAGTAATCAAGATAGTATGGTACTGGCACAAAAACAGAAATATAGATCAATGGAACAGGATAAAAAGCCCAGAGATAAACCCATGCACCTATGGTCACCTAGTCTATGCCAAAGGAGGCAAGAATATACAATGGAGAAAAGACAGTCTCTTTAATAAGTGGTTCTGGGAAAGCTGGACAGCTACATATAAAAGAAGGAAATTAGAACACTCCCTAACACCATACACAAAAATAAACTCAAAATGGATTACATACCTAAATGTAAGGCCAGACAGTATAAAACTCTTAGAGGAAAACATAAGCAGAACACTCTTTGACATAAATTGCAGCAAGTTCTTTTTGACTGACCTCTCAGAGTAATGAAAAGAAAAAAGAAAAAAAAAACAAATGGGACCTAATTAAACTTAAAATCTTTTGCACAGCAAAGGAAACCATAAACAAAACGAAAAGACAACCCTCAGAATGGGAGAAAATATTTGCAAATGAAGTAACCAACAAAGAATTAATCTCCAAAATATACAAAGAGCTTATGCAGTTCAATATCAAAATAAATGAATAATCCAATCAAAAAATGGGTGGAAGACCTAAATAGACATTTCTCCAAAAACGACATACAGATGGCCAACAAACACATGAAAAGATGATCGACATCACTAATTATTAGAGAAATGCAAATCAAAACTACAATGAGATAATACCTCACACAGGTCAGAATGGTCATCATCAAAATATCTACTGGATATCACACTATTGGTGGGAATGTAAATTGGTACAGCCACTTAGAGGACATCATGGAAGTTCCTTAAATAACTAAAAATATAACTACCATATGACCCAGCAATCCCACTACTGGGCATATACCATGAGAAAACCATAATTCAAAAAGACACATGCACCCCAATATTCATTGCAGCACTATTTACGATTGCCAGGACATGAAAGCAACCTAAATGTCCATCAACAGAGGAATGGATAAAGAAGATGTTGTACATATATACAATGGAATATTACTCAGCCATAAAAAGGAAAACATATGGTTATTTGCAAAGAGGTGGATGGACCTAGAGACTGTCATACAGAGCGAAGTAAGTCAGGAAGAGGAAAACAAATATTGTATATTAACACATATATGTGGAATCTAGAAATATGGTATAGAGGATCTTATTTGTAAAGCAGAAATAGAGACACAGACATAGAGAAAAACTGCATGGTTACCAAGGGGTAAGTGGTGGTGGTGGGATGAATTGGGAGACTGGGATTGACATATATACACTATTGATACTATGTATAAAATAGATAACTAATGAGAACGTACTGTATAGCACAGTGAACTCTACTCAATGCTCTGTGGTGTCCTAAATGGGAAGGAAATCCAAAAGAAAGGGAATAAATGTATATGCATAGCTGATGCACTTTTCTGTACAGCAGAAACTAACACAACATTGTAAAGCAACTCTACTCCAATAAAAATGAATTAAAAAAATTTTTTTAAAGAATATATTTTGATGACCATAGGTTCAAATTAAAAGATAAGGATCTTAAAATAAGTAATATAAGCTAACAAAATGATTAAATAATTTAGTGGAACAGAGAAAACTAATTCATCAGTAGATAAATACTTTTAGCAGAAATTTAGAAACTCCAAGGAAGAATCACACAGAAATTGCATATATATTATAAAATACATTTTGGAAATGAAGAAATCATTTGGTGATCGGGATATAGCTGGAGAAAGAGTAAGTGATCTTGAAAGCAGTATAATAAGTATCATCCAAAAAGAAAGACAATGAAGAAAATAATTTCAAAATTAAAATTGACCAAAACTTGTGGGATAATATCAAATATCTTAACGTACTTACTGCATTTCAAGAAGGACAGGAAAGTGACACAGAAGAAATATTTGATGAAATAATGACAGAGACCATTCTAAATTGATGGACATTTATTCACAGTTCCAAGGAGTTCAACACACCTCTAGTAAGATAAAAATAAAGAAAATCAGACCTAGACATATCAAAGAAAACGTTTTGAAAACCAAAGACAAAAAGAGAATCTTAAAAACAGATGAGAGGAGGACATATTTAATTCAGAGAACAACAATAAAAAAAAATTGCTGATATCTGATCTGAAACAATGGAAGCTAGTGGCAATGGAATCACACCTTCAAAAGGATAAAAGAAAAATATGTCTAGAATTGTGCAACATGGAAGAATATCCCTCAAAAATAAAGAGGAATTAAATATATTTTCCAGATAAGCAAGAATTGAGAGGATTTATCTTCAGCAGATCCATATTACAAGAAATGTAATGTGCACTTCCATTAATATAAATTTTTTTAATTGGTCAAAAAAGTCATAATTAGAGATAGATGGGGAGATGATATATCTATAAATATATGCAGAAAGTGACTATAATAAAAACCAGGAAAATGTGAGGCAATTATGATATGGAAAGGGAACAAGAGAACTTGGGGATCCTGGAGTCATATCAATGCTATTTCTAGACTGCAAATTGTGAAGTGGGTATCTAATTTATAATAATTCATTAATATGTACCTTAAATTTATGTATATTCTATACTATGGAGACGAACAAAGCCTTCACTTATTCTGCAGAGCTCCTCAACCAAGCCTGAGCAAGGAAGCATAGTTGTGAGAAACATCCCTGGGCATAGAAAGCTGACAGTAGATTGGAGAGAAAAGTGTCACTAGTGTACACATTATGATTCATAATTAAATAAACGTTTTACTTTTTAAGTGCCTTAAAAGTCCTTTATTTACAAAAACAGTACATCAAAGACAATTTATCGATTTATCTATTTAAGTTATATACCTTATTTCAAAGAAATTGAAGTATCATAATAAAAGTCAGAGAAAAAAATATTTGTGTGTTTGTGTGGGCTTATTGTTTTACCTCATTTTTTTATTTTAGTTTTTTATTGATAAAGATGTAAGGGAAAAATACCATTGACATGATAGTGTAAACAGAGATGTCATCGCCTTCTCAAAAAAATTTAAAACTAGTTAATGTAATATTAAAAATATTGTACTGCTTCAATCTGTTTAGTTTGCTTAAGAATTTCATATACATACCACAATTCTTTAGGAATTTGTGGAAAATGTACTGCTGAAAGGAATAGACAGAATGAATAAGACAAGCTGGAATGATTACTAATATCCCTTAAGCAAGAAGATAGAATCTGGAGCCAAAAGGTGAACCATGAAGCAGATACGTCACACATCATTTGGAATCAATTTTGTGTGTGTTGATCCCTGGTATTTGGAAACAGCAGCACTGGGAGATTACACAATTCATGTCCAATGCCAGGAGCTACAGCAAAGAGAAACCTGACACGATATTAGAGTTATGCCCTTAATGTAGCACATAGCATCAGCCAAAATGAGATTGTATGCTGCCAAAAAGAGGGATAACTTGAGGATTTTCCCAGCAAAGGCAGTTTTAACAAAGAGGAAGAAAAATGTTTCACAGAAAAGATTAATTGCTTACACTGCTCACAGCCTACCCAATTTCCTCAAAATTCATACTGTTTGACCAAGGACTGTGATATAACATTACCAATAAAATCACTTTTTGATCATTTCTGTACCAAACCCAGAGTGCTGTAAAAAGTGGTTTTGTAACATTTGATATCTGTTGTGATAAAAATTCCATTTTTCTTTCTAGAATTGGCCATTTTTACATATTTTTCTTCCTAGATTAAATTTAGAATACAAATTTAAAGTTCCATTAAAAAACCCTCTAGGATTTTAATTAGGGCTGAATTATATTTATAATTCAATTGGGGGTAGAGCTATCATTTTTAAAATATTGAGTTTTCCCATAGAGAAACATAGTATGTCTCACCATATTTTTGAAGACAAGCATCTATGTCAGATTAAAAAATATGAAAAAAAATCATTTACTAATATATCTACTTTAACATCTCCACATAAATGCCAAGAAGACATCTTCAAAGTAAATATTCACATTGGAACTCTGTCCTCAAGTTTCTTCCTGTACCAAATTTTCTCATCAGTATATGGCACTTCCATTGTTTTCAATAGTTTACACTAACGCCCTTCACGTCACCTTTGATTTTTTCCTTTTCACAACACTGCTAACATCTAATGATCAGTGCCTTTAAACAGTCTTGACATGTATCAAGTACTCAGTAAATATTTGTTAAAGGGATAAATCCAAAATTCCTATAGCTTTGCCCTCAAGATTTATCCCAAATTCGTCAACTTTATTTCAGATTCATTGCCTCCATAGAGTCCATTTGTATTCATAATACAGATTATGTCATGCCACTGCTTAAACCACCACGTGTTTTATTTATTAGCTTTGTATTTTGTTAGCTTAAGACACACAAGGCAATAATGTAAGTCAAAATTAAATGTTAAAAATGCTAAATAATCAATATTTATTCTTATCACATTTCTACCCAGTTGCCTGTTCCCATGCCCTCCTGAATTATATCAATCTGTCCACAGTTGCTTTATGTATATACAAGTAAACAAGTGTAGAGATTCTGACTCCTTCCGTATATTTTAACAAAGATAATAATTACATATACAGTGCATCACCTTACTTTTCCTTTCCCTTCCAAAATATGTAAAAAGCATTTCTATTTCAGGGCATAGAGACATTAATCATTCCTTTTTAGAGCTATAACATTTTCCAATGTTTGGATATATAAAAATTTAATTAATTCATTTAATTGTTTAGATTTCACTACTCTGGTATTACAAACAAGGTTGCAATGAATAGCATTCCTGAAAGTATACCTGTATGAAAAATTCTCTGAAGCAAAACTCTTTGGTTAAAAGTTATAGTCTTTTGTAACTTAGATATTACATATACAGGGACCCTTGAACTTATTGGGGATAGGGGGGCACCCAACTTCCACACATCTGAAAATCTGCATATAACTTAGAGTCAGCCCCCCAACATACAGCATGGGTTCCTCTATCCCTAGTGTTCCAATCCATGGATTCAACCAACCACAGACAGAGTGGTGCTGTAGTCTTTCTATTGAAAGTAATCCACGTATTAGTGGACCCGCATGGTTCAAACCCAAATTGTTCAAGGGTCAAGTGTATATGATATTGCTCTCCATAGGTGTTGTATCAATTTGTACTCCTACCAAGCACAATACAGAACATGCTTTCCCCCAAGCCTCTTAAAAATGGATTCCCATTTAAAATTTTTTTTCAAGTTAATTTTGACTGTGTTTGAGTCAGTTTTCTCATTTCTGTTTTCCAAGTCACTTCTATATTTTCTTTGATAGATTCTCCCTGGTATCACTTCTAATTCTGTCTTCATTTGTCTGATGGTTTTATTTTTTTCCTTCAGCTTTTACCTAGGTCCTACAAATTCATGTTTCATGCCTTCATATTTTCTCATTATCTTCTCTAACTCTTTACACTGCTTTGTGATCGCTCTTCATAAGACTGATTGCAAAGTTCAGTGTGTGTGTGTTCATTAATTCATGGCAGAATATTTGCTTCCCACTTGCTCTGAAAAGGCTTTTCTATTTATATAATTATTTGGCAATATGAAAGTTTTGTTTCCCTTCTCCAGATTATTCTAATAACAATATTATAACAATAGACTATCATTTCCTATGTTGTTACTGAACATATTAGTTTTTATTGACTATTTGTTTGCAGAGATTTCCCATTTGGCATGAAGAGGTCAAAGCTCTTAATTATTCTTCAGACCTAGAGACAGACAGCTTCTTACAAATCAGACAGCTTCTTACAAATGTGCTCTTTGAAAATCCGGTGTGCTCTTTGAAAATCCGTCTCTCGTGTTCCTTTGTACAAAGTTGAACCTAGAGGACTTTTGCTGCCAACCCTAAACTTCTCAGTTTTATCAAAAGCCACTGCAAAATAAAATTCTTCAACTCCTGGTAAGCACATTAAGTTTAGGACATGCACTTTTCTGATGCTAAAAACCCTTGTCTGCTTAGTCTCTTGACCCTTTCCACTCTCCTGCCTCTTCTCTCCATCCTTCTGGGAACATAGTCAACCTGGTCCTAATGTATTAAAGTTACTTACCTGGTTAGTAAAAATAAGAGATACACTGTTCACCCCTCAGGATGATTCCTTTATCTGTGGGAAGTATATTTTTGCAGTGTATCCTGGGATCTGCCACCCCTGGGCCAATTAAATAAACTTCACACTTATTTTTGCAAGGCATATGCACAGATTCAATTGATTTTAGTAACCTTTACACTCTAGAATCTGTATATCACACCTGACTCCCAAGTTCCTGTAACCATAGAGAATGTAATTCATTTTTATTTTTAAAAAGTATGTTACATGATTTCTAGAAGAAGAGGAGAAAGGTAATAATCTACACAACTACCGTGTCATACCACAAGTCCCTAGGCTACATTATATCACTTAACTATCCCTGTAAACACCTTCTGTCAGTCACTTCTGAGGCACCCATGAACGTTAATAGTCACAATAGGCATTCAATGCAAGTTTATATTTCTAATTGGATTCCTTTCAGTGATTTGCTGTTTAGAATAATATTTGCTGTTGTCTTTCAGGAAATAGATTGTATATTTATGTAACTGTGCCTTTATTAAAAATGGCTTCAAAATTTTATCAACTGTATCTCAGCACCTATTGATGTGAACATATGATATCTCTTTTACTTTCTTACATTCTTGGAATAAACCCTAATTTGTCATAATATATTTTCATTTTGATACATTGTAATATCATAGCAGTGGCAAAGATGCTGAGAAAATAGTATTATATATAAATCTTGCATCCGCATCGTGTCAGTTGGAGACGTCTGAGAAGCAGTTGCCAAGACAGGCTTATATATGCACAAGACTTATTGAGAGAAATGCCTTGTGAAGAGTAAAGAGGACGGTGCAGAAGGAGGCAGGAAAACCCTCAGACCACCAGGCAGGTCTGAAACTTGTGAATACATAGGAAGAGTCTCTGTGTATCCACATAATTTGCTCATTAGAGAGAACCTGTCTCTGAAGGAGCGAGCCTGCACCATTCCCCCAGTCACGCCAATTCATTTTGTAGGAGCAGACTAGAAGGTGGGGTCGAAAGGGGAAGTGTGGCCCGCAGGAAGTTAGTCTTGGATTCAGAGGGCAATATTTGGAGCTGTCATCAGCTATGTTCCCTGAGGCAGGAGATATCAGCATTTCCATGAGTGATACACCCATCATTCACCAAATCTTCTATCTACCTTTGTGGCTTTGTGCTTAGAGGGCAGTTGGGTTGAAATAAAACTCTTGGTGAGCTTTAGTGGGGAGAGTTGTGAGTGCTTTTCTTCCCTGTGGGATATGCAAGAGCTTGGAGACCAGCACATGAAAGTGTCAGGGTCATGGAATATGCCAATCCCAGGAAGAGTTTGATAAGCAGAAATCTGTAAACTCCCGTTTGTAAAGTTGACATCAGACCTATGGGAGAGTTCTTGACTTTCTTTTGCTTCAAATGTCTGAGAAGGAGCTAAAGGATTCATATGTCTACAAAAGTCCGAAGAAAGGAGAGTGTAAGAAACCAGGGAACAGGAAGTTTTCATTGTGGTCCATTGGCAAGGTAACGTTTAGCTTCATTGCTACTACATCAACAATCCACCACAGTCAAAATATTTGTCCTCAGTTAATTACCAGATTTGTAGCACATAATGTAAACCAACTGCCAATACTAACCCTCAGTGAATTATTAAAAAAATAATAATAATAATGAAGACACATATAAAGAGACTCCTTAGGTAGAAAGATGTAGGACAAATAAATACATCAATGAGTAAGTTAGCATCGTTGGAAGAAATAGATGACACATTTTACAAAATCTTTAAAATCACTTAAGATGATTTGATAATAGTGCACATACACAAAATTCTTTCTGGAAACAAAATTATTTTCTTACTTTAATTTTATTATTACTTTCACTGTATATGCACATATTTGAATAATTCTTAATCTCTGTTTCATGACACACTACAGTCATTGATCCATGCCTGGCCTTCTTTTATGTATTAGTTTTTTAGTTAGTTTTTTTTTAAAAAAAAACTCATATTTATCTAACTGTAAAAAGCACCCATGAACCCACCACACAAACAAATCTGAGACCAATAATTATTTATATAAACATATCGTTGCTGTCATCCCATCTACCTGGCTTCCTTTTAATGAAGTTAACATTTTCCTGAATCCTGTATTCATCATTCTCTTATTTTCTTTTTTAAGTAAAGCTTTATTGTTTTTATATGGATTTATGGATTTTCTTTTATTTTAATTTAACTAAAAATGTTTACATGCACATAAACATTAGGAAATATGGCCTTAAGTAAACACAGTAAATGTTAGACATAATATTTACTTATCAGAAATTCACATTGTGCTTCATTGTATTAATATGATGAAAACTACAGTTTGCAACAAATCTTTTCTAATTTTTTAAACACAATGCCTCACGACCTTATTAGTCTAAGTGAAGCCGAATCCTGCGTGTGTACCCCAACACCGAATTAAATGATGGAGACAGCGTTTTGGGTGAAGTAGAAAAGAAGAGCTTTATTGCTTTTCCAGGCAAAGGGGGCCACAGTGGGCTAATGCTCTCACAACTGTGTGTCCTGATCTGGATGGGATTGTTAAGAGTTTTATGGTAATGGTTCCAAGAGGGCGTGATCAGCTCACGGACATTCTTCTGATTGGTTGGTGGTGAGGTAAGTGGGAGTCAGCATCTTCAACCTTCAGGTTCCAAATGGTCTGGGGTCCTGCTTGTGGGCAGCATACCTGTTAACTGTTAACTTCTCCCACCTGATGGGGGTTTTAGTATCTGCAAAACAGCTCAAAGATATTGTTATGTATTTCCCTGGAGGGGGAACCAGGACCCTTCCCCAAGGTATCACTATGGACTCTTCTTCCCTTATCTCCACATCCCCTCTCTTCCTTAATTAGTATCGGTTCGAACCTGCCCACTGGAACTCAGGGAAAGTCGTGGAGGCTGAATGAAGCCTATTTCCTGTAATCAGGAAACAGGGGACACCGAAATGATTTTTGCCCAAGAGCCCCACAGGGTCTTGCTCTGTATCATAAGCACTACACTTCCTATAACAATTCCTCATGCAAAGGCCTAGGCAACATTAGTAAATGGTGCCATTTGCTCAGCTCTGTTCCTGTTCTTTGCGGCTTTTATTTCAGGTTTTCTCTAGCAACTTTCCACTTCTAACTTTCACACCTCTTTCCTCACTCAATAAGAAAATCTCACTTCTTTTTTCAGAATGGAAATAAATTTGTTAAATATGAGTCCTGGCATATCTATATCTTCTCCTAAACTATTCCCCATTCATTTTCTCTTGTTGTTAGAGTTGTCTTCAATGGGTAAAATTCTGCTTTTTTTGTACTATTGAAAACATTTCTTCCATTATTCCATTATCATAACATTTCTTCCATGTATTCCAGAATACGGAACTGTATTCTGCAGTTTAACTATATCTCATCATAACCTTGCCTTTCCTTACTGGTTACTCCACAGTGACTTAATTTATTCAGTTTTCCTTATACCTTTAATATTCTGTTTCAACCTCCTGATTCTTGAGCCAGTCAGCAAATATTTCTTGAGCTCTTTGTCAGGTTCCTCAGAGATGGTTCTTGTCCTCATGGAATCTATGTAGTAGGAAAAATCAACAGTAAAAATTAATTAAAATTTTCAAATTGTATCTGTGCAAAGTGCTAATAAAGAGAAATTATGGTGTTATAGCAATACTTTCAGAAGAAAATTATTGGTCTTAGTGTACAAATAGTCTTCTATGAGAAAGTGCATTTATTGTTAATTAAACTTGGATCAACTTAGGTAATCAGATGCTAATAGACTCTGGGACACCACCAGATTTTACACCTGGAATAGAATTATTACAATCAAAGTGTAGACTTCAACAATGGAACAAAGATATGTGTTGAAAGGGAACCTGAGAATTTAGGAATAATCTTCTTTGTGTTTCCACCACTGCCACTGTCTCCAAGTCTGTAGACACTGCCAGCATTAGGACAAATTCCTCTCCATGGGGAAGCTCAGAGTCCCCTTGAGGTAGAGCTCTCACAAGGAGCTGATGCACAGATACATTCTAGCTATAGGGACCTCCTTAATCTTAAAATTCTCTGCCCAACCCCCAGGCTCATCCAAATTCAGGTGCAAACATAAATCCACTTACAAAACAATTACAAAACAATGCTGACAGGCTGATACATCTTGCTCTAAACTACTCACAGACCTGTAGTTACAGGATACCATTTTAGTTTAGCTTCAAAGGCAATGAAGAGGAAGATAATCATGATGCTGCAAAATGCAAACAAATCTGTAGACCAGGAGCCTGTGTACTGTGCCAGCGACACAGAGGGAAAATGCTGCAGAACATGAGGAGGCTGATTGGTTTTGGAGGAAGTTGAGAAATAGAGAAAGAAGCAACTGTTAAAACGGAGACAATTCTTTCAGTTTTTTGTAACCCCTTTAGAAAGATGTGCCAACACACTGGAGCATCTTCAGGCTACATTGGACACTTGCTGAAAGTTGTTAAGTGATAAATTATTGCCCTAATAAACTTTAAGTAGAAATTGTACAAACAGCAGTCAAACACTCTAAAAAAATTCATAATCTTAATAGGGAACACTGGGCTCTTTCCAGCTCTTTTTGCAAAAAAAGATATTATATGATCAATTAAATGAATGGGTCTAGAAAATATGAATGTAAAAAAAAACTCAAAAATGGTTGGAAGGTAATTTCTGAGAAATGCAAGTTTGAGGAAAGTAAAACACATGAAGGAAAAGACTGCCCACAATGTGTTCCTTATTTTTTGTTGACTATTTTTAGAATGTTAATATGCCCAAATATATGACTTGGGATATCTGAATATTCCTCTTCAAATTTGATTAACCTATTGCCAAACTCTTGAAAGATGTCCAACTTCTCAGATGTTGTCAAGCGTATGTGTTTTACAATAGAATTTCTTTTTGAACTTATTGAGTTATTTCCCAAATGAGATGCTAATGAAAACATAGAAAAGAGGCCAATTCAGATAATTCTAATACCTACTTGTCCCATGGGCTAGAAATAATAGACATCATGGCAGGACAGGCAGGTAAACTGACAGCAAAGAAACAGATTATGAAAATCATTAAGCAGTAAAAAGAGCAGAAAGAACACTCTTTCAAACTGCTTTTGTGTTCCTGTAACTCTTGAAGATGGAATGCTAATATATGTTTCCTTCAAGTGTTAAAATAGTTGATAATTAGCTATCGGAATAATTTTTAAATGAAAATTTAGTTTCATGAGTTATATTCTATTTCATGAAAAGAAGGCATCACATAAGATAACAATGCTGACAAAGTGGAAGAAACAGGTGTGGAAGAGGATGACATAGCAGAAGAACATGATTCACAATGCCAATATCTGGCAGAATGTAAGCAGCAGTGACTCTTGGCTGTATATAGTGTAAAGGATAATCGGCAGTGCGAAGGCCTAGGCACAAATATTAATTACTTAGCCTCTTAAATTGTTTAATTTGCTAGGGTTTGAAATTGGATATTGCATAAATATTTTATAAACCAATTCATTATTTTTAGAATTTTACAGTAAGATTTTGTATGAGATATACCAGATGCAATAAATTATTGTGTATTCATTCGTATATATAGACTTTGGGTTTTGTGAACTGCTTCTTCATATAGCAGCTGTGAAATGTATCAGAACTGTGACTGAGAAATGTAGGTGTTTAGAACATTTTCTTAAAAGAGCAACCAAGGTAATTTTCAAGTCAGCTTGCATGAGTGATTCTTTTGTCACTTTGTAGTAGAAATGTTATCTCTTGTATTAACTGAAATTGCCTTTTAAATGTTTAACTTAACATATTAATAAAGAGTTAAAAATATCCCCTAAACTTATAATTGATGTTAAAATTATGATTTCATTTGGCAATTTTTACATTATGTGAAAATTGTTAATATCAAGATAGTTTATTGCTAGACCATTAATAAAATCTTAACTTCACCTGAAAAGAAAAATTCTGAATTTAAAGCATATAATTATAGAATTATAATTATACACAGGATCTCTGCTTATATTCATGTATTCACTTGGTTTTCTCCCTTCGTTTAGAGCAGTTGCATCAACACTCAATTGCATTAAAATCCCCTGGGACACTCTTTAAATGTACCAATATCCAAGCTCCACCCCAAATAACCAGAAACAGAATCTCTGGATATGGAATCTAAGAACTCTTCTGTTGGTGTCTACTATCTCTTTGGATGATTTTGATGTGTGGTGGAGATAGAAAACTGCAGACAAAAAGAAGTGACATGCAGTAATTCTTAAAAGAAAAGAGGACTTTCTTTCAAATTCATACTTGAAATCAAGGCTTCCATTTTTCCTTATGTGTCCTTTCCTCATTTATAAAGAGACTTATTAAATCACTTTGGAAAATATGTGTGGCTTGACGATACTGCCATTACAAGATTATAGAGTAAATTTTATTTTAAATAAAGGAAGCATTTTATTTTTATTTTAAGAATTGGGTTCTTAAGACAGTATTTATTTATCAAAATAGTAGCTTTGCTAGAGTGATATAGATTTAACAGAAGAAGTACTATTTTTTTTCTTAATTGAAAAAATGTGTCATCCTAAAACTAGGTTGGTGTAAATGCTTACTGAATTTCAAATGTAAATAAACCCTACTTAGTTTAAAAACATATCTATCTTTTTCTTTATTTCAAGTTTAATGTAACAAGCCGAAAAGTGTTTCAAAAGATTTCATAGCAACAATTCCCTACACAAAACTGTGTTAATGGGAAAACATTTGGGGTTTCCCCTAATTTAATGAGACATTTTACTATGTTTAAATAAAAGGGTTCTTTACAAATGAGATGTCCTGCTGAATAGAATCATATTGAAAAAGCAGTAGAAACCTGTCAATAATGCCCATGAATCCTATTAAATATTTTTAGTTCTTTCATGGTAGGTCATGCTTCATCAGATTCCTTAATCTGGGCTGCAGTTCACGTTGCCATTCCGAAACAGTTCACTGCTCAGTAATTTCACTTCTAGCTGTGGCATAACAACCACAAATGCAGGTTATTTTGGGCACTGGGGTTTGTTTTGCATAAATCAAATTTTAAAAATCATTTCCAAATGAGATTAATTTACGATGGGAAAATTATTCTTCAAAGAGTTACAAAACTGGGCTTTGTTTTTTCTTGGTATAAGATCAAAATTGACATTTGGTGGTTATGGGTTTCACTGAGGGGGGAAAAATGACACCACAAGAGAAACCATGTGTTTCCCACATTGGCTTCAATAACTCTTTAAAATGACATTAGAAAAGAGAATGACAGATTATGTGTTCACTGAATTTTTCAGTGAAAAATTTTCAGTGCTTTAGATGACTTGTATTTCTTTTCCATTAGGCTGAATGGTTTAGAACAATAAGATGTAACTGAGTCTGCCCTCTGAAAGGTATTAGTACCAAAGTGAAAAAGGGAGGGTGGGTGTCATCCTCTAGAAGATTATTGCAATTCCTTTTCCTAGGACAAGGGCTTTTCTTTGTACCTTGTTTTCATATGTTTTTTTTTTTTTTTAAACATCTTTATTGGAGCATAATTGCTTTACAATGGTATGTTAGTTTCAGCTTCACAACAAAATGAATCAGTTATATATATACATATGTTCCCATATCTCTTCCCGCTTGCATCACCCTCCCTCCCACCCTCCCTATCCCACCCCTCCAGGCGGTCACACAGCACCGAGCTGATCTCCCTGTGCTATGCGGCTGCTTCCCACTAGCTATCTACCTTACGTTTGGTAGTGTATACATGTCCATGCCTCTTTATTGCTTTGTCACCGTTTACCCTTCCCCCTCCCCATAGCCTCAAGTCCATTCTCTAGTAAGTCTGTGTCTTTATTCCTGTTTCACCCCTAGGTTTTTCATGACATTTTTTTTTTCTTAAATTCCATATATATGTGTTAGCATACGGTATTTGTCTCTCTCTTTCTGACTTACTTCACTCTGTATGACAGACTCTAGGTCTATCCACCTCATTACAAATGTTTTCATATGTTTTCATATGTTTTTGATGAGAGAAGTCTGTGTGTGTGTTGAAACATTTCGGTTATTACTGTCACAGCAAGAAGATTTAAATGTCCATATACAGAATAATTCTAGAGTCTCTGAAGTGTTGTTTGGCTTTAAAATTATATTCTTAAAAAAGTTTTTCTAGTCTTTTACTAAATGGCATATATTGTTTATACAGGGGATTCAAGTATTTTCTCAAGTAGCTATAAAGTACTAAAGTGATGAACAAACAACAAACAATTTTGATTACTGTTTTCTTCTTTAATGCATCACTATTTCTAATATGAATCAACTGTATTCTTCTATAATTTTCTCAATAGATTTCACTTAAATAATTTCTAAATTTATAATTCAAGTTTCTAAATTTCTTCCATGGATAAAAATAGTCACTTTTAAACGATTATAACTTTTTAAAAATACATAAAGCTATGCAAATATTGTTGCTTTGACTTAAATAGCCACAGTACAGCTAAGATTGAATATTTTATTTTTAAGAATATTTAGCAGACACTTTCAAGTTAAAAGGCAAAATAGTAAAAGACTCATGGGTCATAAAATTAGACAGTTTGTTTTCTAAGGTGTGAAAATTGTAGTCTGTGTATATTCTGGGGCATTGAGGATTCTGTTTTTCTCTTGGTTACCTGACGGAACTTCCCGGTTCTTCTCCCTGTTCTACACACCCCTCACCACTCCCAATTCAATCTTCCCTTTGAGGAGGAGAGTCACTCCTAAAAGTTTTGGTCCTAGAATCTGAAGAGTTAATAATTATATATTATGGGATTGCTATATGTTATATTTTATTTATTGGAAGGCTGGAATTTCCCAGGTAGTAGAAGTTAAATTCAAACAGGAGAAGAGTTCAAAAGTAGAATACATTTCTGATTGTATTAATACCAATTTCCTTACAAGAACTTGAGCACAGTCATTGTATATAGCACAAATAGTAGTAGGATTTCCTGATTTATGAGAAAAGGAAAAAAAAGAAAAAACAAAAAACAACTGTGAGTGTATGTGAATTACTTCAAAAGATGGCTAAAATTTGTCAGGATTTATAATTTTTGAGCTTTTAAAAATTATTTTACTATTCATATTTTAAATGTAAATTTAGTTTTATTTGCACAGCAAACCAGAAACATTTTGCCAGAAAGTAACTAGCTTTAACGGGCTCAAAGATATTCTAATGCTCCCCAGGACATCTTAAGAGAATGTATGAGAATAGAATGCACTGTACTTATGTTTAAAGACTTTTGTTTTTACTACTTTGGCAACAAAATATATTAGGTAAGAGAAGGTGAGCTTTGCTCTTTTTGCTAATTTTTATACTTTAAATGTCTTTATACTTCTTCCCATGCTTCTATTCTTCTCAAATAAAGGTCAAAGTACCTTTTCATAGTTCTGCTTAAATAATCAATACATCTAATGATTGGATTAAATTCAATTAACAAAAAATAGAATAAGATCATATTCATAACAATTTTAAGTAGAAAGAGTGTGTATCATTGACAATTCTGTCACACTAATAGCCAGTTTGCTTCCACACAATGTCTGTTTTAAGAAACATTTTGTTTACTT
This sequence comes from Grampus griseus, assembly GCF_964374135.1. Classification (NCBI taxonomy): domain Eukaryota; kingdom Metazoa; phylum Chordata; class Mammalia; order Artiodactyla; family Delphinidae; genus Grampus; species Grampus griseus. The sequence goes on along the minus strand of NC_138997.1, from coordinate 133,781,998 downwards.
TATCTTGCCTGTTTTATGATGCCAGATATATTTATATTTGTAGGCCAAAAGCTTATATAATTCAGTTCATTTGTGGTTTTTAGAAAAATTTATTCATTTTATTTATTTATTTTTGGCTGTGTTGGGTCTTCATTGCAGTGTGTGGGCTTCTCATTGTGGTGGCTTCTCTTGTTGCAGAGCACAGGCTCTAGGCGCACGGGCTTCAGTAGTTGTGGCACACGGGCTCAGTAGTTGTGGCTCGCGGGCTCTAGAGCACAGGCTCAGTAGTTGTGGTGCTCGGGATTAGTTGCTCCCTGTCATGTGGGATCTTCCCGGACCAGGCCTCGAACCCGTGTCCCCTGCATTGGCAGGCAGATTCTTAACCACTGCATCACCAGGGAAGCCCTCATTCATGTTTTTATCCAAGTCTCAGAACCAAATTTTGAGGATATCATCTTGATTCCTACAATACTCCAACATTGCTTTAGGTTAAAAACAAAAACAAAAAACTTCACTTTACAAATTTTCCCATTTGCCAGGTCAGGCACATGGAAGGCTGGGGAAGGTAGAGGAAATGTCTGAGTGTATTATTTTTGTCTCTGCCACACTTGGTGTATATGAAATTCACATTGGTGATTCACTCAAAGGGGCAGGTGTTAAAAGATTAACTGAGGCAAATAAAAATTTTTAAGAATCTATTTCAGCAAAAAGCAATTGGAATAAGGCAGTCCCAGTGGTTAGGAGTGCTCCATCTATAGGAGCTGGGGGAAAGAACTTTTATAGAGAAAAGGCAGAAGCAAAGTAAGGAAATTGATTGGCTATGGCGTAAAGTCTAGTTGGCTGTCTGTGACTGGTTGTCCTGAGGTTTCAATTTTGTAACCTTGAGACATTTACAGTCTCAGATTTTAGTTTGCTTAAGTAGGCTGCCACTGCACTACAGCCACCTCAGTCTAATGGTTCCCTTGTTTAATTAATTTAACACAGGTAATACTTATACACTTTCACTGTTGCTGATAAGTTGTAATTGATCTTCTGAAAACTATTTATGGTTGTAATATGATATAAGTTAAATAATCACATCTATATTTTATTTTAGTGATTTATCTCTGAATTAAAAAGAATACAATTAATTTGTGTTATATTTGTAAAGTACAGAAAAGCATCAAGATTCTTTTTTGACTACTTCGTTATCCTGAGTTCACTATTAATGGTTCAGTGCCTCCATTTTTTAGTCTTAAATGTATAGATACATGGCAACATTGGAGGAAGAAATAGAGACAGAAGGGAACAAAACATGCATATGTGAGAGAAATTTTAAAATCCGTGTAGCAATGCTTAGGTGAATTTCTGTTGCTACTGAACTGTAAGTTCAGTAAATAATGACTAAATAATGTTGTTCATGTAAGAAGCAACTAGATTAAAAATAAAAGGCTACAATTAAAAGCAATTGTTCATATACTTTTAAATATAGTGGTCATATTATTAACAGTTATTTGTTTATTTTTATGTTATCTTAAAATATATAGCTTGCCTCATGAGGTCAGCAGTCACAAAAGAATCTCATGCCTTGGATTGTTACTCTGTTCAAAATATCTTCTGTCCCTTTGAATGCAGCACTGATGTAAATTTCAAAGAGTCTATGTGTCACAGAGACAACACTATCTATTCATCACATTTTCCTCTTCCTGGGCATAGAGCAAGGTGACATTTTCTAGTGTTCCACATGACTAATCTGGCAAATGGGATAAAATCAAACTTGAACAACAGGTGTGATTCCTACAGATCTCTGTTCTCTGCAACAGTGACCACAGATCATCTTTTAAGATGTCAGAGAATTTATACAGCACCCCGAATCTCTAAGAGACCACACAGAGTAGAGTGCCACCTCTTGCAATTCCATCCATCAACCAGGAGGAACTACATGGAATGAGTGAGAAATAAACTTTTCCTGTATTAAGCAAGGGAGGTTTAATTTTAAGATTCAATCAGCTGTCAGAGCACAAAGAAGGCTACCTAATTTATAAAGCATGTAGCCCAAACATATTCCCCAAATTAAATAAAAATCCAACTAATAGCATTTCTGTTATATATATTTCTTTCCACAAAAAGAAAAAAGCATTGAGTCTGGGTAGGTTAATGTCAGTTCCTCGATTGTAACAAATGTGCCGCTCTGATGGGAGATGTTGATAATGGAGGAGGCTATGCATGACTGGAGAAAAGGAGTATATGGGAAATCTCTGTGCCTTCCACTCAAGTTTTCTCTGAACCTACAACTCATCCAAAAAATAAAGCCTAGTTAAAAAGATCATTGTAGGGACATGGATGGACCTAGAGACTGTCATACAGAGTGAAGTAAGTCAGAAAGAGAAAAACAAATATTGTATATTAACACATTTATGTGGAATCTAGAATAATGGTATAGAGGATCTTATTTGCAAAGCAGAAATAGAGAACAAACGTATGGATACCAAGGGGGACAGGGTAGAGGGAAGAACTGAGAGACTGAGATTGACATATATACACTACTGATACTATGTATAAAATAGATAACTAATGAGAACCTACTGTAGAGCACAGGGAACTCTACTCAATACTCTGTGGTGACCTAAATGGGAAGGAAATCCAAAAAAGAGGGGATATATGTATGCATATAGCTGATTCACTTTGCTGTACATTAGAAACTAACACAACACTGTAAAGCAACTATGCTCTAATAAAAATTAATTATAAAAATATAAATTAAAAAAATCAAATAATCATTTATTTAAAACTTTTTTGTATTTTCTTATAAGCAATGTGCTTATATAACAGATTTATTAAGGTTTATCAATTTTAAATTCAGGGACTATCATAAATAATATTTTTAATTGTTTTTTTAAAAAATCTTAATGACTATTATTGTTTTCTTCCTAATTTTATAAGCAATACATATTCCCTGTTGACAACTAGAAATACATAAAAAGCATAAATTTAAAATGAGTTACCCATAATCCCTACCCCCCAGAAATAATCACCATTGACATTTTTTATTTCAATTGATTTTTACATTTACTATATAATTTTTAAATTTCCATGTTATTAAATATTCTAATAAAATACAAACTTTATCATTACATAGTTTTTACAATTATATTGATGTATTAAAATTTCCTGATGGACATTTAACCTGATTAAAATGCCTTACGGTTTTACACAATGTGAAAATGAACTAGTGTATGTCTTCTGTGAATACATACGTCGTTATATTTATAGTAAGAGTGATTACCATAAAATTGAAGAAGCAGTTTAAATACTTAAGTACATTGTTCTCTTAGGCAAATATGCTCATTATACAGGTTGTTTTTATGATCAATTATAATAGAGTCATGCTTCAGTAATATGCACCTAGTCTATTTTTAATTTTGAGAAATATCATAGGTCTCACATTTCTTTACTATTAATTCCATATTACCATTAATAGCATTTGAATTAATCAAATGTGACTTCTAAGTAATGTTTATTTGTCATTAACAACACCCAATAATATATCACTATGTACTCTATTTTACAATGGCTACATAAATCATGAATGGTGTTGTTTTTCAATATTATTTTCATAGCAGATCCATTTCAGAAAAACATTATTAATTAATCAAATTTATAAAGAACTCCTTGATACAAAGACCCAAGTAAAGATGCACATATTTAATCTACTCACTCAAAAGTAAATCTCCCAAAAAATAAAGAGAGAAAATAAGCTCCATTTTCACTGACATCACCAATCCTGGCAAACTCTGAGTCATAATTGCCAAATATTGTAAAATGTAGAATGAAGTAAAAGTAGCTGATGAAAATTGGTATCTGGTTCTTCAAAATCCAACAGAGATTTTTCTAAATCTACCTTTTTATAATACTGAAAAGCCTTTCCAAATGATCTTTTGATTAGAGTGAAGATATCCAGAAGGAATAAAACCATGGATGAAAACAAGAATACTGTTGCAGAGATAATATTCAACAGGGTGAAGTGGCAGGGAGGTTAGCTGCTATTTTATTATCTACCACCCAACCTCCTACCTAAGGTAAACTATTAGATGAGAAGTGGGGCGAAGCAGGAAGAAGTGTCAGCATAAAGCACTACCCACTGAATGGGCTTGCTTTTAGCCATCACATCATTTTGAATGCTGTTGAAAGTGAAGGGGAGACAAGTCCTTCCAAGGCACATAAAACATGTAGTTTTGTCTAATGTGTGCTCAAGATTAAAGTCGAAAGCTAAAGCTAAAACTAAAACATAAAAAAATCCCTAATTTTGTAAATCCTGTTTACCCCTACCACAAGAAGTTCTTTATGAATGTAATTTTTGCATTGTGGTCAGCTATTTTATTCATCAAATAGCTGACCTCAATGCTAAAACTACAATAACCACAAAGGAACAGCACGGTGCCTATTATGGTTTCAGTTGTGTTCCCTGAATAGATATATGTTCAAGTCCTAAACTCTAGGATCTCCAAATGTGACCTTATTTGGAAATAGGATCATTCAGATATAATTAGTAAGGAGGAGGTCATCCTGAGACAACATGAGCCTTAATCCAGTATGGTTGTGCCTTATAACAGAAAAATGGCATGTGAAGACCCAGAAACACCAGAGAGAGTGCCATGTGTTGATAGAGGCAAAGATTAAAGTGCTATACCTGCAAACCAAGGAAAGCCAAGGCTTGACGATTACCATCAAGTTAGGTAGAAAAAAGGAAGGCTGTCCCCTACAGTTTTCAGAGGAAACATAGCTCTATGGACAACATTTTGCACTTCTAATCTCCAGAACTGTGGGAAAATAAATTTCTGTTGTTTTTTTAACCACCCGGTTTGTGGTACTTTATTACAGCAACACTAGAAAACTAATACAGGACCTATACATACAATTTTTGTAAGATGCATTAAGTATTATAATATAAAATATAAAGAAATTATCAACAGCTAATTAACATTAATTATACATCTTTATTTTCTCAAATAAATGCACTTAAAAGAGATACTTCAATGGATTTCAATAAATTACAAACAATAGAAATGTAAAAAGTATTTTAAATCAGATAAATCATACTTTCCCTCTTGGAGAGACAGAAAGGAGAGAAGAAAAATAAAATCAATCATACTTGGTGAAGTCTATTTCTTCTTGAGGAGTTGAGTGGAATTCAACTCATAGAAATGAAGAGACAAGAGACAGAGCTTTCATCTAAGATCCTGTACAGTATTTCTGGAATGATCTAAAGTCTTTAAAGTCTGTTGTTTATTGCAGAAAACATCACTTATGTTTTTAATCACAGCTGAAAAAACTACGATCATTTTGGTTACATCATGGAAAAGGAAAAAAAAAGGTATTTTCGTCTTGAAACTCTGTTGGAGGGTTTTCTAAACATGGTGCCCTGGGCAAAGAAGCAGGAGACCAGGCTTCATTAAATTGTCATAAACAATATTATTAGAAGGCTGATTCTGAAATAACAACAACAAACCATTAAAGGGTAGTAGTATCATATTACCTATCTTTTCTTTAACATTAATCTAACTTTGAAGAAAAATATTTTAAGAATCTATTTCTCATCATGGTTCTGAGTAACATTTACAAAATGTAACATTTATAAAATCACTATGTTGTTATTCTCAAAGGTGTTATTTCCTAACCTAATCAGCCCAAATGTGTGCAATGACCTGTTAGTCTGAAAATACTTATTAAAATAGCAATTAACTCTGCATAATTTTAGAAACATTTAAACTGATAATTAAGGATGTGTTGACTAACTTTGGAAGTTCAGTGGTAGGTCAAGATTACAGTATTTGCTAAGCCTAATCAGGCTATTTTATAATCCATCATATTTATACTTTGGGGACTATTTACCTTATTCACATGTTGAATTAAATGCTACTAAAGTCATTAGCTACATCAGATAGTTTTTCAACTTGCTAGTTGTCTGTAGTATCCTAATTAACATGTCTATAAAAATGTGCTGCTCTATTGTTTCTACTTCTTTAACAGAAAGTTTTCCAATTAATAAAATTAAAGTGTGTTCTAAAAATTGAATATAATTAAGCTATTTATAGATTTGATTTTAAATTTTCTTTAGCCTTTTTAAAAACAACTCTATTTGTATTATTTTTTGAGAGTAGTCTTTCTTGTCATTGCTTCAGTATTTGCTGATTTTAATATCCAGAAGAAGATTACATCGTCCATTAACTAGTTCATTCGTTAATTTACTCATTTCACAATTATTTATTGTACCTCTCCAATAGTGCTGGTGTTGATTTTAGTACAGAGAATCAGAAGTAAACACCATATGATTTCTTCTCTCCAAGAGCTCAGAATCAGCTAAGTGCTAAATAAACGTAAACAAGAGTTATGTTGTGATTTTAAAAGAGTATTAACTGCCTGTGATTAAGGAAGATTGCCTTAAAGAGGTAATTCTTGATCTGAACCTGCAGGGATGATTTAGAATTAGTTGGACTTAGAGTAAACTATAGCATATTTTGATCATTTTGTATAGTTTGGCATTGCTGGGTATGGGATACAAACGAGATTATTTTGAGAGCTGATACCAAAAGGACACACAGGACACTATAGGACATTTTGGAGGTTATAGGCAGCCATCTCAGAACGTTCAGTAAGTAAATTTGGTTTAGATTTACGGTTTACCAATATAACTCTGGTCAATCAGTGCTAGCATAGTTGAAGAAGTTGAAACTAGGATGGTAATAATAACTAAGGGGCTATATTGTAGTTGCAGGTCCAAAATCAACATGCTGGAAATAGAGTAAGAAGGAGGTAATTAATGTGATAAACTTTTAGTGAGGAAATGAAGGAGTTGACGAGGATAACGCCCAGACCAATTTGGTATAATTGTAGGAATCGTAAGTAAATAGATTTGGGGACTAATATATTATCAATAATAATAGTAATAACACCAGTACTGCTAATAATATTAGCAACATTGATTTCTGACTATATGCTAGGCAATGTAATATTCATTGTATAATATTTTGAAAATATGCTATTAAAATTCACTAAATACATGTTCATCATTTCTCTATGAATTTTAAATACATGTTCATTTAGTCATTGTTTTGCAATAAAGAAGTCATTCATCCTAAAATATTAATTTCTTCTATTGATCTTTTAGTTGGGCCTATGAATAAGGGCATTTTTCAGGTGGGCTTTATTTTTATTTAAATGTGGTGAGCCAAATTATAGTCCCTCTCTATGACTAAAAACGGTGTAACAGTGTTTTTTTCAGCAAGCAACCAATGGGATGTAGAACACGTTTAAAGGTTAAGAAATGAGTGTTGTTAAACAAAATATTAAATATACGTTGTATAAGAGAAAGTCCAGATGCAGCAAAGAAAGTACAATATCTTCTTGGTTAGTGGAGAAATAAAAAACATGCAATACAAAAGTATCCAAACTTCATTTATAAAGGTGAAGATGACTGAGAAAAGCACTTTTTAAAATTAATGGTCACTAACTTTAAGTAGCCATCAGGAGTCATTCTCTATTTCCCTAACCCAATTACCCTCCCACTCTCCTAGATATTAATTCTATACTTCTATTCTTTCTGCAGTTCTCTTGCCCATTCTCACTCTCAGGTGAATGGCCTTGTTTCATATTGAACTGAGAAAAAAATGCATTCAATCCATCAAAAGAGAATTCCCACAACCTCCCAGCATCACAGCTCCCACACCCACCTGGTTCTGGGTTCTCTCCTGTTACTATGGAAGAATTTTCTATGCTCCTGTATAGAACAGCTTTCATCCTCACTTGCTAGGTCATGGACCTTATTTTAGCTTTTCTCCTCTGTTACTCCATTCTCTATGATTCTTTATCTCACAGATTATTTCTATGATTACAAAAATATTTCTATTTTCCGCTAAAACCTAAAATCAAAAAGGCTAGCTCTTAAACTCCGTTAACCTTTCACAGATTCTTTTCCTTTCTTTTAGGTAGAGCAAAATATCTCCAAAGAGATGTCTATGGTCAATGTCTCCAGTTGTTCTCTTCTGATTTGCTGTTGGATCATATCCAAACATTCTTTTAATTCTAATCATCCCTTAAAATGTCCTTTTCTGTGTCACAATATCCAACTTTCGATTATTAGTCTAAATTAGCCTTGACCTATTATAGTAAATGACACAGTTAATCATGTCCTTCTGGCTTTTGTTCTAAAATACAGCGTTTGTACTTTCTTTGGATCGTTCATTTTCTGTGTCCCTTACAAAACTTATTGCTTTTCTCTAGACCTTGAAATCTTAGTGTCTGAAGGATCTATTCCTAATTTTTTTTTACTGTACATTTCCTTTCTTATTGACCTCGACTTCTGTCATGACTTCAAATATCATCTATATAACAACTTCTCTTTTGGTCATTCATCTAATTTACTGCCTGAATTTCATCTCCACTTAAGAAATCTAATAGACATTCAAACTTAACATGTTCAAAACCAAAGTCCTTAGTCTACATCCACACCTTACTCTGAAATGAAACTGCCTCTGTCTGCCTCTCTTTCATCTCTTCATTAAAGCCGACTTTCCTTCTATTACTTAGGCTGAAAATTGGAATCATCCTTGATTTTCTTTTCGTCACATCCAACATCCAATTCCTGTACAAATTCTATAAGAACTTCCTCTAAAATACGTCTAGAATCTGCTACTTCTTTCTTTTAAGCTATTGCTTTGTCCAAGCAACCTTTAACTCTTGCCTTTATTATTTAATATCTCTTAATTGATCTCTCTCTTTTTCTATGTTTATAATCTTGTTTTACTTTATTTTTTTAGTAAGCATTAAAAAAATTGAATCTGATCTCTTTAATGTTGCTTTTGCCCTTCTCTTAAATTTATATTCACAAAGCAGTCAGGGTAATCTTTTTATAATTAGGACAGATCCTATCATTATTCTGATCAAAACTTTCAAAAAGTTTTCCATTTTCTCAATGTAAAAGCAAAATGCTTGCAAGGCTCTTCAAGGCTTTGCAGGATTTGTATCTTGTATATATATTGCCTTCTTGCTCTCTTAAACCCAGAAATCATGCTTATAGCTCAGGGCATGTGGACTTTTGCCTGCCTGAATGTCTCTTGTCCCAAGTTTATACAAGGTACACTTCCTCATGCTTCAGTCCTTATTTAAACATCATCTTCTCAGTAAGGCCTTTTTGACAATCCTGTAAGAAATTGAAAGCTTCCCCCCATCCCCCAACATTCCAAATCTATCTTCTCTGCCTTATTTTTCTTCCTCACATTTTTCACTTCCTTATTCACTATGTATTTTAGTTATTTAGTTATTTTTAAATACTCCTTGTCTATTGTCTATTTCCTTCTTCTGAGGGCTGCTCTATACCTATATGGTATCTAGGTTAGTCTTCACATAAAGAACACATTCAATATATATTGTTAAATAAATGGATGATTACATGCATTAGGGAATATTTTAAGTTTGAGAAATGCAATTATAATTCTTGTTCATAAGTCACAATATCAAATTTAATTCTAAAATCTGCTGTGTTTAGAAATATAAAGAAAAGAGAAACATAGGAAAGGAGGAGAGAAGGATAAATGAGAGAAAACACAAAGGAAAAAATAGAAAAGAGAATAGGGCTTCTTTATTGGGGCTAACTTCAGTGTGATCTTTTCAAATGTTAATATAACATTACTTACCTTCAAACCTTCACTTGCTTCCTAGGGCACTTAAGATAAAATCCAAACCCTACATCCTGGCTTGCAAATTTATACAGAATGTGCTTCATCCTGCTGTCACCACTTTACCATGTGTCACTCGGTTTAAGCCCCTAACCTTTAAGATACACTTATTTCATCTCTATTTAGTCAAGTCTTTGTCCTCCTGGATCAAGGTTAAACGTCATCCCTTGAGAAGGTCTTTCCTCACCACACAATTAGAAAAACTCGCCTAATAGCTCTGTGCTCTGTCACCCTGATATATTTCTATCATGATCTGCTAATGTATTATATTTTTATTTATTGTCTATCTCAATTAAGTAGAATTTTATCTCTATAAGAAGTAATTGTACCTGTCAATATTAATGGCTGGACCCATTGTCCAATTCAACATAATCAGTTGAAAGAATCTATGTCCTGAATCTACTTGAAGGAGACAGAATTCCCATCAGCCTCCCAACTGTGTTCAACCACCTTGATGATTAGAAGAAGCAGAAGCACATTGCTGAGTAGTAGGAAAAAAAAGGGGGCAGACAGAGAAAACCAGTATACATTTTTTTACTGAGACAGTATACATATCTGGTCATAAATCCTGGTGTGCTAGAAATTTCACTTTATTCCCCTCAAATCAGCTATGATGCTTAACTGCTATTTTTGTAGGAAAATGCATTCTTATTTCCTCCCACCGGACTTCAAAATGGCTGTTTGGAACATGACCTGTTTGTTAGTTAGAGGATTCCAATATTTAGTTTTGTACTTACAATAAAAGAAAACATCAGAAAGAGTTTTGCATTATTGCACATTTAATTTTGACTTAAAGCATATAAATCATTTTGGCCTAGGAAAATCTAGGCATAGAGAATGAAGAGCATTAAGATTAAGTTGTTATACTGCAGTTCTAGTATTGACTATTTGCAGCATAAATGGAAAATGAATACAATTCATGCGTATTCATGATAATTGCCCCAAAGAAACTGGCTCTGAGTTTATAAAGCTGATTCTATTCACAGTAAAAATAATGATGAAGCATTATAGATACTATTTGTACCTATTCCTTATAATACCAGTTATTTTAAAACTCAAGTGTTTTAGTATGTCTGGTATCTGTCTAAAAGCATAAGGGAAATTTTAGATATATCAAATAATACAATACTTTCTGAATAAAAGAGTTCTCTCACACAAAGCATTTACCATTCAGTACAGGAATACAAAAAGAATTTTGAAATTCCACATGGAAGTCTATTTGAACTGGAAGAAAAATCATACGTGTATTTTTTTCTCAACATTAAGTATACAGTATAAATGCATTCTGATCTATTTTTGGATTCATTTAGATTATAATTTATATGTTTTCCTTTTAAGTCCAATTTTTCTTTCATAACTACTCCTAGTTTTCTATGTTTGAAATGTTTAATTGTTTATTTTGAACTGTTTTAAATGCAGGCTTTAATAAAAGATCACCAAATCACCTAACAGAAATAGTGATCATATTATGAAAGAATATATATTCTTATGAAGGAATACTTTGAGAAAAAAATAGTATAAGAGTACATGTGAATTTGAGTTAAAAAAAGTGGTTGATGTATGCTGCATTTCTCCTCCCGGTCACATATATAGAAGTATCCAGTCGTAGACTAATGCAGTTATACACAAAATGTTCCTAAGCCAACTCGGAAAGAGGCTGCTCAGATTGTTTTCTAGCCACTGCAGTTTGTAGGTAAGTCTCTATCAGAAGTCACTGGTTCAGACATTCTTCCTGGGTTTATGGATTATGAGGTCTCTTCTATCAATAATGAAAATGTCCAAGAATGGGTCTCAATACTACTATAACCCATTAGTCACAATATCATATACCGCCTTTCTCATCTGCTCCAGTATGGCCCAGCACAGAAAAGTTGATCTCATCCTAAGTTTTTCTTCTCTTGTTCTGACTGATTACCTTATTTTGTACTGGACTTTTCACCTGAAACATTCATGAATCTCCTTCATTCCAATGGTAGTCCATCACCAACAAAGAGTATATTTGAATTTATCCCTGAAACTCCAGCATTCAGTTCGGTGCTATCCACTTCCATAGCTTATGGTGACATTTATGTTACATATGAATGAATGCCCTAGATCTCCTACAAACTTGGTATTCACTTGAATACTGCTTTCTGAATAAGAATTGAGACCCCCTGCAACGCCTAATTCCTCACCTCACACACAAACACAATGAATTTCTCTTTCAAGGCATGGCAGCTTTTGAATGGTCACTTATTTTCCAAACATTGCTTTTACCCAAAGGGAAACATTACCCACGTCTAGGGTCCACCCACTCTTATTCATCCATTCTGTCAAGGACTGGGAATTACTCAAACCTTAATTGCAACACAATTCCAAATCCCCATGCAAAAACTCAATGATTAGGCCTGAAATAGGTATTTTTTATATCCTTTCTTTTATCATCCATAGACTAAAAGTTGCAACTACTAGTAAAAATGACAGGGAAATCTCAGGTAGAGATTTTTTTATGGGTGGTATTTAAAGGTGTCATGTGCAATTGACCTTCCATCTTGTAAGTCAGAAAAAGAGACATTTAGTATATAGTTCAGTTAATTTCACTTTCCTTTGTAGGTAAAAATAACTTTTAATGATTACATAATAGAAACTTGGAGTTAGTGGCCCCAGGGTTTGTTCAGTGGCTTAGTGATGTCATCAGAGACTCAGACATTTTTTTTGGAATACTCTCTCTTCCTCCGCATATTGATTTTGAATCTATGATGTATATAGAAGAAAAGAAGATGCTATGGAACAGAAATGATTATAATTTTTAGAAAGAAAATAATATCATATTTTTTATTAGATAGCTAACAGTTGTGCTGGGAGAAGGAAGAGAAGTAAAGGAAAAAGGAGAAAGGATTGGGAGTAGAGACTTGAACGGAGACAGGCACTGATGGAGTCCTCAAGGTGATAAGGACCAAATAGCAGAATGGAAGAGCTTCAGAGGATGAATTGCCTTTGAATGTGTGAACACCCTCACCTCCTTCTAAACTATCATCTCTGAAAACACTGCCATTCAACAGCTCTCTTGATACATTTTAACAACTTTCTTGCCAGGAGCAGGGAGTCTGGATGAGTTTTATGCTTTAAGGAGAACAAAGAGAAATACCCACTCCTGACTGAAGTGGGACTGAACACAGCTAGATGGGACTTTTTCTATGAGCTAGCAGTGAACTCATGGCTAGTATTATATTTTGGACACTCTATGGTTTATTGCAGTTTAGCAAATGGTGGAATTTTGATGTTACCATTGTCATAGGCACAAAAATATCTTTATACCTCCCTGAGATTAATTTAAGATGGATATTAGATTATTAGAAATATGGATAGTAGAGATACTTACCTATCATGATTAGTAGGGAGTATATGGGAGACATAGAATTAGAATCCTTAAAGGCATTTACAGTGTGACATTAGGTTAAAGAGTGAGATAATTGCTCTTCTACTATGTTTAATACTGTCTCAGGAGATTGATTATAGAGGGAATCCAAAGACTTTGATGACAAAGTTTATAACTGGAAAATAACTCACAAACCCATCTTTACCTGAAGGTGGCAATCTTATAAGATGGCTTCACTTATTGGGCAAGATGGCCTGAACCTGGTTGATCTGCCCATTTTTATGAAGGATTCCTGCTCAGAATCAACCTGAAAAATGGATCCAATCCCAGATCACACTCAGGGAAATGATTTTCTCTTATTACGTTTACTTGAAACTATTGCCAGGAAATGCTATCCAGTACTTGGTAATGCACTTGGTAATGTACTTTTTGCATTACGGTAGCTACCGCTTATTAAATCTAGGAACCTAAAACCACAGAATATAAGAATTACTTTGTGTTGATAGATTCTCAGGGATGCTCACTGTGATAACTAGTATCTATTCACAACCCAATTTCCCACTGAGGTTGCTGACCATCAGAGTAAAGAATGACCACCACATATTTATGCTTCAATTTATTTTTCATTTAACAAATACCTCCTGGGCATCTATGAGTCATGGTACTGTTTTGCACTGATGTGGCAGTAAACAAGACAACAAATAGTATGTTTACCTTCAAAGTTTGTGGCACATGTCACATGGTTAATGTTGCCAGATAAATGATCTATGAAAAAATAGTTCCCTATCTGTTTTCTTAATTTTTAACTAATTTGAAATTTTAGATAATTTAGGTAGAGTATAAGATTGTTTTCTTTCCTTCTGTAGTATTATGAAAGCTTTCTAAGTAAATATATAATATTATTACAATGATGTAAATGTTTTCTTAATTTTACTGTTATCTAGAATATCTTTTCAGAGTTTATGATGCACTTAGCTACCTGCTATTTATATACTAATTATGTGCAATGCTTGTGTACACATGTATGTATCAAGTAAGAACTGCATATTTCTTCCTGGTAACATTTTCTTATGTTATAATTATTTCTTTTTCATGTAAAAACCTGAATTTTATTTCCCTTTCTTGGAAAAAGCTGGATATGTATAATAGCTGGATTTTCTTGATATTAAAGAATATTCATTTTCCCTCAAATTGACTTCTGAAAACTATGTTAAGAAATGACAAAACAGTGCAATCTGGGCACAATGCAAAATATTTATTAAACATATTAAATATATACCTCTCTCTATGTTCTGCCTTTATAAACATAAAGGGTAACTATCAACATTCTGATATCTCTGTGAAAGAGCTACTCAGCAAATGTTTCTTTAGGCTGTAAATTGCTTTATATTATTACTCTTTAGAGCCTGAAAATAAAATATTAAATGCTGATATTTTTGTGCATGTGTGTATAAATATATTTTTTAATAATATGAAAACAATAGTATGCTACAGAGGAAACATGTCACCAATAAATAATGAAAAGCTATTCTTGAGATATTACAAAAGTGAATGAAAGAAATCAATGAATTGTTTAGATAAGGAATAAAGAAAATTTCCTCAACTAAGGTAATTGATCACCACAGAGTCTTGATGAAACGATTTCATTACTTACAAACCACAAAAGTTTTCTCTCTATAAAAAAATAAATCCTTTGGGAAGATTCTAATGATTAATTATACAAATAACTTTTTTCTTTAGTAAAAGGAGTTGCAAATAACATTGCAAATGTGAAATAAAGTTAATTTTATCAGATTTGTATGCAGTTCTTTGCACTCAAATGTCATTGCAAGATCTTGAAATAAATTTAACAAGAATATTCTTGACAATATTCTCTTATTTGTGTGGTGGTATTTGTATACTAACATAATATAACTTTTCTATGGTAACAATACATAGGAAATATCTAAAAAGAAAAATATAAAATAAGCACTGAAGCAATAATGGTCTATTGTGAAATTAATTAGAAGATACATTTTTAATATAATATTATACAGTTAATAATAGAAAAATGGTGTTTTATAAGAGCTTGATTGATTAGAGTACATTGATAATAAATCTATGGTGATAATTTTTCCCTATACTCCAAATGCAGAGATCAATTACTGTCTGTCATTTGACAAATATGTACTCTTTAATCCACTGAAAGATACATCATTCATTCTGTACTCAATCATTTATCTGTCCAAATATTTATTGACTATTTATAAGTTGTCAGACATTGGGGCTGCATTGGGAAACACAAACAAATATTGATCGACATTATGGAATATATACAGTGCAGTGAGACAAGCCTTTAAATGATCACATTATACATGTAAAATTACAACTCAGTAGAGTAACTAGTAATTGATTGCTATAGAAAAAAGTTATATGATGAAGAAGCTAGTAAGATTTGATCTTAGAAAGGAAGAGTTACTAGAAATTAATGAATAAACACCATATACATGTATCTATATACACACACAGACACACATACATATGTATATACACACTCTCTGTGTAATGAAAACCATTTAAGTTTCTACTTATATTCAATTTATATTTAAATTTAAGTTCCATACTTGTATGTGTATGATCAAAATCAAGCTATTTGCACCTGTATTAGATCAGGCTGCTATAACAAAGTACCATAAGCTGCATGACTTAAACAATAAATATTTATTTCTTACAGTTCTGGAGGCTGGAAGTCCAAGATAGGGGTAATTATATGGTTAAGTTCTTGGTGAGGACTCCTTTCCAGATTCACAGATGGTCAGCTTCTTGCTGTGTGAAGTAAGAGAACCAGCTAAGTCTTTGAGCTCTTCTTATAAGGTCACCATCCTATTCATGAGAGTTCCAACCTTATGACCTAATTCCCTCCCAAAGGCTCCACTTCCACATACCATCACATTGGGATTAGGGTTTCAACATATGAGTTTTCCAGGGACACAAATATTCAGTCTATAAAAGCATACAGTATGCAATATGTACGTAGACCTCTCTCTTTCTCTATGTTCCGCTGTTATAATCATATAAAGCAAACTATCAAATCCTCCGATATCTTAAAAAAGAAAACTATTTAGCAAAAAACACTTTAAATGTAAATATATGTATGTATATAACTTACAAATGTAAACTTTATACATAAATTTTATATAATTTTAACTTTTGTTATCTATACACATCAATATAAAGTAAATTTATTTTAAGGACTAAATAGACAAATGTCTCTATGGCATAAAAGAAAATTCCACATTCAAGAAGTCAAGGAAGAGAATGCAGTGATATTGCATGATTTGGGTACATGTCTAAGACATTTTCAAAATTTTGTCCCTGCCATAAGAACAATGAGAAACTGCTGAAGTGTTTTATAGGGAGTTACTGTAGTGGATTTGTTGCTTAAAAAAGATTACTTAAGTGGAAATTTAGAGGATACATTGGATTAGATCAAAACAAGATGAGTAGAAAAGAGGTATCTATAAACTTCATTGACAAAATCAGGCTCCCTGACTTCAGACTATACTATAAAGCTACAGTAATCAAGACAGTATGGTACTGGCACAAAAACAGAAATATAGATCAAAGGAACAGGATAGAAAACCCAGAGATAAACCCATGCAAATATGGTCACCTTATCTTTGATAAAGGAGGCAAGAATATACAATGGAGAAAAAAACAGCCTCTTCAATAAGTAGTGCTGGGAAAACTGGACAGCTACATGTAATAGAATGAAATTAGAACACTTCCTAACACCATACACAAAAATAAGCTCAAAATGGATTAAAGACCTAAATGTAAGGCCAGACACTATCAAACTCTTAGAGGAAAGCATAGGCAGAACACTCTATGACATAAATCACAGCAAGATCCTTTTTGACCCACCTCCTAGAGAAATGGAAATAAAAACAAACAAATGGGACCTAATGAAACTTAACAGCTTTTGCACAGCAAAGGAAACCATAAACAAGATGAAAAGACAACCATCAGAATGGGAGAAAATATTTGCAAACGAAGCAACTGATAAAGAATTAATCTCCAAAATTTGCAAGCAGCTCATGCAGCTCAATATCAAAAAAACAAACAACCCAATCCAAAAATAGGCAGAAGACCTAAATAGACATTTCTCCAATGAAGATATACAGATTGCCAATAAACACATGAAAAGATGCTCAACATCACTAATCATTAGAGAAATGCAAATCAAAACTACAAAGAGGTATCACCTCACACTGGTCAGAATGGCCATCATCAAAAAATCTACAAACAATAAATGCTGGAGAGGGTGTGGAGAAAAGGGAACCCTTTTGCACTGTTGGTGGGAACGTCAATTGATACAGCCACTATGGAGAACAGTATGGAGGTTCCTTAAAAAACTAAAAATAGAACTACCATATGACCCAGCAATCCCACTACTGGACATATACCCTGAGAAAACCATAATTCAGAAAAACTCATGTACCACAATGTTCACTGCAGCTCTATTTACAGTAGCCAGAACATGGAAGCAACCTAAGTGTCCATTGACAGATGCATGGATAAAGAAGATGTGGCACATATATACAATGGAATATTACTCAGCCATAAAAAGAAATGAAATTGAGTTATTTGTAGTGAGGTGGATGGACCTAGAGTCTGTTATACAGAGAAAAACAAATACCATATGTTAACACATATATATAGAATCTAAAAAAGAAAAAAGTTCCGATGAACTTTGGACAGGAATAAGGACTCAGATGTAGAGAATGGATTTGAGGACACAGGAAAGGGGAAGGGTAAGCTGGGACGAAGTGAGAGAGTAGCGTTGACATATATACACTACGAAATGTAAAATAGCTAGTGGGAAACAGCTGTATAGCACAGGGAGATCAGCTTGGTTCTTTGTGACCACCTAGAGGGGTGGGATAGGGAAGGGGGCAGGGATGCAAGAGGGAGGGAGTATGGGGATATATGTATTCATATAGCTGATTCCCTTTGTTTTACAGTAGAAACTAACACACCATTGTAAAGCAATTATACTCCAATAAAGATGTTAAAAAAAAAAGTGAAGCAATATGATTTTGATATGAATTGCAATAAATTAATCCAGAAAGAGCTGACATCTTAAAGGTATTGACTTCTGATCCATACACACAATGTATCTCTCCATTTGTATAGGTTTATTGGATTTATTTCAGCAATATTTTATAGTTTTCAGCAAACAAATCTTGCACATTTTTTGCAAGATTTATCCTTAAGTATTTTGTAGGTTTAATGACTTTGTAAGTGTTATTTTTCATTCACTTTCAATTTTGTGGTCATAATATATATAAATAAAATTAATTTTAGTATTTTAATTTGCATGTTTCAGACTTGCCTAAGTCATTCATTGGTTTTAGCAGCTTATTTTGTAGATTCTCTAAGATTTTTCTCTATTTTTCGGTAGAATCTCTAGATACACAATCACATCATCTTCAAATAAAGACATTTAATTCTCCCTTTCAAAACTATATGTCCTTTATTTCTTCTTGTTGCCTTGTTGCAATGGCTAAGACATCCAAATTGTGTTGAGTATAACTGGTGAGAGCAGACCACTGTTAAATATAGTATTGTGGGAAGGTTTTTGTAGATGTTTTTATCACTTCAGGGATGTTTCTTCTACTCCTAGTTTGCTGAGAGTTTATGTTTTGTTTTGTTTATCATGAATGGATAAAGTTCATCATTTTTTTTCTGCATCGAATGAGAGTGTTTGGAGTTTTCTGCCTTTTGGAATCAGTTATTTGTTTTTTCTCATTATTTTTTGAAAATGTCATCCAATATCTCTCCAAATATATGTTCAGAGTCATTCTCTTCTTTTTCTGTGACTTCAAATACATACATTAGGTTATCTGATTTTTAAAATAGCTATTTGATACTATTTTCTTTTAAATTTCTTTTTTCTTAATTCTTTATTTCAGCATAGAACATTTATATTGAACTATATTCAAGATCAGTGATTCTTTTTTGGCTGTGCTATGTGTTGAACACTGTGAACAAATTCTTCCTCTCTGATATCATGTATTTTTATTTCAAGCATTCTGTTTGCCTTTTTATATATTTTCCATATTTCTACTGGACATGCCCATCTATACACATTCCCCTTTTCTACTACATATTGTATCATATTAATCATAGCTACATTGAAATCCCTGTCTGATAGATTCAACATCTTGCTATTTTGTGATTCTTGTTCTATTGAATACTTGATGTCTTGACAATGTTTTTTGTATTTGTTTTTCTTATTGTGGATTTCGTAGTTAAATACCAGATAGATATTCAAATCTTGGTGAGGGTGAAGGATAGAATGAAAAAGTACTGAGAAAGTATCCTCAAGTTTTCCCCTTTTTCCCTCCCTTCTCAAACACATGCACAAAATGAGGCTCTCACAGAGGCACCTAGGAAGGCCCTGGCTGAAGAGTGCCTGGGAATGCAAAGGTGTTTAAGAGCAGGACCAGGCAGAGAGGCCCGAGTCCTTGACTGTAACTCCCTTCAGAGACTGCAAAGCACTGATTGTGCTCCAAGTCTGGTATGGGGAGAGCAGAGTTTCCCTATGAGGCCTGCCAGTTAAAGTCTTTGTAATTTCTATGCTTGGGCCTGGAAAGTCACACCTAGGTTTTTTTTTCAGGAGCTGGACGCTTTATATGTGTCATGCTCATTTTTAACTATATGAATGTCTCATTCACTTTAATTATTATGTGTTGTTCTGTTTGCTGGAAAGGTTCGTTTCATTCAGATGGCTTGAACTATTTCATGGAATCTGAATAATACAAACCTTTCGTTAGCCTTATATATCTAGATAAATTTTGAGAAAGGAACAGATAATTTTGAAGTCAAACAGTCCCATACTCTCCATTTTGTTGTCCCCAAATCAAAATTCAACTCTGATTTATTTTGTTGGTTTGTTTTTGGCCACACAGCTTGCAAGATCTTAGTTCCTTGAACAGGGATTGAACCCGCATCCTTGACAGTGAAAGCGCAGATTCCTACCCACAGGACCGCTAGGGAATTCCCAGGGTTTTTCCTTTAAATTTCTAAGAAGAATTGCATCGGAAGGAGATAGTCATCTTAGTTGCAAAGCCCCTTGGTTTTCGAGAGAGAGCATGTGAGTATGCGAATGCCAGAGGATGGCTAATCATCTTTCATCTGTTTACATCAAATCAACACACTCTAAGACCTTGGTGATAAGTATCATCACATCCAAAATAACAGACATAGGTTATTGCAGCACACTTGGTAAGTGAAAGGTACTGAAGTGGGGAAGGAAGATATTAAAATCTGCCCTCTAATCTAAGCTCCTCACCCCTCAAGCCTTGATAGTTTTAATCACTATACATATTCAGTAGTTCAGAAGAGCCTTCATATTCCCCAGGAATTTCTATGTCTCTTTCTTATTTCTTAATTTATAAAACCTACCTGTTGCCCACTTAAATGGTTCAGAATTATTTGAACATAGAGAACAGCCTAGGCTTTTTCACTTTAAATCTACAAAATTTAGTGGTGCTAGGGCCTTTGTACAGATATCAGACTCAAAGCTCCCGTGATATCAAAGTACTTATCATTTCTTTCTGCATATCTTAGGGTTGTCTCTTTCTAGAATCCTTGAAATTCACCCTTAAAAGAAATGGCACCTGACTAATTCTGGGGAGATTCTCCAGTTTAGTTAAACATCATCCTACGTTATAAAAATAGAAAGAAAAAGTTAGAAGGAGAAGGAGGAAGTTGAGGAGGAGGTGGTAAGATTATTTGCATGAAGCTTGTGGAGAAGCGCATGGGGAATGGTTTCCTCTGTTTAACTCCTGCCATTTTGGTTCCAAGTTTGTGAGCCTGAGACCCGTGTTGGTTGCTGCAGTTTCAGTTTCCTGGAAGATCTGAACACGTGCAGGAGAAGAGAAGAAGCCTGAATAAACTAGGCACTGTTCTTTCTATCTGTCACATTATTTGTCTGACAAATGACCTCCAAATCTTGCATATGTCTCTATTTTGACCAACACTGCTTAGGAAAAGACAGGACAGGGTATTCTGTGAAGTGTAGTTCGCGCTTTCACTAAAGAGGTAGAGCACAGTCTATTCCTTGTTGACTTAGCATTTATACGGATCTTTTTAAAATCATATTTCTCATTCACAATATTTTAACTGTATCTGGCACTCTCAGACATCTCTTTTAAATATAATTAACTTTGAAATAAGAAATTAGTCATATAATGCTTTCCCCTAATATAACTATCCCTCATACATCCAAAAACATGCTAACCTTCCCCCTAAAAAAGGATATGTCACTTTATCCATCTTTGGGTCTTGTTCATGTCTTTTCCAGTTGAGGCACACTCCCCCTTCATCCCCCCTTAATGAAATACTGAGAGACAAGATTAGGTGCTGATAACATTTTGTGTTCGAGGACAATAATTCAGTGTCTACTAGGAACCTAGAGCAACCCATAAGTTTTACTCGAAAGGAAAATACTTATCTGGAGAAGATGAAGAGTTTTCCTCCAAATTCTAAAGGGATGAACGGTCATTCACCTAAAGGTGATTGTAAGACCTTCTCCTGATACTGCTGTTTATTCTGTTTTGTGTCTTTACAAAGTTAAAAAATGCAGGTTAGTTTTTTTAATTGAAAACACAGGTTCAACTAATATTTATAAAATCAAGGGTCTCATGACATATTAATTATGCTCTGAATTCTATGCATTGAAAAATATAAGTATGCTATTCAAATTCTTTACTCTTAAAATTAACTAATATTAGTAGATTGTATTTTTACTTTGAAATATTTTATTATTTAATATTTTTATTAGTAGTTGCAGGTTAAAATAATAATGGTGATCATGTGTTGAGTGCTTACTAATTTCTTTTCCATTTCATACACAACGTATTTTTTTTTCCAAATTTGAATAAATTTTTGAGGCAACTAACAGCTGGTGGAGTGTTCTGAAAAAATACTTTCAACGTCTGCATGGAGAATAGCATGTGTCAGGCCCCAACATCTTCATCACCTCCTACGACCAGCTCAAATTTCAATGTCAACACGCCATCCATCTGTGATTGAGTGGGGCTAGAAAAGCCCTCTCCAGGGGCTTTCTCCTGACTCAAGCAATATCAAGCTGGAGAGCTATCATCCCTAATCCTTGATAATTTGCCTAATTGTAGCAATACAAACTTCAATGCTTTTTTTGAAAATATTTTTTCTCTTTGGATTAGAAAAACATGCAAACGGAGCTGTACGGTCCTCCTGTCTCTATTTTAATCTAAGCTGTAAAAGATGCTAGTTGACTTTCCATTAAAAACATTGCCATATCTTGAAAGAATAAAAGGCAGTGAGCGAACCATTTGTTTGAGGTGAGAGAGGTCGTAAATGAAAATGACATTATACATTAGAATCTGGCGCATGAAACATTCAGAAAAATTTGAAGTTTTTCTGTTTGTCACTTTTTACTCAAGTTGGTGGTAAATACATTGACATGGTGGAAAGGGGGAAATTTAAAACAAAAGAAATGTGATTGAAATGAGCCAGGACAATTACTAAGTTACTCAGCTTAATATTTCTGTTGTTGTCGGGCCACGTTTTCCGGAGATGTTCTCTACTTCATTGTCAATGCCTGTGTGCCTGGCATTGACTGAAACTCCCTTCTGTGATGATTCTTCAGAATGTGTGCCATGTGACTCTTTTACTCACCAAGCTTCAATTTTCAGTTTCTTTTTTTCCACATCCCATAATCAGTCTGGATAGGCTGAGTTAAAGTTTATTGCCAGAAAAATAAATATGATAAAAAAAACCCAATTACTGGCAATTCGTTTTTCCATTTGATAGAAATTGAGCCTGCCTTATAATTTTCTAATTTATTAAGGCAAAATTTATTCAAATACCTTGGAAAGATTATGTAAGTACCTCCTCTTTTGGTAAATTGTGTCCTGGGGTCTGAGTGATTCCACATTGAATAGATTGAAGCCATTTAATCTTTTACCCGATTCCACATGATTTACAGGAATGTCTATAAACAAATAAAATAAATGAAGTTAACTTGGATTGATATTACATAACTCTGTATTAGAAGCTGAGATGAATTCCTGTTTCTAGTTATAGGTCTCTATGAACATCTTATTTGGATGAGAAAGGCAGAACCACTATGTGGTGCCCTTTGAATTTCCACATAATCTTATTTTCTTTGACAAAATGTTTATACCATATAAGCATCTCTATATGGTATCTCTTTATATCTATGCTGATATAAAGCATCAGATGGTGGTTGTTATTCCTTAACATCATCGAAAGTAGCAAGGACACTGTTAATATTCTATAAAATATAATAATATATAGGCATCACTGGAAAATACTTATACTTTACTACTTGGTTTTTATTTTGCATTATTTATTTAAGGAAAATACACATGACAAAAGAAAAAATGATTATTTGTACTGTTTGTTTTTCAAATATAACTTTTGTGGTATTGAACTAAGAAAGGTAGAGAAATTGCTTTTCAGAGAAGACCAAATGACAAAAATTCCTATTGCTTAATTATTGATATTTCCACTCCAAGTCTATTCAATCAAGGTACTCACAATTATAGATGTCCCTTTTCTTGATAGCCAATTTATTTTTAGTATACATTGTCTGAATGTACCACAGTTTATTTAGGTACAGTTTACAGATAATAACTGTCAAAAAATAAAAGCTATTATACCTTTTTAAAAGACGTTATATACATTTTTTGGAGCAGTTTTGGGTTCAGAGCAAAATTAAGTGGAAGGTACAGATATAACCCATACACACCATGCCTCCACAAATACAGAAACTCCTCCATTATCAAAACCCCTATCAGTCAAATTTTTGATAATTGATAAATCTACATCGACACATAATAATCATCCGAAGTCCATAGTTTACATTATGAGTAATTCGTGGTGTTGTACATTCTGTGGATTTGGACAAATATATATGCTATAGACTCAACATTATAGCATAATACACAGTATTCTCATCGCCCTAAGAGTTCTCTGTGTCCCTCCTATTCATTCCTCTCCTTTGAGCCCACCCCCTGGCAGAAACCACTGATATTCTTGCTGTCTCCATAGTTTTGTCTTTTCATGTATGTCATATACTTGGCATCATACCATATACAGCCTTTTCAGATTAGCTTCTTTTGCTTAGTAATATGCATTTAAGTTTCGCTCCATGTCTTTTCATGGCTTTGTAGCCAATTTATTTTTAGTGTGCATTGTCTGAATATACCACAGTTTATTTACCCATTCACCTATTGAGGGACGTCTTGGTTGCTTCCAAGTTTTGGCAATTATGTATAAAGCTGCTATAAACATCCATGTGCAAGTTTCGGTGTGGACAAAAGTTTCAACTCCTTTGGGTAAATATCAAGGAGAACAATTGCTGAATCATGTAAAATTATGTTTAGTTTTGCAAGAAACCACCAAACTATCTTCCAAATAGGCAGAGTACTCTTTGACATGAATTGTGGCAATATTTGTTTGCTCTGTCTCCTAAGGCAAAAGACATAAAAGCAGAAAATAAACAAACGGGACCTAATTAAACTTAAAGACTTTTGCACAGCACAGGAAACCATTGACAAAAAGAAAAGACAACCTACTGAGTTAGAGAAAAGATTTGCAAATGATATGACTGATAAGGGGTTAATTATCCAAAATATATAAGCAGCTCATACCACTCAATAACAAAAAGACAAAGAACCCAATTAAAAAATGGGCAGAAGACCTGAATAGATCTTTATCCAAAGAAAACATACAGATGGCCAACAAGTACATGAAAAGATGCTGAACATCACTATTCATCAGGGAAATGCACATCAAAACAATAATGAGATATCACCTCACACTTGTCAGAATGTTTATCATTAAAAAGGCCGCAAATAATAATTGTAGGTGATGTGGAGAAAAAGGAACCCTAGTACACTGTCGGTGGGATTGTAAATTGGTGCAGCCACTATGGAAAACAGTATGGAGGTTCCTTAAAAATTAAAAATAGAACTACCATATGATCCAGAAATTCCACTGCTGGGTATATATCTGAAGAAAATAAAAACACTAAATTGAAAAGATACATGCACCCCAATGTTCATAACAGCATTATTTACAGTAGCCAAAATATGAAAGCAACCAAAGTACCCATCAACAGATGAATGAATAAAGAAGATGAGGAATATGTATTCAGGACCTAATGATGAATCTAGGATTCTGAAATTGGCTAGTAATTAGTAGAAAGGAAAAATAGAATCAGATAATTAAAATTGTATAAATGCCAATTTGAGTGATGTCCTATGCATTAAGATAGTATAAAGAGAAGTTGTAAAACAAAACATAAATTTCAGAATAGGTACTTTAATTGGTTTCACAATGTTTGGGGCTTAAACCTAGGTACCCTTGATAAGAATAAAAATTATGAAAAGTTGAGAAAGTAAATGAAAGAGAGCCTATAAAGAGAGTTCTCAGGTGAGAGCTCTTGCCCTTTTCTGAAGAGCCATGACTTGACCCTAAGTCTAGGGATGGAGGCCTCCATGGTATTTTTCTCCATATATGTTAAGTCTGTCTGCATTGGGCAGTTAGTGGACTTGTGTCTAACTAAACTCCCAAATCAAGAGGGCAGGAGAGGTGGGCTGGTTCTTCTGCTTTGTTTAATAATTAAAATTAGATTTTATTTATTTCCCTTTCTTTTTTTTTCTTCCCAGTCTCTGTACTCTAACAAAGGTGGTTTAGGAGGTGTATTTGGCAAATGTTAAAAGTGAGTGAGAAAGACGATGAAACTTCCTCTCAGTAAAATGAGTCAGGCCACTAAGTCTATGTTTGGGACAGGAAGAAGAAAGTATGGTACAGTTTATTAAATAAGTGTAATTAGAAAAGTCATATATTTGCCCCATTTTTCATCTTGGGTAGAGGAAAGCATTCTACTGTTAAATGTAAAGGGAAGAGGAGAGAGAAATTTGAGGGGTACTTTGATTATATCCTCTGAATAATGCTTTCTAAATATATCAGTTAACCCTAAAGGGGAATCAAGTCCAGATCTATTGCATCCATTTGGTTTGGCTTCCCCAACTGGGTGTCAACTCTACGACTTAGTTCCTTCCTCTACCTTTAAATCCACCTAACATTTGTCTTGTCAACTTGGATCAAAGTCTCTAACTGAGTAGATACTATTATTCTTTGTGAAACCAGTATGAATGTTCATAATGCAAAATGAATCTAACAATTCAGAAACATAATTTATATTATATAAAGTGATATTATTTATAGTACAATCACTTTTTGAGATAATCTGGAATTATTGGGATGATAACAAAGAGATAATATATTTGAATGGCTTTAAGTCTTCATAAATGGAATTAAGAATGATAAGGAGGTATAAAATGCTACATATTAAAGTTATTGCAAGTGAGTATAAAAAACAGCCATAGCTTATGTGTACATGTTAGATGGACCCAACCCTTATATGTTGAGGTTTAAGTTCAGTAATATATATGTTTACACAAAACAAAATCTTCTTAGTAATGATAAATACTCTTGCAATTTAAGGAAAGATGACTTTCTTTTCTAAACCTTTTTAGATAATTGCCTAATTTTCCTCTTGAGATGTATATTTTTATAATATGGTTTTGATAATTTAAGGAAATACAATAGACCATTGAAATATTACAGGCTAAACCCTTTAGATGGTGATAACACAATGGAAATAAAATTCTATACTTTCTCTTATTTAAAGCAAAATTTTTTCTAATGGGAAAATGAAGTGTGATAATATAACAGAAAGAAGGGACATTGGCTTCAGAGTTCTGCACATCTCAAAACTGCTACAAAAATGTGGGAGGAGTTGATTTATAAACTCAATGTAATTCTATGGTTAAAAGACATTCTTTCTGTAGTTCTTCTGTATTGTGATAAAAGAAATTCACAGTATGACACCAAACATGTTCTTATCAGGATCAGCTGCAAAATTGGCATATTGCCAAATGATAACCATTTCCCTAGAAAGGTCAGATTTATTGTTAATTAAGCCAACTAAATCCAAGTATATAAATCCATGTTTAGCGACACGTGAATTTATATTGGCTTTTCAATTTAAGGATTAGAATGATATGCCTAATAATTATCATATGACCATGTTTGGGAATTTTCTACCTTTATAAAAAATAGATTCAAAGGTATTAATCCATATGAACAATCTGTTAATTTACAGTGTCAAGGCAATCATTTTTCTCTTTTTCTATGTCATAGGACTGTGTGGAATGCCAGCTGTTACTGGAAATCCTTACCCTTAAAATTAGACGGGTATTCTAAGTATAGAATTTTGGTTTTATTTCTGTTTTGTGTAAACTCAACATCCGTTGTATCAAAAAGATAGGCTCCAACAGTGTGGTTTTAGGTAAGTTATCTATTAAATATCAATGAAGATATGGATTATTTCATTCATTGATTATATCTTTATAATCATAAATGAGGATTCTTTCTCTTAGTAATTATGCTCAGGAAAATAAACAATATGGGGCACTTTTGATGTCATCCAAACGGAGGTGTGGAATTTCATTAGCTGTGGGGTATATCGAATGCACTAGTTTATCAAGGTCTGCAGAGTCAGAGACTACAAGTTACCCTAATAGGAGTTGTCCTTACTTATAAGGGAACACATTGGTGAAACAGTCAAGCAGAGCTAGCTAAAGAGAGTTTGGGGAATTAATTTTACATTAAGATGATTTTAAGGAAATAATGTTATGCAAAATCAGGTCAAATTAGGATGGTCTTTTAAAACAGCTAATGAATTAATGATGTCCTTTAATGTGTTGTATGATGGTAAATCCCTCATTAACACTAACCCGACAAAGCACTTAGTTTGAAAATGCTGTTCAGAGAAGAGCAGGTGTTCAGCACAGAATATTTCACAGAAAATATATTTAGCATCACACAAAAAATGACATTTTAAAAAGCATTTTTAGCCCAAGATCATGGCTGTCTGCATATGCTTCTCTCTGTGCATCCATTTCACTGGCAATTCCAATGCAAAGTATTCTTTTCCAATGTCACATCCAATATTTTATTGCGTGTTTACAGCCTTCCGGAATCACTAAACCATAAACTATGCCCACCCTAGACCCTGGCCTTGGGAAAAAAACAACAACAAATGTTAGTGGGATGCTGTGTAAATTGAGTAAACATTAATTGATTGAAGGCTATATATAAAGTGTGCTGATTAGTGAATTGGAGCAAACAAGAATATATGCTTTTAGTGTTATCTAATAAGGAGTTTTTCTTAGCCTATTCTTGTTGAACATTTTTACAAATGACTGATACTTAAAACAGAAAATGGGTTCCCAGACTTGTGAGTGGGAGGAATAAGCAAAGATTTTGGATGCCAAACTCTGAATCCAGCATAAGAGATTACTAACTGCCTAACCAATCTCTACTTTCCCTTTCTTCCTTTATAAATAAACTATTTTGTTGGAGTAAGAATGAGAGTATTTTCTATTTCATCTCAAAGAGAGGGCCAGCAATGGTATGAACATCTGAACAATTAGATTTGGAAGATACTTCACAGAGAACACAGTAAAAGGGGTGCTGACTCAGCTGAATTCAGTCCATATATATTTGCTAATTTCTTAATCCTACTTAGGACAGGGGTATGATCACAGTAGCTTCCGCAGTTATCTTTTTACCATGGGGCAAACTTGAGGGTGGAGCCTCCAAAAGATGTTAAAAAAAAGTTGCAGGAGCTAAAAGCAGCCCAAAACTTGGATACCACAGTGGAGCTGTCACCATCAGATCTCCATTACCAAACTCTGGATTTATCAATCCGTGAAAGAGAAAACATGCCCATAATTTATTTAAGGCACTGCTCATCCCGTGTATTCATCCAGTAGCTGAGCACAATACCTAATATTAACATGCAAAACAATGTCATTTATCATGATTTAAACTGTATTTTACATATGTAGCATTTTGTAGATGCAGCTGAGAAACAGAATGCTTCACACACACAAAAGCAAATTAATTTTTTCATTGTTACTAAGTAAATATAGAGAGTATTTAAAAATATGAACAAAAAGTCCTAATACATTGTATCATTGATAGCCTGTAATATAGAATTGATTAAGTCATTTATTTTTCTTTCTGGTCACCTTAAATATATGCTTAACTGCATAGGTTTCAAAATTTGAATTTGGCTTCACATCTGGCTTCAAAATTTGACAACATCATTTAACAAAAATGTATGGAAAAAGGATAAAATATATTCAAGAGCAGAGCTACCAAACTGTGAGGAAATTAAATATTTCATGTGCAATGGTTACTGAAAGACACCACAAATTTCCATTTTAAGAGGTGTCTCAAAGGCCCATGTAAGCTATTTTCAAACATGACAGTGGTTATAAAACGGAAGAGGATTAACTACCTCCTGGAAGGCTATAAGAAGAAAATGATGACTGGAGATCTGGGAGGAGCTGGCTGTACCTTTTGTAAAAGAAAACTTCCTATTTTTCCTGGGGAGGGGAGCACGTAAGGGGTAGTTCCTGAAAAAAATGTTAAAATATACAATTTATATGTGAGAATGCATTTATTTACTAAACTGGAACCTATCAAATACATCCAAAGATCAAGTTACAGCGCAATTCATTAGCATGGATTGAACACACTCCTGTAACCATTACCCACGTTAAAAAATAAACATCAGTGAACACACCAGAAGCTCCCTGTGCCCCTTGTGATCAACATCAAATTAATTAAATGAGCTCTATTAGAAGTCTGAAAATAATAATAATTATTAAATTGTGCATTTACTCATGACTCTATCAGTGCAGCAGACTGGTGGTGCTAAAGCCTGAGGAGAAAGGTTGAATGGAAAGAAAATGTGTGTACACATACACATATATATTTAAATTGTAAATATATTATATACACATACGTATGTGTTTATATATTATATACATAGGTATTTATATTTAGAGAGAGAGAATATAGCAAGATGCTATCTGAAAATGTAGTTGATAATGTTAAGCATAGAACTGCATAGAAAATTATGGAATAAATACTGGAAAAAAAGAGATTTATTTTAATTTTCTATGATAGTAAATGCTAATGAGTTGTCATTCATTTGGGCACTTCACTTAAAAAGATTTGGGGACTTGTTAAATAGATTCTATTCCTTAGCCATTGGAATTCAGATATTTGTTTCAAGAGGGCTGCATTCTGTATCATTGTTTCTTTTTTTTAAATTTATAACATCAGTAAAAGCTAGATCAAATGCTTGTGTTATTCAGTATATTTTTCTTTAATGACTATAAATCAAAATTCAAAAGCTAACTTTGACAGAATCGATATGTTAATTAAGACACTGGTATTATGAACCTTAACACTCTCTGGATTCATGCCAATTTCTCAGATGAAAGTAAAAAACATTAATTGTAAGCTGATTAGGGATTTGTTTTCCTGTAACTTGATGGTAATACTATTGATACTAACTACTAAATACTTTGGTCAAGTATCCTTTTAATACAGACATGGATTACATATATTAAGAACAAGACAATATAATCCAAAAGCACATTAAAGTGTAACTGACAGCTGAGAAAACTTGAAAACTTTCAAAACAGCTGTTTAATATTTTCAAATTAATTTTGCTTATTACCCAAAGAATTTTATCAAAGCAGAGAGGGGTAAAAAATATTGGCAGAAAAAGAAGTCAGCAAGATCATGATAATTAGGATGAATTTCTGTATTTTAAGTATTTTCCTTAGATCTTTTTATTGTAAAATAAATTGATTTGTGGAGAAGTAAAATATTTATCACTCACTGTTGATAATATATAACTAAAATTCTGTTGGAATATTCATTCTCATCTATACAACATTATTATAAAAGGAACATCTGTTATATACAATAGGAATAATTACTCCAGGAATTTTTAAATCATTGACTTAACTTGAGAATAATTTCTAATATGAAACTCCTATTACTTCTATTCATAAAAGAAAAATTTAGTGACAAAAATATTAAGCAAATTTTAATAAAAGGAAAGAAATTTTATTTTATAAATTGCCACATTTTACGATCATGCAACGTTAATAGTTTATAATTCTTCAACACAGTGAGTAGATAAACTAGTCCATTTGAAAACTGCTCTACAGCCAAATTTAGCAGATAGATGAATTTTCAGCCTCATAGAAGTGGTAGCTACAGGCTTTAACAAAAATGGGCAAAACCTCTGGGGGAGAATTTCAGTTACTAATTTTCAGGAGTTAGAAGGTAGACACACTAGTCATGTGAAAGTAATATGGTTTTACTTAATTTGCCTTCACTAGAAACTCTTATGGCTTTAGTCTTGGGCATTGCGCTATATCTACGAGATTGAATAATATTTTGAAATACTCTATTATTAGATCTGGAAGAGGAAAACAAAACTTTTTCAATGGATGAAAATTGTTTATAGGAGGTACCTAGAATGAAAGAGAGTATTAACCTGTAAATCAAGATTTACTCTGATGAGAGAGATTACTATATTTTAGAAGTGTTAGAACACAGAAGAACACTCTGAAATTAATGTGGGTAGAGGATAGGTAGAATAATAAGAGAAAGAAAGTTATATCACAAAAGAGAAGCAACCAAAAACAGTGCAAACCCAAGAATGAGTATGATAATGACATGTAACCATGAGCCTATTGATTGAGTAAACAAAGGAAGCAATGAGGTAGTGAGACAATGTAGTCCATGGATCTAGATAAGGAAGTAAAATACAAATAATTAAGCAAAGAGGTAAAGAGATATACACCAAATCATATTGAAGTTAAGATGCTTACTCCCGTAAACCTCACTATATTTTACTGACATTTTGTATCACATGAAAATACAATATAAAAAAAACTTGGTATTATTTTCTATTGTGCTCCTTGGTTAAAAATTCAAAATGTAGAAAATAAGCATTGAATTTGAATACAAACAGTTGAGGTTCTCAACTGATCAAAAAAAGCAATTATGCAGAACACACACTAACACACTTATTTAAACATTCTGATTTTTCTGAAGTTTTTATAAATGTGCCATCAATCTCTTTCTTCATAGATATTGTGATAGCCTGTTAAATGTGTAAACATAGCTAGGCTACAGTCTCCAGTTATTTAATCAAACTCTAATCAAGGTGTTGCTGTGAGAGTATTTTCCAGATGTGATTAAAGTCCATAATCAGTTGATTGTAAGAAAGTCAACTTGAAGTAAGGAAGATTATTTTAGCTAATCTGGACATGTGTTTCCATAACACACAGCCTATTTCCAGTAGTAAAAGGGTAATTTATAATCCATGGTATGTTGTGGCAATAGAAATGCACAAAATATTGCCATTGGATAATCCTAATCAGATACCCATAGACAGAAAGATTTTGGGTCACCATGTATTTGCAGAATGTTTTAGTGAAAGTAAGGAGCTTAATTAGAGTGGCTGCTTCTTACTGCACTGAGAAAGTGGGGAAAGAAAAAAAATGTGCAGGGCTCCAAATTTCAATCTCAAACTCCACATACATTACCTGAAGCTTTCTTTATCTGCCCTGGAAAAACCCTTTATCTCCTGTAGCTTTGGGCCAATATTTCTGAAAATCAAACTCAGAGTCTCATTCTTTGAGTAGCTGAATTACAACACAAATTTCTGAGGGTGTGATTGGGAAGAAATAGGATCCTGAGAATTGGACTTGTGATACATGGGGCGATCCTGATGACATTGGAGACATCAGTCCCCTATATTCTGATGAGTATTCTTTGCCCTCTCACCCGTGCCTGAGGAGTTTAGCCTTCCTTTGCCTGAGGAACTTGTAAAGGACTCTCCTGAAATAATTGCCTTGCAAGGTACTGCTGATGCTCTCCAGGACTTAACCCCACCACTATCTTTGTTTTTAGACCAGTAAATAGATTCATGTTCCATCATGGTCAAAAGGCCAAAAGGTCAAAAGTGTGACTTTGCTATTCTTAATTTTAGCTAATAGTCAAATTCTCAAATTCTAGCAATCATTCAACTTTAGACATTTTTCTACTTTATCTGCTCATTTCTTGTTCTTTATTCAAGATAAACTCAAAAGTTAAACTCACTCCAATATGCACTAAAACATTTTTCCCAGATGGGTATATGATACAGAGGACTTTTAAGAGTTTCATGGGCTGCTATTATAAATGAATGTATCTATGTATGACTGGGGTGTTATACAATCTGGCTTTCTGTCTTGTGTGAGATAGGGGGCAGCCAATGAGACCTTAATTCAAATAGAATACCATATTGAACACTTAGTCCAAGATTTGTTTAATTTGAGGTGGCTGAGTACTTTGGTGTTGTTTATAATTTGAAAATTGACTCCATGGTTATGATTACAGATGGACCGGTATTATTAATAGTTTTGGACTAAAAAATGTTTTCCTGTTTATATATTTTTCATTGGACCTTGAGTGGTAAGATATAAAAGACTGAATCATGCACACATTGCTAAATTCTTTTAGAGGTTACAATTACATATTTCAAGAGTGAGCAAAGTTATCATCTCTTTATTTGCTTCTTCCTTCAAAATGATATGTTCTAAAATCAAATCTTTTAAAGGAGCCCAGGAAACAGATCTGAAATATTTCTAGTTTTGTTTTTAATTTTCCCTCCACTGTCTTGCCTTGTATGCAGTTTTCGCTTTTATTTTTTTCCTCTCTAAATATCAAAACATCTGTTGTATCATAATATGTGAAGCTTTGAGAATATGGAATTAAAAAATATATTATCAAAATAGTCACATTTTACTATTTGGATCTTTTCAAGAATGAGGGATGAGAATGAACTCCGGGCATACTTATCTGAAGAAGTGTTGTATTAAAGCAAACTTGGATGTTCTCTTGCCCTTCCATACATGGTGAATTAGTCACAGATCTCTGATAAATCAAAGCTTCTTTTGATCTGCAAGATATTAGCAAAAGCATAAGGGTAAGAGTTCATTTGAACAAACATGTAGTTGTCAAGCGTTCCTTTTGGTGATTACAACAGATTGACATGAAATTCTTTGAGATTCTGCTCTGTGAATGTAGAGCGTTTCGGGTTGTGACAAACGTCTATTGCATAAATAAACTGATGGATGAGGGCAGGAGGTTGTTGACAGGTGAGGGTAGTTATTCTGGGATGTAATCTTCTTAGAAGTAACTATTATATTTTTAGAGCTGATGCTTGGAGTGGTCCAGCCGTGTTTATTTCAAGTGTGATCTACTCATGGCCAAAACTACTTCAGTTAGTTGAGATCATGAAACAAAAATAATAATACAACTACTTAAGCACTATAATGAAATATAATAGCGTGATTGGGGTTATTTTATCTGTACAAATGGAATCCTTCTAAAATAATTAGATGATCCAGGTGCTAAAATGTGAAATTGTGCTATAAAAGGAGAACTGTGGTAAGATATATTTACCTTGACCCATTCATTTATTGGAATTTGTCTTTTATTTTTTCTCCTTTCTCCTTTATCTTTTCCTGAAACCATTGCAAAACACAATCAAAAACAAAATAAATCAAAACCCACCCTGCATTAATGCATTATCTATATACTATTTTTTAATCATTGGCTTCCAAAGTCCCAATTTAACTCAAATTCCTGAGACACAGAAGCTTTACGTCCAAGACACTTTCACTTTTTTTTACAGCACCATATTTTATTCTTATGAATTCAGTTAGCTTAACCAATTCAGTACCACACACATGCTTTTTTAAATATACCAACTTACAAATCATCAAACAATGGATATTCTCCCTACCCAAGAAAACAAGTACCTCTCCATTATAGCTCACCTCAAGACTCATTTAAATAAACTCATTCCATATTTCTTCCAAGTGACTATCTGTAGTAGTAAAGTCAGATATTGCTTCCTTAGTCACAGCCTCTTTTGAGAGAAAGTAACTATACTGTCTGTTGAAGGAGTTCGCCAAGTAGGACATTATTTTTCTACATTACCCTATCCTTTCTAACCACAAATGATTGTTCCAGAAGTGAACAAAAAAAAAGAGTCAGATACCAAATGCATCATTTCTCTTATAAATTTGCTTTGGATATGGGAAACTGAGTCCAGTAAAAAACACTGGGGACTTAAGCTTTGATATTACAGAAACTGAGTATGGGGTCTTACTGGTTGATGTGCACTCCCAAACAACAGCCTTCAACAGATAGAGCAGGGATATTGGGAGATGAATCACATAAGTCCTAAGAAAAATGGTAACAGAGACAGTGGTTGTATGATTGTATTCCAGTGCACATGAAATCTAATTTTACTCCTTGTTTTCTGATATTAGCTGATTTTAACACAATTTTATTCTAAGCAGCTCAGAATACACTGGATAAAACCCTTCTATGGCTATGTTTACTCACACTCTTTTATTCTTCAGCTCAGAATTATTTACTACTTAAGTAAATAGCCGATTACAATTTTCTCTTTTCTTGTGCAATTGTTTCAGTTTTGTTGCTTTAAATGCAATGTGTATTTACTTTTGTCCTCCTTTAGATATGAGTTTCATAAGAATGAGAACTATTTTCTCTCGCTCTTTATTTATTTTGTAATTACCCCAGTATAGGTAACATTCTGTTATATGCTGGTTATGTATACTATAGATATAAATAATATACATAAATTACACATTATATATTAATAATATGACATATACTATATATTATTTTGATTAAACAAATATAATAGGATTGGCAAAGAATGCATAACTGCATGTGTTTTTATTTTTATTTTATTGTAGTATAGTTGATTTACAATGTTGTGTTAGTTTCAGGTGTACAGCAAAGTGATTCAGTTATACATATACATATATTCATTCTTTTTCAGATTCTTTACCCATATAGATTATTACAGAATATTGAATAGAGTTCCCTATGCTATACAGCAGGTCCTTGTTGGTTACCTATCTTATATATGGTAGTGTGTGTATGTTAATCTCAATCTCCTAATTTATCCCTCTCCCCATGTTTCCCCTTTAGTAACTATAAGTTTGTTTTTAAAGAACAAGAGAGAAAGGTTTTCTTTAGGGCTGTCACTTTCAAATATATTACCATACTTAAGCGTTTGCATGAAACCACCATTTCAAATTTAATCTCTTCCCTTGCTAAGGTAAGAAGGAAGTATTTTTACTCTCGGCCGTATGCCTAAAATACATAAAAAATGAAGTCTCATAGAGAAGAAACATTTATTTTCACCTGAATATACTAGAAAATATATTTAACCTTGTGTGAGGAATATAGTTTGTGGTTAACTATGTATTTTTCTTGCCGATGCCAGTTATCTGTCCTCATAGAACCTGATTCAATTTGAGAGAGACATTTAAAATGAGATTACAGAATCACAAATTTTCTTAAAGAGAAAAACTGAGTGATACTTTTCATACTTCCCTTGGAGGAGGCATCCCCACACCAGGACAGGACAAGCATGTAATAGAACAGCGGCCACTAGGGCAAATGGTATTTTGTAATCTGAAATCAAGTCCATGAGATGATTTGTTATGATGTACAATTTGTAAAAACATATATTTCGTTCTTTTTTCCTGTAAGTTTTTGGAAAACATCACCATTTTAGAAGTAAGACACATTTTTCAGTGTGAAATGGTAATACAGAGTTTAGCCAAACATTGTAATTATGAAATAACAACCCTAATAATTATCTGTAAATTAGAATCATAGAGAAATTCTCCTTAATAAAGATCAACAGTTATTATATTATTTGGGACAATGGCCCTCAAAATTTAATCTCTGATAATGTTACTAATACTGAATATTTGGAAAAAGTGTAAATATCTGCACTCCTAGCCCAGAGGTCAACTTATTTGTTTCTAGGGGTTCATGTGAAATCCACTTACATTTTTTTTTTAATCTCTAGGTCTTCAATTACTGTAAAGCTGTAACAGCCCAGGAAGATCTCTTCTGTGGATGTTAGAGGTGAGATTCACCCAGAATATTGCAGGACATTTGTTGGCAATAACCTTAGAACCTTAAGGATCTCTCAGAATCATTTAGGGATCATTAGGTTCTGGAAGGT
Organism: Grampus griseus; assembly: GCF_964374135.1. Taxonomy (NCBI): domain Eukaryota; kingdom Metazoa; phylum Chordata; class Mammalia; order Artiodactyla; family Delphinidae; genus Grampus; species Grampus griseus. The sequence goes on along the minus strand of NC_138997.1, from coordinate 133,744,872 downwards.
GCTTTAGGAAGAATGCTGCTATAGAGCTTTCCATATAATAAGTGGGCAGTGAAAATTGTCATGTTTTAATTGTCAAAAGAGATATTAATTGAGGTGCATATACTCCCTAGTTTAATATAAAACAGACTCCATTTCTAGAATTCCTCTTGACATAGAAGGAAGAATTGAGGTAACTATAACATATTCTGGTATTAAAGAAGAGAGGTTAAGGAGAGGTCAGATTCAAAGCACAAGGTTTGAAGTATCAATATTTGTGATGCCATCTCTGGCTCTGAAGTTAGAGCAAGCCATGTGCCAAGAAACATGGGCAGCCTTTAGAAATTGAAAGTGGACTGCGGGCTGACAACTAACAAGGACACGGGGATCTCAGTCCACAACCTTAAGGGACTGAATTTCACCAACAACCTGAATGAGCTTGAAGGGTCTTCTTTCTCAGAGCTTCCAGATAACAGCCCAGACTGGCAGGTGGTTTGATTTAGGCCATGTGTGATCGTAAGTGGAGAACCCATTCAAACTCACTCGGACTTCTGACTTAAGAACTGTAAGCTAATAAATGGATATTGTTTTAAGGTGCAAAGTCTGTGGTCAATTTTATGCTGCGATAGCAAATTAATACACTTTCATAAACGCATACAGGACCTATTGGAGATCATGGAATCTCTCTCACTGGACATCTAGGAACTAGACAATTTCTATTGTGAGGTAGCCATCAAAAGCATTTGTTTTTTCTTTGATCTTTGTGAACAATGACTATGGTAAAATGCCATCAGGACCTTTGCTGAATATTGGCAATAGGAAAATGAATACAGAATGAGTACAGATGTCCAGGATTTGAGGGCTAGGCATTGAATGAAGCAGGACGTCTCCTTTTTAAGCTCATCTGATAGTGTCAGCAGCAGCATCACTAAAGAAGTTACCAACAGTACCTTCAACAGACCTACCTACTAGCTCCCAGTTCCACTCCGTCCAAAGAACATGGTTTGGGGCTTCCCTGGTGGCGCAGTGGTTGAGAGTCCGCCTGCTGATGCAGGGGACATGCGTTCGAGCCCCGGTCCGGGAGGATCCCACATGCCGTGGAGCGGCTGGGCCCGTGAGCCATGGCCGCTGAGCCTGTGCATCCAGAGCCTGTGCCCCGCAACGGGAGAGACAGGAGCAAAATGGTCTCAACTTCCAACCACCCACATAAGGAACCCTATCTATAAATACCAATAATTATCTCATAGTTTCCTTGACTGTAGCATAATCCAGATTAAAAGACTGACAATCTCTCTCTCCTCTCCCCCCAAAGAGAGGGAATAGAGAAGCATGTAAATCCTATTTACATTTAACACATCAAATGAGTGTCTGCTATGTTATAAAGTCTAGTAGTTTTTATTCTGACTTTCATTTATGGGACCTATATGAACCAAGTGGGTGTGGCTGCTTCTCTGTCAATACACAATGTGGAGTGATAAACCATAAATGGTTAAAAGTAACTATAAAAACAACTAGCCTGACATTCTCTATTAATCAGACAACAACAGCTAAAGCAAAAAGATGTGCTCTTTCCAATCTAGGCATGATGTTCTCTAGACAGTGAGAGTGACTTTGAAGCATAAAAAGTAGTTAACCTTCCTGGCATGATGCTGTAAAAGGTGTCTTCTTATATCTGTCTGCTTCCAGAATCATTTGGATCAAAGAAAGGTGCCACTAGTCTGGTTTTCTCTTGCGATTCAGACTTCCATTTCAGGGGAAGTAGCAACGTCTTGTTTATTTTCAATCAATTAGTCGTTTTGCCTGTTGCCATAGAGCTGTGCTCTTGTTGTACTGTGAGAAATAAACTTGGACAAGTAGTTTCAGAGCTATGCATGTTTTTAGCTTAAAGCAGTTATGGTCACATCCTTACACTTCGTAACACGTCCAGATTTTTATTAGCTTCTTTCTTCATTAAAATGACAGCATCTAGGAAATATTAGAAAATAGATGTTGTAGGATTACATTAAATGTGAAACTAAGGAGGCAGAGAAGGTGACGTTGGTCGATTATCTGACCAAAGGCAAAATGAAAATTTAAGCAAGCACTCTTGATAGATAAACAGATAAAAGACAAAAATTCGTTTTTACGGATACTTCAGTATGATTATTCGGCTGCGTGATGGAATTTCTGCACCAGACTGTCAAGAAACAGATAATTAAAAATTGGCATGCCTGAAAGAAGGAAACATTAGTTGCAAAAATTCTAAAAAATAGCTCAAAAATCATCTCAAATTGCCCACTTATTGATTGTTAACAGAGGTCCTTTCACCATGTCTGTCTCAGAGTGGATGAATTTGTTATATACTTTTTTTTTTTTTTTTTTCGGTACACGGGCCCCTCACTGTTGAGGCCTCTCCCGTTGCAGAGCACAGGCTCTGGACGCGCAGGCTCAGCGGCCGTGGCTCACGGGCCCAGCCGCTCCGTCGCACGTGGGATCTTCCCGGAGCGGGGCACGAACCCGCGTCCCTTGCATCGGCAGGCAGACTCTCAACCACTGCGCCACCAGGGAAGCCCCGAATTTGTTATATTCTTGTCGATGAGTAGTAGTGGCTGGAGAAAGGACTCCTGATGATGAACATTCGAGAGCAGGAGTGTAGCACCATGTGCACTTGCAGCTGGAGCTGATAACATTATTTTGTTTGATATGACGTTTGATTTAAATCCATCCTGCGGTTTGAGAGATTTTATAATTGCTAAGTGATATACTGAGTTTCAAGAGTTGAAAAAAAAAATAACGGTTTCAATGAACGAAATAAGAAGCAATGCTGATATAACTTTCTCACTGCCAAAGTTAGCAGCAACCTGCTCTAGAGATTCAGAATGACACACAGCAATGAGATGAGCCATCAAGGCAAACCCAGGCGCTAGGCTGTGGAGGTCGAACATTTGGCAACAGAACAGACACTGAGATAAAAGAGGGTCATTAAGGGGAAGCTTAGATAGTTAAAGAGAAATTATAAAGAGCCCTATATCTAGGTACTCAGGATTTGTTCAAGAAAAAACAGGAACCTATTTCTGGGGCAAATAACAAAGCCATACACAGTACACTGTTTGTCATTTATCAGATTGATAAAAATCAAAATGTGCTGTAAATAGAATCTCCTAGTGTTGGTAAGTTGAGACTTTAATATACCATTGGTGAAAATGTCAACTTTTAAACACCATGAATGACAATTTAAATGTTTACTGACAATTTAAAATGTACACATTAGTTTTCAAAGCAATACAGATTCTAGGAAAATTTCCCTCAGATACCTCTATATATATGCAGAAAAACAGAAGTGCAGTGTAATCATTAAATAATTATTTGTATTAGCTAAAGATTAGAAACTATGAACATTGAATAATAGAAAACGTTAAATAATGCACATTCATATCAGAGCATGCCTTGCAGCCATTTAAAGAGTGAGACTGATCTATGAATACTTATTGAAAACTCCAAGATATATAATTAAATGAGGAAAATCAAACTGCAAATGAAGATGTACACATGCTATAAGTTGCAGGGTTTGGGTCCCACTTCCAGAAACTTCCATCTGATCAGGACAGTGAGGGCAATAGGCATATTCCAAAGTAGACAGTAAAAAGTGCCTGGTTTCCTGGTGATGTCATTAAACCTCTGTACTTATTTAGAAGTTCTCATGGGGTGGGAGATATAATTTCATTTGTACTTACATTTCTATCAACAGGATCTTTTTTTTTAACTTCCAACTGATGCATGTATTTATCATACTTTGACTGTTAGTATTAGTGAGTTGTTACATTTAATCTCTTTGGAAGGTGTAAAGTAATAGAGCTAGTGTTTTATTATGCTCCTTTAAGGGATAATAATAATAATGTATATATTTATATTTCCTTAAGGAATATAACAATATAAATCTACCTATATATTTTATATATAGCATCAATAATTAACATATACATATGTTTCATTATATTCATTAAAGAAATATATATATATACTCCTTAAAAGGAATGGAATAAATTAATATTAGAGAAAAAAAGAGGAAACGTTATTTCTATGAATTGCCTTAAAATATTTTAAATTCTAAAAAGTTTACCTAAATCTTACAATTATCGATTATAGAGTGTGAAATTTTATGTTAGTTTTTATTAGGGTTTTTATGTTGTTGAGTAGAAAAAAATTCTCTACTGAAATTTGCTTTCTTGATATCAGAAAGAACATATTTCTTACAATTTTTCTGAAAGAAGATAACTGTTATGTGGTTGAGATGGTATGTTGGCTATAATTTTGTTAAAAACTCTTCATTTTAATAAGGATTTTAACTATACTCTTTCTGTTTCAATACTCAAGATATGCATAGATTTAGGTTCTGGTAGAAATGTATGCCTATATTCAATATCTGCTTATAGGATTTAATGTAGAGTTGACATAAGGATATGGTGTAGGGATTAAGATATTATATAAACAGGTATTCCAATCCTTCCACATATATTTTACTAATAGAGTGGTTAAGATTATAAAGGACACATTTTACCATAGTAAGGCCCTAAGAAAATAAATCTTGATAATTGGTGCAGCTGCGGTATAATTTCCTTCCAGGCAGGTGATTTGGTTGTGTTTACCCAGGTAAACCCCTGGGTAATCAAAATTGCAAAAGTCATTGATGATCATTTAGATAAAATAGTATAATTCTAGAAATAAATCTGGGTGAGAAGTCCAGCCATGTAACACAAACAGCACAGAAGTGAATTAAAAACAGATTTATTTAAAGTCCTCCAGGAAAGAAGAAATATCCCGTCAGTAGCATGAGTGAAGAAAATATGTCATCTGCCCTTTGATGTAATTCTGGTCTTTAAACAGAAAAAGACTTCAAAAGTAAAATTAGTAATACTAAATGTTATGTCAAATGGTACAAAATAAGACTTCAACCTCTTGCAGGAAAACCATCAATAATGCTGCTTCACATCAATTGTTCCAGAAATGGGCTTGCAAATTTTTATCATGAATTTGAGGGAACCAGAACTTTTGAGGATTTTGCTTTGAAGACACCATCTAACCAGCTCTCAGCAACAGAAAGAAATATAAACTGGGGTGAATGTTGCATTGATTATGAAGGATTAGAGAAGACTGTCATTTGTTGTCATAAACTTTGTCAGATATAGTGCAGGGTAACAGATATGTGATACGATAATGACTCAGAAACCAATTTTTGACAAAGTGATTTTGGGGGTACAAGAAAATGACATATCTATATTCTCTATTTTGGGATGGTATGGGGAGAGTTAATAGTAGACTCAGAAAACCCTTCAGACCAAGTTCCACAGTACACCTGTAGTAGAAGAGGGTTGAGCAGTAACCTTAATGATATATCATTGCTGTGTATCTGTATACTGTAGAACTATATATTGTTAACTAATGACATATACAATATGATACCTTTTTACGTATACACTATAAGTAGACATGCTTTACTGGCTGAAGGGCGTGAAAATAATGTAGAAGCAGCCTCAAATAAGAAGATGAAATAATTTTACATTAAATAAGGTTTTGGCTTAATAAAGGATAAAACTGCATGCCAAACAGCCTTGCTTTTTCACACAAACATTGTGAAGACAAACTTTGTCCACTCTGCGCAGAGAAATGGAAGGCAGTTGCGGTTGAGACCATATATCCCTTCACACCTTTTAAATTCCCAGCCTCTCTCCCCTGATCATAACACCTACTAGTACCAAGATCTTTTAGCCCATGTAACGACCGAAGGGAAGAAAGTCAGGCAAAGCTTTAAGAAGATTTTACCATTATGAATACTCAAGACCTGGGTAACTTGAATATATACATTGTATATACATAAAACACACAGAGTAACATTGACATATATATAATGTTCCTGTGTGTTTTTATATTTATAACATTGAGTGTGTGTGTGTGTGTGTGTGTATACACACATATGCACACACATATATGTGTGTATATTTACATACACCAACATGAATAAAAATTATCTTTGGATGAGATGTTGGAAATAGGTGTTAGCCTCATCTTCTCATCTTCTTACACTTTTCTAAATTTTCTACTTGTTTATGCATTTAGTGATTTTACCGTTTAGGGAAGTAAAACATTGAAACATATAGAAAGTTAAAAAACAAGCATAAAATAAATTCAGGCCATTGAAGAAAAATATACACAGTAGGCAAAACACAATAATTCATAAATACAAAGTACAATACAATAAACAATGCAGCAATAAATAAAATTTCCAGATATGTGAAGCAAGGGTAACATTAGGATAGACGAGAATGGGTATAGATGAGTTAATAGGATGACTAGCAAATAGAATTTCCACAATCTAGAAGTGGAGTTAGAAAAGGTGAAGAAGAAACAAGAATGACAAAGGAACATATGCGAAGGTAATCTGATAAGAAATGGAGATGGTAGAGTGTGCTAATGCTAGAAATAAAGAGGGATAGTGCAGATAAGATGAAATCTGTAAGAAGATATTAGTGAACAATTTCACTTAAAATATTAAGAGGGATGTGCAAAAGGCAGAAATAGAGTTGCATTTGAGAATACATTGAGATTATTATGTATCTGTGTTAAGAAAACCCATCTATGAGCAAAGAGAGGAAAATAAATTGAAACATTTAATCTAAATTAACTTTAAGGGTTTTCTAAAACAAATGGTTATGTTATAAAGTTAAATGAGTTTATTAGAGAGTAATACTAATATTAGTTTTACTTTATTTGCAATATTGATTTGTTCTTGTTTTGTTTGCACATGTTCAAATTTAGTTAATGTGCATAATGAGAAAAATCACATTTGCTTTTAGGCATATGCTGACCATTTTAAAGAAGGAATAATTTTTAAGATGTCTAATAGAAACTAGATAAGTACTGTTTATTTTTCTCTAGAAAATGAGAGATACCACATGGTGATTTTTTTTTTCTATTTTCTGCTGTTTCCCTGTGTACCTTTTTTGTTATGAATCAACAGTTTGATGTAAATGCCATGACTTATTTTCTACATGCATATGTGCAATTCAGTAAATAACTAGAATGGTATAAATAGGATAATATCATAACTAATTATAATAAAAATCATTAATAGCTAATATGTGCCAGGTACTGTTCTTACTGCTTTACATATCTTAACTAATCTAATCTTTCACAACAGCCCCATTATGTAGGCATTATTATTATTATCCACATTTGCAGAAACTTAGTCTTGTGTAAACAATGTACGTTTCCAAAGTTCATCCAACCAGTATGTGGCAGAGCTGAAACTGAGGACATGTGGCGTGGTCCCAGAGTTCGTACTCTCAGCCATCAAGTTATATTACCAATCAATGGGTAAAATGTATCCCATTAATATTAATGTATGAATGCCATTTTATATTCACAGACAGCTTCTATTGCTTTAAACAGCTTTAATACAAATACGAATTATATCTGTTTAGTAGGCTTCAGCCAAAAATATTCTCTTCCTCTGTTATCTTTTTCCAACAAAGAACATTTTTATATTTAAAAAAAATCAAAATCTCTCTCTCCATTTACATTATTACAAAGTTCATTGGATCATGGCTTTGTGTAACCATGAACGAAATCATCTCATCTCCATTTCCTGAGTTCCTAATTACATGCGGCATGTTAAATCAAGTCCACGTGGGGAAAGGCCACTTAATTAATTAATTTAATTAACAGTAAGACAGAAGAGAGGATACGGTTATCATATTATAATCACTCCTTTGGGATACTTTTCTGGCACAATGTGTTCCATATTTGAGTGGTAAAAGAATAGCCACTCTTTATTAGTTTTATTTATTTGCACCTAAATGAACTCCTCAACACAAAACCTAGGATAATATATTTCTACTTAGAATTCAGACAAGGGGAATATTTATATAATCTCAAAATATTTGGGAGCCTTTAAGTGTTCATAATATGATATTTTTGTATTGGGAAAGAAGGATTAATGATAAATACAGTTCCTTTTCTGGCCTGTGTGATTTGCTTCCAGGTAACAGTTGTATAAACATGAACACTCATAGCTAGTCAAGTTCCAGCTTAGAGGTAATACTACCTGGAATAGAATCTTGAACAAAATATTGAGGTTTTATTTTCATCTGTTTGCTACAAATTCAATTAAATCCAAGAGCTCTTTATTACTTAGAAATTGGGTACTATAAAATGTGACCTTTGTAAATTGAACGTAGTCATGGAGATTGGCTGGTAAACTAGATGTATATATCTGTTGGAACATATAGAGAAGTATATAGACTAATGGTTAATTTTTTTATATTGTAGTAATAATATTTATAAAATATTACATAAAAGTTGCCATATTAATACTTTTTAATTGTGCAGTACTGTGGAAATAAGCATATTCACATTGTCTGGCAAACATCACCACCATCCACCTCCAGAACTTTTTCTTTGTCCTAAACTGAAACTCTGTACTCATAAAACACTAATTCCCCATACCTTCCTTCCCCCAGTTGCTAACAACCACCATTCTAGTTTTTGACCATACAAATTTGACTAATCTAGGTACCTCACATAAGTGGAATCATACAGTATTTGTCCTTTTGTGACTGGCTTATTTCACTTAGCATAATATCTTCAAGTTTCATCCATGTTGTAGCAAGTGTCAGAATTTCCATCTTTTTTTTAACGCCGAATGATATTCCATTGTATTTACACACCACATTTTGCCTATCTGTCCATCCATTCGTGGACACTTGGGTTGCTTTCCCCCTTTTGGCTATTGTGAGTAATGTTGCTATGAACATGGATGTACAAATATCTGTTTGAGTCTCTGCGTTCAATCCTTTTGGGTATATTCCCAGAAGTGAAAATGCTGGGTAATACGGCAATTCTATATTTAATTTTTGAGGAAATACCATTATGTTTTCTATAGCAGCTGCATCATTTTACATTCCTACCAGCAATGCAGAAGAGTTCCAATTTCTCTACATTCTCTTCAACAATTATTTTCTGATTTTTTTTGATTTATATTCTCACCAACAATTATCTTTTTTGTTTGTTTTGTTTTATTTTATCCTATAACAGTAATCCTAATGGGTGTGAAATGGTTTGTCATTGTGGTTTAGATTTGCATCCCTAGTGATTTATTGTTGATTAGATGTTGAACATCTTTCACGTGCTTATTGGCCATTTGTATATCTCTTTTTGAAAAATGTTTATTAAAGTTCTTTGCCCATTTTAAAATCAGGTTGTGTGTTCTGTTCTTGTTGTTGTTAAATTGTATAAGTTCTTCGTATATTCTGGATATTAACCTCTTATCAGCTATATGATTTACAAGTATTTTCTCAAACTCCATGGTTTGCCTTTTAACTCTGTTCATAGTGTCCTTTGATGCACAAACATTTTTAATTTTTTACATAGTCTAACTTATCTTTTTTTTCTTCTGTTGCCCATGTTTTTGGTGTCATAGCCAAGAAATCATTGCCAAGCACAATGTCATAAATCTTTCCCCTTAAGTTTTTTTCTAAGAGTTTTATAGTTTTAGTTCTTATGCTTTGGTCTTTGATCCATCTTGAGTTACTTTTTGTATAGGTTATATTGTAAAGATCCTACTTCATTCCTTTGTATCTGGATATCCAGTTTTCACAACATCATTTGTTGAAAATATTATTCTTTTTCTATTGGCACCCATGCCAAAAATCATTTGACCATATATGGGAAAGTATATTTCTTGGCTCTCTGTTCTATTCCATATATATATATATATATATATTCTATTCTCTCTCTCTATATATATATATGTGTGTGTGTGTGTGTGTGTGTGTGTGTGTGTGTATTCCTAAGTATTTTACCTTACATTTGATGTTATTATAAGTGGAATTGTTTAATTTTCTTTTTGGATTATTCAATGTTAGTGTATAGAAACACAAATATTTTTTGAGAGCTAATTTTGTAATCTGCAACTTTGCTGAATTTATTAATTCTAACAGGTATGTGTGTGTGTGCATTCATGCACTTGTGTGGACTCTTTTAGATTTTCTACATATAAGACCATATTGTCTGTGAACAGATTGCTTCCTTTCCAATTTTGATGGCTTTTATTTCTTTTGCTTACCTAATTGCTCTGGTTAGGACTTCTAGTACTATGTTAAATAGAGGTGGTGAAAGTGAAAATACTTGTCTTATTCCTGACCTTAGAGAAAAATATTTAGCTTTCACCATTGAATATATGTGGTTTTTCATATATGACCTTTATTATATTGAAGTAATTTCCTTCTATTCCTAGTTTATTGAGTATTTTTACCATGAAAGGGAGTTGAATTTTGTCAAACACTTTTTGTACATTAATTGAGAGTAAAACATGTGTTTTTCTTTATTCTGTTAATAAATGGATAATAAAACAGACCATTTTTTATTATTCTAAAGAGTTATTAAAGTGACATTGCATGTTGACTTTGCCAAATAAAGCAAAGCAAATTGCATACAACAGATTGCTATGTCAATGACTAAAATTTACAATCCTTTTTTCCTTGCTATTAAAGAAAAAAAACTTGTCTGAAGTTTTTATTATCCAATTTAAATGATTCATTTGATAATTACTGAAAATTATCCATAATTTTCTACAGAATAAAGCCAAATTTTCTTTTAATAGTATCCAAATAGCTTATGCAGCCCTTTGCTAATGTTAACACTGTTCCTTTTGCTTTGAATACACATCTCAATTTGTCTACTGTTGGTGAATCTTCCAAGTCACCCTTTAAAATAGAGTTCAAATGTTACATCTTCTAAGTTGCGTGAGCACCTTTTATTTCACTGCATCATCAAACATTACTGTTTAATATAGTTTAAATTTTTTTTCTCTTTCACAAAAATTCACGATTTTAAGGGCATCTTCGACTCCTGGGTAATGTGACTGGCATGAAATGGGCTCTTGGTATCTATTTGTTGATGAATAAATAACTAATGACCAGACAGAATTATTTTTTTCAAAACTTTTTAAAATTTAATTTTCCAGTTGGGCACTTATATATTTATGTTTATATTACTGACTTCTACATTGAAAGCATCATATGGAAGCAGACAGTATCTTAATTTAATGTCTATAGTATCTAGAATATGTATTAGTTGACTCTATTGTAGAAGTTTATAATTTTTCAGTTTATTCTTTAATCATGAACCATTTACTCTTCTAACCATAGGTAAATAAGATATTTAAAGTATGAAATGTTTTTCTAAAATAAAATGTAAATATGAATTAATCTTAAAAAATATTCTTTTGAACCTTTGAAAACAAATGCAGGTATGTAAGATCTGCCCCTTTAGTTAAAAGTATTTTTAGTATTCAGCAACAAAATACAATGGGAGAGTAGAATGAATATATGATGTGTCTAAAGCTGTATGTTCAAACTCAGATAACAACAAACTACTGAGTTTTATATGGGGATTCAATTTGCAAAATATCATTACAATACTTTGAATTGAGGGTCAGTTTCAGTGTAATTGAAATCTTCTCAATATGCATTTATGCATAATAATGGATTTCTAAATCCCCAAGTATTTCTTACTGTGAAAAGACTTTAAGTATGTAAATTATAGTTTAACATAATTTAGCAGTTCAATCAAATGAATAAATAATTGATAAATTAACATGTTCAGTTTTCAGGGTTCCAGTGAAATGTCTGTAACTCTTAGTATTCAAACTGCTTGATTCTTTCTCCCCAACAATTCCAAATCATTCTGCTGTTGTTCTTTATTTTGAAGGTCTATTTTACCAATTTAAGTAGTATAATTTCAGTTTAAGTGTATACATCTAAAATTATAATCCAGAAACCAAAGATAATTTCCTATAATAGTTGTTGAAATGTGTTTGTAGCCTGTGCTATGACCACAGCAAAAACTCAATCAAAATCTATTTGCTAAATAAATGAATAAATAAATGAATGAGTAAATCTGAAATAAAACAAAACTATTTTTTAGGATTATGAATTATATTTAATTAGTAACTATAAAAATAAAAGAACTTACAGTTATATCTGTGACATTAGAAATTAATCATATCCAATTTTCTCTTTTTCCCAATCAAAAAATTGAAGCCTGGACAGATTAAATTATATGTCCTGATCACAGTGAGACCAGAGACTTAGGTCATCAAAGTTTTAAATCTAGTGTTTCTTGATCCCCATGTAAGTGTGAAGCCAAAGATTAAATGCTCCCTTCCCCCACACACAGTTCCATGTTTTAGAAACCACTCCTGTGTTCTACTCCAGGTGAGTCTGATCAAGAAGACCAAGACTTCCTTTCCCCTCCTCCCCAAACCTCAGTCTAAGGCTACAGTTTTACTTCAGTAAGAGCAGGTGGAAGTTTTCTCATCACAAACAAGGCCCGTGTTGGAGAAGCTCTATTCCACACATGTACAGCTGAAAAGACCTGGCTCCCTTTCCCAACCCAAACCTGCACACATAGAGAAGAAGCCCTGCAGCAGGCTGAGGTACTGGGCAGTGATTTCTCCTGCCCCTGTTCCAACTCCAGCCCAGTCATGGAGCAGAGCTTCAATACAAAGAGGGGCAAGCTGAGGAGACCTGGAGCTATCACCTGGCCCAGAGCTTGTTGGTAGACCATGGATATGTGTCATTCTGGGAGAAGTCCTAGTCTGTCCATAGTGCAGAGAATCTACCCAATGGGGAAGAGTAGGCCATAAGGACGAGAAGTTCCACTGCTCTACTTGAGGAGATTGACTTGACATGGAACACAGCTTGAAGAATGTCACGCCTAAGAGCATTATTGAAAAGAATGAAGATATTAGTGGAGAGCAGTTAAGAGGGTACTGGAGGCTCCATGAAACTGAGAGCAACAAGCAGGATAACAGAGCAACTGGAAGTCTGACAGAGACAACCAGGGAAGACACAGCCGTGGAGCACACTCCAGGGATTACATTCAACCTTGAGTTGGGGAATTCTCTGTATGCACTAGACTGGACCTGCTCAAGAACAGCTAGAGAAAGACAGGGGCCTGTTGAAAGCATTCCCCAAGCTGCACACATATCTAGCAACAAAAAGCAACAAACAGACCTCACTGGCGCTAGGGTCTTAAGCAAAACATCTGACCAAACACCAGCTGAACAATAAGCTATACTGATCCAGAGGCAACTTCTAAGAAACCACGTTTAAAAATAAAATTACGTCCTTCCCTGGATGTCTGGAAGACTGTACGCATGGCATACAGAAGCAATCAGAGAGGAAAATTCCAAGCTACAAGACCTGGTTGAATGTGGGCAAAAACATAAACATTCTGAATTGTGATAACAACATACCAGTCACACACATACCTCCAAACAAAAAAGGAAGGATACAATGGATGCTGTAGAAACAATGATGCTACCTTAAATCCTTTGGGCAATAAGCCATTGATTCACATTCTCCCTTTCAAATAAGAAGTTTCAATACATCTACGTCTATATGAAGCTCACTTACATACTTCCCAACATGTGAAAAATCTAAAGTCCCATCCAGGCAGTACTATAAGCAGCTCCAGGTGTAATACTTCTGAGTAATATGCTATTCTCTTTCCCAAGTCTAAACAGTGTTCTTCAGAGTAAGAAATTTTTCATACATTTTGGGATCCCCATGTGTACGTTCTGTTCCAAAAAGCCAAATTTTAAAAAATTTCAAATAAGAAAGAAAATTCAAAATCACATAAAAATATATTACTTAATGTTAATGACCAATTTTAAATTTATTCCTAATAAATTATTAAATGTTAACTATCAGAGTTTTTATTTATTCTTATTTAATTTAATAGTAAATGAATAGCTTTACATTATCTATCTATATGCTATTAAATTATCGTATCTTCTTTTAAATATCTGAATTACCACATGATTTAATAAGCAGTGATGGAAGAAATTTTCACATTTTGAGGTATGGGGAAGTCATTCTGGCTTATACATGACTTGGCTTGAACTTTATGCTAACTAGAACAGACTTTCTTATGGCCTGCTAAACATGCATTGTACATCTGCTTTAACCATTAAAGAAAAATTTGCATTTAAAAATAAAAATGGAGTAACTGTGGTTCAGGCATCCAAAATGGAGCTGGGTGGCCAATGTGGATATGATTTCAGGTAAGTTCCTGCATCACTGAGAACTTGAATTTTCTGAACTGTATCAAACTCAAGGATACGACCAGCTTTTCTCAAAACAGTATCTGCTAGCAGCTGCCAAGTGCAACCTTACAGTCTCAAGTTCTCCCCTTATAACTGTGTAATCATTTTGGACCTCAACCAATCCTTGCTTAACAAGCACCCTTATTTCTTGCCAGCTCCAATTATAATTCTTGGAAAATAACGCGTATAACTAACTGTAACCTTGCGGTTTTTGACTATACAAACCTCTCCCATTTTGTAGTTTGACTGAACACAATTCAGGTGTTTCTTGAATCTGTCTCCCCAGCTATAGTCCTCAGTTTGGCTCGAATAAAACTCTCTTCTATTTCAATTATTGATATGTATTGATTATTTCCATTGATAGCAGTATAGAGTAGTGTTAAAACAAAGTACATTATAATCTTATTACTTTGGTTCAAACCTTAGTTCTCTCAGCTACTAGAAATGTAAAGGGACGTGTTATGTTAACTCTCTGTCTTTAAAACTGAGAAACTATTTTGCTTTACTTGGTTTTTGTATTAAATGTCATGGTATATGAACAACACTTAAAAGACTACTTGGCATGTACTAAAAACTCTGTTAGCTTTTATTGAAAGTAAAAATTTATTGATACTTTACTAAGTTGAGTGGAGACAATGAGATAATAATTATATTAAATTCTAACCCTGCCACCTAAATCTTAGCCTCAAAGTATGAATAGAAGGCTGACATATCTGCAAGATTTACTGAATTCAAGATTTAAATATAAGGAATTAATTTATTGTATTGCTGAAAGTTTAATAGCTTCAAATTTGAATGGTGCTGACTGAGATAAAAGAAAGTGAAGTTTAAATATACAGGTTCATATTCCATGACTCATACTCACACACATATACCTATTTTTATCAGTTGCTCTTTAAATTGTAGTTGGGTATTTTTTCTCTTGAATATTTGAACTTTTAAACAAATCTATAAAAGAATCAAACATTATGCAGACCAATAACTCAGGCTGTCCAGTGTTATTTCAGGCATTCATTTAAGTTGCCTTGATACTGTTTCACTTTCTTAACAAGCATATCTATTTAGATATGAATTCATTCTATAAAATTAACAACATTGGGTCTACATCAATCATATTGAAAAGTTAGTGAAAATGAAATATAACACTCATTTCATTTCAGTTTATAAAGTACAGTATGCTCTTACAACCAAAAACTTTTGGATTTATATAAATAAACCGAATCCAGTTAGTCCATTTTCACAAATCTATGCAATGATAATTTCTAACATCAGGGTTTCTTTCACATGTCAAGGAGGAGGTGTTTCTAAAGAGAAATATTCTAAAACAAGATGATGAGGGACTTCCCTGTTGGTACAGTGGTTAAGAATCCTCTGCCAATGCAGGGGACACGGGTTTGAGCCCTGGTCCGGGAAGATCCCGCATGCACCACAACTACCGAGCCTGCACTCCAAAGCCCGAGAGCCACAAATACTGAGCCTGCGAGCCACAACTACTGAAGCCCTTTCACCTAGAGCCCGTGCTCCTCAACAAGAGAAGCCACCACAATGAGAAGCCTGCAACGAAGAGTAGCACCTGCTCGCCGCAACTAGAGAAAGCCTGCGCACAGCAAGAAAGACCCAACGCAGCCAAAAATAAATAAAGAAATTTATAAAAGAAATAAAGCAAGATGAAGAAATATAACACTTTCAACCATTTTATGTCACTGTCTCTCAACGTCTTTTTTTTTTTTTTTTTTTTTTTCTTTTTTAGAACATACCAGAGTGCATTGGCAAATGTTAACTGGCTCTCTGGGAAAAACAGCACTGGTTTGTAAGATTTGCTAATTTCATAATGTACTTTCTCCCAGGGTGACTGATTTCTTTCTACCAATGTGATGCCACTGAATGGAGGACCAAGAAGAAATGTGCACAGTGCTTCTTGTGAGCAGTGGTCAGGAGCCAGCTCAAGGCACATTCATTAGACTGATTTTCAGAGAATGCCTTTCTGGAAAGGATCGGAATTCAGGGCCAGGAGTAGTGAAGCAATTGTGTAGTTGACTCTGTCTATGCTGTACATGTAATATATTTAGCTTAATGCATATCAAGTCTTTGTTTACTTAATATTGTATCTCCTTTTATCCTTTAATCATTTTTACTTATGTTCACATAAAACTTTTCAGTTTCTAAGAGGATGTTTTTGAGTCTTTTAGGAAGTCTTTTTAAAAATTTTATTATTATTTATTTTTGGCTGCGTTGTGTTTTCGTTGCTGGGCGTGGGCTATCCCTAGTTGCAGTGAATGGGGCTCCTCTTCATTGGGGTCTGCAGGTTTCTCACTGCGGTGGCTTCTCTTGTTGCGGAGCACGGGCTCCAGGCGCGGGCTCAGTAGTTGTGGCTCACGGGCTCAGTAGTTGTGGTGCATGGGCTTAGTTGCTCGGCGGCATGTGGGATCTTCCTGGACGAGGGCTCGAACCTGTGTCCCATGCATTGGCAGGCAGATTCTTAACCATTTGCCAACAGGGAAGCCCTAGGTAGATGAGTTCTTTTAAAAAGAAGTATAGCTAAGAGAGTAGTTATTAAGCAGTCTCCATGGAACAGAGGTGCTATTGAGGTGCTCCAAAAGGAGCAAATGAGGTTTATCTCTTTTACTTGTTTGTTTCCCTTCAAGATTTTGTTCAAACAAAATAAATAAGTGATTTGTTGCTTAAAAATTGAAAAGAACAAACATAATTAATAGAGTACAGAATTTGAAATCACATGGGTAAGATTTCAAATCCCATCTGGGTAAAATCATGCGACCTCAGTAAGTAAATGTTACCTCTCCGGGCAGCAGCTATGAAGATTATACAAATGGTTAGCAAGATACCCGCTAACCATTTGTATAATCTTTTGCAACAGATTTTAGTTACAAGTTCTTACTGCTCATGATGACATCCAAATGATTACAGTAAGCCTCCTGCATACAAACGAGTTCCGTTCTGAGATCGTGTTCGTAAGTCCAACAAAGTTAGCTTAGGTACCCAGCTCACACAATCGTCTATATAGTACTGTACCGTAATAGGTTTATAATATTTTTCACACAAATAATACATAAAAACACAACAAAAATAAAACATTTTTAATCTTATAGTACAGGACCTTGGAAAATACAGTGGTACAGTACAACAGGTGGCATACAGGGGCTGGCATCGAGTGAACAGGCAAGAAGAGTTACTGATTGGAGGAGGGAGAGGAGGTGGGAGATGGCAGAGCTGAAGGATCGACAGAAATAGGAGACGGAGGGCAAGCTGTAATTTCAGTCATGCCTGACGTGGATGGCACAGGTTCTGGTTCCTTGCTGGATTCAATTCTATCTACCTTCTTGAAAAAATGATCCAGTGGTGTCTGGGTAGTAGCTCCTTTTTTCTCGTCATAGATGACACGGTAACTCTGGATTGCATTCTGAATGGCTGCTGCAGCCTTCGTGTTACCGTTCTACGTTCAGGTCCTGTGCCTCAAAAACTAACGGTTTTCAAATAAAGAAAATTCCCTTGCCATTTCCTGCGTCGTGAATCTCTTCGGTCCTTCAGTTATTTCTTCTTCCTCTTGTCTCTCTTCGTCCTTTCTCTGGGCACGTTCGCATCTTTGGAAGTTTGCAACTTGAAAGTTCATATATAGGGAACTTACTGTACTAAATTACCAGGAGTTTTACTGTTGTGATAATGTATAACAATTGTTAAATAGCTCAAATTTGATTTATTTAACTCTAGAGCAATAATTAAGACTTTCTATATGTGTATTTAATTGTCTGAACCATTATAACTGTCCTAAAGTTCTCTATTACAGTTCTCTTCCATGAGGAAACTGCTTTTTCCTTAGCCACTTCTATATCCTCATACAAACTAAAACAAACAAAATCTTCTTATCGTATATTCCTATTTTTTTTTCTCTAGGTTAGATTCCTTGTTTTAACAGTGAATTTTGTAAACTGAAAAGTTTATCAAACCCCTTGTCAAACCTATTTTTGTCATTAATTCAGCAATAAACCTGCAGGATTTTATGAGTATTAAATGAATTCATATATATGAAACAGAACAGTACCTGAATTACAGAAAAGGCTTAATAAATGTTAGCTGTTACTAATGCATACTTATTGATTTTCTGCTATGTTTTGTGCTCTGTGAAATGTACTAGTGATAAAACAACTAACACAATTGATGTCTACTGCTCTAAAAAATACTGATATTCTAAAATGAAATAAGTAAATAGAAAATGGTTTAGAGGATATGTAATATTATCACAGAAAACAAAGCTGTGAAAATTAAGGAATAATCATTGGAAGAAGGGGAATCTAAGCTAATATTTTTCAATATTAAGATTTTCATCCATGTCACTCATAAAATATGCTCTACAAAGGAATGTACCAGATTTTAAAATATAATACTGTTTAGCAATATTTAAGATGGATGTAAACTGAAAGAATGTCTAGTTCTATCTTTTATTGTATGAATAAGAAGACTCAGACTCAAAGAAGCTAAATAACACACCTGTGGTTTCAGATAACATTTCAAATATTTTTATTATTGAAATACAAGGGTAGTGTAATCATTGAAAACCAGAGGAACTCAATAAACTATTTCTTGGCCTAAAACAACATTTTAGTAATCTTGTATTCCTGTTCCCTGTGAGGGAAAACTGCTAATGAATGGAATGGAAATCTTGGTTAATCCATTGGACAAATTTTTTTTTCTTGAGTGCAAACAATATGTTATAGTTCAAGTAGCAAAAATAAGTAAATCTACAATCTACTTTGCTTCTAGCTACTTACATTCACATAGAAGAGGACAAATAATAAACATATAACATTAAGAATAAATAGTAAGCCAGATGGTAAATTTTTCTCTGGAGAAAAATAAGGTGGATAGGGGAGACAGAGAATGCTTGAATGGGGTTATTATTTTTAAATAATATCACCACAGAAGACCTCACTTTTAAAGGTGACATGTGATCGGAGATCTGAAGGAGATGGGTGAACAAACCAGGAAACAGGTTTCCAGGCAGTAGGAAGATCAAGGACAAGCACATTATTTGTAAAGGTCTTTGGCCTAGTTAAGTTACAGAAATGAGACTATTATTGCCGCAGTGAAGTGAAAAAAGAAGAGAAGAGAGAGGTTGAGAACTATAGGTAAAAATTCTGGTAGGGCTTTAGGGGAAAGTGAAGAGTTTGAGGATGTGTGTCAGGAATTAATATACCTGATGGACCCTGGTATATAAACTGGAAAAAAAAGAAAAGTAAGGGCATGTTAGATTTTGAAATAGACTAATTATATATCAGAATATGACAATTCAGTATGAATTATAATGATATGTAGACATACATATAATGATTCTCAATCCATGAAATGACTACATTGTAATAAGAAGAGATTCCAGAGGGAAAGTATCAAAAAATCTCTTCTACAAAGCAAATAGTAGAAATTTAGTATCATTAAATATATGTCAGTATTGAACCATGAATTTTAAAAAATGTTTTATACAATTTTGAAAGGTTACTTTCTATTTACAGTTATTACAAAATATTGGCTATATTCCCCATGTTGTACAATACATCCTTGAGCCTATCTTATAACCAATAGTTTGTACCTCCCATTCTCCAAGCCCTTTATTGCCCTTCCCCCCTCCCCACTGGGGACCACTAGTTTGTTCTCTATATCTGTGAGTCTGCTTCTTTTCTGTTATATCCACTAGTTTCTTTTATTTTTTAGATTCCACATCTAGTGATATCATACAGTATTTGTCTTTCTCTGTCTGACTTGTTTCACTTAGCATAATGCCCTCCACATCCATTTTTGTTGCTGCAAATGGCAAAATTTTGTAATTTTTTATGGCTGACTAGTATTTCATTGTATATATATACCACATCTCCTTTATCCATTAATCTGTTGATGGACACTTAGGTTGTTTCCATATCTTGGCAATTGTAAATAGTGCTGCTATGAACATTGGGGTGAAATAATAAATGTTTTGTACCAGATGTGCCCATAACAGTTTGGGTTTATAATGTTAAAATAATGTCTCACTATATCAGAGATATTTTCACCTAAAGAGAAACAACCATATAATAAAATATTAGAATAATGGAACCTATACTCTCAACTATAAAAACCCCTAATTTTTGAGATACATTAAAGAAACATTTGAGTCGTTGATAGATTAAAGCCTTCAGTTGTGATTGAATAAACAGAAAGAGAAAGAAAAACATTACTCAAGGAACAATGGAAATAAATAGGAAATTGTATTGAGTTAGTATATTGAATTAATTGGAACAAAAATATTTTCTAGTCTAGAAGATTGATTTTCATGCAAATTCTTAGAATAAATTTAGTGTTGGTGTCACATGTTGCTGTTGAATTATTCCAAAGTATTTTGGCTTTTATATTGAGGAGTAGCAAGAGTCAACTTTTCAGGAAATTTAAAATGTTTTATATTAATTTGTGTGTATTTAGGTAGATCTGATATATGAGTATTAGATATGAGTTTTATGTACTTGATGTCTGGAAGTAAATTAAAAAGATTATTTCACTCCCTTGGCATATTTGATTTGAAAGTAAATTTTATTCAATGATTGAATAAATTTGAGTTTTAAAAACTATAAGAGAATTTCATTTTTCCTATATGTGGTATGATTTTGTTTATGCTAATAAAAGAAACTGTCATTAATTAACATTTTAATCACTGTAGGTATTTCTGGTAATTGCATGTTTTCGGTGCTGTCATATTCTCTTCCAAAAAGATTCCAATTCATAAATATTCAATCACTTGGGTTCATTTTCATCATAAAACCATCAATCCCTATGTTATTTATGGGAAAAGTAATATAATTACAGCTATGGCTTCAAAACCTAAATGCCTTCAATTGCTATTATTAGTGCATGGAAGTATGACTAGATAGTTAATATGGGGGGAAAAAAGGATACAAAAAGAGAAACAAAGTATTAAAATAAAGGATAGATCATTCTATCAGACTTGCAGGAAATTTCCACTTAAATTTTGTACTTATACAGAAAATTTCTAATAAAAAGATGAATAATTGGTGTCTGAATTTAATCAATATATTCAGTCAAACATGCTATTATTCTTTACAAAAATCTCTATTTCAAGGCCACCTCTGTGTTATAATAGCAGTTACTGCATTAGTGGAGTATTTTTTTTTAACTTAACAATTTGATGGCCCTTGAAAAGTAGTTCTTAACCCAGGTACAAAAGAAATGCCCTCGGGCTTCCCTGGTTGC
This sequence comes from Grampus griseus, assembly GCF_964374135.1. NCBI lineage: Eukaryota > Metazoa > Chordata > Mammalia > Artiodactyla > Delphinidae > Grampus > Grampus griseus. The sequence goes on along the minus strand of NC_138997.1, from coordinate 133,723,502 downwards.
ACAGTGGTTGAGAGTCCGCCTGCCGATACAGGGCACACGGGTTCGTGCCCCGGTCCGGGAAGATCCCACATGCCGCGGAGCGGCTGGGCCCGTGAGCCATGGCCTGCGTGTCCGGAGCCTGTGCTCCGCGGCGGGGGAGGCCACAACAGTGATGAGGCCCGCGTACAGCAAAAAAAAAAAGAAAAAAAAAAAAAAGAAATGCCCTCAGCAATTCTCAATCAGTTGACTAGCATGTAGTTCAGAAATGCTTCTTTTAAATGACTGAAACAGGTGATTCAGATGTCTATGTCCATTCATTGAGAAAATCTTCTAGAAGAATTACTTGCTTTTTCTTTGGCTTCAGTGACCTCTTACAAGGTATGTCTTCAAGTTTGGTATAAAACTGCTTTTACCTAGATTTTATTTTCAAGACTCATATTTTGCTTCAGTGAAGCGAGTTCTTCAGTCTGTATATATGTTTGAAAATACAACAACAAAAAAAAGACAAGCCATATGATGTTTCTTTGCGTTCTCAGATTGTCTGTAGCTTTGGGTTATCTATTCCAGGTATAATTAGTGGATTTGTATTATTATTTTTTTTTAGTCACAAATACATCAATTTACTCTTTGTCGGTAGTATCAAAGAAAAATACATATCCAGACAGTAATTAAAACAGTAAAAATGGTACTATTTATTCAGGACTATTGCTACAGGGAAAAGAGACATCTGCCTAGAACTGCAGCCATTTTCAAATACAGCAAGGCCAAATGGGATTTATAACCAAGGAGCAGGGTGGGGGTCAGTGGATGGAAAATTACTAAGAGGAAGCATCTGGGGTAAGAAGGGATTCTGTTCCCACTGACTTGACAGGATTTATGCTGAAGGCAGAACAAGGTGAGCTGATACCAAGGCTAGAGAATGATAAATCTGATCAGATATCAAGAGTGGGGATTCTTGCTAAGTTGACTTAGCAGGATTTTTATTAAAATTGGGGGATGCAAGGATGAACACAGAAGTTCAAACGTAGAGGCTTAGTTGAGAAGGTCCCTCAGGGGAACATGACCAAAGTTTGCTTGAGGAAGGCATCATGTCAGCGACACATGGTTTCCAATCAGAATTTTAATTATTGAGACTTTCAACTTTTATTTTAGATGCAAAAAATCTAATTCTTGCAGGGTCTTTTCCTATTTCTCAATTCTTCTTCCAAGTCATTAGTGCCCTTTTATGATTGTGGAGAGGCTTTGTGAATTTTGAAGTATTTTAGCTTCTGGCATGTTCTGAAATAAGACATGAGTTTTTATGACTTACTTCAAATAATTATCATTTGGTTTTTTAATACAAACAAATTTAAGTCAGTAAAGATTATGCCAGTCACAGTGTATAAAGCAAAAACTGTCAAAAAAACATTCTGCCACTGAGGTTTTCAAATTCATGATTGCACGTCCTATTCTGTATCTCCAGTAAAATAGTGTATTTCTTGCTTTGAACTTAGTTCGTATAATAATACATCCAAATGGAATGATATTGGCCCTTCTGGTTAGTATATATTATTTTTCCCTTTTCTGGACTGTATTCTTTGGAAGTTAAGTCACTGTGTTCAAGGCACACTATAGAAGTGAGATATTATCCTCTCCTGCATTTAGGATGGGGTCTACATAGTTTGAAATTCTTCTGTAAAAGATATTTGTCACCTCTTCCTTATTTATTGATTCATTCAATGATTTATTTATGTCAGCATGCACTAAGAATATTTATTGGGTTGGCCAAAAAGTTCGTTCGCGTTTCTCTGTACCATCTTACAGAAAGCTTGAACGAACTTTTTGGCCAATACAATACTTTATACTTTGGGTTACAATCCAATAGTTATTTATGTATTTTCGTACTTAAATTGTTTCACCTTTGGCCTTTGGTTCCTCTGCCACGTTGACATACTCTCATGTAAGTTTTTTCATTGGCTGGTTGGTTTCAAGTACTTCTTTGCTTTCTGGCACTACAAGATACTCCAGCCTCAACTTGTATATGTCTTGCTCCAGTTCCAGAAGCAATCATTTCTCCAAGAGGTCTTCATTCTTTTTCCTGGGGAATGGTATTAGAAACCAAAGTCTGAGAACTAGATATGCTCACTAGATAACAGAAAGAGACCCGAAAGTGATCTCATTAATGGAGTTTTCAGACATGGACTTTAAAACAATGTCTTGAACAGGTTTAGGAAATATAAACAAAGATTAAGACAACATGGCCAAGAACTGAAAACCATAGGGTATGTACTTAAATTCTGAACAGTTGGTAGTTACCAAAAGTTAACAACCATAATACGAACAATCAAGTGAAACATGCTATTACTTAAAATAAATGTTGAATACATTCAAACTTGACATTAGTGAATGCACTTAATATTTTGAAGAGTCTGACATGATGCTTCTAGTACTACAATCAAAGTAAATTTTGTTTTATATTGTCTGATATCCAATGTGAAATAGTTTATTCATTGAACAAATATATTGGAAACCTACTGTGTTGTTAGAATTTAACTAAGTTCTAAATGAACAGTTCATTCTTACACTTACTAATTTAGGTAAATGGCTTTTGAAACTTCACATCACTTTTAACATGATGCAGCATTAAAAAGTCAATTTTCTTCTTGGAGTAAGTGTGGATTTTAAAATTTGAATGGAAGTGGGAGGATAGACAGGGTAAGAAGTTGTTTCCTTATTATAATTTTTAATTTCCTGATGTCATCAGCAACTTAGCTATTCAGACACCTGCTTAATCTCTTTAGAACTTTTTTCTGATTATCTGGGTGCCCCAAAATTTAGCCTGGAAACTTTAGTTTGAATGATTATGTAAATCGCTTTCTGAGAGAATATAACCTTATGTCCTCCTGATGGAAACAGAAATTGAAAGAGGCAATCCTGAATTAATGATTCCATCCCTGAAGAGTCTCAAGAGTGAACGGCTCACGAGGGATGCTTATGAATTTTATTCTTTCCACGTCCACCCTTGACTCTCAACCAGTGTTGAGTAAGGGTTATATGAGTAATTTTATTCTCTGTTCCTGACAATTTAAAACCAGAACAATTGTTCTTCTTCATGAAAAGATGCAAAAAATTATAAAGATTAATCTATTAAATTAAGAATTACTAATGACAGGAAAAAGGAATATGGATTTTATCATATATCCAAATATTTTAATTAAAATTGTGTATTTTTACCATGGCATACAAAAGAGAAAATATATTATTTCTGATAAGCAAAGCTGCAACCTGCAATGCTCAGTTGTATGATAATGAGACATAGTGAGGTACACACTCTTTACAGAGAAATTTTATGAAAACTATTGAAGACTATGTTTATAGTCTGTTAGTTATTAGTAGCAGAAGTTATATCTGCTAGATAAAGATTATACTTCTTATTAGGAGGAAAGCTAGTTCACACTTTTAGGTTTGATGATGTTTTTCCTTTTTCCTATGTTTCTAACTATGTGGGCATTTCTATTAGGGACTATTTAAGTGGCTCAATACAGGCCCTAATCATAAGAATACCACTGAAAGTTATAGAAAGTGTTAACTAAATCACCATTCCATTTTCTGCATCTTTTACTATTCCACAAATCTTTTAATACCTATCTCTGGGATACAGAGAAAATAGTCTCTTTCTCCATATAAAAGAAGGGAAGCCGCATAGCCTGGTTTTAACCATAAGAAGTATCTATCTATCTATCTATCTATCTATCTATCTATACATGCACATGTATGTATATATATGTACATGTATAGTTGTATGTTTTATTTTTCTATTCATAGTTTAAAAATTATAGTTGATAACCAAATCTACAATTGAGTCACTGCCTAAACATACCTATTGACAAAAGATTCTTGCATTGATCAAAGAGGATTCAGTGAAATCTTGTCATTGCTTTTGTTTTTATTTGCACAGTCTATGATTCAAAACACTACTGGATCCTTTTTGTTGCTTTTGGAGTCTTTGCAATTCTGGGACTTCCTCAACTGATAATGTGTTTATCAACTTCATTACAAACTACTGCCATCTCTCAGAACAGATCATGACAAATCAGTTAGTCTTTTCACCGCTCTTGATGAACTCCAACACCACAGCAACTCTAAAAAACTCTTACTCTTTTCCATCCCTCACGTTGTGAACAAGCATTTATTCAGAAACAATGAGTCCCTCTCTTACTTCTTCTAAGTTTTGATTCATTTAATCTGATCTTCAGTACAAAAGAGAAGGCAGCAGCGTTCTGGCTGGAATTACAGATAAAACAAGTGAAAGCTCAAGGGAGGTAAAAACCTCCAAAATATTTATGCTATGAGGAGATATAAACCTAACACATAAAATAAGGCAAAATTGATAATTTTATGGTTATTGTAATACTAAGAAATGAACACTTTTAATTTTACGCTGTTTGTCTAGAGTATAATCCCAAAGTAAGGCGTTTTCTTACATTAATTCGTGCATTTTACCTCAAGGCCTGATATATGAACATGTAAATATTAGATTCATATACTAGGTGATTGGATTAAATATTAGATTAGATTTATTAGATTGATAACATTTGTAATTTAAAAGATGTTATTTATACATTTTTAGCATAAAAAATAAAAAAGTAAAACAAAGTAGAAAGCACATTTTATGTTGTTTTATATTTTATTTAAAAAAAATACTTCATATGTTGAAATTTTTACTCCACCAAAAATTTGTAATTATCAGTTCTGTAGTCAGCTGAATCATACTATTTTTATTTAAAGATTAAGATGATAGCCCATGAGTTCCAAATTGGTTGAGCTCAAATCCAAATTGTACCTAAATGAGATGGGAATATCTATTTATTATTGAAATGTAAACATCCTTGTTGAAAATCAAGGTATATTGTAGTATTTCAAATTTAAAATCCATGTTGGTTCTGCATGCAATTCATATAACTGGTTTTACATTATTGAATGATACTTTTTCTTCTGTTTAAGGAAAGGAAGGTGGCTCTTGAATCAAAGCTTTTTGGTGACTATAGTGCAAAAAATATTTTTAAGACACATATTTTATTGACATCTATTGAGGCATGAAGCTTTCTGGACATGGGATATCTCTGAATAATTGAAATTTAACTCTTTTTTTTTTTTTTTTTTTTTGGCGGTACGCGGGCCTCTCACTGTTGTGGTCTCTCCCGTTGCGGAGCACAGGCTCCGGAGGCGCAGGCTCAGCAGCCATGGCTCACGGGCCCAGCCGCTCCGCGGCATGTGGGATCCTCCCGGACCGGGGCACGAACCCGTGTCCCCTGCATCGGCAGGCGGACTCTCAACCACAGCGCCACCAGGGAAGCCCCCGAAATTTAACTCTTAAAAGATAAAATATCTAAATTTCTATTACATATATAGATATTTCCTACTATATTATTCACTTTATTGAAAGGCAAGTATATTATGCTGATTCTTATGTGATATACAGCATCACTCTTTGAGATATTACTACAGTAATAAAAATTGTAACTTTTGTCATGTGCACAGAGATCACTTTAGGAGCACTCACATTTAACATTTTATATAATTTAGGCAACGGTTTGAGGTACGTACCAACATAATCCTTGCTTTACAGATAAGGAATCAGAGGTAGTAGTACCTTTTTGGAAGTAAAAAGAAAATGTGCCTTAGAAGCAAATTTGAGTTTGGACTCTGGACTCATCACAACTACACTCTATCAAGCAATAATCACCATTATAATACTGGTGTAGTGATAATGTCAGAAACTATTGAAATATTTGGTATTCTTCTCTCTCTACTATCAATATATAAACAGATTTCACTTTTTGAATTTCTTCTTTCCTACTTTAGTGTCATCCAGCTATGAATTAATGTTTGATAATGCCAGCTATCAATTTTTTTTAATTTATTGGAGTATAGTTGATTTACAATGTTGTTGTAGCCTCAGGTGTACAGCAAAGTGAATCAGTTATACATATACATATATCCACACTTTTTTTTTTTTTAGATTCTTTTCCCATATAGGCCATTACAGAGTATTGAGTAGAGTTCCCTGGGCTATACAGTAGATTTTTATTTGTTATCTATTTTATATATACTAGTGTGTATATGTCAATCCCAATCTCCCAATTTATCCCTCCCCCCGCCTTATACCCTGGTAACCATAAGCCTGTCTTCCAACATCCATGACACTACTTCTGTTTTGTAAATAAGTTCATTTGTACCCATTTTTTAGATTCCACATATAAGCGATATCATATGATATTAGTCTTTCTCTGTCTGACTTACTTCACTCAATATGACAATCTCTAGGTCCATCCATGTTGCTGCAAATGGCATTATTTTGTTCTTTTTTATGGCTGAGTAATATTCCTTTGTATATATGTACCACATCTTCTTTATCCATTCCTCTGTTGATGGACATTTAGGTTGCTTCCATGTCCTAGCTATTGTAAATAGTGTTGCAATAAACATTGGGGTGCATGTATCCTTTCAAATTATGGTTTTCTCCAGGTATATGCCCAGAAGTGGGATTGTTGGGTCATATGGTAGTTTTATTTTTAGTTTTTTCAGGAACCTCTATACTGTTCTCCATAGTGGCTGCACCAATTTACATTCCCACCAACAGTGTAGGAGGGTTCCCTTTTCTCCACACCCTCTCCAGCATTTATTGTTTGTAGAATTTTTGATGATGGCCATTCTGACCGGTGTGAGGTGATACCTCATTGTAGTTTTGATTTGCATTCCTCTAATAATTAGTGATGTTGAGCATTTTTTCATGTGCTTGTTGGCCATCTGCATGTCTTTGGAGAAATGTCTATTTAGATCTTCTGCACAGTTTTTGATTGGGTTTTTTTGATATTGAGCTGCATGAGCTGTTTGTATATTTTGGAAATTAATTTCTTTTCAGTTGCTTCATTTGCAAATATTTTCTCCCATACTGAGCGTTGTCTTTTTGTTTTGTTTATGATTTCTTTTGCTGTGCAAAAGCTTTTAAGTTTAATTAGGTCCCATTTGTTTATTTTTGTTTTTATTTCCATTACTCTAGGAGGTGGATCAAAAAGATCTGACAAAGAGTGTCCTGCCTGTGTTTTCCTCTAAGAGCTTTATAGTGTTCAGCCTTACATTTAGGTCTTTAATCCATTTTGAGTTTATTTCTGTGTATGGTGTTAGGGAGTGTTCTAATTTCATCCTTTTACATGTAACTGTCCTGTTTTCCCAGCACCACTTATTGAAGAGACTCTATTTTCCATTGTATATTCTTGCCTCCTTTGTCATAGATTAGGTGACCATAGGTTTGTGGGTTTATCTCTGGGCTGGTTATTCTTGAAGCTGTGTTGTTTCTCTTATTTTCTACCTAGTTTTCTGTATATTATCTAAATTTCATGGGAAGTTTTGAGTCAAAGGAAATGTCTTGAAGTTGACCTGATGAAACTTTGAATGCATAGATGGTATGCACATAATGTCATAGTTTATTTCTTCCTATATTATTCACATAAATTCCATCTGAGTTGTTAACCTGGCTGAGATCTCTGGATAATAGAATGTTTCACAATTTGTCAGTAAATACCTAAGTACAGTTAATTCATTAGGGATGTCCTATTTTAACATATACTGAAATAATACTTTATAAGATTGCACATTCACTTTCGATGTGACCACAGAGGCAGAGTGATGGGGCCACAAATGAACAAATGCTGGCAGTTACCAGAAGCTGGAGAAAGCAAGACACAGATGATCTCCTAGGGCCTCTGGAGGGAGGCTGTAATACCTCCCTGCCCTGCTAACACCTTCATTTCAGCCAGTGATACTGATTTAGGATGTCTGTCCTTAGAATTGTGAGCTGTCATATGTCATGTGTATAATTCTCTTCTATGTGGTTTCTATGTGTTTCCATCTCTATACTTACTTGTAGAATATTTTTACACCTCTTTTCAGTTTTGTTGATCTATTGTTAAACAAATATTTTGAGCTCATAATTTCAGTTCTATTTGTCAGATAAGAAAATTTTATTTGATTTTTTTAAAAATTCTTCATTTATCTTCTGAAAATCTTTATCTCATCTCATTTTAATATATTACTTATAACAATTATTTAAAAATCTTTACTCTGAAAACTCTAATGTGTGGTTCTAGCATAATCTATCTTCAGCTGTTTCTATTACTTACTCTTTTGTCTTGGTTTCCAGTCATGTCAATTAATCAATCAGTATGTCTGATTATTTTGTTCAGTTTTGTAATAAAATACAAGCTACTGTGTATAGAAAAAATTAGAGAGAATTTGGGGCTATTAGTAATGTTATTTTTTTCTCAGATAGGATTTTGATTTGCTTCTGGGAAGAGAGCTAGAGGGAGGAGAGATCACATTAGACTGTTAACATATTCAAAACCAGGCATTGAATTTAATGACAGCTATATTTTCCCGGTTCACCCTTATTTCCATACTAGCAACTTCTCTGGTGTCCTAAGTAGATATCTAGTATGTATCAGTGTCCCCACCCCTTGGTGAGTTTAGAACTCCAATATTTACACACTCAAGCCTAAAATACTGACATAAATTCTGTTCAACCCTCAATCTCTCAGAAGAAGTTTCCTCCTTCCTCCCTGTCTTTTTTTTTTTTTTTTTTGAATCAGTACATGATTTAAAGAGAAAGTAGTACTGAATGTCATACAGACTTTCCTGCCTCCTCTTCTTTTTAGGATTTTGTTTCCTCAAGATATTGGTACCTTGGTAACTTTTCAATTTCAGTAAACAAATTTATTGACATCTGTATCATTAAAGAGGGGGAGGAAGAGAGAGATTAACTTTTTATTTCTTCTTTGAAGGTTAATTAGCTACAATATGTTTCCATCCCTGGAAAACGAAATGTAAATGCATTCTTCTAAACATAAAAGCTTCAACTCTAGAATTGTAAAAATTTTTATATTTATACTTTCCAGCGTAAATGTCATAAAATAGATTAGATATTAGGCAGCTATATATTTTAATATCATTTCTTTTCTCTGTAAATAATGCCTATTGAAGAAATAGGCCTTCAGAAATGTGCTATTTAAATCATGAATTCTTTTAGCAAATATTTATTGGGCAAGTGCATTGAGCTAAACTTTGTGCAACGTTCATTAGCCCTGTGCTTCTTTAATTCAGAATTAAGCAGACTACTACATACTACTAGAGGAGACGTGGACAGATAGTCTGCCCACTTGAACCATAGTTAGTCTGCCAACTCTTGCATTAATTGGATGTGAGCTAAGCCTGCTTTCAACATTTTTAAATGTTTGAGAACATAACAAGAAGAATCTTGACACGTGAATATTGCATAAAATTCAAATTTCAGTAACCATAAAAAGGCTTATTGGAATGGAGCCACACATTTGTTCACACACTTTTCTGTGGCTTCTTTTACACTACAAAGTCAGAATTGAGTATGACCTGAAAGCCTAAAAGATTTACTCTCTGGTCCACACAGAAAATGTTGACTAATACTTTACTGGACTCTTGATTTTATTTTTTGTCCCAAAACAAGATGGATTACATTTTGAAACTTGATTTTCCTTTTTAGCATAAAAAAATAAAAACTTTATTTTACAAAGTTTTCTGAAGAAGCACTCATATTGATTTTTTCCTACCTGCATAAACTTAGAAGGTATATCTGCATTTTGATTGTCTTTGTTTATACATAGGCAATGGGGTTTTGGATATTCCCATTGTGTATATAGCATCCCTTATGGCTCACCTTTAAAAAATCCAGAGTTTCTAATTTGTAGGAAAAGTTATCTTCAAAAATTGTGTTAACATGCCAACTTCAGCTCATTGAATCTCTTAGAGTCTTAGCCTGTATTTATCTCACTCTCCCTGGTTATATAACAACTCTTTTAAAATACTTTAGGAGTTCTATATGTCACTTTTCAGTATAAAATGCCACATCTATTTGAACATGTACATTTGCTCTTCAGTTATTTAGAAAATGATTTGATTTTTTTATATTCTAAAAAAAATAAGGCATATGTAGAAAAACGCCTTGATAATAATTTCCAGAAATAGTTGCAAGTGAGTACGGCTTAAGACAGTTTGGTTGGTGGGAAGCCAGATAGAAAACTCTTTTTTATTTTTTTTATAGCTTACCTAGTACACTACAAAAACTTTAAAAATTTTGCTTTTCTCTAGCGTGGCTTTAAGTTTAAAAAAAAAATTACTGGGCAACTTAAATATTTTCAAGCAAATGATTTGTGAATCAGGTCCAAGTGTTAATCCAAGCTTTAATATTTCTAATTAATTAACTTTGGCTACAGCAGCTATAAGCTGCAAAACAAGGGATTACTGGTGACTTATCTGAGAATAAAACAAATGCATTATTTGAACAAAATATGTTTAAAATTGTTGCCTAAAACCTACAAAAGCTTTGAAGCATGTTGATATAAAAATCACTCTCAAAACCATTTAATTCCTTTACAATACTAAAATCCATTCAACTTAAAAAAATTAAAAAGTAAAAAAACTCTCAAACTTTAAATACTTGGAGATTAATCCCCTTGTCTTAAAACTCAAATTCAACCATTCTAGTGTTTGAATAGCCATTGAAGTAGAACACATATACAAACCAGAGGAGACATTACTTTCTAAAGGAAAAGTGTGTTGATTGGGTTGGGACACTTCTATTTTTTACCTACTTTTCTAGAAAATCTTGAATTAGGTAGTAAAATAATTTTATATTTTAATAAAGGCAAATTAATGCAAAATTCAGAGAAGTGTGACTTTTGGAGCTATAAAGAAACTTATTAATTCTATGATTTTATATTGTCTTGAAATATAGTTTTGTATGTTGACTTTACATAAAATAATGGCAGCAGAAGTTTAAAATCAAAATGTATAAAGTCATGTCAATTCTCATAACATATATTTTTAAATTATTGATCACATTCTTTAGGCCTTGAGGAATATAAATGAAGTGGAAATGAATCTGAATTCCCTCTTAGTGTCACTTCAATATAACTATAATCAATATTAATGTATTTGTGGTATTATATTCCTATTATAACCGTAAGTTTACAAAAATTAGAGAAGTATTGGAAAGGTGCACGTCCACCTTTTCTTAAATGACAGTTTATAGGCAATTACAAACCCTATAATACATGCACCCTCAAATGTATATATTTTTAATTTTTCACCTTAAACAATATCAAAAATAAAATGGGAAAATCTGGGTAAAAAGGACATATTAAACATATATTTTTGCTTCCTTCTGAAACACTTAATAAAAAGCATTGGGTAGATTTTTAGATCACAAGCCCATAAAGGTGAGGCAAACAAAAGAGACAGAAAAAAAAACAAAAACCCAGCAACTAAATTTTGGAGGGCTTAAAGTAAATTGATAAATGGTAACTGAGTAGCAGACAAGAGAATGATGAATTCTAATCAGACAATAAAGAGTCTCATGCAACTTACATCTTAGAATCCTTCAACTCTTAACAATTTTGAGTTGAATTACCTCTAGAAGTAAGGGATCAATGGAGTGTCACTAAAATAAGATTTATTTTTTAAAGCAAAGAGATTCTCTAGGTGTGATTTCTAATATTCTATAGGCAAAAAAAAAAAATCATCTCCCATTGCAGCACAAAATTGCAAAGGTAAAGTTTATTTTTGGAGCTTAAAACATACTTAATGACCTACATGCTGACCATGGCAGCCCTCTTCTACTATTCAGATCCCAGCATTCTGGATTATAGGACGTTGACTTCCAGGTAAAATGGGGGGAGTATTTTCTTGGAAAATCCAACCATTCTCATAAGATTGGAAAAGAGATGTTATCAACACATATTAACCAAAGAAACTACCCATCTAGATAATATGGAACATATCCTACATTTGGTAAGCCATACCTTCTAATGGAGCTTCCAAGCAGCTTTTTATTCAGTAACTCTTAATTATGATCAGTCAACCAAAGATTATCGATGAAAATCCTCTAATTTGAAAGAGAAAAAAGGTAATAAAGAGAAAATTTTAACTTGGAGGATACAGTGACTATTTGTGGCAAAGGAAATATCAAATACCTTTGCATACAATTTGGATCAATTTAATTTAATTTTATGTTTGGGCAGTTCTATTTGGAAAAATTAATGCTTTGAGTATTTCTTTTTTTAAAAAAATAAATTTATTTATTTATTTTTGGCTGTGTTGGGTCTTTGTTTCTGTGCAAGGGCTTGCGGTGAGCAGGGGCCACTCTTCATTGCGGTGTACGGACGTCTCACTGTCCACAGCCTCTGTTGTTGCAGAGCACAGGCTCCAGACACGCAGGCTCAGTAGTTGTGGCTCACCTGCCTAGTTGCTCTGCAGCATGTGGGATCTTCCCAGACCAGGGCTCGAACCCGTGTCCCCTGCATTGGCAGGCAGATCCTCAACTGCTGTGTCACCAGGGAAGCCCAGTATTTCTTATTATATGGAACAATTAATATATTAGAACTTTTAATTCTCTCTTAGAGGTCTTCCAAGAAAGGGAGACAAATAAATTATTTTTTAAAACTCATTCTATCTTTCAATTACCATATAGGTCCATTTGACACTTTTATAAATCTAAGATACATTACAGAACCTTAGTAATCATTTTCTTATAACAAAATATTTCACTGTTTCATTAATCTGTGAATTATTCATTAGTCATCTATTACACCCAAATAAGGGTTCAAATTATTTTTTTAAAAAAGAAAAGAATGTTGGAATCACATAGAACAAAGATGCAACAGTGAAATAAATTATTCTCCTTTAGTGTTTTTTGTTTGTTTGTTTGTTTTGTTTTGTTTTGGAATTGTACAAGGTATTGCATCATTTCTCACAAAGTATAAGAGAAAAGTAGGGAATCCATCTCTGCAGTGTGCTTTTAGATTTCTTTAAATAAAACAGAGAAGTAAGATTTTTCATGTTTGGCCTATGATAGAAAAGAGAAGAAAATTGACAGAGGATTATATTTCACAATTAGATAAATCAGAAGATGAATTCAAAGAGACTAAATAGACTTTGATTATGATGATAAAACTGATCATAAAAGTGAAATCTCAGACTCTTAGTCACTTGATATCTTACTTCATTTTCCCAACCTCACAAATTAATAAGAGAACAATATATTTCTAAAGACAAAAAAGAAAAATGTATTCTCATGCAGTTAGTAATTCAAAAGGAAGAACTTGATGATACAATGTTTTGGGCCAAAAGCTTAGTCTAAGCTAGTTTTCTGAAAGAATGTTAACAGTAGTTTTTTTATCTTTTATAATGTTTGCATACCAAAGTTTATTGACATGAAAAGATTTAAATGTTTAAGTTATTATTAAAATTTCTTTAAAAATTTACTATCCCTTCCTGATTATCCTTTTATTTTATCCTTTTAAAAAAACTTATCATTGTTTACTATCCCTTTATTTTTATATTTGAAATTAATCTTTTAAACATATAAAACATTGAAAGTGTCTACTGGAATCTTGTAGAAAATGATGATGATATTTTCTGAGGGATAATATTTCCAGAGAGAAGGCAATGCATCCATGAGGAAATAACAGAATACTATAAAAAGGAGGATCAAATTAACAAATGAGTATTCTCAGAAAACACAAATATGTAACAGAAATGACAAAAAAATCAAAAGAAGTGGAAAATAAAGATCAATATCTCATCAAACATTCAATTAAAAGACAATAACTGTAGAACAGTGGGAAAAAACAGTAGTCAGAAATATTTTCTAGAAGATACAGCGTGCAGCTAGCTATGAGTTCTAGGAAAAAAAAAGAGTCTTGATTAAAATATACACTACCAAACGTAAAATAGATAGCTAGTGGGAAGCAGCCACATAGCACAAGGAGATCAACTCGGTGGTTTGTGACCACCTAGAGGGGTGGGATAGGGAGGGTGGGAGGGAGGGAGACGCAAGAGGGAAGAGATATGGGAACATATGTATATGTATAACTGATTCACTTTGTTATAAAGCAGAAACTAACACATCGTTGTAAACCAATTATACTCCAATAAAGGTGTTAAAAAAAAAGATATCATCGTTGAAATAATTGAAGAAAACTTTTTAAAACTGAAGGATGTTGACTTTACAAGCTGAAAGAGTTCAGTTAATACCCAGCACAACCTACAAAAAAATATGCCCACGTTTCATTGTTGTGAAATGTTGTAACTGTGGAAACAAAGCCACTGCAAAATTTCAGAGAAAATACAAGTGGTACACAGAGGATTAATAACACCAGCATTGAAATTCACAAAAGAAACATCAGAAACTCAAAACATATCATCACAGTTCTGAAGAGAAATAGTTTCTAAACTAGACTTCTATACCTATCAACCAAATACGAGGGCAGAATTTGTACATAAGTTATAGAAATGGCTAACAATGACAAAAAATTATCTTATATGAAACATTTAAAATAAACTAATAGGGGATATAGCCACCAAAAGGAGAGAGGAGGCCAGGAACAACAAAAAATATGTGAGCCAGAAAACAGGAGATCCTACAAAAACAAAGATGTGAAGGATTTACCAGTATGATGATGAAGTGAGGTCCCAGGTATACACAAATGTAGGACAACAATCACAAGTTAAAACAGTGGAACTTATAAGATAGTTATGTTAAAGATTCTCATCACTAAAACATCTTCTCTAATTTCCCACTAATTTAAATCCAACTTAAGGAAAGCCATATTTACTAAGGAAAGAAATTATATATTTCACTGTAAAAACTGACTCCCCAAAGTATTTAAGGCATCACATCTGATTAATGAAATTGATGCCTTTCTCAAGTGACTAAAAATCAGCTGCATTTTAATCTTGTTTACGTTTTCTTGCTTTAGTTACAAATCAAGCTCAGTCCATGAATATATAAACTTACTACAAATAAGGAATTATCCTGCAACAATTTCTCACAATATTAATAATCAATGAATGCTTCAGCACTAATTTGTCATAAGTTAAATTTACTACCATATAGTAATTTTAAGTATATGAAAGAAGAAATTGTCTCATTTTTAGTATTTTCTATATTTCAATATTTTAGATGATTTTGAAAAACTCCTTGATATTATCATTATTTTACTAAGTCTAGAAATCTGACCAAATGTATTAGCTTAAAGGGACTTATATGAGTGAAGCTGAAAAATTACCAATTTCCTGGGATGTAATCATACCAAGTTAATCTCTCTTTCTGAGAATATACCAGAAAATCTGCACATTAAATACCCCAGGGATTTTGAGTCAAATATAAATTTCAGGTTAATTCCCTTAAAAATGATTGTTAGCGTGATTTTTTGCAGTTTGTTCTTTGAAAAAGAATAATTGTATTAAATGCCATTAAAGGGTAGAACATGGGGCCAATTATAACTGCTTATTAAACATAGAGTGATTATATAAGTTGAATAGACTGAATATAATAAAACTGGGCATTTGTGGAGATTGGGGAAAACTGGTGAGAGAAAATGCTCCGTCAACAGAGAATAATGCGTTGCCAGCTGATGGTTGCCAATAAGACATTGATCTTAGCGTTGCCAGATCTTATTTTTCAAAGGATGATGAAAATAGACATTTCTAAATTTAAAGTCTCTTACCTTTTAAATCTAGGCAATCACTTTTTTTACACACTGATGGGCATCAACATGGACAACAAACACATCAATTTGTGAGCTGCCTTTATATAGCAGGCTGACAATTTGTGACACTTTACCTCTTACCATTTCCATGTGATGGGTAAGACGTTAATTGTATCCTGAAATTTATTTACATTGCTTATTTTCCAACCTTTATAGATTAAAAAAAAAAAGAGCATACCAACTATATTTTTCCTTTGAGGAGTAACATTTTAATGAATATGTACCCATATTTTTACTCCCCAAATCATTTACAAGCAGACACTTTTGTATTCAGAGGAGAAAATTGAAATTCTAATAGAATCTCTGATCTTCTTAGTGATTGTGTAATGAACAGTAGGACTGAATTGGGATCACAAAATTCTTGGCATGTGATTTATGTAAGTGAAGGACCAAGCTCTTTGTCTATAGGTAACATCAGATCAGGAAAAACTAAGATTAGAGATTCAAAGTACTAGAAGTTCACTACAAGAAAATCCTAGAACATCCTAGAAACATAAGCCAGGGAACTACGATAATTTTATCTGTCTCTTCTCTCACTGTATACCTTCCCAATCCCTTCCTCCACTCTGCCTTTCAATGGAAAGTCTCTATAACTAGGTAGGAGTGTGAATATAGAATCAGTATTGTCAAATTTAATATCATATAAACATATGTACTAGCATAAAGATGCTGTAGAGCCCAGATCTAAAATGTTTCTTCGACTCCCTCTCCCCATTCCACCCCACTGAAATATAAATTCTATGAGGGAAGAACACAGTCAGATTCAACTCTGTCTCCCAAGTGTAGAGAAAAGAGCCTGTAACATAGAAACTGATAAATAAAAATTTGCTTAAAGATGAAATTACAGTACATATAGCAATATATATTGGATTCCTTGGGGGCTTTCAAAATATTTGGATTTACTTTGTGTAGACATTTTTAGACTTTTCTTAAAAGGTTGTATTGGAAATGAAAGCATGAATTACAAGATTACTGTTTACTGACTGCCTATTATGTGTCAACAATGTGTGATGTGTTGTAACAGTGAATGCTTTTTTTTTTAGCCACCTCATAAAATTATCATCACTGGGGAGATACTGATGAACTTAACAGTCATTAAGCACAAATGTGATACCTGCTGCAATAAGAACTAGAGATCACAAGGTGGATGGTGTACCTAAGCCAGAGTTAAGGGATTTCCTGGAGGAAATCTCTTCTAAACTAAGACTTGGAAAATGAATAGTAATTAGCTAAGGGTCACTGCTGAATAGTAATTAGCTAAGGTTCTGGTGGCTGAAGTTAACGTGGAGGGAAAGAGTAAGGGACATGAGGCTGAAACAATCAGGGACTAGGTTGTTTTAATAATCTTGTAGGTCATGACAGCGAGTTTGATCTTTACCCTTGAAGGGACTACCTGAGTGCAATACAGATCATAACCAAGAGAGAATGTATTATACTAATCTATATTGTAATACCAGAGAAGTTGTATTGAGACTATCAGGATGGATGCTATTTCAATAATACAAGGGAGAATGGATTTTGATACAAATCACCAGTACATCAGAAATGGGATGAAGATTGGAGAGATTTGAACCCTTGAAGTTGATGTGTGCTAGGTAAAGTAGAGTTGAATATCAATGATTTCATAGGGTTTAATATGTTAAATTGATAGAATTTCTTGGTTTATTGGCAGAACTGGAGAGATAAAAGGAACCAACTATGGTGCTGAAGTTTCTGGCTGGTGAGTTACTGGTAGTGATGTGATTAAAGAGGACATTTTCTCATTAATGAAGCCTTTAAAGAGTAACTCTTTGTTTTCTGTCTAAACTTTCCAATGTCAAAACTAATAAACTGACCAGGCTTTTACACTTTTTCTTTCTCTGTAAAATATTTGGCTTCTCCAGATTGGTTTCTTCTGGTTTCATGTTTGTGGAGATGTGTATGTTTGCTAAGAAATGTGATGTGGTTTGGAGAACTCTCTCACCTTGTTTAGATAAGACCGACTTATTGAAGAACAAGTTCAAGAATTATTGTTACATGCACACACACAGAAGCCAGTAGTCGATACCTTGTGGAAAATCAGTAAAGATATATTTACTTATAAAACATATTTTTCAATAAAATATTTATTATGATAGATTTTTTTCTGTCACTTGTCATTTTCAAAGCTATGAGCAAAATTCAGTACAAAATGAAGAGCATATTATCAGGAATGATAATAACATACGTATTCATACTTTTATATTGACCTACCCTATGTTAATTTCTAATTTCTTTAGCGTGGGGTGAGCTGGGCTGTTTCATCTAACATTATTATTAGAAATATAAATTAAGTAAAGGTTAGGACAGGTAGAGATTCTGTGTTTTGATTAATTTTAAAACATATGGTTAAAAAACAGCAATTTCATAGCCTTGTAAAATCCATACTGAAAAAAATATTTAAAACATATACTAATTTTAAAAGGTTGTTTAACATTTTGCTTAATAGAATTTAGCTCATTATAGGTAATTCAGTTTCCGTAGTACCCCTTTTTAACACAGAACCAAAAATGGTATCAGTTATTTGTTGGAACTTGCTCAGTGCTATAGTTAAATCTCTATGTATCTGTCAAACTGTCTTTCCCTAGCTGGAGCTCCTGTCAGAAATAATCATTTCATGGTCTCACATTCACAAAGGTGCAAACCCCAGCTATTCTTGCCTTTTTAATGTCAAAAATTGTGCAGACATGAAATGTTTGATAAAACTACTATAGACACACAAGTAAGCCCATCCTTTTTGTTTTTGTGTTTTGTTCTGTTTTATTTTTTCAAGAGCAGGTCCTGAAATACAGGTAATTTGCAGGTTTTAAAAGATGTAGCCAGGATAATTTATTAGTTTACTAAGATAGGTTAAATAAGAAATTCTTCCATTACGGTATGTCAATGGACATTTCAAAAGTAGAATCTCTAATATAAAGTTATTGAGAATGTTTGTTTATAAGAGCTAACACCTTCAAGATTTTGTTTAAATAAGAAATCTAGAATAGGCTTATTATCTTCACGCATGTCATAAAAGAAAGAATGACAATAAAGTTCTTATGATTCAATACGAAAACACTAAAATATACACATACTAGAGAAACTATTAGTTTATGTATTATTACAGGTCATACATAATTTAAAATAAATCATTTAAAAAATCAGAGATTTTAGAGATTAAATACCATTTTATGATATTGAAAGTCCTGTATCCTACAAAACTCTTTTATTAGAAATAGCATCTGCAAGGATGTTTAAATTATGTAGAATTATATCTACAATTTTATCTGTTTTTTTTGTAGATGCAAGAAATATAGATATATTTCTTTCTTATATTGATGATATATCTTCCACTAGCATTTAGTAAGTTTCAGTTTCAAGGCCAAATACTGTAATTTTATTTGTTAGAATAATGGAACATGATACTTCAGATCTACAAGATAATTCCCTACATAATCATACGAAGAAATATTGGTAAAACGTCCAGTGGTGCAACATCTAAATCAGTATGGAAATGATATAATTTCATTGAGGAAAATTCTAATTTCTATGCTAATTTCATGAGATTGCACAACAGATGTTCATTTAGGATAGAGTCTTCATGGGAATTATAAAGACATCTACTGGCAGATTTTATCTCTGCTATTTACTCCTAAAATATCTGTTAAAAATATGGATAGCTTGTTTCTGCAGGGCTGAAATTTGCTTCTAGAGCTTCATAGTAGTGCCAGAACTTCTTATTTTAAAATTAATTAATTAATTTAGCCTCTTATTTTTAGCAAGCTTCTTGATCCTTGCTAAATCTGATGATCAATCAAGTTGAAGAACCACTCTTTGAAATAGTAAAAGAAATTTCCTGGTGTTTGTTCAGAATATCAGATTTTTCCCCTCTGGGTAATAGCCTTTATTCTAGCCCACTGGAGTGGATAAATGGCCAGATAGCTTGAACTAAAAGAAAATGTTAGAAAAGGGTTTAATGTGTAGCACTCAAGACTAGTTTGCTCACTGTGTAATAACTTACCCAATAATTAGAGTGCTTGGTTTCCAATTCAGACTCTATTCCTACTTAACTTTGAGTTTAAATAAGCTACCCAACCTCACTAAATCTCATTTTCTTTATCATTAAGATAAGAATTATAATGATATTTCTCAGCTGGGGAGAGAATTAACAGATCAATACATATTACAATATTTAGAATAATGTGTGGTATATAGAGTTTATTTTTTATAAATCATTATTATGTTTACTTTAATTATTATAGTTATTATTGATATTACTTAAATTGGCATTAGAAAGCATACTTGATAACCCAGAATATTTGTATGGAAAAAGAATTACAATTCCTGAATATATTCATAATCCCACAATATAAAAGTAGTGTCAAAATACCATCACATAATGAAACAAGAGTAATTATCCTGGTTGGACTAAGTTTTAGACATACCAGTTATCTCATATAAAGGCAAAAACAAGCAAGTAAACAAAACAAAACAAAACAAAACAAGAACAGAAACTTTTCCTTGATCACACATTGTTTTCCCAATGAGACATATGCATGAATAGAGCAACACTTCTATTTTCTTATTCTCAGTTACTACATAAAAATTTCTTTGCCAAGAGTAAGTGTTAATTTGGCACACAACGTGCTTTAACATGTGAAGACCCTCAGGCAAAAAATAATAACAGATTTATTAAAGGTATGAATAGCCTTTTTCCTGTGAAACAAAATGACCTAAAACTTACACATGAATAACGTGGCATTGAAATCCAGGCTCCGAACTCCCATTTCAAAACTCTCTCTACTACTAAAATTAAAAGAACAAATTTAAAAAAAAAAGGATTTAGTTTGATATGCCTTTCAATAAATGTTCTCTTTTCCATGGTTTCTGTTACTGAAGCCAATAAAATTTTAGGGTAGGCTTCCTGTTTTTATCACTTATTATGTATTCCTCCTATCCGTCTATATCCAAAATGGAATATACCGTTATCTCCCACTTACCAACTGACAATCTTCCACCCCTTCATTCATTTAATATTCATCCTTACATCTGATCTCTTTCAAAATATGTTCTTATAATATTTAGGAAGGTAGATCAAAATTATAAGATCTTAAACAAATAGTTACTATATTAAATTTGCCAAAGATAGAAGTAATTTACAACAGATAGGAAAAGTGTTATACATGTGTTAAAAGTTTAGTTAAAAATGTTAATAAATAAAATGGAAAGATGTAAGGAATTTTCTGTAAGGAAAAGATGTAAGGAATTTTAATATGTACTTTAAAATATTAAATAGAAATAAGATAGTAACAATTTAAAAATGATAATGACAATAGCCAAGAACAAGGGAATGATAATGATTTTCACAGATGTATTTGTTGTTTACTGCGACCATAACAATTTGTCACAAAGTTAGTGGCTTAATATAACACAAATTTATTATCTTAGAGTTCTGTAGGTCAGAAATTTGGTGGGTTTGGCTGGTATCTCTGCTTCAGATTTCATGAGTTTGAAATGAAATTATCAGCAGTGTTGCAATTCACTTCCAGACTCATTCACCAACTGAATTGGTGGAATTCAGTTGGGAGCACTGAGGTCTTCGTTTGCTCGAGGGCTTTTGGTTGAGGGTTAGTCTCAGTTTCTAGAGACAGTGTGCATTCCTGGCTCTTGGCTGTCTTCATTTTCAATGTAAGCAATAGGGAGCAAGCCCCTCTCACCTTTAAAATATCTCCTGGTCTTCTTCCTGTGTATCTCTCTGCCTGATACTTCTTCCTCTCTCTTCCATTTTTAAGGACCCATGAGATTATATTGAGCCCACCCTGATAATTCAAGAAAATTTTGGAAAATCTGAAAAGTCCCTTTTGCAATGTAATATAAAATACTGTCACGTTCTAGAGATTAAGACATGGACATCTTTGGCGGAGTGTGGGAAAGTGGGAAAGGTAGGTATTATCTACCCACCTCAATATAGTTACAAGAGGATGATAAGGTGATAAAGTATTTATTGAGCACTTACTCTGTAATGGGCTCTATTCTAGGCATAGAACTAAAGAAGTAATGTCCTTACACTTGTGGAGTTACAAACTAGTGAAGGAAACAATCAATAATGTTTTATTACAATCTAAGATTATGTCAATTGCAATGAATGAATTAAAAACGCAGGTAAGAAGGTAGACATTGAGATGGGAATGAGAATGTACTTTAGGAGATGAATCAATTAGAATCTGGGGTAGTAAAATTTCAGGAAGAGGGAACAGAATGAGTAAGGGTGATAGTCGTGAAGGAGCTTGAACTATTCAAGGAAGAGTAAGAGGGCAAAAGTGAATAAGACAAAGGAGGGCAATTACATTAGAGAAGTAGAACATGGTGAAGAATTTGATTACTAGTCTTGGGATAACAAGAAGGTTTTGAACAAGATGTTAATGTTGCTGTAGTCCAATGTATATTTTATTATTTTACTATTTTTTGCCTTGGGATTTCCTCTATAATTGCTCTATTTTTATAACATCTAGACTAAATGAGGTTTAGAGTTGTTAAAATTATATTTCATCATGAGAAAGACTCATTATTCTCACTAAGTATAAATTCCAATTCTTTTTAACTCAAGAGATTTAGTAAATGTTCGAATACAACAAAAAACAACATAAGTCTTCAATGCTTTAGATTTATAAAATTTAAAAGTGATTTAATAATATGGCCCCGTAAACATAAAAATAGCCTTTCTTGAGATTTTGATTTGGTATAAAAATAAAAGAGAAAAAAGTTTGATTTATAAACATGTAAAAATGATGCAGAGAGGAACAACATAAAGAAAGCAAATAACTGTATTGAATGTGTTCTTTAGTCAAAGTAAATTTTGATTCATATTTTAACTTTCTGTGAACAAGTTTCTCCAGATTTCATAAATGGAACACAAAGTAATTTTACTATCAGAGTCCTAGTTCTGACCAATTTATGCAAAAGAAAATGTAGATTTTAAGAAATTTGCTTTCTACCTCTGTAAAGTAATGAGGCAAATAAACTACAGTTGTACTTTATTAAGCAGTAGATAAAACAAGATATGCACATTTTCTACATAGAATATAGAAATGATTAAATCAACATCACTGACTGCCCTTTATGATTAAAAATATTTAATTAGAAATAAAATAATTTTGTTTAATTGAATTGAGCATTGTCTCGAAGAGGCAAAGAAGTCACACTTTTCAAAAAAAGGATGCATAAACTTGAGTATTTCTTTTTCTTCTGTATCCCAAATACGTCAAGATGTCCCAGTGTTAAGATTGTTGCTAAATTCCCATGTCAAAGCAAGCAAGCTCTTCTGAATCCATTTAGAAGGGTTTACAGGAATTATAGACCCTGGGCTATCAGGCTATTTTCCAGATATGCTCTGAGTGGACAGTAAGGTCAAAAATACTCTTAGAAAAGTGGGATACATTTTCTTTCAGGATATATTTACGAAACAATGCAGCTTAGGATAAATTAAAATGAAGTAATCATTTTTTATAAAGCTGTCAGTTTTAATGCATACATTACCAAAAATGTTTGAGAGAATATACTATTCTATAGCAATTTAGGCTATCCTATTTTAATCATTTAAGGAAATACTCCATACCTTTAAATTAATGTATACAAAACAATTTTGAACATGTTTTAAAGATTTAGAAGCATGCAAGAGTACAACTGTGTTTAAAGTACTTGTCTTCCTTTTCTAGAAACATTTTTGGGTTTATGCTGTTTTGTTATGAGATTATCTTCATGAGTGAAGCTTGATTATCTAGAAGACAAATTGAATACTATTAAATTAACATTAAATTTACTAATATACTGAACTCATGTTTGCCAAGATTAAAACTTCTATAATGTGCTCATATTACAGATGGTCCCCAGTTGCTCTTTTTCTAGAAAAAAAAATCCATCGAAAAATGAGGGTGTGTTAACAGATTATGACCAAGTGCTAATATAGAATCATTATAGAACATTACCTACAGTACTGGGAAAAAGAATTCTGCATAATTGTCCAGAAGATCCTGGGATTTTGAGATCTACAACATTCCCAGTGGCATCACCCATTCAAAAGACTTGGCAAAGGAATGAAAAACTAGAATCAGGGCTTCCCTGGTGGCGCAGTGGTTGAGAGTCCGCCTGCCGATGCAGGGGACACGGGTTCATGCCCCGGTCCGGGAAGATCCCACATGCTGCGGAGCGGCTGGGCCCGTGAGCCATGGCCGCTGAGCCTGCACGTCCGGAGCCTGTGCTCCACAACGGGAGAGACCACACCAGTGAGAGGCCCGCGTACCGCAAAAAAAAAAAAAAAAAATCTAGAATCAAAAAAAAAAATGTCAAGAATGATCTCTAGTTTCCTGCTTCCACTATGATGCAGAATGCCATAAAGATCACTCAAATCTTAGGAATAAACTAAGTAAATTACAAAATTATAACTTCATATGTGTCCATTAGAGACCAGAGAACAACCAAGTAACCTGAATTTCTGAAACCAGAAGAGGACAAGAAAACCAAGTAACATGAATTCCAAAGAAAAACAAGTCCCATGAAGAAGAAGAAACAGAACATACAAACTATTTTCCTTATTAAAGAGCATAGCAGGAAGAGGAACCCGTCACCAGGCAAGCTGGTAAGTCTTAGTTTGCTAGCTCTCTTCCTCTCCTTCAAATCAAATCCTTAAGCTCCTGAGGGAAGACAGAGAATATTCTAAACCATAGGCAAAAGCTTGTTGAGGAAGGATAGAAGAAGAAACTATCACTGGGAGAGAGCCAGGAAACTTCATTGGCATTGGATCCTATATTAATACCAACCTGAGTTCAGCTACTGATGGGAGAGGGGCAGAAAACACCCCTCCAAATGCAATCTCAGACACAAGATAGTGTTTAGAGCACTGAGAAACTGCACTCCCCTGAGGTTCAGAAGCAGAGGGATGCCTAACATTTCGGCAGAAAGTGGCCAACTAAGACCACATCACGCATGCTTAACACAAGCCTAGAGGGAGTAGTAATATAGAGAAGTTGGCCACAGGGAGGGAGTGTGAAGAGCATGGTGATTGCCCCATCTGGAATGCAGTGATGTGATGTTTGCGACCTTATCCCAAACCCTCAGTATGCGGCAGCTTTAGCTCACCGCTATGAAAATTTGAAGTCTGTGCTAAACAGAGGAAGCATTTCTAGGATTAAATAGCAGCTTGTCTCAATTACTACTGTCCTACAAATGATGTTCATCATTTAAGCAAAAAAGTATCAAATACACCAAGAAAACAAGAAAATAAACTTTGTCAAAGGATACAGCAGTTATGCAAACAAGACATGGAAATAATGTAGATGTTGGAACTATCAGAAAGTGTCTTTAAAATAATTAACGTGTTAAAGGACATAGTGAACGTAGGGGGTGGCATACATAAAGAGGTACATAATTTTGCAGAGACATGGAAAATATAAGAAAGGATCAATGGCACAGCTGAAGAAGGAACTTCAAGATGGGCCAGTATAAATTATTCAGATTTTTAAAAATGAGAAGAGAGAGTGAAAAATAAAAAAAATAGAACACAGCATCCAAAAGCTGTGTAAAACACATGGATTTCAAATCCAAAAGAAGAAGAAAGAATAATACTGAGAAAATACTTGAAGACTGAAATATTCCAAAATTAGTTTTTTTTAAAAAATCAAACCATAGATTAACTCAGAGAATGCTAACCAGCGTAAATGCTAACTTTGAGTCATATCCAACGTTAGTGGACTTAAAAAATCAATTTGTAAGTGTCATTTTTCCCAAATTCATCTAGACATACAGCATAATAAAATCAGAATGCGCTTCTTTTGTTATTTGTGGTGATAGAAATTAACAAAGTGGTTCTAAAATTTACATAAGGGCAAAGGACCTTGAGTAGCCAATTTTGAAAAAGAACATATTTGGAAGGCTTGCACTACCTGATTTAGGATTGCTGAACAAAGCCACAGTCCATCTAAATGCTGCAGTAAACACATTGCTGTGGTGTTGGCATAAAGATAGACATATAGATCAATGAAACAGAATAGAGGGTTCAAATATAGATGCACACATAAATGGTCGTTTTTTTTTTTACATAGTTGCCAAGGCTATTCGATGTTAAAAGCAGACTTTTTGCAATAAATAGGGTGGAGAAAAAATTGGGTATCAATATATAAAACAATAACCTTCAACCCAACCTTTCAAAATATATAAAAAATAACTCAAAATGAATTAGAGACCAAAATGTAAAAGTGAAACTGTAACATTTTCTATGAGAGAGAACAGGAGAAAATTTTTGTGACAAAGATACAAAGGTTTCATAGATAAGACATCAAATGTGTAATCCATTAGATAAAATGATTGACACATTAGACTTCATTGAAATTAAAAATGTGCTGTATGAAAAACAGCCTATTAAAACAAGGAAAAGACAAGCAACAGGCTGGAAGAAATATTTGTAAAACACATAAATGATAAATGTCTAGTATCTAGAGAATATAAAGGACTCTCAAAATGCAGTACATAATTAGAAAACATACAACAAAAAAGTTAAAGAGACAATTTACCTTAAACGATATAAAGGCAACAAATAAGCTGATGAAAAGATTCTTAACATCATAAGTCACTCGGAAAATTAAAATCTAAATCACAATGGGGTACCACTATAGACATATTAGAGTGACTGAACTTAAAACGATCAAAAATGCTCAAAGTACCAAATTATGGAAGGAAAGAAAGTAGAACTCTCCTACACTGCTGATGAGAATTTTAAATGATACCATCACTGAGGAAAATAATTAAGCAGTTTTTTATAAAATTAAGTACCATATGACCAAGTTATTCCAGCTTAAGTGCTTCACCTAAGAGAGATCTGGGTAAAACATACCCAGATCTGTATATTTGTAAAAGAGCTTTATTCATAACAGCAAAACTAGAAATGACCCAAATATCCACATCGCGAGAATGGATAAACAAATGGGGTACATATGTTTAATATACAATACAGTAACAAAAAGGAACATACTACTTATACCTGCGATGATACAGATGTTTCCAAACATTATGCTAAGTAAAGACTACATACTCTGATTACAGGCATATGATTTTTTAAACTACAGGGACAGATATCAGGTTGTAGGTTCTAAGGTCTGGAGTGAAAGGGGAAATGGTTAGAAAGAGGTAAAGGAAACTTTTTAGATAATAAATGTGTTCAGTTGACCTAAATCACTGGAGAATTCTTATGTATTTAATCACTTCCTAATTTTAATTTTAACATATGTATATATAATTGTCATTTTCATATTTGCTTTTTATTTATGTATTTTGTACTATGTTTTTACAATTTGGTGCTGCATCAAGCATTCTTCTAGAATGATGGACATTCCTTCCTTTCAAAAATATGTTAGATACTTCAGATATATGCTCCTGTTGTATTTCTTCTACCATTGTTTTATATTCTATTTTATTGCTAATGCAATGATCTGTTCCCTTTATACTTAATATTCTTGAAGTATGTATATATATATATATATATATATATATACTATATACCTGTATATAAGCATCGGATTTTTATATCATATCTAATGACTATGAAAGACTTATGCGTTATGAGGTTCTTCACTGAGCCTAGAAATCTTTACTTAGATGATGGTTAATTATTATTTTGAGTGAACGTGTTTCAAGTGATAATAAGAAATTTAAATTTTTACTTCTAAAATAAAATCTAGTGAAGTCAAAATTGAATGCTATTGTGTAGAAATGTATATGTCTCTTTATTTATCTAAAGGCAACCTAAATGAGGTGTCAATGGCTAAATACCTGGATCTCTCCAGGATTCAAGAGTCCTTGAAGATAAATGATCTTTACTGAAGACTAACTTTTAAAAGACATTAATCAATACAGTACATCTTTATCACACCCCAACACTGATTTAAATAATAAAGCTGAGAGTGTACGTGGCAAGTGGAGACTTCAAAAGGGATATTGTTAAGAACATTTAAACTGAGGTATGAAACTTGAAGTTTCCTCTAACTTCACTAAGAATTGATTTTTAGTGTGACTCTTATTTGTGAACTTCTCTCTGTGTGTGTGTAAATTCTGCATGCATTAATATGTATTATTCTAATTTTTTCTTTTTTTCTTTCCTTTTTTTTTTTAACAAAAAGCCATAAAATTCTTACAGCTTTGTCATTAACGAGATAGACAGTGGAGCTAAATGGACTGGAATCAAATCATGACCCTAACATTTGTTAATTAGGTGGCCTTGAATCTTCTATGCCTTAATTTCGTCATCTGTAAAATGGGGATGACATTAACTGACTAATCTTATTGGATTATTTTAAAAATTAAATAATATAGTATGCATATAAATATGTAATATGTTAACTAAGACATTAAAATCTGTATATAAGCATTGGATTTTTATATCATATCTAATTTTAAATTTATTTAGTATGCACTTACATTTATTTAGTATGTTAGTTAAATTCTTATATATTTTTCCATTTGTTAAAATTATATAATTATAAATTTTAAAAATAATAAGCTTATCAAATCAAAATATATAGATGTGCTTGCCTGTGCTAAAACCTAAAGATATAATATTTAAAGAAAACATGGCACTCTAATCAACAAATTAGCAAATTTTTCTAAAAGAAAGGTATTTTTCTTGAGAATAGGTCAGTCTTTGAAATATATACCACCTCTAGGAATTTGAATTAAAGGATCTGGGGAAAATATTGAAGTATGTACTTAAACTTATGTATATAATGAGTCAAAATGAAAGATAAGGCTGTAAAGCAAACCAATTTATGAGCAAATAAAGTGTCAATTTCTGCATTAAGATATTTCTCCTTGGTCTCAAAAGACTAAAAACAATCTAAATGATAATTGCCTCTATGCACAAGATATCGCCCCCAAAGGGTAGATGGAAAGGGAAATCAATATTCTGTAGAGAAAATACTGTTTGGATATTTAGAATGCTGTATTCGAATATAGGGTGCACTGCTTATGATTTTCCTCTTATTTCTTTTGATCCTACTTATCCAGATTCCTCTCTGTACCCCATTATTAAAATTTAATAGGATAATCTACACTATCTTAAGGGGCTTTCAGAGATTTATGCGGAGTATTAACAACAATCATCTCTGGGCTATATTAGTATGTATACCTATATCATAAGATCTATTTCTTCACAGCATATCCAGCCTCACATACTATGTAAAGGTTGTGCTCTTGGCACTATGCCAAATAGGTCAACTTCTTAAAGTTGGAAAGTTTTTACTTTCTTTTTTTTTTTTTTTTCTGTTTTGCGGTACGCAGGCCTCTCACTGCTGTGGCCTCTCCCGTTGCAGAGCACAGGCTCCAGACGCGCAGGCTCAGCAGCCATGGCTCATGGGCCCAGCCGCTCCGCAGCATGTGGGATCCTCCTGGACCGGGGCATGAACCCGTGTCCCCTGCATCGGCAGGAGGACTCTCAACCACTGTGCCACTAGGGAAGCCCTTTACTTTCTTTAAGTATGATGGAATATAATTATTTCATATCTGACCAAGGCATTAAAGAACCTGGTGCAATATTACAACTCCCAATGTCTCATTTTTGAAATTTTTTTCTTTAGTGCTGATACTTATTTTTAGTATGTAGATATGCATTCATAGAGTGCTTTTGTGAAAATAGAACAATTTTAAATATTTGAACAATTGTAAATGTTTTAAAAGGCAGAATGACCTTAAATGGTTTGCGTTCACTTTGGCTTCATCTCAGGAATACACAGAGTTGGAAAGGGCATCACTCCACACTCACAAAAAGAAAAAAATCCAGACAAAATTCCAGTCAGGTCCATGACTTTACTTGAACCCATCAGAACCTGACATTTCAGAGCAACCAAATAATCCAAAATCTAAAGAGACATAGACTCCTGTCAGGAGGTATAGGAAGCAAACACTATATTAGAAGGGCAAAGGATACAGGATGCTGGGTAAGAAGAATCAGCTAGAATAGTTGATGAATTGGCGATGGCCAAGAACAGATTGGCAGAAGAGCATGAAGCCCTAAATGACCACAGGTATAGGGAGGAATTGCACCTTCTTTTTGTCTTTCTTTTTCTTTTTTTTCTTTTTTTTTTTTTAAATTGGAGGCTTCTGTAAGCATGTACCGTCCTGTTCTTGCCACTCCCTCTAGGAAGGAGTCCAGGGGCCTGAGCACGAAGCAGAGATGCTGAGGCCAGTGGCACCACTGATACTTGTGCTGGCATAGGTGCCTTGGGGATAACCCAGCACTGGTGAAGAAGCATCTTAGCCATGACCGTGCTCCCCCGTCCCACCCTGCACTACCCACCAGCTCCCAGTGCCCAAGGGCTGATGTCCCTAGCTCTTGCTGGAATTCCAGCTTCTTGATGGCCTTTTTTCCATGAACCCCAACAGAAGTGCACAGAAAAGGGGGGTGAGTCCTGAGAAAATTTGCCTTCTAAAAATGGCCTGGGGTAAAGGGCAGAAGCTGTTGTGGGAAGAGCAAAACACTGCATAAGACTCATTTTCCAGCATCAACTACGTGGAGGGGAAAAAAAACAGCTTTAATCTGTGAGAAGAGTAACACAAACCGCCATCAGTGAGGCACTGGGAACAACCATTGTATATGGGAAAAGGAGGGGCCTTCTACCCCTGAGGGAGGCTCAAGAATACCTTCTGGGAGCTGAACTACAGCTGGTAGGGGAACAGAACAAACTCAGAAGACACCCCCCACATCTAGGGACACAGTGATCTAGGAGAGGGTTAATCAGAGCAGCTGAGACTATCACTCCCCTGTCCCTCAACCCTAGGCTACCAAGTACAGGATAATAGTAACATGGAATGCTGCTGTGAGATTTGGTAGACAAACTGTATTACTCAGGGCTTTCTGGAGAAACAGAACAAATAGGATATACAGAGAGCTATAATAAGAGATTTATTACAGAAATTGGTTCACACAGTTATGCAGGCTGAAAAGTCCCATGATAGGCCATCTGCAAAACTGAGAACCGGGAATGATATAATTCAGTCCAACTCCAAAGGCCTGAGAATTGGGGCTTGGGGTCTGGGGAGGGGTACGGACGGGGTAAGTCCTGGTGAAAGTCTGAAGACCCAAGAACCGGGAGTGCCGATGTCCAAGGACAAGGGAACGGGGATGTCCTAGCTCAAGCAAAAACAGCAAATTCACCCTTTCTCTATTTTTTAGTTCTATTCAGGCCCTCAACGGATGGCATGAGGCCCACTCTGTTGGTGAGGGTGATCTTCTTTGATCAGTCTACTGACTGAAATGCTAATCACTTCTGGAAACACCCTCCCAGACATACCCAGAAATAATGTTTTCCCAGCTATCTGGGCATCCCTTAACTTCTAAGTTGGTACATAAAATTAATCATCACACAGAATCCCTCTGAGGTAAGTAAAACCCAAAACAAGGATGGTGAGGGGGCAGTCATCGAGTAACCTCTCATAACCAGCCTTCACACTAATCATGAGGTAGTTAGAGCAGTTGGAAGCCTGTGGTAAATTGTGGGTAACCATTACACAACATATTTTAAAACCAGCCTGACTCTACTAGATTAACATGAAGCCCAACCTCGTGACAAACAGGCAGAAAGGCATGACCATCTTCAAACAGGAAAAAAAAATTATATCAGTCTCTGCTGTTCTACACAAGATATCTTGTTTCAGCAAAATATTACAGAGTGTTTTCTAAAAAAGGGGAAAAAAAATCCCAACCAAAGTGACAGAGAGGTTGGAACTCTCTGGCGTGGGATTTGAGTAACTGTGAGTAATATGTTAAAGGCTCAACTAGAGAAGGTGAACAATGTGCAATAGCAGGTTGGTTATTTCAACAGAGATAGAAAATGTGAGAAAGAAAAAAATGGGAACGCTCCAAATGTAAAACACTGTAACAGAGATGAATAATGCCTTCAGTGAGCTCACTGGTAGACCTGACAGCTGAAGAAACAGCGACCTTGAAGATACGTCTATAGCAATTACACATACTAAACAGCCAAGAAAAAAGAAGACTAAAAAACAAACAAAAAAAGGCATCTAAGACCTGTGGGACAGTATCAAATGGTATATGGTAGATATATATCTTGTGTATTTGGAATATCAGAAGAGAGAACGGGGCAGAAGAAAATATGTGAAGAAATAATGTTTGAGAATTTCCCAAAATTAATCACAGACATTAAACTTAAAAATCAGGGAGCTCGGGGGCTTCCCTGGTGGCGCAGTGGTTGAGAGTCCGCCTGCCGATGCAGGGGACACGGGTTTGTGCCCTGGTCCGGGAAGATCCCACATGCCGTGGAGCGGCTAGGCCTGTGAGCCATGGCTGCTGAGCCTGTGTGTCCGGAGCTTGTGCTCTGCAACGGGAGAGGCCACAAGAGTGAGGGGCCCGTGTACCGCAAAAAAAAAAAAAAAAAAAAAAAAAAGGTTATTGGGGCTTCCCTGGTGGCGCAGTGGTTGAGAGTCCGCCTGCCGATGCAGGGGACACGGGTTTGTGCCCCGGTCCGGGAGGATCCCACATGCCGCGGAGCGGCTGGGCCCGTGGGCCATGGCCGCTGAGCCTGCGCGTCCGGAGCCTGTGCTCCGCAACGGGAAAGGCCACAACAGTGAGAGGCCCGCGTACCGAAAAAAAAAAAAAAAAAATCAGGAAGCTCAAGAACATCAAACAGAATACATACAAACCAGAACAGCAAACACTCAGACATATTATATTCAGACTGGTGAACACAAAATAAAGAGGAAAAATCCTAAAGGTGACAAGAGAAATAAAAGACAGATGCAGGGGATAAAAACATAAGAATTATAGGAGTACACGTTCTTGCCAGCAAGAAACCATGCAAGTAACGTCTTTAAAGTGCTGCAGGAAAAACAGAAACAAAATGATGTCCATCCAGAATTCTGTCCTCGGGTTTCTCAGATAAACCAAAAATGGGAGAATTTGCCACCAGCAGAATGACAATGAAGAAATATTAAAGAAAAAATTCAGACTAAAAGAATATAATACCAGAAAAAAAAGAATTTATAGCAAGGAATTAAGTACACTGGGGATGGAATAAATATTAAATGAAGATAATAAAATTAGCTTTCTTTTGTATACTATTTTGTCTGAAACCATTTTTACATAAATATATAACAATACTGAAGGAATAAAAACGCACTCAGATCAATTCAATGAGGGGTTGAACATGCAAGCACTTTTATGTAGAAAATAGACAAAGTTGAGAAAATGGCACAAGTTCTCACATTTTTTTTTCCATGATGTTCTACAGAGACATCAGTATGGGCAACTCTAGACTTGCATGCCCCGTTTCCTGATAAACAGATATGCAGGGCATTGACTGTCTAAGGCATGTGTTTAGGAATGAAAAATTATGTGAATAAGTTAATATAGAGGGGCTCATTTTATTTTCTAACTTGTATGGTTTAGAATCTGATGTGAGAGGAGAATTGAGTCAAAGTACAGTCCCTGATGGGGGTACCCATCAAACGGTGTCTTCTCCAAATGTGTGCGCTCTTAATTGAATTCACTTCCTAATCATTTCATCCATTTCTATAAGAAAACAAAAGTTGATAAAATTGTGCCAATAGCTCAAAATATAATGAATAATTAATTTTAAATGTATCTGTTTACTCACTGTGAACATAAAGTGCTTATAATTAGATCTCATATGAGTATAGAGGCAGTATTACAGTAAATTACATGTAGTTTCTATTATGTAATTATGATATAGGGTCAGGCCATTGTCACTGATTCTCTGAGAAGTAGTCTTCAAGAGGAATAGGAAGTGGTATTTTTAAATTGCTGTTTTTATAATTTAACTTTTTCATGGAATGCAGTTATGTCTTTTCTAGATTCTGTTAGTATGAAGTCTGACATTTGTCAGGTATAAAGAGAATGATGCAGTTCATTATTGACTTATTATCACCATCAAGTAATTTCCTCACAAGGAAGCAGTAAAACTCCTCCTTTTCTATCAATTACATCTAGCTGAGTCAGTAGTAAGAATTTCACAGCTACTTTTACAAACACTAAATCTTGTAAATGTCTAAGGACATTTACGTAGGCCAAGTAAATGTCCTAAATGTCACGGTCATTGTGTATATACTTTAATCATGTCTTTCAATATTCTTTTAGTTTTCTTTTCAGAGTACTTTATTTCCACTGAAAAAAATTGATTGCTTAGGAATAGCCAATGCAATAAATTGAATTGGTCCTTTTTGGTTCATAAAATATTTACCATGTCCTAAAATGTCAAAATACTTTAGCTTAGTGTTTTCAAAAACTATGATTTATCATGCTGCCAGAGGTGAACAGTTAGGTTTCCTTCTCGAAGCAGATAATAAAAACAAACTGATGTTTTAAAATTTATGTATTTTAAAATCCGTGGAATCAAGTTTCATTTCACATTTTCAGCTATATTATATAAAGTCTTTTGTATTAATAAAAATTTATCTGACACACTTCTCATTCCTAAAAAATAAAATAAAAGTTAGTCAAGATGTTAAGCTTTGCTGAGGAGAATTCATTCTAATTTGTAAGAATTCCACATTTCCTTACTTTTAATAACAATTCCCTCCACATCCAGAAAACCATGCACAGTGATTATATGGCACAGTGGGGAATAAAATTTTTCTTTCACTCCATCAGCATTTCATATATAGTTTTTTTTCTTTATCCCACTTGTTTATAATAGGCTTAAAGGAAGAATGGCTTCTCAGATATCAAAGGGCAGTGAAGCAGCTAACATAGAATTTCATAAGGTTTTTGCTGGGTGGCAGAGCAGCAACAGCTGCATAAGTAGAAGCATTGCTGGGTGCACATGGCCTTTATCACTAATTCCAGGGCACAGTTCTCTTTGGTGCATGGCCAGTTTTATAATCAGGAGACAACAGAGAAGCTGCATAATGATGACTTTAATGATCGTTTTAGGAGAGTGAAGAACTAATGGTTACTATCTTCATGGTTAACGATGAAACATAAGTGATCATGCATACTTCTAGAAATATATTTGAAATTCAGGTTTCAGGTCTCTCTAATGAGTAAATTAAGCAATATCGTGGTATTACAGAAGATACATGAGGAATACATTTCCAGAGACATCTTCAAAATGAAGGAGAGTATTGTATAGAAGATAAAATGATAAATCATTTTAATACTAGGAATAAAATTTAATCAAGTGTATGTATATCATTTTAAATGTATTTGTGAATTTATTTTCACCATACATAACATACCTTTGTGGTTAAAAAAACAGTTCTTACATGCTACTTATGTCTTAACTTTAAAAAAAGTTATTAAATACAATAACATACTCACATTATATATTAAAATATTTATAACTGTTAACATTACAGCCTCAAGAAACTGCTTTATTTCAATGTAAGTGCCACCACGACAGATTTTTGAAGAGATTTATTTCAGCAATAAAAATAGATATTAAATTTGGAGTGTACATTTAAAGTAATTACATAATGTAAACACACATGTTGGAGTAAGAATATGACATTTCTTGAGATGTCTTTCTATTTTGAATGACATAGTCATCTTTTTTTTTTATAAATTTATTTATTTATTTATTTTTGGCTGTGTTGGGTCTTTGTTGCTGCACGCGGGCTTTCTCTAGTTGCGGCGAGCGCGGGCTACTCTTCGTTGCCGTGCGTGGGCTTCCCATCATGGTGGCTTCTCTTGTTGCGGAGCACGGGCTCTAAGCGCGCGGGCTTCCGTAGTTGTGGTGCATGGGCTCAGTAGTTGTGGCTCACGGGCTTAGTTGCTCTGTGGCTTGTGGGATCTCCCTAGACCAGGGCTCGAACCCGTGTCCCCTACATTGTGAGGCAGATTCTTAACCACTGCACCACCAGGGAAGTCCCAGTCATCATTTTTAAACTAATGTTTTTCATGAGTAAGTTTTTAAAGCTCTTTTCATTGAGTCTGCATTTGTGTGACGGTTGGATGGTCTATCCGTATGTGATCAAAATTCCATCACCTGCTTCTCATGATTCTTGCC
The DNA here is from genome assembly GCF_964374135.1 of Grampus griseus. NCBI lineage: Eukaryota > Metazoa > Chordata > Mammalia > Artiodactyla > Delphinidae > Grampus > Grampus griseus. The sequence goes on along the minus strand of NC_138997.1, from coordinate 133,687,882 downwards.
AGTAGTTAGACTTGTGGGTATTACTTACAAATCCAACAAAAATTAGTCCAATGATCTTGAGTAAGATATGTAGTTTGAGTTTCCGTTTTCTCATCCTTAAATCAATGGCGTAGGAATATATGAAGTAGACAGACCCTGCATACTCTCCTAGTTCTGTACTTCTGTAATTATTTGTGTCTGTGAATGTCATGCTGTATTAGAACTGAGAAATATGAGGCCAAAAACATATATATTTTGCCTACTGTGTCATTCTATTTTGAAATTTTGTGTTACTACTTAAAGACTAGAACTAGACACTGTGTCTAACACAAATAAGAGGAATTTAGTTAATAGTAACTTATCTGAAAAAAACCAACAAACATGGGCTTATATCATTTGAAAAAGCTTCCATGCCCCTCCTTCTCCGACCATGTGTGCACACACACACATCACACACCCCCAGGCACATAAACGTGTGCCTTCATGTAACACACAGTTCTCAGCCTATAGCGTGCTGTCAATTTTCCTTTGTGACTAAGAACTCTAAAGCATAAAAGCCGGAAGTTATTTTCCTTTCATTTATTTTGCTTCCATTTCTTCTTGTTCTTTCTCTTATAGTTCTTCAAGATTTTGCAATGTTAAGGAGCCATGCTGTGGGTGCTGGAGAAAAGGGAGCACTTCTGTTTTACTAACCTCAGGAAGGTTAGGAATCTCTACGTTTCTTCTTTTTTTTTTTTTTTTTTTTTTTAAACATCTTTATTGGAGCATAATTGCTTTACAATGGTATGTTAGTTTCAGTTTCACAACAAAATGAATCAGTTATATATATACATATGTTCCCATATCTCTTCCCGCTTGCGTCACCCTCCCTCCCACCCTCCCTATCCCACCCCTCCAGGCGGTCACACAGCACCGAGCTGATCTCCCTGTGCTATGCGGCTGCTTCCCACTAGCTATCTACCTTACGTTTGGTAGTGTATACATGTCCATGCCTCTTTATTGCTTTGTCACCGTTTACCCTTCCCCCTCCCCATAGCCTCAAGTCCATTCTCTAGTAAGTCTGTGTCTTTATTCCTGTTTCACCCCTAGGTTTTTCATGACATTTTTTTTTTCTTAAATTCCATATATATGTGTTAGCATACGGTATTTGTCTCTCTCTTTCTGACTTACTTCACTCTGTATGACAGACTCTAGGTCTATCCACCTCATTACAAATAGCTCAATTTCGTCTCTTTTTATGGCTGAGTAATATTCCATTGTATATATGTGCCACATCTTCTTTATCCATTCATCCGATGATGGACACTTAGGTTGTTTCCATCTCTGGGCTATTGTAAATAGAGCTGCAATGAACATTTTGGTACATGACTCTTTTTGAATTATGGTTTTCTCAGGGTATATGCCCAGTAGTGGGATTGCTGGGTCATATGGTAGTTCTATTTGTAGCTTTTTAAGGAAACTCCATACTGTTCTCCACAGTGGCTGTATCAATTTACATTCCCACCAACAGTGTAAGAGGGTTCCCTTTTCTCCACACCCTCTCCAGCATTTATTGTTTCTAGATTTTTTGATGATGGCCATTCTGACTGGTGTGAGATGATATCTCATTGTAGTTTTGATTTGCATTTCTCTAATGATTAGTGATGTTGAGCATTCTTTCATGTGTTTGTTGGCACTCTGTATATCTTCTTTGGAGAAATGTCTATTTAGGTCTTCTGCCCATTTTTGGATTGGGTTGTTTGTTCTTTTGTTATTAAGCTGCATGAGCTGCTTATAAATTTTGGAGATTAATCCTTTGTCAGTTGCTTCATTTGCAAATATTTTCTCCCATTCTGAGGGTTGTCTTTTGGTCACCTTATCTTTGACAAAGGAGGCAGAAATGTACAGTGGAGAAAGGACAGCCTATTCAATAAGTGGTGCTGGGAAAACTGGACAGCTACATGTAAAAGTATGAGATTAGATCACTCCCTAACACCATACACAAAAATAAGCTCAAAATGGATTAAAGACCTAAATGTAAGGCCAGAAACTATCAAACTCTTAGAGGAAAACATAGGCAGAACACTCTATGACATAAATCACAGCAAGATCCTTTTTGACCCACCTCCTAGAGAAATGGAAATAAAAACAAAAGTAAACAAATGGGACCTAATGAAACTTCAAAGCTTTTGCGCAGCAAAGGAAACCATAAAGAAGACCAAAAGACAACCCTCAGAATGGGAGAAAATATCTACGTTTCTTCTTATAAACACCATCCAAAGTTTTCAATGTTAATTTTTGTGTCAGGAACACCTACCACACTGTTTCTGAACTACATTTTTTTATCCCGATGCTATGTCTTTGCTCACTCTCCTTCGATTTTTCCCTCACCATTCTCAATGTTATATATTGTTTTGTGGATTAATTTTTACAATATAATCAAAGTACTACATGCAACATAATTCTTTAAAAATGTCTAATAATTACAGTACAGTTCAATCATGAAAATCAAGAGTTCCTGCCGTCATCCATCCTCTCCCTAATATTTTATTGCTTCTAGTAAAAACTCTGAATTAATTAATGGCCATAACCATTGATCCTTGGCTGTCAGAGTAAAACAATGTTAGGTTAGTTTTGTTTTTTATATACTATATAATAGTTTTTTAACGATCTTATATCTCTACCTAAATAAAATGCCTTAAAATTTTAAAAAATGGGGCTTCCCTGGTGGCGCAGTGGTTGACAGTCCGTCTGCCGATGCAGGGTACACGGGTTCGTGCCCCGGTCCCGGAAGATCCCGCATACTGCGGAGCGGCTGGGCCCGTGAGCCATGGCCGCTGAGCCTGCACGTCCGGAGTCTGTGCTCCACAACGGGAGAGGCCACAACAGTGAGAGGCCCGCATACCGCAAAAAAAAAAAAAAAATTAAAAATCTGAAATGCCATTTTCTGCATTAAAAATGATATAGGTTAATTTTTTTTAATTATATATAAACCTCACATTTCAGACACTTAAATTGTACTTAAGAAGTTTTATTTTTCTCCCCCAGAACGGCCAACTGTAGTTGGACAGTCAGGTAACATAGCTGGTTATACTCCATGAATTTACCCAGGCACCCAGGTGTCTTCATTCTTATTTCTCTGCTTTCCTCCAGGGTGTCTTACTCACCTGCTTGACAGAAGCTGGTTCACTAGCACCACATTTATTTTCTTTGGGAATGAAGAAAGAAAGCAAATAGAAGGCCGTCATTTTAATTTTTAAAATTTGTGACCAGAAGCTGTTCCTATACCATTGGCTTGAATTTACTCACATGGCCACATCTGGCAGTAAGACAGCCTGGGAAGGAAGGTTTCTAGCTTTGCATAGAGTCCTATCCCTAAGTGGAATTAGGGAAGAATAGGTAATGGGGAAAATTTAGAAGTCTGTCATAGGAGAAAACCAGTAAAGACTTAGAAATAATTAAAGATCTCAAAATTTCTCAGACACCTTAAATACAGAGAGACTAAGGGTTGTATTGTTTTCAAATTATAAACTTGCTGATTAAATCTGCATAAAACTAAGGGAAGTATTTAGAGCTGTGGCTTTTCCTACCTTTCTCCAGCTTCCTGGTCTTACACTGTGGCAGCTGGCATCACAAGAGGGATATTGCTGTAAAAAAAAAAAAAAAAAAAAAGAACCTGAATTGGTTAAACAGCCAGGTAGTGAACTGTAGCAAAACATTTGGTAAATGTTGCCTGTGTGATGACCTAAGCAAGAGATCCTGAACTTTGAGATAAATGAAGTAAGTAGAGAAAACTCTTGTAGTTTCTCCTGTTGAAGGGGTGAGTATGGTGCAGTTAAAGTAAAGAGACTGCATTTAGACAGTCAGTGGCAGGAGGGTGAATTGTGGAGGATAACACTAATTGTTCCCAATATCCATTTTCCTTTGCTTTTATGGTAATAGAAACACTCATATTTTAGCAGGTATACAGCCACCCAGATGGAAACTAGATTGTCCAGTCTCTCCCACAGCCAGGTACGACGGTGAGATTAATTTTCCACCCACCGGAGTGAGTTAAATTCTCAGGTCATGTTATTTAAAAAGGAAGTTGCCTGCCTTCCACATTCTCTCTTTCTCCACCCATGTGTTAGTGTGTGAAGGGGTGGTGTTGTCCAGTCAGCTCTAATTAAATAGATTGGATATCATCCCATGATGAATGAGAAAAAAGACCAGGAACCTGGGTCCTTGGGAGACTTTGTGGAATAAAATGTCCGCAAAGTTTTGAACTTCTTACCTTTCACCTTATAAGAGAAAAATTAATCTCTATTTCATCTGAACCACTATAAGTGTTTATGGCATCTTGGCATGTATTCTTACTAATACATAGATGATCCTCGAAGTATTATGCTTAAACAGATTTTTTTTTCTTTTTTTATCAACTTGAGCTATATTCTCTTCACTTCCTCCTTTAATAGATAAGGACACAATTGACATAATTCTTCATCCCTTCCTACCACTTTAAGGGTTAACTCTACATTTCAAAAAGTACATTTGTATTTCTATTTCATATTCCACTACCCACAACAATATTTCTATTCCTATTTCATACGTTAAAGATATTAGACTTCCCTACCTTCCATTTACCTATCTTCTCAAATTTCAGTTCCCAGACTTACCAGTTGTGTCTTTTATGTCTTCCATGATGATAGCAATTTTTATTCTCTTTGTAGCACTAGTTCAGTCTTTTGTGATTTCAATTATAGGATTTAAATTGATTCTCCACATTGGAAGTAATTATTAAATTTTAGAATTCTATGGCTATGTAAGTACACCATTTTTGAGAAAAATACTGTGTTAACATTGGATTTCTCTCGTGCATGGGTCTAATGTCACAATCCCAGTGCCACGCAAGGAATGTTCCCAGAACTTAGTTAGAGATTTTCTTTTTTTCCTTCGAGATCTCCTTCCTGGTGAATTCCATTCAGTTAGTTCATTATAATGCATACTTCTCTAGATTTGCAACTTATATAATTTCATGGGACTCCCATTTATTACTGTCTTGAGTTCCTTAGGTATTTGTCCTTGTTTTCTTCCTTAGTCCCACTGGGGGTGCAGAATCTGAAGTTAAAATCAAAAGGAGGTAAGTGGAAATAGAATTATCAGTTCAAAGTCATTTCCCTTAAATTCTGAAGCAGTTTCCCCATCATCTTTTAATAACTAGCTGAAGAAATTTTTTAACAGTGTGATTCTCATTCTGTTAGATTCGAATATTATGTATTTTTGTTCTCTTTCTTTTTAAGTCTTTGGAATATTTAGATTTGCATCTTTTTAAATGGCATAACAATATATATTTTGACATATTTAAAATATTTCTTTAAAGGTGAACAATCTTTCATTGATTCTGTTTAGACATTATAATCTTTTCTATTTTAATTCCTATGCCATTCAGCTGTGGGATATTTTTTACTATTATATTCCTGCTATTTTTCTTCTCCCCATTTTCTTTCAATGCCCTTGAGATGTCTAATGTCTAGCTCAGATCCCATTTGCTACTTGAAATCACACCAGGAATGTGCAGCCTGCCTTAGTTTCCTTAAACATTAATAGCATTAATGCTCCTCTTAACATTAATAGCATTTAAAATTAGCATGTGAGGTTTGATATGTGTATGTACCTCTATGTGGAGTGTTGTGTGTATACCTTTAAGTATTCTCACTATAGTTTTTCATAGTAGTTTTACCTTAACTTAATTACAAAATTACAAAATCTTGAGGCACTCAATTTTTTTATTGATTTTTATTCAACTTTTTAATTTATTTTATTCAATTTTTTAAATTTTTTATTCAATATTCAATTTTTATTATTACTCAATAATATTTTAACTCCTGTGCTTACTTTGTCATTTCTTCTGCTAAATCCTCCATAATTTATAGTGATTAACAAAATATAGGTAATCAAAAATACCTACCTTACAGTTGATGTAAATGGTTTATGACCCTACTTATCACATTAGAGCTGCACAATTTTTTAAAATTTCATTTGGTATATCTTTGACTTAGGAAGTGTTAAATACAGATGTTGTTAATAGTATGTTGAACAGTAACCTTTCTTTTGAACAATCAACACTCTCTTTTTCTCATTTTATATATCTGGTCATCTCCTGTACATCCTTCAATCTATTTCATTCTTTGTTTTCCCAAAATACGCATATAAATTTTCTCTGTAGTATGACATCATCTCTGAATAACTTTTTTATACCACTCAATTTATTAGTAATATTGCTTTGCTTAAATCCAACCCTTTCAACAAATCTGTAGGGTAGCTACTTGGTCTTCTATTTTTTCCTTTACCTGTTAGTACCACTAGTACCATTAGAACCATTAACAGCAAATCAATACATGGTTTTTTAATGAAATCAGTTTAATAAACAGAAAACAGTTTAGCAAACAGTAGGCATGAGACGGCTTATTAATGGTGAAAATATCACATTTTAAATGTTCCCATTTCTTCCATACAATCCCAACTGGTTTTACAGAGCCCATTTTTGAGGCCACATGCACCCTTGCCTCCACAGCCAGTGTCATCTTGCTCAGAATATAGGCTAAACTCATTCAGGTCAGTGTTAATAAATCCTACCTTTGGTCCTGTAAGTTAGTTTCCCAGGGCTGTCATAACAAATTACCAAAAGCTTGGTTCTTAAAACACAGAATTTTATTCTTTCATAGTTCTTGAGCCAGAAGCCTGAAACCAAGGTTTTGGCAGGGCTACGTTCTCTCCAGATGGTCTAGGGAGAATCTGCTTTTTACCTCTTACAGCTTCTGGTGGCTGCCAGCATTCCTTCTCTTGTGTTTACATTGCTCCAATCTCTGCCTCTTGCTCTTCTGTCTTTTTCTGTGGGTCTGTTACAAGAAACTTGTCATTGAATATAGGGCCCACCTGGGTAATCCAGGACGCTCTCTTCATCTCAAGACTCTTAATTTAACTATATCTGCAAAGACTGTTTTTCCAAATAAAGTAACATTCACAGATTCCGGGGATTAGGGTGTGAATGTGCCTTTTTTAAAGGGCCACTGTTCAACCCAACACACTCTGATCACTTACTTAGCACTCTCCTCTTCGATAAATACATACACAGATTTTTACTTCTTTCATCAACACAAGAATTGAACAGGAACATGCAACACGTTTTAAAAAAGAGCATAAAAGGGGTTTTTCAATTTCTTTCTGTACCCATTACTGCACTGTCAGAGATTGAGAGGTATCATTTCTAGCTATTTGTCTCATCTCTTCTATTAATAGGACAGGAAAATTGTAAAGAATTTTGCATTGCTCTCTGCTCCAGCTTTCTCCAAGATGATATTTCACTGTGGGAAATTCTGCTCTTAACAAAACAAGATCCTTCTCACTTTCTTTCCCTCTCAGCTCCTTTTCTTTTTTGCAGCTAACTTTTTTTAAATAAACATCTTTATTGGAGTATAATTGTTTACAATGGTGTGTTAGTTTCTGCTTTATAACAAAGTGAATCAGTTATGCATATATATATGTCCCCATATCTCTTCCCGCTTGCGTCTCCCTCCCTCCCACCCTCCCTATCCCACCCCGCTAGGTGGTCACAAAGCACTGAGCTGACCTCCCTGTGCTATGCGGCTGCTTCCCACTAGCTATCTATTTTATGTTTCGTAGTGTATATATGTCCATGCCACTCTCTCACTTTGTCCCAGCTTACCCTTCTCCCTCCCTGTATCCTCAAGTCCATTCTCTAGTAGGTCTGTGTCTTTATTCCCGTCTTGCCCCTAGCTTCTTCATGACCTTTTTTTTTTTTAGATTCCACATATATATATGTTAACATACGGTATTTGTTTTTCTCTTTCTGACTTACTTCATTCTGTATGACACACTCTATGTCCACCCACCTCACTACAAATAACTCAATTTTGTTTCTTTTTATGGTTGAGTAATATTCCATTGTATAAATGTGCCACATCTTCTTTATCCATTCATGTGTTGATAGACATTTAGGTTGCTTCCATGTCCTGGCTACTGTAAGTAGAGCTGCAATGAATATTGTGGTACGACTCTTTTTGAATTATGGTTTTCTCAGGGTATATGCCCAGTAGTAGCGTTGCTGGGTCATATGGTAGTTCTATTTTTAGTTTTTTAAGGAACCTCCATAATGTTCTCCATAGTGGCTGTATCAATTAACATTCTCACCAACACTGCAAGAGGGTTCCCTTTTCTCCACACCCTCTCCAGCATTTATTGTTTCTAGATTTTTTGATGATGGCCATTCTGACCGGTGTGACATGATATCTCATTGTAGTTTTGATTTGCATTTCTCTAATGATTAATGACGTTGAACATTCTTTCACGTGTTTGTGGGCAATCTGTACATCTTCCTTGGAGAAATGTCAGTTTAGGTCTTCTGCCCATTTTTGGATTGGGTTGTTTGTTTTTTTGATATTGAGATTCATGAGCTGCTTGCAAATTTTGGAGATTAATCCTTTGTCAGTTGCTTCATTTGCAAATATATTCTTCCATTCTGAGGGTTGTCTTTTGGTCTTGTTTATGGTTTCCTTTGCTGCGCAAAAGCTTTTAGGTTTCATTAGGTCCCATTTGTTTATTTTTGTTTTTACTTCCATTTCTCTAGGAGATGGGTCAAAAAAGATCTTGCTGTGATTTATGTCATAGAGCGTTCTGCCTATGTTTTCCTCTAAGAGTTTGATGGTGTCTGGCCTTACATTTAGGTCTGTAATCCATTTTGAGTTTATTTTTGTGTATGATGTTAAGGAGTGTTCTAATTTCATTCTTTTACATGTAGCTGTCCAGTATTCCCAGCACCATTTATTGAAGAGGCTCTCTTTTCTGCACTGTATATTCTTGCCTCCTTTATCGAAGATAAGGTGACCATATGTGTGTGGGTTTATCTCTAGGCTTTCTATCCTGTTCCATTGATCTATATTTCTGTTTTTGTGCCAGTACCATACTGTCTTAATTACTGTAGCTTTGTAGTATAGTCTGAAGTCAGGGAACCTGATTCCTCCAGCTCCATTTTTCATTCTCAAGATTGCTTTGGCTATTTGGGGTCTTTTGTGTTTCCATACAAATTGTGAAAGTTTTTGTTCTAATTCTGTGAAAAATGCCAATGGTAGTTTGATAGGGATTGCATTGAATCTGTAGATTGCTTTGGGTAATAGAGTCATTTTCACAATGTTGATTCTTCCAATCCAAGAACATGGTATATCTCTGCATCTATTTGTATCATCTTTAATTTCTTTCATCAATGTCTTATAATTTTCTGCATACAGGTCTTTTGTCTCCTTAGGTAGGTTTATTCCTAGATATTTTATTCTTTTTGTTGCAGTGGTAAATGGGAGTGTTTTCTTGATTTCACTTTCAGATTTTTCATCATTAGTGTATAGGATTGCAAGAGATTTCTGTGTATTAATTTTGTATCCTGCTACTTTATCAAATTCATTGATCATGTGCAGTAGTTTTCTGGTAGCATGTTTAGGATTCTCTATGTATAATATCATGTCATCTGCAAACAGTGACAGCTTTACTTCTTCTTTTGCGATATGGATTCCTTTTATTTCTTTTTCATCTCTGATTGCTGTGGCTAAAACTTCCAAAACTATGTTGAATAATAGTGGTGAGAGTGAGCAACCTTGTCTTGTTCCTGATCTTAGTGGAAATGGTGTCAACTTTTCACCATTGAGGACGATGTTGGCTGTGGGTTTGTCATATATGGCCTTTATTATGCTGAGGAAAGTTCCCTCTATGCCTACTTTCTGGAGGGTTTTTTATCATAAATTGGTGTTGAATTTTGTCGAAAGCTTTTTCTGCATCTATTGAGATGATCATATGGTTTTTATCCTTCAATTTGTTAATATGGTGTATCACATTGATTGATTTGCGTATATTGAAGAATCCTTGCATTCCTGGAATAAACCTCACTTGATCATGGTATATGATCCTTTTACTGTGCTTCTGGATTCTGTTTGTTAGTATTTTGTTGAGGATTTTTGCATCTATGTTTATCAGTGATATTGGCCTGTAGTTTTCTTTCTTTGTGAAATCTTTGTCTGGCTTTGGTATCAGGGTGATGGTGGCCTCATAGAGTGAGTTTGGGAGTGCTCCTTCTTCTGCTATATTTTGGAAGAGTTTGAGAAGGATAGGTGTTATCTCTTCTCTAAATGTTTGATAGAATTTGCCCGTGAAGCTATCTGGTCCTGGGCTTTTGTTTGCTGGAAGATTTTTAATAACACTTTCAATTTCAGTGCTTGTGATTGGTCTATTCATATTTTCTATTTCTTCCTGGTTCAGTCTCGGAAGGTTGTGCATTTCTAAGAATTTGTCCACTTCCTCCAGGTTGTCCATTTTATTGGCATATAGTTGCTTGCAGTAATCTCTCATGATCCTTTGTATTTCTGCAGTGTCAGTTGTTACTTCTCCTTTTTCATTTCTAATTCTATTGATTTGAGTCTTCTCCTGTTTTTTCTTGATGAGTCTGGCTAATGGTGTATCATTTTTTTTTTATCTTCTCAAAGGACCAGCTTTTAGTTTTATTAATCTTTGCTATAGTTTCCTTCATTTCTTTGACATTTGTTTCTGTTCTGATGTTTATGATTTCTTTCCTTCTGCTAACTTTGGCTTATTTTTGTTCTTCTTTCTCTAATTGCTTGCCGTTACCTTTTAACCTCACCTCTTTTTCAATTTGAGTCAGATCATTCTTAGAGTAAGTATATTAATCTTCATTGACTAAACACTTAATACTGACTCTAATTGGCATAAGTTGTTTGTACTACTTTTGTCTTTTTTTTCCTCTTCTGTGAGATATCACCTTATGCCTGTCATAGTGGTTATCATCAAAAGACAAGGGATAACAAGTGTTGGCAAGAATGATGAGAAAAGGGAACCCTTTTTAAAACAGTAATATCCCTCTCTCTGTCTTTGCTCCCCTAGAGCTAATTGCTAACAAAACAATTGGAATAATTCCCTCTAAGCATAAGATAGATCTTTTCACTCTTCTGCTCAGAATCCTCCAATGGATTCCCATTTCATTCAATAAATATTATTTTATTCAATAATAATGTTATTCAATAAATGAAGTTCAATAAATAATTATAAAATAGGCTTACAAACCTTATCATAACACCACTATGATCTATCTGACTCCATTTTCATTTATTGTGACCCAGACTCTTCTCAAGCCATGCCTCTCTAGCCTATTCCTTACTGTTTCTTGACCATACTGGATATTCTACTGTCCAAAATTCTTGGTCCTTTCCTCTTTCTAGAACTACATTCCTTCAATTAGTTGCATTTCTCATACCCTCCATTAGGTCTTTGCTTAAATGTCACCTTCTCAATGATTCTTTAGCTAACATCCTTTTTAAGTTTTAGTTCATTTCTTGGCACTTTCTTTCCCTTTTCATTGTCTTGTTTTTATCTGTAGCAAATAAATATAGTTTTATCCATATCCATATCTACCATCTGAATTACATACTATGTATTTGCCTGGTTATTTATATTATGTATTTATAAAGTAACCTGCATGAGGTCAGAAATATGGTTTCTTCACTTCTGTACTGACATACACATGGTGCTCACTAAATAGTTGTTGAATGGAAGGATATTTTAAATGCCCAGAATGCATTTATTTGAAAATTATTTCCCATATGTTTTTATTACTTCTTGAATAAAAATCTATTTATATAGAAGGAAATACATGACTCATTAACAAAAAATTAGGAGCATAACTTTCATGTTACTGCCTTTTTAATTAGAAATCTACTCAATGCTGTGTGGTGACCTAAATAGGAAGGAAATCCAAAAAAGAGGGGATCTATGTGTACGTATAGCTGATTCACTTTGCTGTACAGTAGAAACTAACACAAAATTGTAAAGCAACTATAGTTCAGTAAAAATTAATATTAAAAAAAAAGAATTGAGAAATAAATGTAAAACCTCTAAGTGAACTTGTACATTTCTAAGCATGATATTATTTTTGTAAGTCAACAACATTGTTTTTAACTGTAATAGGTTTCATAATTACAAACAATTGAGATTAATCATGAATAATTTACTTACTTTATTATTCTCACGCTAATTATTTTTTGCTGTTGCAAACTGTAAACAATTTTTGCTTCTATAGTATTTAAAAAACCCTTATTTAGCCTATCAGTGAATGCTAAGGAAAACATGTTCAGAAGATTTTGGTATGAAAAATGGGCAATTTTGATCATCACTCTATGAAATTTTAAAAAGTGAAACTTAAGGTATGAGGGAAAGAAAATAACTAATATATTAGAATTCAGATTTCAAAAAACATATTGGAGGTAAATACAATGAATTCAACAAGTGTTCAAAGTTTCATCATTCACTGTATAAAGCATATCCACAAATGAAACACGTTAATTAGTTTTGTTTTTCTTAAAATCAGCAGTATTCATAAAGTGTTTAAAGGCAATCTTTTTTTAAACTATATAGTTATTCACACATTTGTGACCTCTAGCTTTATGAATAAATATAATAAAGTTGAAGCAATGCCCAATTACCTAAATTGTAAATAAAGAAAGTGCTAATTTAAAGTGAAGGCTTAATGCTTATTCCTCTCCTCAGATGTATGCAAGTGTTAATGGAGTTTTTGCCTTAATAGCCCATGTAATTGTCACTGAAATCCTCAGTCATTGCTCATAGTGGTTATTAAATCTGAACAAATATGGCCCCCACCCTTTTACCCACTCCATATTTTTTATGCCTTGAAATATCTTTCTCAGTGAAATGTTTTTGTTTGTGCAAAAATTTTTGGTGAAACTTCAGAGTACATAAATATAATTATGATGCAAGATTTTTCTCCCTTCTGAGAGAATTTGCCCCACCCATGACCCTTCTAAGAAAATCTGGTACACTCAGAGTCCTAGAGCTCTCAGGAGGAACCTAAGCTGGTATGTTTTTTAAAGAAGACCTCACCCTTCCCTTCCTTTGCACAGACTTAGGGTTGAGAATAGAAACCTAGCAAAAGTAGGGTTCCCTTTCTGGAATTTATAATTGGGTCCCTGAGTGAGTGAGTCAATGATCTTAGGACTGACTTTCTATAGTGACCTGTAAAATCAAAGTGCATTGAGAAATTTGAAAGGTTCAGTTTTGAGCGTATAGCAGCAGGGCCCTTGAAGAATGACATTTATCTTCAAAGAGAGTATGGACCAGTTGTATAGGGCAGGACTTCACTGTTGTATTTGGCTGTTGCTTCCCAGCCAGGTGCCTGGGAATCAAGACAGTAACTCCTAGTGGTTTCAGAATCAAAAACATTAAGGTGAATCCCAACTCATTTAGATTTCTTCTGTTTACAAATATCTTTAACCCCATTTTTATTAACATAGTTATATAATAGCTATTTATATGATTGTAGATGTACCCATTAAATGATAGCTCTTGTGAGCTCTATTTTCTAACTAGAAATAAATATTAAAATGCCATATTAGTATTGTATCATTGTGTTAAAATAATAAAAATATTAGTAACAGAAGTCATCCTATCTTGAGATGTCTTATGTGTATACAAGCAAAAAGATTTTTTCTGGCTAATAAAAATGACTTTTTTTTTTTTTTAGTTTGAGAGTTATAGAGCCTGAGTTACACTTTAATAAAATAACAAAATGAAATAAAATAATTTTTACTTGGAATTAGTGTATTTACAGTTAACCAGTTACAAGTTCACAACAGTTTTAGGAGACGGTTATCTTTATACCTATATGGAGTAGCCTCTGTTTAGAAAGGAGGAGGTATAATTTAATGAAAGGGACTTTGTCCTGGTATTAACTTTCATAAGATAATTAAACTCTGATCTGTGAAGTAAATATATCATGTTATAAATAGAAATATTATGTGGGATCCAAAATAGCAACTGACCTATGAAAGCTATATTTCCATTTCATATGAAAATCTAGGACATATGAGAGGAATTAGAATGCAATATGGTTTGATCCCCCAAATGTACCGTATGCTATTCATTTTGTTATGAATAACAAGCCTTTTTGTAGTTTAAAACAATGCCTTTTGGGATATATTCTACGATGCTTATGTAAAATGTCTTGCAGATGCTTTATTCCTCTAACATTTGCAAAATTTGTATTTCATCCTCATGAGCCTTCTGTTTTGTTTAAGGCCGGATCGGGTAAATGTTGGTGCAAACTAATTAGCATCAAAAATACCAAGTTGATCAGATAGTAATTCAAAAGCAAATGTACATGGTCTTGTTATAGAGTTACCTAGATTTTACTTTAATGCTCAGTAGATGAAAAGCATGTTTTATAAGTATGTGTTCAGACTGGCTTTCTTAACTTTGTTTAGAATTATACAATTCTTTTATTTTTTAATAATTATTATATTTAATACATTTATTTCACATATTGCTAGTAACTTTCACTTAATTTGGAAATATTCTCTGCTTTCTGTTTTCTAGGTAAAGAATATTTATTATTGAAGTGCTTGAAATACAAGTAACTATTAGCAGTTATGTATTTTCATTACATCAATTTTATTAATATCAGCTTGATAAAAGGATAAGAATAAAACAATATTATGTAAATATCAATATTAGAACAGCATTACCTTGATATTTTGGCTCCTGTGTGTTTTGTCACTAAAAAATCCCAAATATTTCTAATTTCACATGTCACCAAGAAGTAATATCATTAAAAAACCAAGCAAAAATACATTACTGTGTTGTATCTTTCAAACAAGTTCTTTTCACTTGTATCTGCACATATATCTTGATGGGAGGTAGAGACTTGGGCTTTTTGAGTGGCACTGTTGTTTTATGGAATGGTAAAGAATCATAAAGTCCTAGAATTCTGAATTTGGATACTGGTTTTGTCAATTAACAGCTACATAAATTTCAGGTATCACTTAATATCCCTAAATCTCAGTGACCTCATCTAAAGAAAAGTAGGTCACGTCTACCTTGATGAATTGTTTATATGCTTAATTTTCAAAATTTAGATAAAATGCCTAATATATTACTTAGTAAATATTATTGGACAGTAGCAACAACATATTTTACTTTTTACACTCTTCAGTTTTTGTAGAAAAATCAACAAATAATATCCAGAAAGTTTGGAAAGAAATGAAAAAATATTTTTGTTATTCTAGCAGCACTGTTAATATATGATTCTATTTTTTCCCTCTGCATATTGTACTTGTAAATACAATTTATAGGCTTTCAAATTTTAATTTATGTCAAAGATATTTCTCCATGCTTGGACATGGCTGTATTTTTCATAGTCCCAAAGAGTTTATTCAGATGCAGAGATGAAAATTCCAGTTAAATAATTTGAAAAGAGAGTGATCTGTACACAGGTGTTTAACACCACTTATCTCGAAAACAAAAGTACACACACACACTCACACACACACACAAATAAATAAAAATGACCAAAGGGATATAAAAAACAATATTGAGGATATCCATCAGAAGAAGCCTGAATATGGTACCACAAAATCTGAAAAATTCCTGTTAGACATACTGAAGATGTACACATTGAGAAGGAAGTTGTGATATATTAAAGAACTAATACAGAAATACAATCAAGAAACTGCAACTCCCTAATTTGGAGGGTCAAGAAGAAGCTAGAACACTGGAAAGGCAGGACTACCTCATTTGGAAGTGCTTTTAATGTGATGGAGCCATAGATTTCAAAACGCACCCTGTTGCTTGGATATCTATACCCAAGTATAGATACATTGGACAGAAAACTCCAGTTGTTGCCAGAGAGTCACATTGACCTGAATTGCCCCTAATATTCTGGATTTATCTTGAACTAATACAGCACTTTGCTGACTTGGCTGTAGTTTTCCATGATATGGCAGGATATTGACATACTGTTGCATATCTCTGCAAAGTCACAGAAAGAAACATCCCAGTATTGAGACTAGACATAGTCACATCTTGTATCTACCCAAACAAAAAACTGAATTACAAATACAGTCCTTAGAATAGTAGATTCAATAAACATAGAAAAATAATCAAGCAGAAAGTTCCACTGAAGCACTTTCCATATTAATTTATATGCTGAATCACAGGAATGGTAATATTTGCATAATTTAGTGTTTCAGCTAAAAAATAAGCACAAATTAATAATGAAAGGAAGTAATAAAATCCATGAATAATTTATGCATAAGTATCTGATGAAGAGAAACTTCTCCAGTCATTGATAAATATAAGGAAACAACACATGGACCCTATAAACATATGAACTAAACAGATTAAATGAACTCTATTTTGAAGCATGACTGTATTACATAGATTCAAAGAACATAATCACATTATTTCAGCTCAATCAGAGAATTTGTGGTTATTAAATTCTAGAATTCTCCAATAATTTTAGTAATTCTTTTGACATAATTTCTTAATAATTTAGAAGATTTAAACTAGAAATATGTGTGTAAATACATATGTGTTCATTACATATTTATATTTAATCAGGGTTCCCAGAAGTTCTTATGAAACCAAGAGTTATCTCAGTTAACTTTTATATACATTATATGTTTTGATGTATTCTTAAACAAGGATTCGTCTAATAAAAAAATTTGAGCAACTAACATATAGTTCAGGGTGGCTTCTGAGTTTTCAAGGATATGAGACCAAAAGTGGTGGGGGAAATTTTCCCTTAAAGAAAATTATTTTAACCTAAGAGTGTGTAAAGGAGATATTCTTGAGAAGATGGTGCATACCACACCTCCCCATAATCTCTTCACATGAACCAATCAAAATTAGCATCTTTAGTAACTGTTATTAGTTTCTTAGGGCTGTTGTAATAAAAGTACCACTAACTGGTGGCTTAAGAAACAAGATAAATTTATTATCTCACAGTTTTGGAGGTTTGAAGTCTAAAATCAATATTAGCATGACTGGTTCCTTCTAAGGGCTCTTGAGTGATCAACGACAATGTCCTGTTTAACTTTATACAACGGATACAGGCAAATTCAAACGTTAAAAAAGTGGTTTCAGGGCTTCCCCGGTGGCGCAGTGGTTGCGAGTCTGCCTGCCGATGCAGGGGACGTGGGTTCGTGCCCTGGTCCGGGAAGATCCCACATGCCGTGGAGCGGCTGGGCCCGTGAGCCATGGCCGCTGAGCCTGCGCGTCCGGAGCCTGTGCTCCGCAATGGGAGAGGCCACAACATTGAGTGCGAGGCCCGCGTACCGCAAAAAAAAAAAAAAAAAAAAGTGGTTTCAATCTGGGCATTGTATAACAAAAGTCCAAAGTGTAAAAATACAAGCTGTTTACATGTGCTTCAGTTAGAATGAAGATTGTTGACTAGTCATTGTAAAATAAATTTCCAGGATATAGCACTAACATTTTTGTAGATTCTATTAGATTTGCTGATTTAAAATCCACTTGATAAAATGTATTTTTTATTATAATAAGGTGGGCTGAGTTTGACATGAGTATCTATAAAGTTTCTATAATTTCCTATATGTGGGCAAACACCACTTCTTACAGGAAGTAGCTTTTAACTGCCTTATGCATCCTTTCTGTAAAAGTTCTAAAGACCACATTTTATAGAAATTTAAAAATTTATTGAATTATATTTGTTAATAATAAATGAAATTCAAACATTTAGATATATTTTAACTAGAGAAATTTAGAGATGCTTCATATATAATGTTATAAAAATTTATACTTTATAAAGAAAAGGCTTACCAGATATCTACTTGAATTTATTGACTATATATTATTGTTGAGTACACTTGATAACTTTGTTGACATAATTCCAAACCTTAATGGGCATTAAAAGTAATGATTGAGCTACTAAAATCTCTATTAGAGTAATTTGGTCTAAAAAGCAGTGTATTGAAGTTCATGACTAAACAAACCACAAAGTTATTGAGAGCACTTGTCAATTACCAAAATGGAGTAATATCTGTAAACATCTAAAAAAATGCGTATGACTTTCAACTACATGGCATATTGGGGACACAAATCAATAGAAAGTAAAGCAAACAAATCAAACAACACTTCTGCTCATCAAGACCTTTAACCTTTTTCTGTTGACTTAAATTCATAATCACATTGGTTCTCAGGGCCAGCTAACTTATTGATTACATGTGAGACACATCTCTTTCATCATTAAGGAAATAAAGGATCACATTTTAATGGAGTTATGAGTAGTCTTTTAAAGAGATAGTACCATAAATTCAGCATATTTTTGATACTAATTTATTTTATGTTGAATGTGTTTTAGTTTCTCTTATGGTTATTGGACAGTTTCTGTTTTCTTCCTCTTTTTTTGACAATTATGATAAATTAGGTATTGTTTGAAAAACATCCATTTCATTATATTAGAATATTTTATTACCATACAGTTATGCATAACTTCGGTTAATGTTTTTATCACTCTCTTCTGTATTTTCAACAGCATTCTCATTTTTATTTTTGTGTATTCCTATTTTCCATTTTTTTATCATTAATAACAATGAATGCGTTACAATTTTATTCCTTTGTTTTTTGAAAAGGCAGCTCCTAGATTTATCAGTTCTTATTTATTCTTTTCAAACCCATTAATTCCTGCTTTTGTTCATATTTACTTGTTTTTTCTGCTTTCCTTTGTTTTGTGTTGTTATAAATTTTCATACTTCATGAATTAAATGGTTATTCTTATTTTTTTCTTGATTAATATTAAAAGTATTTAAAAACTATACTACGACTAGTTACCCCTCTGGCCCTAGCCAGTTTCAATGAGATATGTACAATGACACCTCTTGGGGCGTGGAAACATGGAAACATGGTTTCATTTGTATCATATAACAGTAAAAGGTGAATAATAGATAACATTGATTGTTTACACTGGTCTAAGTATTTAAGTCCTTATGTATATAGACAATTAAGGTACCCCCATGATACCGTTCCATATTTATTTTATTGATGACATAATTAACACATAGACATCCTCATATCTTTCCCAAGATCTTCATTTATGAAACAGCAAAACAAAAAACCCAGTGTGATTGTTAGTCTCATATGTCAACTTGGCTGGGCTATGGTCCCCAATTGTTTGGTCAAACACTAGATGATACTGTGAAGGTATTTCATAGATGTGATTAATATTTGGAATCAGTTGACTTAATTAAAGGAGATTACCATCAAGCAAGTGGCTGGATTTCATTCAGTCAGCCTTAAAAACAAAAACTGAGTTTTCACAAAGAAGAAGAAATTCTGCCTCAAGACTGTAACAGAAATTATGCCTGAGTGTCCAGCTTCCTGGCCTGCCCTATATACTTACCAGCCCCCAATACTGCATGAGCCAATGGTTAAAATCAATCTCTCTCTCTACACAACCCCCATCCTCAGCCTTATCGCTCCCTCTCTCCCTCTCTTTCTCTTTCAATGAATCACACTTCTTACCCATTCGCCCAACACACAGACACAAACTGATGTGAATATTTCATTTAAAAACTGCTATGATTCCTATCTGTCACCCCATGAATTTTAAAAGAGGCTTTGCTTCTTTTTATGCTTATTATTTGTTGATTTATCAGTTTTTTAAAAAAATCTTACTAGGGTTCCATACATATCCCTGAATCATATTAACTCAGAGATCAGAATCTTGTCATGGCACCCTCATATTTGGCTGTTCTCCCCAGACTTAATATTGGTTTACTCTCAGCTCGTGGTTTCTGATACATGCTCATTCTCTCCATGAGCTATGAGAAGAGGCGATAGGTACCCCACACTTCTCCAGTCCATCGAATACCACCTGACTAGGTCTGATAGCCTTATAAACCCTAATGAAAAACAAAAACAACACCAAAAACATGACAGAAGTGGAATATAAAAAGCATATGATTAAAAACATGTGCATTTTTCAGTTTGTCTCTTGATTGACCTCCTTGGGGAACTTGACATATCTAACCACTCTTTACTTATTGAAACTTTCCCCTTTTTATAGCCAGGAGCTAGTCAGGTCATACTTGTTACTTCTTTTAATACTTTCCTTAGTTTATCTCTGAAATATTCATGTGCTTTTTCTCTACCAGGACAATTTCCTGTATAAACATGGCTTCAAATACTACTGATACCCTAATAACTCCAGACAACTCTATTACCTATGCAACTGTACAATTGAGTCATGCCAGTCATTTTCAAGTGGCCCAGAGTCACTTCAAGTTATGTAAAATATTAATTTGTCACCCGTCCCATTTCTAGTCTATTCCAATCTTGCTCTCTCCCTCACGATCCTTTATCTCAGGGACTCTCTATTACCTAGCCAATCTGAAAACCAGAAATCTTGGAGGAAGAATAGCCTGCCCAAGATGAACCTTCAATGATACCAACTTCTATTTTCTTCTATCTCCACTATGTTGATTAATTTATTTTACTTATTTGTGCACATTATATGTTTACTAGATTGCAAAACTTGTGAAGACAGAAATGATGCATTTTACAGTTATATTGCCATAGGAAGTCTGCCATAAAAATGTGGAAAATAAATGAGATAATAAATTATGAGTATGATACCTATATAAGCAAATATGTTCTCATAGTTTTATCATTCTTATTGAACGTTATCATACATTGTATTTGAAACATATTTGAGACATGTGCCTAAAATTTTGATAGTCAAATGAGTCCAAAACATATATCTCTAATGCCACAAGATGAAGCATCCGATTGGGGAAAAACTTACAAGCAGAGAAATAGTAGAGACAAGTCATTATCTCATTGTTTCCAGCTAGGCATAAATTGAGCTAGCTCATAAAATGAGCCAGGCTTATTATTCTAGGCTAGGCATAAATGGTAAATAATTTGGTAGAGATCCCCCTTCCCACCCCCAGAAATGCTCTGTACATCTTATCTATAAGGTTAGGGGACAGAAATACCTCTGTGATCACATAATGATGAAAACGCCTTGTAGTGGAGTGATTTGCCGGAGAAGGGGAGCCTCTGGAGCCCAATGGCTGGTGTCACCTTATTTTTCCATTTAGCTAACTTGGACCTTCTGAATCAACTCTCTACTCAGCTGCCAGAGAAAGAAAACGACCCAATGAGACTATTCAAATTTGTTGCCTGTCAGTATTCAAGTGGAAAATTCATTTCCAAAGGCAGTATGGTATAGTGGGATAACACTGTGATTTTGTGATTTTTAAAATCAGACAAATGCTTGTTGAAACCTCAGGTGTGCCATTTACGAGTTGTGTTCTTTAAACTCTTTTAATAAAAAGGAATTTTAAAATTGAGTTTATAATATAGACCATTACTGTTATTGGGTGCATTAACTAAAAAAATACATATTAGCTCAATGATTGTACTAATTATGTACTAACGTCTCCATTAAGCTAGTACTGAACAACATGCATAGAAAGCCTTCTCTATCCAATACTAATTAACTTTTCAAGACCCTCTTCTCATTTTTAAAATTTACATTAAGAAATTAACTATCCAGGGCTTCCCTGGTGGCGCAGTGGTTGAGAGTCCGCCTGCCAATGCAGGCGATATGGGTTCGTGCCCCAGTCCGGGAAGATCCCACATGCCGCGGAGCGGCTGGGCCCATGAGCCATGGCCGCCGAGCCTGTGCATCCGGAGCCTGTGCTCCGCAACGGGAGAAGCCACAACAGTGAGAGGCCCACGTAATGCAAAAAAAAAAAAAAAAAAGAAAAGAAATTAACTCTCTATGGTCTCCTAAAACTACAAAAAAAGACAGAATTTTATTTATTATTTCACTTCATGATAAATGAAAGTCACCAGAAACCAATTTTTTCATTGATAAGAATTAAATTATAAAAGAAATCAAGGATTCTGTAATCATTCATTTCACTTGCTTATTATTTGGAAACTGGATCTACATAGAACTCTTGACGTTCTTATCTTTTTAACGTGGTAGGAAATTATTACTATTTAGCTTCTTTTCCTATAGTGCAATACTTTTCAAATATAAGACCACTTTAGCTGCCAGAGGAAGTAAATGGATGAGAAATTAATTGGTAGCTCTAGGAGAGAAACTTCTCTAATTTAGGGACTAAAAATGTAGATAATTGCAATTTTGGAAGTTCTTAATTTAGTTATGAAGAAAACTGACAAGTGAATGGGATTTCTGATCACTTTATTACTAAATAAAGTTCTGACACCCAAGATTAGTTTAACATTTAATTCATTCACTTGAAGGAAAAAACTTAGAGTGAAAAAGATATATTTGGATACGAACACATTTAATGTAATGGTCTTGGGTTTTTAAGAGAATAAGAATATTAAAGAAATAATGTCAACCTCTTCAATGCAAGTCCAGAATATATGAATTTTCTGTTTTTTAAATATTTATAAAAATGATTGGGTAAACATTACTGAAGGCCAATATGCCATCACAGCCAAGATTATCTGATGATCAATACAAGATAAAAGCTGTCACCATGATGAACTGTGATTGCTAAAGATCTTCAAGAACCCAAGGACATTCAGATGTAATTTAAAAAAATAGATTAGGGAAAAAACACACTCTAATGGTAATTTGGAAAAAACATACAGAAGTGTTTTTTCCCCTCATATTTTCCCCTAATTCATTCTATGATATATAAGCATTAAGAAACAAAATAATGTTATATAATAAATAACTTTTATATTAAACAATATTTTATCTTAAAAATGAGTATTTTAAAAATCACAACAAAATATAGGGCAGATGATATACTGCAAATGTTCTTACAATGTATTTTTTTATAAAGTTTTATGAGGAAAATCTTATCCACTTGTGCCCAGATATTTAATCTCTTTAGTTCACTAAAATTTAAATTTAAAATATCTATTGTATTGTATAAAAATGTCATTATTTTGACACAGAGTTATGTATTCCAAATGTGGACAAGATATGCATTAAAAAAATCAGCCTTTATTAAAAACTAAATAAGCTGATGAAGAAACTTGTTTCCATAGGAAAACTAACAAAGTGTTGCCCTTTGGATTTAGCTATAAATTTTAAAGTGGTAAAAAAAATTACATGTATATTAAAATTTTACATATACTTCTGTATTCAATCAATAAAATTACTTAAAGCTTAGAAGTCAATGGATATTCTTAAATTTTAAGATGAAATGAAAGAACAGAATTTAATTCTAAATTTTAAAAAAATCGTAAGGAAGTTTACTTTTTTGTAAAGAAGTTCACTTCTTTGTAAAGAAGTTTGTGGGACTTCCCTGGTGGTCCAGTGGTTAGGACTCCATGTTTCCACTTCAGGGGCCATGGGTTCAGTCCCTAGTCAGGGAACTAAGATACTGTAAGCCTCTAGGCACATTCAAAAAAAATTAATTAATAATAAAACTTCATTTAAAAAATGTTTGTAAAGAAATCCCATTAAGTGACCATAGCATAGCAATTGACTTATATATTTGTATTTAACAGCTCCGAAAAATTCTTTGCTTAATAGTTCAGAATTTGTAAGGTCACCATACAAGCTTCCGCTTTGCTTTTTCTTGTATAAACTCTTTTGCATAGTTGGTTACTACCACTCTGTGAATGATGTATATTTATTCACTACACAAAACTTAAAGAGTGCTAAAAGAAATTATTACACCAGTTTTAGTTGCAAAATTCTGGTTTGTACATCAATATATTTTCATAGAATGTAAAAATTTCTATACTTAATATTGCTGCCACTATCACTGTTCATTGTGGGAGTTTTTACCATTCTTAAAAATGGTAAATATCAAATGCTTTCTGAATCCTTCTCTCTCCTTTAGGCATATAGCTTAATTCAGTAACTATTTGCCTCTTTTCCCTCAGGATTAGAAACAGAAACTATATGACAAAACTCAGATGCATACCTTTCCTCCAGTCTTCATAAAATATCCATTCAACTTTAATATAATTTTTTCAATTGATAAAATTAAGTAATGTTTGTGTTCTCAATAATGGTTTACTTCATCGTCAGTATTCAAATATGAGTAGGCATAAGAATTCAGATATTCATTTGTTCTTTTTAAACTTAGTCTATCTTCATTTATTGTTTATGATTTTAATTTTAGATTTTGAACCTAGAATTTCTTAGTCAAATGATTGTTTTCCAGAAAACATTGTAGGTTCTGATTTACTGCTACCAACAAAATGATTTAATTTTCTCTAAATAAAACATTTTTTGTATCATTATTTGTTCCTACTCTTCATCATCTTTTCTGTTTCTTATGCAAGGATTTTAAGGATTCCTTTCTATGCTTATGCTATGTGTTTTTAAAGACAAAATAATTCAAATTTGTTTTCCATCTGATTGAAGTAATTTAATTCTTCTTCCACCTTTCTAAACTTATGAAGTTCTCTTAATTTGGGCTTTTCTTATATCTGCATCTAATATGCTATTTTGATTTGTCTTAATAAGACTGATATTACTTTCTCTGCCATAAAAATACATTGGCTTTTGCCACAAATAACTTTCTTAATCACCTCTAAATGTATTCATTGATCAGAAATCTAACATAAATAATATTTATCATTTTCTTAAAAATGCTAAATAGGATATTTTAATTCCCTGAAAACAATTCTCTTATTTGCCCTTATTATCTACCTTAAAGAATATTTTGAGTGTTTACTCTGAAAATTTACATTTTAGAAGATTTTTGGATTGAACCCTAAGGGAATGCTTTTCTCTGCAATTACCCTTGTTTATCATCCCTGTGATTTTATTTAACACATTATCTGACGACAAGAAAAGATCCACGACCTTAATCTTGCTGACCCTTCTATATCCATTAGGCAAATGCTTAATTTAACAAATGAGTCTTCTGCTTTGCCCTAAAACCAGAAAGTGTGTTTTTTCCTAAAACTAATCGATGAAGCAAACTCAGAGAATCAGATTTTATTTTATTTTTTTAGGGGAAGAAACATAACAAAGAAAAACCATCACTTAAGGTTAGTGTTTAAACATGAAAACCACATGTTCATGTAAAACTATGAATCTAGATTATTTAAATATTCTGAATGTTATTAGAGCATCAGCACATCAGCACCTGCAGCTGGAGAACCTCCATTTATTGCATGAATTTTATTTTTGTTATTTGAAGACTGACAAACCAGTGGACAATACAATAGTGTTACTACAATTGTAATGGCCTACAATGGTGTCTGAGATATTGTACACTTTTCATAAATATATGTTAAATTCATATGACTTAACCTCACTTCGATATTACATGTATGATGTATACTTAATAAAAACTTTCTTGTTCCTACTCTTTTAGTTTTAAAAATCCAGAAAATTTTGCTTTGGTTATATGCTGAATGAGAATCACATTTCAGTTTGATTCTGTATTCTGTAAATAAGCAGTGACTTCACTCATTTTCATATAACTTAATTTTCCAGAGACTTAAATTTAAACAATAACACCAAAAAATCATTGAAACACTGTGAAAGACCTCACATTGAATATCATTAACACAGGAAGATGATCAAGTCATGATTCCACTTCTGATGAAATTTATCGTTTTGTTAGAGATTGTAAAGATATATACAAATTACTATTAAATAAGCAAAATCACAATTTCATTCAATAACTAAGAACAAATTTTCTAGAACTTCTAGAAATTCATAGACTAAAATAGCACTATCTAATAATTTATTTGTATCTTCTCAATTTATGTATGTCTTCTATATTGTCTCAATAATCATTTCTAATCCTCATTCTATTCATCAAGCCCTTTCCTATGTTCACTAGGCATTTTTGGTTGCTCAACTAATAAAGGATGAGGGGACATTTATGTTACTGATACACATTGAAAAATGGAAAAAAGAATTTCTTTGACAAGACTGAACTTCACTAACTGTTAAAAATAGCCACGAAACACACCTACCTGGAAGAGGAGGCACTGGGATATACTGGGTCGCATGGAGATTGGAACTGAAAATTTATTCATGATTCAAAGCAGCTTTATGGAGTAGGTTATTATTTTAACTGCATACTTCCCTACTCAACATAATAGTATTAAGAATAATAATCATAATAAACTATAACAGTCACAACAAATAATAATTCATGGATTTCTACTAGGGACCTTATGTTTATGAAACTTTCTCTCTATATTTCCATGCCCCACTCCACATCAAAACATAACAGCAACTACAACAAGAGCAACTCACTTTCCCTTTGAATTTTATGGTGACACTTGGGAAGAGACTCAGACAGATCTCTTTCTTCTCATTTAAGTTTCCACTGTCCTTCTTGGGCAAGTATCTTACCGCACAGCACCAGGTAAGTCATTTGCCACCCTATGGATCGCCTGGCAAGTCACTCCTGATAAGCCACTGTGAGTACGTGAAAGAGCCATGTGGTAGAGAAAACCTTAGGGCTATCTATGAGCAGAATGGATTGACGAGAAGATTTAAATCAATGCTTGCCTCTCACCAAAGCCCAGGATTTTACATGTCTGCTATCCTCTGTCTCTGTGAATGGTAATTTCATCCACATACAAGTTTGCACCTAACGATAGGGAAAACATGATTCCTAAAACTATTTCCTGATCTCTTTCAAACAATACTCCTTTATATTTTCCAAAAGTCTGGGTTTAGGTGCTCTTATAAAACACTGTTTATAAGTGTTTTGAAATTTTAATTTTTTCCACTCATCTCTTTATACTTATTTCTCTCAACAGACTGCTCTTTGAAGGGAGTTGACGCTTTAATATATTTATGCTTTGTGTATGTGTATCTACAGTACTTAGCCTACGCCTGGTATATAGGCAGTTGCTATTTAAATGTTTGGGAAATAAATTAAATTTTAATTTATTAAGGGAAAAATGTTTTAAAAGAACTTGTTCAAAAAATGAGTATTTAATAGACTTGCTTTATAATGTTAGCGCTTTCTTCATATGTAAGCAGAACTTCCCTGACACTTGAAACATAGTATATATTCCAGGTGACTTGTTAAGCTAATATGCTAAGAATGATGTCATCTATAAGGAAAGAAACATTGTGTGCCCTATCCAGTGTTAGGGAGAAAAGTAATTTTTCTCTACCCTTCCAGGTTCTTCTGGATGGTCTAAGAATTAAATTGACATGACACAGATTAACGGCAGAAAATCAAATTTAATTTCACACATTCAGGAACCCCCGACATACATGAAAGGTTCAAAGACAGAAGGGTAAAAATGAGGTACATACATCATCCTGAGCTAAAAAATAGAATAAGGGTCTAGGATTTCCAAGGACAGGAGCCTTATTTCCAGAAAAGTAAGAAGAAAAGCAGATGCTTTGTTATTAGATATTTGCTCTGTCATACATGTGCCACTCAGATAAAAATTATCTCTGGTAATAACTCTCATTCTGGGAAAGCCCCCAATTTAAATTTTTCTAGATAGTTGAAGGAGGGGCAAGAGTTTCTTTTGAGGCTGCAAGACATCAAATGCTTTTAGTTCAAAATAATCCTCATTCAAAAGTGGCACATTTGTGGGAGACCCATTCTGAACTCTTTCACCAGTAACTTGGAAATTCTGTGGTGAACATGACATGTATTTTCTTGCACAGCTTCCTGGATCGAGGGGATTGTGCATTGACATTGCATCACTTAGTAGAGCAGATATATCCTAGGTCACATGACAAGCATATTGACTTTCCATAAGGAAAAAAACATATTGTATTCATATGTGTTATTCCTAATATTTGTGCAAACATTTGTAAAATTTATTGTCTCCTAATATGGATGAGAAAATATTAAAGATTTATATACATGGTTTTGATCCATTCATTTTATTGGAATAGTACTCTAATAAACTTAAAAATAAATCTCCAATAAGAATTTTAATGTTGATACATAGGGCCTTAGTTGTTTTATAACTAAAGACTATAACCTTAAAATTGATATTTAATGGCTTTTCCTTTGAAAAAAGTGATTTTCTATGACAAATAATGTTTTCATTAATTTTTTCATCAAAATATTTAAGTTTAAGGGATTCTGTGTGTCCATTTAATGTTCCAAACAGATCATAAGTGCTCTGAAGTTAGAGTCTATATATTTAATATACTTCCCTTTCATGCTACCTCATCTCTTTATTCTTATTCAGCACAGAATGAGCACATAACAAATGACTGTCATTGACATAACTTCACATCTGGACACCACTAAGATGGGGAGAAATATATCCTTATAGGATTTTCTGATAAACCTTCTCATTGAACCTCAAACCGCTGGTGACAAACTTTCTTTTTTACATCCCTTGAAAAAATTAACTACAAATAATAATTTTAAAATATTTTTAGGTAGTATATAGTTTTATAAACTAAATATTGTTACTATTGTATGTTATTTAAGGATTAATAGTTAAAGGAAATTTTTCGTTAAAATATTTGAGGGACTTCCCTGGTGGCACAGTGGTTAAGAATCCGCCTGCCAGTGCAGGGGACATGGGTTTGATCCCTTGTCCGGGAAGATCCCACATGCTGCAGAGCAGCTGGGCCCGTGCACCACAACTACTGAGCCTGCACTCTAGAGCCCACAAGCCACAATTACTGAGCCCGCGTGCTGCAGCTACTGAAGACCGCGCACCTAAAGCCGGTGCTCAGCAACAAGAGAAGCCACCGCAATGAGAAGCCTGTGCACTGCAACAAAGAGTAGCCCCACTGGCTGCAACTAGAGAAAGCCCGCATGCAGCAATGAAGACCCAACGCAGTCAAAAAATAAAATAAAATAAAATAAAAAATATTTGAGAAGTGGCACAAAATGAATAGTTTTGAACAGAGCCAGACAAGATTGACCAAGAGAAAATTAACTTATTTTCCTGTTGTATTTCTTCCAAGTAAGGGAGTACAAGTAGGACTTGGTTTAGGTAAGTGCTGATGAGTATATTTCTGGGAAGTTACTGATTATGTAATTTTATTATTACTTATGTATTTACAAGAGCAAGGCTTTGACATTTTTAACAGATATCTCTTTTCCATTTTTTAGTCATCAGCTACTGTCTGGCTATGGCCTCTTTATCACTGATTCTCTCTCCTTGCCTCTGCTTTATTACTCACTTTCTCATTGTGTTGATATTATTCTGTTGTTTTATTTAAAACAAACAAGACTAGTACATTGACCCTACATCATGTCCTATGTAAAACTGCACGTGGTAGACCCTAGAAGGATGAATTCGAAGGATCTTTTCTTGTGAATGAGATCAAAAGTGTAAGGTCCTAGTAGAGCCCCAGTGACTAGCATGATAATTGAATAGGTTACCAAAAAGCTCTTCCTACATATAATTTGTGAAAAAACCATAAGGTGACAAAGTAAGTAGAGCAGCATCGGAAGTATTATCATAAAAGAAGGAGGAAGTTTGTTGTCACAAGGATTATTTTTTCATATAAAAAAATGTGTTCAGAAAGTTAACACCTAACCGAAATATCAGAAAGCACTGGTTCATCTGCCAATGACCCCATAAAAATACTTTAAAACCTAGGCACCCAAGAATATTGATTGCATACCATTGCACTTCGAAGTCTGCACATATTTGATACAGACTAAGAAAGGATGAGAATCTAGCGGGGTTGAAAATGACTCCTAATTGAAAGGGACCAAGTTTGGGCCCATCCAGCCCTGTGCTTAGTTCTCTTATTGAAATTTAGCTAGTGATTGCTGAGCCTCTGTGGAAAGTATTTCGCTGATGACAAATTCTATTCTACTCTCTGATTGTTCTGTGACTTAGAATTACATTCTTTTCCTTTATAAATTAGAATTGTTGTTATAGTTTTGCTTTCAAGAGCAACAAATATAAGTAATTTACCCATTCTTTATAACATCTCTTTCAAAATTTAAAGACTTCTGACTGCAAATTTGGTGTTTTATGGAACAAGATAAAGAGTTAAGATTTAAAATTTTCACTGTATAGTGTAGCCAAATCCTGAGAAGAAATATCTTGGGAAAATACACATATGATTTTACTATAATTAGTTTAAAATTTTTTCTGTATCTCCTCCTAGATTGAAAGGTAGAAATTACGTCATCATCTTACACTGTAAATGGACACTACTCTCCTTACAGTACAGTTACTGGAATATTGAATGGGTACACCATTGTTAAAAAAAAGAAAAATACACTACTAATTGAACTATTACATGCCTTCTGTTTCAGAGATGAAAAAGTGAAAAATATGTGCAAAGAACCAGTGAATATAGTAGTAGTTGTTTGATAAATGTGCAAAGGAAATTTTTGTGATATTGAAACCAAAGGTAATCATCAGTTAGACCCATTACCTCAAGCTAACTTTGCTGCTACAAAAGACTTGCATGTCTTCTAAGCATCATGTAGCCTAAAGAATAAGATGTTTGCTTGAGCTGCTTTTTGGGAACTTGAAGTCAGCTGTATCTAGCGTGAGCTCGAGCTAGTTAAAACTGGTTAAGACCATTGACCCTCCATCTGGGCAAGTGCAAGCGTCCACTTGGTGACTTTTTGACCTCAGAGGGCCCCAGACTCCACCCTCAGATCATGCTAACACTGATATTTTCTGAGCATGAGTCCCATGATGAAGACTTACGGGTAGATTATTTGCCTCTGTGCAGAACATTACCTCATATTTTTCTTGTCTCCAGTCACCTTTCCCCAACCTCCCCACAGGACAGCTTTATCCCATAAATACCCCGAGCCCTGGGCCTTTAGGAGGCAGGTTTGAGACTTGTTTCCCTGTCTCCTAGTTTGGCTGCCTCCTGAATAAACCCTTTCTCTGCTGCAAACCTTGGTGTCTCAGCGTTTGGCAAACGAACCTCATTCCATAACAATATAATATTAGGCTATCTTCTTGTAAGGATGAATATAGTCTATATTTGAATAAAACATTTACTTTATTTAGATACTTCTGAGATTATTATTTGACTATAAAACATAAACTTCAAAAATTCTTACACATACTATAAATTTTTTAAAAGTGTCCTCATTATAAGACAAAATTAAAGAAAAATTGTAGAACGAGAGGTTTATCTATACCCAGTTACAGTGATTTATTAAGACCTGACATTTAGAATACTACTAAAAAGGAAGGCTCAAAGTTCAGAGGTTTCCAAATATTTAAAATTATAATCATTTCAAAGAAATTCATTCAGGTTAAGAAAATCACTTTAGGGCTTCCCTGGTGGCGCAGTGGTTGAGAGTCCGCCTGCTTGATGCAGGGGACACGCGTTCGTGCCCCAGTCCTGGAGGATCCCACGTGCCGCGGAGCGGCTGGACCCGTGAGCCGTGGCCGCTGAGTGTGCGCGTCCGGAGCCTGTGCTCCGCAACGGGAGAGGCCACAACAGTGAGAGGCCCGCGTACCGCAAAAAAAAAAAAAAAGAAAATCACTTTATTATAATTTTAGCATTATAGATGAATAAACTGCTTTACTTTCTCACAGACTCTCTGAGTTATCATAATATCACTCATTGTTTTAAAGCCAGTTGGTAAAGTTGTATAATTGTTCAATTAAGGTCTGACCCTAAGGAAAGCAATCTGAAAGTTCATGAACTGCACTCACCCAAAGATATTTTACCCATCTTTCAGTCTGACAAATTAATATCGCGGTAATAATATTTAAAAGTTCTTCAAGAAAAGGCTTCAGGGTTATGACCTCAATTCACTTCTACTGGGTGATTTAAAAATTAAAACACTAAACAAAATCTTTCCAATAACAGGTGTATTTAAGCAAATTATTTTATAATAGACTATTGTGAGCCTCTGAATATCTGAAAGGAGTCTGCAGTCTAGGAGGATCGTGTATATTAAATTTCTATTAATATTTAAATATATTATTAATTAAATAGGTTTTCTTTCAGTCCATAAGAAAAATGTTTATTCACAAAATACATGTTTGTCCTACTATAAACTGAAAGTAAATTAGGGGAAAATGCTCTGAAGATGTGTCCAGAGTTCAACATGATGCCTCCTTTAAGGTTTCACCATCTGTACTCCTTTGTAATATTTAAGGGAATATCACTATGTTTCATGCAAAGCAGAACAAATTCTGTTTAGTTGCATTTGATAGCAGCCAAAGGGCCTACCTCATTCTTTAGGTGAGAAAATGGTGACAGTGAGACAGTAGAGTTAGCCTCAATACCTATTTAAAATAAGAAAGAACTAACTAATTCAGGGCACCATTATATATCAGAATTTCTTGACATTTTTATCCATGATTGTAAGATTATTTGTTTATTATCATTAACATTAAACACATGCACCTTGAATTTGGATGCTGAAATAAGTATTCTTCTTATTTGTGTTGTGAACCCAGTGTCATCTACAGAGTAGTTCCTGGCTAATAAACTAAGGGAAACTACTTTGTTAGCTCACAGCTCGAGCCATGACCTTGACTTAGCTTACCTGGGCTCTTATATATTGAAATAATAAAGCTTAAAATGCCAAATACATTATCTGGAACAGATGCAGGCACATTATTTATGCACATGTATATATTTCTGTCCATTTTATATCTGTACATGGATTTTAAAAGTAAAATATATCGGTACTATTTACATATTTTCTACTCAGCAAATTACTGAAGAAAAATACTGAGTTTTCTCCCCTTGTCCACTTAAGAACAAACCAAAAAAAAAAAAGAGAGAAACTATTTAATTTTATTGTCAAGGTGATAAATGTTTAATGTGTCTACCAAGGGAGGATTTTCTTTTTTTTTTTTTTCTGAATTGAAGCAAGGGTAAGGGCAGAAAGAGAACATGGACAACATTATGTATGACAGTATTCCAAAACTTACTTCTTTGAAACCAGGAGATGATAACCATTTAGTCTTCCCCAATTCCACAACTTCATGAATCTATGAAGATATTTTTAAGAAAAATGAAGTTATTTCTATATATATCTTGTCCAAATTTTATGATTTTCCAATAATTTTTAAAAATTTCAAATAATTTAATTTGTAAAAAAGTGCTCTTTAGTGTTTCTAATACATCAGAACTATCAGTCATTAATAAATTGGCAAAAATAAGTTTGTTTATTTCTTTACTTGTTTCTTTAATTCTGCAATAGAGAGCCATAGTGACTTTTCTTCCACCTATGAAGAGTATGGTAGCTATTAGGCATAAACTGTTATTAGCTATTAGCATAAGATGTTACTCACGGGGTGAGAAGTAATTGCTTTGCCTATGATTTAACATAAGGATTCAGAAAACTTATTTGTTGTATATTTTACAGTCCCAGAATAGTACTTTTTTTACACCAATTATTCTATTTTTTTCACAGGAAAAGTGAGGGAATAGTGAATAAGAAAATTGTACAATTAAAGCCTTTAGTTTTAGAAGAAACATTTGAAAAGGTTTAATCTTAACTACATTTAAAGAAAAATAAATAACTGATTCTGAGTAACAAAGCATGAATATTTTAAAATTTGAAATACTATCAACAGTAAAAAGAGGAGACTAGGGCTTGCCTGGTGGCGCAGTGGTTGAGAGTCCACCTGCCAATGCAGGGGACACGGGTTCGTGCCCCGATCCGGGAAGATCCCACATGCCACGGAGCAGCTGGGCCCGTGAGCCATGGTCGCTGAGCCTGTGCGTCTGGAGCCTGTGCTCCGCAATGGGAGAGGCCACAACAGTGAGAGGCCCGCGTACCACAAAAAAAAAAAAAAAAAGAGGAGACTAATTGACCAATGAATTAACCTGTTGAATATATATATTTCAATTATTAATTAACTTACTAGTAATTATAAATTTAATCACAAGGGCAAACCATACACATATAATTTGATAACCTCAGATATATATATATTAAAATTCATCTTCCAATTTTTTTTATTCCTTGAAGACAAATAAGACTTTTTTCATTATAGCTCCACAAACCTGGTATGGAGAATATCATTGTTAAATATCTGTTGAAAGTATGAATTAACTTTTTAAGTTTTGTGCCTAAGGGCAAGGCATTGAATAATTAGTTCATCTTCTGGATCAAAGAAATCACCAGAGGTCAGCAAATATTCAGCTTTGTTCTAAAGATATTTATCAGAATCTACTAGAAAAAAGTATGTCTAATTCATAGATCACTATGAAGAGGAAAAAAAATCCACTTTGAAGATAGAAAACAATGATTAAGAGAATAAACTGGGAATATATGTTATAGGGAAAAGAAATTTAAAAATGAAGTATAGAAAGAGGTCAATAAATAGATATATGAGACCTATTAATTTAACCATGCTGCTGTCAATTATGAAATGTTTATCACAGTAAATATTAAGGACTGTTAACGAACTTTAAAAATACATCTTATTCAACAAAGACCACTGGGAAAATCTTTCTAGAGCCAAAACATTTCAGGGAAAGAATAAAATGAAGACCAACTTCTAAACTTCTAACACTCTGTCTCCTGAGGGACAAATGACCAAAACTGAAAAAACTCAAGTGTGAACTGAAAAAAGTGGCACCGTAAAAACAGTGGTTGAATAAAATTCATTGGAACGTGACATCAATAGCAATACTAAACTTTATGTGACAAGATTTTTATATAATTTTAAGAACTGCTATGACAATAATTTGCTTCTCAGGAAATGTTATCAGTCTCAATTTTGAGACGTATCAATATTTAATATTAAATGTTAAGACTGGTTTATAATCAACCAGATGACGGTAACATAATCCTTACCTTTGCATAGAATGTCCTCACTAAAATCATTGGTTATGTCTATATTATTATTTTTGTTTGTGTTCTTACCCAAACTAGTTTTTTTGTATAATTTTATTACTGAAGAAAATAAGATACGATAATATGTATTTTAAATATTTCCCAGTTATTATTTTAAACTCAAAGTTTAAATTCATGTTTAATTTATGCTCTAGTGACTCAGTTAACATGAGTTGACTGATTGCATATACCTATCATGAGATAACAGTTGTGAAAATCAATATATTTGCAAAATATAATCCCTTTTTCTAATAGTGACAGACTAGGTTAGTCCCCCATTGAATACCCATTTCACTATGAAACTCATTATCTTTATCTTTCTTCAAAAAGGAGTGTAGAAATGCAGCAGATTGTGAAGTGAATAAACCTTGATTAGATTTGGTGTTTATAATTTCATTAATTCATGAAATATTTAAAGAAATATATTTTTTCTTTGGTTATTAATAAGGCTTTAGCAATCATAAAATATAAATATATGTTTATATATATATACACATACAAGTAAGTGTATATATATAATTTTCTGTGTTAAAAATGTGACAGAATATGAAATAAAATTTAACATGGCTTATATAAACTGCTTACTTCTTTAAATTACTTGGGGTTTAGATTTACACTCTTGCTACATGGATTGCCCAAATATTTCATTATCTAAATTTTAATGTTTAATTTTTAAAGAATGAGTGAAATTTCAGAACTATTTTGAATTTCTA
Source organism: Grampus griseus (assembly GCF_964374135.1). Classification (NCBI taxonomy): domain Eukaryota; kingdom Metazoa; phylum Chordata; class Mammalia; order Artiodactyla; family Delphinidae; genus Grampus; species Grampus griseus. The sequence continues at coordinate 133,652,634 of NC_138997.1, read as the reverse complement.
GTTTTTAAATTTGAGAAACTTAAAAAAATTAAAAGAAATTTATACATAGAATATTTTTGATTACTTTGAATTATTCCTCAAATTCTTTGGAGAGCACAGTTCCCACAAATCATTATTTTAAAAAACCTACTTTCACAAAAGTGTTACCACAATGTCATTTTCTGCTCATTCATCAAAAATTATACAGTATAAAAATGTTGGGACCACATGATAACTACCTCTAAAATGGCTAATATTAGGCACTCATTTTCTCAAAATAAATACTTACACTTGTTAATTAGAATTGTTTTTACAGGCATTTTAGCAATCACTTTCTCCAAAAAATAAGGCTATTAAGGGAAGAAAATATTTTAAAATTCAGTTACTGAATCTGATGTCATGAGAGTGTTGTGATATCTTTAAATTAATTTAAAAATCATTTTGAAGAGTACATTTCAAAAAGGGAAACTGCTTAGATTGATGTCATATGGAAAATTTTATACAGGTTAAAAATTTACATAAGGAATTTTAAATGATTAAGTAATGCAGCCTGACTACAGGTCATAAACATTAATAGAATTTACATTTAAAAATTCTTAGTGTTAAGTAAACTAAATGGAAGATATATGTTTTATTAGACATATTTATTAAATATGGTTTTTCACATATGTAGTGCAGTCTATTCATTTCAGTGATTCCTTTAATCGATGCTGTCATCATAGTAATTTTGGAGAAAAGATGCATTTAGAACTTTGTAATAAGATGTTACATATGTGTTATCAGCTTTTTGCTAGAATTTTGCGAATGTTTCTAAGTTTGAGAACAATTAAATAGGGCCAAGTACTTGATATCCTATTATGATATCCTTGATATCCTATTGTGAGAGTTAGGATATCTATGCAGGATGTGCTACACTATTATAAAAAAAAATTCTGTCAATGATGTCAATGATGAAAGCTGAAAAATCAACAGTGAATGTACCAAATTTCAATTCAAATCTTTAAATAAGACTGTCCAAGAAATGTCCCCATCACCTAAAAGACAGAAAAAGTGCACAGCTTTGCCACGCCAGGTAAAGGAGATTCAGATGACTTTCCTGGTGTTCCTTGGAGCTGTCTTTGTTCTCCTGTCCCTTTCTCCAACATCTCAGAGCATCAGCAACTCTCAGAAGAGAAGTTCCTGAGCTCAAAATGTAGTGTAGGGCAGACAGTTCGGGCACCCTGGAACCCCTTCCTTGGGATTCAGGAAAGGGACACATGCCTCCTAGCCACACCCCCCAACACACGGGCAGGTGGGGAGAGAGCTTCTCTACACAATACTCGCCAAGAGACCACCTCTCCCTTCCACGCCTCTTCTTATTCCAGTTGGGAGAGGCAAGCCCTGCAGAGAGGGAGGTGGCACCTGATTCTCACTAAATTTAATTCAGCAGGGCAATGTCCTTTTGACTATCATATTCTTTACATTTTCCTTCATCAAGATGAATAACTTTTTGCTAATATTATGCTTAATGTAAATCTCCTTTTAATTTTTAATTTAAAAGGGACTAAAACAGGGTGTTTTTTTAATGCACCGGGATCGCTAATTATAGTACTGTTACTTTGCTTTCCAAAGTTCTTTTCTAAATTTCATCTTTGAAGTTTTTATAGAAAACTGCAATTAAGTTTTTATAAGAGATTTTCTTTCAATAATATGTGAAACCCAAACAATTTGATTATTGTACATTTCAAAAGCATTTCTATCACAACTTTTGCAAAGTGGGTTATTTAACCTATAATTTTTAAACTTATGTTTATTATATCACAACAATATACATTCAGGGATATTTTCTTCAATTTGAAATATCTTTAGTATATGTGAGAGACTCTGGGGAAAATTATCACCATTGAGATAATAAAAAACATTTTACAACTCATCGTTGCAATATACTCTAAAAGAGTATGATTATTTTGCCTTCAAAATCTTCATTAAGTTTTTCTTTATGTATAAGACTTCATGTAATTTTTCCAGAACTCAGTCCATTTTCTTGGAAAAACAAAAAAGTGCTTTGAAAAACGTTAAAGAATAAGATTAGTTAACTTAATTATGACAAAAATGGAAATACATCGATAAACTCAATTATTTAAAAGTTACCCTTTATATTATATGAGAAATATAGGCAATTTTTATATGGTCATTGGATTTATCTCTATTTCCACATTGTTTAATAAAAATACAGAGTCAAAATGTTTCACTTAGCAAATTTGAACAAATCGTTACCAGTGTGAAATACTACTCTATTAAAGATTATAATCATCATGCATTGCTACTACGTGTAAGGCATTCACTTAGGCATACGTATATAGTCACAGTGTTGATTCTTATGATGAAAACTGTATAAATATTTGTCCAAACCCATGGGATATATCACACTAAGTGTGAACCCTAATGTTAAACTATGCACTTTGGGTGATAATGGTTTATCAATGTAGAGTCATTACCTGCCACAAATGTACCACTCTGGTGGGGATGTTAATTGTGGGGAAGGCTCTACGTATATGAGGGCAGGAGCTACATGCAGAAGTCTCTGCTTTCACTCAGTTTTCCTGTGAACCTAAAACTGCTCTGAAAAGAAATTCTATCAAAATATCTAGTGTAAATATACTTAATATAGTATAAGAATGAAATAAAATTAATCAGATGAAAAGAAAGTCTTATGTAAAAAATATAATACTTCAATATAAATCTATACAAATAGACTCCTTTAGATTCTGGTAGGTACACTTTTTAATATAAGCCATACACTAACTTTCAATATTTGTATATTACCTGAAAATATAAGCAAAACGAGATAGGCATTTCCCCTTAAAAATGAAATTCTCCTAATGCTTTCAACATTGTGTTTTCCAAAGAATGTTGTCACACATGCTCAAGCAGTCATTATATATTCAGTTACAGTTGAGGTTATTCAGTCAGAATAACAACATTTTGTCAGCAACCTTCCTGATCTGTATAAAAGCCAATAAATACTGTATGTAGTAGTATTATCTGAGAAGAGCAATCTTGCCCTGGACACAGAAGGATTGTTCCTATCTTCCTTTAAGTGCTTTCATGAAATATTTACGGTGCAAATATACGAGAAGGAATTGCAGATTAATATCTACTGTGTTGAAGCATGCATTAGTCTTTCCATGTGGATTTTGAAAGCATGATTTTGGATTGTAATAATAAATCAAGACAGCCAACTGTTAATTATTTGTAATGAATGGGAAAAATGAACACTGACATGAATTGTTCTAATTAAATAATTAATCCTATATATGTGAAATGCACTTTTACGTTATTTAAAATTGAACCACCAACCTCCATATCTCAATGGACTCAGTAACACAGTCATTCCAGACTCTGCTTAAGAAATGCAATCGAGATGCAGATGCAGATTGAAAAACAGATATATTATAATCTTAATTAATGTGAAATTAATCTTGAAAAAAAAGTATGTAAAAGATAAACTGAACCAGATAACTCTAAAACCTTTTTCGTGGAACTAAGGGGGAAAAATCTATTTATGCATTACACATTTTAATAAACTATTTCTAAACTGAAAGAAACAGAAATAAATTCCACACAACTGGGGGCTGCATATTTATAGAGATTCCAATGCCCTTTTTAATCACCCACAGAAACTCTTGAGATGTGTTCTAATCAATCCAAAAATATGTTGTAGTTTATGTTGTTTACAAACACATAATTTTGTCTCCACTACATCAGTGATTACATTTCAATATTTTATTATTTTCCAGGGATTTTGGTCTACTTTGAGGAAAAGCAACAAGTGTCATTCTATCTGTTTTCACTGGATCATCTTTTCCATAAAGTTTGTCTGATAACATTTTTTTTTGAGTGTGAAAAAAATTATAAAGTATAAAATAGCCTAATTCCAAGATATGACAATACAGCAAGGAAGGCAACATACACTCTGGGGTCACAAACTTTTACTTGCTTTGTTATCTAAAGAACATCTGGATTCCAAACTATACTGATTGTTTTACACCCCGGATGTCATTCCATTTGATGTCTACTGATTATGACCTCTTTCAGAAAAAATTACATTAAAAAAAGCCATATGGGAAAATGATCACTGGCTTGAGAGTTGAGCAGCGTATTGATCTAAAATCAACAACTAACTAGTAGGGTGACTTGAGGCAAGATAAGTTATTGAGACTATGTATTTTTTTTTTTAAATGAAGAGTGATATCTTCCCACCCAACTATTTTTTTTATTTCTTTATTATTATTTTTAGATGTTGGGGGGCTAGGAGTTTATTAATTAATTTATTTATTTTTGCTGTGTTGCATCTTCGTTTCTGTGCGAGGGCTTTCTCTAGTTGCGGCAAGCGGGGACCACTCTTCATCGCGGTGCGCGGGCCTCTCACTATCGCGGCCTCTCCTTTTGCGGAGCACAGGCTCCAGACACGCGGGCTCAGTAGTTGTGCCTCACGGGCCTAGTTGCTCCGCGGCATGTGGGATCTTCCCAAACCAGGGCTCGAACCCGTGTCCCCTGCATTGGCAGGCAGACTCCCAAGCACTGCGCCACCAGGGAAGTCCCGAGACTATGTTTTATCATCTGTGAAAAGAGCAAAGTGGAACTAGATAATAACTCAGATACTCTAGCTATTGGTGTCTGTGAAATATATATTTTCCATTCTTTTTCTATCTAGGACATGTTAAAAATCTTCACTTATTTCTTCACATTCACAGAGGGAAAGAACTGGACATATTTTCTTTTAAATTTATATATATATATATATATATATATATATATATTTGAATTACTAGTAATTCAAAGAATACAGGCAAGAGCAGAACATAAACCAAACATTCATCTTTTGAAGAGGTCCAAAAACATCAATTCAACTGCATGTATCTTCTCTCTTTCTTGGGACGTATTTTAGTTTGGATTTACATATAATCTTTAAGCAGTGAATGTGGAATATAGCTTAAAGAGAAAAAATTTCTGCTGTGGCACAATTCAATCATATCCCCCGTTAGAAAACCTACCTGATAGTCTCCAGCAAGTAATATTGTCCACATCCATAAATTTCAGGTTTATTTATGTTTCCTAGACAGATTAGGCATATTCTGCCAAATGCATCCAGTAGATAAGAACTCCCTGTTATCTTTCTACTAGTAAATACTCTGAGTATGTTCACCAGGATAGCTGTTTTCCCTGATAAAGATAAGAAATAGGTTAGAGCCTTGCTGAACATTTTTTCAGGTTATGAATTTATCAGGAAACAATACTGGTTACAGGGAAAGTGTAAGAATGGATTCTCAAAGTGGACCGAGAATCTGAGACAGTTTGTGTCCTGTGTCATGTTTACTGAGGACACCCACTGCTGGTAAGGCTCTCCATCATCAAGTAAACAATATGACTTATTTAATGGATATCAATGAGCAATCCAAGTGCTTGTCAACCACCTCTGAAACGATGTGGCCATAATGGCAATGATGAAGGTTATCATGATCTCAAAACTACGGATGCCTTTTAATCAAAAGACACAAATAAATTGATACATAAAATTACCCAATCTGCCAGCAGTGGAAACCAACACTGAGCTCCCAATATGGTGCTGTACCCAAGAAAAACCAGTCACCAGGAGAAAGGTGGATTTTTCCAAACTGTGTTCATCATGGCAAGGGATAGCAATTTGCCATCACTGGAATAACACCATTTTGGGGTACTAGTATCATTTCCTTAGACAACATACTTTGATCAGCCCCCAGAAAAGTTTTTACCAAGTTTTATATTAACACTAAAGCTATCCCATATATTTTGCTTCTTATTCACAGGCTTCAATTACATTGACACGTGTGCCTGGTACATAATAGTAATGATACATCTACTGTCCATCTTCTAAGCAGCTAGCCCAGTAGAATGACAAAATGGTTTATTGAAGACATTTTCCATGTTGGCTGGGACCACCTCCTTGGGATACTGGAAGATGGGCCTTTATGATGCAGTATATTCTGAAGCAGTGACATTTATAAGGTATTATTTCTTCCATAGTCAAGATCTAAGGATCCAAGGACAAGTATGTAAAAGTGATTTTCTTACAAAATAGTTTGTTCTTCATCCCAGTGACTTTGAGATCTTCTCTCTAAAAAGTGTTACTATTCTCTGGGGGAAATATTTCTAAAAGGTGATACAATAGATCTGTCCATTTTGGACATAGGAGTGAACCAGTAGGCAAAACAAAGAGTTAAAATGTTGCCTACTGTGTTCGAGTTTCAGGTGACAAAGCAGAATAAAACGAAGTGGTTAACAGCATGAATTCTGGAGTCAAATTGCATTGGCTCAAATTTCAGATAAATAACCATGGGCAAAGTTACTCAGCGTCTGGGTCTTAATTTTCTCGCCTGTAAAATTGGTGAGATATTGATAGTTAAATTTGCCAAGCTTTTTGAAAAGTACCTGGTACATAATATATGATACATGATGCTTACTATTAGTTTTTGTATTAATATTAAGGTGAAATAATGTTGCCCAGATTGGGAACGTAAGGAGTATATATGGAGCCCTGGTAGTACTCTGGGACACACCCAGTGAAAATGGTCAAATGATTGTCATCCTATACAGACAAGACCAACAGAGTTCAGACCACTCAAGATAAAGTTTTGGATTATCCCACAAGAAAGACAAATAACACCTAATATTTGAGGTTTTGAGGGAATTTAAATGGGTGCAGAAAAAGTGCAAGAAGAAAATTGTAAACGCTCATGAATTCATGATCAATTTAAGGTGTGTCTCAAGTAGCTTTCTATACTTTGATCTCTCTCTCTCAAGTACATCCTCTCTCTAGTGTACTCTCACTCTCTGTTCTCTCTGTTTCTCTTGCACGTCATCATCATTGGAATTATTATCCTTTTCTCTTTCATCACCTCTAACAATTTATTTTCATCTCCTTTTTATTCCCTACAATTTTATATAGAATATGTATCTATGGCTTAGTGTGATGTTTGTTAAATCATATGAAGAAGGGTGTCTGAGTGAACAGAAGAGCAGGTGGTGGTGTTGGTCTTGTTGCTAGGACATTAAGTAGGGGAAGAGGAATGTTGATTATAGAAAATTGCAGTCTAGACAAATTTGTAATGAGCTGTGAAAAAAATAACTCCGATTTCTATTTATGTAATGTTAAGGCAAAAAAGCAGCTAACCTTTACGAGCATTATCTGTTCCAGGATGTCCAAAGTTTTATCTCTTTATATTCCCAAAACCACTCCTACAAAGTACAAAAAGAAGATATTTCTTTGTTATCAAGTCAAACATAGAGCCAAGTGTTGTATATCTTACTTGAGAAAAACTTATAAAAACTCTTTATAATTTATTATAATAATAATGAAAAGATATGATTCCTAGGGTATGTTTTATAACTTTCCCAAAGTCGTATAGCTACAGAGCAGCAGGCTCAAACTAGATCTCAAACTAATTCAGTTGAATCTGAAACCAACCCATCATTTTCCTACTATTCCATACTTCCTTGAATAATGTGAAATCATGGTTAGGAAGGCTGTTAAAAGAATATTATATTAAAAAAAATTCACATAGGAAGCTAGAAGAAAAGTACCTTAGGGCGGAATAAATATTATGGAGAAAGGTACACAATTCTGAAAATTCCCAAATGATCAGAGAGAGGTGAAAAGTTATTTATGGTTTGAGTTTAGAAACTTGAAAGGGTGATAAAAATGGAGATAGGGTTTGGTGCTTGTGATGGGGTAGTGGGATTAAATTTAATGACTCTATCCTGTTGGTATTGAGAAATCAGGATTTTAAAGCTTAAACTCAATTGTGGGAACACAGTATTTAATACACCATAGGAAAGAGTATAAGTAAGAATGTATCTTGGTACGCAGAAATCTAGATTTTATATGATGGAAAAGCAGATGTGAAGCCCTATTATATAAAAGAAAGACAAGAGTAATCCTATTTTCAGGGCTTCCCTGCTGGCGCAGAGGTTGAGAGTCCGCTTGTCGATTCAGGGGACACGGGTTCGTGCCCCGGTCTGGGAAGATCCCACGTGCCGCGGAGCGGCTGGGCCCGTGAGCCATGGCCGCTGAGCCTGCGCGTCCGGAGCCTGTGCTCCGCAACGGGAGAGGCCACAGCAGTGAGAGGCCCGCATACAGCAAAAAAAAAAAAAAAACAAAAACAAAAAAAAAACAGAATAATTCTATTTTCAAACCCTAGAAGTAACAAACAGTTTTAAAAAATAGTTTACAAGTGCATAACATTACTTCCTGCAGAGTAGTCAGTTCATAGAAGAAAGAGATAAGTTTACAGCTCTTGTTTTTAGTCAGATGAGAGCAATCTCCACACTAAACACGTTATAAAACATTTTCATCTATGAATAAACAGTCTGAGTACTTTGGGCAGAAGTCAAAGGGTTGTAAATATAAGAGAGATTTACTACTATTATTTATATTCTATTGAATTTCATTTTACTTTTCTTTGAACATCATCAACTCCTTTGCCTTCTTTTTGTTGTCACTAGAAAGAAAAATGAAGAGGTTATAATTCTCTTAATTTTAATTTCAAATGTAGAAGCCTTTTTGCATTTAAAATTTTATTTCTTTTCTTGGTATGAGATATTTTTGATCATATACCTGTGCATAATACTAAGAATTTTGACAAAAAGAGCAAGTTAAATAGAAATAATCCTGGCTTTCTTTTGTCAGATTAAACTATAAAATAACTAAAAAATATAAACAAAGTTCTATCAGTCTTCCGATTCATTTTCTAACTTTTATTTGGAGCCAAAGGCATGTTTTACTTCTTTTATCCCTCTAATGTTGTATTGAAACTTCATATTCAAATTTTTATACATTTAAAACTTTTACATATGATTATTGTTTGTTTTCTAAGCTATCTCCTCTGGAATTTTAGGAATTTGTAGGTGGTTAGAACTAAAGCCACAAGTTAAAGTAGAGCCCACAGATAATTTAACGTCGTTTTAGAGCTGACATCTACTGGGCCTTGATTTAAAGGGGAGTTGCACTATCAAAAATTTTCAGTCAATTCAGAGAATAGAGGATATTAGAAGTCATGAGAGAATTCCCAGACTGTTGAGAAGTTTAGACAGCGAAGTAAATTATACAAAGGAGGAAAACAAAGTCCAGAAATTACGCTAAGTTATTGTGACACATTCTGAATACCATGCACAGTAGTCAGAATAATGCCTCTCCACAAATATGTCCATGCCTTAAACCCCAGAACCTATGAAAATGTTATTTCATATGGCTAATTTCTCTTCTAAACTGAAAGTGAAAGGGGCAGGAAGAAACTTATTTGATGCTCCTTATTCATTTGAATGTTTTCTCATATGAATTCCTACTATCTTTTTTAATAATTTAAGTCCTTTTTAGTTAGGCTTCTGTTTTCCAGGTTTAGGTGTATTGGATAAGGAATATTCACAGAGGTTATACAGGGAAACTAAATAGTGACCAAATTAGAGATACCAGTTAGTCTTAATGAGACACATTACAATGACTCCAATCAAATATTTAAAATATTGTCTGCTATGAACATTTTTTCAGATAAACTTTATTCTCACCAATTTCTCTTTTATAGTGAGTACAATAGTGTTAGTTTAAGCAGCTATATCCATTGTTATATATATATCTGCTATTATAGGTCTTTTGTCATAGATTTCTGGTATAACTCCTTGTGTCCCACAGAATTAATGCTGTTCTAGAAACATTTCTTGACATGAAAAAGATAATTACTATTTTTGTGGTATCCCTAAATAGTATGTTAAATTTTATTAATGTTTTATTAATGTGGTAATTTTAATAGCCATAAATATTTATAACAGTTCACACAGTTTGTCTAGTTGTCCTCTAATTAAATACTGGATAACTTAATTCTTGTAACTGCCTTTGAACTTCAAGTGTATTTATTAGATCAATTAAATCTAGGACAACTTGTAATTTCCCCATTCTTAAATCTAATATCCATATATAAGTGCACTAAAATACAATAGTAAACAAATGCATATTGAAATATTACTCTATGAAATACTAATATATAGGCATTAATTTTTCCTTTAATATATTTTTCCTCAAGACATTCATCAAATTGTGTAATATCAAGCTTCCTACATTTAATACATTTCTATTCTAATTATCGACTTAGATTTTGATATGTTTATAATTTGGTAGATATGATGGGGAAGGAAAATGAAAATAATATAGAGGATATCTTAAAATAATTCTAAGGAGGGGAAGGCCCTGAGAAGATTGGAAACTCAGTAGATGCTAATCTTTATAACTGTCTACAAATTTTTTCAAAACGACTTTTCATCTGTAACATAAATTTGGGTGGGAGAAAAAGGAAGAAAATTTACAGTCCTGTGGAAAGACAGGGAGAGAGAGAGAGCTAGAGGGAAAGGTAGAAAGGAAGAAAAGGAGGAAGAATGCTCTTCCTTATTTGATTTCCTGACTGAAGATTTTAAGTTAAAGGGCGTCTCTTTCTTTTCCTATTTATCGCTACAACTACCTCCCATACAATTAAATTATCTGATATTTGATCTTTATTGTATTCTATATTACCTAATCTGGTGTATGCAAATTTGCAAAAAACATTTTCATTTGTTCTGGTCTTGTATTTCTATGCTTTGTACATTGTACAGAGTTAATGCATTTTTCAGCTGGAGTATTTTTAGAAAAGAAGAGCACATAATTTTTTTTGAAAGCAGTTTGAATATCTGTGATGTTTGTTTATCTCTTTGGAAATTAATGAAGGATTTCTTTCCTCTCAAAATAATGTTCATGTAACCCAGAGCCTGGGAAAATTATCAATATTTTATCTAAATTAAAATCTAAATTAAATCTTTTTTTTCCCTATGATCCAACTTCTTCTTGGTGAGTATTCAATTATTGTAGTGAATTTATTGTTGTTCTGAAACTGGAGGAACATTAAAAACATTGAAGGAATTACTCAGAGCAAAGTCATTTAGCACTCTATTCAAAGAAAAAAAGTGTAAGAACTGGCGTGAGAACAGAACAAAGGTAAGACTGGGAATTAGAAACTCGTGAAGGTTGTGCAGCAAATGAAACCACCAAGATAATGATAAGGCAACCTGCAAAATGGTAGAAAATATTTGCAAATCATCTATCTAATAAGGGTTTAATATCCAAAGTTTATAAAGAAATCATATACTTCAATATAAGAAAGAAAACCCATCTAATTAAAATTGGATAGAGGAACAGAATTGACATTCTTCCAGTGAAGATATACAGATGGCCAACAGGTACATGAAAAGATGCTCAACATCACTAAACATCAGGGAAATGCAAATCAAAACTACAATGAGATATCACCTCACACCTTTTAGAATTGCTATCATCAAGAAGACAAGAGATAACAAGTGTTGGTGAGGATGTGCTCTGTTAGTGGGAATGTAAATTAGTGCAGCCACTATGGAAAATAGTATGGAAGTTCCTCAAAAAAATAAAAATAGAACTACCATATGGTCCAGCAATCCTACTTCTGGGTATGAATCCAAAGGAAATGGAAACAGTATCTTGAAGAGATATCTGCATTTCTGTGTCCACTGTAGCATTATAAAAACACCTAAGCTTCTGTCCTCCAAAGGATGAATGGATAAACAATAAGTGGTATATAGGTGCCATATATGGACAAAGTACACACACACACACACACACACACACACACACACACACACACAAAATGGAATATTATTTGGCCATGAAAAATAAGGTCATTTTGCTATTTCTGACAGTATACATGGTCCTTGAAGGCATTATGCTCAGTGAAATAGATCAGACAAAGACAAATACCATATGATATCAGGAATATGTGTAGAATCCAAACTCATAGAAACAGAGACTAGAATGGTGGTTTCCAGGGGCTTGTGGGTAGGGGAAATGGGAGATTAAGTCAAAGAGTATAAGCTTCCAGTTATAAGATAAGCAAGTTCTGGGAAACTAATGTATAGCATGGTGATTATAGCTAATAATACTGTATTATATACTTAAATGCTGCTAGGAGAGTACATCTTAAATGTCCACACCAGAAAAAGAAATGAAATTATATGAGAGGATGCAGGTATTAGCTAACACCATGGTAGTAATTATTACACAATATGTAAAGGTATCAAATCAAACACTTTGCACACTATACACTTACACAAGATTTTATGTCCATTATATCTCAATAAAGCTGGGGGGAACAAAGAAACCCATTGACAAAGAGTCTGATGATACTACAGGAGCAAGGGTGTTTCCAAAACTAGCAGATAACAGAAAAATCTTTAAAGTTATCTATACATAGATCATGGGATCAACCATGATTTTTGTATCAAAGTATTGTTAATTGGCTATATTTCAAAAAACTAAAAAATTTAGCTGTAATTTAGTTTGTTCAAATATCAACATATATATATGTGTATATATATATATATAAATGCATGATAGTTCATTACAACAAGGATGTATCTTGAGGGCATTATGCTAAATGAAATAAGTCAAAAAGGTAAAGACCCATTGTGTATGATCTCATATGTAAAATCTAAAAAAAAAATCATAAATATAGAGAACAGATTGGTGGTTGTCAGAGGCAAGGGATCAGAGATGAGAAAAATAGGTGAAGCTTATCAAAGAGTATAAAATTACAGTTATAAGATAAAATAAATCCTGGGGATATAATGTACAGCGTGGTTACTATAACTAACTGTACTATATTTTATATTCGAAAGTTGTTAAGACAGTATATCTAGAAAGTTCTCATCACAAGTAAAAATTGTAACTATGTGAGGTGATGGATGTTAAGTAAACTTATTGTGGTAATCATTTCATAATATATACATATATCAAATCATTATGTGGCACACCTTACACTAATACAATGTCATATGTCCATTATATCTCCATAAAAAATGCATGGATGAATAAGTTAAGTGATATGATGTGTGGTTTTTTATGAGTAAAATTGTCATTTAAACATTATCAGAACCACGTATTGAGGCAATCCAGCATGGCTGACACCAAGATTACTTAAGTAATGCATGCTTCTAAGGACTCTCTTCTAATCATGTGACCCTTCATTGTAACATGATCAAAATCATCTTGTCTTTGAAATGAAAAAAAAATAGTAGAGTCTAACTTTCGTAGTTATTTTTTCACTGCCAATTACTACTTATTGGTGACTCATTTACTGCCTTTTGAATAACTTTTAAACATTTTGAGTAGCATCAGACTCACTTTCTTTTCTTCCAAATTGATCTCTAAGGATGAAAGGCTCACTCTTCTTTATATCTGTGTATACAGTCGACTAACATCTCAATTTCTACATGAGAAAGTTCACATGTCACTAATACTCTATGAAATCTATGAGAAAGCAATTAGAAATTATGATAAGATTATAAATAGATTTTCATTCTAACTAATAAATCAATTAATAGCTGTATTACTTTCCCCCACTGCCAGAATAAGACCGTATATATATATATATATATATATATATATATATATATATATATATATGTATATACATATATGAATGAAAGCTACTTATCTTCCATTCATTCCTATAACTTACTGCAAGAGAAATAAGTTGCTGGATTATAAAAACAAAGCAAATCAGAACTTAAATATATCTGTTTATATTTTTAACAAAAATGAGACCATAAAGATAATTTCTTAAGTAATATTTAAATTTTATGCAGTATGAAATGACAATAGAAAAGAACAGATGATTTTTAGTTATATAAATTTTTTCAATATCCATTATCAAATGATGTTATAACTTGCATAACTTCACACTTTAAAATCCTAGAGTTAACATAGTATTTTAATTGCTATCCAATGTAGGAAATTTCTATTAGTCAAAAACAGAGTAAAAATAAATAAATAAAAATTAAAAAAATAAATTAAAAAAAACAGAGTGACCATTAGGCAAACAGTTAAGTATCAATGGAAGTTAACTTTTTCGAAGTAATATCAGAGTGTATATATCACCTCAAGCTTGGAACAGTTTTGCAGACATTCTGTATATTTGGAAATCGCATTTTGTGATGTAGCTAAGTTGAAATAGCTAGCTACATTTCCAACATCTATACCAGTACTGAGAACAGCTAATTATAGAAAGACTCCTTGGCAAACCAATTCTCCAATTCTCCTGGAATCTGGACTTTTAAGTAATTTGTAAGAAAACACATTATTTAGCCAGCTATAGATTCTACTATTTCATGGTTACGATTACAATTCATTAATCAATTTATAGATATAAATACACTATCATTCAAAAATAAATAAGCATTTAAACACACTATAATAAATAAATATAATTAAAACAATAGCCATCTACATTCATTTGTCTCCTAGCTATTTGGTGAAGTTACTGAAGCACAGAGCCAGACATCTAATACCATATTTAGTTTTGTTTATTAAAATAATGAAAGTATGTTAATGACAAAGTGCAAAAATACATAATAGAAATTAATGTACTGTGAAGTAAAATTTTGTTTGAAAATCAAGACAAGTTTAGTAAAAGCTTGTCTTTAAATGAACATTGCATAATGTGCATTTAACAACTATTAAATCATTTTTATTGAAGTGTATCTGCAAATTATACACCATGAAAAATGATAGCAATATGCTCAAAACAGTCTAAGTCTAGTGTATGGAATTACATTAATTTTAAACAGTACTCAAGTTATTTTGTATAATCACAAAAAACAGGAGTTTAGAAACATCTGCATAAATTTTACTTATTCTTTTTAGTGTTTACATCAATGTATGATTTAATCTCATTCTAGTATAGTTAATTCTTACACCTAATAATTCTTTTATAAAAGTTCCATTTTGATTCAAATGCAAATAAACCCTGAGTATTGCATATATAGTACAGTTATCATAAACATTACATAGTATATGCATATATAGGGAAATTTGAGGGGACACATAATATAAGCAGATTTTATATATGATCTTATTGATAAAGAATATCAAAGATTACTAATTTTAACATATGTGAAATCTTGTCTAATTTATAAATGAATTAAGTCCTCAAAAATACAATATCATATATGTATAGGCTACAATTTAAAATATGTTATATATATCTAAGTGAATAAAGAAAAATACGTAATTTTATCAGCATTAATGATTAAATGATATTATTTAATAAAGACTTTCAAATGAAACAATTATGATTTTATTTATTTGTCTTGACATATAGTTGATTTACAATATTATACTAGCTTCAGGTGAACAACACAGTGATGCAATATTTTTATAGATTATATTTCATTTAAAGTTTTTTAAAGTAATGGCTATATTTCCCTATGCTGTGTGATATATACTTGTAGCTTATCTATTTTATACATAATTGTTTGAACCTTTCAATCACCTACCCCTATGTTGGTCCTTCCTCCCCTTCACACTCCAGCCTGGTAACCATTAGTTTCTTCTCTATACCTATGATTCTGCTTCTGTTTTCTTATATTTATTTATTTGTTTTATTTTTTATATTCCACATATAAGTGATAACATACACTATTAGTCTTTCTCTGTCTGACTTATTTCACTAGGCATAATACTCTCTAGGTCCAACCATGTCACTGCAAACAGGAGAATTTCATTATTTTATGGCTGAGTAATATTCCATTGTGTATGCGTGTGTGTGTGTTTGTGTGTGTGTGTATCACATCTTCTTTAATTAATTCATCTGTTGATGGACACAGTTTGTTTCCACATTTTGGCTATTGTAAATAATGCTGCTATGAACATTGGGGTGCATGTGTCTTTTCGAATTAGTGTTTTTGTTTTCTTCAGATATATACTCAGGAATGGAATTGTTGGATCATATTGTACTTAGTTCTGTTTTTTCCTTTTCTGAGGAAATTCCATACAGTTTTCCATAGCAGGTTCATCAATTTGTATTCTCACTGACACTACACTAGGGTTCCCTTTGCTTCACATCTTCACCAACATTTGTTAATTGTGGTCTTTTTGTTGATAGCCATTCTGACAAGAATGAGGTGATATCTCATTACGGTTTTGATATGCATTTTTCTGATGATTAGCAGTGTTGCTCATCTTTTCATGTGTCTGTTGGCTCTCTCATGTCTTCTTTGGATAAATATCTATTCAGGTCTTCTGCCCATCTTTTAATCAGGTTTTTTTTTTTTTAATTGACTTGTATGAGCTGTTTATACATTTTGCATACTAACCCCTTGTAGTTTATATCATTTAAAATATTTTCTCCCGGGCTTCCCTGGTGGTGCAGTGGTTGAGAGTCCGCCTGCCGATGCAGGGGACATGGGTTCCTGCCCTGGTCTGGGAAGATCCCACGTGCCGCGGAGCGGCTGGGCCCGTGAGCCATGGCCTCTGAGCCTGCGTGTCTGGAGCCTGTGCTCCGCAACGGGAAAGGCCACAACAGTGACAGGACCACGTACCAGAAAAAAATATATATATATATTTTCTCCCATTCAGTAGGTTGTCTTTTCATTTTGTCCATGCTTTCTTTTGCTGTGCAAAAACTTTTAAGGTTCATTAGGTCTCATTTGTTTATTTTTGCTTTTGTTTCCTTTGCCTTGAGACAGATCCAAAAAAATTGCTAGAATTTATGTCAAAGAGTGTTCTGTTTATGTTTTCCTCCAGAAGCTTCATGGGTTTTGGTCTTACAGTTAGGTCTTTACTCCACTTTGAGTTTATTTTTGTATATAGTGTAAGAAAATGTTATAATTTCATTCTTTTACATGAAGGTGTCCAATTTTCCCAGTATCACTTTTTAAAGAAACTGTCTTTTCTCCATTGTATTTTATTTTATTTTTTTGCTTTTTATCCCTGGTCTTTAGTGATTTTTGTTATTCAAGAAAAAGAGAAATGTTACATAGCATTGTTCATGACCTTTTCACAGGTTATATTGGCTTAGATGAGTCTTGTTCCATTATATATTTTTGCCTCTGTACTTAAGATTTTAATAACAAAAATATATTTTTATTCTCACCACTTTCTTTCCAATTATCTGAAGTGTTAATAATACATCAACATTGTAAAGTCTTTGTTGGTACTAAATTATAAAATATATCCACAATCACTTTGCTTCCATTAAATGTTCAAAATAGAGTAAACAAAAATGCATGTTCCATAGTATTAACGTGACTTCCAATATAAAACTAGACAGTGTAAATACGTCCTAACTCATTCTATAGGATCAGCATTACTATAATGTGAAGACCAGACAAAGATATGGAGAGACAAAAGACTCAGAATAGTAACACAATATTGAACGAAAACAAATTTGGAACACTGACCGTACCTGACTTCATGACATAGTGTAAAGCTAAAGTAATCAAGAGAGTGTGGTATTAGCAAAAAAAAAAAAAAAAAAGACAAATAGATCAATGGAATAGAACATACAGCACAAAAATATGCCCACATAAATATAGTCAGCTGATCTTGACCAAGGAGCAAAGACACTAAAATGAACGAAAGATAGTCTTCTCAACAAACAGTGTTAAAATACATGGACAACCACATGCAAAAATAGTGAATCTAGACACAAACTTTACACCCTTCACATTTGAAATTAATTTAAAATGGTTCTGAGACCTCATTGAAAAATCCAAAAATATAAGACTTTTAGAAGATAACGTAGGAGAAAATTTAGATGATTTTGGGTTTGGTGATGGCTTTTTAGATTTGAAACTAAAGGTATGACTCATGAAAGGAAGAATTAATAAGCTGGACTTCATTAAAATAAAAAATTTTGCTTTGTGAAAGATGCTGTCAAGAGAATGAAAAGCCACAAACCAGGAGAAAATATTTTCAAAAAACATATCTAATAATGGACTGTTATCCAAAATATACAAGGAATTCTAAAATTCAACAATAGGAAAACAAACCAATTAAAAAATGGGCTAGAAACCATAGCAGACACCTCACCAAAAAGACATACTGATGGCAAATAAATGTATAGAAAGATGTTCCACATCATATATCATCAGGGAAATGCAAATAAAAACAACATATATTTTGTCAATTAATTTATGAAAAAGGAGCCAAAAATATGCAATTGTGAAAGGACGGTCTCTTCAATAAATGGTGTGGGGAAAATTCAACAGCCACATACAAAAGAAAGAAACATGACCACTATCTTACACTGTACACAAAAATTACTCAAAATAGAGACTTGAACATAACCCCTGAAACCATGAAACTCCTAGAAGAAAACATAGATGGTAAGTTCCTTGACATAGGTCTTGGTTATAATTTTTTTAATTTGACTTCATAAGAGAAAGCAACAAAAGCAAAAGTAAGCAAGTGAAACTACATCAAATTTAAAAGCTTCTGCACAGCAAAGGAAAACATCAACAAAATGAAAAGGCAACTTACTGAATGGGAGAAAATATTTGTATATCATATATATGATAAGGTACTAATATCCAAAATATATAAAGAACTCATACAACTCAATAGCAAAAATACCCCCAAAACTGTGATCTAAAAATGTGATTTTTAAAACATCTGTATAAACATTTTCCAAAGAAGGCATACATATGGCCAAAAGGTATGAGAAAGATATTAAACATCTTTAATAATCAGGGAAATGCTGATCAAAACCATAGTGACATATCACCTCACACCTGTTAGAATGGCTATTATAAAAAAAAAAAATAAATAAATAAAAATCACATGTTGGTGAGAATTTAGAGCAAAGAAAACACTTGTGGACTGCTGGTGGGAATGTAAATTGGTGCAGCCACTATGGAAAACAGTAGAGTTTCCTTAAAAAATAAAAATAGAACTACCATATGGTCCACCAATACTACTTCTAGGTATTATATGGAAATATGGAAAAACCTGTGTCCATCTCTGGATGAATGGATAAGGAAATTGTAATATATATAAAGTGGAATATTACTCAGCCATATAAAAGAATGAAATCTTGCTATTTTTGACAGTGTGGATGGACTTCAAGGGCTAAGTCCATAACTTTAACTTGTTAATTATGTTAAGTTAAATAAGTCAGGCAGAGAATCTTTCTTATATGTGTGATCTTAAAAAAATCAAAAAACAAACTCATAGCTACAGAGAAGAGATTGGTGGTTGCCAGAGGTGGGGATGAGGGGTAGAAGAGTTAGATGAAGGGAGTTAAAAACAAAAAAGAAAACACAATACAATTTACACATCACTCCAATATAATTAGAGGTCTTTTTAGTGATGAAAATGTTCTGTGTAATGACTATATCAATGTGAATATCCTGGTTGTAACATTGAACTATATTTGCAATAGTTTACCATTGGGGTAAACTTAGTAAAGGTTTCAATAGGATCTCTCTGTATTATTTCTTTCAACTGCATGTAATTCTATAATTATCTCAGACAAAAATTCAAGTAAAAAAGACACTAATAAGAAAACATGTAAGTGTTCCACAGACTATGACAAACTATTTACAGGATGCTTACCTGAAAAAAGACTCATAAAAGCAAACAAGAAAACATTAGACATTTAACACCTGGTTTATTCTTTTGTTTTTAAATTTTTATTGGAGTACAGTTAATTTACAATGTTGTGTTGGTTTCTGCTGTAAAGCAAAGTGAATCACTTATACATATACATATATCCACTCTTTTTTCTTTAAGATTTTTTTCCCATATGGGCCATTACAGAGTATTGAGTAGAATTCCCTGTGCTACACAGCAGGTTCTTATTAGTTATCTATTTTATATATAGTAGTGTGTATATGTCAGTCCCAATCTCCCAATTTATCCCTCCCCTCACCCCCAGTTCATACTTCAAGTGGTAAACTCATCCATAATCTTCATCACCAATCATAAAATTAGTACATGAATTCACATTGGACATGGAAAAGAAGACTGTAACAAAAAGGTTGAATCTTTGAGTAAATATCACAGGTAATTAAAAAATATATATTCCTTAATATTATCTTTAAAATAGGAATCAGTCAGCTTCTACCATTCCATCAGCCCATACTTGAGCTTTCAACACATGTCCACAGGAATCCAACTGATTACATTTTTTTGAGGGAGGAAGTTGTTAACATGTAAACAATTAACCTAATTGAAAAAGAGTATTAGGAGAATGAACAGTTATTTTATTAAATGACTGTAAAATATATATCGTTTTGCAGGACCCAATAAATACCATGCAAAATAAAAAGAAGAAAAGAAAGTAGCAGGGTAGAAAACAAAACCTGTTATTTAAATAAAAAGTTATGAATGAACAGAAAATATATTTTTCCTTTTGCAAAATCAATCAACATTGACAAATTAATCTAATTCCTTTAACATTAAAATTACTATCTACTATTTTATTATTTAAATGCTTTCTTTCATTCTAAGCTTACTTTTTTTTTTTTCTTTTTTTTTTTTCTGTATGCGGGCCTCTCACTGCTGTGGCCTCTCCTGTTGCGGAGCACAGGCTCCGGACGCGCAGGCTCAGCGGCCATGGCTCACGGGCCCAGCCGCTCCGTGGCATGTGGGATCTTCGCGGACCGGGGCACGAACCCGTGTCCCCTGCATCGGCAGGCGGACTCTCAACCACTGCGCCACCAGGGAAGCCCTAAGCTTACTTTTATCCTTAGCAAAATAATGCTATAATTTGCAGTGTACTCAATCAAAATGAATATTATTAAAATGATTAATGTCCCATGATCATTTCAGAATATAAAGACAAAATTAGACATGAAATATTTTGTGTGCATTAGTCAGTCATCTTTGTATCTCTTCTTTTTTAGTATATTTATTACCATGATGTAAAGGCCCTATATTAAATTAATTTTGCTTATAACATTCTAAAATAAATGTTTGGTGCAGGATCTTCCATTCTGTCCCCACCTCTGAGGGGGTGAGTCTAGATATCAGGAGGGGGGAAGGACTAAAGCCAGTATGCTCCCTAGTTGGACCTTGCCTATTAACAATTTATCTGTCCCTTTCTCTTCTTCCAAAGGTTGGTGCAAGCATTGGAGATGGGGTTAGGGGTGGGAGATTGCACTGAAAAGACTCGGAATCTCTATTCTGCAACAGACTAAATCATTACTTGTTCTCCTAAAGCTGCAGAATAAACAGTGAAGACAGAGATGTTTCACCTTCCTCTTACTAGCTTTTTGGGACCTTTTCAGGGACACCGGAAATTGGAAGACCTGACCGGAGAGACAAAGGGGTAAAAGGAGGCAGAAAGGGGCTCCCCTCTTGCACATACGTGGTACCCCATGTTGGTAAATAGACCTAGATTTTCTTTGACTCTATTTTCCAATTTTCCTGTATCTCTACTAAGGTTAATTTGGGATTTTGTTCTTCCCAGCAGCTTCTTAATATGCTGATTCAAAGATGGCAACCCCAGCAGCTGCCCTTCAATGACTTGTTCATAGTCCTATTATTAGACCTACCATCCTGATTCCAATTACTTGTTTGTCTCAGAGTAGGCTTTCAGGGCAAGGACAGCATCTCATTTGAGTCCCCAGGGACTAGAACCGGATGAAAATTGCTGTAAGAACTCAATAAGTATGCATTGGTTAAATTGATAAATAAATGAATTTCTCTTGGCATTCAAGAATAAAGTAGTATAGATCAAGGACTTCTATAGAGAAGACCATTGCTCCAAAGGAAAACAGAGAGTATAAAAATCTAATTGAATTGAGCATTCCATGCAGGCTAGAACCACTAAAAAGTTTTAAACACTGCTGTAAACTCTTTCTTAGTGTAGTATCGTATCTAAAAGCGACACCACTGTGGTGTAGTTTTCAACATAACCTTAAGCAGGTTAGTTTAATTAAATCATAAAATGTTTCAACATTTCAAATTTGATTATGACGAAAACATATCTACAATAAGATCTTTCAGATCAGGTGACCAAAACTCTATCGTTCATCACCCCAGAGAGAACACACACGCTTCTTACAGAAAGCTACTCTGATCTTTTTAAAAGAGTATTTTTCCAAAATTAAATAGATCCAAATATTATGAGACATAGCTTTCAATAAGGTTGATTGAGCTTCCATAAATTTTATTTGTAGGGTACCCAGAACTGTTCATTTAACTTACTGAAAACAACAGTAAGAAGTTAATATGTGTTTGCAGGTGGGTAAGCTGGTTGCCGGGTGTGTCCCATCCATATTCTACACCTTCTGAGAATGCAGGAAATCTCAGTGGTGAAGATGAATTTGTCTCTTGGCTCAGTATTTAGTTATAGAAAAGAGAAGAGAAAGGGGGAAAGAAGGAGTCTTATTTTGACAATAAGAAAAAACAAAGATTTATCATTCATCAGAAAACTGAGTGCTGTAGGAGGAGGCCAGTGACTCACATTCTGTTAGACTGAAACAAACAAGACTCTCTTTACAACAGAACACATTAAATCCAGCTAAAAGATGATGCTTTCAAACTCAAACTAACATTATTATATAAACAACCATATTGAACACAGTTTTTTTCTTCTAAGGATAAATACAGTTTTAAATATGATTTTTAAAAAGTAAAAATTTAATAATGAAATTATATACAGAGGCAAGTTTTATATATTTGTTAGACATTTTGAACTTCACTTAAAAATGTACACATGCTCATGTATTATAGTTTATTTGTTCTGGCTCTGAATTCTCTGTAACACATATCTTGCAACTGTCTTTTGGTATATTTTGATCTGACTATATCTTTTTCGGCGAAAACATCCATTAGGTAACCAGTACCCTATGTTTAGAAATGAAACCAAGCAGGACCCTGCAGGGCCTCCCCAGGGAAAGACCCCACCCCTACCCAGGAGAAGCACCAGAACGGTGGTCATAGACCCAGCAGGTCCTCCCTGTTTCCCATAGTCTTTGTGAAGAAAGCACAAACTACTGGGCCAGAGGGGAAAAGGAAAGAATCATTAACTGCTTTAAGTTAAACAAAAATTCCTCAGTGATGATTTGTATTGCCCACTGCACTGTCAGAGGCCTGAACTAGACTGGCCAATGATAAAACCTAGTATAGCATTTTATAACCTCTAATAAGTTAATTAACTTCACTTTGGTACAGCATTCTTGTCTCTTGTGAAAGTGACAAAGTAATGAACATGTTAAATCCCACTGAATTGCAAATGAACATTGCTGCCAAGTTGCTACTTGTGGAATATTAATAACTAGGACTTCCTTAACCTAACTGTGCACTGGAATCGCAATGAAGATTAAAAAAGAAATGCAGATTCCCAAACATCCCCACAGGGCTAGTGGATCATAATCTTGAGTTCTAGTTGCCCCTGTCTGTTAACTGCAGCCAGAGTTGATAATGAATGTCTTAAACAGCTAAGGCTGTCAGTGTGTACTGAAAAAACAATCTTAGAACAAAGGGGATAGTTGGTAAAAAGTTTCTTGCTACTAAGAGAAGTAAGAGATTAAATAACAGCAAAAATAAGATGTGTAATCTATATACTGGAAAATAGTTTTGATTAATGAGATATGAGACGGCCTGGCACTTGTGTGAAAAATGAGCCTGGTCAAAGCAGGTTAAGAAAGAGGAATGAGTCAGAGAAATTGGCATAAATATATGGTCCACCTACCAAGAGATCAGAATCCCAACTGCAGCTTTGAGTAAGTCAGACTTGAGAGTTTGGAAGTGTAAATTCAACAGGCTCTTGTGTAAAGCATGTTATTTTGGTATTCACACTTGGATCCAAAATATGGAGGACAAGCCTATATATTTCTGAATGTGCTTTTAGTTTAGCCAGGCTCATTTTTATAACACACTGCATTGAAAAGTCAGCCCACACCTTCATATTCCACAACACGAAATACCCAACTTCTCTCTACCCTTAGGACAGTCTTCTAAGATGTTTAAGTTTTGTTTTCTGAAACTAAAGAGAGGAAGGTAAGTGTTTGGAATATAGAAAAGATCAATAAATAAAAGCTTTTTAAAATTGTTGTTATTGTTATTATCATTGTTATTGCAAATCTCCAATATTAGGTTTAATATTTAAAATATGTAAGAAGACTAATTTCTTGCTGGTATTAACACAAAAGCCAACCCTTCTCATACTGAATTAATTAAAACTATTTTCTGGTACATAGATTACATGTCTTATTTTTACTTAATTTAATCTGCGCTTCTTTTCCTCCTGAAAGCCCTGATCAGCTGTAGCAGTCCCTCTTAACTATCTAAATAGACTATCATAATAGTCTCCTTTTCAAATATAAAACAAAAATGATACTATAAATATAATTATAAATATATAAATCTTGACTTTTATCTATTTTCCTTTAATACTGTGGGGTTTTATTTATTTAACTTAAATTTTGGATTTTTCAAACACTTGGATCAAACGCGCCTCATTCAATTAAAAAGACATTCCCAATATTATCTTCCTTTGCTTTACATTCCTTTAAAAACTTTTTTTTTTTCTGAAAGACGATGCAGTTTTGAAGCTATACTAAGTTCTTATGCCTAGCATCAAGACTTTTTTTTTTTTTTTTTTTTGCGGTCCACGGGCCTCTTAACTGTTGTGGCCTCTCCCATTGAGGAGCACAGGCTCCGGACGCGCAGGCTCAGCGGCCATGGCTCACGGGTCCAGCCGCTCCGCGGCATGTGGGATCTTCCCGGACCGGGGCACGAACCCGTGTCCCCTGCATCGGCAGGCGGACTCTCAACCACTGCGCCACTAGGGAAGCCCAAGACTTTTTATTATATTCATGTTATTGCCTTCCTTTGAGGTGAAGCTAGTGTTCTTCTAATCCTTATTACCACCTTTACATGATTCCATTAATTAGTGTTTTACTTATCCTATGTTTCTGTTAATATATGTGCTTTCCACTTTGATGAGAGCAAACTTACTTATAATTACAAATCTAACTGAAATTTAATGAAATACAAAGGTCAAGTTTGAAAGTATACACAGTGAAGATAAGATAATGAATTATTCATCTTTGTGCCTGTAATGCTTAGTCTAGATCATATAAAAGTGCTCAGTGTTTATTGTGTAGAAATAGTACATAAGAGATGCAAGACACTGACATCAGTACTAAAATTCATTAAAAATAAACCACATGCACAAACAAAAATACTCTTATTCTTTCAGTACAAAGGATCAGTGAAGTTCTGTCACTTTTTCACACCATAAAATCAGAGAAAGGCAGAAGATGACTTTGTATCATTTCACATCACCAAGTATCAGTGTATTTAGTTGTAAACAGAGGAGTGGAAGTCATATCCTCCCTTCATCAAGAGATATTGATTTTTGTGATATTGAAGGAGATAAAATACACAATATATAGCTTTCTTATTTTTAAATTGCTTTATACATATGTATCAGTAATTAATATTACTCTGAAAAAGTGAGAAGCACTGCTATGTTAATTGATATCGGAATAAATCTGTCCCCCATCTTCCATACCATTTACCTAACAGGAAGTTAATCTGCTATTTGGGGAGCTCCTTGGATTTTCCCACCCCACTGGTTAGTATAAAGGTCTTCATGGCACAGTTAGAGAAAGCCCCTTTGATCTTCCACCCATAGTGGTTACTGCAGTTCTATTGTTTCTATGTTAAGAATTATCATGGAAGAGCCAGGCACCCTTTTGAAAAGAGTAGTGTTATGGTATGGAGTCCAAACTTCCAGAGTGTACCACAAAGTCATTTCTCACCTCACCTGAATGATTGAAGGAAAGCTAGTACACAAAACAGAACCAACAGTCTCCTTCCTCATGTAAGGAAAACTTTCCCTTCTTTCCCTTTCTAACATATCTGCATTGAAAACTCAGCCCCTACCTTCCTATCCCACACCCCCAAATACCCCACCTTTCACTACCCTTCGGACAATCTTCTAAGATGTTTACGTTTTCTGAAACAAAAGACTGGAAGGTAAATGTTTGGAATATAGAAAAGACTCAATAAATTAAAGCTTTTAAATGTTGTTATTGTTATAATTATTATTGTTATACCAAATTTCTAATATTAGTTCTAGTTTTTAAATTATGTAAAGAGACTAATTTCTCACCAGTATTAAGGTGATGGTGGGTTTGGTTTTCATGTGACTTTACCTTTTATTTAGAAATAGTATCTTTCTATTTTTTTTTTGTAACTCTAAGTCTGTGAGCAAATCACTTAACCAATTCTAAAAAGGTGAAAAAAGGTATAAGCAAAATTAGGTTCGCTTAGAAAAGTGTAAGTAAAACGACTTAGAAAAAGTTGTCAGTAAATTTTAGTTCCCTTCTGCCTAGTCTCAATTTCTATACACTTAAATCCTTGCTTACTTAGTACAATTATTGTAAAAAATAAGTGAAAGAAAATGCTCTGTGCTGTTTATAAAATGTAAAATATGATTTAATATATATTCATAAATAGCTTTTGACTTCTTAGAAAGTTGTTCAAGTTTATGTTCACCATACCACATGACTGGACATCTAAACTGATCATGTTTGTGTGATGAACCAAGTGAATGCTTGCAGCCTATGAAGAGAAGATCAGAGTACTGGAACGCTGTAATTCAAATCTGTTAGCTCTGTTGATCTTGTTTTTAAAAAGTCTTAAAACTACGCTACTGAGAAAGCAAAACTAGAAGCTGCCTAGTTTTTAGTCCTAAAAGCAATATCACTTATATTTCATTTTTTGATTCAATTGCTCATTAGAGGAATTGATGTTAATGATATGACTTTTTAGTGTTTATAATCTCTGAGTCTTTTTGCCTGTTGTTATGGGCAACAGCGGGAAACTAATGATGACTAAGACGAGGTTAGCTAAAGATGGGGATTAAAAATTTAGAGATTAAATAATTTTTAAAAACAGCTTATAAATGGATATGCCTCTGTACATATGTGTACACACACACACATATGTATTCCCAAACAAAACAGTCCATATATTTAATTACATCTTCATTGATAAGTATGTTTCAAAGGTATTCATTTCTGCCACACATAATTTTATCAATCCCATTTCATATAGTCATGTTATTCATCTTTTTAAAAATAATTTTTACTTGCTTATCACTTGGGAATTTTAAAGCAGATTTAAATACTTTATTATACATACATTTGAAGTAAGTGCAGCCTGTTTGAAACACTTATTTAATGGTTCATGGGATGGGAATTTAGCAAAAATATCCATTTAAAATTACTTCTTCAAGCGCAGAGTAACAGTGTTCAGATGTATCCAAGCATCCACAGAGCTCACCACATACACGGTGATGTGATCATTTAGAAGCTCGCCTGGGCTGTGTGTGTGAGGCATAAGAGCTGCTCAGCGGGCCCAATCTTACACAGAATCGGCACAGTCAGATCCATCAGTAAGCTCTTGTGTCTAACTCTCTGTTACAGCAGCCCTCCTGGTACCCCACATTTAAAGATAATATCCAATAAAGTCCATATGCGTATTTAAATATTTAGGATGCTATTTTGATGTTTAAAATTCCTATTATAATATTACAAATACTCAGAGCTTATAAAAATCAGAATAGTGCTCTAAAAGCAAATACTGTTTTATCTTTTGAAGCAATAGAATTGTGAAACTTTTGATGATATATGACTGGGGTAATATGTTATGTAGTACCTAGGGCCAGTGTGGTTGATTTTAAGATGCCATCGTGTTCGTACATTTATACTTAAAAAGAGAAGGCTGTTTCTATGCAAGGTAAGTAGTACGCATATAATAATGGCAATGTAATATATCGAAAAGAACAGAAAAATACAAGACAAATATAGCCTTGTAAACAGTAGTATATATATATTTAAAATTTATTCTTTAATGTAAGTAAAATATATTTTTATGAAATTCCACATTTCAGGGATATAACATCTCTAAGCATTTAAGTCATTTGGCTAAAAATAAGGATAGAATAAGGAGCTATCTGTAAAATTCAAAGGGAGACGTGAGTCAGCAAACTCAGAATGCTATACTACAAAATGATTATACAATACAATGCTGTTAATGTATTTTCCATATTTTGGATTAAATTTCCATATATTCTAACATAGGATTTCATCAACAATGTCATCTTTTACAGGACCTAGATCACACCAAACAGTATATAGTTTTTATTCCTGTGAAAAACTCTAGCTACCAAGAAGTTGATCACATAGATTCCACAAAATATTCAGGTTGCTTTAATATTCCAATACCAGTTAGTTAATGTTATGTATTTTAAAAATTTTTTATATTTGTTAGTCTTCTCAGTGCATTAATAGACTGATCTATTAATAAATAAGTTAAGGCTAAATAAGTTCTAATAATATAAGAAGCAGATGTATAGAAACCTGTTAACATGAATTTTCAATCACATTCTGAGAAAATAGGAACTCCCACTGGAAATCCAAATTGTTCACATTTTTAGGGAAAATACACATAGCCTCTACCCAACAATTTCACTGCTAAACACTAAGCCACCAGTATACTTGAAAAAGTACATCAATAAATATGTAAGAGAATATTTATTGTTTATACTATGTGTATTGAGGTAGGGGTGTGGGTTAAAACCAACAAATGTTAATTAATAGAGGACTGATTATTAAATTTTGTTACATACAACAAACTGCTCTGGAAATGTTAAAAATAATGAGGTTGTACAAATTTAGTGCAGGCATGGGAACTATATTATAAAAATAATATCAGTAGCTAAAAATATTTTTCTGGAAGGATAAGCAAGAAAATGCTTTCAATAATATATTTGGGGAGAAGTATTCAATATTAGTGAGGTTAAAAAGCTATGGGGTGACATTCATTTTTATTTCATACCTTAATGGATTGGTGATTACTCTTACCTTTGGCATGCATTAAATCTATGCTTATTTTTAATATTCAGAGTGATTATCAGGCATAATAGGTCATTTTAATATTAATTTGTATTATTATTTATTTTTTAAATGAATAAGTACTATTAAACATTTAAAAATCAGATGCCAGCCAGAGCACAATTTTATTTTATTAAAAAAAATCACTGTAAAACTAGTTTGCTTCTTATGGAATCTCAATCTCTTATTCAGCTCTAGAAGTTTGAAAACTTGAATCTCCTATTTCTTCATCTATTGATATTCAAAAAGTTTACAGAAACGATTCACTTGTTTAATATTTTAGTACTATCTTCTAGGGAAAAATGATTATGAATATTGAAAAAGTCACTATCATGTAGAAGTATAATGATTTTACAGATTAGAACAATAAAAATAACCATTTTCACCCAAAGTGTTGATTATCATTTCAATTCATGAATTTCACCCTCAGCACCTCCTTATATAATTCTGAATTCAGACATTTGCTTTACTAATTAAGTACTTTTTAACATTTAAAAAAAGAAATTGAGGCCACTTTTGCACCTGGTGACACGTATTAACATAATTTTGTGAAACTGAACTTTTTGTACAATTGTATTTTTACTCCTTTCAGTAATTTCTAAAGTTATCTGTAGCAGCCTACTAAAGTTTTCCTGTTCCAATTTTGGATCAGTAACAACTAATAAAGATTATTTCTTGGTTTGGATATATATGTTCTCATTAAATAAAGAAGTATTAAACTATTTACATACTTCATTAAATAAAACTGAATTAGCTATAGATATTTATGCAAACTTCTAACAGTTGCTCCAAAAGCAAACGAGGGAGGCATGTCCTCGTATCATGACACTTGTTTCTCTACAAATTTAGGAGAAATGGAAATATCTTATTTTCTACTCTGAATTCCTTTCAGTGCAGAAGAGGGAGAATGCAAGATCTCTGCAATGCCCACCCAATCTACAGTGCTTGGGCCCATGTTTGGGAGCTGGGAGAGGGGAACACAAATATTCGTGTTGATGGGAGGGATTTACATAGGAAACAATCCTGGCTCTGCTGGATGCCACCTCTGCTGTCCTGAGGGATGTTTAGATACCCCTCCGCCCCCACACAAATCCTCTTCCCTTTCAGGGGTCTGAAGCATCCCTGGGCAGGGCTAGCATTTGAGCCTCTTTCTTAGCTTGAACTTATTATCTTGGGCTCGGGACATTAGGATGGAGCAATAACTGTCTGGGGCAAACACAGCCCTTCCTTTAGGGATCTCCTTTTGGAATCTAAGGAGAGGAACAGTGTAATTGAGAGTGGGGTCTGACACTCCTATCTATAACACTACAAGAAGTGGGAGCAAAGAGGTGTGTCAAATCTCCAAGAGGGCACCTAGGTTCTTGTTACTGGAGGAATGGGAAGGGAGTTGATTTCTCCAAAAGGCACCTGCACACAGGCTCTACCCTTCCTCCCTTGTCTGAGTCTGCCCTATCAATGAGCTTGGATGGACCGTTCACATTGGAGAAGTGAGGCATAGACTACCTTTGAAGAGAAGAGAGAGGCGGCTAGAGTTTCTGCCACTTCCCCAGTTCTTTTGAGATCCTCCTGAGTCCAGGAGAAACAGCAGCTCCTCGATCACTGAAGAGTTTTGGAGAGGAGGAGAGACAGTACAGCTCACCTTTGATTGTCCTGGCGCTTCCTAGGAAGTTGTCTCAAGAAGAAATAGAGATAATCATTTTTTTAAATGTTAAATGATAAGCACCTACTAATATTACTGAAGCAGGTTTGTTTGGCAGCAAGCCAAACGCTGAGATGCCGAGGTTTGTAACAGAGAAAGGGTTTATTCAGGAGGTAGCCAAGAGAAGAGATGGAAGAACAAATCTCAAATCCACCTCCCCAAAGACTAGGAGCTTGGGATATTTATGGGTGCATATAGGGTGGTCAGAGGTGCAGGGGAAGGTGATTGAAGGCAGGCAAAAGGCCAGGGGATCGTTTCTCTTCTCAGGCTTATCTGAGTCACATGCTTCTTCATGGGACTCAGGTTCAGAAAATGGCAGTGTTAGCATGATCCGAGGGTGGAGTTTTTGGCTGTCTGATGTCAAAATGTCATCCATCCATCCATCCACCCGGCACTCAGGCAGGCCCAGTGGAATGTTTGGTGGTCTTGACCAGTTTCAGCTGGGCAAGAACTAGCTCCAAGTTCCTGAAAACAACTTAGGCAACCATTACTACGGCAACCCATACCTCAGAAGTGTTATATTTATAGGGGGGCGATTGAAGGAATCTTGTGATATATTGTCTAAGCTACATGAAGCTTGGTTGGTATGCAGTTTGCAAGAACAATTAACTCAAGCTTGACCTTGGTCAGTGAAGGTAGGTTACAAAAATATAGGTACCTCAGTGTTCATAGCAGCATTATTTACAATAACCAAGATATGGAAGCCACCTAAATGTCCATCAACAGATGAATGTTATGGGGTACATATAAGTAAAATGGAATAGTACTCACCTATAAAAAGAATAAAATTTTGCCATTTGCAACAACATGGATGGACTTGAAAGGTCTTACGCTTAATAAGTCAGAGGAGAAAGACAAATACTGTATGATATCACTCATATGTGGAATCTAAAAAATACAACAAACTAGTGAACATAACAAAAAAAGAAGAAGGCTCACAGATATAGAGAACAATTAGTGGTTACTAGAGGGGAGAGGTAAGGAGGGAAGAAGCCATATAGGGGTAGGGGATTAAGAGGTACAAACTATTATTGTACAACACAAGGAATGTAGCCAATATTTTATAAAAAATATAAATGGAGTATAACCTTCGAAAATTGTGGATCACTATGTTGTACACCTGTAACTTGTATAATATTGTACACTAACTATACTTCAATAAATAAAATCAATTATAAACTTTAAAAGCGCAGACAATTAAAAAATATGTAGACCATATGCAAATCCCAGGGTTAAAATTGAATTAAAAGAGGAAGAGAAGGGGCTTCCCTGGTGGCACAGTGGTTGGGGGTCCGCCTGCCGATACAGGGGACACGGGTTCGTGCCCCGGTCCGGGAAGATCCCATATGCCGTGGAGCGGCTGGGCCCGTGAGCCATGGCCGCTGAGCCTGCGCATCCGGAGCCTGTGCTCTGCAACGGGAGAGGCCACAACAGCGAGAGGCCCGCGTACCGCAAAAAAAAAAAAAAAAAAAAAAAAAAGCTGTTCAGGAGTTTAAGAACCAATTATTTTCGTTTCTGATTTTAGTGAATGGTTTTGGACTCAGATCGCAAAATGATAGATAATGCATCTTAATATCCTTTCTTTGGAAATTATTTAGATACACAAAACCCCTAAGCAATCCTCCTATGCATTTTGAATTTCATAAAATACAGAAGAATACTTTCAAATCCAAATACTACATATCTAATACAAATTTGATGGGGATGGAGAGGAGTAATTCTTAAGAAGTATTCTGCGGCTTCCCTGGTGGCGCAGTGGTTGAGAGTCCGCCTGCCGATGCAGGGGACGCGGGTTCGTGCCCCTGTCCGGGAAGATCCCACATGCCGCGGAGCGGCTGGGCCCGTGAGCCATGGTCACTGAGCCTGCGCGTCCGGAGCCTGCACGTCCGGAGCCTGTGCCGGAGCCTGTGCTCTGCAATGGGAGAGGCCACAACAGTGAGAGGCCTGTGTACCGCAAAAAAAAAAAAAAAAAAAAAAAAAAGTATTCTGTCACAATTTGATGAAAAAGGATATCATTCAAATGGAGAAGATGATGAGATAACACTAGTGCCCTAAAAGTAACCAAAGCTCCAGAAGACTCTCAAGCTGGAAGGGAAGAAAATAAAGTTGTGCCATTTGTTTTTTTAATCACTACCAAGTTTAATGTTGTCAAACTTAGTATTCATTAATAAGTCATTACATATGGAAACAATAAGTAGATTAGATTCTCCTCATGTCACAAATGTTCCCAATATAAATGATAATTATTGAAAAATCATAGCTAATTGCAAATTAATTACTTGTAACCAAAGCTTTTCAAGGGCAAAATTAGAAAACTTCTTCCTATTTTTTTAATCTCAGGTTTTTTGGGGGGAGGGGTTAATTGAGCTGTTAATTTAGAATGTTCTGTTAGTTTCAAGTGTACAGCAAAGTGATTCGGTTGTGTGTGTGTGTGTGTATATATATATATATATGTATATATATTCTTTTTCAGATTCTTTTCCATTATAGGTTATTACAAGAATTTGAGTATAGTTTCCTTTGCTATACAGTAGGTCCTTATTAGTTACCTATTTTATATATAGTAGTGTGTGTATGTTAATCCCAAACTCCTCCTAGGGTAATTTAGCAGTTTGGGAAATTGTGCTATTTTTTAATTAAACAATTTACATTATTAAAAATGTTACCATTATTTAAATTCATGGAACTTGAATGTATGAATATAAAAGAAACAATTGTTTAATTATGTCTTTTCAATGTAGTAGTAAATTAATTTAAAGCAGCTTTCTGTGAATAAATATAGTATAAACATACTAATTTGAACATAAATTTGTTCTTCTTACCTATAACAGGTTTAGGTAAGTTGGAAAGATGTATTTAAAATATATGCTGTTGTTTTCCCTGTTTTCCTTTTAGTTTTAAATCAAGAGTGGCTGTGCTGCAATTTCCCCCACCCCCCACATAATGCTCTAAATCTCAGGTTGTGGAGTTCACTTTTCTCATTTAAAGGCGTGAATATAACTGCTATAAGTGGCTCAGCCATCTCTAGAATCATAACACAACTGTCTGAATTCTATCTATGGTGGTAAGTAGCTGTCTTTCTGAATCAGCTTTTATTACTGACTGTGGTGACCTCAACTTGGTATTGATTTGGCCACCATTAGATGAAGAAGATTTCTATTATCTGCTGTCTCACCCATTACCATCAGTTTTCAAAATATTTTCTACAATATCAGAGGCAAATAATTTTATTCTCTGAAGAATCATAAAACTTGACAGAAAGAATTTCAGAACACGATACGGTGAGAAATGTATTCTTAGTTTGTAGTTACATTTTAAAAAGACTAAGTACTTATCTAGGTTGACATCCTCTTATAGCAGAATAATTACTGTATAAACTATACTGAAAAATTTGTTTTATAAAAGGTATTTAACAAGAAGTATATGTAATTATTAAAAATAATCTCCACTGATATTATTTTAGCTTCATCTAAGTGTATTATAAAATATTACTGGTTACTATTATTATTAACTTATATACTATGAAAATCACCCTTTTGATATACAGTTATTTATATTTTATACATGCAAGGTTTCTAATAACCACAACCACAGGCAATTAACACATATTTCAAACACCCCAAAGAATTCTGTATGCTGTACCTACATTTTTGCCTTTTCTAGAATGTCAAATAAATAGAATCATAGAGGATGTCACCTTTTTAGTCTGGATTCTTCCACTTAGCATATTGCCTTTGAGAATTTTTCACGTTGTGGTTGGGGAATACTTCACTGAGTGTTGTAACACAGTTTGTTTATCCATTTATTTATTAATGGACATTGAGATTATTTCCAGGTTTTGGTAACTATCAATAACGCCGCTTTAAAACATTTATGTTTAGGTTTTTATATGAACACAGTTTTCATTTCCTTAGCATAAATACCTAGAATAAATGCAAATCCCAGGTGATTCAGTAAGTATTTTTAAGTTTAAAAGAAACTACAACACTATATTTCAGGGAAACCCTATCAGTTTGCACTGTCACCATCAATGTCTGAGTGCTTCTCTTGTTCTGCATCCTTGTTTTTTAAAAATATTTAGCCATTCTAATAGGTGCATAATGGTATATTGTTTTGTGTTTATTAATTTGCATTTCCTTAATGATTAAATGGCTAATAATGATAAGCATTTTTTTCATTTGCTTATTTACATCTTATTTATCTTCTTTGGTGAAGGGCCTGTTCAAATCTTTTGCCCATTTTTACACTGGTTGCTGGTTTTCTTGTTATTGTGTTTTGAGAGTTATTTGATATTTATTTTGCAAATATTTCACCCCAGTCTATATAGCCTGACTTTTTATCCTCTTAACAGTGGCCTTCACAGAGAGAGGTTTTGATTTTGATGAAGTCTTATTTACTGACTTTTCTTGTATAGATTGTGCTTTGGATGTCAAATCTATGAAATCTGCCTAATCAACAGTTATAAGGATATTTTCCAATGCTTTCTTCTAAGAGATTTGTAACTGTATGTTTTATCTTAAGGCCAATAATGTATTTTGAGTTAATTTTTATACAAGTTGTAAGTTGTAGGTTTGTTTTGTTTTGTTTTCTTCTTGCCTACGGCTGCCAAGTTCTTACAGGTTCATTTGTTGACAAGTACTCTGTCAATTGAATCACCATCGTACATTGGTCAATAAATCAATTACAAATATATGTGTTTATTTATTTCTGAATCTTCTATTCTGTTCTATTTGTTCAGCCTTACCTTTCATCAATATCATACTGTCTGGACTGCTATAGAATTATATTATTTCTTAAAGCCTGAAAAAGCGAGTTCACCAACTTTTTTTTTTTTTCAAAATTGTTCGGATATTCAAGTTCCTTTAACTTTCCATAAAAGTTTTAGAATCAACTTGTCAATATTTACAAAATATCCTGTTGGGATTTTTCATGAGGATTGCATTAAATTATAAATCTATTTGAAGAAAAGTAAATTCCTTAACTATACTGAGTCTCCTAAATAGGAACACATGTCGTCCTATTTACTCATGTCTTCTTTGATCTCTTTCATAGACATTTGTTAGTTTTCAGCATACAGATTGTGCACATCTTGTATAAGATTTATACCTAAGCGTTTCACATTTGTGGGAGCTATTGTAGATGATATTGCTTCTTAAAATTTTAGCTGATGTTTATTCCTATTATATTAGAAATTTAAGTTTTATATATTTGACCTTATATCTTCTAAACTTGCTAATGTCACATTATTTCTATGAGCTATTTTGTAGATGCCTTGGGATTTTCTATATACACAATTATGTCATCTGTGAACGAAGATAGATTAATTTCTCCCTCTCTAATCTGAATACATTTTATCTCATTTTCTTGTCCTAGTGAAATTGCTAAGACTTCCAAGAAAATGTTCAACAGGAGTGGTGAGAGAATAAAACTACAAACAAAACCAATACCCCTCCTGAACACAGGCACAAATCCTCAATAAAGTATTAGCAAATCAGATCCATCACACACACACACACACACACACACACACACACACACACACACACACACCATGACCAAGTAGGTTTTTCCAGGAATGCTATATTTGAACAACATAAAAAAATAAAATAATGTAATTCACCATGCTAACAGATATAACAAGACTAAACACATAATACTGTCTATAGATACAGATTTATTGGCTAATTTCCCATTTTAGAGAGAGAATATTGGGTCATTCTCATTAAGTATGTTGTTAGCTCTTTGCCTTTTAGACATAATCTTTATCAAATTAAGGAAGCTCTTTTGTTTTCCTAGGTTATTTTTTATCATTAATGGATGTTGACTTAAAAAGAAATTGCTTGCTCATGATATATATAGATATAAATATAGATACAGATACAGAGACAGATATAGATGTAGATCCAGGTATAGATTGCTGGATTCAGTTTGCTAATTTTTTTTGAAGAACTTTGTGTCTATATTCAGGATAAATATTGTTCCATACTTTTGTTTTATCCTAATATATTTATTGTAATACATGAGTTTGCTTCTTAAAAGAAGTTTTGCTCTTCTATTTTCTGCAAGAATATTTGAAGAGTGAGTGTTACTTCTCCCTTAAGTGTTTGGTAGATTTCAACAGTGCAGCCCTGTAGAAGTGGTGTTTTCTTTTTGGAAGTTCTTTAACTGTAAATGTAATATGTTAAAATACATATATGGCTATTCAGGTTAAATAATTTTTCCTGTATGAGCTTGGTAATTTCTGTCTTTGAGAAATGAGTTCATTTTATCTGTTTTTTCTATTATGTGCATACAACTGTTTGTAGTACTTCCTCACCCTTTAATATCTGTGGAGGCAGTGGTGATATGTCCTCTTTTTTCCTGATGTTGGTAATTTATGCCTTCTCTTTTTAAAAACATTTTCATTAAGAAATAAAGGAACTATATCCATTTATACCATGATATTTGTTACAATTTTCTTTCCTAAAATTACAAGTATCTCTTATGACATTAATACTTCAAAAATTACCAACAGGGCTTCCCTGGTGGCGCAGTGGTTGAGAGTCCGCCTGCTGATGCCGGGGACACGGGTTTGTGCCCCGGTCCAGGAAGATCCCACATGCCGCGGAGCGGCTGGGCCCGTGAGCCATGGCCGCTGAGCCTGCGCGTCTCCGCAACGGAGAGGCCACAACAGTGAGAGGCCCGCGTACCGAAAAAAAAAAAAAAAAAAAAATTACCAACAAAATGAGATATGTCAATATTGAAACATGAAATATGTAGAGATACATTGCTGATATATGAAAGTGGTCAGTTTTATTGGTGTATATAGAATTCTCTTGTACTCCAAGTAATATAAAAGTGCACTGTGTTCTAACTGAAAAGAAATCATTCTACTGTCACTTCTCTCTCTAACCTAAATATCTACTAAATTCTGCAATAGTAAGTTGTACATTATATTAATAGTAACTCCAGTTGTCTGCAGAGTATTATGTAACGATTTTGTTTATTTCTTATGTTTGTACTTTTAGTGGGCTTTTAAAGATATAATTTGTGCTAATTTAATTAGTATTTTAAGATTAATTCAAGTGCTTTTAAAATTCACTGAATTTAATGTTATACTTGTTTAATATAATTAAATATTACCAATATTTGCTGATCTCTACAGAAAAGTCTTCCAAAATACTCCTGGAAGGAGGACAATATTTTTTAATTGAGATATAATTGACATGGAATGTTATATTATTTTCAGGTGTACAACATAATGATTTGATATTTATATGTATTGCAAAATGATCACAGCAATAAGTTTAGTTAACATCCATCACCATACATAGCTACAACTTTTTTTCTCTGTATGACAATTTTTAAGACCTACTCTCCTAGCAACGTTCAAATACACAATACAGTATTAACTATAGTCACCTTGTTGTATGTTATATCCCTATGACATTTATTTCATAACTGGAAGTTTGTACTTTTTGACCATCTTCACCCATTTCACCCACCCCTTATTCTCTTCCTCTGAAAATGACCAATCTGTTCTCTGTATGTATTGGACAATTTTATCATCAAATAAATTTATGAAATACTCTGCTATATTCAGAGCAGCATAGTATAGGTATACAGGACAGGTTGTCCAATGCAAAATGTTCCCATTTAAAAGAGACAATTCATATATACACTACTAAATGTAAAATAGATAGCTAGTGGGAAGCAGCTGCATAGCACAGGGAGATCAGCTCGGTGCTTTGAGACCACCTAGAGGGGTGGAATGGGGCGGGTGGGAGGGAGACGCAAGAGGGAGGAGATATGGGGATATGTAGATGTATAGGTAATTCACTTTGTTATACAGCAGAAACTAACACACCATTGTAAAGCAATTATACTCCAATAAAGATGTTAAAAAAAAGAGAAGCAATTCACGTCATAGATACATAATGATAGATTAAAGGGCAGGGGCAGGTGAGAGATTCCTTGGAGAGATCTTAGCGCAGCAGAGGAGAGACTCCCCCTTCACATAAACGCACACGTTCTCACAAGGCCATGAACTCACCTAATAATACATGAAAGCACTTTTTCAATGGAACGGACAAATACGTCTATCCTGACCATGCATCAGGTGTACTATGTCCCAAGGTCATTTTCTTTTCCAATCTACTTCTTGATTCTTATCCTTGGCTAACATCAAATCCAATAATTTTCCTTCAATTTAGGGTGGAGAAGATTTGGATTGTTTCTACTACTAATGGCGTAAATGACAGACCAAATTTCTGACATCTGGGAGCGGTTAGAGCTCGGGTGCAAGCATTTGCAGAGCCACAGCCTCTGCAACCAGAGGTCGGAAATGTCCCTCCTGCAAGATCAAGCTGCCAGGGCACTTCTTTCTAACTTGCATATAAATGCTATAGGAACTATCCCTTTCTTGGAGATTCATAATGCATATATAAAAGTCAAGTTTAAAAATCGTAGCAGGAAAAAAAAGATAAAGTATGTTTGGACTCAATATTTAACACACACATGCCCAGCCTGATTATCTATCCTTTTATTGAAAATTGATGATGCTTGTTAAAACAACCTAAAAATTACCAGAGTTTTGAAAAAATCAATTTTGATTTGACCCAATGTTAACAAGCTCACTTAATTTTGTTTCCTTAAAATTTTGTCCCATGTGACATTCGTGAATGTACCTTAAGAATAGGACTTTTGTCTTATTTTTTTTCCTTCCTTTTCTTTTTTTACCCCTGACTCTAAGCATGGGAACTGGCATATTTTAGGTGCTTAAATAAATGATTGTTGAATAAATAAAATAAAGCTTTAAAAATTTTTAATTATCCTATCATGGTGTATTTTTCTTAAAAATAAAATCAAAAAGGCACTGTTAGTTAAAAGAAATTCTGTTTAAAATAAGAACTAGAGAACTTAATACAGTCACCACTGTGACCACCTGTCAGTAGGAGGCTGCTGGAATAACACTAACCTGCTAAACACTGAGAGCTTCAACATAGTCTTTTAAAGTCGCTATCTGAGTGACTTATTTTGGAGTTTTATTATGCTCTCGAACATTCCACCAGTTTGTCATTTTGAAGAAAAGGTCATTATCCCTAAACACTAACATTTTCCCTCCAGTTATAACTAATTATATAGGTGGTTTTAGCCTCAGTTTGTTCATCCACAAAATAAGTGATTTGGACTAAATTATTTTTACGGTTCATTACAATTCTAAGCATGTAAAAGGTTTGACACTTTTTATTTACAGTACCTGGCAAGTAGATTTCATTCAATGAATAACCTATTATAAGACCTAAATATTAAAACAATTAGTGCAATGACTGCTGAATAATGAGTTATTGTTATTGACAAAATTAATATGATACAGTAGAAAGAAAATAATCTTTAGAATTAACTAAATATGATCTTGAATCCCCTGTTTGCTTCTTACTAGCTATGAGATCTTAGATAAGTTTATTAAGAATTTTGAGAATTTATATACTCCATTATGGAGACAATGAGACATAAACTGTGTTGCCTATAGTTATAATAAAACAGTGTTAGCTTTCCTACATTATCCTTACCTGCTAATTTGTGCAATTATTTTATTGTGCATGAGAATAGATCCCAGTAACTATTTTAATGTGACATAAGCCCATGCTTTCCAGCTATGATAGTTTCCCACTGGTAGTATCTAATGATGCCCAGTTTCTCTTAAGATTTATCCATATAGTTCTTGGCCTCCTAGGAGCCAGGTGATTTACTTTTGCCCTCACCAGCGTGAATACTAGGCTGTTTATGGCCGTCCTCCTTTCAAGCTCTGTATTTAAACCAGGCACAGAACTTTCAGAAAGTAGCTCAAGCTCTCCAGAGAAACACCTAGAAGCATTTCTTAGCTACACCACATTTTGTCATATTTAGCTTTTCCACAGTTCATTTTTGCTTACTCTGAGACAAAACAAAATGCCAATACTCCCTGAGATCAGGTTAAAACCTCGAACATTCAGAGGTTTTCTTTCCTGTCTGTAAAATGTGTCCCAGAGGCAATTTCCCAACTCAAGTAGGCAGAGGACTTGAAAGCATTTCCAGAGATCTTTCAGTTCCCTAAATAAAACCCATAAGCCATGAGGAAAAGCAGAGTCCAGCCAGACCAGACATGGGCATCCCATAGGTCTTCCATGCAGGTATTCAGACTAATCTGTAATAATTGCACGCGTATTTAAGGTTATTGCACAGATTACATTTAATATACCTGTGTTCACCATCTGCTATATCTCTTGGGGAAGTGACATTGAACATTTGGGAATTCTGTTTTATAAGCAATAATGTTTTAAGCTCATAAAGTACGAATGAAATAAGCCCTTTTAATTTTAATCACACATGAGATATTTATACTATACCAGTTCTGGAAGAATTATGCGTCTCTTGCTTAGGGGTGCCAAATTATAGAGGCAAGGAATATACACAGGTATGCACACCCCAGATGTACCACCTTTCAATAAATTATTTCATTTTTACTGATTTTGTTAAAGAACAAAGGTTTTTTTGGTTTTTTTTTTTTTTTGGTTTTTTTAATGTAGCATCAATTCAGGCAGAAGAAAGATAGAAATTCCATCCTCCCAAGCAGATGTCAAAAACATTTAAACAGCTGTCAGACCAGTTCAAACTGTCATCAGAAGTGACCTTAAACCAAGTTTAGTTTTTAAATATTATTTTAAAAAAAGAAGTGAAAAAACAACACAGTGCCGTTATGCAGATGTCTGAAATATTAAATGAAAGAATGAACATCTGTTCAGTTCCTCTTCAAACTTTAATGGTTTG
Organism: Grampus griseus; assembly: GCF_964374135.1. Lineage (NCBI taxonomy): Eukaryota > Metazoa > Chordata > Mammalia > Artiodactyla > Delphinidae > Grampus > Grampus griseus. The sequence goes on along the minus strand of NC_138997.1, from coordinate 133,611,398 downwards.
GAGAGAAATTCTGTTGTCTCAGATCTTTAAGAACATCTGAGGCCCATACAGCTTCAACACCTGTGAAAGAGGCTCTCTGAAAACGTACATTCTAACTTCAAAGTCTTTTACTACCGTTCTTTGCCAAACATATGCCAACAAACAGAACTTATTATTATTTATGATATTTAAGGCCCTCTTGTAGTGTATATTTTAGAGTGAGAATAAAATCCTTTGGGCTTTACTATACTTTTATGCACAGAAAACATGTATTTTATTTTTATTAGAAATACTAAAACAGAGTAATTTGATAGCTGAACTATCAACTGAGCTATCATTTTTAGCTTATCTGAATACTGGATACTTAAATTATCCGGTTTTAGAGGTAGTTATACATATGGTGCAATAATTTTAAATACAGTCCTCTTGAATATGATTATTTCATTCAGTGTTTATGAGAAAATCATTCCTTCCATAATTGAAAAAAATTCTGCACAGAAATATCAGGTTTATGTTAATGTATTATTTGAATAAAAACTATCTTGCTGATATAAATAAAATAATTCTAGACATACATTTGCCTAGTTAATGTGAAGGTGTATTTTCTGCTAATGTCTTTTACACACATATGCCTGTATGTGAGTGAGTATGTATACATATGTGTCTGGGTATGTATAATAGATTTTCTGTATGCTAGATGGTGTTACAATGTTCCAAATTTACTAAATCAAAATCTGAAATCATCTCTGTCAAAGAGATCCAATATAGATCAACTTGTGTATGTTACATGGAGAAATTTCTGTTGCCAGATGCTTCTTCTTCTAACCTGAAAGCATCTTTAACTTCCCCACTGATCTTTTGCACCTTTGAAGAGAAACCAAATTTAGGATTTAAAATCCTAATGGCTGTTTAAAGCCATAATTATTTTAAGTTAAATTGGAATTTAGACACTTGCACTCCATTACATATGAGAGTTCCGAAAAGAGCCTGTAATAAACATTTCACCTTAAGAGTAGAAATAAGATTTTAAATGTCTACCAATTGAAAAATTCTAGTGAAAACAGGGAAGAATTTATAAGGAAACTATACTTTTTACTCTAATGCCTGACACATGAGGGATATTTCCTTACATTTATGTTAGACCCCAAAATTCATTTTCTTTATGCTCCTAGAGATGCAAATCAGTGGTTCTTAACTCTGGCTTTACATTAAAAACACTAGGAAACATTTAAGAAATCCAGATATCCAGGCTATATTCCAGATGAATTAAAATAGAATTTCTAGGTGGACACTCAGGCACCAGTAATTTTTAAAGCTTCAAACATGATTATAATAAATATTCAATTTTGGGAACCATCTGTTAAAAATGTAAACAAATAATCATGTATCAAGTATAACCAAATAACCATGTGTTTTCCATTAATTTCTCTGTATTTTAGAACCTATAAAGAGCATGTTTTAATGGATAAGTGTCTATTGAATTTTATTTCCTTCTCATCTATTTTTAGCTGATATTTTATAATTATACTTGTATAAAATTTGCTGAAGTCTTAACTAGTATTTCCATCTATCAGCTACTAAAGTCTCTTCACAAAACCCTTACTACAAAATATCAGTAGTGAGAGCTAAAATTAAATCTAAATATTAAAAAATTGGAGAAACTTTGAAAAAATTTAATCTACCCTCATTACCAAAAGCTATTTAAATTCATATTTGTATGGCATATAAACAGGTATGTTTATAATGGCAATGGCAACATGTAACTCTTTCAAACACATTATTATATATCCATTCAATAACATTACTAAATAACTTATACATTATTTTGTTTTGGTAAAAAAATAGAATATTTAGAAATATTTAGAAATGTACATGGTGATGTATAGAAATATTTTGAGAGTATATAATTACACAAAATCTTAATAATCAGTATGCATAAGAGGTTGGATTTTGGATAGTATTTTTTATTCTTTATTTTATAATTTTCTACCATAAATATATATTTACTTTAAGATTATATTTTAAAATAGTTTTTGCATTTCACAAAATTTCAAAAATTGGATATTTCAAATTCTCAAAATTAATTACCTCAAAATTAATTATAGCACTCTTAAATCTTCACTACCAGTTAATTCCACCTACTTCAACCTAATTTTTCTCATTACATGCAGACTTTCCAAAGGCAGATTGGTTTGAAAAGAGTAATAGTGGATAATTATTGTCCCATTTCACCCTTTTCTGATTACTCCATTTGGCTAAACCCAAACTTCAGAGGAAGTTTGTTGTTTTTTGTTATATTCTCTACACTTTGTTACATGACCTTGGGCAGATTGCAAAAAACATGAAAAGATTAAATTGTTCAAAAGAATATAAAGGTCCTTGAATAAAGTGTTGACATATTTGCAATAGTACTTTATTTTAGCCTGTTGGAAAAGTTTAAGATTTTACATTTCTGATCTTACTATCTGAGCCACTGCATCTCATACCAAATTATTTTAAACCTCTGTTGCTTTTTTTTTCCTAGAAGATGTGTTACTATGAAATTCCCCGATTACTTTCCTAGTCATATTTTAAACCACTTTTAAAAAGTCAATATAAAAAGCTTCATTTTATTCTTAGTTTAACAAGAAGTTATATCTTATTCATGATGTTACAGATATTTAGAAGGCTTTAGTAATATATTTTAAATATCAAAGTATATAGTAATTCTCAGTAAATTTTCGAATTAATTGAGGAATTTGTTAAGAAGTATGCTTCTCATAACCGAGAACATTTCATTAACATTAAATATGATATGTAATATATATATAATAATACATGTATATAATATAATGTGTATATATATATGTTCAGTAACACTCTCTTACCATCTCAGAGACAACCAACCAACTAACCAAGCAAAAATGAAGCAAAATACAGTCACCTAATTGTGACTTAATTCCTATTTTTAAAAATCCTTCTTATTTTAAATCATTTACTATAATAGAGTAGGTATGGTTGCTTGAGTTGTATATTTGCAGTTAAACTGCTTAATGAGTCTATATGGAACAGCTAAATATTTAGAAGTGGTAAGTAATATTTAACAGCTGATACTTACAACTTCCATTATTTTTTTCATACAAGTAACTGAGTTACTAATGATTGAATAATAATTATTCTCCTTCTTACATAGATTTATTAATACCTTACAAATTAAACAGCTTTGTAATTTCAAAAAGTTGTTGACGACTGGAAAAATATCTTAAAAGTAATTTGTGCTTTTGTTCTTCATAATTAAAATTTGCATACTCAAATAAAGCCAAAATTAAAACTGTGTAATTGGTTATTTTTTGACATCTGTACTGGAGTATAAATGCTTTACAATGGTGTGTTAGCTTCTGCTTTATAACAAAGTGAATCAGCTTTATGTATACATATATCCCCATATCCCCTCCCTCTTGCATCTCCCTCCCACCCTCCCTATTCCACCCCTCAAGATGGACACAAAGCACCAAGCTGATCTCCCTGTGCTATGCTACTGCTTCCCACTAGGTATTTATTTTACATTTGGTAGTGTACATAAGTCCATGCCACTCTCTCACTTTGTCCCAGCTTACCCTTCCCCCTCCCCATATCCTCAAGTCCATTCTCTAGTAGGCCTGTGTTTCTGTTCCCGTCTTGCCCCTAGGTTCTTCATGACAATTTTTTTTTTTTTAGATTCCATATATATATGTTAGCATACGGTATTTGTTTTTCTCTTTCTGACTTACTTCACTCTGTATGACAGTCTCTAAGTCCATCCAGCTCACTACAAATACTCAATTTCGTTTCCTTTTATGGCTGAGTAATATTCAATTGTATATATGTGCCACATCTTCTTTATCCATTCATCTGTTGTTGGACACTTAGGTTGCTTCCATGTCCTGGCTATTGTAAACAGAGCTGCAATGAACACTGTGGGACATGACTCTTTTTGAATTATGGTTTTCTCAGGGTATATGCCCAGTAGTGGGATTGCCTGGTCATATGGTAGATCTAGTTTTAGTTTTTTTAAGGAAACTCCATATTGTTCTCCATAGTGGCTGTATCAGTTTACGTTCCCACCAACAGTGCAAGAGGGTTCCTTTTACTCCACACCCTCTCCAGCATTTATTGTTTGTAGATTTTTTGATGATGGCCATTCTGACTGGTGTGAGATAATATCTCATTGTAGTTTTGATTTGCATTTCTCTAATGATTAATGATGTTGAGCAGCCTTTCATGTGTTTCTTGGCCATCTGTATATCTTCTTTGGAGAAATGTCTATGTAGCTCTTCTGCCCATTTTTGGATTGGGTTGTTTGTTTTTTTGGTATTGAGCTACATGAGCTGCTTGTAAATTTTGGAGAATAATTCTTTGTCAGTTGCTTTGTTTACAAATATTTTCTTCCATTCTGATGGTTGCCTTTTCATCTTGTTTATGGTTTCCATTGCTGTGCAAGAGCTTTCAAGTTTCATTAGGTCCCATTTGTTTATTTTTGTTTGTATTTCCATTTCTCTAGGAGATGGGTCACAAAGAATCTTGCTGTGATTTACGTCAAAGAGTGTTCTTCCTATGTTTTCCTCTAAGAGTTTTATAGTGTCTGGCCTTACATTTAGGTCTTTAACCCATTTTGAGTTTATTTTTGTGTATGGTGTTACGGAGTGTTCTTATTTCATTCTTTTACATGTAGCTGTCCAGTTTTCCCAGCACCACTTATTGAAGAGGCTGCCTTTTCTGCATTGTATATTCTTGCCTCCTTTATCAAAAAAAAGGTGACCATATGTGCATGGGTTTATTTCTGGGCTTTCTACCCTGTTCCATTGATCTATATTTCTGTTTTTATGCCAGTACCATATTGTCTTGATTACTGTAAGTTTGTAGTATAGTCTGAAGACAGACAGCCTGACTCCTACAGCTCCATTTTTCTGTTTCAAGATTACTTTGGCTATTCAGGGTCTTTTGTGTTTCCATACAAATTGTGAAATTTTTTGTTTTAGTTCTGTGAAAAATGCCATTGGTAGTTTGATAGGGATTGCACTGAATCTGTAGATTGCTTTGGGTAGTATAGTCATTATCACAATGTTGATTCTTCCAATCCAAGAACATGGTAAATCTCTCCATCTATTTGTATCATCTTTCACTTCTTTCATCAGTGTCTTATAGTTTTAAGCATACAGGTCTTTTATCTCCTTAGGTAGCTTTATTCCTAGGTATTTTATTCTTTTTGTTGCAATGGTAAATGGGAGTGTTTCCTTAATTTCTCTTTCAGATTTTTCATCATTAGTGTATAGTAATGCTAGAGATTTCTGTGCATTAATTTTGTATCCTGCTACTTTACCAAATTCATTGATTAGCTCTAGTAGTTTTCTGGTAGCATCTTTAGGATTCTCTATGTATAGTGTCCTGTCATCTGCAAAGAGTGACAGTTTTACTTCTTCTTTTCCAGTTTGGATTCTTCTTATTTCTTTTTCTTCTTTGATGGCTGTGTCTAAAACTTCCAAAACTATGTTGAATAAGAGTGGCAAGAGTGGGCTACCTTGTGTTTTTCCTGATCCTAGTGGAAATAGTTCCAGTTTTTCACCATTGAGAACAATGTTGGCTGTGGGTTTGTCATATAGGTCCTCTATTATGTTGAGCTAAGTTCCCTCTATGCCTACTTTCTGTAGGTTTTTTATCATAAATAGGTGTTAGATTTTGTCCAAAGCATTTTCTGCATCTACTGAGATGATCCTATGATTTTTCTCCTTCAATTTGTTAACAGGGTTTATCACATTGATTTGTGTATATCGAAGAATCCTTGCATTCCTGGGATAAACCCCATTTGATCATGGTGTATGATCCTTTTAATATGCAGTTGGATTCTCTTTGCTAGTATTTTTTGAGGATTTTTGCATCTATGTTTATCAGTGATACTGGCCTCTTGTTTTCTTTTCTGGGACATCTTTGTCTGGTTTTGGTGTCAGGGTGATGGTGGCCTCGTAAAATGAGATTGGGAGTGTTCCTCCCTCTACTGTGTTTTGCAAGAGCTTGAGAAGGATAGGTGTTAGCTCTTCTCTAAATGTTTGATAGAATTCGCCTGTGAAGCCATCTGGTCCAGGGCTTTTGTTTGTTGGAAGATTTTTAATCACAGTCTCAACTTCAGTGCTTGTAATTGGTCTGTTCATCTTTTCTATTTCTTCCTGTTTTAGTCTTGGATGGTTGTGCTTTTCTAAGAATTTGTCCATTTCTTCCAGGTTGTCTATTTTATTGGCATAAAGTTGCTTGGAGTAATCTCTCATAATCCTTTGTATTTCTGAAGTGTCAGTTGTTACTTCTCCTTTTTCATTTCGAATTCTATTGATTTGAGTCTTCTCCCTTTTTTTCTTGATGCATCTGGCTAATGGTTTATCAATTTTGTTTATCTTCTCAAAGAACCAGCTTTTAGTTTATTGATCTTTGCTATCGTTTCCTTCATTTCTTTTTCATTTATTTATGATCTGATCTTTATGATTTCTTTCCTTCTGCTAAATTTGGGGTTTTTTTGTTCTTCTTTCTCTAATTGCTTTAGGTGTAAGGTTAGGTTGTTTATTTGAGATGTTTCTTGTTTCTTGAGGTAGGATTGTATTGCTATATACTTCCCTATTAGAACTGCTGTGTCTGCATCCCATAGATTTGGGTCATCGTGTTTTCATTGTCATTTGATTCTAATTATTTTTTGATTTCCCCTTTGATTTCTTCAGTAATCTGTTTGTCATTTAGTAGTGTATTGTTTAGCCTCCATGTCTTTGTGTTTTTTACAGATTTTTTTCCAGTAATTGATATCTAGTCTCATAGCGTTGTGGTCAGAAAAGACACTTGACACGATTTCAATATTCTTAAATTTACTTAGACTTGATTTGTGACCCAAGATATGATCTATCCTGGAGAATGTTCCATGAGCACTTGAGAAGAAAGTGTATTCTGTTGTTTTTGGATGGAGTGTCCTATAAATATCAATTAAGTCCATCTTATTTAATGTATCATTTAAAGCTTGTGTTTCCTTATTTATTTTCATTTTGGACAATCTGTCCATTGGTGAAAGTGGAGTGCTAAAATCCCCTACTATGATTGTGTTACTGTTGGTTTCCCCTTTTATGACTATTAGCATTTGCCTTATGTATTGAAGTGCTTCTATTTTGGGTGCATAAATATTTACAATTGTTATATCTGCTTCTTGGATTGATCTCTTGCTCATTATATAGTGTCCTTTTTTTTTAATTAATTAATTTATTTATTTTTGGCTGCGTTGGGTCTTCATTGCTGTGTGTGGGCTTTCTCTAGTTGCGGCGAGCAGGGGCTGCTCTTCGTTGCGGTGCATGGGCTTCTAATTGCGGTGGCTTCTCTTGTTGCGGGGCACAGGCTCTAGGGCACATGCGGGCTTCAAAAGTTGTGGCGTGGGGGCTTAGTTGCTCTGCGGCATGTGGGATCTTCCCGGACCAGGGTTCGAACCCATGTCCCCTGCGTTGGCAGGCGGACTCTTAACCATTGTGCCACCAGGGAAGCTCTATAGTGTCCTTCTTTGTCTCTTGTGATAGTCTTTATTTTAAAGTCTATTTTGTCTGATATGAGAATTGATACTCCAGCTTTCTCTTGATTTCCATTTGCATGGAATATCTTTTTCCATCCCCTCACTTTCAGTCTGTATGTGTCCCTAGGTCTGAAGTGGGTCTCTTGTTGACAGCATATATACGGGTCTTGTTTTTGCATCCATCCAGACAGTCTATGTCTTTTGGTTGGAGTATTTAATTCATTTACATTTAACGTAGTTATTGAAATATATGTTCCTATTACCATTTTCTTAATTGTTTTGGGTTTGTTATTGTAGGTCTTTTCTTTCTCTTCTGTTTCCTGCCTAGAGAAGTTCTTTTGCCATTTGATGTAACGCTCCTTTGGTGGTGCTGAATTCTCTTAGTTTTTGCTTGTTAGTAAAATTTTAAATTTCTCTGTCTAATCTGAATAAGATCCTTGCTGGGTAGAGTAGTCTTGTTGGTTGTAGGTTTTTCCCTTTCATCACTTTAAATATGTCTTGCCACTCCCTTCTGGCTTGCAGAGTTTCTGCTGAAAGTTCAGCCGTTAACCTTATGGGGATTCCCTTGTATGTTGTTTGTTGTTTTTCCCTTGCTGCTTTTAATATTTTTCCTCTGTATTTAATTTTTGATAGTTTGATTAAAATGTGTCTTGGAATGTTTCTCTTTGGATTTAACCTGTATGGGACTCTCTGTGCTTGCTGGACTTATATCCTTTCCCATATTAGGGAAATTTTTCCACTATAATCTCTTCAAATATTTTCTCAGTCCCTTTCTTTTTCTCTTCTTCTTCTGGGACCCTTATAATTCGAATGTTGGTGCGTTTAATGTGGTCCCAGAGCTCTCTGAGAGTGTCTTCAATTCTTTTCATTCTTTTTTTCTTCATTCTGCTCTGCAGTAGTTATTTTCACTATTTTATCCTCCAGGTCACTTATCCATTCTTCTGCCTCAGTTATTCTGCTATTGATTCCGTCTAGAGAATTTTTAATTTCATTTATTGTGTTGTTCATCATTGTTTCTTCGCTCTTTAGTTCTTCTAGGTCCTTTTTAAACATTTCTTGTATTTTCTCCATTCTATTTCCAAGATTTTGGACCATCTTTATTATCATTACTCTGAATTCTTTTTCAGGTAGACTGCCTATTTCCTCTTCATTTGTTTGGTCTGGTGGGTTTTTACCTTGCTCTTTCATCTGCTGTGTATTCCTTTGTCATTTCATTTTGCTTAACTTATTGTGTTTGGGGTCTCCTTTTTGCAGACTGCAAGTTCATGTTTCCCATTGTTTTTGCTGTCTACCCCCAGTGGGTAAGGTTTGTTCAGTGGGTTGTGTAGGCTTTCTGGTGGAGGGGTCTGGTGCCTGTGTTCTGGTGGATGAGGCTGGATCTTGTCTTTCTGGTGGGCTGGACCATGTCCGGTGGTGTGTTTTGGTGTGTCTGTGACCTTATTATGATTTTAGGCAGTCTCTCTGCTAATGAGAGAGGGGTGGTGTTCCTGTCTTCCTGGTTGTTTGGGTAGGGTGTCCAGCATTTTAGCTTGCTGGTCATTGAGTGGAGCTGGGTCTTAGCATTGAAATGAATATCTCTGACAAAGCTCCTGCTGTTTGCTATTACTTGGAACCAGGAGGTCTCTTGTGGACCAATGTTCTGAACTTGGCTCTCCCACCTCAGAGGCTCATACCTGACACCCGGCCAGAGCACCAGTACCCTGTCAGCCATGTGGCTCAGAGGAAAAGTGAGGGAAAAAAAAGAAAGAAACAAAATTAAATAAAATTATTAAAATAAAAAATAAAAAAATATTTAAAAAATTAAAAAGTAATAAAAGAAAAGAGAAAGAAAGAAAGAAGAGAGCAACCAAAATAAAAGGAAATCTACCAATGATAACAAGCACTAAAAAAAATTGGGTAGACAGAACCCTAGAACAAATGGTAAAAGCAAAGCTATACAGACAAAATCACACAAAGAAGCATACACATACAGACTCACAAAAAGAGAAAAAGGAAAAAAATATATATATATATGTTAAAAAAAGGAAGAGAGCAACCAAATAAACAAATCTACCAATGATAACAAGCTCTAAATACTAAACTAAGATAAACATAAAATGAGGAATAAATTAGATACAGAAAGCAAACCCCAGGTCTACAGTTGCTCGCAACGTCCACCCCCTGAATTTTGGGATTATTTGCTGTCTATTCAGGTATTCCACAGATGCAGGGTATATCCAGTTGATTGTGGGGATTTAATCTACTGCTCCTGAGGCTGCTGGGAGAAATTTCCTCTCTTCTTTGTTCACACAGCTCCTGGGGTTCAGCTTTGGATTAAGCCCTGCCTCTTCATGTAGGTCGCCTGAGGGCATCTGTTCTTGGCTCAGACAGGACGGGGTTAAAGTAGCAGCTGATTTGGGGGCTCTGACTCACTCAGGCTGGGGGGAGGAAGGGGTACGGAATGCGGGGCAAGCCTGCAGTGGCAGAGGCCGGCATGACGTTGCAACAGCCTGAGATGCACCGTGTGTTCTCCTGGGGAATTTGTCCCTGGATCACGGGACCCTGGCAGTGGCAGGCTGCACAGGCTCCTGGGAGGGGAGGTGTGGAGAGTGACCTGTGCTTGCACACAGGCTTCTTGGTGGCTGCAGCAGCAGCCTTAGTGTCTCATGCCCGTCTCTAGGGTCCACCCCGATAGCCATGGCTCACACCCGTCTCTGGAGCTTGTTTAGGTGGTGCTCTGATTCCCTCCCCTTGCGCATCCTGAAACAATGGTCTCTTGCCTCTTAGGCAGGTCCAGACTTTTTCCCAGACTCCCTCCCGGCTAGCTGTGGCGCACTAACCCCTTCAGGCTGTGTTCACACCACCAACCCCCATCCTCTCCCTGGGATCTGACCTCCAAAGCCCAAGCCTCAGCTCCCAGCCCCTGCCCACCCCAGCAGGTGAGCAGACAGGCCTCTCGGGCTGGTGAGTGCTGGTTGGCACCAATCCTCTGTACAGGAATCTCCCTGCTTTGCCCTCCGCACCCCTGTAGCTGCACTCTCCTCGGTGGCTCCGAAGCTTCCCCCCACACACACCCCCCATCTCTACCAGTGAAGGGCCTTCCTAGTGTGTGGAGACTTTTCCTCCTTCACAGCTCCCTCCCAGAGGTGCAGTGCCCATCCCTATTCTTTTGTCTCTGTTTTTTCTTTTTTCTTTTGCCCTACCCAGGTACGTGGGGGGTTTCTTGCCTTTTGGGAGGTCTGAGGTCTTCTCCCAGTGTTCAGTAGGTGTTCTGTAAGAGTTGTTCCACATGTAGATGTATTTCTGATGTATTTGTGGGGTGGAAGGTGGTCCATCAAGATTACTGCTCCATCATCTTGAAGGTCTCTGAATCGTGCAATTCCTTATTAAGGAGATACAAAACTCTAAGTTATATCAGAAAACATCACAAACTCTGTTTTGAACTGGAATTCCCCCAAATTCAAAGTATTTTGGTTAATATTTTTACATGTTTCTCAGAAAAAGAAAACAATCCTATCAGCTAGTAGTCTGATAGGCCATTATATTTCATTGTCATTTGTAAATATTTCTTCATTGTGTTGCTTTCCCTTTAAAATTATATTTAAATTCACTCTGTCTTACATGGAGAAAGAAAATGTTGACAATTCATTTCATATAGTAACAACCATTGTTCCAATGCTTACAAACTTTTTGAAAATTGTTCCACAGATTTTTTAGAGCTACATCATTTTTTACAATTCAGACCCTCTCTAAAAATAATTATCCTTCAGTTAAATGGTAAAGATTAAAGACGAATAGCATGAAAGAAAAAGAAGCTAAATATTTTACCTTAATTATACTATATTTTAGTCTACCTTTAATTTAATCTTAATACTATTAATAGAGAAAGAAAAATCAGCAAGATACTTACAGATTTAAATCCTCAAGCATTTTGCAGTTCATTTGTTGAATGTGGCAACTTGAAAGATAGTATCTTGTTTTTGGAGTAGTAGAAATAACCTCTTCCTCCTTGTGCTATAAAATTTGAAATAGCACATCAGTTTGTTCCTTTCATTCTCTTAATGGAATGTGGATTAAGGGCATATCTAACTTAACAATTATCTAAAAATTATCTAAAAATTTCAAAATATCCAAATACTAAAATAATACACACAGAGACACACACAGACACATATACTCACAGATATACCTGTATGTATATACATAAATGTCTTTCGATATTTATATATAAATTTAGCCAAACATCATATATAAATACACATATATATCCTATAAATCTATTATATATCCCTCTTTACAAACATAAGTTTGTTTACATGCACGTGTATATAAGTACCCACCCAGTCACATGCATAAGTATATGTATTTGATTCCTCAGTTTGGTGCCTTCCAGATGGACATCTTTGAATAAATAAGATCATGTGATTATAGATATACATTTAAAACAATATATGAAAGAAAAAAATTCCTTCTTCTTGGCTAGAAACAACACAAAAATATAAAGTGGATTCCAAAAGTGAAAACACTAATTCTCTGTTAATTTCTGTGATGATACATATATTTAACCTTTGATCTTGCAGTAAACTAGCTTTTCTTTCATGTTTTTGGCTAGTTAAGTACTATTTGCTGAAATACTTAGGCAGTAAAAAATGTGATAGCTCATTAGCAGATGATTTACTGTCTGCACATAGAGCCCAGTGTGGATTCATTCTTGACACCTGGGACTGAATGCCATTTGGAACACATTTCTACAGGACACCTTGGAGGAAATGTTTTTTTGTAAGTTCAATGTACGTACTGTTTAAGGGAAATTATTAATGGGGATCACAGAACGGCAGTACAAACATATCTGATAATTGCTTACAATGTATTTGCAAATACTGTTTTATTGAAACCAGTAGTATTTGGCTCTATGTGTTGTCAGTTATTCTTTGCACTTCATAATTTCTTGGCAGAGTTTCAGGTCTGAGTGGAAACCAATTTAGAAATCTGTCACATCAAATTGGGGAGAATTATATAAACATAATCTATTTAGAGCAAAAAGATGCAACAATTAAAATATGTGGCAGCATAGCTCTCATTTAAGAAGAAAATGATTTGCCTTCAATGGACGTTTGCTATAAGCCAAGCCTTGCCCTGATGACAACAGTGTTTTATATAAGGAAGCAGCATTTGATACCAATATTTGAAGAGAATGAAAATGGAAAACTAGGAGAATAAAATCTGTAGAAATAAAAGTATACAAAGCATACACATTAGGCACAACTGGAGATGGTCAATTAGTGATAAGTTATTAAAGAAATGCGTCTAATTCAATGAAAAAAGTAGGAATTTAATTCTTCTTTAACTTTTTTGTTTAAATTCCTGTGTTGGTTAGTATGTAGAATGTTATGTTCTATAGTGTATGAGGGCTTTGGAGTCAGATTGTCTGTTTTGAATCCTGCAACTAAATAGGATTTTAGTTGGGATATTCAGATTTTTTGCAGCTCCTTTTTCTCATCAGTAAAAGGGAGATAAAATTCTTCCAACTTTACACTGTTTGTATACAAATTAAATGAGGAAAAACATATAAAACTTAGCAACAACAACTGATATTTAATGTTCACAATACGCCAAACATTCTATTTTAAATACATTATGGGTGAGAGCTCATTTAGTCATCACAAAAAATGTTAAGAGGTAGATTGTCTTCTTATTCTTCTGTTAATAATGAGTAATTGAGGTACAGAGAGGTTAAATAACACGTTCAATATCACACAGCAGGTAAATGATGGATCACAGACAATACCTAGGATAGAACGTCTGGCCTCCTAACCACCATACTGCTTATTACAATACATCATTGTTTTCTCAATATTAGTATTTAGAGGACCTCAGATGAGATTAAGAACTGTATGAAAATGCCTGCTATATAAAAGAATACAACACCAGAATTTGTGGCTTTATTGAAAATACCAACATTTCCTTTGATTTGTTATTTTTCTTTAGCATTGTTAGCCACTTTAAAATCATGTAAAATAAAGTAGACACATCTATGTTATCTGTGACTTTGTTCCAGACAAGATTAGTAAGCCTTATGCCACACCTGTTTGATTAAAATGCAATACAGAAAACAAAATTATACAATGAGAGTTTAGGATTTTGTTTCTTTTAAAAGAAAGGCCATTATTACTATAGTGAAATATAAACTTTTAAAAATAATTTTAAAATTAAGTTCTTTAGAGATTAAAAATAACTTAGTTTTTAGAGTATAGTTTGATATCTTGAGAAATGAAATTATAATCAATCAGCAACAGTGGAAAGAGGGATAAATTAAATTTTAGGCTTGTAGGTAAAATACTATTCTAACCTAAAAATAAAACAAAACAAGTCTTATCAGGAAAAATATATTAACTTTAATTTCTCTTTTGCCTAGTTAATTGGATAAAAATGTGGCTATCGTCAAAAGACAGATAGCTTTTTACAGGTTTTGTAATCTCACGGTTGAAAATCAGGAATCATAGATAATAGTAATAAAAGTAAACTATTTTGTCTCCCACTGTTCTTCCTCTGAATGAATGGAAACTATCAACCCCATGATCCTCTGTTAACTAATAATCCATAATCTTATGGTCTCTTAAATTGCAAACATGATTACTAATCTACACTTAGAATATCTAGGTTTTGTAATGTCCAAGCTTCTAATTTCTTTCAAAGTTACATATATCTTCTTCTCCCCTGCTACCACGAGGTCCAGAGAAATGTCTGAACTACTTGAAGGGGAATGTGGTCAGTTTCTTGGCCTGCTTTTCTACTGTCAGCTTGTTATTCATTTTTTGATAGACCTTGGATGCATGATCTCTTCAAAGTTTTACACGGAGTCACAGCACAACAGCAGCTTTCTTCAAAGAAATCTACTCAATGTTTTCTCATCTCAGTCTGTACTCCCCATTGTTTTAGACACGATGTGAGTGAGGCATTTAAATGTGTAAAACTGATCCTTGGCCATTTACTTTTTGCAAAATGGTCTTTCTCACAATATACTTTTGTACCTGATTTCTATTTTAAGGCATCTGCCAAAAAGTTCATGTTAACTCTCTTTTGTGTTATAATTCATCTGGAGGGGAAAGAAGAAGAAACATAAATAACTAGCATTAGTCAAATTTTCCAATGGCTAACATGCGAGTTGACATGCTCTCCTTACTAGATACTATTCCTTTGCCACTAGTGTTCTTAGTATTAAATACAGTTAAGCAGTATTTACTTTAAAAGTGCATTTGTTTTTAGAAATATGGGGGTTCTGTCATATAGGGACATATTTGAACCATCATTGCATTTCCTGACAACTATTGATTTAGGAATTAGGTTTTCCCAGATATGGTAGAGTTGCTCTTTAAAATATTTAAACAGTATACAACAAATTCAATTCTTCAATCAGAGTACGGATAAGAGCCAGATTGGTTATTGGCTCTTTCCAAACTGGCAAGACCGGAAAAGCAAAATGCATGGCAATTATGGCATGATACCCCTTTATGTAGAGATGCTGTCCTTCTCTGCCCCACTAATCCTTTATCTTTTTAACCAGTAGTGACTGTGCTCTGTGTCAGTCACTATCTATGGACATCCATCTCCACAAATACTTGAAGCAAGTGAATGTATCCTTGACATTTGTAGCTAATAGTTTTCTTAAATGGGTATTTTTTTTTTTAACTCAAAACCCAGGCAATCTCCCACTTGCAATATATGTAGCAAAAATGTTGACATGTGAGAATAATCTCAAAGCCTATTTCAAAATAAACACTTTTGAATTAGTTGTCAGTATCCCAATAATTAAGAAGTTACAGAATCTTTTTTTAAAAAAACAGAAAATTAGGCACTCCTGGACCTAGTACTAAACTGCAAGAGAAAAATAGACTGGATTTAGGGACAGGGTGGCAGGATTATTCTGGTCAGAGGAACAGAGGACAAAGACACCTTTGTATACTAATGGCAAATATCCACTAGAAATATGATGTAGAAAAGAGAAAAGAAGCTGACCTGAGTATTATCTTGCATAGAAAAATAGAAGAGGAGATATATTAAATTTGAGAAAAAGGTTGGCCTTAGCAGAAGTATAGACAGTCTCTGCACTGTTTGTCTTGTAAGAGGCAGGAAAGCAGAGTAGATGGATTCATATGCTGAAAGATGGGTGAGTGTGGTTGTGAGAGCTTGTAGAAGTTTCTATTTTCTCCTTGAAATGAGGAAAAAAGGACTCAGCTAAGAGTTAGGAAGGGTGACGAGCTGTTGAGTTGTTACACAGAAAAAAAGAGAGTAATTTAACTGGAGAAATACAATATAATTCCTGGACAGGATTAAGGATCCCTTTGCATTTTATAATCATAAATGAGACCAATCAATATGGTTGCTGAACCATGTGATATAGCTATTTCATCTCTGTGAACCAGCGTTCACTAATAAAATGGTCCTTTAACATTTACTCACTACCATTTATCTTTGATATAATTAGAGTATCTAAAAAATAAATTCTCATTGATTACATGCCACTGCTGATTACAGCAATTGATATTAGCCAAATCTAATTAATGGGCTAATATCTTGCATGATGTGTAACTGTAGTTTGTGTGACTTTCACAGATCAGATTGGTAAGTTCCCATGAAACCTGACTCTTTGGAAGTGGTTCCATGTGTGATTGAGACCTCTCTACTGAAAAACTGCAAAATGATAGCATTTCCACAGGTGACTTCCAAATTATCCAACTAACTTCTGAACACTGACTGTTAGACAATGCTGCAAGGAATCCCAGGAGCAGCGTGCTTTAATCACATCCAGGGCTCTTAGAAAGTGTTTTCATGTATGTACAGAATTAAACAGTGATCCTGTGGAGGAAGATCTAACATTTCCTGTGCAGATTAAAAAAAAAGAGAGAGAGAGAAATAAAGCTCTTGTTAAAAAAAGAATGTTAAGCTCCTAACAATAATACAGATTTGTTTTAAAAATAAGATATTTTTTGGCTAAGCTCATTTTTTTCTTCAGTGTGAGTAAAAATTGAGTGATTATTTCCTTTTTTCCTCTTCTTTTGAGGATAGATGCATTGTTCTCTTTTGGAAAATATTCCCTACCCTTGACTTTTTCTGATCTATAAAAATGGAATTTACAACTTGTCAATGCACGGCCAAAATATATCCCTTGATAATTATGCTATTTTCCTTTTTAATTTTTTTTTTTTTTTTTCGGTACGCGGGCCTCTCACTGTTGTGGCCTCTCCCGTTGCGGAGCACAGGCTCCAGACGCGCAGGCTCAGCGGCCATGGCTCACAGGCCCAGCCGCTCCGCGGCATGTGGGATCTTCCCGGACCGGGGCACGAACCCGTGTCCCCTGCATCAGCAGGCGGACTCTCAACCACTGCGCCATCAGGCAAGCCCTAATTTTTATTTTTTAAATAAGCACAGTGTTCTTTGTGAATTTTGATAAAGTAATTTAATCATTTAAGTTTTTAATGTAAATATTTATAATTTATTCAAAAAAGATTTATTGTACGTATATTTAATGTGTGTTGTATTAGTTGTGGTAGGAAGAGCATATGAAAACAAATAGACCATTTTGAAGGGAAATTCATAGGGTAACTATGAGTTGAAAATGTAATGTGTCATAAGGGATTAACAGAAGAAGAGTTATGAGGGCTCAGGAGAGAAGAGTGTTACTTTCATATTTTTAGGGTAGGCTTTTTAGGTGAGTCAGTATTTGACCCATGCTTTGAACTGTGCAGAGGATTTGGGAAGGCTCTGAAGGTTACTGTGAGAGCACACACATAATCTTGAGTCATATGTGAGGGACACAAGTTTATTTTGATTGGATGAAGTAAGGAATAAAGCTAGAAAGATATTTGGTTGAGGGTATGAAACACCTAGATAGAGTTTTCACACTATTTAAAATAAAAGTCATCAAATGCGTATTGGAAAGAAAACAGAATTTAAGCTGTGTTTTATAGAGATTATTTTGCATCTGGGTGTTAAGAGTCACTGGGAAAGTTTGACGGCTGGGAAAACAGTGAAGTGATATCACAACAGTCTGAGGGTGCTTGTTATATTTGAATAGATATAGAATCAAGAAGAAGGAACAGGCTGAATACCACTGGAGAGGTAGACTATGGATAGGCATGGGGCACAAAAGAAATGGAGTTATTTTAAAAACTTCAATCTTGGATGATTGGGAGGATATTAACGCCATCAGAAAAGACACATATGAGCAGAAAAGAGCAGTTTCAGAAAAGAAGAAAATGAGTTCAATTTTGTATGAATTTGAGGCCTCCAAGTGGAAACTTTGAGTATACAGTAGTCCCCTCTTATCCGCAGTTTCAATTTCCACCCTTTCAGTTACCTGTGGTCAACTATGGTCTGAAAATATTAAATGGAAAATTCCAGAAATAAAAAATTCCTAAGTTTTAAATTGCGTACCATTCTAAGTAGCATGATGAAATCTCATGCCTCTGCACTCTGACCCCCCCAGATGTGACTCATCCCTTTGTCCTTTGTATTCTGCCCATTAGTCACTTAGTAGCCATCTGGGTTATCAGACCAACAGTTGTCCTATCACAGTGCTTGTGTTAAAATAAGTAATCTTTATTTCCTTATTAATGGCCCCAAAGCACAAGAGTAGTGATGCTGGCAATTTGGATATTCTTTTACCCTGCCCAATTTATAAATTAAACTTTATCATAGGTATGTATGTATAAGAAAAACCATAGTATAAATGGGATGTGGTACTATCCAAGGTTTCAGGGATCACTGGGGTATTTGGAATGCAGTAAGGGGAGACTACGGTGCCTCTGTAAAATGACTCCTTTGAGGATAAGAAGCTATAGTTGTAGTTATGGATATAGGGTTCATGCACGCATAGATAGAATTGAAGTTGAATAACACAGTCAAGGGGAAAAGTGCAAAGTAGCAAAGAAAAGAGAGAACAATTCTGTAGGGGAAACTCAACCTTGAGTATGGAAAAAACAAAACTTAAAACAAAAATAAAAATGTGGATGGAGGTGTTTAAATTAAAAAACCCACATATTTTCCTGAGAATCTTAGACAAGCACGAAGCTTAAATTACATATATTTTATTTGTTTTTAAATTGCAACTTGCAAAGTCTGTATTTTTGTCAGAAGTCAGTTTACAAGAACAACACCATGTTTTTATTAAGTTCAATTTCAAGGCTGTTACAGAAATTAAAAATTTTACTTATCACTTTCCCAAAAAACAAGAAAATATTTTCATTACAAGTGCATATGCTACAACACAAATATTGTGGTGCTATAGTTATGTATAATTCACAAATAATTGGTGGCTATAAAGTAATCTATAAATAACGATTGCTCAAAAGATTAATTAATTAATTAATTAATTAATTAATTAATTAATTAATAAAGAAATATAAGCATGTTTAGAATTTAACCAAAAGTCAAGTGTTGAAATTAAACACAAAATGAGAGATAGTAATATAATTTTCACTCACTAAAACTTTGATCATATTACCATAAAATTGAATTTAACCGAAGGTACTATAATTTCTATTGAGAAAATGTTCAATGATAATACTATTTTAATAAAAAATTCTCCCTATCATTAGGGATTATAACTTAAAAAAAGATTGTCAAGTTTCTGTTTTAGTAATAAAACGTCAGCTTCAAACATATGAAAAAAAATGGAACTAGGTGATACTTGTTTTGCTTTTAAACTATAGGGTTTACAAAACCTTTATTGAGCACTGTAGCTAAAAATGCCATTTCACATTTAACGGCCGTGATGGAAGTCCTTTACGATATTTATTCCACCAAGGACACCCTCAGGTTATATTTCTTCTCCTGTCAAAAAATATTTACTTTTATCATGAGCTTGTCATTCTACTGTATTAAAATTGAACAAGTGAATGGTTTAGAAATCATGACATCTCTTGTAACTATAATGGTCCTAGATATCTTATAATTTTTTTGTTATTAAAATATTTTAAAACCAAATATTGATTCCAAAATATTATGAAACAAGAGAAGTGAAAGAAGAGAAACCTGAATTTGGAGGTATTAAGTTTTCTCTTGCTCATGGACAAGACATTTCATCCTGACACCAGTCAGTTTTACAACCTAGTTTACACAAGTCATTTAACTGTCTCTTTGAAAGTGTTAGAATTAACACTGTTACAGAAGAATATTTATTTTATGAACTGTAAATAAAAGAAGACAAATTTTTTGGAATGGAAATAGCTCCTTAAAGGATGACTTGAGACTCCAGAAAGGTAACAGCTCTTATCTGTGTGCTCTTGATCTAGGTGAAGTCTATTTTTCAACACATAGATAATTAGGGGAAAACATGGCAGCAATGAGAAAAGGAGGGGTAGCTTAACCAACCAGAGGTGCCAAATGAGCCCCATAACAAAAACATTTGACAAATACTGCCCTGTGTACCTCTTCATCCTGGCATGACTCTGAAGAACAAGTCATATGCCTGGTGTTTTAAACTTTGGTAAATTTATATGGCATAACATGAAGCAGAAAATTTGAAGGTACAAATTGCTAATAGGGTCTTTTGCAAAGAAGAGAAATTTCAACTTGAAGACATTCAATGTTATAGTTGCCAACATTTTTTTTTAAATCCAAGTCATAGATAAATATAGTTTTAGGAAGACCAACATGGTGAATTTTTAAACTTATGCTTAATATTCTCTAATCTTTGAAAAAGAGTTTTGAAAAAAAGAATTTATAACTATGGTGAAATTAAAAGTTAAGGAATTCCTGTTCGATCTATGTGCATTTTAGGGTAGTTTATTTCATCTTTTTTTTATATTTTCATACTACACGCTTTTCCCTAGATACAATCATATTCCATGGTTAATCTGGTGGCTCACAAAAAATATAAATTTCTTTTTCTTGACATTTTCATTGAGTGGTAGTCTTTTATATTCTAGAGTATTTGTAACATGAATATCCACCAGGCTTGTTCAATTTAACATGCTCAAAACAAGTATTTATTGTCATTGCTCTTTTATGTGAGGTCATTCATCCAGTCATATAAACATACAACACACAAGACCTTTCCTTCTTCTCCACCTCACGTTCAACATGTCAATAAATTGCATTGATTTAACCCCCCAAAGTCCTCTTTAATAGACATCAATCCCCTCCAAGTTAATTTTTAATGCCTTAGATCAGGATCTCTTTGTTTCTCATTAAAGAAAATCACGACAAAAATTATCAAAACGTGGGTAAATAGAAAATGATAAATATTTCATAAAAGTGATAGAATGCATCACAACATTTTGGCAAAGAGTTCAATTTAACTGTTTTGCAAATTAAAATACCTTTGAGTAGTTGCTTTGCATATGGTTATTTAGAAAAGAATAAAGTGAAAATATCTTATAGTGATGTTGATACGCTTAGACAACATTGGTGCATCAAATGTTTCAATTTACTTAAAATTTTGTGCAGCATCAAAGTTGAAGAACCATAAAAATTCAGAACGTTTAATCTAATGAGCTCTACTTCTTACTCTCAATAATATATTCCTAGGAAATGTTCAAGACAGTCACTTACCAGTCTTTACAAGGTGAAACAATAAGAGATAAACCATAGGTAAAATTAAATTTTCAAGAATAAAAGAGTAGCATAATTTTTCTAGCTGTGCTTACAAATAAGAGATGTGAATGTTTACCTATAGATGAAGCACAGGAAAAAAAACGAGCATAATGGAAAACAGATCCTTTGGGAGCAGTTAATTCAAGATGCTAAGTCCAAGGTTAATTAAACTAATTAAATTTATTTCACCTTCTGAAACAAAATGCATACAATCACACACTTTTTTTTATTTTGCAAATTTTACTTTTGTATGAGCTAAATACTTGTTTTTAAGAAATAATTATCAGTTAAATGCCTTTTCAACAAACACAACTCTTTCATATATATTTTGAACATTCATCACTGAAAGAAATTTAACAATATTAAAGTTACAGGAAAAGGAGGTTATATTGATACTATATGAATTTTCTTTACTATTTAACCTAACAATTCAATTTATAGGAAAAAGAGAGTCTCCGCCTCCAGAGTTGTTTCTAATTGCAAAACATTGTAAAGTATATGTTGCATGATAGAATACTCATTAAAATAGATACTACTACATCTATATAATAAAATAGCAAATACTTATCTAAAATTATTTAGTATAAGACTATCAACTAACATTGAAATATGTCATCATATTTTCTTAGGTAAAAATTAGGTATGTAACATTCAATTATAATCAAATTTTTGTTGAGAAGGAACATGGGATATTTGAACATGGTTGTCTGCATGAGGCTTCCCATTTTGCTACATAACCGTATTAATAGTAAAAACTGACCAGTTCTCTGAGTTGGAGGACTTTGATATCCACAAGATCAGCTACATAATTTGCAGCGCTTCTTTTTCAAAAATTATTAAGAATTTCAAGACAAAGAGCATGAAACCAAGCAAGGGTCCCTTCTGAGGGCAGGGCCCTGTGTAACTGCACAGGTCACATGCCCATAAAGCTGGCCCTGGCTGCTCTACATGTCTGATCTATTTACTTTCATATTGTTGGTGTTTTATGACTGTGTTTTTTTAATTTAGAGAAAAAAATTAAAGACATAATTTGCACTATTTTAACAAATACTGAGCATCTTATGTGGTATCAATCCTGAATCAGAAAGCATATTCATAAATAAGAATTATGGTATTGAATATTAAATGTTATTATTTACAATACTAAGAGTACTCTTTCAAATGTAATCACAAATATTCAGTGGAAGAGAAGCTGAGATAAAGGTCTAATAATTAATGCTAACGGTACCTAATAGAGTCTTCTCTCAAGGTCTTGGTCTTCTCTTGTCCCTCAGCCCCATTCATATTGATGATACCTAGATTTAACCCTGGGTATACATTCTTCTTATTCCATCTTCCTTTTATATATATATATATATATATATATATATATATATATATATATATATATATATAATATATATATAGTCAGAATTTTTACTAACACGGTTATGTAGTAAAATGGGCAACCTCATGCAAACAACCATGTTCAAAAATCCTACGTTTCTTCTCAACAAAAACTTTAGATATATATATACATATATATAAAATTTGTTTCATTTCCATATAAGTGTTAGAAGATGGTTGAAGAAAAATACAAGAAAAAAAACCCTTCTGAAGATTCAATTTGACTTGCCATCAATTTAAAGATTAATTTTGGGAAGAAATGACATATTACGCATATTGAATCATCTAATACATGTGCACATATATACATTTAGGGATTTACTATCTTTTAATGAATTTGCCTGTTTATCTTTATAATATGCCCCTCTTCATTTATGATGCTATTTACTGAATTGAAGGCTACATTACCTGATATTAATAGGGCCATTCCATTTTCTCAGGTTAATTTTCATCCCCTATTTTTTCTGATGAGAAACAAGTCACATTACTACTAGCTTGTATGTGATGCATTTTTTTTTTCTTGATTGACTCATTTCATTAGCTTGACCACATGTGTGGAGCTGTAGTTTTCATTCATCTATCCTGCCTGGGGTTTGCTTAAATGCTTGATTTGTAGATTTCAGTTGTTCAATGAACTGAGACAATTGTCAGCCATTATTTCTTCAAATACTTTATTTCTGTCTCATTCTCTCCCCTTTCTGTCTGAGGCTCAAATCATATGTCTGTTTAACTACTTGAAATCGTCTTAGAGGTTGATGAGGCTATATTCTTACTTTTCATCTTTGTTCTTCAGATTAGTTGCTATCTATATTTTGTCTTTAAATATACTAAGACTTTTCTATAGTACTAAATATGCTGATACATTTATCAAATGAATTTTATTATTCCACATATTTTATATACTTTTTTTACTCTCTCCCTTTTGTTCACTGATTATGTCTATCTTTTCAATTAAGTCCTTGATTATATTTTTAATAGCTATTTTTAGTCTTTTCCTACTAACTCAAGATCAGCGTAGTTTAGTGTTCTCTATGAAAGATTTTTCTCTTTATTATAGTCCACACTTCTTGCTTCTCTGTAAGTCTAATGCTTTTTAAAAATATGCTAGACATTGTAGATGATAGTTCACAGGGAGTCTGGATTATGTTATCTTTTATAAAATTATGTTAACCTTTGTTTTGGCAAGCAGCTAAATTATTGGCAGATTGCTTTGATACTTTTTCTTGGTTTATTATTTATAAGGGCTATTTTGGATTTTTTCCTAATCATGCTTCTTTCACCTAAAGTGTGGCTTTTATCAGGTCTCATTTGAATATCTGAAGTGCTCAGGGAAGTCTCTGCATTCTCTTTGAGCCAGAACACCAACACTTCCCAGACCTGTTGAATTCTGAGAGCTCTGTTCATCTTCCAGCCACACAACAGCAAATTTTGATGTGGCCCCATGCAGTTTCCCTTTGAGTGCCCAGCCCAGCATGAAGCCAAGGATCTGTGATGAACCCATACACAGACTTGTGATATCCTCTTCTTAGCAGTTTCACCTTCTCTGGTACCATTCCTCAAAATTTTTGGCTGTGTTATTATGAAACTTGAAATTCCAAGGTGTGTCTTTTTTTTTTTTTTTTTTGGCGGTACGTGGGCCTCTCACTGTTGTGGCCTCTCCCGTTGCGGAGCACGGGCTCCAGACGCGCAGGCTCGGCGGCCATGGCTCACGGGCCCAGCCGCTCCGCGGCATGTGGGATCTTCCCGGACCAGGGCACGAACCCGTGTCGCCTGCATCAGCAGGCGGACTCTCAACCACTGCGCCACCAGGGAAGCCCTCCAAGGTGTGTCTTGAGTGGTTGGTCCTGAGTGTTACGATCTGCTTGAACTTCACCTCCTTGCACTACAGTCTAAAAAGTACCCTCAGAAAATCAGGGTGTTATCAGGTTCTGCCTATGTACTCTCCTGTCAAACATCAATGTTCTTCACTGTCTGTTTACCAACATCTGAAAATAATCGTGTCATATATTTTGTCCATTTTTATAGTTGTTTGGATGAAAATAATGAACAAACTCAGTGACAGGTGGGACACTATCAAAAGGTCTAATAGCAAACTGTATCTCATTCTTCCAGAAAGTGATAACAAAAAGGTTGGGCTAGAAAAAATATTTGAAGAAATGATAGCTGAAAAAAAATCCCAAATTTGGTCAATTTAGTGAAACAAATTTACAGGTTCAAGAAGCTCATCAAACCTCTCACATGACAAATTCAAAGAAAACCACACCTAGACATATAATAAGCAAAATCCAAATACAAAGCAAATATTATGAAAGGACAGTTTTAGCATTTCTCCTTCTCCATAAGGATTTTGAATTTATCATAGAAGACCATCATGGGTGCACTTCAGTCTCCTTTGCAGCTAAAGTTCCATTATTGAGGGCAGTGCTGTAGGCGATGTTACCATTACTACTGCTGACTTGTCATTACCCATAAGATGTCTATTAAATGCAACCCAGGATTGTTGACCTAAAACAGAAAATTCTAGAGCATTTATGACTTCCATTCCTTTGTTTGAGGATTTCTCTCCTCCTTGCATTTTCTGGCTGTCCTGGGCAATGGGTTAGACTCATGCTGCACTAGAGTTGGCTCTAAATCCAAAAGTAGAATTCATGGTGCAGACTTGAGTTGGGAAGTTAGTACTATGAAGTGAATCTGATCCCTCAAAACACTGACCACCACAACCGAAACTGAAATTAGATGTGCTGGAAGGCTGGACCATGGGTCATCAAGAGGGTCTGCTGCAACTTGCTTTTTTTTTTTTTTTTTTTTTTTTTTGCGGTACACAGGCCTCTTACTTTTGTGGCCTCTCCCATTGCGGAGCACAGGCTCCAGACGCGCAGGCTCAGCGACCATGGCTCACAGGCCCAGCCACTCCACGGCACATGGGATCCTCCCAGACCGGGGCACGAACCCATGTCCCCTGCATCGGCAGGCGGACTCTCAACCACTGCACCACCAGGGAAGCCCCACAACTTGCTTTTAATATTCCAAGGTTTTGTTTGTATTTTGGGTTTTTTTCTTACCTTACTAGTCTTCTGTTATCTCCACTCCTGCTTTCTGCCTTTCTGGGTTAATGCCTTTTTGATTCCTTTAATTTTATATTACTGGGTGTTTTGGAGTAAAGAGAGATAATTTCTGCTTACCTAGAGATAACAAAGAAATATATCTTATTGTCTGTTTTGAAAAAGATCCCTAGAGCAAAACATTGAGGTATGTAACCATATTTCTGCGAGGGTCTAAAACAACATTAGGTTCAAATGCAATTAATTATCAAAGACTAATATTTACAATCTAGATTCTGTTGTCTAAAAAAAAAAATCAAATAATTCATTCAATTTGTTCACACACACAACCTGAACATAATTATCTCTCATATCAAAATACACGGAAAATAATTTAGATTTTACCTCAGTGAACTTATCTGTCTGGAAACATTGTGCCATTGTATAAAGGTAAATGTAAATTCAAAATTAAGTCCAACCAAATATATATGAAAGTTTTAAAATGATCATTCTAATTTTGTTTTCTATAAAAATATATTTTGTAAATATTATATTAATGCAAAATTATTCAGTGTGAGAAATGTTATTTTTACTTAAAATCATTATGGCCTTATTCATAGCACTAATAGAAAAGCATTTTTTTCTAAAATATAAAATACATTTCTATGGGTAATAAGGTTAAATTTATGGAAATTATTTGTAATTTATTGTTATACATTTGACACTGTACATTGTGTTAAATATCCACTGGGTTATTTTTCTTTACTTTTTTCAGAACTAAGAAAATGTCTCGGGGGAAATGCCAAGCTTTCTTCAACTGACAAAAAATTTTATGACAATAGTTATTAAATTTTTTAAAAAAACATCAATTTTATATCAAGCCCTATTAAATAGACAACTTTAATAGAATGTTTACTGTTATTTTTGTTTTTAAAGGCCATAAAACTCAAATAATATGAAGTGAAACAAAAGAATTGTGTTGCTAACAAAACAATGAATAATTTTACTGAACTGTCTTATTAAATATCTTGGGCTTGACACATTGTTGGTTATGATGACCGGTTACACAGAATTACAGTACCTGCTCACTTGGCTGGTTAGTACATTATCATCAGAGTGTTTCAAACAAGAGAATGTTGAAAATTCATGCTGAACTAAATGTTGTATGGGAAGGGATCTGTTAAGAACTGCATTGCCATTTCCAATATGTGGTAATGCTATTAATTATAAAAAGACACGTAATAATCTCACTTTGCTAAGGATTTCAAGATACTAAAAAATTCCTTTACCTATTGTTGCAGATTGGGTTTCCAAGGTACCAAAGTCTGAATAGCATACGGAAATGTATTAGGGAATATTCTTGAGGCAAAAATCTCTGAAGGAGAAGGAAAAGAAGCAGGATTCGGTAGTGGGGGGATGTCAGGTTGTGATGCAGTCTTAACAAAAACCTTAGGCAGTGTCAAGGAATTGCTGAAACTGGAATGGGCCAGTCATAGCAGTCCTGAACTGGGGTGAGGGGGCTGGCCCTTTGCACACTCATCTAAGATAGTCTTTGTTTGTGGGCTGCCTCAGAAAGGCAATATAACCTTAAACAAAGGTATTTTCTTTAGGTGAGGCAAATGCAGGAGAGATCTGAGAACTGAGAACATCTGTTGGGAGTGCTCCAAAGAACTGAAGGGGGATGAAAATAAGTATTTTATTTCTGAAAGTGAGTCTGGGCAATCCATCACACAACCCACACCAGTTTACACGATTTGCTATACTGGGAGTTGACCTTATATGAGTTCCAGGATTCTGTGTACTTATTCTCCAGAAGGTAACATAAAATAGGAAGGTTAGTGGGACAAATTGCATCCCCCTCTATTGCAGCTGGGTCTGTACTATAACTATTATGCATCATCTCTTATGCTCTCCCTCTTTGTCATCTGTTTAGGTTCCTGACAAACTCAAGTAGCATTTCTGCTAGTATCAGTGGCTTCACTTGTGGTGGGTTTCAGGCTCTCATTCATCAGTGTAAGAGTATGATACTGGTAGCAGGTCCAGCTGGTCCTGGTCTTTTTGGATGACGTTAAGACAGAAGGTAAAAGAAACAATGTAGCCCTGGGCAAGATAGTAAATGAATGCTGTAGTCTTTTCCAAGTATTGTAAATTCAAATTGTTTCAGATCCTCTGTTCAGATAGAAATGGAAAAGAACCAATTTGCCAGGTCAGTGGCTGCATACCATGTACCAGAGGCCATGTTAATTTCCTCTAGCAAAGATATCACATCGGCAGAGGAGCTACAATTTATTACCTGGTTGAGTTTGCACTTATCCACTGTCTGTCTCTAGGGTCCATCTGGTTTTTTATTGAGCCAGATGGTTAAAATGCAGATATGATGAATCCTTGGATCCTTTAGATCTTTAAGAGTTGTACTAATTTCTGCCACTTCCCATGGGATTCAATATTTTTTTTATTTGTTTCATCTCTGGGGGCTAGTATGTTTTTGATGTCTATATTTATTTATTTTGTCCTGAAAGCAAACATGAGGTTTCTAGATTAGAGATCAGACTTATTACAGCAATAACAGCACCACCGATTTCCTGGGCCCTAATCCCCCTTGGGCTAGACAATGAGGACAGATGTTACCTGCACATTTACAGAAGAGGAGCCCTGAAATTTTGGGTCAGAGAGTTTGTATAGGAGCTCCTTTATACCACCCCTGCTCTACTCCCTAACCCTCACCCCCAAGAGAGGGAGAGAAAACTTCTTTAAAATGCAAGCAAATCCTCTCTTAGAAAAAAGTCTGTTTTTACAGCTTTTTGGAATATAAACAAATGCTTCAGGGTTTTGTTCCCTTTACAATGTAATAACATAACTATAGATATAGAAATGCCCTTAGAATGTGAAGAGCCAATAGTTCTGGGGAAAATGGTACTTTCTCTGTCTTCATAGCGCATCAGTTTTCTTTGCTCAAAAAGTCCTAACAATGCAGAAATATGAAGATATCTTCCCTGCAGGAGGTGGAAGTTTTAGAAGCTTGCACTTGGGTTTCACAATGATAGCTCTTACCCTGCAAAGCAAGGTACAAGTAGAAGATTCTTCCAATTATCTAGTGTGTCTATTCAATTAGTATATATTTGGGGACTGGAGAAATAGCCCAACCCACAATGGTGATATGCTCATTTATCCATTTGTCTCATTTGCCCCTACCCTAACAGGGGCTCACCATGGTATTCTAGTGTGCTGCATACAATTCTAAGTCTGTGTCTGATACATATTTTACAGGCAAAAAGCACCACTGCTATTACTATACTGCATCCTCAATAATGCAGATTGTAGCTCCCAAGCAACTTTTAGACTTTAAAACTACAGGATATTTTTTTTTAGGGTTTACTAAGGTTATTTTCCTACTTTTTAATATTTTCATGTTAGATTTTTCTCTTTACTAATAATTGTGGGACATAAACATTTAACCCTCTTATGAGTCTCCGCCTCGCCCTCCTGCCCCACACAGAAAGACATGCACACATGCAGATGGGCACATATATCCACTCACCCCTAGATTCACTCCTCCCAACCTTAGATCCAATACAGCTATACATTTTTCAAACATTACTAATCACTATGTATAGTATTATAAGGAGCAAAAAATTATTTACAACTAATTCACTGAATGTTCTATGTCTGGTTTTCTCTATTGAAGCTCTCCTAATCCATTGTTAAAGAAGCACTCTCTCTTCTGATAAGGAATCAACAGAAGTACTGATGGGTTGTGCTACACAGGTAACAGAATTTGTGAGGCCGACTGTTAAAAGTTCAAGCTTCAACGCTAGCCATTCACATTATAAGTAGGCACATGGGACCATATCACAGTTTAAGTTAATCTCCACTGAAATAAAATAATAGAGAGTTGGAGAACTAAGGTAGATATTTAAGGTAAACACAGCCTATCTAAGACTCCTGAGTCTAGCCTTATTCTCTCAGACATGTCATATAGGCAAAGGGACAGGGCAGCTTGCATCACAACCTAGATCTCTTACAGAAATGGAACTGACATTTTCTGAGAAAGAGAGGGAAAGGAAGAGATTTATAAGATTTTTTTATTGTAGCACTTTATTTTCGTCACATAATAACATAATGCTGAAAACTAACAATCTCACATGACAGTAGAAAACCAAAACTTGTTGTCATCTCTTAAAGAATTTAGAATTGTGTATAAATTACATAAACTAAACAGATAGATACATTTATTGGTATGAATGCAAACCGTTTTCAAACTCAAGTCAAGAAACAACCTCTGGTGGGAAAAGATGGAGTAAGATGTTTTCTTATTTTATAGAGAGATTATACGGAATTGGCTCATGTGATTGCAAAGTCTAGGAAGTACCACAATCTGCCATCTGCAAGGCAGAGATCAAGGAAAGGTAGTGGTGTAGCTCCAGTCCAAGTCTGAAGACCTAAGAACCAGGTACGCAAATGCTGTAAGTCCCAGTTTGAGGGCGGGAAAAATATGTCAGACAAAGAGTGAATTCTCTCTTCCTTCACCTTTTTATTCTCATCAGCCTCTCAGTGGATTGGAAGATGCCCAGTCACTTTAGGAAAGGCATCTGCTTTATTCAGTCTACCAGTTGAAAAGTTAATCTCATTCAGAAACAACCACACAAACACACCCAGAAATAATGTTTAACCAAATACCTGGGCACCCCATAACCTGCCAGTTGACACATAAAATTATCTATTACAGTAGCCTTCTCAGAGAGTAGTAGCTGTCTACAAAATCCAGAGATGCACCATAACCTCTGCTTTATTCATAGTGGTAGAAGACACAACATTCAGTACCTTCTCCTTTACCTTAATAGAATTTCTTGTCATAGACCAAATCACTGAACTCTTAAAGATTTCCATGTGAGAAAGCTGAGTCATTGCAGGGTTTCTTTCACTTCTTGGCATGCATGTTTCTTCTCATTAGGGCATCTAGTGTACTTTTTACTTCCTGTTCTTTAGATAAAATTAGCACGGTGTCATGCATGAATCCAGTGCACCAGTGTGAGTTATGTGAAATGTCAAGATACCAAGGTCCTTTTGAACTATATTGTGACGGAGCAGGACAGTTAACATAATTCTGGTGCAAAATATATGTTCGTTGCTGTTCTTATGTGCACAGGAACGGATTTTTACCTTCTTTACTAATGTGGATTGAAACTAAAGCACTATCCAGATCAATAACCTATAAAAATTTCCAAAGGCTGTAATTTTCCCCCAGTGCAGATACCATAAAAGCTATGACAGGGGATGACTGCTTGGTTGAGTTATAATTAGGACTGCTTTTTGGTTAAGTTTTCTGGCATCGTATGACACTTTGGATGGGAGTAGAAATCTGAAATAAGTGTGGACATGATGGGCATCACTACTCATCTATCCTTAATTCTCTTAAAGGTGGAGAGGATGGAGGGTTTTCATTTCAGAGGCCTCCAATTACACCCTTTCTTTCATTAACGGCTCTTAAAGTCATTAAGGGTCAGTGGACCCAAATGAGAGCTCTGTCAATTACTAAATGTATCTCTCCTAAGGAGCTACTTGAGAATCAGGGGAATGAAAAAAGTGAGAGCTTGTGGTCTATTTACCGAAATGCTGAGGTGCACTATGAACTACGTTGACCATCTACTGTCCCTATACTTCCTACCTACAAAGTCCATTTCTTATCCCCACATATCAGTGTCATCTCAGAACTTCTGCTCTACAACTTTCAGTAGGTCTAGGTGTTTCTCCTCCTTGCCCCCAACCCTGTGAATTAATGTAATAAATAACTGAATCCTTTTGGAAGAGTTGGGGAAATATTTATTGTCCTTGTTTGTAGTGATGTTTCAGGGTCATTCTCAAAGAAATATTGCCTCCACTCCAATCCATGGGCTCTGGGCTTAAGAACTGCTCAGATCTGGAAACTGGATGAGCAATCATGATTTTCCATTTTGAAAGTTGATGTAATTTTCACCAGGTTTTGACTTGACTTTCCCGTTCTAAAATTCAAGCAACCATCAAATCACCTGTTACATTTCTCACTCTTGGACACTGTGGTCTATTAACCTATACACCCCTACAGACATAGAGACTTTGGCTGGCATTTAACCCTCATTGTTCATCACAATAATTATTTCTGCCTTGTATTTGATGTTTAATTGTCACT
The DNA here is from genome assembly GCF_964374135.1 of Grampus griseus. NCBI lineage: Eukaryota > Metazoa > Chordata > Mammalia > Artiodactyla > Delphinidae > Grampus > Grampus griseus. Next base: position 133,579,705 of record NC_138997.1, on the reverse strand, counting down.
ATCTGACCTTTGCTATTCAAGAATCGTCTCATTCACATTAACAAAGAAAGCCCTGTTTCATGGCTGTCAAGGTCAATGCTGGCATTCTGAGGAAATCAAACACTTAGCTACTCAAAGATGTCGGTGCACCCACACTAGTGTATTTTTCTTTTTTGCAATAATAAAGTGAAAATCTCCTTAGCCCTTTGGGGGAACATCAGCCATTTGTATATTCCTGGTTTTACGTAATACATTTATTTTGACCACACCACATCCCTTTACATCCTAAAGTCTTTCTCACACTCTGCAGGGCAGTTCAGGCATCTCTACTTCATTACTTCAGGCCACTGACACACAAAACTTCAAAGAATCATCCCATGAGACTAGTGTGACCATTTAATGTTATTCTTGCCAGGATCTTAAATCCCATGTCATGCTGCCATTTCAATAATCTCTTCTTTATCCAACCTTGTATTCTACTTCCTGGTCAAATACCCTCAAGAGCCACTCCCATATGTGTTATAACTCAAGCACTACAATTAATGTGATGGGTAAGTTTTTTCTTCCTAGAACAGTGACTGTATTACTCAACTCAAAGTATCCTGTGACCTCACCTTTGCTAGTGATATGGAAGCAGTTAGGGGAAAAGAAGGGGAGTAATTAGGAGGATACTCATCAACTCATCAACACACTGTAAAGTATCCACATAAGATGGGATTTTTATTTGTTTGCTTGGTTTTTCTTTTCCTTCCTTCCTTGCTTCCTCCCTCCTCCCACCCTTCCTCCCTCCCTCCCTCCCTCCCTCCCTCCCTTCCTTCCTTACTTCCTCTCTCCTTCTTTCCCTCTCCCTCTCTCTCTCCCTTACTCTCTTTCTCTTCTTCTCTCTTTCTCTTTCTTCCTTTCTTTTATTTCTTTCCTTCTTTCTTTCCTTCTTTCTTTCAAGACCTCTCTCTCCAGTGGAAATGGGCTGCATATCCTGCCCCAGAGGTTTTAGGACAATCTGGTGTTGAAGTTCTCATATGTACCCATTCAAATGTTCTCATCCTGAGACTCAGAGATTCACTCATTTCCAATCAGGGCACTGATTCTGACACACAAAGCCCGCTATAGATCACTTTTGCTTTCATGACATGCCCAGAGTTGAGATTTAGGTAACCTGAGGCTGTCATTTTTTTTAAATTGAAGTATAGTTTATTTACAATGTTGCATTAGTTTCAGGTGTACAGCAAAGTGATTCAGATCATATATCTATATATATAATACTTTTTCAGATTCTTTTCCATTATAGGTTATTACAAGATATTGAATATAGTTCCCTGTGCTATACAGTAGTTCCTTGTTGTTTATCTGTTTTATATATAGTAGTGTGTATCTGCTAATCCCAAATCCCTAATTTACTCTTCCCCCCCACTTCCCCCCTTTCCCCTTTGGTAACTGTAAGTTCGTCTGTTGAGTCTGTTTCTGTTTTGTAAAGAAGAGGCTGCCATTTTTTCTTCAAGGCTTATAAAGCATTAAAAATGCTACTGACTCTATAATTCTTATGATCATTATGGCTCCCAAATCCTAGAGCATTGATTCTCAAACACTGGTTGAGTATCAGCGCCCCCTGGAGGATTTATTAAAATACAAATAGCTGGGCCCTAAAGCTCCAAGTTTCTTATTCAGTAGGTCTGGAATGGATCTGAGAAATATCATTTTGAACAAATTTCCTGGTAAAGCTGATGCTGTCAGTTCAGGCTTGGTCCACACCTCAAGAAATACAGTGAAACAACTGCTACATAGCCTGGGGCTTTCCCTTTCGCTTGTACTTAGTTCTAATTCGCCACAGGTGAAGTCCTTAGTTGCTATGATGCTATAATAAAATAGGGGTTATCCCCAATTCACCTGACATTGTGCCCTTTCTTGCCATCCAGCTACTGATAGTTCCTCTTCCAGACTCTAAACATGGATCTTCTTCCTGCAATTATTCTTGATCGTTATTCTTAAGTTTCAGTATCCTTGAAGACAGAACTTGCAATAAAGTACTAGATACAGATTGTTTGAGAGGTGATCACAGGGATAAAGATTAGAAAGTGAGGAGAGAGATCTAGGGAAGGAGAAAAAGAAAACATAATGATTTGTTATCTATACATATAAAAATAATAAATGATATATATGCAATATAATATTATATTAATATGACTAATACCATCTGTATTAGTCAGAGTGTTCCAGAGAAACAGAACCAATAGAATAGAAATATATAGAGAGAGGGAGAAAAATATTTATTATAAGGAATTGGTTCATACAATTATGGAGACTGAAAAATCTCAGATCCACAGTCAGTAAGCTAGAGACCCAGGTGATTGGATGGTGTAGCTCCAGTCTAACAGCTGGTAAACTTGAGACCCAGAGAGATCTTTCAGTTTGAGTCCAAAAGCAAGAAAGAACCTATGGCCCAGCTCAAAGGCAGTCAAGCAGGAGGAAATTCCCTCCTACTTCTGAGAAGGTTAGTTTTTTTGTTCTATTCAGGTCTTCAACTGATTGGATGAGGTCCACTTACATTAGGGAGAGCAATCTGCTTTACTCAGTCTAAGTGTTAATCTCATCCAGAAACACCCTCACAGACATACCTACAGTAATGTGTGAGCAAATGTCTTGACTCCTTCTGGTTCATTGAATTAATTACATTAATGATTTTGAAACATGACTGCCCACTGGAATATATACTGCTTGATTCTGACATATTGTTTTAAAATATACTGTTGAGAGCAGTTAGGTAATCAGCTTAGGAATTTAGCATTTATATTCAAATATAAGTAAAATTTAACAATAACCCCCTTTGTACTTTCCTTATTCAGTATTGACAGCAAAACTCTACTAACCTTATAGAATTGAGTATTTTCTCCCTTTCCATCTTGTTTCTTGAAAAATCTCCATAATATGAGGGTTAAATCATTTTGGGTATTTGTCAGAACTCACCTTAATACCAGATAAGAAAGTATATCTCTTTACTATTAAATGATGTTTACCATTTTAATATATTAAATGCTTATTGACACATTTAAGTTTTGTATTTTATCTTGAATTTTTTCATCTCTATCCTGTAAAAAGTTTGCATGTAATGTTTTGATCACGGTCAACATATTTTTCTTATGAGTCTCATTGGTATTATTTACATGTTTTTGTTAGTAAACAAACATATAAATTTTAAAATAAATGGGAAGAAATAAAATCTGTTGGGAAGAATTTAATCACTTAAAGAACAACTGGGATAGCTGTGTAATCAGGTTTGGTGATCAGCGGCATACTCTCCTCAGAACTGGTCCTCTGAAAGTACTATTACTGCTGCAGAGCCTGATATACCACACACAGTGCCACCAACACTACTTGCAGAGTACAAAGAAGTTGCTTACAAGGAGTGTCCTTACAAGGACACTGCTGTCCTTGACACAAGGATATAGATGCTGCTGTCTCTGCCACTAACACTTCTACAAGAATTTTTTTTCTGTTGTTCCTTTTCCTTTTATTTATTTTTATATTTTTATTATAAAATATCTGTCCCTTATAGGAAAGACTATGTAATGGATATGAGAGGTAAGGTGCATAGAAATCAATGAATATTCATGCACCTTATGCCTAACTTCAATAAAACACCAACACAACTTAAGTTCTATCATTTGTTGGGTTTTATCATTTGAATAATGTAAAATATTTTCAATCCAGCAATGTATCAACACTACAAATAGATTACAACCTCTAAAATTTTAAAAATCCATCAAATTTATTGCCACTTTTGTAAAGCTCAAAAACATACATGCAAAACAAATATACATGTATTTTTTAGACACACATGTATTTTATAAAATATAAAGGGAAGCTATCTAATATCGTAGCTACTAACCACATACAGCTCTTGAGCACTTGGCATGTATCAAGTTTGAACTGCGATGTGCTTTAAGTATCAAATAAACACTCAACATCAAAGGCTTAGTATCTTATATGAAATGACTAGTGAAAGGTATATAGAGTGAAAACAGTTCTAATGGCAATTGCAAAAAATATTTTGAACTCCTTAAACGTTTGTATTTACTATTAACATGTGTTTTTCAGATAAATATTTTGGCAACTACATTATCACAGAATTACACAATATTTTTACAAGTGTGTACATAATGCATCAGAAGCTCAACTTTAAATTCACACAACTATAGCTATATATATATTCACATTCTAAAAAATAACATTGTCAGAAATAATTTCAGAGAGAATATACTTAGTTACTACTGAAGATATTTTTGAAATCTAAAAATTATATTTAAATAATATATTTTAAATGACAGAACTATTTCATTACAAAGATCATATAGGTAAAATGTAAAATAGGACTAATCTTTTTGATGTTGAATTAATATGTGGAGTTTTGCATGTGTGGTTTTAAATTTTTGTTAAGGCAAGATGTGTCAAATTAGATAACAGATGGATCACTGATTTATAAAATGAATATGGAATATTTAATTAATATTATAAAATGTTGAAATGATAGTATTTTGGATATGTTGGTTTAAATAAAAAATATTTTAAAATAATTTGATCTGTTTCTGGCTATCAGAAAATTTATATATTTGGGTCACACCATATTTTTATTGGACATCATTATTATATAAAGAAAAAGCAAGGAGATAATTATCACCAACTCAGGGCAGTTTCCTTGATGTACACAAGATGGTATGATGGGATAGCAACTTGTAGTTTATTTCATTCAAAATGCATCAAAACCTTCTCAATGGATTCTAATCAAATTTATGGTAAAATTCAAGCATCTAATCTAGGGCTACAAAAACCAATGTGTATTGGTCCCTGGACACCTGTCTCAATGAATTTCCAGTGGATGTCCTCTTATTTACCAGAATAAGGAAAGCATGTTCTCATGTCAGAACTTTTGAATTTGTTCTTATCTTCATTTGGAAAACTTTTACCTCAGATATTCCCATGACTTCTACATTTTATTTACATTTCTACTTAAACATCACCTTATCCATAAAGTTTCTCTTCACCATCCTATTGAAAATTACACTCTGTTCCATATTTTGCACTGCAGAGCCCTTTCTATTTGATTTTTTTCCCCACTCTTTCCTTGTGTGCTAATGTCAATCTACCTCATTATCACATCAACTTCTCAAGGACAGAACCTTTGTTCCTTCTGTTCGTTGCTATATCTCCAGCTCTTAGAAGACGACTGGCATGTATTTAGCACTCACTAAACACTAAGCCTAATTTCTACAACCTAACTGAACCCTAGTAAAGAAAAAAAAGAACAATTCTTGAATATTCTTAAATAATTGAATGAGTTGAAACTATGCAAAACAGAGTGCAAAAAGATCTTAGCACCAAAATCAAATTATAACATAGAAAACAATATATATTCACTTGCAAATAGAATTATATATGGAAAGATTTTTCCATCAAATTGTTGCCAATATTTCTATTGTAGTAATGCAATTACAAGTAATTTTTTTTACTTTGACTATATATATATATATATTCTATCTTTTCTACTATTAGCATATTTCGCTAATTCAAAAAAGATACAATATAATGTTTAATTTCCAAATCTCTGATTACTTTTACAATTAATTTGAAAGATAAATTAAGTATTAAGCTACATTTGACATATTGTTTAAACAAGAGCATGAATATGAAATACTTTCTTATATATGATTGACTATTTTAATGGTGAGGAAAATATTTATAAAACAAGCCATGTTCAAATCCCATAAAATCAATATACATATTCAAGACAAAGTGTAATAGAAAGTCTGTTACTTGAGAGTATTAACATTTTATGTTATTTTTGAGTAATGGGTATAATTCACTTCTATAAAATTCCTAGAATAAAGTTCTATATATTTTTTCTCTCCTTATCTTGCAGTGGTAGGTGCTATACACTGAGGAGAATAAAAGTGTAGTGGATAGTTTATCTTCAGTTTCAAGTGAGACTTTAATATTCAATCCATGTTTGTAACTAACTCATTACTATGAATTTAAATATTTTAATAAAAAGAACTGTATTTTCATTATAAATATATATTACTTGTCTGAGTCTAAATGTTCTTGATTTGTCTAGTAGGCACACAACTTCCATATTTTAAAGAAAAAATGGAATTATTATAAAAGTGTTAATTAAGCATATCATCACCACAGCTCACTTTCCTTATGATAATAATATGAAGGTTGATTGTGGTGTTTTATGCCTTTTCTTCATTTAATTGGATGAGTGAAAAGAAACACCTCATTCACACAACTTTCAATTTATATAAAAATAGGGTATATTTAAGAATCTCCCAGTAGTGACATACAAAGATTATAACATTTTCTTATCATCTCTAATGCATGTTCAATTATTTTTAATAACTTAAAATTAGGCATTTTGATTAAATCCTCCTTTCCTGGAAATAATATCATACTCCATTCTGTATTAAATTAGACCTTTAGAGTTTAATTAACTTATTTTAAATACACATAACTTCTAGTAGCATGTGATGAAAATTATATACATATATAAGAAAGAGTGGATCCCTCTGGCTTTTGGAATTTGAATAACTCAGTTGAGTAAGCACCACTTATTATTCATGATAAAAATACATATATCTCCTCTTCCACTTAAAAAATTAAACATAATTTTCATGGCAAATGCAGTGTGATACCATATCTATTAAATCAAACACTTTATTATAAATACAAAAATGTTAGATTATTGAATTAAAAATATTCATCTTTAAGTAATTATTGAAATATCAATAATGTTAATTTAAATGCCTTAACTGGTAGTGTTCGGATGGGCATGTTTCAACAAAGTTTAGTAGAGATACCATGATTACTAATTGATTTTATATAAGAATATAAAACTCATAATTTTAACTTTATTCAGAGGGAGTAGAGAAATTTTAATAACATTTTAGAAATAAGATAATTTACTCTATTTTTTGAAACTCTACTCCTTTCGAGATGGTGGAAAATAATACAATCATCACAAAGGACAATTTAACTTGCTAAACTTACACTATTTGGAAGACTTTGTCTTCTAAAAGAGTCCATTATGTCAGTCGGCAAAGTGTATATATGCCTTTAGGGAAACTCTAGAAGAGAAAATAAGGATAAAAACATCATTAAGGGGATTCCAGAAGACTTGAAGAATATATTGGAAGTTCATTCAAGAATTATTTATTGAGGACCTATTATGGGTCAGACAATGGAAAAATGGTGAGTAAAATAGACAAGATCTTCCCTCCTCATCCTTCATTACATGGTGTGATTAGGAAATCAAATGAGAGAAAAAATACTTACAATAATTTCAACTATGATAATGCTTTTATATATATATATATATATATATATATATTTTTTTTTTTTTTTTTTTTTTTTTTTGCGGTACGTGGGCCTCTCACTGTTGTGGCCTCTACCGTTGCGGAGCACAGGTTCCGGACGGCCATGGCCCACGGGCCCAAGCTGCTCCGCGGCATGTGGGATCTTCCCAGACCGGGGCACGAACCCGTATCACCTGTATCGGCAGGCAGACTCTCAACAACTGTGCCACCAGGGAAGCCCAATAATGCTTATATTTTTAAAGAAGAGAGGGCTGTGGTTGTGATTTATGTAGGGAGAGAGCAGAAGAAGCCCCTTGGATCCAGGGATTTATTAAGCTTTGATGTATTCAATTATTTAAAAATTGAAACAATACCAAAAGACCTGGACAGGGAAAAGAGAAAGAAAGCTGTTAGGATTAGAATTGTTAGTTCATTTAACTGAACATATTATATTTTAAATCTATTATAGTACCTTTATCCTATCCCCATTCAAGTTCTTTAAGGACAGATTCTATATTTTCTTCGTATCTTTATAGCCATGAACCTGCACAGAAGCCCCACACAAAGAATGCCCTAAATACATATCCACTGGAAGATAAAAAGAATTAGTGGCTGCCTCACTGTTTTTGGGTGTAAGAAATTTTGTGGATTTAGATGTGCTATTCTTGAAGAGACCAACATTGCTAATTAAAATGTAATTCTCCTGGATACTAGATGCCCTGATGGTAACTATGCTCTTAGCATTTATTCATCCTATTCCATAAATTATAGACTATATCACATACGTGCCCAGTTTGTACAAAAACATTCTACTCAGAATATGTAAGGCTGATAATAACTATTCAGGAAAGTGTACTTCTCAATACATATCATTTAAGAACTGTTGTGAATATAAAGCCCTACACTGATACAGCTAATTACTGTTCTTTCCGCTGCAATCAATCCACCTTTAAAAGTTCCTATTTTTCTTAGTCACTTATGAGGACATAGAGGAATGCTCTTGTGGACTGAGTGTTTGTGTCTCCCTGAAATTCATGTTTTAAAACCCTACTCTCCAGTGTGATAGGATTAGGAGGTGGAGCCTTTGTTAGGTAACTAGGATGGATGAGATCATGAAGGTGGAGCCCTTCTGAATGGAATTTGTGCCCTTATGAGTCACAAGAGATCTTGCTTCCTCTCTCTCTGCTCTAGAATGTGAGCATAGAATACGAAATGGCCATCTATGAACCCAGAGGAGGGCTCTCACCAGATCCTGACCATGCTGGTACCCTGATCTCAGACTTCTAGCCTCCAGAACTATGAAGAATACATTTCTGTTGTTTATAAGCCACACAGTTAATGGTACTTTGTCATAGCATAGCATATGAAAGATATGTGCATAGCAACTGAAAGACAGATGTATTGCACACAGAAATATGTGGTCTTTTGGTCCTTGCTAAAAGTCTCGAGAAGGCCAAAACTAACACAAATTAAATTTCAATTATCTTTTCCATATTGTGAAATTATAACACTGATATAAATATAAATTTCATGACTCAAAGTCAAAAATACCCACAGCAATTATGCATCTATTTTTATTCTCATTTGTGGCAGTGTATTGTTAGATTGCATTATAAACACTTGATAATTAAAATATGTCTCTATATCCCTACAACACATTGCTCACCAATCTACTTAACCTCGTAACCTAAATTATTCTTGATAAGTTAATTAAGATTTTATACTAATTGCTTATTTTTGACTTAGTTTCTGTCTGATTTTTTTTTTAGTTAAAACCTCTTGCAATTTGATTTTACATCATTTTTACAAATTTGACTCCTGCATATACACATTTTAAAGATATATTTCTGCTCCTCATTAATTTATTTTATTTGGTATTTTCTCCATTCCCAGCACGCTGGTGTGCCTAACTTAATGGAAGAAATCTTCCATAAGAATTAAGATTCTTATTTAACAAGAGATATTATCTATTTAAAAAGCCATAGACCAGGTAAATTGATTATGAGTGTGGAGAAGTATGGACTTTCTAGATTTTCGGGACATTCACACTCCACTCATTTCTACCCTAGTCACTGATAAGTGTTTCCTTGCATGCTTGCTTGAACCTACTAGTTATCTGATTATCCTATTGTCTTTTCATGAAGCCTGCAAGTGTCCCTAAAAGAGACACTGTTTTATTGAAAGAAATATACACTACAACACCCTAAATGGCTTGATGATAATTTCTATCAATGCTGCTTCCCCATCTATGGAACAGAAAACCTGCTGCTGCTTCCCACTTGCGAAGCTCTGTGTATGCCTTTTTGTCCCTCAAGATCCATTCATCACTTGTGCTCCTTTCCTTCACCTTTCCAGGGTACATCTTATTTATATTTATCGAGTGAGATCTACTGACACTGAATTAAAAAGCAAAGTGTTTTTTTCCCACTCAAAATAAATTTAGTTACTTATTATTGAGTTACAATTAACATACAGAATTATGTTAGCTTCAGAAGTGCAGCATAGTGATTCGATATTGTCATACATTATGAAATGATCAACGCACCTTTATTCTCTTCCTCTTGGAGATTGCTGTTTTTACTATGAAATAGAACTCTTTAATATCCCACACTTCTGTAAAATTATGCAACCCAGTGAAGCCCTACATTACCTGATTTCTTAGAATGCTTCCTTACTTATTATTTTTTATAACTTGGGTATAGTTAATTTGTAGATTTGAAACTAAGCTTCTCTATATTTTCCCTGAAGGATTTATATAATTTTGATCTTTATAGATGGGAAGATTACTTGTATAAACCCCTGTTTCAGAGTTTATACATCTTATAAATTATCCTAAGCAAAAATCAGGAAAAAAGATCAACTCCAGACTTCCAGAAACCTACATGTTAGACTTTGTTTTTAGTTACTTTAGAAACCTTTAATATATTAGAAGAAGTACGAAGTTTTTTGATACCAGGAAATCACCATTTTCCTTGTGTTCTCAGTTCTCCATGGATCTTTCTCAGCAATCATCAATATAACCACAATAAAAAAGTTACTAACATTTCCAAGACATAAATCACATAAACAGATGCCTCCCATGATACACTGACTTACCTTTAAAAAAATACAGCTGGGGGGCTTCCCTGGTGGCGCAGTGGTTGAGAGTCTGCCTGCCGATGCAGGGGACACGGGTTCGTGCCCCGGTCCGGGAGGATCCCACATGCCGTGGAGCAGCTGGGCCCGTGAGCCATGGCCACTGAGCCTGCGCGTCCGGAGCCTGTGCTCCGCAACGGAAGAGGCCACAACAGTGAGAGGCCCGCGTACCGCAAAAAAAAATTATATATATATATATATATATATATATATATATATATATATATATATACAGCTGGGTCATAGACATTTGCATATCTATATATGTACTACCATATGAATATGCCTTATAAGATTGTTCACCCTGTATACAGCTCATAATAAACTATAGATAGGGTTATTGCTAATATGACATTTTCTTATCCTTGCATATTTTTATTCTCAGGCTGCATCTGTTCTAGCATTTATTTTATATTCATCATTAAAATCTTTAACTTCAATATTTGACCTCCATTCATCTTCCAGAGTTTTGCTCTCAGCTATCTTAATAATTATATATAATCATTACATGTATGTTGATTTGCAATCATGGGAACTTCTCTGGTGAAATCTGAAACTGGCCTCCACACACCGAGGGCAAGGAGAGGCCAAAGAAAGAGGCAGACCATTTCAGATTGGTAGATGGCAGGTTCAATAAGCAAGGGAACTTAACATACAAGTCTCGTCTTATGTGGTCGCAAAACAAGTAAATCTCCACATCTACCCATCAAAATCTTAGAAGTTTGTCTAGAGGCCTTAACAGGGTACATAAACAGTCCAGAAGTTCTCAACACCACATTACTTTGTCAAGGTTACATCCTAAGGCAGCTTCCAGTGTGGGGAAGGCAGGCAGAGCACACATTCCAAGGACAGGGGAGGAGATAAAAAGCCTCTGATTGCCTGGGTCCAGCTCAGCGGTCAACCAGCATCATGTCCTCTTAATGACCTCCCCCAACAATGTATAAGGAAAGGTTGCTATATTGTTAAATTAACATAAAATATTTTCTATTAATGTTAAAAGTATTATTGCATTTTCGAGAGCTGCATTTTTAAATTCAACACATTTATTGTTTTAAATTTCTAGAATAAACATACAAGTATATATGTGTGTATATATAAAGATAGGTTCTCACATGTGCACATTTATGTAAATACATATGAATATATCAATATATAGTCATACACATGCAATAATATGGATATGTATATATGTATTATCTTTGTCTAACATATAATAAATAATAACATACACAATAAAAGTGCAGATCACTACGTTCTAAATTATCTGCTTGATATCAGAAGATAGGTTACACGAAACTAGGTTTTCTATTCCCTGCCAAAAGAAAATAAAAACATTTTAAAGGCTCAAATTATAATTAAACCTGGAAAGGTTTTATTGAACCAGAAACTCCCATACAGCAACGACCATATTACATCTGACATATGCATTAGTTATAAAATATTGATATTTTACTTTCCATTTATTTTCTTTGGCTTTTGAAATAGCATTGCATCAAAATATAGTTATCCTTATATATCTGGACTGATCACATGCTAGAAACCTAAATCATAGTTTATTTTAAAAGTTTTTGAGTGTTCGCATCTAAGAAATGTTCAGAGAGATTTTTATTAGCGATATGGATAAGATATCACACTGTCAGGAAAATAGTCAATGAAACCTTTAGCTTTTCTCACATGAGAAAACTTTAGTTCATATTCTGAACCCTACCTCATTTTGTCCCTCTTTTTTTTTTTTATCAAACAGATTTTTTACTTTGAGCTATAATCATGATACTTTTTTTTTTTTTTTTTTTTTTTTTTGCGGTACGCGGGCCTCTCCCTGCTGTGGCCTCTCCCGTTGCGGAGCACAGGCTCTGGACGCGCAGGCTCAGCGGCCATGGCTCACGGGCCCAGCCGCTCCGCGGCACGTGGGATCTTCCCGGACCGGGGCAGGAACCCGTGTCCCCTGAATGGGCAGGTGGACTCTCAACCACTGCGTCACCAGGGAAGCCCCATGATACATTTTTAACTTAAATTATTGAGCTCTCTGCTACTTAAGAGTGTTCACTCCAGTTGGTAAAAAAAAAAAAAAAAAAAAAAAATCAGAAATCCTAAAATATAATTTAATATTATTCTTTCCTACAAAATATATTGAAGAAACATTTTTGCACAAACATGTATACATAATATATTTGCTAATATGTTACACGCGTTATTCTGTCTTGGAAAAGAAAGAGATCATGTAGCTCTTCTAACCTTCAATTATTTCCCCCCATACAATTCTATCCTGGTAGAATCTTCTTGTTTTTCATCAAACTATTGCCACTCAAGAATGTGCTAAATTGTAAGGGATTTAATTTAAAAAAAAAATGTAGTCAGTGCTTTCTCTGTGTCCACCCTTCATTTTAAAAGGCTTTTTGGTTTGTGGTGGCCATGGCCTTATAAAAAGGCAGCACCTGAGTTTCTTTATTTTCTCTATTCTTTATTTTTAATCATATAATCTCATAAATATCTATTTGCTGAAAATGTAACAAATCCTTTTGGATTGTTGAATATATTTCTTTTAATCTCACCAGCAACTCTGAGCTCTCTCCTCCAATAAATGAGTTTTGAACTCACAGCAGGAACTTTTACCTTTTTTGTGTCTAACTTGTTCTCCATACAGTGGGATAAGGGTAGTTTAATGGAATCTACACATTCCTTTAGACAGTATATGCTATCATGCACAATATACGGTGCATGCATACAGCTGATTTTTTCTTTTCTATCTCCCCAACTCTTCAATGGTCTACATTGCCTTTAGCATGTGAGCCTTTGATTGCCACTCTCTCAATAAAACAATAGAAGAAATATAATACAAAAAGGGTGGAAAATTTGACCAGAATTCTAGTCAGAATTATTCTCCAGGGTTATTAGCTATAATTTCTAATGAAAACTCTCTCACATGTGGCAATGACTCAATGGAGTCCACTAATTTGTTTTTCTTGGGGAAAAAAACCCCCACTTATTTTCTCATTACAGATTTTAAAACTATGCCTGTACCAAATATTGCCCACAATAGGAATATTACAAGGGATAAAAGAAAAATTGCATTCTACATAATTACTAGTACATATAAATGAAGTACTATATGTTCTGCCAAATTCAAAGCACAATCTGAAAATAGGGTGATTTTTAAAATTTATTTGTTTTTTAAATAAAGTCTAGTGTATATGCTATCTTCAATTGACGCAAATGCATACTTAACTCAAGTGAAACCTTCATGAGGTGATTATAGAAAGGTATTATTCACAGTCTGAAAGGATAGTATAATAAAATAACAATGCTTGTGTAATCATCTGTGCCATTTTTCTTAATTATAAAAGGAATTTCCACACTATGTTCAAATATGATACTTTTGTAGAAAAGATGCCTTAAAATTTCTAAAAATCGAGATAATATTTGCTTTTCTATTACAGGAATGGAATTCCATTTCTATCATGTAATAGCAAACTATTAATTTAAATACCGTTCTGTGTCCTTTCCTGTACATTAATACTGACTTCTGGTGTTCAGTCCAAGTAAATATAGAACTTATACTCAAACAATCATAGTGAATTCAAGATTCACGATGATCTTTTTTTTTTTACTATCATATTAAAATTAATGTGTTTCATTTTTGTTGTCATATTAAAATTAATACTCCATTAATTTTCTATATTTCTACCCACTCCACATATATATTAGCCTTGATTGAAATTTATCATTTTTATTAGTATTAAAATTATAAATGCTCTGAATAAAAGAAATGAATTTTCCTTTTAAGTTCATTTGCCATGATTTATTGATTAAGATAATAAAGACAATATGACATATCTGGAGGTTGCTGTAATGTCTAAAACTAAAGGGGTAGTTTTCAGAGATCAAGTAGGGAAAAAGAAAAGGAATTATCAGAAATACTTCATGAAAACTGTAGTTAATCACAGGAAAAATAATTTTATTTGTAAATAAGAGTAGACAGCTAACTTTTTTAAAAATGTAGTTTCAGGTTCCATTTTGGTATACATGAATCTAGTAAGGCTTTATTATCTAGAGGTAAGAGTCAGATATATGTTCCAATAAGATATACATATATATGCATTTGTATATATATATATATTTATATACACAATAAGGACTTTCAGTTGTATCAAATTTTTACTATAATTGATATGTGTTTAGTTATTACTCACTTTAGTATTTCTACAATTTTCACATCTCATAAAAATAAGACTGACAAGGGCTTAATTTCCAAAATATACAAACAGCTCATACAACTCAACAATAAAAAAAACAAACCACCCAATTGATAAATGGACAGAAGACCTAAATAGACATTTCTCCAAAGAAGACATACAGATGGCCAAAAGGCACATGAAAAGAGGCTCAACATCACTAATTATTAGAGAAATGCAAATCAAAACTACAGTGAGGTATCACCTTACACCGCTTAGAATGGCCATCATTAAAAAGTCTACAAATAACAAATGCTAGAGAGGGTGTGGAGAAAAGGGAACCTTCCTACACTGTTGGTGAGAATATAAGTTGATGCAGTCACTATGGAAAACAGTATGGAGGCTCCTCATAAAACTAGAGTTGCCATATGATCCAACTATACTACTCCTAGGCATACATATGGACAAAACTATAATTCAGAAAGATAAATGTACCCCTATGTTCACAGCATCACTATTCACAATAGCAAAGACATGGAAACAACTTAAATGCCCATCGACAGATGAATGGATAAAGAAGATGTGGTACATATGTACAATGGAATACTACTCAGCCAGAAAAAAGAAGGAATAATGCCATTTGCAGCAACACGGATGGACTTAGAGATTATCGTGCTAAGTGAAGTAAGTTAGAAAGAGAAAGACAAATACCATATGATATCATTTATATGTGGAATCTAAAATATGACACAAAAGAACATATCTACAAAACAGAAACAGACTCACAGACATGAAGAATAGACTTGTGGTTTCCAAGGGAGATGAGGGAAGGATGGATTGGGAATTGGGGGTTAGCAGGTGCAAATTATTATGTATAAAATGGATAAACAACAAGGTTCTCCTGCATAGCACAGGGAACTATATTCAATATCCTGTGATAAACCATAATGGAAAAGAATATTGAAAAGTATGTATATTTACATATAACTAAATCACTTTGCTGTACAAAAGAAATTAACATAGCATTGTAAATCAACTATACTTCAATAAAATTTTTTTTAAGTATTACAGGTTAAATATCATTTTAGAGGTCAAATGATTCTATACTAATCAACTTTTTTTCTCAGCTGTCTTTATATGCCCTCATACTTTCAATAATTTTCACTACAGTTTATTTTTCCCTTTTCTAAAAATTTATAACAACCTCTTTTTTGATTGTCTTTAAGTCAAAATCATATTACCTGGTCAATTTCTATGAACATATAGAATGCAAAGGAAGAAAAACAAAATCAATCTGTAAGAGAAAGAGTAAATATATATTACAGGATGTTAAATTGGGACTTTTTAACAGTTTTTGCTGTGGTCCAATAAAGTGTCAACTACTCTCACATTCTAAACTGAGGTTCTAAATCACCTCATAAAGACTTGCAAAGAGGTATCCAAGAGTCAAATCAGAGACAATTAGGTAACCAACAATCTCCAGTCTGTTAAAAAGGTCTTGGAATATCTGAGAAAGAAGCACTGGATTAGAAGGATTTTTTGGTACTAGTTACCAATAAGTGCTGTGAGTCCATCTTTACTGGCACATAAAAGATTGGGGACAGTCTCTCCTTTACCTCAAGGGTACTCCTTAGAAAATTTAATATGTTTTGTAGAGTTTGAAAAACACACTAAGACTGCTATACAGATTATGTCTAATAAATCTCAAAGTCAAGAGACTGGATGAAGTGGTCTTTGCGTTTTGCACAGACCACGCAAAAAACTGCAAACCCATTTGTAGTAGTACAAATCCCTGTAGTTCCATCATACCAGATGAGAGAATTGCCCTGGCATTCTTTTAGATGACAACTGCCTGAAGCGGTAAGGAGAATTCAGCAGAAACAAATTGTGCTTACTCAAATCTTCAAAGAGGAAAGAGCTGTCCTGAGAGGCCAAATGATGGGGGTTTTCAATAGCCTCTGAAAGGCATCACAGAAGACAATCAGTTTTCAACTCCTATCAAACTCAAATTAATCACAGAAGCAGTAAGGGAAGACATATCTTGATTCTTTAATCTTCCTTCCTTTTCCTGCTTTGATCTGCAGGGTTAGAAAAGATGGTTAGTGCGGGAGAGGGATAGAAGTACAAAGCACAGAAATGGAGAAGCCAACTGTACTCATTTCCATTAAAGGCTTCCAGAGCTAGTTCTGAATTACAGAAAGAGATATATATTATTTTTAAATAAAGTGCAGAATTTTGACTATTTAATGGGACTGGATATTTAATGACAATTATAATTACTTTATGACTTAAAGTGACTAGAGGGTTGTCATTGTCTGAAAAGATAAGTCATGGGTCCTGTCTTGGATCTCATCCAAGTACTGGGGAATTAAGACATCCATCCCCATAGAGCATGTTAGAACAAGAGGAAAGGGAAAAGAATAAGGTTGTTCCTCTTCTTTTCTGAGTTCCACTTACTCAAAGTGAAATTCCACAAATCAAAGACATAGGAATGATTATTAAGGACTCAGTTGTTAATTTAGTGCATTTCATTTATGTCTTATCATTCTTACATAAGTTTTCTAATTGGCTTTTAATTTATTTATTTTATTAAGTAGGTAACTCTGGTAATAAAAGGAAAATATATTTTGATAGAATTATTTTAATATTATTAGTTTGCAACCATCAACTTAATTAGCCAAGAAATATCTCAGCTGCTTATAAACACACTTGGAACAGAGAACACACCTAGAGGAAAAAGAAAAATAAAGCTGTAGGTATAATTTGTTAGACTGCCGAGTATCTGAAATGTATGTAAAAATAATTTTCCTGTACTCTGGTAGAAAGCCAGTTAAATTTTGCAAGCAAGAAATTGACATAGTCAATGTCAGTTATATTCTGATTAATCTCTATGCAGAGTGTGTGTGTATATATATATATAGATAGATAGATCTATATATCTTGAATTGTAGGGGTGAAACTCTCTTCGATTGGAGAGTTTTATTGGATTAGTATCCTATAAAAGAATCTCCAGAGAAATCCTTAGCCTCTTCTATATTACATATTACATTGTATTTACTGACAATGTAAGTACAAATTAGTTTTAGACATATGTAGAAAAAGTTTACACAGTTGCCAAGACCACACTACAAGTAGGATTATCCAAATGTTTTTAAAAAGAGGTGTTGGTTTCTGGCTCCCCTTTTCTCCTGTCTCCTCACATGTCTCTTATGACTAACCTCCTTACCCACTTCCAGCAAAGTGGAAGGACAATGTCACTTGCTTTTAAACTTACCTTAAATATCTTTTTATTCTGCTAGAACCTACATATAAACGAGGCCTTAGAATATTTAAGATTGTTTTCTCCTTCTTATGTTTAACTTCCTATTATAAGGAATCATTCAAATGTTGAGAAATGTTTTGAATTGGTACATAAAGAGGAGGTAATAATATAGAATGAAGAAATATATTAGCATACGCAGGTATGCATATATGTGAATGTGTCTGTAGGTGTGTATATAATATCACTGTCTGGAAAACATAGATATTTTACCCACAGATTCCAAAACAATGTGATTAAATTGTTGTTAATGTGTTCACAACTTAATCTGAAAATATAATATCTCTGACAAATAATATAGGCATTCAATTTAAAAATAGCAGTTTTGTCATTTCAATAACTTCTAAAATACTTTTTTGTTTTCTATTTCAATAAAAGAAGTATCTCAAAATATTAATAAAATTTAGCTGGAAGGACAAAATGTACTGTGAATAACTGTGACAAATTTTATTTTTCCAAGATATATATTAGCTAGCTGCTGTCATTATTGGAATCTCCAAGTATAATATTTTCAGTCATTACTTTTATTAACATACGTTATGGAAACTGAGTAGACATACACTGCAGAATTTGGTAAAATAAAGTATCCTTAAAAGAAATCATAGTGTTGAACTTTTAAAAATAACTTATAAAGTTAAAATATAAATGTGCTATTAATAAATGTGCTATTAAATTATTACACGGTGCCTACTTGATTTTATTTTATGGCTGGTTTAATTTATATCACTAAAAAAAGTTTCTCTGTTTATTTTTCATGGTTTCATAATTACCCAATTAAACTAAAGTAGCAGCATTGTTTAGGCTAACATGCTGGATTATATAACTAAAATGCAGCCTGAGTCTTTCTCATTGTTGAGAACAAGCGCCTAATCCCTACCATATAAGCAACATAGTAGCCTTTAAAGTTCTTCTCTGTGGAGTAGGTTTTCTGGTTGTTCTGAATCTGTGACATTAATTAGGCTACTGTAATGCTCTGAAAAACATTTACTCATCGGTAAACTGTGGCTAAGAAAATACTCTTCATACAGATAGGTGATGATCAAGTGAGATTATACATGCAAATTTCCTATTCAGGGTCTAATAAATAGGAGAGACTTAACAATTACAAAGATATTATTAATATTAAGATTCAAGACCATTCATTTATTAATCACTTTCTCATTTGCAATGCATTTCATCAATATTGAAAAGTATTTGGCAATGGGATCATATATACTGTTTAGGAGAACACAACCAAAAATAAACTTAATTCTACTAAACAGACAGTTAAAAATCACAAGATATTGTCTATTACATAGTAGATATGTAATATTGTGTCTATTATATAAAAAACTTTAAGATGAGAATGATTATCATAAAATATTATGCAACATTTTATGTTTTATATCTAATATAAAACATAAATGAATTAAAGGTATATATTTACAATAAAACTATAAAGTACAAAAAAAAAGCTAAGTAATATTTAATTAGCTTCGGTGCACTTGGGTATTTATGCACCAAACATGAAATAAGGAAAATAGAGAAACAGAAAATTTTTATTTTCCTATATAAAGGAAAATACAGATAAAAAATTATAACTCAAGGTAGTTAAAATAAAAACAAACACAAAAATTATCTCAAACAATGTTTCAAAGTGTAAAAAGTATTTGTACATAAGTGATATTAACAATGTCAGTGATAGAGAAAAACTCCTATTAATTAATACATAAAATGAATAACTCAAAGGAGGAAAAGGTCAGTGTATGTTCAGAATATACACAAAAATTCTCAAAAAATAAGCATAAATTGTTTCATTTTACTGGTATTCATAGAAACACAATCCAAGATAATGTTACAACTTAGAAATTTCATTTTGCATGTTGATGAAAGATATTAATAGTGATAATATTGAAAGATGAGGTTCAGTTCACTCTTTAGAATTTGTGATACCATATACATTTCAGAAGTGTACCTTTTCAATATTCAGGACTAGTTTTACAAAATGTCCATATCCTTAGATATAGAGCTGTGGTCAGTCTACAATATTGATAACATTGGTCTTATTTTATAAATAATTATAGACACCCATACAAAACCTTCACACACACACACACACATAGTTAAATCAAAATTTATAAAGATGTACACCAATGCAATTATTTTATTATGTTTAGGTATTAACATTATGAGTGATTTTGCCCTTTTTATGCACTTCGAAATTGAACAAAATTATTTTGCAAAATAACTACATATTCTTAATTTCATAGTTATTAAAACAGTAAATATGTTTCCATTTTGGATTAAAATTAAGGACTAATATCTAAGAAATATCTAAGTTTATTAAAATTTCCTGCTTTAGAAATCCAACCAAGAATAATGATGTGAAAATTGTGTGCTTGTTGGTAAGACTGAGGCAAGTGCATGCATATTTATCTTTTAATAGATTTTAAGTTTGATTTAATGAAGTTTTAATGTTATACTTCATAACACACCAGTATGAAAGATAGTAATTGGAATATGTGGTCCAATTCACATTCAATTAGTGATATACTCTTTCATACTAAAACTTGTGCTTCTACTAAATCTTTTAATTTGTTAAGGCTGTATTCTAATTAGATTTTATAATGATAATTCAAAGAAATTATCTGGTAAGATTTCATAGTTGTTTTCATTTCCCTCTAGAGAGGGGTTATTAATTATTGAATCCATCAAATTCTAATCTGTACAAAAAGACTGGTTACTTTAGTGACTTAATAATTGTAAGAAATAACCGTAGACTGTTACTATAATTTTACAGATGAAACACATATTTCATGTATAAATATAGTATAATATGATTAATATCAACACTGGAAAACTATTTTTTCAAGCACCAGATCATTCTAAAAAGAGATCAATAATAAGGATAGTTGCAAAAAGAAGAACCGAACTTTTCCAATGTAAACAAATCTCTAATTTTAAAAAGAACAAAAATAAAATAAATTTTAATTTTTCAAATAGTGTCAACTTCGAAATTATTAATAATTTATAAAATGGCCCTATAAAATGATAACGAGAATCATGGGAAAACAGGAAATTGTATGTATTGTTTGTAGGACTGTATATCAGAACAGTATTCTAGAAGACCTTACACAACATATATCAGAAACTGTAAAGTTTTGTGTTTTCACTTATAGAAATTTCTTCCATAAAATGATAATTAATTATGTATATATTTAACTAGATGCCTATTTGTCATCACATTGGTTATTAAAATGAAATAAATGAACATTTCCTAAAACCAGAAGACTGGTTAAAAGTATTAAGTTAAATCTATATGATGGTCAGTCATAAAATAATGTTCAATCATTAAAAATTATAGAATTGTAAAATTGTTTAATAATGTAAAGATGCTCATTGCACATTTAATATGTAAACTCTTATCTTACAAAATAATGTACAGGTTTTTTTACAATGTCTATGTGTACAGACATGTTTCAATTAAAGAGAGAAAATACATTCTTTTGCCTGTGCATACTATGAATAAAAAAGCATAAACCTAAGGAATAAAAATTATAATAGTTTTGTTACAGTGGTAAATGACTTTTCATTTTCTTTACACATCAAAATATCTTATACTTGAATTACCTTTGATAGTTTGTTATTCATATGGAAGGTTTACTTATTTAGAGTATTTGCTTATAATCACAGAATAGCATAAAATAATAAACTGCTTATTTTAATTCTTAGGTATTATTAAAAGATGGCTTAAATGAAATTAAAGTTTCATGTGCCATTAATTATAGTTTTGGGGTGGTGGGTGTGGGAAGAGTTGTAATATCGATATATCACAAAATTATTACTAGACTAATATGTATGCTTGAAGTAGTTTCTTTGGCCATGATGGTTATGATAATAGAACCTATGGATTGTGGATTAAAACTTTTTTTAAAGCTGAGACATTTCCATGGAATTCCATTTTCACTTGGAGAATATATCTTTTCATAAACAAGACTGCTGAAAGTAGGAGAAAATCCTAGAAAATGTAGCATAGAAATAGTAATCATAATGTTATATACATTCTCTCCATCGTATTACCCTTTTTTTAATTTTCATTTTTCACGTTCCATTAGACATTGCATTCTGTTCACATTAACTCTTGAAAAAAGTGAAAGGATGGTGTATGTGTGCATGCGTGTGTGTGTGTGTGTGTGTGTGTGTGTATTCATGGTTGGAATTTAAGATTCTTCTGGGTAAAGAAATCACTGATCTGTAAAATATAAGTGACCCAGATTACTGCAGGGAGTCCTGCCTGCTGCCATTAACCATTTCCTCCATAAAGCAAACCTATGAGTAAAGAAAGCTTCTCACTGCAGGATGTGACCAACATCTATGAGAGAGGAAAGAGGATTATAAACAGATACAGTAAAGGAAAGGAGGACAAAAATCTGGATCAGGAAGCCCGGAACCTAAATACCAAATACTTGAGTTTATTTAAATAATAATTGAAATCAAGCTGCACTTCTTTAGGTTCACTTTTCAAATTTAGTCGATTCCTGAACATGCAGAATAATTATTCATCTACAAAATAATAAGGTCATACAAAAGCAATTCTAGATATTTTGAACATAAGCTCATGAAACTAAATATGATTGCTTAATGGGAATTGATTGATAGTGAAATTGCATTATTAAGAAAATACTTGAGCCTGGTCTATACACTTTCACATGCCAATACATAGTCCTATAAACCTCATTTCTTAACTAGTACAAGGAAATAACTCTTTCTACAATCATTACAAAATTTCAAGGTAGATTTAATTCCTTGCTTATTCTCTGATATAAGTGCTGTTTATACATTTTCCATTTGTGAGAATTAATATGAATCCCTTCAACACATAAAATGAATTAAGTATTTTTAAAATATATTAAATAATAAATATATTTGATTATTCTTATAAAGAAGAATAAAACTTACTGTCATAATTATTGAATTTTTCGGAGTGTCTGAGACTTTGAGAAAGGACGTCAACCTTTCTGTGCAGGCCACTGAACCAATTTATAAGTGATCAGCAATCCAGTCAGCCAACAAATCGGAAAGTTCTGGTTTCATTTATTCACGGAAAGGACATAGAGCTTCCCACATTTATTTCACATGACAAGAAATTCTTTATTCACAATATGACTAGAGCCACACACTTCCAAGTTGATATACCAATAATTTTAGTTTTCCTCTGTATTACCTGTTAAAGTCTCAATACTCTTACTCAGTCTAACAATCCATGAAACTGATGGAATCAATACAATCATAGAAGTGGTTTCTATAGTAACTTTTATCTTAAAGATTGTTCATGTTTTTAATGACCTTTATATCACTTGTTAAGATGAACAGAAAAGTTCTATAAAATCATAGTAATTTGAGTTTGTGGATCCTCAAAAATCATCTTTTAGAATGCTCTCATTTTACAGATGTGAGAAAATGGGGCTGCAAGTGGTTTAGCAACTTAAAGAAGGTCTTAGAACTAATGCCATGTTAAGACTAGTGCCAAAGACCCTGATTTTCAGTCATTCAACTATTATTTATTATTATTTCAAGATCTATGTTAAAAAATTTTTTAAATATATTTTAGAATTAGTTAATAATATAGTAAAAATCTAGCAAATATGAAAATTCTGTCTCAGTTCCAAGATTGATAGTTTTTACCATTGTCTTTCCAAGATTGATTACCTGATTTATTACTTAGCTCCTGCCAAGTTCAGACTGGCTTCCTCCTATACCTCTAATGTGTAAGCATTTATAATTGGTAAACATAAATCACCGCGATCGACATTTGTGTTTTTCATATAGATTTTCTTATTATGGCAAAATATATATAGCATAAAATTTAACATTTTAACTGTTTTATTTATTTAACATCTTTATTGGAGTATTGCTTTACAATGGCATAATTACATTCACAGTATTATGCAACCATCATTACTATTTATTTCCAAAAATCTTCATCACACTAAAGAGAAACTCTGTATCCATAAGCAATAACTCACCACTCACCACTTCCCCCCTCCCTAGTCCCTGGTAAACTTTAATCTACACTCTGAGTCTATGAATTTGCCTCTCCTAGATATTTCATGTAGGTGGAATCATATAATATTTATCCTTTTGTGTCTGGTTTATTTAACATGACATTTTGAGGTTCACCCATGTTGTAGCATGCGTTAGAACTTCATTCCTTTTATAGCTGAATAATATACATATGCTATTTATTATTTATCCATTTATCAGTTGAAGCACACATTGATTTTAGCTTTTGGCTATTGTGAATAATTCTGCAATAAACATTTTTATATAAGCATCAGTTTAAATCTCTATTTTCATATTATGGGAGTATATAATTCAGAGTCAAACTGCTGGATCATACGGTAGTTCTACGCTTCACATTTTGTGGAACCACCAAACCATTTCAACAGCAGCTACACAATCTTACATTACTACCAACAATGCACAAGTGTTCTAATTTTTTCACATTTTCATCAACATGTCTTATTTTCCATCTTTTTCAGTTATTAATATTAGAAACATCATAGTAGATATGAAGTGGTAACTCATTGATTTTAATTCCCTTAATGACTAATTATGTTGAGTATCTTTTCATGTGTTTATTGTATTGTATTGTAAGTTATTATTTGTATGTATTCTTTGAAGAAATATCTATTCAAGTCTTTTGCCTATTTTTAATTGGCTTGTCTTCTTGTCATTGAGCTGTTCTTTGTATATTCTAGATATTAAATCCTTATCAGATATAAGACTTGTAAATATTTTCTCCAACACTATAAGTTGTGCATTTTGATTATAATTTTAATGTTGTTTTTCTATAAAGTAATCCATGTGAGATTTTCTATTTAAAAATTACATGTTGTAAAGAACTACCAAAGTAAGAGTAAAATTTATTAAATAAAGAGCTAATGTAAGTTTTAGAATTACTGATGGGAGTACAGGTTGTATTTGAAAATTCTTCCTGGATTTCCTTCTGTTAGACAGAAACTATTCCTATTTGCCTGAGAAATACTGATATTCAACCATTCCAATAAATATTATGGGTCATGTTTATCAGCTGTTATTCATGGAAATACTGCTTAACAAAGAGATGCTCAAAAATTATACAAACCATGGAAAATCTTTAGTAAACTGTAAATAAAAAGTAACTTGCTTAATAGGATGACAAATATGTTAGAAAATTATCACAATAATATCATGGTAAGCAAACAACATTATAATAAACAAAAAACATTATGTCAAAGATTAGAAGAATTACCATTAAAGCAGGAGTAAGTTAATGTGGCCTCAATCACTTGATCTAGTCAACATTTTGCAGAACCTACTAATTAGAACCAAAAGGGAAAGCAGACTAGGATAGGATAGGATCAGGTAGGGTAGGATAGGATAGGATAGAATAGAACAGAATAGGATATTACCAATTATAGTGTAGTATATATTGATATATTACCAGGTAAATAATGTTATGAATAAGGATTCCTAAATGAAAACGTTGCACAGAAAAGAACTCACCTTCAAATGTTCTGATAGCCATTTCACCATTAGAGCCATTTCTCTGACACAAACAAAACAAAATAACACATATTATGACATTTCCTAGGTCTTGGTTAGGTAGTTTTTCTCTGTTTAAGTGATTAAAGCAGAAGTTCTCAAGGTCAGAAAATGTTCTTATTTTAGTTTTAAGAGTTCACTGATTTAATCTGTCCAAGAATAAAACATAATTAAATATTTGCATAATAAGGATAAGTATTCTTTTCAGAGCATTCTGGTGATTTAAATATTTTTGCATTGACTTAAATGCTGCTTTGTAATTACATAGAGTTAATATATTCTATCCAAAGGTGTACTCTGTGCCATGAATATATTTGCTAATCTAGAAAAATAAAAAATATTTTCAGTAGAAATATATTCCACAATAGCTTGATTTCATTGGAACACTGGGAACAAAAGAATTTTGCAACGATATTTGTAGAATTGGCCCAACAGTACAATGAGGAAATTACTGTCATCTCTGTTTTTCAGATGACTAAGCTGTGGTTTGGAGAGGTTAAGTAATTTGCTTAGGAAGAAACAAATGGTATATGGTCAAAAAGAATTCCAATGAAAACCAGCCTAACTTCTAACCACCAGCACTTCTATCAATTTCATTGTTTTGCAACAATTGAGGGTATAACACAGGTTTTGAGAGATAATAATAAGAGCTCATTGAAGATTTCCAGTGCCAGAATAAAAATGGACAGAGATAGATAGATAGATAGATAGATAGATAGACAGATAGATAGATAGGTAGGTAGATAGATAATTTGTTATATACATGCTTAAAGCCACAGTTACTGAACTCATTACCTTAAATAGAATATTACCAGGTATTTTGGTATTTTTGAAACTGAAATTGAGTAACGTGTACAAGAGGAAGACAAATGTATTTAGAGTACCAAAAAGTATTTAGAATTGGTATGTTTTGCTTACACTAATGTTAAGCTATTTTTTTGTTTAAATTTTCTAATGTGTACTCTTCTTTGATGTGTGTACTAAGTGTTTTACGTTTTTAAGCACAAGTGACTGATGCATATAAGGTATGATTAAAAAGCTTTTATATAAATGGCTACCAAATAATTTGCTTAAATGTGTACAAAAACATGTAATATGTCATAAAATAATATTACAGTTGGGTACCTTTAAATTGCATGATTGAGATATTTTAATGGAAAAATTTCAAAGATAAAAATTATGTAGCTACATTTTATACACCTTTGGATATTCAAATTTACTGTATTTATTAAAGATAGATATTTATTTGGGATATTATCTCATTATTTTATAAACTCTTCAGAATCTTTTGATGAATATGGTAAACACAGATGCACACTAATACACTCATATACATGTACACGTATGTATTAAAAATCATTTATCTCAATTTTTTATGAAAATATGAACTTAACTCTCCATGACAGAAACTATGGTTGATCAATGTTGACAAAATAATTATTAATTTGAGTTTTCAGAAATGGGTGGGAAGAGGTGAAGGAGAGGCTTAATACTGTATATTTGAAAATTGAAGATAAAGAAAAAAACTTTTTTCCTAGTGCAATTGTTCTCAACAGGGGAAGGAGGGCTCTCTCAGGGGATATTTGACAATGCAGCAGACACTTTGGGTGGTCATACCTGGTGGAGGCTGCCCAGGGCACCTACATGGTAGAGGCCTGGGATGCGCTGCTAACACGTTGCAATGCACAACAGAGACCCCTACAACAACAAAAAAATCATTGGGCCCCAAATTTCAACACCACTAAGCTGAGAAAATCTGTTGTAGAGAAAAAAAAAAAAGATAGGATAAAAACTATAGTAGACGGAGTGTGTCAAATGTCACTTAACATTTTTCGAAACAATACCTTCAATACTCAATTGTAAGTTTTATGTAACAAGCATCCTCTTGGCTTCAATGGGCAAGGCAGGTAAAAGCTACTGCAGATGTAATGAATAGATGGCAACTGGTTTGACACTGAACTAAACATCAGGAGGACAACAGTCTCTAAACCCATTAATAGAAGTGATTGTGAAATTATAAAACTCCAGAAATGACAAGAAGTCTTGAAACAACATTAAGCTTTCCAGAGTCTGTGAAATAGGCATTTAACACACTTATAAATGCAAAGGTCAGTGGGATCTCAGCAGATTTACACTGATGCAGCTGAAAAATGAGAGGAACCCAAGTAATGAAACAGAGATCATCTGAAATAAGATGACTTCCACTGTCTCATTAAAATATTTAATTGTCAGTCTTTAGTTTTTCATGTATTTTAAATAGATCAAAATATGCAATACTAAAATGTTATAATAAATAAAATGTATATTTGAATAAGGTTTATTTGGCAATAAAGAAATATGTATGTTTAAAATTATTATGTAAATTAAATTTGAAAACTATATAACTAACTAGCTTTATTGGTTTGTAAATGTATCAAAGGATGAATGTCAGTTGTTTGCATGATTTAGATAACTTTTGATGCTTTATAGTTATCATACTAATGTAGATCCAGAAAAATTAACTTATTTTTTAAAGTCATTTTTTAATAAAAGTGAGCAATCACAGGGTTTTAAATTCTACAACGTTCTTATTCTTAAAAAGTTCTGTTCTTATGGTGCCAAAAAGAGTACTGAGAAGGAAAAAACATAATACAGTATAATATATATCCATACCAGTAATGCAATGAACTAAGAAGGGTAGTAAAAAAATCAATTAATTTTTATGGGTATTTTAAGATTTCCATCTTAAATGGTTATTTTCAGAGCTATGTGTAAATGTTATGATAAAACAGTGTAAAAGAGCAGATGGTGTCCTTTAAAGCATATGATCTGCATATAGACTCAATATAATTTTGCTAATATTCACATTAAAAAACCACTTGTAACTATCGAAAATCTAAATACAGTCTAACTAGAGACACACAAAAGCACCTATTCCTCCAACAATTAATTCTAAAATTGCATTTTTAATCTATCTTTAATTGCTTCAGCTAACATATCACAGATACATAGTTCAACTATCACATCCACAATTCAAAACAGAATACAGGTCAGCTTATTTTCTTATTTTCTTCAAAATAATAATTATCTGTAGGCACTCATTAGTTGAAGGACTTAAGAGAATGAAAAAATTCAATAGATGTGTTATGCATCCAAAAACTAAAGAAGGCATTTTGTTTCTATGCATACAGAACCTAATTTTTACATCCTTTTAGTCAATACTGAAGAAAAACTACAATGAAACTATTATAGTGTGCTTATACTGTACCATTTTGAACACACTTCCCATGTATCTGAGAGGGCTCTCCAGCTATTACCTTGATCATTTTAAAATATTTGAATTGATAATTTCGACTACCAGGAGACTGTATGAAAGAAATCATCAAGATTAAATGGATTTTCATTCATCTTTTGAGGCAATTTTCTCTCCTTCTAAATTGCAATGGCAGAATAATCTCCACTGAGACTGATACTCTTCTAATATAAAGTCCCTTCTCTGGAAGAAGATGTATAAATGCATCACACATACTCAATCTTGATTTTTCCCACACGGTTTTTTATTCTGCTGTGGTTGTACTTTACATCTATGTGATACACACAGTAATGTTTGGTTAAGATGGCAAATTAACGTTCTGCTCTACTCTCTGTGTGATCTTGGAAAAAGTCTCTGAGTTTAAGGCAGTCTTCTCAAACTTTAATATGCACATACACTACCTGAGGACTTTGTTTAAGTGCAGATTCTTTTTTTTTTTTTTTTTTTTTTTTTTTTGTGGTACGCGGGCCTCTCACTGTTGTGGCCTCTCCCGTTGCGGAGCACAGGCTCCGGACGCGCAGGCTCAGCAGCCATGGCTCACGGGCCCAGCCGCTCCACGGCATGCGGGATCCTCCCGGACCGGGGCACGAACCCGTGTCCCCTGCATCGGCAGGCGGACTCTCAACCACTGTGCCACCAGGGAAGCCCTAAGTGCAGATTCTGATTCAGTAGGTTGGGAGTCAGGACTGAGATTGTGTATTTTCCTTGCTGATGATGACTAACCTGGTCCTTGATGAGACACTACTTTTTTTATGAGGAAAACTTGTGAAATGACTGTAGAGTACTTTGCATCATGTCTGAGAAAGAAGAATGATATGTATATGCTACTAGCTAGCTATCATGCTTTCAAAAGAACATATGAATAATGGATACTAGTTTAATAGTTACTAAAGAATAACTACTTAACCTCATCATTTTTTATCTCTGTCTTCCCTTTTTTCTCTTCTTTATCTGTTGTTCTCCGTTATTAAGTTTCAGCTAAACAATTTTCTTCTTTTCATATGTATTACTTAATCAGAAAGCCTAGACAATTTGAGGGATAATTTTTTTTTTCTGTTCTTAGGACAAATATATTATTCAGGGTTATCATTCTATTTCTGGAGCCATTATTAAAAAATAGATTGCTCCTTCAATACCATCTCTTGAATCTTCTTTTATCCCTAGAGTTGTTCATTTTAAGGCTTTAGACAAATATATAATGACAGGTATCAATCATTGTATAGTTTCACTGCCTTAAAAGGTCTCTTCTCTGTTACATAGTTTCAAATTCTTTAATAATAATTATAATAAAGACTGTCAAATTTGGAATAATTATCATCTTGTGTTACTCTCCAATTTTTGAAAGAATTGATTACTTTTCCAAGCTATATTTGAAAGCTCAATTTTCCTATATATACATTCTTTATACAATTTTTACATTTTGGACCACTGATGTCAATGTTTTTCTAAATGTACACACAAAAGCAAAATGACATGAAAAGTATCTGTTATAATGTCAAGTTTAAAGACTATTAGCTTCCTTTCCTGCTTCCTTTGTTAACTAATTAAAGTGTATAAGAACCAAGTTCCTAAATTTGTCATTATTAGTATTAGAATAAAATATGCCATTGAAAAATTTAATGTTACTGAAATATTTAGAAACAATTCTCTTTCTGAAATATTTAACAACCAGACAAATTTTAATCAAAATACACTGCACTCTTAGTGTATGAAATTGTTCCTTTTAATTGCAGAAGTATTTGTGTATGTGTATAGGGAGGGTTATTGAAGAAACAGGGTTTTTTTTCCATACCTGCACCTCTCCTTACCTTAATTCCTTGGACTGAACTGAATCCCAATACTGTCCTTGACTTTCCGTGTCATCCACTATTAGCATCTAGAAAGACTCCTGACATTCATGATTATATTATTGTGGCATTTGCTCCATGTCCTGAGGCAGGATCAGGAGATGGAAAAATAGGACTCACCTTGAACTGTTTGTATTTTAAAATTATCTATTCACTAATAAATATGTACAAACATCAGAAAGTAAAAATAAACTCTAAAGTAATCTTCAGAAAGGCATATATAATATTGATATACACAAGGTGTTCATATTTTCAGGCCCTTCACAATATATCCAAGACATGATATCCTACAAATAAAATATGAGTTCTATCATAGTGCACAAAATGGAAAATGGTCATATGGTTTAATTATTATACCTGTTTGAGAATCATTCACTGGGGGAAATTTAAAGAAACATTTCCTATGCCCATCACAGAAAACGGGCCGGCTAGATGTCACTGCATAGGATAGGGTCTATGGCCCCTAGACTCCAGGATTTAAAGTTGCAGGAATCACTGACCTTTCATCTAGTATATTTAGAGACTTACATAAAATACAGACCCATAAGTGAACACAACAAAAATCAGCTGAGCAAAGCCCACATCAGTAGAACCACTCTACTGAGACTAACTGCCAACCCATAAAATTGTGAACTAAAAAACTGTGCTGATAACTTGGGGATGCCATATTACATTACAAAGTTAACCCAACCTTGGACTTCCCTGGTGGCGCAGTGGTTAAGAATCTGCCTGCCAGTTCAGGGGGCATGGGTTCAAGCCCTTGTCAGGGAAGATCCCACATGCTTCGGAGCAACTAAGCCTGTGCACCACAACTACTGAGCCTGCGCTCTAGAGCCCGCAAGCCACAACTACTGAAGCCCGCGCACCTAGAGCCCGTGCTCCACAATAAGAGAAGCCACCGCAGTGAGAAGCCCCACGCACGGAAACGAAGAGTAGCCCCTGCTCGCCACAACTAGAGAAAGCCCACGTGTAGCAACGAAGACCCAACGCAGCCAAAAATAAAAATATAAATAAATAAATAAATGTATTTTAAAAAACAAAAAAACAAACGAAAAAACAAAGTTAACCCAACCAAACATGGTCAAGATCTGTACCAACAAATTATACAACATTATTGAGAGAAATTAAAGGCAATCTAAATAAATTGAGGTATATCTGTATGTACTAAGTCATGTATCAGGAGAGGTAAAGATGTGAGTGCTCCAGCATTTGACCTATAAATCCAGTACATTCCCAAACACAACCCTGTCAGGATTTTGAATATAAAATGAAAAGCTGGCTTTATAATATTTGTGGTAACACAAATGGCTAAGGTGATATCAACAAGACGTTCTTGAAAGCAAACAAACTAAAAATGGAATTAGTGGACTTACTCAAATTCGATCAGTTATCAACATTTATTACAAAGTAATTAGGACAAACATGGTAATTAGAACAGTGTGGTATTGGCATGAAGAAAGACAAATGGAGCAGTACAGGGGAATAAATAGTCTAAAACTACACCTACCTGTAGACCTACACTTGATTTATAGCAATGCTTACGGTTGGCAATGATCATTTTTCAATAAGTGGTGGTGTCAAGTGAATATTGACATGGAAGAAAATTATTCATGACCTTTACCAAACACTATATGCAAAAATTAATACTCAATCCAAATGTGAAAAGTTCATCAATAAAAATTGTAGATGTAAATATGAGAAGTTCATTAGTATGACATATTCTGTTCATGTAAGAACACCATTATTAGTGTAAAATCAAAGACTAGATAAATCATTTGCAATACATACAACATGCAAATTTCTCATATCCAAAATATACAAATCTATAAGAAAATATACAAATTAATAAAAGAGAGATGACCTGAAATTTGAAGATAATTTTACAAAGAGATATTCAGATAGTCAATAAAAACACAAATGGGTATAGGTATAGTGCCTTATTGTTCACCAAGAATAATACAAAATAATACAAGCACTATACACTCATTGGAATGGCTAATATGAGAAGGGTTTTCAATAACCTGTGTTGGTGACATCCTGGAGCAATTGGAATGCTCATACATTACTTGTGGGTGTATAAATTGGTATAATTAGTACCAATTTATACATCCAATTAGAAAAACTGGAAGGATCTGTTAAAACTAAATAAAGTAATTTCTGATGACCCAGAAATTCCACTCTATATTTATATTACCATGGTCTTATATGTAATTGAATTTTTACAAAAAGATATGTATAAGAACATTCATTTATACTTTGTGATAGCAAAAATTTGGAAGCCAAATAAATATTTTTATATTTATTTAATAAAAATTACATTATAATAAAAATAAATGAAATTCTATTATAAAGACTAGAGATAAATCCCATATATATATATATATATATATATATATATATATATATACACATACTGTTTAGTAGAAGAAGCCAATTCAAAAAATTATACAAATTCTATGATTTTATTTGATTAAAGTTTATAAAAACATGTAAGATATTTAAGATTTTTTCATTAGCATGTATTGTAGTTCACAGGAGAATTAATAGTTCTATGCCCATCACCAAAGAGTCTACAAATAATAAATACTGGAGAGAGTGTGGAAAAAAGAGAACCCTCTTACACTGTTGGTGGGAATGTTAATTGATATAGCCACTATGGAGAACAGTATGGAGGTTCCTTAAAAAAATATTAATAGAATTACCATATGATCCTGCAATCACACTCCTGGGCCTATATCCAGAAAAGACAAAAACTCTTAATTCAAAAAGATACATGCGCCACAATGTTCACTGCAGCACTATTTACAATAGCCAAGACATGGAAGCAACTTAAGTGCCCATTGACAGATGAATGGATAAAGAAGATGTGATTTTATACATATGTGTGTGTGTGTGTGTAATGGAATATTACTCAGCCATAAAAAGAATGAAATAATGCCATTTGCAGCAACATGGATGGACCTAGAGATTACCATACTAAGTGAAGTCAGTCACACAGAGAAAGACAAATATCATATGATATCATTTACATGTGGAATCTAAAAAAATGATACAAGTGAATTTATGAAACAGAAGCAGGCTCACAGACATAGAAAACAAACTTATAGTTTCCAATGGGGAAAGCAGGAAATAAATTAGGAGTTTGGGATTAACAGATATACATTACTATATATAAAACAGATAACAAAGTCCTATTGTATAGCACAGAAAACTATATTCAATATCTTATATTAATGGAAAAGAATCTGAAAAAAAATATATATATGACTGAATCACTTTGCTGTACACCAGAAACTAATATAACATTGTAAATCAACTATACTTCAATTTAAGAAAACAACTTTATTTTACCATGGATAGTTTATAGAAGAGATTGCCTTTGATTGTTGCTTAAGGAACTTTTTTTTCCTCCCAACACAATACATAAGAACATGTGAGGGCTTCCCTGGTGGCGCAGTGGTTGAGAATCTGCCTGCTAATGCAGGGAACACGGGTTCGGGCCCTGGTCTGGGAAGATCCCACATGCCGCGGAGCAACTAGGCCCGTGAGCCACAACTACTGAGCCTGCGCGTCTGGAGCCTGTGCTCCGCAACAAGAGAGGCCTGCGCACCGCGATGAAGAGTGGCCCCCACTTGCCACAACTAGAGAAAGCCCTCGCACAGAAACGAAGATGCAACACAGCAAAAATTAATTAATTAATAATAATTTAAAAAATTAACCACTTAAAAAAAAAAAGTGTGAGAATTGAGAACCATCCGA
Source organism: Grampus griseus (assembly GCF_964374135.1). Taxonomy (NCBI): domain Eukaryota; kingdom Metazoa; phylum Chordata; class Mammalia; order Artiodactyla; family Delphinidae; genus Grampus; species Grampus griseus. Next base: position 133,545,290 of record NC_138997.1, on the reverse strand, counting down.
ATCATAGAAATGTTAAACTGTACTTGGAGCTTCATTTGATAATCGGAGTAACTCAAGCAACATTAGAAAAAACTTTTTTTTCTTCTATTGCCTCAGATTTTAAAAATGTTATCATGACCATAAAATAAAATATTATTATCATAAAATAAAATAATAAAATAAAATTGCCAGGTTGCAATATTTTTATTCTTGGGTCTACAGCAGCACTACCAATGTATCAAATGTAAAAAGGAAGAAATAAGAGTATTAAAAGTAAAACATTTTCAATAATTTACTCAATAACACCTCCACACTCTGAAATGATATTTTGGTACCAATTGTGAATTTCGTTTCACTTCTCTTCACTTTGCCCACATTCACCTTGCTCTAATTTGCCTTCAGCAGCTGCTAATGTAATTCAAGTACATCCATCTTCTGAACACGATCAGCAGTGTAGAACTGGGTCACAGCTAACATGACATCAATGGCTGAAGGACTGACTGCATTTCACTACCTCACTGATGTTGATCATGTCTTGCCGTATGATGTAAAGTCTGGTTCATAGATTACTGATGAGATTACTCAGGAACATGGATGGATGTCTGTGGGAAGTTCAACTATCAGAGACATAGAGAGGAGGGACAACACCATTACTCTGAAGACCTGGAAGTTGATGACACATAGATGAAAATTATTTGTTCAAGTTTTTTCTAAAGTTGAAGACCTGTTTTATTTCAAAATTGGTACTTCACCAAATTGTACTGATATGTTTTACCTGTTTAGATATATATATAAGTCCCAAAGTACATAAGCAACACAACAGATATTTGTTTTAGGTATGATATTACTATTTTGAAGGTCAGTCCATTTATAAGAAAGTTTTTTTTAACTTGTACATTTATAAGACACAGCTGAGCTGAATTCTTTATCACTGCACATTCTAATAAGAATTCCACTGCTGCCTATTTCCCACTGAGTTTAAAATGAATAGTCTTTTGTTATGATAAAATGCTCTTGATTCTCTGTAGAAAAGGATGGTACAATTTTATGGCAATGTAATTTATGTTAACAACATAGATGAGCCTATAACTGCTCTCCCATTAACGTTGTTTTTCTCTGTTCACCATTTTCTAAAAAGTCCACCTTTAAACTTGGAATATTTCATACTTGTCTCCAAACAAAATGTGTCTCTTTTTATAAAATTTCATTTATGTCAGCAGAGCTGTTACTCTGGGTAAGAAAATGGGGAGAAGAAAGTAATTTCTATTTTCCCCTAAAGGCATTTTATTCATGAGCAAAGTCTACATGGCAAAATCTTATTTCTTCTACAAGTTTGTTCATGAGGATAAATCTTACTCCACTTATAAGAAATAGCATGTGATAGTAAAAGTGCTGGCTAACTTAGTTCAAGATAAAAACATCCAATTGAAGTAAAGTAGGGTTTTCTTTTTCTTAATGTAAATAATTCAAAAGTCACATGTAAAATAAATTAACTATAAAAATGTAAAATAATTTTACTTTACCTATGGTATTTAAGTATATAACACTAACAATAAAATAGATTTAGAAAATATTTTTAATAGATTTGGAAAAATAAGGATTTATATATGTACATATATACAATCATATATATAATCTATGAGGATAGAAAGAAAATAATTTTACTTGCTTTTAAAGTGATAGAATTAATTTAACATATAATATAATTAGAGGAGGCAGTTGAGAGGTGACTGGGTGAATGAAATATATTTAGTGACCAAGATAGTCTTAACATTCTTCTCAGGTTGACTAAACTTTAGATAATTTTTTTCCTCACTATGGGCCCCTGACCTCCCAGTTCTTATAGCACTGGCACTAGATGACTTGCCATTGCAATTTTTTTCCTCTGCCTCTCTTTGAAATGTATATAAATCTCTTCTTGCCAGGTTTAGGACCCAAGAAATGTCTTTCTTTAGGACCTAGGAGCCATCCCTTTGAAAGGTAATCCTAGAGAAAGATAGAGCCCCTATATCCCAGTCTCTGTGGGAGGTATGAGCCTAACTTCCCTGGGTGCCAAGTAACAAACACAGGTGGCCTAAACCTAGAGAGAAGCATTTGCAAACTCAGAAATAACTCAGAGTGCCTTTCTGTTTCACTGGAGTTGAATTGCGACCGTCTTGAGTGTCTTCCTTGCCTATTTAGCTTTGTCTGGTAAAAATTTTCTTTGACATTCGCCATATGGGAGATTCAGAGAGAAGCAGTATTTTTTTTTCCTTCTATGGTAGTGAGTGTGTGGGAGGGTTATTTGATATAAGAAATTTAATCTGACCATTCAGTTAGAGAGGGATTGTGGTAGATTAATTGCAAAACTTCCCACAATTATTTATCCCTATGCCAATGTCCTTCCTAATGTGAATTTGCAGCTTCCCACTGAAGAAGAAAAGTCCAGTTCCATATTCCCTGAGGCTTGTGATCTTGCATTTGCCAAGGGAATGTGGTAGAAGTGATCTTTTGCAAGTTTTGAGCCTAGGTCTTAAGAGACAACCACATTGTCTTGGAACCATGACGCTGCCATGGAAAGTAGCCAAAATAGTCTGGCGAAAGATGAGATACCATTTGAAAGAGAGCTCATTTTCCCCATTCTTGGCTTCCTATAGAGTCTAGAGCAGCCTTTTCCCAAACAAGTGACAAGGACCAGCCAAGACAAACAAAGCAAAAGCTACCTGACCCACAATGGCCATGAATGCCTGGGTGAAACCAGATGAGGCCAGAAGACTATTTTAAAATCAGCATCCAAGTATTTTTTTAACTTGAAAAATTGATCTTGCACTTTGTAAAAAAAAGTGTGAAATAAGTGTGACCTGGCATACACACGATTTTATTTTAGTTAGTGGTTCAGTTCCAGGAATTGTTATTTTCTATTTAAATATGCTTATGAGATAAAAGGGTAAAGGGAGCGTTTGAGTCACCTTTGTCAGAGTATTATTTAAAGCGTTATGTATTCTCTTGGTTAGGCAACTTTTAAATTTTCCTAAATAAGAGATTAGAGGAGAGAAAAATATTGAGTGTGTGTGTGTGTGTGTGTGTGTGTGTGTGTGTGTTGTGTGTGTGTCTGCATATGTCCATATGTCTGTAAAATAAGTTGCGGGTCAACTGCGTAGAAGACTTGAAATTATGTTTGCACAAGTGTCTCTTTCTATGTTCCCAGCCTCCTTAGCAAGTTTTCCTAAGAGCAGTATTGTGAAATATTAATTAGTTAATTAGGCATTCTAGATGACTAAATAACATAATATTTCCATTGAATTTTTCTGGTTTAATTAACTTTATATTTGGAAAAATGTTTTGATTTAATATAAAATTTGGAATCATTCTACCTACAAATTAATGTTCAAATAGAACAGGAAGATGGTGTTCAAATAGCATAAAAAGGGTAATAAAAATACAATTGAGTTGGAAATATTTTATGTATAATGTTCAGTGTATTAAAAGACGATTTATTGCAGTTTTTAATTACAACCAGAAAAGTATATTGTTCTTGCACCTGGCACATGGAGTGTATAACAGCTGTCCCTACAGTGTCCTTGTTTTATAATTGGTGCCATCCTGGCTGCTTTTAAATATAAAGTATTTGTTTGGAATTTAAAACTATTTAAAATTTAATAACTACCCCTAATTATTACTATTAAGAAAATATTTCATTCATTATTATTGTTATTTATTATTACAAATTTTAATGAAAATGTTTTATTATATATGCGTGTGTTTGTGTGGTATTTAATACACGTATTTAAAACATGATGAAGTTATTGGGAGGATTGAGAAATAATAAAACTTTCTCAATTCATGCATTCTTAGTGTGGTACAGATTCAGGTGATGCTGTACATATTCAATAAAAGATTTAATTTAATAGACTTGCTGTGTAAAAAAAGTAAATTATTATAATGTTATAAAATAACATAGACAAAAATGTAATAATTAAATGTTTCTAAAATGGTTATAGATTGATAATAAACACAAATACCTAATTGATAATATAATTAAAATCATAGTCAATTGAATGTCAAATGGTTTACATAAAGTGTTATAAAGTATGTATTGTGCAGACTGATAAGTATTTAGAGAAACTGTCAAAGGCAAAAAGTCACATTAATCTCTTTATTATTTATAAAAATGTTGGCCAATACTGTTATTTAACTCTTTCTTGGGTATAGAACTTGCCTTCTTATCAAGCTGGTAAACAGCAGCACCATCAGTATGAGTAATTACATTTCTTTTAACACGAACATATTTGTCCACCAAGCAATAAACAGAGATTCAGCTCTTAAAGTTAGTTTAACAAATCAGAGTACTCGGCAAAGAGTAGTACAATTGAGACACATTTCTATTTTCATTTTTAAGGAAAACTGAAAATAACATTTATCAGAAGTTAGTTTCAACAGCTTTAGCTAAGAAAAACCAAAATATCAAAGCTCCTTAGGGTGTATATAGTAAAACATTATGTTACACATAATATTATATCCTAGACACAGGCAGTGACAATTGTTATGTTATACTTTGGCTTTCCTATGACTTCACCATTGGTTATAAGAGGAAATCCAAACTGCAAAACAAAAATCTGTACTGGTTTTCAAAATTTTTTTTCTATTACTTCAACTTAGGCAACTCTTATAATAACATCACTCTTATCCATATTGTTCATCTCTTTTTTTTAAATTTGTGTTTCTTAAGTTGGGAAGGAAAGTAGGAAGTCACTCATGTTGCTCTTTTTGTTTCTTTCTTTTTCAATGAATCTGATTTTTTTTAAGGGAAGGTAACAAAATCCCCAGAGCTCCCATTTTGCAGTGCTTTCTTCCATTTTTCTCATCAATTGGAAAAAAACACAAGTTACTATAGATTGCAATAGTTGGTCCAAAAGGCTTAAAGCATAGTGACTAACTTAAATTTTAGACAGGTGGAAGAGGCAACTCAACCACAAGTCTGGAAACTCAAAACTCCTGCCAAGTTGCCATGGAGTCAATATGCCAACTGCTGAATGCATGTGAAGACAGGATAAGGTAAAGATAAATAACACCTTATCATAATTCTCATTTTCTAAAGATAATCCTTAAGAAACTCTTTGCACCTTAGAACAAATATATTTCATTTCATAGAAGAATTAAAACTACATTATGTACAGATTGCCAACAAACACATGAAAGGATGCTCAACATCACTAATCATTAGAGAAATGCAAATCAAAACTACAATGAGGTATCACCTCACACCGGTCAGAATGGCCATCATCAAAAAATCTACAAACAATAAATGCTGAAGTGAGTGTGGAGAAAAGGGAACCCTCTTGCACTGTTGGTGGGAACGTCAATTGATACAGCCACTATGGAGAACAGTATGGAGGTTCCTTAAAAAACTGAAAATAGAACTACCATATGACCCAGCAATCCCACTACTGGGCATATACACTGAGAAAACCGTAATTCAAAGAGTCATGTACCACAATGTTCATTGCAGCTCTATTTACAATAGCCAGGGGCTTCCCTGGTGGCGCAGTGGTTGAGAGTCCGCCTGCCGATGCAGGGGATACGGGTTCGTGCCCCGGTCCGGGAAGATCCCACATGCCGCGGAGCGGCTGGGCCCGTGAGCCATGGCCGCTGAGCCTGCGCATCCGGAGCCTGTTGCCCCGCAACGGGAGAGGCCACAACAGTGAGAGGCCCGAGTACCGACAAAAAAAAAAAAAATACAATAGCCAGGACATGGAAACAACCTAAGTATCCATCAACAGATGAATGGATAAAGAAGATGTGGCACATATATACAATGGAATATTACTCAGCCATAAAAAGAAACGAAATTGAGTTATTTGTAGTGAGGTGGGTGGACCTAGAATCTGTCATACAGAGTGAAGTCAGAAAGAGAAAAACAAATGTCATATGCTAATACATATATATGGAATCTAAAAAAAAAAAAGGTTCTGAAGAACCTGGGGACAGGACAGGAATAAAGATGCAGTCGCAGAGAATGGACTTGAGGACACAGGGAGGGGGAAGGGTAAGATGGGACAAAATGAGAGAGTGGCATGGACATATACACACTAACAAATGTAAAATAGATAGCTAGTGGAAAGCAGCTGCATAGCACAGGGAGATCAACTCCGTGCTTTGTGTCCACCTAGACAGGTGGGATAGGGAGGGTGGGAGGAAGACACAAGAGGGAGGAGATATGGGGGTATATGTATATGTATGGCTGATTCACTTTGTGATACAGCAGAAACCAAAACACCATTGTAAAGCAATTATACTCCAATAAAGATGTTAAAAAAAACTCTACATTATGATTATTTTAGTATAAATTATATTATTATTAGTTGTAGAGGACTACAGTTACACAAATGGTAGATATTTTTTATAGTCCATGGAGCTCTGCCAGTTTTTCTTTCAGCCTATTTTCTCTCCTTCTTAGATTGGACAATTTTTTTTTTTTCTATATTTCAGGTCACTGGTCTGTTATTCTCTCCCCTGCATCTGATGTTGAGTCTATCCACTGAGGATTATTTTCCTACAGTATTTTTCAGTTTTAAAATTTCCATTGGATTCTTCATTATTATATCTTTTATTTCTCTGTTGAGACTTTCAATTTCTTTGCTAAGATTTTAAAGTGTATTTCATTTATGTTTGTAATTGCTCATGAGAGTATTTTTATGGTAGCTGATTTACAGTCTTTGTCAGATAATTCTAACCTCTTCCATCTCAGTGTTTGTATCTATTGATTTTCTTCTTTTTTTCACTCACTTTGAGGTCTTCCTGATTGTTGCTATAACAACTGATTGAAGACTGAGACCTGGGCACTCTGGGTATCATTTTAGGAGTGCTTGGATCTTACTTAACACCTTCTGTTTTAGCTGACCTGCTTTGACAGCACTGAGGCAGGAGGAGCGTTGCCAGCTCATTTCAGCCACCTCACTTCTGCCAGATATCCATGTACCCCTCTTGGCCTACTTTTTCTCCTTGTCTTTCAGAAAAAGTCTTTTAGTTATTATTAATTTTTAAAAATAAATGTAATCTCTAGAATTTTTTGTTGTACTTATGGGGGAGAATAGGGAATAGAGCATCTTTCTAAAGTTGGAAGTCTTCCTTGTTTCTTTTTCACAACAGAGGCAGCACAGGACTTTGCAGGACCAGAGACTGGACATTAGGAGAGAGATTCTGTCATTTGGGCTATAAGATAATAAATAAAAAGCATTGCCCCATCTCCCGGCAGGATCAGGGTCTAGGGTTGAACACTTTTTATAGCATGGCAGAATGGTCTCCTTCATTGTTCTGCAATCTCAGCATTCTTATTGGGGTAACACTATCATCATCCCTGGCAAGACCGGATTGATTGCCTTAAGCACTAGACAGTATCCTATTTCCTTGGTGCAATTTTAGTTCCCTAGTGCTCCTGCTCTATAGAAGGCTAACTGTTTGGCTGGGAGGTCTTGTGCAACTTCACATTCTCTAATTTCTCTTTGTTATATAGTTAGGTCTCCTTCTGTGTCTTAGCTTGTTTATTTTCAAATCCAGCTCATGCCTCAATGGTGGACCGGGTGAAGTGAAAAAAATTAGCCCACAGTGAGTCTACAAATCAGGAATTAGTTCAAAATCATTAAATAATTATTTAGTAAAAATAAATACAAATAATGAATCTCAATTTCAGGCTCTTTACTGAGTAATCTTTGCTCTGTTTTCACCACTGCCATGGTAAAGACTTTAGTGAATCTAAATTATGGTCTCCTCGCTCTCCATGTTCAGTTCTTCCTTCCCCACCTCCCATCCTTGCCTTTTCACTTTTATGAGCATTACTCTGCAATAAGCTTTTCACACTGCTAAATTTGTGTCAGTATCTGTTTCCCAAAGAACCCGACTATACATGGTTTTTGTACTAATAATATACAAAATATAACTTGAGGGAAAGGCACTAATACAGGAAAATTCTGTATTCTATAGAAATGAAAAAAAACATCAAGAAGATACGACATGCCCCTTTATGTACTTACCCACCTAGTTTCAAAATATACAAAACATGTATCTTTACAAAAGTTGATATTGCCAAATTCAGTGTCAAAGTAGGAGATATTTATTCATTATTTAGAAATATTTTAAGTTAAAGAATATCTATCCATACATTTGACTTCAGTGATAATATTTTAATTGTAAAAGAAATGCAGAATACTTTAATAAATAATATGTTGCAACTTTAGTTCTATATTTCTGAAATCTGACAATGCTTTATGGCAAAAAGTATTAAATTATCATTAAGTTTTTGCATTTGAAATGATTTTCATGATCTCTTCTCAACCAGAAGTGTTGTCAAACAGTATTTATACACACACACAAACACACACACACTCATATATACACACACACATATATACGAATTACCAGTTTTATTTTTATGTTGAGTGGTTGAACATAAGTACATGTATTTGTATATTAATTAACTAATTATAATTAAAGAATGATAGTTGTCAGGAGACCTACATCATTCTGTTTTGCCACTCTGGCTTCATTTGTTTTTCATCTTAAACAAATGTTAGAAATAAATTTATACTTTTAAAATGGGAAAGAAAAAAAAGTGATTAAAAAAGTCAATTAATTTTGCCTATATAATTAAGCTACCAGACTGTCAAACTTTTGTAGTTCTAGAGAGTAACAAAATTCTCGAAATAACATTTCTTTTTTTACCCTGGTATAATTAATTGTTTCTCTTTGCCTCACTTATAGTCACCATGTTATATATTAGATCCTCAGATTTCACTCATCTGATAACTGAATATTTGTGCCCTTTCACCAATGTTTTACCAGAAAGTTCTTATTACTTCATTACCTGGTTTGTGGTAGAAATTAGCTAGTGAAATCAGGAGAGTTTTGCAATTGTTTCTTTTCTTATGCCATTGAACATGAGTGACAACTTAATGTGTTATTTGATTTTCTTTAAGCCAGGGTTCTCTGATGTACTACAGACTTTTCTATCAGGCAAAGCTTTTGGAACCCTTCTCAGAAGAATATTTTAAAAGAATAAAGTATGGAAAAGGCATGAGAAACCAGCAATATTAAAATACAGTTGTTGAAATATTAATAAACCATCAAGTTACAACATAATAGTATTTTTGCTTTTTATGTTTCTTTGTTAAAGTATTAAAGCATTACATAACAAGTTCTATATGTTCTAATTTTAAGGCAGTGATGACCATAAACAGAATATTGTGACTTTCCAATAATTATAATGTGAACTGAAAATATCTCTCATTTCTAACATTCATAAAGGCACAGATATAGTTTATATCACTGGGTTTATTGCTGTGGTAGGTAGCCTCTAAAATGTTCCCCCACGATCCCATCTCTTGGTATTCATATCCTTGTGTAGTCTCCTCTTGAGCATGGGTTGGACTGAGTAATTTGTTTCTAACAAATAGAATACAGCAGATGTTCTGGGATACCTCTTCCACTATTAGGTTATAAAAAGACCATAGTTTCTTCTTAGTTGATCTCTTACACTCTTTGATGTGCTCTCTCTTGCTCTTTCTTGGATTGCTTGCATTAGGGGAAGTTAGGCACCATGTCATGAGGTACCCCAAGCAGACACACCATGACTAAGTTTAGAAGTCTACCTTTTGAAGCTTGCCAATAGGCAAGTGAGTGAGCTTAAAAGGAGATACTCTCATAGTTAAGCATTGAGATGCTGACAGCCCAGGCTCATACCCGAGCCTGAAACACTCAGCTAAGCCACACCTAGATTCCTGATTAACAATTTTAATTGTTATGCAGCAACAGCTAAGTAATTCAGTTGCTTATATCCTAATTAAAAGAAATGCTAAACATCAATTGCAGATAATAAAAGTAGAGATGTATGTTCACAGACCTCTGATAAATGTGCACACATCCCTTTGGACTCCCAATTAAGAATTCCTGTTTTAGGCCTAATCATTAGGAATGAAATAATTTCACCCATTTAAACCAGAGGAAGACAAATGTGCACAATATAACCATCTTTAAATACTTTAACTTCTACAAAATAAATTAAGCAATTCACACAATGTCAGAGGTAACTCAGATGGATTTGATGAAGGTTCGTCCTCCATTAAACGGAAATTCTTTCAACAGAACTTAATGAAAAATACTTCCTCTTTTTGCAACAAACTCAGCCAATTAAGTTGGTTACCAAAAATGGGCAAAATTTTTGAGGAGAAGCACCCAAAACATACATAAGTTAAGAGATTACAGAAATAACTGATACGATCAGCTTAAAGACACAACTCAGGCAAAGAAGCTAGGAATCAGATATTTTTCACAGAAGAAATATATACGATTAAAAACGTATCAGTTTTAAAAATATTTTAGTTAAGCCCAGATTTGGTAGCTTCCAATGCTGAGGGAAAATGAGAGGAGGCCACGATAGGAATTCCATTCCTCTCACGATAATAATGAAAACAAATTTGTTTGAAGAGAAACTATGCTGCAAATATTCAAATCAAAAAATAACATTTTGGGCTTCCCTGGTGGCGCAGTGGTTGAGAGTCCGCCTGCCGATGCAGGGGACACGGGTTCGTGCCCCGGTCCGGGAAGATCCCACATGCCGCGGAGCAGCTGGGCCCCGTGAGCCATGGCCGCTGAGTCTGCGCGTCCGGAGCCTGTGCTCCTCAACGGGAGAGGCCAAAACAGTGAGAGGCCCGCATACCGCAAAAAAAAAAAAAAAAAAAAAAAAAAAAAAAAAAAAAAAAAAAATTTAATTATTTAGATTAATAGAGAGAAAATCTTGAAGATATCTCTGTGGGAGTTTAAAAATCAATTTGAATTCACAGAAAAGAAATTAAATAGGTTTGCAAATCATGATCAAAACATCTCAATTTCTTCTTTTTTTTAAGGACTAGTTGACATGATCTAAAAAAGGACAATGTATAAATTACATACAAGTTACACAAACAAGGATGCAGTACTTAACTTTGTATCTCCAGTCCTACCTGCCCAGTGGTATGCCAGGCAAAATATAAAGTGCAATCAATTTACCCATATACTATAGCTAAACCTGGCTTTGACACTGAGAAATTCATTAGACAAGATTTCCATTAAAAATAATAGCTTACATTTTTAAGTAATATGTTCCATTTAAGAAAATCTTGAGTGCCCCAAGACAAAACTTCCTGTCATAATCAAGAAAATGATATACAGCAATCCAAGAAAGAAAAATCCAATATTTGCTCTTGTTGAACAACCAACCACATGACCACAGAGGGGGAATCCTGCTTTGTTTTTCACTCACCTTTTGAAATGTAGCTTAGAAAATCATCCTGATAAGAATCCTATTTTGTGAGTGGCCTATAGCATCTTTTCTGGAAATGATGATCTTTCTGATATCAAGTAGTACAATTTCTTAGGCACAGAAGTTAAATATGTGTAAGAGGTAGTTCATTGTTAGTGTCAAAATAAATTAATGTGTCATATACATAATGTAATAGTAAACACATGAGCCATTAAGAAATATTATAAGGTTTTTAGATTTTGAGGATTTTTTTTCAAAATATTTCCATTTAAGTCTAAAATTTCATAATTTAAAATAATTTTATTGAGTGGAACTATTCTAAAGAAAGATTGGTTAGAACTAAACCTCATAGATGCTTTTAGAAGGCAAATAAATAAGCAATATAACATTATTAATGAGTTATAAAATATTTATGTTTAGATATTGCCTCACTTATAAGTGAGACATTTTTAAAAAACTTTTTGTTATTGTTATTGATGGGCAAAAGAAAAAAAAACAAAACAAATGAAAAAGAAAAAAGGAAAAGAAACCTTTGTAAGTCTGTTTATAATGATCATTTTCCTGGCACCATGTTAAATTTAAAGTATGCACTATTAAACATATACGAAGTTTTAACTGCCTTTAAACTATCTGAAATGACAAAACTTATAAACTATAGACTATAATTGTAATAATACAGTTGCTTAGTTTCATAATTGAAAGTTAAACTGCATGCATAGTCTGGTTCGCAAAATGTCAGCCCGGTAGCTATTATGATTTTGCTTACCTTGACAACAGAAGCAAAATATTCAAAGTTATAATTGAAAAAAAATAACGCAATAATCCAATGATTCTAGATATATAGCACATTTGAAGTTTCAACTAATTTAAAAATAAGTCCTACATATACTCTGAAAATATGTTCTCACTGTAATTTTCTCTTTTTCATTTCAAAGCTATTTACATTTATTCATACATAGGCACAAAGACACGGACCAACATACATCCAAATCATGCCCTAAGCATTGTTGAAACATGCACATAGAGGATCTTGAAAAAGGCTTTTTGGAGCATTTCAACAAAACCCACATTCAACTGAGAAGAGTGAAAAAACAATGGAAAAAGATGAAAAATAATTAGCAAGCAATGAGGTTTCTGCACACAAGTACATAACATTATACAATATACACTTGAGGTTTTAGAACTATGCTTTTAAATATCCATCTTCTGAGGAAAATGCTATGTGATAAACAGTAACAATAATATTTCTTTTCTTGAGAGCCCAAACTATTCTCGATATTAAAACCAGAAGGTAGAAAATTTCTCCTTTGAGTTTTTTGGAAAAATAAAATTGTATAGTGCCCTGAATTACGTGTCCAACTACATTCTTACAGTAAATAATCTTCAGGGGGGGATTTCTATAATATTTCTTTCTTTTTTTTTTTTTTTTTTTTTGCGGTACGCTGGCCTCTCACTGTTGTGTCCTCTCCCGTTGCGGAGCGCAGGCTCAGCGGCCATGGCTCACGGGCCCAGCTGCTCCGTGGCATGTGGGATCCTCCCGGACCGGGGCACGAACCCGTGTCCCCTGCATCGGCAGGCGGACTCTCAACCACTGCACCACCAGGGAAGCCCTATAATATTTCTTAATTTGAACTTGCCTTTTACTTTAATATCTCTGTTTCTTGAATATACCAAATTCATTGCTAACTTATCCAAGCAGATGTTATGCCCTTCAAATTGTTATATTTTGGCTTGTGGCCATATTATTAGCTCTTTCTTGTCATTCAAATTTCTAGTTCTGCTTACTACCTTGTAAGGGTTTGCAGACCATGGAGCAGGGACGGAGAAGCCAGGCAGAACCTGGTGGATTCCCTGAGTAGTGGAGACTGAGCTGAAAGTGCAAAGTGACCGAGGCAGTTATTAGCAAGAAAGAATATCAGAGAGAAGAAAGCCACATAGAGGAAGAGAGAAATCCAGAAATATGCAAAGGATCTCCCATGAGTCTTCAACTGAAACTCTGCCCAGCACCTGCTGTAAGGAATTTACTTGAGAACAGAAAAAGAGCTACCCAAAGGCCAGTGCCTGGCATTCACATAGGGCTGGGAATGGTGTCTGGTCCCACTTGCCTGGCTGGAAAACCTCATTGTTCACTGGGCATATAGTAGAGTGTAAATAATGACCTTGCCTCTATAACAAGAAATTATTAAGCCCTAGAAAGTTAAAGAAAATACAACAGAAAAATAGGATATCAGATGGCAATCTGGATCCACACAAAGAAATAAAGAACTTCAAGAATAGTAACCAGTTGGATAAAAATATTTATGGTCCCTGACTGATAATGGTTCCATTTATGATTTTTTGACTTTACAATGTTGCAAAAGCATTACACGTTCAGGAGAAACCATATTTTGAATGTTGATCCTTTCCTGGGTTAGCAATATGCTGTAAGATATCTCTCCTAAAGCTGGAGAGCAGCAGCGAGCATAGCCCCCAGTCAGCCACGCATTCAGGGGGGTAAACAACCGATACACTATTCTGTACCCAGACAACCATTCTGTTTTTCACTTTCAGTACAGAACTCAATAAATTACATGAGATGTTCAATACTTTATTATAAAATAGGTTTTGTGTTAGATGATTCTGCCCAACTGTTGGCAAATTAAGTGTTCTGAGCACATTTAAGGTAGGCGGTAGGCGAGACTAACCTATGACGTTCCTTAGGTTAGGTGTAGCAAATGCATTTTTCATGTACGATATTTTCAATTGAATGATAGGTTTATCAAGATGTAACAACATCATAAGTCGAGGAAGATCTGAGTAAGATTTTTTATTATTATTTAAATCTATTAAAAGATAATTGAATATTTAAATAAAAATAACAATATAGTGAGTGTTTTTGTAACATTTCTCCTCTTTGGGCTTACTTGTGTCTGATCCCATGTGTATCATGTTCACTTTATGACAGATCATTGTGGGACCACTAAACTACGATTTAGTAGCTGTGATAAGACCCAGTTCACTATGGCCTGGGCTGGCTGCAAGATTACTTGATATCCATGGTCAGGGTCCCCATCTCTGCCAGAGCTCAGAAGCACATAGGGAGCTGTTTTTCCAGTGGTGTATAATTAGCTGTTGCAGGTAGCAGGAGCTTACCTGAAAATATTGCTGGTATCCCTCTTCTAAGGATTGCCATAAAATCCCTGTGTCTTCTGCCATTTTAGCCCTGCGGCCTTGGCATGCATATGACAACTTTCCTGATTAGACTCAAATGAAAGCTACCAGATTTTTTTGTTAATCATAGACAGGCTAAGTGTAGAATATACTATATTCAGGTTCGAAAGAGGCATTTTCGTTTGTTCCTAATGACAGCAGGTATAAGATGTAATAATTTGTACTTTGCAAGGATTGTCCCAGTATTCCCATTTTTAATAGATCATCCCCCAAAACATTCACTGATGTGATAGGCACCTAAGCCTTTTTTGTTTTTTATATCCTATTCTCTAGCGCATATGTGTTTTACCAAATGCTCAAATTGTCTTGACACTTCTTTTAATCCAGTACAATTAACATTTTAGAGTCATTATAGTTGATGAACTATTGATGATATGTTGTGATGTTCTGTGTAATATCTAAATATTTCATGTCCCTTCAGAATACATGAGAGGAGATGGGACAAGTTAAATAAAAGCCTCGTGGAAAGACTATAAATATATACCGTTACATAAAACATGTGAATGTGAATTATTTCTGGCCTTCTGATGGAGATAGAAAACATATGGATCAAAGGACACACACTGTATCTGAGTCTGTGTTGATCTAAAAAAGATACCACGTAGGGCACACAATTACAAATAGGGCTACTACACTATTGAGTTTACAATAGTCTGCTGTCATCTCCAAGAAACAATTTTCTTCCTCCCTTCCATCCTCCCTCCCTCCCTCTCTCTCTCTTTCCCTTTCCTTTTGTCCTTCCTTTTTTCCTTCCTTCCTTCCTCCCTCCCTCTTTTTCTTTCTTCCTTTCTTCTTTCTTTCTTTCTTTCTTTTCTTAGTACCTTCTAGACTCAGGACTAGTTGGCTAATTCGCTACCTGGCTAATATGCTTAGTGAAGTTGCTAAGAATCTGGTCTTTCTGAGTCTAATCTCTATTGGATGTTATTGTTGTAATTAGTTTTGTTTACTTTGTTTCTCTATTGGATGTTATTGTTGTAATTAGTTTTGTTTACTTTGTTTCTATTGGATGTTATTGTTGTAATTATTGGATGTTATTGTTGTAATTAGTTTTGTTTACTTTGTTTCTCCCTACTAGATATTTTAGGTTGGATTTACATCCTGAAGCATTTAAAAATATTATATTCTATTAGGTAACTTTATTATAGAAATTAATATTATCTACCCTCTCCGCTTTTTTCTACTCTTCTTAGTAACTAATATATACATTGTTAATGTTAATTAGTAGTATGTATATTCATGTTTCTAACGTTGCAAGACACACTTCCATGGAAACCCTTTTAAATCTTTGCATTCATTAGTTACTGCTCTGGATATTATCACTCTGGGTTTTACAGAAAAAGTTTGTTACAGCACACTGTTTTATTTCTCCATTACAATTGCTTCCAGACTTGTACTCTGATTAGTATTCATTTGTAGACATCTCAGATTCCTCTGCTTGCTCTTTAATATATGCAGTTTAAAAGTTTTTCTTTGCAGGCAAGGAGGGAATATAAATTACAAATACTTAAAGGCTTCACTTCAAGAAAACTTTACAAGAAAAGTTCAGAAAACAAAGCATTTCCTATTGAGAGGAGATTTCAAGGAGTAGTTGTGTATTGGAGAAAGATGAGGATATTTGACAACTTAGCAACTTCTAATCATGTTTTTGTTCATGAAGTTATATTGTATTAAATGAGTCCAGATCTTCCACACTTTCACATTCCAGTATAAATTCAAACATTCTCTATGGAGGAATACAAATTGATTTGGGGTTATTCATATATGCTTCCTACATTCGTGCAAATAATTGAGAAATAAATTTCATGTTATGGAGTTAATTAACATTGCAAGTCATTTTATTAACACTATGGAGTTTTTGGAGGAAACAGAATATGTTGTCTAACTCAGTCAATTTACCCTATAATTTGGGAATAAAGATGTAGATGTACACAGGAATTCAAAAACAGGAAATACTTTTTGTAACATAATTTCAATAAAAATTAGAATTTGAGACAAATCATACTCTAAAAGACATTTACATAGGAAGCCAAAGGAATTTACAAACAAGAAATTCATCTTGTAACTTTATTTTTTAATAGAAAGCCTGGCTCTTTGTGAATATTTTAATTAGGATTTTGCTTGAAATGAACCTAAAATACATGATGGAATTAGATTTTAATTTAAAATTAAGTTGTATTTGCATAAATTGTCTGTTTTCTTTGCTAAGCCTGGAAACAGAGAGATAAAGAAGCTTCTGACTTATGATGTGTCAATAATCTAATTTTCAAATGATATTTTTTGTCATTCGCTGAATGACACTGAAAGCAGGACTTAGGACTGTGTCTTGAGAATAATAAATTAAATATTTCTATTAATCCTGAAAACATATTTGTAATATTTGTATTTAAATTATAGATACTTGTGGGAATTTCACATTATCTGTACTGGAAAATTTTACTGTGATATTTCAGTCTATTAGGATACAGAAAAAGGGATACATTTTGTACAGGTACTATCATAATCCGATAATTACATAATTCAATGTAATGCCTAGGCTTTACAATCCCATGTGAATTTTTTATTCTATTATAACATGAAATAGCATGGAACTGTACTCATTAGAGGGACATTAAATTAATATAGTATTAAATCTGATAATTCACTTGTATCTTCATCAATACAGCTAAATTAGATTAGATGTTTATTTCATTTATTTCTGTTATATGTGGACCAAGTGTTTAAATAGTTAAGTGATACTAAGACCTAGAACATTTTGAAGTAGAAAAAATTACAACTTGACCTGATTGCTAATATTTTTTTTTTTTTTTTTTTTTTTTTTTTTTTTGCGGTACACGGGCCTCTCACTGCTGTGGCCTCTCCCCTAGTGGAGCACAGGCTCCGGACATGCAGGCTCAGCGGCCATGGCTCACGGGCCCAGCCGCTCCGCGGCATGTGGGATCTTACCGGACCGGGGGCACGAACCCATGTCCCCTGCATCGGCAGGCAGACTCTCAACCACTGCGCCACCAGGGAAGCCCCGATTGCTAATATTTTTAATCTGAGTGTCTAGTTATAGAGAAAAAAGGTTTGTTACTTAACAATTTAAATGAATAATTGCATGAGAGAGAGAGGTTTTCAGAAACAATATATTTTTAAGAGAATATGTAACTTTAACTGTTTTTTCCAAAGTTTACCAGTATGCAATTTGCATTCTAATGTCATTTTAATATAACTTAACATTGAAAAATAATAAAAATCTTGAAAGGGAATTAACATTTTAAAATTATTCCAGGGATTTCTGTTATAAGTTAACCTCATTATTTCTTTTTATTTAAAGCCAACAGCAGAATCAAATGCAAGTTGCTCTCTTAGTAAATAATATGTCTTTCTCCAATCCAGAAGTCAGATATTTGCATTACGTGTATTTATATGTGTGATGTGTGTGTAAACACTATGTATATATTGATGCTTTTCAATTTCAACCTCAAAGATCATATCTGACCCAGAGGTGGTCTGGTCTGCTGTGTATATATATAATATATATATATATATATATATATATATCAGTGTGTATATATGTGTATACAGATGCATATATTTGTGTATATCAATATGATTATGTGTCCATGTATGTACATATAAATATATATTTATGATCCATATCTATCAATCTATTTCCCTATATGTGCACACAGATAATATATGAATATATATGATTTTATCATATGAGGTTTAACAATATACAATCCTATGATACAATACAATCTTAAGTATTACCTGGTATATATATTTTAAATGATTTTTAAGTACATTAAAAAGATGCAAAGTATAGCAGTTATAATTTCTCTCCTAGAAGTAAAAGAAACACCAAACTGAAAGATTCAGTCAGCCCAATTATTAAAAATACTGCTCAGTTATTAAAAATACCATGACGAAAACAATAGTGGTCCTTAGACATTGTAATTTTTTAAGTAAAAAATCAGATTACAACCTATTTATATAAATAACCATTTGAAGAAAATATTGCCTACTTTTATGTTTTTATTTGCAAATATTTTTTCCAAAATGGCTTGCTTTTGAAAAATGAACAACATATATCATTAATAAGCAAGTAAAGATGTAATACTATAGTCCACATGCAAGAAAAACTCACTACAGCCAAAGGAGGTTTTCCATTTAAAGATTATAGGATTGTGTTTAGAAACAGCAATTTAGTGTAATATATTCCATGAATACGTAATTTTCACCAGGTCAGCCCATTCTTTTTTATTCTCTGTACAATGCCCAAATGTGCTCTTTGCTTTCTGTTTTGCATCAAAGACAAATTACATCCTTGCTGTACTCGGAAATACAAGAATATAATGAAACTCAATGTCTTTTAGCTAGGCATCAGATTACAAAGATGGGTCACTCCAAACAGCTTTAAAAAACTTTCAGAGCAGATAAATGGCACCCGTTTTGTTTCTTTCTTGACTTGATAGTATGAGAGGTGACGAAATTACAAGAAAGCGTCAACTAGGTGATTTTTAGGAACACCTAAGGAAGTATTTCTCAAACTCTTTTTGTACACTGCCCATTCATATGGGACAAAAATCTACTAATCTTATTAAGTGATAGAAAAATTTGATTTTCATAAATTAGCATGTTAAAAGTATACACTAAAGATCACCAACGTTTTAAATTTAGGAATTTAGCTAAGTTTCTCCTTTTCATATAACATTGCAGGACTCCTATCTAGTGTGTTTATTCTAAAAATGGATGGAAGTCCCCCCAAAATTTTCTGGGGGACTGAAGCTATTATAAAACTTGCTTTGTGTTCTCATGATTTTATATTGCTGTTACTGTTGCTTTTTGGTTTTTTCTTAAATAAATATTGACTTACATTCATTGTTATCACATCTTTGTCAGATTTTTAGCATGTAGATGTCAATTTCTTAAGTATTTTGATCTCTAGTTTCCTTTTCATTTACGTGAAAAGTGGTCTTTTGACATAAAGATGCCATATCCTTGCGTTACACAGTTACACCACATATTCCAGCCTAATTTTTTACTATGACAAGCTATAAGTTATCTGCTGCTTGTCATTTTGTGCCACAATTCTTTAAATACATGTTAATGTAATTTATAAGAAGCTCTTTTCCTCTTAATGAACTAGGGGTAATTTCTGTTTCTAGGTAACTACTGCCCACTATGCTTAAGCTGGCTGATGTTACCAGTTGGACCTTCATGATTTTGTGCAACTTTCACTCTGATGAGTTCCCAACCCATGCTTTGATAAAGCGAGGTAGATATTCATTTTCCATTGGTCAAGGAATTCTTTCCTAATTAACTTCCAGCTAAAAATAATTTCCATTGCGTAGAGCACTTCATCTATTTTATTCACTGTACCATATTCAAAATAATGATTTTGTAGATGATCTTCAGTCATTTAACTCATTTGACCTTTTTTTGGCACAATATTGGGTTAGGATGAAATTAGTGATTTGTTCTTTTCATATTTCTCAATTATCTATTACAAACTACTATAAACTCCTGTTTTTACACATTCTCTTTCTTTTGTTTCCTTCGTAGCCGTAGCAGCATTTTTTTGAAGATATGATTATTTTAAACATATATTTGCTCATTTGTGCCATGTTTCATAACTTAGGTTTTTTGGGGATTGATTTTTAGTAAATAAAATTAAGTTATTGTCTCATAATAATACCAAGATGAATAACATATACAATGTATGAGTACCTTCTATGAACCAAGCACTGTGTTATCTTTATTATAAATATCGACTAATTAAATCTTTAGAGAAAAAAATCAATGATGTGAACTTTAAATTGAATACCTGGAAAGAATCATATTATTGAACTACATGATCAAGTTTGTTTATTTAACATTTATGTAGAATCTGTTATGCATTAGACACTATTTGCTTTACAAATACTAACTCATTTATTCCATATGACAACTATAGGAATTAAGTCATTATTATTACTGTATGTTTTTTTACAGATAAGAAAAATAAAGAACTGAGAAGTCAAAGTTGTCCAAGATCACAAGTCAAAGTTGTCCAAGATCACAAAACTGATATGTGGTCAGCCTGGATCCAAACCTGGACAGGCTTACTGCAGAGTACAGAGTACGATAGGCCCACTCACCCAGGAAGCTATGCAGTCTCTCTTACCTTTGTCCTTATAGAGCATTTGCTAACCACAACTGGCACTGGCTGGTATGTTTCAAAGCAAACAATGGCACCAAAACAGACTCAGAAAGTATATTTGGACACTATAGTTATACAAGTATCTGGAAGACTAGGGAGTCAAAGGTATATTTATATTTTCTGTTACAAATAATTATGACTTCTTCCTAAAAGAGAATAGCCCGTGTTAGACGGTGCAAATGAAAATTACTGTGCCATCACTTAAGAGATTAGAATGATAAAGCTTTAACAAGGATTCAAGCACATTATATGGGAAAAAAAGAAACTAAATTTGCCCTGAAATTAGCCAGCCCTCTCATCTGACTCTAAACTAGAGAGAGCTTGGTCAGATAAATCTATGAGCTCAAGTATTACATGAAAAGAAAAGCAGCAGCAGAAGGAGGATTCACAGAAAATAAGGAAAGGGAATTTAAGCTGAAGTTGAAGTCCCACAGTTTGGCTGGTAAGTGTCATTCACATGGAACTCTCTCTTAGAGCACATGGAGAGAACCTCTGTCTACTTGAAAGTGTTTCCTATCAAACATTTATTTATGTACTTCTTATCTGGAATTCCTTACGCTTTCTATATAATTTTGTTGGGTGTTGCCTTATATTTTTCTAGTTTTTTTTTTTTCCTCCCTATTGTTTAATATATTTCAAGGCTTATTTGGAATTCCACCTTAACTCCTCCCATGTTGTCACAGTCTAATTATATGTATTTTTTCCTGCCTGAATTCCTGTAGGAAATGATATGTTTAAATATTCTTTAAACATAAATAATAGTTTATTTATGCATAAATAATGTTATATTTTCTTACATGATGAATTGTTTAGAATAACTGCTTAAATATTTTAATTTGTCTTAAGCTACTTGTATCCTTATATAAACACTAAATGTATTACCCACAATAGGTTTTCAAGAAATATATATATATAATTTGACAGTGTGATTAGACAAGCAACAGATACTTTAAAAGGTATGATAATGTCTAAACTTCAGGGTTTAGAAAAATAATTTATCATAACAAAGCAATCTTTTTGCCAATAATTTACCGAAAGGTAGGAAACTTTTGGTAGGCAGAATATTAGCCCCCTAAAATGTCCACTTCTTAATGTCAGAACTTGTTGATATGTCAACATATTTGTTTATGATTCTGACTGATACTTCTACGATTCTGACACCAATTCCAATGTGTGAGTTTTTCCCCCCACATCAAGCAAATCTCTGAAACCAACTGGGTGTCCTACAATTTAATTCAAGTCTGAGACTATCTACTTGGAGATAGTGTCAGATTCCACAGGCTTAGGGTTCAGTTCTAGCAGACTGATCCCCTTCTACTTCAGAAGCCAATCTCAAGTCCAGGTTGTGCCTATTCTTCTGACTTGTAGGCTATAGATCAGAGGTTCCAACAACCCTCTCCTTGGATAAAATTTATTTACTAGAGCAGCTCACAGAACTGAGAAACATATTATTTACTAGATTATCAGTTTATTATAAAAAGATATAACAGGAACAGGCAGATGGAAGAGATACATAAAGCTAAGTATTTGGGAAGGGTCTCAGAGTTCTCAGAAACTTGTCTTTTGGGAATTTTATGGAGCCTGAATTACAGAGGTATGATTGGCCATTGGTGGTTGAATTCAATCTCCAACCACTCTCCCCTGGAGAAGGTCCAGGAGTGGGACTGAAAGTTCCCATCCACTAATCACAAGGTTGGTTTCCTTGGCAGGGAACCAGCCCCCAACCTTAAGTTACCTCGGGAATTTCCAAAAGTCACCTTATGTTAACATAACAAAAGATGCCTCCCCCACCCTATCACTTAGGAACTCTAAGAGTTTTAGGAGCTTTGTGCCAGGAACAGGAACAAAGACCAATAACATATACATAATTATATATATATATATATATATATATATATATATATATATGTGTGTGTGTGTATATATATATATATATATATATATATATATATATATTTCTTATTAGAAACCAAAACATCACAAGGTCAAAAGATTTTTCTGGGATGATTAAGTTAAGGGCCTTGAGATGCAGATTTAATCCTGGATTATTTAGGTGGGCTCAATCCAATCACATGTATCTCTAAAAACTCAGAACCTTTCCAGACTGTGGTCAGAAGGAAGCAACTGTCAGAGAGATGTAATGTTGCCGACATGCTCATTTGTTAACATTTATACCAATTCCTACATGTATAAGTAACCAAATATTGATCTCTTTCATTTAATTTATACCTTCTCTCTCTTCCTAGTTTTCACTTTTCTAAAATAAGTGACTGTAATTTAATTTCTTATTTTCTCTGGCAGAATTTCAGTCAAACCAAAAACAATGGGAACTATGAACAGGCAGCCTGTGAAAGGAGACCCCAAACCCAGTAAGTTAAACAAAATGAGAAGACAGAGAAACACACAGAAGATGAAGGAGCAAGGTAAAAACCCACCAGACCTAACAAATGAAGAGGAAATAGGTAGTCTACCTGAAAAAGAATTCAGAATAATGATAGTAAAGATGATCCAATATCTTGGAAACAGAACAGAGAAAATACAAGAAATGTTTAATAAGGACATAGAAGAACTAAAGAGCAAAGAAACAGTGATGAACAAAACAATAAAGGAAATTAAAAATTCTCTAGAAGGGATCAATAGCACAATAACTGAGGCAGAAGAATGGATAAGTGACCTGGAATATAAAATAGTGTAAATAACTACTGCAGAGCAGAATAAAGAAAAAAGAATGAAAATAATT
This sequence comes from Grampus griseus, assembly GCF_964374135.1. NCBI lineage: Eukaryota > Metazoa > Chordata > Mammalia > Artiodactyla > Delphinidae > Grampus > Grampus griseus. The sequence continues at coordinate 133,521,902 of NC_138997.1, read as the reverse complement.
GAGGACAGTCTCAGAGACCTCTGGGACAACATTAAAAACACCAACATTTCAATTATAGGGGTCCCAGAAGAAGAAGAGAAAAAGAAAGGGACTGAGAAAAAATTTCAAGAGATTATAGTTGAAAACTTCCCTAATATGGGAAAGGAAGTAGTTAATTAAGTCCAGGAAGCACAGAGAGTCCCGTAGAGCATAAATGCAAGGAGAAACATGCCAAGACACATATTAATCAAACTATCAAAAATTAAATACAAAGAAAAAATATTAAAAACAGCAAGGGAGGGCTTCTCTGGTGGTGCAGTGGTTGTGAGTCTGCCTGCCGATGCAGGGGACACGGGCTCATGCCGTGGTCCGGGAAGATCCCACATGCTGCGGAGCAGCTGTGTCCATGAGCCATGGCCACTGAGCCTGCACGTCCGGAGCCTGTGCGTCCGGAGCCTGTGCTCTGCAACAGGAGAGGCCACAACAGTGAGAAGCCCACGTACCGCAAAAAACAAAAACAAAACAAAAAAACAGCAAGGGAAAAACAACAAATAACACAAAAGGGAATCCCTATAAGGTTAACAGCGGATCTTTCAGCAGACTCTGCAAGCCAGAGGGAGTGGGAGGACATATTTAAAGTGATGAAGGGGAAAAACCTACAACCAAGATTACTCTATCCAGCAAGGATCTCATTCAGATTTGACAGAGAAATTAAAACCTTTACAGACAAGGAAAAGCTAAGAGAATTCAGCACCACCAAACCAGCTTTACAACAAATGCTAAAGGAACTTCTCTAGGCAGGAAACACAAGAGAAGGAAAAGACCTACAATAACAAACCCAAAACAACTAAGAAAATCGTAATACGAACATACATATCGATAATTTCATTAAATGTAAATGGATTAAATGCTCCAACCAAAAGACATAGACTGGCTGAATGGATACAAAAACAAGACCCATATATATGGTGTCTACAAGACACCCACTTCAGATCTAGGGACACATACAGACTGAAAGTGAGAGGATGGAAAAAATATTCCATGCAAATGGATTCAAAAGAAAGCTGGAGTAGCAATTCTCATATCAGACAAAATAGACTCTAAAATACAGACTATTACAAGAGACAAAGAAGGACACTGCATAATGATCAAGGGATCAATCCAAGAAGAAGATGTAACAATTGTAAATATTTATTTACCCAACAGAGGAGCACCTCAATACATAAGGCAAATGCTAACAGCTATAATAGGGGAAATTGACAGTAACACAGTCATAGTAGGGGATTTTAACACTGCACTCTCACCAATGGACTGATGATCAAAAATGACAATAAGGAAACACAAGCTTTAAATGATACATTAAACAAGATGGACTTAATTGATATTTATAGGACATTCCATCCAAAAACAACAGAATACACTTTCTTCTCAAGTGCTCATGGAACATTCTCCAGGATAGATCATATCTTGGGCCACAAATCAAGCCTTGGTAAATTTAAGAAAATTGAAATCATATCAAGTATCTTTTCTGACAACAATACTATGAGAATAGAAATCAATTACAGGAAAAAAACTAAAAAAAATACAAATACATGGAGGTTAAACAATACACTACTTAATAACCAAGAGGTCACTGAAGAAATCAAAGAGGAAATCAAAAAATACCTAGAAACAAATGACAATGAAAACACGATGATCCAAAACCTATGGGATGCAGCAAAAGCAGTTCTAAGAGGGAAGTTTATAGCAATACAATCCTACCTCAAGAAACAAGAAACATCTCAAATAAACAACCTAACCTTACACCTAAAGCAATTAGAGAAAGAAGAAGAACAACAACAACAACAAAAAACCCAAAGTTAGCAGAAGGAAAGAAATCATAAACATCAGATCAGAAATAAATGAAAGAGAAATGAAGGTAACAATAGCAAAGATCAATAAAACTAAAAGCTGGTTCTTTGGGAAGATAAACAAAATGGATAAATCATTAGCCAGATGCATCAAGAAAAAAAGGAAGACTCCAATCAATAGAATTCGAAATGAAAAAGGAGATGTAACACTGACACTGCAGAAATACAAAGGATCATGAGAGATTACACAAGCAACTATATGCGAATAAAATGGACTACCTGCAAGAAATGGACAAATTCTTAGAAATGCACAACCTTCCGAGACTGAACCAGGAAGGAATAGAAAATATGAACAGACCAATCACAAGCAATGAAATTGAAACTGTGATTAAAAATCTTCCAACAAACAAAAGCCCAGGAACAGATGGCCTCACAGGCGAATTCCATCAAACATTTAGAGAAGAGATAACACCTATACTTGTCAAACTCTTCCAAAATATAGCAGAGGGAGGAACACTCCCAAACTCATTCTACGAGGCCACCATCACCCTGATACCAAAACCAGACACAGATGTCACAAAGAAAGAAAACTACAGGCCAATATCACTGATGAACATAGATGCAAAAATCCTCAACAAAATACTAGCAAAGAGAACCGAACAGCACATTAAAAGGATCATACACCATGATCAAGTGGGGTTTATGCCAGGAATGCAGGGAATCTTCAATATATGCAAATCAATCAATGTGATACACCATATTAACAAATTGAAGGAGAAAAACCATATGATCATCTCAATAGGTCTAGAGAAAGTTTTCGACAAAATTAAACACCCATTTATGATAAAAACCCTCCAGAGAGTAGGCATAGAGGGAACTTACCTCAACATAATAAAGGCCATATAAGACAAACCCACAGCCAACACTGTTCTCAATGGTGAAGAATTGAAACCATTTCCACTAACATCATGAACAGGTCGAGGTTGCCCACTCTCACCACTATTATTCAACATAGTTTTGGAAGTTTTAGCCACAGCAATCGGAGAAGAAAAAGAAATAAAAGGAATCCAAATCAGAAAAGAAGAAGTAAATCTGTCACTGCAGATGACATGATACTATACATAGAGAATCCGAAGGATGCTACCAGAAAACTACTAGACCTAATCAATGAATTTGGTAAAGTAACAGGATAAAAAATTAATGCACAGAAATCTCTTCCATTCCTATACATTAATGATGAAAAATCTGTAAGTGAAATTGAGAAAACACTCCCATTTACCATTGTAACAAAAAGAAAAAAATTTCTATGAATAAACCTACCTAAGGAGACAAAAGACCTGTATGCAGAAAATTATAAGACACTGATGAAAGAAATTAAAGATGATACAAACAGATGGAGAGATATATCATGTTCTTGGATTGGAAGAATCAATATTGTGAAAATTACTCTACTACCCAAAGCAATCTACAGATTCAATGCAATTCCTATCAAACTACCAATGGCATTTTTCACAGAACTAGAACAAAAACTTCCACAATTTGTATGGAAACACAAAAGACCCCAAATAGCCAAAGCAATCTTGAGAAAGAAAAATGGAGCTGGAGGAATCAGGCTCCCTGACTTCAGACTACACTACAAAGCTACAGTAATCAAGACAGTATGGTACTGGCACAAAAACAGAAATATAGATCAATGGAACAGGATCGAAAGCCCAGAGATAAACCCACGCACATATGGTCACCATATCCTTGGTAAAGGAAGCAAGAATATACAGTGGAGAAAAGACAGCCTCTTCAATAAGTGGTGCTGGGAAAACTGGACAACTACATATAAAAGAATGAAATTAGAAAACTCCGTAACACCATACACAAAAATAAACTCAAAATGGATTAAAGACCTAAATGTAAGGCCAGACACTATCAAACTCTTAGCAGAAAACATAGGCAGAACGCTCTATGACATAAATCACAGCAAGATCCTGTATGACCCACCTCCTAGAGAAATGGAAATAAAAACAAAAATAAACAAATGGGACCTAATGAAACTTAAAAGGTTTTGCATAGCAAAGGAAACCATAAACAAGATGAAAAGACAACCCCCAGAATACGAGACTGTAATTGCAAATGAAACAACTGACAAAGGATTAATCTCCAAAATTTACAAGCAGCTCATGGAGATCAATATCAAAAAACCAAACAACCCAATCCAAAAATGGGCAGAAGACCTAAATAGACATTTCTGCAAGAAGATATACAGATTGCCAACAAACAAACGAAAGAATGCTCAACATGATTAATCATTAGAGAAATGCAAATCAAAACTAGATTGTGGGGCTTCCCTGGTGGCGCAGCGGTTGAGAGTCTGCCTGCCGATGCAGGGGACACGGGTTCGTGCCCTGGTCCGGGAGGTTCCCACGTGCCGTGGAGCAACTGGGCCCGTGAGCCATGGCCGCTGAGCCTTCGCGTCTGGAGCCTGTGCTCCGCAACGGGAGTAGGCTGCAGCGGTGAGATGCCTGCGTACCGCAAGAAACAAAAACAAACAAACAAAAAAACAAAAAAAAACACTACATTGTGGTATCATGTCACATGTCACCGTTCAGAATGGCCATCATCAAAAACTCTACAAATAATAAAAGCTGGAGAGGGTGTGGATAAAAGGGAACCCTCTTGCACTGTTCGTGGGAATGTCAACTGATACAGCCACTATGGAGAACAGTATGGAGGTTCCTTAAAAACCTAAAAATAGAACTACGATACGACCCAGAAAACCCACTACAGCATATAACCTGAGAAAACCATAATTCATAAAGAGTCATGTACCAAAATGTTCACTGCAGCTCTATTTACGATAGCCAGGTCATGGAAGCAACCTAGATGTCCATCAACAGATGAATGGATAAAGACATTGTAGCACATATATACAATGGACTGTTTCTCTGCCATAAAAAGGAACGAAACTGAGTTATTTGTAGTGAGGTGGATGGACCTAGAGATTGTCATACAGAGTGAAGTAAGTCAGAAAAAGAAAAACATATACCGTATGCTAACACATATATATGGAATCTAAAAAACAAAAAAAAAAAAATTGTCATGAAAAACCTAGGGGCCAAACGGGAATAAAGATGCAGACCTACTAGAGAATGGGCTTGAGGATACAGGGAAGGGTAAAGGTAAGCTGGGACAAAGTGAAAGAATGGCATGGACATATATACACTACCAAACGTAAAATAAATAGCTAGTGGGAAGCAGCCCCATAGCACAGGGAGATCAGCTCAGTGCTTTGTGACCACTTAGAGGGGTGGGATAGGGAGGGTGGGAGGGAGGGAGATGCAAGAGGGAAGAGATATGGGAACATATGTATATGTATAACTGATTCACTTTGTTATAAAGCAGAAACTAACATACCATTGAAAAGCAATTATACTCCAATAAAGATGTTAAGAAAATAAATATATAAATAATAAAATAAAATAAAATGAAATGAAATAAAATAAAATAAAATAAAATTGAGTTAGGGACTTCCCTGGTGGTCTAGTGGTTAAAACTCGGAGCTTCCACTGTAGGGGGCACAGGTTCGATCCCTGGTTGGGGAACTAAGATCCCACATGCCACAGGGCATGGCCAAAGAAAAAATAAAAAGTTAAAATTGTGTTAAAGGAAAGTGGTTACTGATGCTAATACAACTATACCTTTATAAGGGTAGAATATCTATGTTACACCTAAATATCAAACATACTGAGAAGGTGGATACAAAATTTATTGTCTCATAAACCTTCAAAAAAAAAAGAATTTCATTCAAATATGACTAAACTAGGCATACAAATCTGACTATATTCTTGTTAATAATCATGTCATCTCATGAACCTATTACAAACACTGACTCTGACCAAGCAAAATTGGCTGCCATTTAAATCCGTGTTGTTTCTGGTTTTAGTCTCCTTTGTATGCCTTCCTTCTCTTTTGAAAGTCCTACACTTCCTCCACTCCTTGTCCCACTTATCTATCAGCTATCTATCTACCTATCTATCTATCTAATTTATATAATGTTATTCTTATTGAAAACTGTATTAGAATTAGCTTAGGTAGAAAATTACAGAAGTAAAATAAATTATTTTTAACTTTTTAAAAGAATATTTAAAGCTATCTTTGACTTTTCTATTAATATTTCCTTATTCAAGAAAAAAGATAAACTTTACGTTTCTTTGTACTATTTTACTCAATATACTAATATTTAAATGTATTCATAGACAGTATATATTTGGCATCCTTTAAATGCCAAATATATACTTATAATAAATATTCAAGAATATTCTTTAAAATTTTTAAATGATAAAATTATATGTCATTTTATGTATAAAATGCAAAGTCATATATATTCAGTCACTAAATTAGTTCCTGAGAAATGTTTGTTTAGAGCCTGTCCATTAGTGATTAGAAGCACAGACTCTAGAATAACACTATTAGCCTAAAATCTTGGTCCTGACCCTCACTTGCTCTTTAATCTAGAAGTTTCTATATGTTCTCTCAATGACTTGGTTCTTTATTGAGTTATTGCGAGAATTGAGTTAATACACATTAAGTCTTCAGAACAGTATAAACACATAATAAATAAAAGCTGTCATAAGCTATTTTGTAATAGAGGACTAAAACAATACAAAATAGCAGTTGAAACAAGTATTAAATGTACATAGTGATAAATTGATAAATGAATAGATAAAAAGAATTTAAAAATCATATTTTCTGCACTAGAGTGGCATATGAAACCATTATGATGTGGCATAATACATTAATCTGCCTTAATATCAAAGTAACTATTACTGTGCTATTTACCATCAATAAAGAGCACAAATTCCCTAGAAATAGTAAAATTCAAAACCTATCCAGATAAAAATTGCTTTTATATTGATGCCATCTCTAGGGATATGTTTGGAATTGAAATTCTTGTTTTTGATTACCCTGACATTATTGTTCATTGGAATGAACATGAGAAATTGCTCATCAAAGACATATAAAATTTTTTAAAAGATTGGAATTTAAAACCCATCCCTGGAGCTTATCTTAATATTGAAGCAATTTCACAGCCAGGGTTTGAATTTAAGTCCACATGGCTTTTAAATGAGAATTGTTTCATACTGCTTTCACAATAAAATTGGAACTAAATATATTTCTATAGTGATACTAAAATTGTGAAATTCAGAATTTTCAGTGGGAATATAAATTAATATGCTATCTATATAGTCCCATATTTTCCTGATAAACTACATTTTGTATTTAAATATTTAAATTTATAATAAGAATTAGTAAAGGAACTAAAGATAAACATATATATGTTAGTTTTATAAAATACCAAATTTAAAAAGAAATGTTATATATCCAGTTTCTCATGAATTACATTCTCCAATCTTATTTTTATTTCAAATTGCTCAATTTTGAAGGGCTATATAAAATATCTAAGAGAGATACATTAAATCTAAGATAAGATTTCACATTAATATTGAAGTGTTTATACATAGATATTTAAAATGAGTCTAAACAATAGTGGTAAAATGTAACTTTAATCTTTCTGCAGACATGAAAACAATACTATACTTATTTACCTATTCCTTTCTTGAGTTTTAGGAGGCCTATTTGATAATGCATAATACATTTACATAACAGCATAATACCTTTATATATAATGTATAACATGATATAATTACTAATATATTAAATTGATATATTTTTCAAGATCACTTTCCTCAATACTAAATTAGTAAAACCGAATTTTAAAATATCAATAATATAGACTAGAACTATGAATATACTTCTTAGTTTTGTTTTATTCACACATGTACAAGTTTAACAGTAGAAAATATTCAATGCGTTCAATGCGTATCTCTAAAAAAAGAGCTTGAGGCATTGATGTCCCTGGTCACTAAAATGGACTCAAGGTTAATAATCAGTAATTCAACAAACTGTTTTTTTTTTTTTTTTTTTTTTTTTTTTGCAGTACACGGGCCTCTCACTGTTGTGGCCTCTCCCGTTGCGGAGCACAGGCTCCGGACGTGCAGGCTCAGCGGCCATGGCTCACGGGCCTAGCCGCTCCGCGGCATGTGGGATCTTCCCGGACCGGGACACGAACCCGTGTCCCCTGCATCGGCAGGCGGACTCTCAACCACTGCACCACCAGGGAAGCCCCCTCAACAAACATTTGTAAAGCACATAGCAGAGAAACTTACTGTCATGGTTATTGTAAGTGGAACTAACACTCAAATGGAGAAGGTAAATAAAAAAAGATAATGTCATTTCTCATACATTTTATAATGAATAAAAACAGTGTGGAAGGGATACAAAGGCTATTCATGGAAGTAGTTTATAGGAAGAGGTAAGAACCACACACTGGCTAAAAAATAACAAGGCAAATCAAACCAATGGAGTGTTTGGACTGGAACATAGCAAGGGAGAGAAAGAGAGCTCAGAAATGATGATGTGGACCAGTTTACATAGCATCAGAAAGGCATGTTGCATTTGCACTCAAAGTATGTGGTACGATTGCATTCAAATTACACAAGGAAGCCATGAGGAAAAGGTTTTAAGCAAGTATATTACTTGATTTAATTTACATTTTAAGAAAATTTCTGTAACTAATCTGTGAGCATAGTCTGTGAGAGTTTGAGGAGTGAGGGAAGCCAGTTAAGAGGCTACTAAAATGTCCAGAAAACAGAGAGGGAATAAAATCATGAGAAATAAACTTTGTTTCTATGAAATGAGAACCCAACTGACAGCCTATATGAGAAGATATAACCTTGTAAAAGTAGAGGTAAGAATTGAGACACCAACATCCAATATCCTGCCAAAAAAAATGTATTTCTACTATACTGGGAAATACCTCTTTCATCTTGTTTCTGATTTCCCTTCTTCTGAATGACCATTCAAATTGAATACGTGACCTTCTAAAAGGAACAGTTTCAATTTTCTAGAAGAGCCTTTAGAAAGAGTAGATATTCAATAGTGAATTGCAAATGTAATTTATCAGAGTTCTTCCACGGAAGAAAAGTAAGGGCTTCCCTGGTGGCACAATGGTTAAGAATCCGCCTGCCAATGCAGGGGACATGGGTTCGAGCCCTGGTCTGGGAAGACCCCCATGCCACGGAGCAACTAAGCCCGTGCGCCACAACTACTGAGCCTGCACTCTAGAGCCTGCGTGCCACAACTACTGAAGCCCGCACTCCTAGAGCCCATGCTCCACAACAAGAGAAGCCCCTGCTCACAACTAGAGAAAGCCTGAGTGCAGCAGCAAAGACCCAATGCAGCCAAAAGTAAATACATTTAATTAATTAATTTTTTAAAAGTAAAAAGGTCAACATGTTAGTGTTTGTGAAGTCATTTCATATTTAAAACAAATGGAATTCTGACTAAAGTGGCCATGATTTACTTACACTTCCAGTATAGATGAAATAACATTCAGAGTAGTACAGGATTGAACACATAGGAAGGCAAAATGCTGACATTTATTAAACGTTAGCCTTGCTGTTTGTTTTACACTGGGCAAGTTACTTGGGCAATTTATCCTCCCTCAGCTTCTGCTTCCTTACCTATGACACTGAGATATAAAGAGTATTTTTTTCAGAGGGTTCTTGTGAGGATTAAACTAGATAAAAATGACATAACACAGTGTAACACATAGGAAGGACAATAAATATCAGGAAAGTTATTATTTACGTGTTTTATATTGCTTATATTCCTCTTCTGCCATCTAATTCAATGCATTCATAGGTTCTGGGAATTAGGATGTAGACATCTTTGGGAAACCATTACAGTAAATTATAAATATCAATACAGAGTGTTTTAATGATTCTGATAATAATCCCTTCATATGAATAGATATGCCATTTTAAAAATCATTTCAATTCTACTTTTCCTTTTGTTTTTTTAAAAATTGTGAGACGTCTTTGTAATACCCAATATATGTTATAAATTGTTATGTAAATAATAGTTGACACTAAGTGTTAGTGGCAAAAATCTAAAATGGCAGAGCTTAAATTTAAACCCAGATCTTCCCGATACATGTTATTATGCTACAATTGAGATTTATTCATTTTTCTTATAATTTAATCAAATATAAATTATCTATTAATATTTCCTTTTATTGGAAAAACTGTGAATTATACATACAATTATTTTTTAAGCAAAGATAACTAACATAAAAGAGAAGAAAGAGGTGTTTGCTTTCCAGGAAACATGTGAAATCAACTTTGATCACAGTTCAAATTCCTGTTTAAAATTTCCTACTCAGGATTTAACTTTACTACTTTACCATTTTGGCACATTAAAAACACAAAGGTTTACCCCATTTTTCAAACGTATTGAATTATGTTCAAATACTGTTCACATTTTGGGCTTCTCAAATGGGTACATATACATCCCAGTTAGTAGTCAACGGTTTGATGAGTGGAAGTAGGTAGAAGAAAAAGGCAAAGAAGTTTATTTTCCTGCAATGTTAATTTTATACAAAATTTTGGTAAAGTATCACTTTTATGTTAAAATTGAAGAGATATTTCATGAAATACAATGCAATATTTATGTTTTCACAATAGTGTCTCCTAATAAATACATGCTTATAATGTGGAAAATTTATGTTGTAATTTTGAGAACTATGCTTGGTTATATGTTTATTCTTCCCTGCAGTATAGAAAAGGCTAACAAACAAAGACAAAACCCAAATAAACAAAAAACAGATAAATGCAAAACACCAAAAAATTCTTTACAGGTGTCAGAGGTGGCTAACTCAAGACTGACGAAAAGGGCTAGGATTCTAGAGAGAGAAGAAGGTTACAGTGGTGAGTTAATCTTGCACATCCTGACAGTCCCTAGTGGCTTCTCCAATTCTGAATGTTCATGGTGGCTAAGGGATTAGGCTTTGTCTAAGCAGAGACCACTCCTGCAGGGACAGAGAAAACAAGACATTTTTGAAGTCTTGCAGTTAAATTCTGTGTAGCATGGAGGTCTAAAATCTAAGCTGAGTGGAATTTTGGCAGGCTTGTAGCACTAAAGAGACAAAGACTAGAAATCAGAACATCCCTAAGGGAATGGCCCAGGTGTATACACTAGGATCTCAGCTAGAACTCTGAGAGCTACCTAAACTTCTCTCATTTTTATCACTAATTAGCTTAAGGAAATAAGCTCCCAAATGTTTCTATTTAGTAAAGGAAATAAAGAATCATCTCTGGAGGAAGATCACTTCATCTAGGACCAATAGATTTATAAAAGGCAACTGACACAAAATAAAAAATTATTCAATGTGCCAACAAGGGTCATATGACCATAAGTTAAGGGGAAGAAGAAACCCCTAAAAATAGATCCACGCATCATACAGTTTGAAAGTTAGCATCCAAGATTTTTAAATACAGTTAATATGTTAAAGAAAATAGAATAGGTGTCGCTTTAAAGCTAGTTAAAAATATGGAGAAATATGAGATAGGAATGCATTAAAAGTATACATGGAAGTTCTAGATTTGAAAAATATGTATTTCAGAATCAAAATTCAAAAAAGAGAGTTAGTGAAAGATTAGGGAATAAAAATAGAATTATTGAAACTAAAGTTAGATAAATAGAAAATAATCCAAATTGAAAGAAAGAAAAAAAAATGTAAGAAAGGAATATGATATGTGGGAAATGGTATAAGTCAAATCTAGAGAGACTATTCTTAATGTATCAGGAAAAATAGCGATGCTTTCAGAGGAAGATATTGGAAAGTGCCTTCATTTCTTTGGGCAATGTTAATATTTATCAGTACAAGAAAAAACTAATTTCGATATATAATTTTATAACATTGTTCTTAACATTACTACTAAGGTGATCATCTAGTGACATTGCTCTACTATAAATTATATAAAATGACAACTATATAAATTATTATGAATATAACCTCTTTTGATACAATCTAAAGAGATTCCTTCATTTTATGTTTCAAATATCACAATGATTTGGTTTTGAATCTGTTAAAAGGACCCTCAAAATTTCTGGTGCATATTTGTAGGCAATAGATACAAATGCAGACTGATACATCTTTATTGTATTTGTGATTCCAATTGGTCATAAGTAGAATTATTTTTGATGGTATGATTTTTCCAAAATAGTGAGCAATTCTTGGTAAATCTTATTTTGCATATTAGGTATAATTCTGGAAATATCAGTGAATATTAAACCTGTTTAAAATATGTTATGTTTGGATCTAGGAAAAGACTTACTTTAGGCTCTGATCATTTGTTCAAGGCACAGGACAATTCATTATGTGGAATTGTCCAAACCCAAGACATCTAATACATCAAAGATGAACATCCACCAGAATAAATTTTAGTTGGGCCCCTTCAATCATTAGGACAACAAAATACAAACTTAAATTTCCAAATGTTCCATAGGACAAGGAAACTGTCTTCCTCTCCCACTCTTACACACATATTGAGAATCACTGTCTTTAGGGATATTTTAGGGCAATTTTCAAGAAGCTATAGTACTGTAATTTCCCACCATCATCTTTTAATCCTCTCTCTTTAAATTCATCTTCAATCATTTACCTTAAATTCATCTTCAATCATTTAGAAAAGTCTTTTAGATGTAAATATATTGAAAATATGGCCTCATCCTAAACAAATTTTAATCATTACCACCAAAACTAAGATTGCTCGCCTAGGCTACCAAAATAACTACTGATTTCTTGCTTCTGCTTTTGCCTATTTCCCCATTGGATCTCCAAATCCATTTTCCATAAAACAAGAGAAAACTTAAAAAAAAATTATAGTATGTCACTTCTCTGCTCTTATATTTGAAAGTCTTTTCTTCTACTTGGAGTAAAATGGTGAATACACTTTTTAAAAAAATTTTATTGGAGTATAGTTGATTTACAATGTTGTGTTAGTTTCAGGTGTACAGCAAAGTAAATCAGTTATACGTATACATATCATAAGTCCACTCTTTTTTTAGATTATTTTCCCATATAGGATGAATTCTTTACTTTGTATGCCCCACTTTTCCACTCATTAGCCACAAGCAGTTTGGTCATCAAATTCTCCACGCAAGCATGACGTTCAAGAATTTTAGGCTGCCCCCCACCCATCCTCCCAGCTTCCTGGAATGTGCTCCCCTAAGTTACACACAAGGCTGGAACTCTTGTTTGATTCTAGTCAGGTCAAATACCATCTCTTCTATTTAAACAAGCACTCAGTCCACATGGTGTGCATGATTTTCCTTCACAGAGCTTACACTTGATATTGTATTATGCGTTTGTTTATTCACCTGTTATATTTTCTCCTCTAGATGCACTCTCCAAAAAGCAGAAAATTGTTCTGATTTTAACCTACTGTATCTCTGATACCGAAAATTCTCCCAATAAATAATATGCACTCAATAAATGTTAAATCCATGAATAAATAATCTAATAGTCTCCTTTCTCTAAACTTTAGGAAAAAGAGTTAAATTCAATGAATATTGAAGGTTATAGGATATTTACTTTGAAATGATTTCCAATCTTCCTATTAAGACAAAAGTTCTTTCTTTCTCTTTTCCCACTTGGCTGTACAACATATGATTTTATGAGATCATAAAGTAATATATATTTTTGGTCTCAGGAAGAATTTATCCCACCCTGAAACCTTTAGTCCGACAGCTATTGTTTTAATATTTGCTAAAACAAATCTTCTAAGCTTCTACTATTGGAATTTTTTTAATGCTTTATTTGTATTCTTCTTTCAATGAGCAAAGGGAATAATCTATCCACAAAAGACTTATAGTAACTTGGATGCCAATGGAAAACTGGATACATTTAATAAAATATTGAGGTATGTTATTTTACATTTTGTGTTGTGTGATCTGTAATATAAATATGCCTCTTTGGGTATTGAGAAAAGAGAACACCCTAAAAAATATCCTTAGGGTCATATACAGGTAATGCAAAGTCAATAAAATTGCTTCACTAACAATTTTGAGACTTCCCAAAAGGTTCTGGCACAGAGTTTTCCATAAAATGAGAGAATTTATCCAATGCAAAGAAATTGAATCTATGAATCAGAAGCCTGTGGTGTCAGAAGCTTTGTAATATTCTAATCCTGATTTCATCATTTCACTTACTGGAACTGTCACAGATCTATAATTACTTAATCATCCTACCATTGAACTATCCTTACCTGTAAACAATACAGTTCTCCTTTTCCACAGAGATATACTTATAAATTAAAGAACAAAATCTTTTAAAAATAGAGAAATAATATAGACGATACAGTTTGGGTAGAGAAGCTCATAATTCAATACTTATTTACCTATGAAAATATTTATTATTGTATTATTATTACTGAAGAACTGAAGATATATATTTGTATGTGTATTTACATTGAGAAAACTAGTTTGAAACAGAAAATCTAGTGATAATTTTAGTACTTATTATAGCATAAATATTTATTTTCTTTTCTGATTTCTACCTAGCTTCCCTGAAGATACCAACTTTCTTTACGGAAACTGAATAACTTCATTTACTCAATCACCACAAGGAACAATAAGACAGTGATAATTCCAGATTCTCATTCTTTGCTTTATTGTTGGTTTATGGCTTAGAATTAGCATGTCTGTGCTTTATGCTAAAAACTGTTTGTTCATTTGTTTGTATTTTTGTCACTGGGTAGCTGACATTTCAGAAATACATACATATTGTAACCCTTTCTAAGTATATGTCCAAACTTTATACAGTTAGACTATCGTTTTCTCAGGAAATAAAGACTTACAATAGGTATGCATACTTTAGTTCTCAGTGTGCGTGTGTGTGTGTGTGTGTGTGTGTGTATGTTTGTAACACTGCGAGCTTTGAATCATTTTTTTCTTTTTATATCATATGTCAAATAATGTTGAAATTACATAGCAACAGTCACATTTTAATGCACAATTTTAATGCACAATATGAAAATATTGCTTTGAAGATACACTCATCAGATACAACTTAATAGTAAAGCATGTAGTATGTTTTTGATGTGTATCAATTATTAATAATATATAATAAATTATTTTAAAAACCTATGCTGAGACTAATGAGGAAAATGTTAAGTTATTTTTAAATTGAATTATTTAATATAATTTAATAAATGTTTATGTTGCTATAGTTTACAAATTACACACTTAATGGCTGTAAAACCTTAAAAATATTTGTCAGTGGAAAAAGCAGTAATCAGTGGAAAAAAACAGTAATTTTTGTTTAGTTTCATAGGTATTAGCTACACTTTTTTTGACTCCCTAGAAATTGACTCAATGTCATAAAAACAAAGGTTTAAGGCATAACTACAAATATTTGAGTTTTGGGAAAGTAAAATTTAATCAATTGTTCACACACCAAATCAGTTTGTTTGAATTAACTTTAAAAATTTAGCTGCATTTGAAAATACTTAAATTCTAAGTAATTAGGTATTATTAATTGGTATGTATTTGAATTATTGCATTGTGCAATTTGCAATGAAGAAAAATTATTTGACTGGATACTGTCCTTCATAAGACTGATAATTAATTAGTAAGCCAGAATACATACCTGAAATAGTTCAAACATTAAAAGTTGTACAGAAGATGTTTAATTAAAAAATAAGCATTTAAAAAATGTTATCTCATCTTGAGACTTTCAGGGACTTTTTAAAAACTTCTTTGAAGATCAAATTTCTGGAGAGCAAGCATATTTGACAACTGCTTCAGAATGTTGCTACTATAATAATGTTCAGCTTACAAGCAATTTGTCAGTGAAGGCTTTCATCAACATCCCTACCTCCCACGATACATCCCCTTACACAAAAAGAGAAATCTGCAAGTCACATCTGAAACCTGTTTCCAGTACTAACATGATAAACCTTTAATTTTATTCCCCATTCAGGTTTATAGTTTCATTTAGTTTCAAAGCAGTAGCGAGAAGTCTACACTTTATTACAATAAAGTCTACACTTTATTACATACAATGAACTGGTAAAATAAAACTTCCCACCTCAGATCCAAGTGTAAGAAACAGAAAAGGTTTGGGTAAAGATGAAAAAGAATCTCCCCACAGGCAGGAATATAACGCAATTGTGGGTGGGGTAGGGGCTCAGTCTGAGAAAGATTCATACTGTTTCATATATGCCTGGGTGCTCTGTGCCATTAATTTAGTATTAAAATTCTGCAGCTCTCTTGTATGAACTTACTCTACAAAACATTTTGAAGTCTTTATGGAACTTTAATACATAGTTTTAAAAATGTGAATATATATATGTGTACTATACGTGTGATGTAACTCAATGGTAATACATTGTCTTAAGATGATTTTTCTTTTTTTAAATAATTAATTTTTTATATCTGCATAAAGATATTTTGCCGATTTAATCCACTTATGTGTAGGAAATGCTCATAAATTGTTATTTAGTTGATGTAATTTTTGTATAGTGTTTTTGAACAGTTAATATTCTAGGACTGTCAAACAAAATAATTGTTGGCCAAGGTAACAGTGTTGAAAAAGAGGAATAGTTTGTAACATTTGAAGAAGAAATTATTTACTCCTTTGTAAAATTTTTCAAGTATTCTAGTTCAAAAATAAGGTTTGATTTTCCCCTCAATTTTGAAAAATTGGGAAGTGATTTTCTTGAAGTATAATTATAAATAACAAAATATGTAAGAAGAGTGTAATTGAAAAGCTTGAAGACCTTTAATTATAGTGGTGTAAATGTGACACTATAAGACTTGAATTGCCGCCTAATTATTACTGCTTTATTTTATCTTAGGAAATTGCTGACAATTGCTTTATAGTTTTAACTTAAGAAACAAGAATAAAATTTAGAAATAATAAAGATATTTTGGCTCAAAAGATGTTGACAAAACTATCTAGTTGGCTCTGAAACAGATTATGAAATTAAAAAAAATTAAGTACAGCATAAATTTGTACTTGAAGTGTATATGTGGATCACAGTAAGAACAGCACATTTTTATTCATTAAATAGGATATTTGCAAATTCTGATTTTGCTTTCTATTGGGTCTTATTCTCATGGATATTTGTACATTGGTGTGTGTGTAAATGTGAATTACATTTATTTAATATCTAATACATATGTATTATATATATCATCTATATATTAAATGTTTATATTAGAAATGGGATTGTATCAGATATACTCAGTACTATATATCAAAGTAGATTACACAGATAGAAATTCTAACACAATGTAATTTTTCACATGCTGTTTATTAACGTGTGTGCATACACACACACATATGTAGCACAGATTTGATCAATTTGGGCAAATACTTAACCATTTATCAACCAAAATATGCAACCTTTTCATCACCCTAGAAAGTTTTTCAACAAAAACATTGCAGATGAATGTTGTGTGATTTCAGGTATTTGTATTTGTGATTCTATGATATCCATTTTCCTGCACTGAAGTAGCAGACTTCTGCATTTGTATAGCTAGCCTGGTTCCTTACTATTTCCTCATATTTGGGTTGTTTTTTACTGTGAATTTCTAGTAAAAGACTGGTTTTTAACTTCTTTTGTAGAAGCTGAAAATTAGTGCATGTGAACTTGTGATCCAGGCCCAGATAATTGATGGCTTCAGCACCAGATCTTGAATTGGGAGCTAGGGTGACAAAAAAGTGAAGATCCCATACTAATAGCTGCAGTAAAAGCGGCAACATGCATTTTTCAGAGATAGCAGTATAGCCACTGGGACTTAAGTGCCGGCAGTGCTGGTGGGCAATCAGGATGACTTTTACTCAGAATGTTCTGCCCTATGATTTTGCCTTAGTTCTGACTTCGTGGCCTCCCTTTGTTTCCTTCTATTTCCAGACAGATCCCTCTATTGTTCTGGATGATTCTCTAAGCTAACTGAAGTCCATAAAATAATTTTGAGTCAGATCAGCCAGTCATTTTGTTGCTGGCTTTTAAGGACACCAAATCATATAAATAAATCTGTATTTCTCTGTAGTAGGAAAAAAAAAGTCCACACATGTTCCAAGAAATAGTGAGAAAATATCCATTCCGTAAAAGTCAAACTACATCAGGACAAAAAGACTTATTCTTTATCAGCAAGTTGTATGAAGACACAGGCAAAAGCTAGGAACCTAGACAGGGATAGAAAGAGAGGAACAATAATTGATTGTACAGCACAACTGAAGGGACAAAGTAGATTGATTTCCTTGGGGAGAAATAATATTAAGGACCAACATATTAGCTTCAGGACTAGCGGGAATCATGTGTGCAAGAAAAAGCCAACTAAAGAGACACAATGAATTTCTTCAGTCTAAAGTCCAGGGAAAAGTGCTCCTGGCTAGTCACATATTATGAGCAGATGTGAGGCATCTGTTGCTTATACCTGAGAAAGATAATTAGCTAATTAAATTCTTAGGAGGAGCAGGAAAAGAAGCCCAAGATACAAAATTCACCCCAACTGAGCTGTCTGCAGTGGTACCAGAATGAATGAGAATTTTAAGCTCTTGGACTATGAGGAAAGAAAACAAGTGAAGATTTTATTTCAAGTCAGAAGAATTACAGAAGTAAACAACAGAAAAAGATACTGTATTAGCAAGAAGGAGAAAAATGCATACTTCCAAAGTTTTCTATCAATTGGCTTTATCATATTAAATAAATATATCTAGTCATGGCAATATTACTTTTTGATATCAGATGTATTTTATTATATATTATATTTTATTTATTATATATAAATTATTATATATTAGACAACTTTATTGTGAAAAATGACAAAGTTATGCCCCTCAATTACACCTATCTAAAAGAATAAAGTTGCCCTTGATTACCTGACACTTATTAGAGCACAGGGTCAGCTGTTAATTTGGGCCACCAGGGTTAGCATCCATATGTTGCTATGATTAGATTTTGTCTGCTGGTTTTATAGAAGGCATATTTACGTGAACCACATTTCCTATTCATCAATCACATAATTAGGGCAAACTCAGAATGCTAAAATTACCTGAGTTACAAGGTCAAACTTTATTTTACATTAAAGTTCTTGATTGGACACCTTGTTAACATAATTTTCTTTTCATACATTAAATATAAAAGCATATTTTTGCATATACCATGGAGACAGGATTTATTCTATGCAGAAGGCACTAAGGAACATTGAACTGCAACTTGAATTATATAAGGTTTGAAATACAGAAAATGTGTAATTATTTATTTCAGCTTGACTGGGTCACAGGATTCCCTGATATCTAGCAAAAAATTATGTCTGAGTTTGTCTGTGAGGGTGTGTCAGGAAGAGATTAGCATTCAAATCCATAGACTGAGTAAAGCGGATGGCCCTCAAGGTGGATGAGCATCATCTAATCCATTGAGGATCTGAAGAGAACAAAAAGGTGGAGGTAGGGAGAATTGACTCTCTCTGCCTGAATACTGAGCTGCGACATCAGTCTTCTCCTGCCCTTGAACAAGACTTACACCATCAGCTCTCCTAGTACTCAGACCCTCAAACTCAGACTAGAAGTAACAACATTGGCTCTCCTGGGTCTCCAGCTTGCAGATGGCAGATTGTGAAATTTCTCAGCCTCCATAATCATGTGAGTCAATTCTTCATAATCTCTTGAAATCTATCTATCTATATATCTACCTATCATCTACCTATATTGGTTCTGTTTCTCTGGAGAACCTTGACTAATACAGAACACTTGTAATTTTGTTTAAAAATTTTGTTAAAAATTTTTACTTAATATTTTTGGAAAGGGAAAATACTTAATCAATGTTTTGCTTATAATAGACTGCCTCTTCATTCTAATTCTGACCATGAAATTTCCAAGAATATTGACATAAAGGAAAAAGAATACTGTTAAAGGAGGGGTAACTGCTTGGTCATTAAAATGGTATATTTTTGTAAAATGTATTGTAAAATGACCCAGCCTGCCCTCTAAAATGTTTCAGCCTAATACAGTAAACAACAGTTTATCACACTTGCAAGGTCAATAAAACTGGTATAGAAAGAGATAATTTGTTTTTAGTAACATCTTAAACATCACATAACCATTACATGGAAACATAGCAGTAAATAGCTATAATTCTCTGCAATTTGTAATTTTCCATAAAATACATATACTTAAAGACATATCTTTTAAAGTGGGTCAGAAATTACTTCTAGGTCTCTTTAGCAGGCATCAATCAGTCAAACAATAATGTGAATATACTTCAAACTTCAAATATGTTATAACAAGGAATACTTGAAAATAGTTAATGGAAAATATAATTTTCAAAAGTTTATGTTCGACATTGTGAGAATCAGAAAATACTCTATTTGTGATTATTTTACAAATATATCTAAATATCTACATAAAATCTAAGTTTTAAGATACAAATACTAGAAATTATGTTAACAGGGTAGTCAAAATTGCAATATAATTTACAAAATAGTACAATTTGCATGGATATAGAAATAATTTTATCATGGCAAATGCAAATAGATTACCATGAAATCAGCTAGTAGAAGCTTGGTTGTCAATCATATGGTTAGTAGTTACTTTTATTAGAGTCTGTGTAAGCAATGAAATAGATATCATTAGGGTAGGACTGAGAGTTGTAAAAAGAGAAGAGGTCTTCATTTTCCCAATGAGTTCATGGCACAAATGGAAATGAGAAATTATAGTATATTTTTTATGTTTCAAAACCTTGCCCAGCTGTCTCATTGTTGCACATAAATCTACATAATATTCATTACGTTGACTGCCTAGGTGCCACGAAATAGCTTACCTTTCTGTTGATTTTTTAAAATTGTAACCTTTTACAAATACCCAAATATATAATTATATTGAATTATTTTTTAATCGTTATTCTACACATGAAATATGGATTCATCTGTGTTTTCAAGTTAAAATGACCTTGGCAAGCCATTAAATTTCCAAGGCTCAATTTTCCTGTTTCCAAGATGTGATAACAATACCTGCCTCTGTTTACTTTGAAAAGAGTGAAAATAACAGATAAGGTAGATTCTCCCAGGGCCTAAAAGAGCTACTGATAGTAAATGAAATACTTCATGAAATTGAATTAACTTTCCCAGACACTAAGTAAACTTCAAATAAGTTACTGTATCAAAATCATTATAGAAACTCAAAGAACAGAAATATAAAAACAAGCATAACGTAAAAATTAAATTAAGTACTAAATTGATTTGTGCAAAGACCAAATTCTGTACTGTGAACATAAACCCAGGAAGAAAAAGGAAAGAACACAGGAATTTGTACTAATGAAAATATATTGTTAAATAATATTACTTATAGAGTGCTTTATAGTTTATACCATGACATATTTTATTTAATTTGATTCTCCTTATAAACACTTGAAGTAGTGAGCATCCTGTAACAGGGCTATGGCAGACATGTGATGTGCCACCAGATGTTCCTTCAAGAAATCCTCATTTTTCCATCGCCTGCAATGTAGCTAGCTGGCAGCCTCCAGCTCTTTGTCAGAGTTGCCTCACCATTTTTTTTCAGCAATATTATTCATTTTAACTGTTTGTTTTAAAATAATTCAAATCCACAGAAAAGTTGCAACAGTACATAAAGTTCCCATACAACCTTTACTAAGGTTCCACAATTGTTAACATTTCCCTGTCATTTTCATTTTCTTCTTCTGTACCATTTGAGAGTAAACAACAAGCATGATGTCCATTAACCTTTAATGCTTTAATGCATATTTGCAAAAAAAGAGACATGTTCCTCATAATATCAGTACATCTATCAAAATCAGAAAATTGATCAAATATTACCATCTTATCCATCAACACCATTCACATTTTACCAGTTGTCTCAGTTATGTTTATAAAGTCAAGAATTATGTGTTGATTTTGGTCATCATGTCCTCTTAATATCCTTCAGTCTGGAAGAGTGGCTTGGTAATTCCTTGTCTTTCATGATTTTGATATTTTTAAAGAATATAGAATTTCCCTCAGTTAGATTTTACTAGATATCCTCACAATTTATGCATAACTTATGCATAAACAAATCAGTGTGTAAGGAATGAGGAACACACCAAAAGTGGTGCAGTGTTCTTTTCATTGGATCATATCAGCAATCATATGATGACAATTTCTCCCATTACTGGGGATACCACCTTTCATCACTTGGTTAATGGTATCTGCCTGGTTTCTCCACTGTAAAGTTAATTAATAAAAAGTATATTAAATTACTAATTAATAATCAATTAACAAGTACTTTATGAGGTGTTGACACTTCTATCATAAAGTAGAATTGTCTTTTCTTCTTATTTTTTTTTATTCCACTTATTTATATCAGCTCAGAATAATGGGTTCTTAGTTAACTCACGATTTACAGTCTAAAGTACACATATATATTTTTTTCAAATTATCCCAGTCTTGTTTAGTAAGAGCAACTTAAAGCTCTTCACGCATACTCCCAACATTCTCTGAATAATTTCTTACTCTTTAGTAAAATTTCTTTTGGTCTTGTCTGGTATTTCTTGTGCCTTATTTCTGGAATTGGCCACTTAAAGGACCTTTACT
Source organism: Grampus griseus (assembly GCF_964374135.1). NCBI lineage: Eukaryota > Metazoa > Chordata > Mammalia > Artiodactyla > Delphinidae > Grampus > Grampus griseus. Next base: position 133,499,580 of record NC_138997.1, on the reverse strand, counting down.
TCTTTCTTTTCTTTAAAGTCAAGGTGTTTAGAAATCAAATACACACACATACTTATTTCTATATTTATCTTATGTATCTATGTATCTATCTATGTATCTATCTTAAAAATTGTAAGTTCACCCTACTCCAATTTTAATCCTACACCACAGGCTTAATTCTAGTAACCACTTTTCTGTATTTGCATAGTGAGAAATCTGGCTCCAAATCAATAAGTATTTACTTATTTGCTCAGTCTCCACTGTATTTGTTCAGTTTTCTGCCACATTAGCAGAAAGTTCAGTCCTGGGCATTCTTCGAAATCTCCACTCTGGCACACCTTCCAAAACCGTGACCCAGACCAGCCAAGGACATGCTATTCTCAAGGTGACCCTCAGCCAATGAATGAACATGATAGTAGTTATGAGAACTCTCTCTTCTCAGGGTGACCTCCAGCCAATGACTAAGCAGAAAAGTGGTACGATCGCCTTCTCATTTCCACCCTCACTGGCACGCCTCTAATGGGCAATTCATGCTTCAGACCTCCCCACTGGGCTCACAGTCATATCTGCACTGCAGGCATGTGGTTAACCCTGTCTAGTCCCCCTCCCCCACTTTTCTTTTCACAGGTGTTACTACCAATAATATTGTGTATGCCTAAATCCACATCCGTCTCTCCTTTCCAGAGAGCCCAAATTATGACAAGGGAGCGGAAAACCCCATCACTATTTTCATGGAATGTAAATAAATTACACGTATTGTGGAAGATGTTACAAGCCAAGAATTAGCAGAGAGCAAACACCTCCCCAACCTCTATTTCACAGAGAAGTTTGTATTGATATATAGGCAAGGCAAAATGACATGTTATAGCAAGAGTTTCATAGCGAGATCCCCCTGAAGCACCATAAATCTCTAGAGGGAGCGGGAATAGGGTACAAAGACACTAATAAGAAATAGAATGTGTTTACCTAAAGAAAGAGGAAGAAATAAGTGTACAAACCTCTTCAGATTCCTCCTCCCCCATACAGGTGCAAAACCTACATCAGCTTCCATCAAAGATGGAATATACATTATGCCTACCCCCAACAAACTATAAAACTGGTGAAATATAGGAAGCAACTACTTTAAGACAGTGACGAAAGACAATACAAGACTGTAATCCCTGAGAGGTGAGAAATAAAAAGTCAAGCTCCATGATCATGCCAGATCTATGCCTGGGAAAATTTTCCCAATAGCAACACAGACAACTGGATTCCAAACACAGCATGGTGGTCCTACTAAACTGAGGAGGCACAGATCAGAATCTAGGGAAGCAGACTGATTGTCATCCGCAGGAGCACACCAAAATAGGGAGCTGCTTAGAAAGGTTACCTGCGGAGTTAATGTGGGGATCCCCTGAAAGTCATCTGGGGAGAACTAGGGTTTGTATGCGCGGAGGGAGACCACCAAATGCTTCACATGTAACAGCTGCTATGGAGCTGAGAGTGGAACACAAGTGTATGTATTTGTCACAAGTCAAGGATGTGTACGTTTAAAATATAAGAGTTTTAGTGAGTGTAATTTATCCTCAATAAAGTTAAATAAAAATTGCATCATTATTGCTGATTTAATATTGGGACACGTACTTTTAGGAATTATGTACTTTTTCTGAAATCATAAAACCTGTCATCAGAATGTACCATTGCAAGTTAAATTCACCAATCTTTACTCCAAAATTAAAATAGGTCTCTCATGAAAGCTCTTGCCATATCTATCTATCTATCTATCTATCTACATACACATATATAGCATTATTATTTACTAATATTATATATATATTCTTAACATGTACAAAATGATGTTTATTAAATGCATTTTGTAAACAGACACTGTGAAAAGCTTTTGGTTTGTGAGCTCACTCAGAGTTTAGAGTTGTGATCACTTTCCGTCATTAAACCTCAGACACAGGAAGATCTTAGCTTAAATAACAAAACTGACTCTTCATCTGATAAAAGGGAGAAAAAGTGGTTTAAAACACAATAGCTATCACTCTTGCAATAGCTCTGATGGCTAAAATGTCAATAAACATCAACAAGATTTTTATATGTACAGTCTGAAATATTTATTGTACAAATATCAGGCTTGTGCATCAAAGATGAAGTTGTAAACTGGCTAACAGTCTTCAGCAATAAACTGATACTCCCATTCTCAACCGAATAGCTCACGTAGTTAACGGATGACTGCTGTCCTTACATAATATTAAATATATCTCTTGATAGATAGATATCTCAGACACACACACACACACACACAAAGCCACACATACAGTTGATTCTCATTAGCTATGGTAGGCATATACTGTAAAGCAACCAGAAACAGTCAGAAAATACTGAAATCTTACTACTAAGTGAAATACAGAGTTAGGTCCTTGTGAGCCTCTAGTCTCAACTTTTTCATTAACTGATCAATACACAATCTTCTTTTATGTGCAAAAGGATATTTTTTTTTAAGTATCACAGAAATTTTCATAAAACCAAGTCATTCAATCACTAAATGAGTTTTTCAAAGTCTATTTTGATGGTAAACACTTATCAAACTGCATTCCACTGAAACCTAAAATGAAGCATGTATTTGTATATAGTCACATTTTAAGCTTCCATTCAAGTTATTCAAGAGTATGTTTTTCTCTAACTTAAACGATTTTGGATAATATAAATGTGAAGATCTATAATAGTGAAAATTATATAACTTGTAGGGTTCTTATGAGCATTATTTGTTATAAAATGTAAATTGCCTGTCTCACTTTCTTGCAGGTAATAAATATTATCATTCATTAGTTCTGTTTCTGGCATAGGTTTTGAACTAAGAATGCTAGTAAGGAAAACTCTGAAATCTCAAGAGTGTTAAATATATGCTTGATGGCTCTAGAAAGTTATCCATCAATGCAGACTTATAGGATCAAAATGAAAGAAATAGGGGAAGCCAAGAAATGTCAGCCTGATATTTGGCACTGCTAGCTCCTTAAGACATTACTTGATTCACAAAGTGTAGCTGAAGCCTGATAAACTGAGCCAAAATCTGTTAATAAGAGGCTACATAGCTATACAGAGCTTACAGAAGTCTCACTAAGCAGAGGAAAAGTTGAAGTTTAGTGTCTTTCAAAGAGAAGAGACTATTGCAAGAAAGGCTTAAAATGGGAATATGGAGAAAGTCACTCTAAGATAAAGGTATAGTAGACTGAGACAATACTTCACAAAGACTTAAAGATTCAAAACTAGTTCAGTAAAGCAAGTATAATCCAATAAAAATTAACTAAACAAACAAACAAACAAACAAACTTGGGGACTTCTCTGGTGGTCCAGTGGTAGAGAATCCACCTTCCAATGCAGGGGACACAGGTTCGATCCCTGGTCAGGGAACTAAGATCCCACATGCTGCGGGGCAGCTAAACCCACATGCCACAACTACTGAGCTCACGTGCCTCAACGAGAGAGCCCACATGCCTCAAACTACAGAGCTCACATGCCCTGGAGGCCACGCGCCACAACTAGAGAGAGAAAACCCACATGCCACAACTAGAGAGTAGTCCACACACGGCAATGAAAGATCCCGCACGCCTCCCCATGCGTGAAGACCCTGGGGCCACAACTAAGACCTGACGCAACCAAAAAAAACACAACAAACAAAAAAAAAAACAAAAAAACCCCACAAAAAACAAAAGATAGTTCAGTGCCTGAATAAATCCAGGTAGTATATTCCTACCATACTGTCTAAGATTAATTTACCCTAACCATCTCCATGTAAGATAGCGTTATCCCAAACCTCAAATTATGTCTACATTTTCATGCAAAACTCTGATAATTCAAATAATAAATTATGTAAATATACATGAATTGACACTAAGCCAACTGAAAAAATGAAATCAGCGCAAAGGTAGATCCAGACATATATTTATCAGATACACACCTTAAAATAATTTTTATTAGTATGATTCATACTAATAAATGGCAAGGTAAAGTGTTTCAGCAGAGTAAGAAATTGTAAAACAATAAAGTGGAAATTCCAAAACTAAAGATAGAATAACTGAAATTTAAAATTCAATGGGTAGGTTTTACAGCAAATTTTAAAAAGCTGAAAAAAGAATTAGTCAACTGGAATCAGAAGAAAATGCACAGTCTGAAGCTCAGAGAGACAACTATAAGGTTAACAAAAAAAGGGCACACATGATATATAGGATACAGCTCCTACCCCTCCCCTCATCTTCCTCCATTTCACCCTCATGTGCACAAAAATTCATGTGGATAACCTCACCTCTCTTTGAAATGCTCACAATAGTACATACTGAAAAATACATGTATTGGTGTCAAGAAGTTAAATTTTAGGGAAAATAATGCAATTTTTTCCAGATTTCATGAAATATTTAGGTTTATAAATGGCATAAACTTACTGGATAATCTCAAACATAAATACAGCAATTTAACAATCTTCATCAAAGCTTTGAAATCAAACCTTGACCCTAGATATTAAAAAAAAATCAGAGGTTGAATCCATTAAAATTTATCAGTTGTATGTTACAGAACAAATCAGAACAAAGGCAAAATTTATAATAGCTTTATATTCTAACTTGCTTTGCATCATTTACAAACTGTGATTCTTCCATGTACTTTTATATATTAATGTAAAAATGTTGACTAAATGTAAAAGGAACAATAGGCATTTTGGGGTGTTTTTTGTTATTGTTGTTCTTTGTATTCAGGAAGATGGGATGTTTAAATGAAAACTTCAGTTTTCCAGATAAGGTCAGCTTGGAAATCCAGAGAATCATTTTTATGATTCATGGAGAATCATGTATTAACCACTTGAGATTTGAACAAAAGGGATTTAAGATTTCTAATTTCTCATTTATAGATAATTGCTTTAATAACTCACTCTCTGATTTGTCTTCGTTAAATCATCTTTATAAATTAGTTGGCTATCAAATGTTCTCAGGTGTACACAATGTCAAATTTAGTATTAACTGAAGTGTATTCTCTATCAGAAGAAGAAATTCTATCTATGCTTATATTCAGTGCCTGGCTACTGAAATATCTTTAATCTCAATATCCGAATTAGTCAGTCATGCATTTGACAAAATTTACAGGATGATGAGTTACAGTTTACCTCCTTTTACCATCCAAAGAATATCTAAACCTCCAAAAACAGTCAACATTAAGAACATTCAAAACATGCCCTTATAATGAAATATATGTAACAGGTGCATGTGTGTATATATATATATATATATATATATTTATTTATTTATTTATTTATTTATTTATTTATTTATTTATTATTTTTTTTTGCGGTACACGGGCCTCTCACTGCTGTGGACTCTCCCATTGCAGGGCACAGGCTCCGGACATGCAGGCTCAGCGGCCATGGCTCATGGGCCCAGCCGCTCCGTGGCATGTGGCATCTTCCCGGACTGGGGCACAAACCCATGTCCCCTGCATCGGCAGGCAGACTCTCAACCACTGCGCCACCAGGGAAGCCCATAACAGGTATATTAACATATTCAAATAAAAATATTTTGGACTGAGGTCATTTAAATTACATTATGCATTCATTTTGATATTTCCCACAGAAAGCCTTATATACTGAAAACTTTAAAACATCGATGAAGAAACTGAAGATGATTCAAAGAAATGGAAATTTATTCCATGCTCTTGGATTGGAAGAATTAATATTGTTTAAATGGCCATACCATGCAAAATAATCTACAGATTTGATGTGATCCCTATCAAATTATGCAGGACATTTTTCACAGAACTAGAACAAATAATCCTAAAATTTGCATGGAACCATAAAAGACCCAGAATTGCCAAAGCAATCCTGAGGAAAAAGAGCAAAGCAGAGGCAAATCCTCCCAGAGTTCGGACAATACTACAAAGCTACAGTAATCAAAACAGTGTGGTACTGGCACAAAAACAGAAATTTGGATCAAGGGAACAGAATAGAGAGCCCAGAAATAAACCCACACACCTATAGTCAATTAATCTGCAACAAAGGATGCAAGCTTATACAATGGGAAAAAGACGGTCTCTTCAGCAAGTGGTGTTGGGAAAGTTGGACAGCTGCATGTAAATCAATGAAGTTAGAACACACCCTCCCACCATATGCAAGAATAAACTCAAAATGGATTAAAGACTTAAATATAAGACATGACACCATAAAACTTCTAGGAGAGGACATAGGCAAAATATTTTCTGACATTAATCATATCAATGTTTTTTTCTTAGGTCAGTCTCCCAAGGCAATAGAAATAAACGCAAAAATAAATAAATGAGACCTAAGCAAACTTACAAGCTTTTGCACAGCAAAGGAAACCATAAACAAAACAAAAAGACAACCTAGGGAGAAAATATTTGCAAATGATGTGACTGACAAGGGCTTAATTTCTAAAATATAAGAACAGCTCATACAATTCAATAACAAATAAACAATCAACCCAACCAAAAAATGGGCAGAAGTCTTAAATAGACATTTATCCAAAGAGAACATATATATGGCCAATAGGTACATGAAAAGATGCTCAACATCGCTAATTATTAGAGAAATGCAAACCAAAACTACAGTGAGGTGCCACCTTACACCAGTCAGAATGGCCATCATTAAAAACTCTACTCAATACTCTGCAATGGCCTATATGGATATATGTATATGTACAACAGATTCATTTGCTGTACACCTGAAACTAACACAACATTGTAAATCAACTATATCCCAATAAAAGTCATATAAAAAAATCTACAAATAATAAATGCTGGAGAGGATGTGGAGAAAAGGGAACTCTCCTACATTGTTGTGGGAATGTAAATTGGTGCAACCACTATGGAAAACAGTATGGAGATTCCTTAAAAAACTAAAAATAGAGTTGCCATGTGATCCAGCAACCCCACTCCTGGGCATATATCCAGAGAAAACTCTAATTTGAAAAGATACATGCACCACAATGTTCATAGCAGCAGTGTTTCCAACAGCCAAGACATGGAAGCAACCTAAAAGTCCATTGACAGATTAATGAATAAAGAGGATGTGGTATATATATACAATCAAGCACCACTCAGCCATAAAAAGAGAATGAAATAATGCCATTTGAAGCAACATAGATGGGCTTAGAGATTATCATACTAAGTGAAGTAAGTCAGGAAGAGAAAGACAAATACCATGTGATATCACTTATATGTGGAATCTAAACTATGATGCAAATAACCTTAGGAAACAGAAACAGACTCACAGACACAGAAAACAAACTTATGTTTACCATAGGGGAAGGGGGAGAGAGAGCTAGATCAAAATTCTGATTTCCACGTCATAAAATATTTGGTTTGATTTGAAATATGCTGCAACATGAAACCTGTAATTATTGTAGTGGTGACTTCTCCTCAAGTCTCCTCCAACTCATGACTACTGCCTCAATATAGTCAGAATTTAATAGTTGAATAAAATTGGATATATAGAGTTGATAGCTTCTGAATGCTTTTACAGAAACTCATTCTTAGTGTCTATATTGAACTTAAATGCTTTAAGTTCATAGATATAAGTCCAAAAAAGGCAGGCTGACCCATGTACCAATCCCTTCAATCACAGTGTTCTTGGTTTCTCTGCCTCTGACTCCATATATCTAAGTCTCTCGTCTTTCTAATTTTTATTTTAATAATGGTTAATAATATATTCCACTTTCATAGTGTTTGACACTTTACTGCAATATTTGCTATTGTAAAATTGAAAATACATTAATATAAAAATGTACCATTCTTGGGCTTCCCGCAGTGGTTAAAATTCCGCCTGCCAGTGCAGGGGACCCGGGTTTGAGCCCTGGTCTGGGAAGATCCCACATGCCGCGGAGCAACTAAGCCCGTGCGTCACAACTACTGAGCCTGCGCTCTAGAGCCTGCGAGCCACAGCAACTGAAGCCTGCATGCCACAACTATTGAAGCTCGCGTGCTCTAGGGCCCACGTGCCACAACTACTGAGCCCACGTACTACAACTACTGAAGCCCACGCGTCTAGAGCCCATGCTCCACAACAAGAGAAGCCACCACAATGAGAAGCCCGTGCACCTCAACGAAGAGTAGCCCCCACTCACTGCAGCTAGAGAAAGCCTGAGCACAGCAACAAAGACCCAACGTAGTTATATCTTCAAATGTGAAGTACACAGCTAGACTTAATTTACTGCTGTAATTTTTATAATCCTTTCAACTAACAGTGCATAAAAGGTACCTGTTATAGTTAGCAAACATATTGATTAATCTAGGCAGATGATTTATGGAAATGGACAATTCCTTTAATTTTATGCACCAATATAACTATCAAAGCACACTGAGCATCTAATGAAATAGTTATATTTATACACTTTTTATCAGTTTATTTTTCCCTGTAAAATAGCCAGGATATTAAACTGGGAAAAGTGGCACTTTCCCAGATACAGTTTATTTGATTTATAGATGATATGTCACTACAGAGAAAAAACAGCTTTGTTTTTATTTCTCTTTAGATCATGATGTTATTTGTCTTACAAATAGCATCAGTTATTTCCTAATCTATTCTGCTTTTAGCACTATGCTTTAAGTAGTATTTAACTAAATAAAAATGAGTCACTGAATTCTAACACTTGTATATTTAGACAGAATATTAAAACAATTTAATTTTATGATTCTATTTTAGGAAAAGATGTATCCAACATAATTTTATATCTTCTTCTTAGAATACACATTAATTAATTGTGCACCTAAGTAAAAGAATAACAAAATGGGTACTCAGAATCTTCCTTTTGCATGCAGAAATAGGCTGATGACATTTGGGGAAAATGTCAATCAACTAAAATGATCAATCTTCAGATTTGTTATAATCCCAGAATGACTAGAAGAGATATAAAATAGGAATAAGATATACATTTTATATTCAGTCTTTTAAACATATTCTAGAATAAAGCACAAGTATGTATGAAATGACCAATTAACATGACAGAATATCTATACAATTGACAGCAAAAATGGCTTAGATTATAAATATGGGAAAGGATATTTTAGATAGACAAACTTTCAAGGAAAGTAGATGATAGTGTAAGAAGACTGACAATAGAATAAGCTAACTTTTTAAAATATAAAATAAAGGTGAATGAATGCGATATGACTTAGATTATAAAATTATTTGAAAGACACCAATGAGAGAAAGTAAGATTCCATAACACACATAACTGAGCGTTGTTTAGTAGAGGAATCTAAGGTAAAAAATCAGTGGTAAATAGAGAGACTCAGGGTAGCACTTGCGTGTTTCAGTCCTATCTCTACTGTTTAGAACACATGCAGCTTCTGCATACTACTTTTTATTTCTTCTAGAACCTATAAAAAGCAGCTACATAATTAATATATCAATGGTATCCAACTTGAAAATGACTACTGCATTACTGCTCTATAATCAAAGGGGGAGATTCTACCTCCATCCTCGGTCTGATAGCTGTGGGAGCCAGGCCACCCACCTGAATCCACTCTTCTCAGATCTCCTGGGTGTCTAGTGTCTCTATCTTTCCCAAGGCCTTTGAAGCTGAAGGGCAAGGGAGCTGCCAATCATGGTAGTTATTACTTGAGTTCAGTTTCCCTCTCCTTGTCTTCTTTTGGATGGATTAAATCTTCTATTTCTATCAAATCTATTCTGCATCTTTTTATGTTGTACTTTAATAATTTCTTAATAGAACTTTAGCCTTATTCTCCCACATAGAATAATTCAACCTTCTATTCTAATCTTCAAACATTAGACACCTATTATTGGATTGGGTGGGATGAGCTGTTCTCATGATCAGTCTTGATATGAGTCATTTATTTTATTCTTTGGAGACAGAAGTTGCCTTTCCACACTACTGAGTTTGTTCCTAATAGAAAACAATTAATAGGAATAATAGGATTTGCCACTATACATTTTTCAAGGACTTATTATAGAGCAGACGTGAAAGCATGAACATAAGAGAAGCAGTAAATCATGTTTATATCAATTAGAGCATGCAATATAAAGAAGTGAGTAACACATCAGTTAGTGAGACTAATAGTATATTACAACACTTGATATATAACATGTAATGAATAAAAATTATTTATTTTTCTTAATCCAAAAAAATATTGTGAGGCTTGAAGAGTCTAGCAGAAATTTTACTTTTTTATCATCTACCTTTTGTGATTACCAGCAAATATTACTTAAAAAATACAGTACTTGTATACTGGATTTCAAGAAAAGTAAAGCAACAGTGAATAAATAAAAGTCTAAACAAAGGTATAAATCTTTACCCAAAAGGATGTTATTGTAGCTGAATAGTTGATGCTAGATAAAGATCAAAGGAATTTAAAAATCTCTGAGTTGTCTAGTATGTATATCCAGGAAAATATTTGTGCCCACTGAAAACCAAAGAAAAACTGAGGGGAATTGCTAGAAATGACGGGTGAAAAAATATGAAGTTGGATTCACCTATGTTGAATTAGAAATTATGCTAGTCACCCAAGATTAAATGTGTAATTGAAGATATGTACTTGTACTTGAATGAGAAGTTAGAACTGTCCGTTTGTGAATTAACATTTTAGGAACTATTTAGTGAGAGATCATAAGGCAGAAGAAGCAGTAAAGGAAATGCAGATTTCTGAAGATCCAATTTCAGCTCTATAAGATCTAAAGGTGAATGACCTTTGACCCATGATCTTCCCTTTTTTTATTCAAAAAAGATGATTTTCAGGAGGTAAGAAGCTTCTGGAGTGAGAATCATCGGCATGCCTCAGTTGGGACACCTTTATCTAGAGGCATCAGAGGGAATGAGGAGACCCAGGAGAGATATAATTATATTTTGATTTCATCTGTATTTCTGTAATTTGGCAACAATTGGATAGAAAACACATTAGGGCATTTTAAATCTAGAAATGAGTATGAAGTATTGGATAGTGTCCACAGTTAGGGTGCCAGAGCAGGTAACAGAGTGGTTGGAAAATTAAGCAGTTTTAGAATCTTTTATTTCCATTTCCTATTTATCTGGTGATGGAATGGACAGTGTTGCAAGGAAGGCAAATCTAATGTGCCAAATAACAGGGAAGCCCTAACAGTTGACTAGTTTACTAGCAGGTTCTTCATAACCATGAGGATGTTAATTCGGAATGGCCTAGAGTTGACTTTATACTCTGCTTTAAATACTATGCTCTTAGGCAAATGTTTTAACACTTCTAAAACTCAGTTTACTTTTTTAAAATGGAGATTATATTAATTTTTCAAGTCTGTTGTGAAATTAGTCAGCTAGTCAGTGTCAGCTGAGATCTTTCACTATTATGGTTGCAATTTTAAATAGATAGTCAGAGGAGGCCATGTTTAAACAAAGGCCTGATGTTGCCATCTTCATTTGTAGGAGAAATCATTCCAGCAAACACAAAAGTTCTAACAGAACTGTAATTATCACAACTGTAGTTAGTATTTTTGAGGACTTCTAAAGAGACTCAATGGGCTGTTTCTGATGATGATAAGTAGTTTCTCTTTTACCTAGAGGGATATGAGAAGGTATTGGAGGATGTTAAAAAGGGCTGAAATAATGTCTTAAGTTGCTGTGTGAAGAATAGGCTACAAGAGTACAACTACACGATCAGGAAGACCAGACAGTGGGACACAGTCTCATTGCAGATGACAGAAAATGTCAGTTTCTTGGAATATGGTGGTAGCAATGGAGTGCATAAGAGTAGTCATATTTTTAAAATATATTTTGAAGATAAAAATGACAGGATTTGCTTCTGGATTAAATGCTGAGATGTGGTCTAAGTGTGTGAAGGTTGACATCCTAACAAAGGCCTCTAGTAGTGGGGCAAGTTGTCTGCTCTCCAAGCCCTGAGCCCTAGGGCAAGGCTGAGAATGTCTTGAGAAAGATGGAGATATTTTTCTAATTTCCTCAGAGGCCCCACTGCCTACCAAGTCCTCAGACTGCTAGACTGAGGATTGAAGTGTCACATTTTTCTTTACACCTAATGGCTTCATGTGAACTGGGTACAGGATGCGATAAAAGAGAACAAACAAGACATTCTCCAAGGTTTTTGGCTCAAGCATTTATGAGGATTGTGGAAACACATAGTTGCAGACTGTGAAACATGGAAGTGGAAGATAACTGAATCTTCTTTGGAAATCAATGAGGATATTAGTTATCACCTGCTTGAACTGTTGATAACTTAATACATTCCCTTATTTGCCAGTATTTCCTATTTAATCTCTACAACTAAAGGCATTTTTTAGACTTTTAAAGCTGTAGCAACAGGCTGTTTCTTCACCTCTATTGTCAAAAACTAGTTTTCCCATGTAGAATAGCATAAAGATTTTTCCCCTTTTCTATGGTTAATTTAGAAAGAAAAAAAGCTTCAGTAAGTACAAACGTTGATGAAGACCATTAAATTATTTATCTTGCTTGTGTTAGAGATAATAGTTCTTTTTTTTTTTTTTTTGTCTTATTAGCCAACAGAATCCCCACAGAAAAGAAGCATGGCTCTCCCAGAGAAACACTATATTTGATTGTTGTACAGTCACTCCATTTGGAGTCTCTACTCTTGTAAGTAGTAGTAATTTGTCTTCTGGTAAACTAGTTGACCTAAACATAATCACTTCTAAACTTTTGAACTGAAACATGATTTGAAAAAAAAATGTTTGAAAAGATAATGTTCTCCATGTATTTACTTCTTTCCACATTTTCTCTAAATTTAATGTACAGATTTTTCCTCACAAACTTTGGTCACGTGTGTTGGCATCAATGTAAATGGAAGCATTTGATTTAATAATAACTCTTTAAAACCAAAATCAAATTGTTATGGTAGCAGGAAATTAATGAGCACATGCAGACTACTGTCCCCTGTTTCAATTCTCTTCAGGAGACACAAATATTAGTAAAGTAAAAAACAGACCTACTAGCAGCTAGGCTCTGATAGTAGAACTAAAAATTGAAGCAGAAACTGCAACTTTTCAAATGCTAGTGCTACTTGCAAAATAAGCAAACTATATCAAACATGACATAAAAGATATCTAAGTTCAAACACCTCACCAGTGCATTTATATCCATATATAAGACCACTGATATGCCTAACAGCAACTGCACAGAATCATGTTTCTGAAAATAAAGGAACTGACTCTTTCAGTGACTTGGCTGGTTTACAGAGTCTGATGAATCATAGAGCTAAGTCCAGCCCTCTATATCCTAGAAGTACCCTTCACTGACTCCCCCTTGAGAGACCTCACAGGTCTCTGTTTCCATTCTCTATTGCTACAACAAACCAGTATATCTGACTTTGTTTAACTGCAGGCGTGTCGCTGGTGGTCTTTGGTTAGTAGGCTTTAATAAGTATAGGTCCTATTGAAATTTGTCTGATACCCTCACTGCCATAGACCAGGATATTTGATGTGGTGACAGTGTGCAAATATGAGGCTCCTTTAGTCTTCTCCTGCTTGAGGCACCAAACTGGAGACTACCCAATATCCAAGAGTAGAATGGATAAATACACTGTGATATAGTTGTAAAATGGCATATTATACAATAATGACAATGGAAAGGTACAACAATATACAGCTGATGAATCTCACAAACATAATAATTACAAAAAGAAGCTCCATACAAAAGAAGTCACATACTGTATGATTATATTGCCAAACAAGCAAGCATAATCAATACTGTTAGAAGTCAAAATGATGATTACCATTGGTGGAGGAGAACCGGAAGGATATTTTGGTGGGCTTCTGCATTGTTGTCAAATTCTATTTACGAATCTGGTTCTGATTACACAGGTGTGTAAAATATGTAAAAAGAAAATGAACATTAAGTGAATTGTGTACTTTTATGAATCTGTGTTACATCTCAACAGGTTAGCAAAATAAAGCAAAACACAAAAGCCCCAAATATTAAGTTATTTAAGTATTATATTTTCCCATCAAGATCTGCTCTACAAAAAGGGGCTGCAGTCTCTTAAAGAAAAGTAGATAGAACAAATTTCCACTTAATGTTATTCAAATTTAAAGAACCAGGCATACTGACTTTTTTTAACATCTTTATTGGAGTATAATTGCTTTACAATGTTGTGTTAGTTTCTGCTGTATGACAAAGTGAATCAGCTATATGTATACATATACCCCATATGCCTCCCTCTTGCATCTCCCTCCCAGCCTCCCTATCCCACCCCTCTACGTGGTCACAAAGCACCAAGCTGATCTCCCCGTGCGATGCAGCTGCTTCCCACTAGCTATCTATTTTACATTTGGTAGTGTATATATGTCAATGCTACTCTCTCACTTAGGCCCAGCTTACCGTTCCTCCCCCCTATCTAAGAGTTTTATAGTGTCTGGGCTTAAATTTACATCTTTAATCCATTTTGAGCTTATTTTTGTGTATGGTGTTAGGAAGTGTTCTAATTTCATTCTTTTACGTGTAGCTGTCCAGTTTTCCGAGCAACACTTACTGAAGAGGCTGTCTTTTCTCCATTGAATATTCTTGCCTTCTTTATCAAAGATAAGGTGACCATATGTGTGTGAGTTTATCTATGGGTTTTCTCTCCTGTTCTATTGATCAATATTTCTGTTTTTGTGCCAGTACCATACTGTCTTGATTACTGTAGCTTTGTCGTATAGTCTGAATTCTGAGATCTTCATTCTTCCAGCTCCGTTTTTCTTTCTCAAGATTGCTTTCGCCATTTGGGTTCTTTTGTGTTTCCATACAAATTGTGAAATTTCTAGTTCTGTGAAAAATGCCATTGGTAGTTTGATAGGGATTGCACTGAATTTGTTGATTGCTTTGGGTAGTATACTCATTTTCACAATGTTGATTCATCCAATCCAAGAACATGGTATATCTCTCCATCTGTTTGTATCACCTTTAATCTCTTTCATCAGTGTCTTATAGTTTTCTGCATACAGATCTTTTGTCTCCTTAGGTAGGTTTATTCCTAGGTATTTTATTTTTTTTGTTGCAATGGTAAATGGCAGTGTTTCCTTAATTTCTCTTTCAGATTTTCCATCATTCATCTACAGGAATGCAAGAGATTTCTGTGCATTAATTTTGTATCCTGCTACTTTAGCAAATTCATGGGGTAGCACGCAGAAGACAAATTATTACTACTTACAGTAGTAAGTTTGATCTCATTATTAACATTCCTACCTTATATTACTGAGACCCTAAGACTTTAAATAAATTACCAAAGATAACAAGCAGTAGTTTGAATCAACATATCTTTAATACTAAAGCATGAAGTCTTTCTTCCAAACAAACGGCAAATAAATTCATTGAATACCAATATCCTACATTAGCCACATTTTTACATAAATAAAACTGAGTGGATAAGGCAAGTTGTTGGTAATAATGTTAAAATTTAAAGAATTAATTTTATGTATATTCCGTGTCATCAAAGACTAATTTTTATGCATCATGCTTGCTTTGGACTTAAAAGTAATAAAAAATTATAATACAGTAGTAACCTAAACCATCCATTTACAGTTATTCTGATTATTTCTTCAAAATTCTGTGCCCATATAATAAGGTGTGAAAATAAAATTTTATTTCAGACTTGAAAATATGGTTGATGGTATACTTAAACACTCTGTTATTCAAAACTTTCCAGTGGCCTGTATTTTCTCTTAGAGTAAAGGCAAGGTAACGCTTTTTACCTTTAAAAGCTTCTGATGATGTCGAATCCCTCTACCACTCACCCACTTGCTTAACCATCTCTTCCCAGCTCACTATGACCCAATTACATTGGCCTCCAAAATGTTTCCCAAATTCACCAAGCATACTTATGCCTCATAATCTTTGAAATTGTCATTCTCTCTGCTGAAACCTACATGCTCTGTTCCCTTACTTCTCTTAGGTTTGGCTCAAATACACATTATCAGAGACCTTCCTGACAACCTTCAACTTCAAAAGTATTTAGATTGTTTCCAAAGACTAGAATTGAATGTATGTGTGCATGTGTGTCTAAATACAGATTTATATTTATGTATTTAAATGTATGTTTCTATATATAGAGAGAGAGACACACACACACACATACATGCACATATACACATATACTTCTGTGTGTGAATATTTCTTTAGTGCATTTATTAGAATGGAAATACTGGATTAACCGGAAGAGACGAAAACTCTAGTTCTAAAAGATACATGCCTCCCAATGTTCGAAGAAGCACTATTTACAACAGCCAACACATGGAAGCAACCTAAGTGTCCATCAACAGATGAATGGAAATATATACATATATATATAATGAAATATATATAAAATGAAATATTACATATGTAGTGAAATATTACATAAAAAAGAATGAAATGATGCCATTTTCAGCAGCATGAATGTACCTAGAGGTTATCATACTAAATGAAGTAAGTCAGAGAGAGAAAAACATCATATGACATCATTTATATGTGGAATTTTAAAAAATCATACAAATGAACTTATTTATGAAACTGAAACAGACTCACAGACATAGAAAACAAATTTATGGTTACGAAGGGGGAAGGGCTGGAATAAATTAGGAGTATGGGGCTAACAGATACACACTACCATATATAAAATAGATAAACAAGGATTTACTGTATAGCACAAGGAACTATATTCAATATCTTGTAATAACCTATAATGGAAAAGAATTGAAAAAAAAGGAATATAGGTATATACTCATACATATGTATAACCAAATCACTTTGTTGTATACCTGAAACTAACACAATATTGTAAATCAATTATACTTCAATTAAAAAAAATGAATTAACAAAAAGAAATACTGGATTAAAAAATTGGTAAGTATTACATTTAAGTCCTTAAAGTTGATATAAGTAATGCATAAGGGTGGCTGCTTATGTGTAATCAAAGCCAAATTATTCATACCATCCACACCTTTGAAGTATTTGTAAAGAAGACAGACCAAGATGATATTTAGCTGATCTAACTTATAATGTCTTGTTTCCAACTAAAAATGAGAATCTTCTTAACTGTTACCTGGCTATTTCTTCTATGAATCACCTATTAATAAAATGTTCCACTCTGAAATTATGGAAATATTTCCAATGATTTATTACACTAATTTTACTTTTAAAACTTAATGAAATATTTAATCAACTTGGAATTAATTTTGGTATATGCAATGAGGAAGATTTCCAAATTTTTATTCTTTTCAAATATATTTGAATTGCTTTAGGCAGTATTCTATTTCCTGGAACAATCAATCTATTTGTTTGCCAGTAATCAAAATTATTAGCTTAGACTTTCATTTTTACGTTCCATTGTCTACATTTTCCCTCTGTTTCTGTACTTTATTCTTTTATGTGAGTTACATAATATGCTTTCCCAGGTTCAAAACAAAAAGTAAAGTTTGTAAATAAAGTTACATTAAATTAATTAATTTGAGAACTCATATATTTCAAGTATTGTCTTTTATTTCTAAAAACACTTTAAATTCTATTTATTTATATATTTTATTTCATTGAATCAATAGAATTTAAAAGTTTTTCTTCTAAGGTTTTCATTGTTACTTTTGTGTCACTATTTTAATCTTTTTTATTGTTATTGTAACTAAGAGTTCCTCTTGTTAAATTTTTGGGTTATTGTTGATGCAGATAAAAGCTATTGCTATTTGTATGTAAATTATATAACAACTAATTTTACATCTATTTGTTATTGTACATATTAGTTTTTTCATTTATAGTATTGATTTTCCAAATACTTTGTATAAAATAATGTATAAATTTATACTTTGTATAAAATAAATTATTTTGTATAAAATAATGACAAATCTGTGTCATTTCTATCACTTTAATTGATTTATTTTTCTTGAATGGCTGAGTTTGCTGCTAATTCCAGAAAAAAAAATATGGTAAATGAGAGCAGTGATTTTGAGCTTACTTGTTTTAGTTTGATTTAATCCTGACATGCATCTGGTATTTCAACATTTAGACTTCAATTTTAGATTTATGCATAGACAAATGGAAGGATGGGAGCTGGAGAATGAGAGAGTAAGTGCAAGTGAGGGAAAGTGTGAAGGAAAAGGAAGGACAAGATGAATGGAGGGAATTAGGGAGGAGTCAGGTAGGGAAAGAGAGACAGAGAGACTGAGTTTCTTTAAATCAGTAGTTGATGTTCAGTTTGTCAATTAACGCTTAAACCTTAAATGAGCACAACATATAGAAAATTTTAACCTGTTACTATGGTATTAGTAGATTTTCTAATAATTGCCCTCTTTATTTTTATATATCCTGTGAATATTTATCTGTTTAATCCTGTGACATCTGCCTGGGGTGGTGTAAAGTAGAAATATTAGTGATGTTGCTGTTCTTAACAGCTCTGTTGATGATAGCACCTTTGCTGAGCTAAGAAAGTATAGCCATGGTGGGATCCAGGGAGGAAGATGACATAATTCAAAAAGAAAATCAATAGTAATAGGAATAAATCATAGCAGATGAATAAGGTGATCACAAATGATGTCAATTACAGAGTACAGTGTAATCATGATATTTCCATGCCATCATCTCTACACAAGAGATAAAACTAAGAGTGTGTACTACTGGCTGGTATTGGGTTAAATCTCCAACTGGTTTAATTTTAAGGAAGAAATTTGGATTCCTACTGATCTTTATGCTCTCCCTAAAGACTTCCTTAAAAAAAGAAGTGACACAGAACAACCTGATGACTCAGTTTATGGGTACTTGACTGCAATGATCACTCAGTTCATGGTTTATAAGCTTTGCTTACACTTCTGGTTAATTTTAAGATGTTCTGAAGTAAATACTATATATCATATCAATAGGGCAAAAGAAGTTGAAGAGTTGATTTGCACTTTCTGTGGCCATAAATCAAGATAATGTGTTGCTAAGACAGCTGGCTGGATGAGATGGGAAACAGATTGCTGCTGCCTACCTGGTACATCATAGCTTAACATGTTCCCTCAAATATGTCAAATGTGGATGTGGGTGAAATCATTTAAGGAAAATGGAAATGCAATCTTGAGAGAGGGAGACTTAGCAATGGGACATTACAGATTATTCTGACAAAATGCATTTATGGAAATGTTTATGGCACAGCCCAGTAAGTAGAACTTTATTGGGTGTTGACTATGCACAGTTGCAGCTTCATGGCACATGGTAGTTTTGGTACAGATCATTTTTCCTAACTGAACATATTCCATCAGTCTGCAACAACATACATGGTGATTTGATTAACACTGGGTTTGTCATTGCAAACATTCTGCAAGTATCTTCAGGAATGAGTCAGGCAGATACAGATATTTCCCAGAGACTCATCATCCTGATAAAAAAAAAAGACTTGCTAACCAAAATAGGATCACTCATCAGAACTCTCTTCCAGGAGGCTGGCTGTGAATAAAAGTCTGTATGGAGAATCAATGAAACTTTGTATCCATCAACAGCGCTGGAAGCTGGCTTGCAGCCTCAGCCAGTAAAGAGAATTGGTATTTTAATCAATATGGAATTTGATATCTTTAAGTTTTAGAGGATTAGTCTGTGAGAAAAATCAAGTCAAAGAAATGAAGGAAACAAGTTGTGGCTTTATCACCCTTATTTATTACTCAATCACCATGTAAAGATATAATTTGTCTTCTCTGAGGTTCAACTGATGAAATTAAACAGATAAAGGTATAACACTGTGTCATCTCTGTGGGACGGGTGGTATCTGTAAAAATCTATGCCATGAGATCTGTGATATGGTTATGTCAACATACCATCTATAACTGAGAATTTATTGAGCATTTGTTTCTAATAACCATCCCAGTCACTGCAACTATAAGGTACATGATAAAAGATCTTTTCTGGGTGGAAGGAATGGAGAATGATGCGGTAATTTTAAGTGAAGTACGTGTCAAACATTACGTCTCTGCTATAGGTATGCAGTATAACAAAGGGTTTGAAAGTTCATTGATAAAATTAGGTGAAAATGAGATGTATGAAAACAATGATCCTCAATATGAGAAAATATTTTGGTAAGTTGAGTTAAGGCCCTCAATTAATGTGATATCATGGAAACTGGTTAGAAAATGAAATGAATTTGACCTTAGAAAAATTATATGCCTATTAGATTCATCAGTAAAAAAATGGTTACAAATATCTGTAGGTAATGGATATAAAAGACTATTTCAAATGGTAGAAAAAAACAGAGCTGTGAAGGGATATGGTCACAATTAAGATGCTTTATAGAATGAATTCCTATTCTGCACTAGGGTGGTTCAAAATCTTATTTATTTAGTTTTTTTAAATAGCAGGCTTCTTCTTTGCATAAGGTATTACCTCAAATATTGCAAGAGAAGTAGTAAGAAAATACTCAACAAAGATGTGTGGCGAAGTGATCTCAACCAAGGTAAGAGGGTACACTTGGAAGATAGAGGAGGGGAGGGTTAAAATAGCTAACCTGAGATCCATTCTCTCCTGACTACCAGTGAGTAAGGACACAGGTGACAAATCTAATCTCATATTCTGTTGGTTAAAACCAAGTCACAACTTCTTGTTTCAGCTTTGACATATAAAGAGCTTGGAAGTGAACATGGTACACTGTCACTGACTGTATGTCTTAGTGGGATATAGTCTCAGGCCAGAAAAGGACAAGGGGATCTTGAAATTTACCTAGTAGATTTTTTTCTATCCAAGTCCAAAACCACTTGACAGAATCTCCTCTTTGAAAAAGGTCTTTATTACCCGACTTGGGTCCTAACACTCTGCACTGGGCCACTTTCCTGACATATGTCTTCCTCACACCGCCTGTATGCCAACATCCCAGGTCAGATCTCCTTTGCATAGGGTCACTCTCCTCATCCCACTGAAGCTCCAACACTCATGCAGGTTTACCGTGCTGTGGATATGGCCACTTTTCTTCTGTGGTGTGTGAGCCTCTTCACATTTTCTCCTTAAATTCACCTGGACTAGCAGTGATGAGAACCTTGGGAACTCTCCTCAATATACATCACCAAAGTTGTAAAGACCCCGGGCTGAAACACCTAGATATCTGAGAAGAGCAATTACCATCAAAAATTGGTGAAAAAGGGCTGCCCTGGTGGCGCAGTGGTTGAGAGTCCGCCTGCCGATGCAGGGGACACGGGTTCGTGCCCCGGTCCGGGAAGATCCCACTGCCGCGGAGTGGCTGGGCCCGTGAGCCACGTCCACTGAGCCTGCGCGTCCGGAGCCTGTGCTCCGCAACAGGAGAGGCCACAACAGTGAGAGGCCCGCATACCGCAAAAAAAAAAAAAAAAAAAAAATTGGTGAAAAAGCCTGAATATTATTAAACTGTAATTAGGGTATAATTTCCATGCATAAGGAAAGGACAGGAAGCAAACATTCCTGTATAATCTGTTTTATTGATATGTAACATTCCCTAATTCCCCTCTATCCTTTCAAAATTTCTGAGATTTCTCTTTATGAGTAACAAAGATTTATTCAGAATGAATAACAGCTGAATTTGTACCCACCTGTGATATATATATATATATATATAATCATATATATATGATTTAAGCCACCAACACTAACCATAAAACCATTGTAAAGCAGCATTTGCAGAATCAGGTCTCTTCAAATCATAAATAAGCATGTTTATTAAGTAATGTCATATTGATTATAATGAAGCTGAATCAAAATTTCCTTTCTAAAAAACTTGGAATTCTTTTGTCTCCTTCATAAGTTTTATTAAGAATAATATAAAAGCAATAAAGTATATCTCAATGCTTTTTTGAGATTAACATGAGTTATTTGAGTATAGAATCAGAAGATAAGATGTGATAATCATATTTATATTTATACCCCTCATTCATTATGCTTATGTATAGCAATTAAGGATATGGGTGGCATATACACAGTAATTTGAAATATACTTATTTATATAATCACCACTGTTGGTAATTTATTAAGATCTATATATGCCAGGCACTGTCACGGAGCTATAATTGGATTGCTTAATTTGATTCTCACCACTAGTCCAGTAAAGATGATTACTTTTTCATTTTCACATATAAGAAAACTGACTTAGAAAATTACTTGCCTGAATTCTCACAACTAGAAAAACAAATGCCAGGAGGAAGCAGGCATATGAGCTCAAATACTTTTAACAACCATATTTTATTGCCTCCCTCTCAACATCACCTCCTAAATATAAATTTATATATATAAATTATGTCAGAATGAAGCTAATGTTTGTTTGCGTTTATCCAAATTATTTATGCCAAATTATAATAAAATAAATATTTCTTTTTTTACCAAAATATATCATTATTGAAATTGATTAAACTACTAATTTTACACATTAGTGTTCTTTCATAAAAAAATTAAAATATACATCTCTTGCACACTATGTGTAATTTTAGAAGTTTAAACGGACCCCAATTTTTTTGCTACAGGAAAATTAATGATAAATTGATTCTTTAAACATTTTGCATCATAATTTGTTATACAAAAATTATTGCAACAATTTACTCAGGTTTATGTAATATAG
This sequence comes from Grampus griseus, assembly GCF_964374135.1. Taxonomy (NCBI): domain Eukaryota; kingdom Metazoa; phylum Chordata; class Mammalia; order Artiodactyla; family Delphinidae; genus Grampus; species Grampus griseus. The sequence goes on along the minus strand of NC_138997.1, from coordinate 133,477,122 downwards.
AGCACTTGGTAGTTGGAAATAAACTTAGACAAATAACTCCCAAATAGGAACAAACATAAAATCAGAAGTGAATAATATTCAGGAAGTTTGTTATTATTTTTGAACAATGACCAAGAATGGAGTGACAACTCTCTCATCTTATATATGCATTGATGTGGAACCCAGAATGTATAAAATGATTTATATAGACTGTAAGAATTTCACTTTATGAATCTGTATTCAGTGTTCTTTCCGTATGTTATTTTAGCTGATCTATCACTTAGTTTTATACCTTGACATTCATTTTTAGATATGAAAAATTACTCATCCTGTGTTTAAATACTATTTAAAAGAATACAACATGTGAATAAATGTTTAATATTAAATGTTTAAATCTAAGAGTCTTACGATTGAACATTATTTATATACTTACAAAATGAGTACTTACAAAAAGGAACTAGAAGGATAATCAGAGTTAGAATATGGAAGTTGACATACTGGCTTATTGAAGAGAAGTAGGTGATTATGTTGTCTCCTAGGTGATGAAAGATGGTACATCATGGTGATGATGATAGATAGATAGATAGATAGATAGATAGATAGATAGATAGATAGATAGATAGAAACACTCCTAGTCCATGAAATGCTTAAGCATGCCAGCCATGCTTTTCCATTATAAAAGTATAACCAATTTCTCTTACCTGATTTAGCATCAGGCATCAGATAGATAAGCTGACAGAAATAGACAGATTTCTTAAATGATAGACCAGCCATTCTTCAAGGCTGCCCTGTACTTGAATAGTGAAGGTTACTGTACTGTTAACTAATTATCAGTCATAAACAATGTGAATAGAAGAATCATTCTGCCTACAAAATATGCAAAATTAGCCAATGATTATTAATAGAACACTAAGCAAAATGAAGATATACAAAGATATTTTTAAGAGGGAGATAACAGGCTGAAGGAGAGGTCACAAAACAATTTCCTTCTTCAGAGAGCATGCAGGTGCAAAAGGAATATCAGTCTCTGCTCTTCTAGCTAAGGCTCTTTTTTTTTCTCCAATCTCTGAACCATAGGAATTAGAAAAAAGAATGAGTTTCTTAGGGGGTCCATATTTTACTGAACAAATATTAATCAACAGAACAGAAAAAAACGGAATTATTTTTTCCCCTGCAAGAGTTTTTCTAGATGAAGTGCCACCTTTCAAAAGCTACTAGATAATGAGCTTTGATGAGCTCATTTTAAATTTGTCAGTTGGGAATTAATTGTACATAAGATTTTATGTAGCACTAAATGTAAATGATCTTATATTTCCAATTATCCCACCACTTAGATGTAAATTAGATAAAACTCTTATAATTTAAGGAAATTGTATGTTAAAAATTTACATTGTTTGGTATTTTGCTCCTAAAAGCTTAATATAAGATTAGCTCAAATTATTTAAATCAAGGTGAGATAATTTTATAACGTAGAATTTCCAGATGTAGATTATCCTCTGAAGAACATTTTTTGCAAATAAACACATTATTTTTTTAACAAAAGTATCTGTAGTGAGAGGCTACACGAATTAAAGTTATGAATAGAACATCAGTAACCAACTCAGCTAGGGAAGAAATATACGTTTATAGCATTTATGTTTACAATTATTATCTTTATGCCATAGTTAATAAAGGGTTAGGGAGTCCTAAATTTTCCATTGTGGTCATTCTAGCCATGCTCACTAAAGTGTGTTCTCAGTATCCAGAATGACCTGTTTAAAACCTAAAATGAATATTTTCGTCTCAAAACCCTCCAGTGTTTTTCATTTGCTCAGAATAAAAGTCAAATGTTTTGATAGCCTAGCTGATCTCCCCCTCCACCCCCTTTCCCTCCACCTCACTAATCTCATGTCCTATTACTCTACTGATCATACCCACTCAGCGCTAGCCATTTGCTTTAACCCTCCAGACAGTTGTGGGTCACAGGGTTGCATCGACAAGCGCTCTGCCTGGGAGAATCCTCCCCAGATATACATAGGTATCCATCATCTTCAGAATACAAATGTCTGGTTTTAAGGTATATGAACTTTCCATTTCCTATGTACTGCAGATTGCTCTCAAAAGAGATTGTACTAAATTAAACCCTCATCATTTTTCATACTGCCACTTGTATTTAATAAAATATTTTAAACAAAATGATTAATAAAAAAAGTGTATCTCAATTTGTTTTCATTGGTATCTCTGGGATGTCTTCATATCTGATATTCATATTCTGAATATCACAATTATATACCCATTCCTAGTAGTGCTTCCTTGGTCTTGTTCTTCTTTGTCCCATGTATATTTGCTGAATGTGTTGTTTATTTCATTAATCATTGCAAATAACATACGTTTGACTTTATTGATGATTTCTATTATTTTCATCTTTTAATTATTTAAGTAAAATCTTTTTTTACATGTTTAAATATTTCATTTTTTACTCTTTTGCTTGAAACTTTAGCTAATATACTTTTAAAAAATGTGTTTTTCAATAATTGCCTTTAAGTTCCTTCTGAGTGATAACTATATATGTACCTTTTTAATTTTAATGTGTAGTATCTTTTTCATTTGGTTACAGAAGTATCATAATACTCAGTATGAAATTTTCTGTTTTCTTAAATTTTTATTTATTTTATTTATTTATTTACAGCTGTGTTGGGTCTTTGTTTCTGTGCGAGGGCTTTCTCTAGTTGCGGCGAGCAGGGGTCACTCTTTTTTTTTTTTTTTATTGGAGTATAATTGCTTTAAAATGGTGTGTTAGTTTCTGCTTTATAACAAAGTGAATCAGTTATACATATACATATGTTCCCATATCTCTTCCCTCTTGTGTCTCCCTCCCTCCTACCCTCCCTACCCCACCCCTCCAGGCAGTCACAAAGCACCGAGCTGATCTCCCTGTGCTATGCGGCTGTTTCCCACTAGCTATCTACCTTACGTTTGGTAGTGTATATATGTCCATGCCACTCTCTCGCTTTCTCACAGCTTACCCTTCCCCCTCCCCATATTCTCAAGTCCATTCTCTAGTAGGTCTGTGTCTTTATTCCTGTCTTACCCCTAGGTTCTTCATGACATTTTTTTTCTTAAATTCCATATATATATGTGTTAGCATACGGTATTTGTTTTTCTCTTTCTGACTTACTTCACTCTGTATGACACACTCTAGGTCTATCCACCTCATTACAAATAGCTCAATTTCGTTTCTTTTTATGGCTGAGTAATATTCCATTGTATATATGTGCCACATCTTCTTTATCCATTCATCCGATGATGGACACTTAGGTTGTTTCCATCTCTGGGCTACTGTAAATAGAGCTGCAATGAACATTTTGGTACATGACTCTTTTTGAATTATGGTTTTCTCAGGGTATATGCCCAGTAGTGGGATTGCTAGGTCATATGGTAGTTCTATTTGTAGTTTTTTAAGGAACCTCCATAGTGTTCTCCATAGTGGCTGTACCAATTCACATTCCCACCAGCAGTGCAAGAGTGTTCCCTTTTCTCCACACCCTCTTCAGCATTTATTGTTTCTAGATTTTTTGATGATGGCCATCTGACTGGTGTGAGACGATATCTCATTGTAGTTTTGATTTGCATTTCTCTAATGATTAATGATGTTGAGCATTCTTTCATGTGTTTGGGGGCCACTTTTCATCGCAGTGCATGGGCCTCTCACTATCGCGGCCTCCCTTGTTGCGGAGCACAGGCTCCAGATGCGCAGGCTCAGTAACTGTGGCTCACGGGCCCAGCCGCTCTGTGGCATGTGAGATCTTCCCAGACCAGGGCTTGAACCCGTGTCCCCTGCATTGGCAGACAGATTCTCAACCACTGCGTCACCAGGGAAGCCCTGGTTTTTTATTATTTAAATTTTATCTTGTATTCTGAGAATTTGTCTGATATCAATGTTTTGAAATTTGTTTTCACCCCTGAAGGGCTAAAATCCTGTCAATATAAGTAAGTTTTCTAGATGGCTTAAAAATAATATGCAAGTTATATTATGTGAGAATAAGATTATATTCATATGCAGATTATTCTTTCTAATAACCTTATTCAAAAATCCTAGTTTCACTATTTGTTTCATTTGCCTGAAGTACCAGCTTTTACAAGACTTGTGTTAAATTTCTCTCTGATTTGTTCTTTCTGTTATTTTGTCAGTGTTTGCCCAATGAATTTTGAATCAATTTTGTTATTTATACTCTGGGTTATGATATCTTCTTGTTTTTTGTTTTCAAATTTCCCTCTCTGTAACTTTCCTGCTTTTCTCCTGAAATTCTATTTTGTCAGAAACCAGAAATTTTTGTTGATACATTTTGTAGCTCTAATTTCATTATACACCTTTTTGATTTCTGGGGTATTTTCTTTCCTTTATAAAAATCTTTATTTTAAATAATTCAAAGATAGCAATATACCCTTATAATTTTTCAAGGAACTCTTTAAAGCACCTGTCCAAATTTAATTTTTAAGCAGGACCATTTTCAGAATATACTGAATTCTATGGATCCACTTCTGGGATGCAATCTCATAAGCTTTGAGACATATTCAATTTTAAATACTCTTTAACTGGGCTTATAGACCCTTAAACCTCTGGTTTATTGTTAACTGCTAAAGGAACATATCACTAATTATCTAAGTATCATTGGAGACAGACAATAAAAATCAACAATGTCACCTTTTGTAAAAAGGAAAACAAAACTTACAATTCATAATAAATTGCTCACACATATGAAAATTATGGTATTTTTCCATAATCTAAACTCAAGGGATTGCTATGTCAAAATACTTCATGAGCATAAAATAACAAAATTCTTTAAATTAATAACTATATATCATAAATTTGATCTATATATTTTGTCACCCTAAATCTCTTTTTCTCTAGAAATATTGTTGCCTAGAACCCTCTTTATTGAACACTATCTATCCCTAATCTCTCTCAATGATTATAAAACTAAGGCTTCTAAAATTTTAATCTGTTATTTTTGACCATCATTTCTCTATTTAAAGGGAGACACAAGAGGGAAGAGATATGGGAACATATGTATATGTATAACTGATTCACTTTGTTATAAAGCAGAAACTAACACACCATTGTAAAGCAATTATACTCCAATAAAGATGTTAAAAAAATCTTAATAGGTGTGCTAGTAAAACTATAATCTTTGTACCATTTCTCAAGGACATTTGTTAGGAATATAAAAATTTACATTGACTTTTTTTATTACTTCCATAGAAGTCTATTTTTTCCATTCTAAAATAGAGAAAAATATAGAATACCTATATCACTCATTACTTCAGATTAGCATTTTCTAAAGGAATGAGAAATCCATTTCTTCCAGTTTATCAATCTCCTTCTATATCATATTTTGTCAGCTAACAAAACCTTGAATCCTGTAAGTAAAAATTACATAATTCTGAGCCTATTTTTTCTAAACCCAAGAACCCCATAAACCGTTCAGCATTTTTGAGAGGAACCAGAGCTGTAACATGGAAGAAGTGAGACACAACGCCAGTGATTGTAAATTAGAAGTCACAAGTATTATTTGTACTAAATGTCAAATAGTATTATCACAATATCAGGCAGGAATGTATTAGTGAGAAACACAAATAATGACTAAAATTCTAAGAAGATAAATCAACCAAAATTCATTAATCAAAAACAAAACAAACCCACAAATATTTGTCCAAATCTGATGAACAATAAACAGTAGATCATTGGGACAATACAGGGTTTATGTTATTGACTCAATAAAGTGGAGTCATTCTTCCTTATGAACAAAGTTCAAACAGCCTATAACTAAGAGCAAGATTGATACAGAAATAAATACCAAGAAGTCTGTTTCTAACCAGTTCCCTCAAAATAATATTAGTTTAGCTTCTGGCATTTCATATAAACATTTAGGTTAATCCTAACCTCTTCATTGTGTGTATGTATGTTCATACACATTTTCATAACAGTGTTGCTTATATTAAATTTTATTCAGAGGACAGGAATCATAAATATTTTATTTACTTTATTGAGCCTCCTGTGAGAGTGCTATGAGGAGATAAACACTTATTAAATACTGTTGTTATTATTTTGCTTAATAATGATGATGTAAAGGAAATATAAATGAAAACCAGACACCTGCTAGAGGAAAACATGTTTCCTGTACATTGAAATATTCTGCCTAGATGCAGTATTTTTCTACTAATTAAAATAAGAAGCAGGGCTTCCCTGGTGGCGCAGTGGTTGAGAATCCGCCTGCCAATGCAGGGGACAAGGGTTCGTGCCTCGGTCCGGGAAGATCCCACATGGTGTGGAGCGGCTGGGCCCGTGAGCCATGGCCGCTGAGCCTGCGTGTCCGGAGCCTGTGCTCTGCAACGGGAGAGGCCACAACGGTGAGAAGCCCGCGTATGGGAAAAAAAAAAAAAAAAAAAAAAGGAAGCAGTTTCTTGATAGTAGTTTTTAATGAAAGCTTTTATGGAAGTATATTTTAAAGGTTAAATGATTGAAGCTGAATAAAACTCACTCTGATAAAAATCAAAACACAATCAGAATACTTCACTGAATGGTGCAGGTATAATTTTACAAATTTGAAAGAAATTATATTTTACATGTTTAGTAAAAAAATTAAGAATAAATTTTGACATGATAAATTGAAATGATTAATAGAAATTTATTCTATTACAAAAGAGAGAGAGAGAAATCTTGAACAATGGTAATCCATCTTTGAGATTCCTTTGACAAATAAATTTTCTCTAATCATGGCTTTTGTAATTTTGCAGAAGTCTTCTCATATGAATTATTGCTTGTCTTACAGTTTTGTTAACCTACTATTCTTATTATATCATTTTATGTAAAGATATAAGGAGAATGTCCTAAGTTATGACCAATAAGTTATTTTAATATAGAGAACAAATTGATCTATTTAAACTTAACACTTCAAGTATGTTTAATCAGATGTATATGACACAGTTTATATTTATGGAATCTAAAATATCAATCATATCTCAGAAATTATTTCTCACGTCTTATAACATTTTATGGAAACACCATAAAAGAAGTTTATTTTTTAATCTCATAAATAAAGACACTTTAAGTATATTAACTTTCACTTTGTATGTATACTCTTGGAAGTTTCAAGTGTTTTTATGGGAAGAAAGAACCTTTTGTCAGCGACATAAATGCTCTTTCTGGCTTTTAAACATTTTCTATAAACAATACTGCTGCTTTTATTTTACAATCTTTTAGCACGAAAAAATCACGCAAAGCTCCCTGTGATTAAAACATAATGCTCAACATACAGAGAACCTAAAATTCATTCTATTTATGGAAAAGCTTTTTATTTCTCCAATACTCACAAAATAGTTTTTCAAAATAAATATCCTTAATCTCATTTTCCTGTCATTCAAACAGTATTGTACATAGTCTCTGTTTCTTAAAAATAAAGTGTTAACATTGATATTTTAGAAAATAAACACATTTTATGTTCACAAATTTAAGAAGTTTTTACAGAAATCAAACTCTTCAGAGACCTGTAGTTGTGTCTTAGTCCAATATTTTTTTTGTAGTAGCAACAGAATATAAAATAATTTAATTCTGTAAGGAACAACTGATATCAAGGAAATCATTGCCATCTTTTTATAATATGGAAACCAAGTCTTAAATGCATATGAAATATGTAAATAAATAAAACATCATTTCAGAATTTTATTGAAAATAATTAAGGGAACTATCAGAATATTTAAGATATATAATAATATAAATAACCAAGATTGAGAGGGAGCATGAATAATAGCTACTAAGGAAATAAGCATTTGTTTTTTCATTTTTTCATAATAGGATTTCTATGAGTACTGTCTGAATTTAATTAACCAAGCAATGGAGGGCTAAATGTATTACAAAAACGTGTGAAGTGAGCTTACAGAAAAATTAAAGATTAGAAATACCCCAGGAAACAGAGTATATACATATGTACAAATAAATAGAAACAAACAACTAACAAACAAACAAAATTCCCATTACCAAAATTATACATTGAAAATATAATACAGGTGGACATAAAAAATTTTTAAAATAATTTTAAAAGCTATTTATCCCATTTACTAATGTAGAGCAAATTACCTCAAATGTCAAAAAGTAATATACTCACTGATTCTAAAGGTCAGGAATTCTGGTGGGGTATAGTAGGGATGTTTTTTCTTTGCTTCACTACTTTCTCTTTTGTACATGAAAGGCTGGAAGCTGGAATCGTGAAGTTTAGCTCACATGTTAAGAGGTTGGTCCTGAATCTAGCTGGCTGGTTGGGAAGAATACCTACACTTACACATGGTCTCTGCAGGTTACTAAAGTTTACTCACAATGGGAACATTTCTTGAAAGAGAGTCAGCTGAAACCTGACTTTCCTTTTATGGCCTAGGCTTCCATTGCATTCTATTTAATAGAAACAAGTCACCAAGCCCAGCCCGAACTTGGAGGAGATTAGATCTCCGCTCTCAGCAAAACAGTGTCAATGTCGCATTGTAAGAAGAAATAAAATATGATGATGCAGTTATATTTGAAAAATAAAATCTGCCACAGTTTAAATATGAAAAAAATATCAGGAAGAGGGTATCAAAAATTAAAAGCAATGAATTAGAAACATATATTTGTGGAGTCAATCATGAAAAATGAAATTAAAACAATTCATTTAAACTTTTCCTTAGATTGCTTAAACAGCAAAAGCTGATAGATAAAATTATCACCTGAATCAAAATGACTTTGAAAGTTCAAAACCAAATCCAAACAAACAATAACAAAAATAAATCTATGATTACTCTCTGCTCATTTAAAATGATAAGGGCGAAAGTAAGCATATGATTTCTGACTGAATTCAGTTTGAACAGCTATTGGGCAACTAAAACAATAGGTAATGTATACAGACACACTCATTACCAAGCACAAATGGCTAAATACCATTTTATACATAATTAAATCTGATTAACATCCACATGAAATAAGGATTGTTATATTATTTTCCAGATGTGTAAAATCAGACTAAGACATATTGAGAAATTGGAAAAGCAGAACTTAAATCTTGGTCTAACTCAAAGGATTCATAGCTATTATTTTATATGACTTAACTGTTATTACAGATAATTTTCAGCTTAATATAAAACTTTTGATGTACCATATTTCAAATTAAAGTTGACAGGTGATATTTTTCTGGTTCAAATATCTATGTTTTACTAAGCACATTCATAGTATACATAATCCAGTGATAAATTTTGACACAGGATTTATCTGAACTATGAAAAATATGCGATTTGAAAAATACTTGCATTTTTCAAAATATTTTACCTTCTCGCAATTCTAGACCTAAATTGAGCATGGCACTTTCTTTTCATGATACTACTTAACACTTCATAGTGTTTAGTTTTATGTTTAGTTTTAGTTTTTAGCTTTTCACTACATACTTTTTCTTCTGCATTCTGTACAGTGCCAGGAACTCTGTGGGTGTTTAATAAGGATTAACTGGTGTCAGTGCAATAATGACTTCTATTATTTCCTTGAATATTGATACCATTAAGAGCGTGATGCTTAAATGGGCCTAATTTTATTTATAATTTCTAATAAGAGTCAGGTGATTTAATATGGAACAGCCTTTTCAAGTGAATTAAAGTAGGAAATTAGCATAGAATACAGTAATTACTTTACTGTATTAGAATCTTAATAAATTGAAGTTACAATTATCCAGACTGATGCTTGGTGAAGAATATTTGGTAGGCAATCACAGTTACCCATTAGGCAAATCTTTCTAAGATTTAAGGTATAATCTCATGTAAGAAAGGTTAAAATGGTAAAACGAACACCGGGCTTGAAAAAAATCAGCCTGGTTATGAGTCTCAGCTCTGTTATTATAGCTGGAAGATCATAGTATTTAGGCTTCAGACACTTATTTACTTACCAATAATGGGAATAATTAAAATCAAGCCTCCCATTTATATTTACATCTAAATAAATTAACCAATAGGTTACTAAATGAATAAAAATGTACAACTATTGTGTAATATAACTGGAGGCTTATTAGGATTCTAAAGGAAAACAACAGGGTGTATGATGACAAGAATGAGGGAAGAGGGTTGAACAATAAGGTAGAGAACCTCTGAGGACTTGACAAATACTCTGAGAACTGAAGAGTAAATAAGATCACTCAGTCACATGAAAAATTGCACATGGAACTTTCCAAGCAACATAAACAGCCAGCACAATGGACAAAGGGAGGAAAATCTTTACTTAATTCAGGAACAGAGTAAGAAGAGATACTAGGAGAAAAGCTCAAGGAGGTTGGACAGGAGAGTCCAAAAAGGACTGTTCAGAGAAGATAGGGAAGACATGATTGAGATGGAGTGAACGATGAGCTAGGAGGAAAGGTGAAATAATACAAGAAAAGAACATTTCTTTGAAGATGTTATTGTGCTATGGAGATCAATAGCAACATTGATAAGAACAGTTCAAGGGGAGTTTTGCAGATTGATGAGACATATCAGTGGTTTAAATAGTAGACATGGTACATTTCTTTCTGAAATTATGCAGGACAGATAAACTGAAATACTCCTTTGTATACAGTACATAGCAGTTGCAATTAAAAATACAACAAGCTTCTCTTAAATGAATAGCTGATGGCAACCATATCATTGCAAGAAAGCAAAGCATATCCTAGAACTAAGTGGAAGCTGATGTTTGAGCTGTTCAGGGATGGGGCTAGAAGTTGGGTTTGGCTTTTTTAGTAGCCAAGAGGCTTGGAAGTTGAGAGCCATATGAGTAAATCAGATGAAGTTTACCAATGCAGGAGGCTGGAACCAAGACTACAAAATAAAACCTTGACCTTCCAAGGCCTAATTGGTTACTGGAAGGAGAGACTGACTGACTCACACACAGAGACAGGAAAACAGCAGAAATTTTGTCTCTATCTTTGAGGCTTTCAGGATATATAAAACTTATTAATATATGTATGCGAGAATACAAGTTTTAACCATGATACTTTGGGTGAGGTATAATGAGGCCAGACACAGATCAGAGATGGAAACCAGAACAAGTTTTACAACTTTGTTACTCAGAGTTCCCCATGGAGAACACAGCATATAAACAGGACCAGTTAGGGAAAGCACTGGGATTGATTACAAAGCAGAGGGAGAGAAAAGAACTGTGGACATGTTCTTTCATTGTGGTTTCTACAACCAGGAGGGGTCAAGGCAGGGTAAAAACCCTTAGGATTGGCTAATTTAAATAACTTTGTTGGTCACTGGGCCACAGGGCCTGTCTCTTGTTGTCTGGTACTTGACCCTTGTGGTGATTAAGGCAGTGGTACCATGGCCAGAGTATGGGAATCCAATAAGGGAAGTGGTTAAAAGTGTAGACTTAACCAGCTGCTCAAGGGAACGGACTGGCCTCTCACCAGGAACTCAAAATTGACAGTTAACACAGAATTAAAACAAACAAATAAACAAACAACTATATTACAAGCATACAGTATAAATAAAAATCAAAGGGTACCTCACTATAACATTATAAAATTGTAGAACACCAAAGACAAAAAGAAAATCTCATATGCACCCAGAGAAAAAACGAGAGGGAATTGCAAGAAAAATGATATTTGTATTACTTAGAAACTTTGCAATAGCAATAATATTAGCTGGAAAAAAATTAAATTGCATCTCCAAAGTATAAGAGAAAATAACTCTTATTCTGCAATTCAGTGTGACTGTGTGAACTGCTGAAAAAAAATGGCTACTTCAGAGGGTTTAAAAATAAGATGAAATTCAAATAGTAGGGAAAAACATGTTGAAATATTGTCAGAGCTAAAGCATTTTAATTTCCTTGAATTAATTGGGAGGATGGTAGGGATAGTGATGAATGAAAAATAATACAAAAAGAAAACAATACAAATCATAATACAATTAAAAGAAAAAAATAACAACTTATCTAGGCAAAGACTAAACACAGACAAAATTCTGGCAAAGGAGGACAAGAAGAAAAGGAAATGTACAAGTAAACAATATCGGGAATAAAAATGGACATAGTAAGAATCACAGAGGACTTTAAAATAAATACAAAACTATACGTAGTATTTGGAAATAAATGGAAAACTTAATTGAAATTCATCATTTTAAGGAACAACACTTCCTGTCAAAGCTGAAAGAATATGTAGAAAACTAAAATAGAAATATAACTATTAATGTAACTAAATGAATTTTTAAAATACACACACACACACACACACACAAACACAAACAACTGGTCTAAATATTTAACAAAGCAGATTTCCAAATAGTCAAGGAATTCCTACTTAAAAAGCAAATCTGGGGACTGGAAAGACAGAAAATTCTCTTCAATTTTTTTTTGATACTATATAACTTTGAGACCAAAACCAAGTAAAAGTACAAAAAAAAAAAAATTTAAGCTAGTCTCACAGATGATTATCTCTTTTCTATGTCTTGTATACATTGCAAAGAAAATCCAGCAAAGATACTCTATTTATTTATGAAAGACTTTTAGCAAGCTAGGAATAGAAGAAAATCCCTTAATCTGATGAATATTTTTCTCCATTATCTTGAACCAACAAAGAATCATTACATAAAACACATGTTAAAAATTCCCATAAGAGCCCAAAATCACTAAAAGAGGAAATCCAAATTACCAATAATATAAGGATCAGGTAAATACACATTTCAATCATGATAGAATGTAACTGTACACTTCCAGCTGAAAAACACATTGAAATGTCTGGCAAATCAATTCCACTTCAAGGGATATGTTCACATTCTCACAAGAAAAAAATGTATATATGTGTTCACTGAAGCATTTTTAATAGCAAACAAGGAAAAATTCAATTAAAAGGATGAATTTACAGTTCTATAAATAAAATGGAGCGCTATATAGGAATGAAAACAAATGAGACAAAGCTACATGTATCAAGGAAGATACATAGTTCTGTACGCCATCAGAAAATGAATTTTACTTTATATAAATGTTAAAATATAATAATAAATAATAAAAAGCAATCTATGAGATTGTTCATTTAACAAAATTCAACATCTAATAAGTGAATTAAGACAATTTAATGTCATCCCCTTGAAGTGCTTAATAATTCCACTCCCCTTGATACAAATAAGTTGCTCAAAAGAGCATGAAATAGTATAATTTACCTTTCAAATAGAAAATTCGGCTCTAGTTTTCCCTTAATTTCTTCAGGAGAAAAATATGTTTGTATTCTTCTCTACGCAGAGGTCACAGAAGTGAATGAATGTCTCTATCATTAAAATTTTCTGCTTATAAAAAGAAAGAAATGAACTATCAGGCCATGTAAAGACAAGATGGAACCATGGAATGTCACCAGGAACCTTAAATACATATTGCTAGGTGAAAGAAACCTATCTTAAAAGGGTATATACTGTATTATTCAATCTACATGACATTCTGGAAAAGGCAAAACCATAGAAACAGTAAAAAGGTCAGCAGTTGCCAGGGGTTACAGGACAGGGACGGGAGGATAAATAGGTAGGAGAGGGGATTTTTAGGGCATTGAAACTATTCTGTATGACACCGTAATGGTGGATACATGCTTTTAAGTATTTGTCAAACCCATAGAACTGTACAATACAGAGTGAATCCTAAGGCAAACCATTGACTTTAGTAATAATGTGTCAACATTAGTTCATCAATATTGGTTTGTTACTTGTGACAAACGCACAACACTAATGCGAGATGTTAATAATACAGGGAACTGTGAAAGACGGCAAGGGGATATATGGGAACTTTACACTTTTGCTCAATTTTTCTGTAAATGTAACACTCTAAAATACAGTCCATTAATTTAAAAAACAACACACATATATTCTAAAGGGTAGATGAATGGACTATTTTTATTTAATACCATCACATGGGAATTTCCATTAAAGAGATGAAAATACTCTCACTTGGGCAAATAATACTACTTATTTTTATCATGTCATTAGCAAATGCAAGTAAATTAATTTGTGCTGTCATGAATATTGTGGGTATTCTTTAAACGATTTCCAGATGGAATGTGTTTGAGGATACTTTGAGATAAAATCTTCGATTTCAACGTTTGATTTGCTTGAGCTGCATATGGTGGGTAAGCCAATGCATATTAATATGCACCTAAAATACTATCATGTCAACTAAAAAAAAACACATAAGCAAGATACTTCGTGATATTTATAGATATGTGCAGATGGCTTTCACATTCATTTTAAGGTCGTTTTACTCAGTGTATTCACTTTCCATCTTGCATTGCTGAGTGTCTTTTGACTAGCTTTGTTTCTCCTAGGTACCTATGTCCATCTTTTCACTAATAGAGTTCTTCCTTCTACAACTCTCCATCCTGAACTAATTTTATATTTATATGTAGACTATATATATACATATATATATTTCCTGTTTGAATGACTAATCCCTAAGCTTCTTCTCCATTCATTCTATAATTCTGGATTTTCATATCTCTTAAAAATAAATCATTGGTGAGAATTTTCCAAGGTTCTGTCCTCAGTTGCTCACATGCTGCTGCTTATAGTGTCATCAACTTCTAATTTTTTTATGAATCCCCCTCTATTTCTTTGCACCCACATGCAGTATATTTCTAGTTCTTTTCAGAACATGTTCTAAGAATCGCTTTCTATAATAAGTTACTTTATGCTAACTGATTGCATTGCATATATACTTTATTTTTTGCTTCTCACTAGGCACCTAAAAGCCTATATTAGTCTTTCATTGTAGACTGCATTTTAATTAGAAGCATCAACATTTTTCATTTTGCTGCTTTTCAATGGCACAAGTTTTCCATTTAAGTTAATAAACAATACGAAACAGGTAAACATTTTATTTGTTTTAGTGATTTGCTTTGGCTTTTTCTTAGAATATTTCTCCTAAACCTCTTTATACACTGAACAAATAATTAAGTGATTCTGTTATTCATATAGTTACCATATTTGGATGCAATGGGGAAGTAGTATAGTGGTTAAGAATGACAGCAATGAAACCAGAACATTTAAGTTTATGTCTGACTCTGTCACTTTCTAGTATTTCATCAGGCAAATTACTTTACTTCCTATGTTTATGTTTCTAAAGGGGCTAATGCCATATTTACTTTTTTTTTTTTTTTTTTTTTTTGCGGTACGCGGACCTCACACTGTTGTGACCTCTCGCACTGCAGAGCACAGGCTCCGGACGCGCAGGCTCAGCAGCCATGGCTCACGGGCCCAGCCGCTCCGTGGCATGTGGGATCTTCCCAGACCGGGGCACAAACCCGTGTCCCCTGCATCGGCAGGCGGACTCTCAACCACTGCGCCACCAGGGAAGCCCTACCTTTTAAGGTAGAAAATAGAAATAAAATTTGGGTTTATACGATTAAAGTATTTAGCATATTTTCTATCACTGAAAATTGTTCAATACCTGTAGTATATTTTATGGGTATAGCTATAATTATTATTGAATGTATATTTTATGTAACACACAATATTGATTCCTATACTATATAATATTCTCATGTTCTTGGTACTATATAGTCCAGGAGCTTAGAGGATTTTTGTGTCCCTCTTTTTTGAAGAGCACTAGTGGATGCACGTTCATTGAGAATTAAACTCCTCAAGAAGAATGTTGACTTCTGGGCAAGTTGTTTAGTCATCACATAATGTGAATTGGTAATGAAAATGAAACTCAAATTCATTGGGCATCAGCAAAGTTCTAAAAAGTGTAAAGATTATCTAATTTAATCTTCAAAAGCAACATATGAATTACATGTTATTCTTTATTTATGAGACAGAATATGAATATGTTGGTGTTGAAGCCAGATTGGGGTTTTGGGAGCCCTGATTCTCAATCCCATATGCTGTCTGAGACACTCTTATGAAAACAGTCACACAACATTCTAAAATTCCAAATCACTGCAACATGGCCATGCTATAAATAATTGTTTATTTTATTTCACTTTATTGACCTGAATCTTTAAATGTTTCATTCTTAGTTTTCACTAAGAAGCAAAGTAATAACATTTTTCCTCTCTTGGTCTAATTCAGAACTGCATCACACAAGCTCTACTGAACAACAGCTTAATGATCATTTACCACGCCAGCATTTCTAGGCATTTTGGTCTGTATTAGACCTATGTGTTCAAACTATGTGGACAATAATGTTTTCAAAAATACATTATCAGTGTTATAATATTTTAATATTATTGACATTATATTAAATAATGTTTATAATATGATCCATATTAATAGTCTAATTTGAGTTTTAAAGTTAAGTCGTTTCTGCCACAATTCTCTACATCCACATCCTCATTTCTTCTTTTATGGTTTCTATTACTTTAATGACAACACTATTATTAAATTATTCTAGTGAAAATTATCTTCTACTTCTCAATTTTCCCATACATCAACTACCAAACTGTCTAAGGTGTCTATGAAATCCTTCTGTTTACCATTTTTACTGGTCTGTATTTGTAATACTGCCCACAGTTATGCTCTTTCAAGAAGACTCCTGCTTTTCAGTCTACCTACTCTCACATTCTTCTTCCATATCAGCAACAGATCCTAGCATGCCACTGCTGAAACACGTTTCTTCTAAATTTGGGTCAGCATAGAGTGGGTGCTGTCAGGTGTTCTAATATCCACAAATGGTGGTACCTAAAGATGAGTCCTGACAGAACAAATTTCCATATCTTTAATTATGCCCCATATCTAGGGAGTCTAACCTCTCCTAAGTGAAACTTTTATTTTAAATGATCAATAAGCCTACTGTTCCAGATGATTTCTCCCACATTTTAGGACAGTCTTTGTGCTTATCTTACTCTCTCTAAGCTTTGCAAAATATACAGAACTTTTCTGAACTTCTTGGGACTACTATGTCAAGGTTCTGATGGGTCTGAGTCACAGTAACCATACTTTGAAATGAGACCAATAAAGAGTTTCTTTGATGCCTATCTTTTGGTAGGCACAATATGAGATATGGTACTAAGCTAGTAAGGAAAAAAACAAAACTATAAATTATAATTCTGATACCTAAAGAGTTTATAAATTGTGTATAGATGAATAATACCCCAAAGTTACACATAGTATGTTCCAAAAAAATAATACCAAGAATACATGCTGAAAGGTACAAGAAAAGGGAGAGATCACTTCAGAGAGACTGGCCAAAGAAAGCTTCATGAAAGGGCACATTTCAGCTGGCATTTAAAGGATTTCAGAATTCAAATAGAAGTGCAAAGTATAATCTAACAAGTTTAAAAATTCTCACAGTGTTCACTAAATTATACTAAGAGGACCCCAAAGGATCCAGGCAGTTTTATACAAGAAGGAGATTACGTTCAAGGATCATCATTTTCTGGAATTACTGTGATGAGGAACCAAAGGCAATATTCCGCGCTAAAGGATAAGAATAAAAGATATTTTGTGCTTCTTATTTGGTACTATCTATGTCCTATATAGGAAAGGCAATGGTATGTTGAATGATGAAACATGTTAAAGATTATCAATTGAATACATTTTGTTTGGGGTTTAATATCAACGTAGTATTATTGTTATTTGTGGAAACAAGGTAAAATAATTAAGGTGGAATAGTTGGTTGGGTTCTCATAAAGTTAAGACTGAGGGAAAAAAATATTAAATCTACCTATGAAAAAAGAAAGATATTTTTCTGCTGAATATTCTACTCACACTGTTTATGCTGAGCCTTACAAATGTAATTGAATACCTGGACAAAATTTTGAACCATTGTCAGGAAAAGTGTTTTCTCATAACACTGAAAAGTGATTCAGAGGTAGGGGTGCAACTCCTAACAGTAAGTTTCTATGTACCCATATGAACGCAAAGCAATAATGGTCACAGGCAAGAAATATTTACTCAAATAATTTCTTGTAAACGGTAGTCATTTAAAGATCGATATTTAGAAATTAACATAAGTAACCTATTTTAGAGTTCCCTTTAAATATCAACTTTACATTTGTTCATAATTTATGTACCTTATACTGCCCCAAATTAGAAAAGAAATATTTTGTTATAAAAATAATTCTACATTTTTCATCAGAAATGATAAATTATTTGTAACTTCCGTGATACAGTATAAATATTTGTGACTGAACACTAAATTACATGGTGCTAAATTCATATTCAAACTAACTTTATTTATAATTAATTGGAGACAGCATTCAGACTTTAACATGCCAAGTATCAATACTTGACAAAAGGAAAAGTGGAGGCTCACAGTAAGCATATTCTGGCATCCAACTTTCTGGGACTCTCTTCTTTAGAATGCATTCATTGTTACTACTAGATTGCTTTTACTAACAGGATTTCAGAATATATCATACATGAGATCTACATTTGTATCTGTACCATTTTTTCTTGTTTTAAATCATATTTATCTCCATGCCATCTGTCGGCCACCAGTGAAAGGGATGATTCAATTGCTAAAAAGCCTAAATGTCATCACATAAGTGGCATGTTCATGTAATATACTTCAAATGAAATTTATCCCCAAATAAAGAACTGTCATTTTAAAAATTTTTATTTCTACTGAATTCATTTTCATTTTAGGCTCTATCCAATTAATTTATAAGAAGAAATACATTTCAAAATGAATTTAGAAATATAATTTTGGCATGTCCATGAGATTGTTTTATTTTAATTGATCTCCTTGAGTAAAAGGAATTAAGTAGAATTACAATATTAACTTGATATTTGATAGATCATTTATTCCTCAAAATGAAAATGTTGAACAGAATGAGAAACAATATATAGAAATAGTATTGAAAAAGGACAAAGGAGGAATATACTTCGCCTGGGGGAATAATTCATACTACTCTACATCTTCTTAAATTTTTTCTTAGCTTCTTTTTTTTAACAAATATGTTAAAGAAATAAATGGCCTCTAATTTTCTTTTTTTTTTTGGCCGCTCTGCACAGCCTGCGGGATCCTAGTTCCCCCACCAGGGATCAAACCCTCGCCCCCTGAAGTGGAAGCGTGGAGTCTTAACCACTGGACTGCCAGGGAAGTCCCTCATGTTTTAAAAACCATTGATTTTTATAAGCTGAAATAACCTTAGATATAATTTTGCTCTTAACTATGCCATTATAAAGCCTAGAGTATGTAAATGTCTTCCAGAAAGCACATCTAACAGAGGTGGGAAGGATTAGGATACCTGGTTAATTTCCTTTTAATGCCATTTCACCCACAGTGAATTTATTCCCAGGTTGCCTTCTTTATGTTATTTGGTAAAACTAATCCCATCATTTAATAAATACATCTCTGATGCATTCTGTATACTGAGAAACAATACACAAATTTGCCCATCAGCACTTATATTGGAAGCCACCATTTGTTTTCTTTGCCGATGGGTTCTAGAGGGGCTGACGATTGGATTTTCAATCTTTTATTTTTCTGCAGTTTTGTTGTTTATGGAGGAGTTGACATCCATATCCATCAACTCTACAATTCATCTAGCATTAAGAATATATTGTTCATAAGCAGTATTACTTCATTTTTCTTCAAAGAATGACTGAATATGAATTGAAAATTTTAGCCTGACAAAGCAGATTGACAGGACTATATAAACACTAAGCTACATTTATATGAATTATAAAAAAAGGAATCCTTCTTAAAAAGAAAAAATTAAGTTAGTATACTATTTACTTCTCAATAAAAATAAACATAACCACTAACTCATTATATATTATACAATCTAATTATTGAATATGTAATAATAGAAAATTATAATTTTAATAATATTAATTAGGGGCTCAAATTCACTAGAAAATAATTTATAATAAACCCATTGTATGTTATACATTCATGAAAATTATATTTTATGACTGCTTGTCCTATTTCTCATTTTTTCATAGACATGATTGCTATATTTTATACTATAAATGAGATTAAGTGGTTTTGAGTAATGTTAATTTAAGAATTTACATTATCTTCTTATAACTGTTATTGGTGAAAATAAATATATTCTGAAAAAGATGAAAATGTATCCAGTAAATCATTGCATAAAACATATTGCAATGCTTCAATGAGAATTATTCTAGATTTTAGGGGAAAATAAAACCAATGTTTTTAATCTTCTTATGCATTGATGTTTCATCAATAGCATTACCACTTAGTATGTTCATCAGTCACTTTCAACTTTAAAAATTTTGTATGGTTGTTGAAGCTAACTTTTATTCCACTTTTTAAATATTACAAGTCATTTAGAACAAAAGTATTCTTTTATTTTTGTGAACCTGCCTTTAAAGACAATATTGATTCATGTAATAATAAAAAAATAATGCTGACATATAGTTTGGTATCATAAATGGACTCATAGTAAGTGAGGAGAAACAAAGATGACCACACATTTTTTGTTACTATTCTCAAGCAGAGTTTATATCGCTCCATCATAAAGGGGTTTACCTTGCCTCCTATGTTGATGATGGATGGGTCTTTGACTGTTTTAGCCAATAAAATACAAGGAAATCAACACTTTCCTTGAATGCCAGTTATGGATCTACTCCTTATTAGACCCTGACTACTGATTTTCTTTCTTGAAATGCTTGCTATGAGATGTTCTCTTTCATACCATGCCACCAAGCTGTGAGGCACACAAACCACCTTCATAAGTGATTCAGTTGACAGCCCGAGCTAAGCCCAGCTCCCTAGCATCAACCACCAGCCCTGTGAGTCGGTTGCCTTGGAACCAAATTTCCAAGCTCTCTGGAAATTAGCTATTCTCAATGACACCATGTCTATTCAAGCCCTGCCCAAACGATAAAACTTTAAAAAAATAAATAATTGTTGTTATAAATCAGGTTTCATTTTCATTTTAATAGATTCTTTAGTACTTCATAAAAATTTTCCAGTTTTTCTTGAAATTCATTAATTATGGTTGACACAGAACTAAAACTTATCTGTAAGAAACTGGTGTAAATCTTAATTACAGGGTTTTCTCTTTCCTTCCACTCCATCTAGCATTCCACCCTTTTTCCCCAATGAATTCAATGATACAAACACTATTATTTAATTTTCTTTTCTGATGGCTTTCTGCTTCTTTTTTTTTTTGTCTTGATAATTTTAATTTTTTCAACTTCTGGGGAGAAATAACAAACCCCTTAACATTTAATTTTAGACGTTTTAACATATAAAATCAGTATTATAAAACCATGTACTAAATTTTAACAGCAGTTAATTTTGATACTCTCAAAATTTCCACAGCAGCAAATAGTTGTTATCATCAGTGGTTCATTACATAGTGATCTCTAATTAAGTTTTCATACTTACTTTTGTCTTTTAATGGAGAATATTCATTATTACTTTGTGATTCATTTCATAGTAAAAATAGTTGTAGATTTAAATTGAAATTTCAGCCATATTCGGCTGAGACTTTCAACACAACAGATGAAAATAAATGCCTTATAAATATCTAATTTAAATGAGAGACTAATAAATTGGATTTAAAAATTTTTTCAAATATTTCTCTTTCAATGTGTCAGTTGATAAAACAGGTTTTTATTTAGCATGCTGTTAGATCAGTGTTCTTGATTTTTAAGTTTGGTATTCTTTTGTAAGTCAAAGCTATAGAATAATACATCAACCAAATTGGGACAATATGCTTGACTTTCACCTTGTGAGAAAATTGCAAAATGTTGATTTTGGTTATAATGACACTATATTAATATCTGCTGGAAACATTATAATATATATGAAAATCATTCACATTTAGAATTGCCTAGATTATATAAGCAAAACAATTTCAAAGTAATTAAGATATCTATTATGTAAACAGATGAGAAACTTTAGCAGAAGCTCCTTTGTACAGTATACCACCTACATAGCAATGCAAAATAGGCCTGGGAGAGGTATGGGATAAAAAGTCAGATCCTCAGAGCCAAGTAAAGAAGTGGAATGTGCTTATTATAATCATTGATTAATAAAGAGCAAGAGGAGAGGATATCTGATTTGAGTTTAATTAAGCAAACATTTTTTTCCTAAGAGAATCATAACTAAAAAATTCACTAGATGGAGAAAACAGGGCAGAGTTTCGATGTGAAAAAGGGATTCTGATGGTCTAATGAAATATGGAGAAAATAATATAATAAAAAACTAGAGACACACACTTATAAGGTGACGGTTCTTAGTTATCACATAGAAAGGTGACCTAGTAATAGGCATTTGGTTACATTTTTTTAAACCTCTGCTTAGAATCTGAGTTGATCCTGAAGCTTAGACAGTGGCTGCATTTGCAAGTAGGAATCATGTTACCACAGTTTTATGGTGAAGAAATGTGCAGAATCAGAGTAAAATAATAATAGTCAGATAGATATGACATATAATGCATCAATGAGGTGTAATATATATCTGTGTTTAATACCAAGCACATGTAATCCGTTTATTAAACAGTTTGATGCTGTGTGCTACACATATGAATTAAGTTATTTCTCAATCACTAGCTTAAGACATCTATCAGGTATCTTTTCTCTGCTTTTCACATCATCTTGTATAGCAGATTCCATGATTTCAAGCCACTGTCAAGCGTTTAAAAAAAATTAAAACTTCAATCTCATTTTCAATTAAAAGTCCTCTCTCCTTTATGACTATCAATGCTGTTGTCCTAAAGCAATTGTGAGGAAAAATGGACTGTGGATGTCTCTCCTTCTTCCATTGGACTATCTGATCTCCAGTGTGTTGGGAGCCAAAGGAGAGAAGAAGCAGGAGACAAGCATCTCTTAGTAAACATACACACTCCTTGAGGAAGTCTGTGTGTATCTAGGTAATGTTGGCTGGCCTCTGTCAGGTGCCTGTTGTATAGAAAATGTGCAATGGCCAGATGACTTTGAATACTACAAGTATAAATTTTTCAGAATACTGTGGAGAGGATCTCCCTGTTGCACAGTTTTAATGAATGATGTCAGTTTAGAGTCAATGTATTTTTGCCCTTCCTTTCTTCTTTTTGCTCCAATTGCAGAAGTACACCTCACAGGCTTGTTTGGGAAGCTGTTTTGTCTGTTTTTTTGGATGGGGAACATCTAAGACAGCTCAAAAGTCTTTGAATTCCATGGCATTCCTAGAAATGTACTCATCCCTGCCAAACCAAGACGTGAGAATGCATGCTTCCCTACTTCTGAAACATTTACCTTCCCTAATTTTTCTCCTCAGCTCTCTCTGTGGTCAAATAGACATGGGACATCAGTGTAGCTGGTCCTCTACATGAGCAGCCTTCAAGTCTGAGAGTTTGACATCAGGTTCTCCTTTGTTCTGGCACCCCAGTCTCTATGAATTATTTTCTTTGAGCCTCTTCACTTTGCTTGTGTAATTTCCTCACATTCTTTTCCACTTTTCCTCTTTTCTGCTTTTCAGTTGGGTATGAGTAAATAGGGGAGTTGAACTGGTGATCGGGGAATCTCCTTACCAATTGTTTCAACTTCCTGTGGAAAATGTGGCCCTTAGTGTCAGTTTAATTTTAACTTGGATTCATAGTAGCCAATAATAGGGCATCTAGAAGGATCTCATATTGCATCTCATTTTATATTCTAATTACATATTCAGAAATACCTAGTTTCTGGCACATTGATTCCATGCCTTTAGTCCATATTTATTGATTAGTTAATGTACTTCAAGAGCAATAAAATAATTTTCTTCATGAAGCCTATATTCCAGAGGTAGAAAAACAACCACCACCACAACAAAAAGCAAATAGAAATTGGTTTTTAATTGGATTACATGTTGTGAAGATAATAAAATGATGTGATAGATAAAGCGTGACTGTGATAGAAGCAGAACCCTAGGTAGGATTATCTAGAGAGGTCTTTTGAAGGAAATACCTAACTTGAGATCCCAAAGACGTGAGGGAAATGGTCATACAAATATATGAAGATAAAGCATAAGTGCAAATGTCCATAAGAGAAGTAATGATGATATATTTCAGGAAAGAGAAGAAGGACCAGAACGACCATGAGGTTTGAATGTACGGTGTGCGGTATGAGGGACAGAATGGCTTGAGAAGTGATCAGATGGGGGGAATGATTTAGGACCTATTTGACCTTGAGGAGGAGTTTATCCTAAGTGCAAGGCAAAGTCCTTGAAAGGTTGTGGGCAGAGAAATGGGATGACATGATTTATGTTTTGAACAGCAGAATGGATTTTAACAGATGAAGATAAAAGTAAGTAGGATTGGGCTTCCCTGGTGGCGCAGTGGTTGAGAGTCCGCCTGGCGATGTAGGGGACGCGGGTTCGTGCCCCGGTCCGGGAAGATCCCACATGCCGTGGAGCGGCTGGACCCGTGAGCCATGGCCGCTGAGTCTGCACGTCCGGAGCCTGTGCTCCACAACGGGAGAGGCCACAACAGTGAGGGGCCCGTGTACCGCAAAAAAAAAAAAAAAAAAAAAGTAAGTAGGATTTTGGAGGAGAGACATAATGACAACAGAAACTAGGAGAGAAAACAGAGAAAGAAGGAAATTAGCAATATACTCCTTAATGTATTACAGGCAGGAAGAACAAACATGTTTTTCTGTGACTTTGGATACTGGATTAAGGGAAAGAGAGGTATCAAACATGAGTAAAATATTTTTACCTTGGACCTCTGGGTACAGGGTGATGCCATTTATATAGATAGGAATGAGCAGTCAAATAAAACATTTGTGGAGATAAGAAGAAATAAAATAATTTCATTGTGGACACATTGCATTTGAAGTGTCCATGAAATATTCAAGTGGAGAAACAGGATCTGAATAATTGCTTAACTGAGACAGACATGCCAAATGCCATAACTACCAACAAGAATATGAAGGTAGAATTTAAAATGAATTACTAATGGCCAGTAGTAGACTAGCATTGGGGTATCACTAGGGACTGCAGACATTTAGCGCTCACACACTCTCACAGACTAGTCTTCCAAAAACTTCACTGGACACTTAAGGGAAAATTGTGGGTAATTCTGAGAAGCTACCTCCCTGGTCTGGCTGGGAAAGGAGAACAGCAGCCACTACAGAAACTCCACCCATATACATCTTACTTACCTCCCATATGGAACATAAGCCTTAATCTACTATATCAGTGAAAGTTCTCCAGAGAAACAGAAGCAACATCGTATATATATATATATGGAGAGAGAGGGAGAGAGAGAGATTGATTGAATATAAGGAATTGACTCATGCAGTTATGGAGGCTGAACTATGGAGAACAGTAGGGAGATTCCTGAAAAAACTAAAAATAGAGCTACCATATGATCCAGCAATCCCACTCCTGGGCATATATCCAGAAAAGGCTAATATTGTAATTTGAGAAGATACATGCACCCCACTGCTTATAGAAGCACTACTTACAATAGGCATGACATGGAAGCAACCTAAATGTCCATCAATAGATGAATGGATAAAGAAGATGTGGTATATATATATATATATATATATATATATATATATATATATATATATATATATACATATATACAATGGAATATGACTCAGACATAAAAAAGTGAAAAATAACACCATTTGCAGCAACATGGATGGACCTAAAGATTATCATAGTAAGTGAAGCAAGCCAGGCAGAGAAGGACAAATATCTTTTGATATCACTTATATGTGGAATCTTAAGAAAATAATACAAACGAACTTATCTACAAAACAGAAATAGACTCATAGACATAGAGAACAAACTTATAGTTACAAAAGGGGCAAGGAGGGGAAGGGATAAATTGAGAATTTGGGATTAACAGATACATACTACTACTATATATAAATAAACGACAAGGACCTACTGTATAGCACAGGGAACTATGTTCAATATCATATATATATTCATATATATATATATATATATATATATAAAACTGAATCACTTTGCTGTACACCTGAAACATTGTAAATCAACTATACTTCAACTAAAAAATAATAGAGAGGCTGAAAAGTTCCAAGGTCTGCAACTGGCAAGCTAGAGATCCCAGAGGGCTGATGATATTGTTCCAGACTAAGTTGAAGGCTTGAGAATCAAGACAGATGATGGCTTAAGTTGCAGTCCAGAAGCTGGCAGTCTGGAGACCAAGAAAGTCCAATGTTTTGAGTCCAAAGGCAGGAAAAGACTGATGACCCAGCTCACACACTTGGGAAGGAGGAATTCCTTCTTACTTGCAGAAGGGTCAGCCTTTTTGTTTTCTTCAGGCCTTCTACTGATTGAATAAGGGTCACTCACATTAGGAAGAACAACCTGCTTTACTCATTCTGCCAATTCAATAGTTAATCTCACTCAAAAGAACAACCTCATAGACACACCCAGGATAATGTTTGACCAAACATCTGGGCACGCTGTGGTCAGACAAGTTGACACATAAAATTAATCATCAAAGGAAGAACAACAAAATTCTCGGCTTCAAGTTGGAGGGCATCAGTGAAACCCCTCTGCAGTTAGGAGAGGGAAACAAGGGAAAACAACAACAGCAAAATAGCTCTATCCCTGGTCAAGGAATAGAAATACCTGCTAAGATAATCTTTGCATCTGAAGGAAGTGTGAAAGCCACATCCACATCTGTGAAGGCCACACCCCCAAAACACAGGTCACAGTGCCTGCCTAAGACTGAGACATAGTCATAACCTCAGAAAGCGCGCGCGCGCACACACACACACACACCACCACCATCACCATAACACTACTACTAACTGAGTGAAAACAGAGGAATATAACTGAGACTGTTGCAAGCGGCAGATTCTCTTTGGAGAGCTGCATAAAAAGAAGAGCCAGGCCAAGAGGAAAGGCAAAAAGAAAGTATCAGTATGTCTTTTCTCCACCTCTCCTATTTGACCTAGGTTACTCAGGGTTTCAAAAGGCAATACTTTAGCCATACAGCCACTTCAGCACTGTCTGTCTAGACAGCATCTTCCTTTCATTCACTATTTTTCATATGCAATATGTTGAAGATAACTTTTTTCAACACAGAAACAATTTTCAGCAAATAAATCACACTGGAACAAGTATTAAATATAAAATCTATTCATCTATTCTATCTTTGTAAAATATATTCAATTAAAGAATTTCATTCCACTTTGCTTCCTAAGATACTAAAAGTATATGTATCTGCCAGATACCCTAAGATTTAAGTTTAGTTTATATTATGGATATTACTTGTCCATTTCTTCTTGCTTACTTCTAAATTATATTTTTACATTGAGAAATGCTGCCCTTTGGAAAAACTGAATAAATGGATTTAAAAAGTCAGTGCAACCCACAAAAAAGCAATAAAAATTCTGTGCCTTTCCCAATTACTTTAGGATTATATAAGATTTTGTAGGATTTATGTGTATTTACATTTAACTTCCTCATTCTTCAAAGTAACTTATTTTCAAAACTTCAACTAGTATTGAGAAATATGATGAGAGATTAATAGGTATACTTAATATAGTCAGGAAATGAACTTCTTTATTTAGCTTTGCAATTTTCTGTGTTTATGATTACTTAATCTTCTCTAAAATATGCACTGATATAACACATATATCAATTGACATATAGACAACTGTCAGTATAATAGAACATTTGAAAATAATTTTACACAATATATTAATATCTAAAATGATTCAGTAGTGGTGATGTGTCCAATTTTAACAATATTTACTTGTAATTTGTTAAAGTTAAATATTACTTTTTAAATTATAAAATTAATTCTCAAATTTAAAAAACTGATTTAAAATCAACTTATAAAAAGTTATATAAAAAGAGTTGATATTAAAATAGAAATAGCAAACCTTTTTGAGTACTTATTATGCATTAAACATGATTTAGCACTTTAAATAAATTAATTCATTCAATGCTAATGATACATCAATGTTTTAGTTACTATTACTATCCTCACTTTATAGTTTAGAAAATTGGGACTAGAGTGGTTAGGAAATTTGCCAAAGATAACAAGGCTAGTAAGCAAGTGTCTGAAATCAAATATAATCAGTGAGGCTGTAGACCCTTACCCTTAACCCCTATATTACTTGGTTTCGTCATCCTCTCCAAATTCGTATTTACTAACCCCAATCCCTTTTTCCTCCTCTAAAGAAATAGTTTGGTAGGTTTATTCCAATTTGATTCTATTTGTGCCATGTATATACTTATTTATTCAAAAAGTATTTTTGAATTAATTATATGAGAGATCTTATACTAGTCACTGGATTTACAGCACTGAACTAAGCTGTCATTTTATTTACCCTCACAAAGCTTGTTATTTAGCCAGACAATAGACAAATGAATCCTCCCATAAATATAAGAATGTAAAGAGAAGAGAGCTATTACTTTTACGCTAAAAGTGAACTGAAAACTTTGGAAACATTCAATAAAGTTAACTTGATAAAATGAATGAAGGAGAACATTAGAAGATTAAAAAAGAAGAAATTAAACTTCCATTAGGATTTTTGCCTTAAGATTGCTTCACAAGTATCTTCAATATCTATTTGTACTCCAAGAAAGCTGAAACTAGAAATCAATGATAAAGCACCATGGTTTTTGGTGATGGAAGAAAGATGATGTGGGGTTCTGTTCAGCACACCTGTATTGAAAGAAATGCCTTGGCCATTCATCAGAGACTTCAAATAAATACAGATTCATATGGTTTAAATAAAAATAAAATATTTAATTATGTTTTTTTCTTAAGAAACCAAATACTAATTATATGAGATAAAGACAACATATATACTTTTATTTATTAGCTATTTGTCAAGTAGAAACAATGGTTAGCATATATACTAGGTACATATTTTTAAATCAAGTTAGATAAAGTGATATTTCTACTTTATTAAATTTACTAGAATTTTTGTAGCTTGCTATGTGATAAATTTTCACAAGCATTTTAAACATGCTTAGACAGAAATGATACTCACTCATATACAAAAAATTTGATGCTA
The DNA here is from genome assembly GCF_964374135.1 of Grampus griseus. Lineage (NCBI taxonomy): Eukaryota > Metazoa > Chordata > Mammalia > Artiodactyla > Delphinidae > Grampus > Grampus griseus. The sequence continues at coordinate 133,448,244 of NC_138997.1, read as the reverse complement.
CTGTACTTCTCATTTCTCTGTAGTAGATAATCTTTAATTTTCTTTGAAAGTTTTTAAGATGTATTCTTTTTCCCTTAACATTATGATATTTTATTAGACTATGTCCAGGTGTAGTCCTTAAAAAAAAATCATTCTTTGTTTCTTTTCTTGGTTCCATTAAATTTTACATATTTTATTCTGGGGAAATACTTTTTAAATAAATTCTCTAAGAAGTATTCATGTACGTACCTATAATGTCCCAGACACTATTATAGCACTTGGGACATATCAATGAAAAACAGAGACAAAATTCTATTTTCACGCAGGGTTCATTCTAACATTTATTTTTAACTTATTTTATTCTCTTCATTTTTCCCTTCTGGTAAAAAATAAATTATTTATTCCAAAAAACTGCTGGAAGGTAGTGACTAGAAGGTAACAATAAGAAATACATTTTGTAGATCATACACTCTAAAAACACAAATATATATATATATACACATACATATATATATTTGACCTCGTCTGTGTGAATAAAGTGTCAGCTTAGTTATTGATAAAGCAAACAAATTTGTCAATATATAACATGCAGCATGTGGTAAAATTATCATATTTTTGTCCAAATATAATTTATCCATACTTTATATAAATGCCAATTTATCCCACTGGTTCAGGGCTAGTTAACTAGACACTGGTACTCTCATTTAAAAGAGATTTTTTCTCCAATCTGATCAATCAGATCAAGCATGAACATGTGAAAATTGGCTCTGTAAAGTAGAAAACAAAATAAAACAGAGACGGTTGTGATGGTCTTTCACTAGTTCAAGTGTCTGCAAATGCTTGTAACCTAATTTGTATTTAATTTCATTTAGAGACTTAAATAAATCATTTAGCCTAAACTAAAATTTATTATGGTCAATAATTTTATGTCACATTGTCAAGTCACCATGATACAATTCACATAAATATTAACATAAAGCAAGTGAAAAAGTAATATCAGATTAACATTCTGATCCACCAAATTCGTATCAAATGATTTTTTAAAATAATAAATTAAAGCAGACTTTTCTGTGACAAATATATTTCAAGCAGTAGGTCACTAACTAGGATTTCTGAGTAGTGTTCATGTTTGTATAACTCAAGATTAAAAAGCACAGCATAGCTGATGCTCAATACATAGTTATGAGCTGACCAAGTGAATAATTAGACTCTTATTCTTGAAACTGTATATTAAAAAGTGCTCTGAATGCAATATTTTCTAATTATTCTGGGAGTGATGTGTGCAACTGCGTGGCAAATACATTCTTTTCAATTTATATTTTATTGAGAATAACATATTCATAATAATTCATACTTTAAAAATAAATTTAACCTACATTTTGACTAAACGTGCATTATTTTTATTTGTGGGAGAATGTATTAAAACATTCAGTAGAGCTTATCTATCTATATGTTCTATCTATGCTTTTAAAATAAAATTAAATAATGAAAAAACAAAAATTTAAACACTGGCATATTTATTTTTAACCTATTTTCTTTTTTATATTCTTTTGGTGAAGTGCCTTATGTAATGAAAGAGCAACAGAATGCTTTGCATTGATATGTGTATGTGTTTATCTTTTAAAATCTGAGATAAGAATGTGGAGCAACAGGAACTTTCATTCATTGTTGGGTGGTGCAGCCACTTCGGAAGATATTTTGGCAGTTTCTTACAAAACTAAACATACTCTTACCCTATGATCCAGCAATTTCACTCCTTGGTACTTACCCAGATGAGCTGAAAACTTACTTTCACAAAGTAACCTGCACATGAATATTTATAACAGCTTTAATCACAATTGTGAAAATTTGGAAACAACCAAGATGTCTTCCAATAGGAAAATGCATAAACTATGATGTAGCCATTACTATAAATATCATTCTCCTCTAAAAAGAAATGAGCTATCAAGCTATGTTAATATACAGAGGAACCATAAGGGCATATGGCTAAGTCAAAGAAGCCAATCTGAAAAGGCTATACACTATATTATTACAACTATATGATATTCTGGAAAGGAAAGGAGCTCTGGAAACAGTAAAAAGATCAGTGGTTAGGAGTGAAACTGTTCTGTATGATACTATAATGATGGATCCATGTCATTACACATTTGTCCAAAACCACAGAATGTCCAACACCAGGAGTGAATGCTAAAGGAAACTATGAACTTTGTATGATAATGGTGTGTCAATGTAGACTCATCAGTTGTAGCAAATGTACCACTCTGGTGAGGGGTGTTGCTAACGGGGAAGGCTATTTTTGTGTGTGGGCAGGAGGTATATGGAAAATCTCTGCACTTCCACATCAATTTTGCTGTGAACCTAAAACTGTCCTAAAAACTAAAGCTTACTGATTTTAGAAATAGTCTGTGAGCAGAAAAAGATGTATTTAAAAATGAAAAAAGAACTGCTAGGAATTCATTATGATTTTATTTTTAGGCTTTTAAAATTTATTCATATTCCCCCAGCACTGTGAAATTTGTTAAGAAATGTCTGGGGGGATTTTTTTTAATCTTCAGTGTGTTTTCTTGGTGTCATATATAAAAATTCATGGTGTTTACAGAGTAGAAGCAGGAAAACAAAAAAAAGAGCATCAGTTTTATAATTGAACAAACCTTGATGTGAATACTAGCATCACTGCTTAGCAGATGTAATAATTGGTCATAAGTATAATCATTCATAACTACAATTAGCACAAAGTTAATACCAACTGAAGATAAAATTGTGGCTATTTTGTTGTTTTTCATATAGCATGTTCCCTTCTCTTAGGAAATGTTTTAACGTGTGGGAAAAAAAAAACATAAACAAAACTTACTTTTTTAAAATAAAACAAAATGCAAGCAAATCATTTTTATTAACATATTTATTGGAGTATAATTGCTTTACAATTGTGTGTTAGTTTCTACTGTATAACAAAGTGAATCAGCTATACATTTACATATATCACCATATCTCCTCCGACTTGCATCTCCCTCCCACCCTCCCTATCCCACCCCTCTAGGTGGACACAAAGCATGAGCTGATCTCCCTGTGCTATGTGGCTGCTTCCCACTAGCTATCTGTTTTACATTTGGTAGTGAATATAAGTCCATGTCACTCTCTCACTTCGTCGCAGCTTACCTTTCCCCCTCCCTGTGTCCTCAAGTCCATTCTCTACATCTATGTCTTTATTCCTGTCCTGCCCCTAGGTTCTTCAAAACCTTTTTTTTTTAAGATTCCATATATATGTATTAGCATAAGGTATTTGCTTTTCACTTACTGACTTACTTCAATCTGTATGACAGACTCTAGGTCCATCCACCTCTCTACAAATAACTCAATTTTGTTTCCTTTTATGGCTGAGTAATATTCCATTGTATATATGTGCCACTTCTTCTTTATCCATTCATCTGTTGATGGACACTTAGGTTGCTTCTACGTCCTGGTTATTGTAAATAGAGCTGAAATGAACATTGTGGTACATGACTCTTACTGAATTATGGTTTCTCAGGGTATATGCCCAGTAGTGAGATTGCTGAGTCAAATGGTAGTTCTATTTTTAGTTTTTTAAGGACCCTCCATACTGTTCTCCACAGTGGCTGTATCAATTGACATTCCCACCAACAGAGCAAGAGGGTTCCCTTTCCTCCACACCCTCTCCAGCATTTATTGTTTGTAGATTTTTTGATGATGGCCATCTTAACTGGTGTGAGGTGATACCTCATTGTAGTTTTGATTTGCATTTCTCTAATGATTAGTGATGTTGAGCATCCTTTCATGTGTTTGTTGGCAATCTGCATATCTTCTTTGGAGAAATATCTATTTAGGTCTTCTGCCCATTTTTGGATTTGGTTGTTTGTTTTTTCGATATTGAGCTTCATGAGCTGCTTGCAAATTTTGGAGATTAATCCTTTGTCAGTTGCTTCATTTGCAAATATTTTCTCCCATTCTGAGGGTTGTCTTTTCATCTAGTTAATGGTTTCCTTGGCTGTGCAAACACTTTAAAGTTTCATTAGGTCCCATTTCTTTACTTTTGTTTTTATTTCCATTTCTCTAGGAGGTGGGTCAAAAAGGGTCTTGCTGTGATTTATGTCATAGAATGTTCTGCCTATGTTTTCCGCTAAGAGTTTGATAGTGTCTGGCCTTACATTTTGGTCTTTAATCCATTTTGACTTTATTTTTGTGTATGATGTCACAGAGTGTTAGAAATTCATGCTTTTACATATAGTTGTCCAGTTTTCCCAGCACCACTTATTGAAGAGGATGCCTTTTCTCCATTGTATATTCTTGCCCCTTTATCAAAGATAAGGTGACCATATGTGTGTGGGTTTATCTCTGGGCTTTCTATCCTGTTCCATTGATCTATATTTCTGTTTTTGTGCCAGTACCATACTGTCTTGATTACTGTAGCTTTGTAGTATAGTCTGAAGTCCAGGAGCCTGATTCCTCCAGCTCAGTTTTTCTTTCTCAGGATTGCTTTGGCTATTCGGGGTCATCTGTGTTTCCACACAAATTGTGAAATTTTTTGTTCTAGTTCTGTGAAAAATGTCATTGGTAGTTTGATAGAGATTGCACTGAATCTGTAGATTGCTTTGGGTAGTATACTCATTTTCACAATGTTGATTCTTCCAATCCAAGAACATGGTATATCTCTCCATCTGTTTGCATCATCTTTAATTTCTTTCATCAGTGTCTTATAGTTTTATGCATATGGGTCTTTTGTCTCCTTATGTAGGTTTATTCCTAGGTATTTTATTCTTTTTGTTGCAATGGTAAATGGGAGTGTTTCCTTAATCTCTCTTTCAGATTTTTCATCATTAGTGTACAGGAATGCAAGAGATTTCTGTGCATTAATTTTGTATCCTGCTACTTTACCAAATTCATTGATTAGCTCTAGTAGTTTTCTGGTAGCATCTATAGGATTCTCTATGTATAGTACCATGGCACACAGTGACAGTTTTACTTCTTTTCCTATTTGGATTCCTTTTATTTCTTTTTCTTCTCTGATTGCTGTGGCTAAAACTTCCAAAACTATGTTGAATAACAGTGGTGAGAGTGGGCAACCCTGTTTTGTTCCTGATCTTACTGGAAATGGTTTCAGTTTTCCACCATTAAGAATGATGTTAGCTGTGGGTTTGTCATATATGGCCCGTATTATGTTGAGGTAAGTTCCCTCTATGCCCACTTTCTGCAGGGTTTTTATCATAAATGGGTGTCAAATTTTGTTGAAAGCTTTTTCAGCATCTATTGAGAGGATCATATGGTTTTTCTCCTTCAACTTGTTAATATGGTTTATCACATTGATTGATTTGTGTATATTGAAGAATTCTTGCATTCCTGGGATAAACCCCACTTGATCATATTGTGTGATCCTTTTAATGTGCTATTGCATTCTGTTTGCTAGTATTTTGTTGAGGATTTTTGCATCTATGTTCATCAGTTCACCAGAAAGTTTTCTTTCTTTGTGACATCTTTGTCTGGTTTTGGTATCAGGGGTGTGGTGGCCTCATAGAATGAGTTTGGAAGTGTTCCTTCCTCGGCAAATTTTGGAAGAGTTTGAGAAGAATGGGTATTAGCTCTTCTCTAAATATTTGATAGAATTCGCCTGTGAAGCCATCGGGCCCTGGGCTTTTGTTTGTTGGAAGCTTTTTAATCACAGCTTCAATTTCAGTGCTTATGATTGGTCTGTTTATATTTTCTATTTCTTCTTGGTTCAGTCTCGGAAGGTTGTACTAAGAATTTGTCCATTTCTTCCAGGTTGTCCATTTTATTGGCATATAGTTGCTTGTAGTAATCTCTCATGATCCTTTGTATTTATGCAGTGTCAGTTGTTGCTTCTCCTTTTTCGTTTCTAATTTATTGACTTGAGTATTCTCCCTTTTTTTCTTGATGAGTCTGGCTAATGGTTTATCAATTTTGTTTATCTTCTCAAAGAACCAGCTTTTAGTTTTATTGATCTTTGCTATCATTTTCTTCATTTTTTCCCCTTTATTTCTGATCTGATATTTATGATTTCTTTCCTTTTGCCCACATTGGGTTTTTTTTTTTTTTTTGTTCTTCTTTCTCTAATTGCTTTAGGTGTACAGTTAGGTTCTTTATTTGAGATGTTTCTTGTTTCTTGAGGTAGGAATGTATTGCTATAAACTTCCCTCTTAGAACTGCTTTTGCTGCATCCCATAGATTTTGGGTCATCGCGTTTTCATTGTCATTTGTTTCTAGGTATTTTTTGATTTCCTCTTTGATTTCTTCAGTGATCTCTTGGTTCTTTAGTAGTGTATTGTTTAGCCTCCATGTGTTTGTATTTTTTACAGTTTTTTTCCTGTAATTTATATCTAGTCTCAAAGCATTGTGGCTGGAAAAGATACTTGATACAATTTCAATTTTCTTAAATTTACCAGGTTTGATTTATGACCCAAGATATGATCTATTCTGGAGAATGTTCCATGAGCACTTGAGAAGAAAGTGTATTCTGTTGTTTTTGGATGGAATGTCCTATAAATATCAATTAAGTCCATCTTGTTTAATGCATCATTTAAAGTTTGTATTTCCTTATTCTCATTTTTGATCATTGGTCCATTGGTGAGAGTGCAGTGTTAAAGTCCCCTACTATGACTGTGTTACTGTCGATTTCCCCTTTTATAGCTGTTAGCATTTGCCTTATATATTGAGGTGCTCCTCTGTTGGGTGAATAAATATTTACAATTGTTATATCTTCTTCTTGGATTGATCCTTTGATCATTATGCAGTGTCCTTCTTTGTCTCTTGTAATAGTCTTTATTTTAAAGTCTATTTTGTGTGATAGAGAACTATTACTCCAGCTTTCTTTTGATCTCCATTTGCATGGAATATCTTTTTCCATCCCTTCACTTTCAGTCTTTATGTGTCCCTAGGTTTGAAGTGGGTCTCTTGTAGACAACATATATATGGGTCTTGTTTTTGTATCCATTCAGCCTGTCTATGTCTTTTTGTTGGAGCATTTAATCCATTTACATTTTAGGTAGTTATCGATATGTATGTTCCTTTTATCATTTTCTTAATTGTTTTGGATTTGTTATTGTAAGTCTTTTCCTTCTCTTGTGTTTCCTGCCCAGAGAAGCTCCTTTAGCATTTGTTGTAAAGCTGGTTTAGTGGTTCTGAATTCTCTTAGCTTTTGCTTGTCTGTAAAGGTTTTAATTTCTCTGTCAAATCTGAATGAGATCCTTTCTGTGTAGAGTAATCTTGGTTGTAGGCTTTCCCTTTCATCACTGTAAATATGTCCTGCCACTCCCTACTGGTTTGCAGAGTTTCTGCTGAAAGATCAGCTGTTAACCTTATGGGGATTCCCTTGTATGCTATTTGTTGCTTTTCCCTTGCTGCTTATAATATTTTTTCTTTGTATTTAATTTTTTGATAGTTTGATTAATATGTGTCTTGGTGTGTTTCTCCTTGTATTTATCCTGTTTGGGACTCTCTGTGCTTCCTGGACTTGATTGACTACTTCCTTTCCCATATTAGGGAAGTTTTCAACTATAATCTATTCCAATATTTTCTGTGTCTTTCTTTTTCTCTTCTTCTTCTGGGACCCCTATAATTTGAATGTTGGTGTGTTTAATGTTGTTCCAGAGGTCTCGGAGACTATCCTCAATTCTTTTCATTCTTTTTTCTTTATTATGCTCTGTAGTAGTTATTTCCACTGTTTTACCTTCCAGGTCACTTATCCGTTCTTCTGCCTTAGTTATTCTGCTATTGATTCCTTCTAGAGAATTTTAAATTTCATTTATCATGTTGTTCATCACAGTTTGTTTGCTCTTTATTTCTTCTATGTCCTTGTTAAACGTTTCTTGTATTTTCTCTATTCTACTTGCAAGATTTTAGATCATCTTTACTATCTTTACTCTGAATTCTTCTTCAGGTAGACTGCCTATTTCCTCTTCATTTGTTTGGTCTGGTGGGTTTTTACCTTGCTGTTTCATCTGCTGTGTATTTTTCTGTCGTTTCATTTTGCTTAGCTTACTGTGTTTGGGGTCTCCTTTTCACAGGCTGAAGGTTCATGGTTCCTGTTGTTTTTGGTGTCTTCCTCCAGTGGGTAAGGTTGGTTCCGTGGGTTGTGTAGGCTTCTAGGTGGAGGGAACTGGTGCCTGTGTTCTGCTGGATGAGGCTGGATCTTGTCTTTCTGATGGGCAGAAACTCATCCAGTGGTGTGTTTTGGGGTGTCTGTGACCTTATTATGATTTTAGGCAGCCTCTCTGCTAATGGGTGGGGTTGTGTTTCTGTGCTTTGCATAGGGTGTCCAGCACTGTGGCCTGCTGGTCATTGAGTGGAGCTGGGTATTAGTGTTGAGATGGAGATCTCTGGGGGAGCTTTTGCCATTTGATATTATGTGGGGCCAGGAGGTCTCTGGTGTACCAATGTCCTGAACTTGGCTCTCCCACTCAAAGGCTCAGGTCTGGCACCTGGCCGGAGCACGATGACCCTGTCAGCCATACTGTAGTTCTGTGTTCTTGGAGTAGGCAGTTAACTTCTCTGTGCCTCAGATTTCTTTTTGTGCAGCACCCCCTCGCCCTGGAGGCCCAGTCAGGTGCGAGGAAGGGTTATCGCTCACAGGTTGTTCAGGGAGGAAGTCCGTGAGGTTGGCGCAGGACCGAACTTGCAAATCATTTTATGTTTTTTAATCTAAAAATTAATTTTGGAGAAATGTAGGTATCCTTTTGTTATGTTGATGAACTACTGTTGAGGAAGCATTCTCTATGGGTCTCTTGCATTTCTGCATGTCTTTACAGTATAGGACATTCACAACTTTAGTCCCAATTTTTTCAAAGAGATTGTATAGCAAACAGCCTTGGAAGACAGAGATAGTGCCCTACATCAGGGCAGAGGAACGGCTTTTTTCCTGACCAGGATAGGGAAGATAATGTCTTCCTACAGGGCAAAAGTTAGGTACGAGTATTAGTAGCCTTTCTATGAGAGAGTCCTCAGCCATGGCACAAACCCATAGTATGTGCAGCACCTACCTAGAACATCCCATGTAACCCTGAATTGTTTTGGGACTGAAGGGGAACCAATAAAATCATAAAACACAAGCCATCTCTAGCTTGTGAGTAATAACATCCTGTATCTCTGACTTAGGGATCTTGTGTCATCTCTCAGCATCACAAAACTGTGGGAGGTTAGCAGTTAGTTTACAATTAGGATAAAATCTCAGTTGCCCTACAATTCCTGAATATCCTAGCTTAAATTATAAGATGGTCCCCAAGATTCTCACCTCCTCATATTATTATTCTGTATAGCATCCTCTCCTTAATTTTGGAGAAACCTGTGAATATGAGGATATATCACATGCATGATTAAGCTTGGAAGAAGGCCCCAAGCCTCAGATGAGGACTTAGCCCTGGACGACCTCTTAATTGCAAAGTTGTAAAATCTTAAGTACAGGGCCCAGCCAAGAATGCTCAGACTACTGACCTATGGAAATTGAAATAATGTGTGTATGCTCTTTCAAGCCACTAGCTTTTTAATAATTTGTTATGCAACAGTGCAAAACAAATACACAGATACTTTTTCATTTCATGTTTATTTATATCATATCCTTCTACTATTAATAAACATATATATTTTCATGTTCATTATTTCATTAAATAATTTAATGCACCTCTCAAATAACTGGTTTCCTGCACATTCCTGGGTTATATGTTCTATGTCCTATCATAACCATCTTAACCTTACAGCTTAAAACCTTAGACTAGCTAAAAAATGAGTCACTATCTTTTGACAAATAGCTGTATTCGTAATTTAGAAAAACTAATACATAAAGTAATATGTTGATGCTAAGATTTCTGGGCGCCTATATTACGGAAAATTCATTTATTTCACCTGAGACCTCTTCTGCTTTTCTCCTTTACTTAAGTATAGCTCTTGGAACATTTTTGTTTCAAATCTCTCATCAGAAACTTCTTTAGATCCTACGTTATATATAGAATTCTGAAAGAAAGGGAGTCTAGGATCCCTTTCTCAATCTCAGTTCAATCTTTAAATTTCTCCTCAAATTGTCAGAGTGCAACTGTAGTCACTGTCTCTAGGTCAGTCCATTCTCCAGTCATTATATCAAAACCATGGTTGAGGTATCTCCCTTATATATGGTAACGTAGATTAAATTTTTGTTAAACTTTTCTATACTGTAGGTAATTTTAAAGCATTATATTGCTATTCAAAGTTTCAATAGAAATTCCCTTGTGTCTTTGGACACCCAACTATTCAATATCCTGCTAACAAATATCCTTGCTTCGGTCTTAATACAACCATAGTATGTGAAACACTGTACTATGGATTCACAGAGAAATTACATACATAACTATTACAATAGTTTAGAAATTCAGTTGTTCAAACTGTTTTACATTTATAGACACAAAGTCTATTTCAAAGTATTTATAATCATAAATATTTGTTTTTGTTTTATAACTGAAGTTATATTGTAGTCTTGAGTGAAAGAGGAGTAAATAGTATAATTTGAAACTTTCAGGAAAATAACAAAACATAATTGCAATCTTCTGCATGATTAATAGCCTAGAATCTCATTCTTAATTTCATCATAGCATATGTTAACTATGGTCTTTTGGGTAAATAAATTTAGTTTCCTAAGAGATCAAATTACTACTACTTGTTAGCAATATCTGACCACATATTATTATTTTTAATTTCATATCTATTGAATTTGATTAATGGTTTACTTTGATGGATTTTATCTTCAAAAGATAAAATAACTTTATCTTCAAAAGATGAATAACTTAATTTTATTAAATATCACTGCTTAAACAGATCAAGGTAGTAATGACCTCTATCTTAATGATGTTTTGGTGTATATATTACAAAGATGAACATATACTTTTATGGCTTCCCTATTTTTGCCCATAATTTTCAGAAAATTTTAAATTATAACAATATGAAATAGATTCTAATAAAAGTAAAGAAAGAATCTGAAATTAAGATTTACATAGACATTTTGACCAAGAATAGAAAATTCAATTCTGAAGAAAATTTTGACATAAGCTATAGGACTCAAAATGTTAAAGTCAACTCAATCTATTTCAATCCATCTTTAATAAACTCCAGGTAGAGTGGTTCTATATATTTTAATTGCATGTACTATAACACTTATGAAAAAGTTACTGTGTTCGACTACTAGAATCTCTGAGTGATAGTTAATTTCTGAGTGATAGTTCATTTCCTTATATTCTCTATATATTTTAACACATTTTGGAATAGAATGAAAACTGATGAAACAGTAATATAAGAAGTGCTGAAATCAGTGCTAATCATATACCTACTATATGATTATGTGTGTGAATATACATACACTCATACCAGACATACACATATTTTATATATATACAAGCATTTATATAAAGTTTTCTTATATAACATGGGATCTGCTAAAGGACGAAATGCTGATGACATTCAGTGATTATTCACTTTAATCAAGATGATCAGTAAAGATGTCTCTGTGACTACCCTATGCAGTGTCTTTCTCTTGACAACACTTTATAATAATTACCTAGTTTATTCTTCCTTTATTCCTCTCTGGATCTGTCTCTCTTTGCATACATTGAGATGTGAAAGTATTTAGTAAATAACAAAAACAGAACAAAACTGTTGGGTTGATATATTTAATCTTGTTAGAAGAGTTTAGGTAAGACTTTGTGCAGGTGATACAGCTGCAGAAAGGTAGCCCAGGTGTATTCCAATCCCATTTTACTGAGATTCAATCCTAGTTCCCTGATTTTAATTGAGTGTTCAGCAAATTTTCCCTCCATCTTTGCAGGGAAAAGTTTTGGATTCTGCGTCATTTGCTACTATTATGTGTGGTTTCACTATTTCTTAAAAACATATATATATATATATATATATATTTTTTTTTTTTTTCTGTACGCGGGCCTAGCCGCTCCGCGGCACGTGGGATCTTCCTGGACCGGGGCACGAACCTGTGTCCCCTGCATCGGCAGGTGGACTCTCAACCACTGCGCCACCAGGGAAGCCCTAACTATATTTTTATACTTGATGAATATCTTAGTTTTGCATTAGATTTTCTAAGTAGTATTCATCCAGTACTATCATATTCTATATTTTTTCTATAGAGGTAAAAGGCAAAATTTGTGGTTTTCTTCATTTTTAGTATGTATGTCTAATAAAAATCACTCCATGTCAAATTTTGTTTATTTTTTTCTGACTATACTCCCTCTCTATTTTCTTACATAATATATTGCTACCTCATAACTCATTTAGATGGTGACAACTGTAACCTTAGCTATTTCTTAATTTTCCACAATAAATATGACATCTGAGTACTTCTTCTATGAAATGTATTATATTTTAAAGTAGCATTTACCATTTACATAACCTACCAGTACATTTCACATATTAAAATAATAAAACATTTTAATGGTTTTATATAATCACATGATCAGAAAGAGGAGACACAAAACTGAATTTCCATGTGAGCAGTAGAACTAGGAATAATTGTAGAACAGTTCTCCTTAATAGGACCCAAACTATGTGGCTTAAGATCATTCTATTAATTAAGCAAGCTCAATCCCCAAATGAGATGTACATGGCATTTTACTCTAAGAGCTTTTTAAAAATATAATATTAGAAAACACTAATTCTTGGATTTAGACTACATCTTGCTACCTAAGTGTTGTGGACTGGATTTTGTGTCTCCCCAGAATTCATATATTGTACTCCCAATCCCCAAATGAGGTAGGGCATTTAGGAGGTAATTAAGTCATGATGGTGGAACCCTCATGAATAGGATTGGTGCCCTTATTAAAAGAGACATGAGAGAGATGATCTCTCTCCACATGTGAGCATACCAGAAAAAGAAAAAAAAATGGCTGTCTGCAAAACAGGAAGTGAGCTCTCACCAGGAGCCAAGTCTGCTGGCACCTTGATCTTGGACTTCCTAGTGTCTAGAACTGTAAGAAATAAATTTCTGTTGTTTAAGCCACCTAGTATATAGCTTTTATAGCAGTTTAAGCTAAGACAATAAGCTTCCAGAATTTTTATTCTTTCTTTAATTAAAAAAATAATTTGTGTGCAGAATACTTGACTATAAGAAAACTATTGTCCATTTTCTGTATTAATCAAGTAGCATATATTGGGTTGGCCAAAAAGTTCGTTCGGGTTTTTCCATAACATCTTACAGAAAAACCCAAATGAACATTTTACATTTAAAGACACATACTGCTTAAATCCAAATTTACCTTATTAATTTTATAAATACTTAACATATACCTGGGAGTAAATGAAATGTATGATGTAAAAGTTATGGGCTAAGGTTCAATATCCCCAAAATTTCTGAAAAAAAGTTAAAATTCCTATTTTCTATTTTATCCTTCATTTTCTCTTTCTAGTCCTTCAAATTTGATAGCTCTTTTTTTCCTATTTGTTACACTTTTTTATTTAAGGGTACAAGAGTTTAAATCAGGCAAATAATGTACATAATGGTACTCTCTATCTTGCTTACATCACTGCTTCATTCCTATTTCCATAGAAAGTATTATATAAAATAGAGTGATTTTAAAATATGTACTTTACAGTTAATATTTATTTGATGGTGAAAATGGAAATGTTACCAGAATTAAATATAGATAATAAGCTTTACTTGTGTGCTTCTCTATCTTTTTAAGTTGATCAGGTAGATGGATGGCACTTTAAATAATGTGTTAAATTTAGAGAATACATTAAACAGAAAAGAACATCATGGAAAATCAGAAAGCCTTTTTATTAAGGGGTTCAAATATGAAATGTTCTATTCAGACACAAACTAAACCTAAAATGAGGGGTTTTTTAACCGTAAGAGCTAGCAAGTAATTAAAGGTAATTGGCACGTTATTATTCTTAAAAGGTTCCCTTTTTTATTATAAGAATACCAGAGAACAATTGAATAGATAAAAAGAAAACCATAAATTGCCAAATAGATCTTTTGTATAATAATACATCTTTCTAGACAAAAGATACTTCAAACCCATAAAAAAACAGGGAGGTGCATTTGCCTGACCAGCCTTGCATCTTGCCTGACCACAGTGAAATTGTGTCAGATTCTTAAACTCACAGTGTTAGATGCTGTCTTAATGAGTTAAGAGGGCATCAAAAGTGAATGTGACAAACTTGAGGGAGATCAGGTGACTGGCAGAATTTAACATTAGGTGAGTAGAAAATTACTTGATAAATGAAATTGAAAGTAGAACAAATACTTTTATTTAAGAATACCTGTGGCAGATTGATGCTGCTAAGATTATTGATCCAATTTGGGAAGCCCTCCCTCTTGCCTTTTCTCTGTCCAAATCCTGTATATTCTTCGCAGAACTGGATCAATACAAATTCTCATTATGAAGCCACTTATTTACTACTCTATTGCTCAAGGAACTCTTCTGTACAGACTTCTAACCCACCTGCAGTCAATACTGTGTCACATTCCTCCCCTCTCAACTTTAGCTTCTCAACCCAAATAAGACTCTCTCAGAGGCTTAATCTAATTAATCCAATCATCTAATTAAAATATAACCCCTTACCTATTTAGTCTCTCCAAAACAACTGTGTTTTTCCTAACTCATAAATTTTCCATATCATTTAAAGACATTTTTATTTGTACCTTTGTATTTCTTCTATTTTTGAGGACAAAATTATGTGTTCTTCCATCTTCTGTTTATTCAATCATGTCATCTTTTCTGTACTCTTTATTTCTGGAAGACTCCAAATACATTTGATTTTGGTGCATCACAACTTGTTAAATTAGGGGGAATATATTGAGAAGTTGAATAAAAAAAGTTTATCTTCATGCTGTAATGGTATATGCTGATTTATTAAAATCAAAGAGTTCTTCATACTAGTTGCCCTATTTATTACCTTAGATATGACACTTTTTTACTCTGTTTTATAACATGCACATTTGAGTCATTTTTTACAGCCTCAATGAAGTATAACTGATATACAAAAACTGCACACTTTAATGTATACTACTTTATGGGTTTGGACATATGCAAACACTTGCGATACTACCACCATTATTAAGGTAACAAACATATCCATCCCTCCAAAGGTTTCTCTGTGTCCTTTTGCTTTGTACATGTGTGTGTGGTAAGAATACTTAACATAAAATCCATCCTCTTAACAAACATTTTAGTGCACAGCACTGCACCATACTGCTAACTATAGACACTGCACTGCATAGCAGATATCTAGAATTTATTTCTATCAATTTATATTCATTGAACAGCATTAACTCAAAACATAACCCTTGTAACAGCTCACATTCAGGACACAAAGTTAAATCTATGGATGACTGAAAAACTGATTCACTGGTAGATAACAAAGTTAACTTTATTGTAGTATCCTATATATAGTCGAGCTCAAAGGCTGTGTCTGAATTTTAGATGTAGGCATTCAGAATATGTCACCCCAAAATATATCATTTTGGAATATTGATTATTTTGAATTAAATGTGTTTGAGAAACAGATGATGCAAGAAGGGCACTGTGACTGTCCTTTATGTCCCTGAAAGCAAGAGCTAAATCTTCCATGTGAAAGGTACTTTCCCTGCACTAGGAGGGGAGAAGGCATCCTTAGTACAAGAGACAGGGAATCTAGAGCTGAGAAGTCTGCATAAATAAACCTTGTTACTTCTTCACCTCTTCACTACACTAAGCCAAAACCTTTATGTCTTATCAATTCTTCACAACTTTATTGTTTCTTTGTCTAAAAGGTATAAAACTTTCCTGCTTTTGTCATCTTTTTGATATAAATCATAACAATATGTTTTTGGAACTGTATCATAAGGCAAAGGAAATGAAAGCAAAAATAAACAAATGGGACCTAATTAAACTTAAAAGCTTTTGCACAGCAAAGGAAATCAACAAAAATACAACCCACTGAATGGGAGAAAAATACTTGCAAATGATATGACCAGTACGGGGTTAATATCCAAAATATATAAACAACTCAATACCAAAAAAATCAACCTGATAAAAAAATGGGCAGAAGACCTGAATCAACATTTTTCTAAAGAAGACATACAGATGGTCAACAGGCACATGAAAAGATGCTCATCACTAATCATAAGGGAAATGCAAATCAAAATCGCAAGGACATATCACCCCCCCACCTGTCACAATGGCTGTCATCAAAAAGGCCACAAATAACAAATGTTGGTGAGGATGTGGAGAAAAGAAAACTCTGGTACACAGTTGGTGGGAATGTAAATTGGTGCAGCCACTATGGGAAACAGTACTGAGTTATTTCAATTCAAACAAAAAGAAAGAAAAGGGAAAAGTTCTCACTACACTTGCTTCCACCAGACCCTGTAGGCAAAAAACTGAAAGACTGATGTAAGATTACCATACAAGTACAACAGTAATGAAAAAGTTTGAAATGTGAGAATTACCAAAATGTGACACAGAGACATGAAGTGAGCAAATACTGTTGAGAAAATGGTGCTGATAGACCTGCTCAATCTAGGGTTGCCACAAGTCTTCAATTTGTAAGAAATACAGTACCAATTAAAATTTTCTCCTAATCAAACTGCAAAACATAAAAAATAACACTTTAAGCTACAGGCTGGAAGAAATTATTCCCTATATGTATGGCAAATAATTGATGTTTGGAATAAAGTACTCTTGCAACCTGCTACCCATGTGCAAAACTCTTAAACAGATATTTCACAATATAAGACATGCTAGTGGCTTGTGAAAATATGAAATGTTCCTCAATGTCATTATGTAAGATGAAAATGCATGCAAAAAATGCAACAAGATCCTATTTCACACCACCAAAAGAACACACACAAAAAAATGACACTTGATACTGGCAAATATGTGCCGAAACTAGAAGTTGCAGATATTTTTTATGAGTATAAAATGTTAACAACCATTTTGGAGTAGAATTAATTTGTTTCTTAATTAAACATACACCTACCTGATAACATAGAGATTTTACCCCCAGAAATCGATCAGCAGCAAATTTGGCTATGGGGGTCTTTTGTAATTCTGTACAAAATTAGGATTGTTTTTCCTATTCCTGTGAAAAATACCACTGGAATCTTGATAGGCATTGCCTTGAATCCATAGATTGTTTTGGGTAGTATGCACATCTTAACAAGATTAATTCTTCTAGTCCATTAACATGGAATATCTTTTTATTTATTTGTAGCTTATTCAATTTTTTTCATCAATGTCATGTAGTTTTCAATGTATAAACTTTTCACCTCCATGGTTAAATTTATTTTTAGGTATTTTATTCTTTTTGATGCAATTGTAAATGAGACTGTTTTCTTTATTTCTCTCTCTGATAGTCTGTTGTCAGTGTTTTGAAATGCAAGTGATTTATGTATATTGATTTATGTCCTATAAATTTACTAAATTTTTAAATTAGTTTTAACAGGTTTTTGATAGTCCTTTGGGTTTTCTATATATACTATCATGTCGTCTGCAAATAGAGATACTTTTACTTCTTTCTTTCCATTTAGATGTCTTTTATTTATTTTCTTGCCTAATAGCTTTGGATAGGAATTCCAGTACTCTGTTGATTAAAAGTGGTGAAGTGTGCATCATCGTCTTATTTCTGATCTTAGGAAAAAGCTTTCATTTTTTTCACCATTGAGTATGATGTTAGCTGTAAGTTTGTCATACATGGCCTATATTATGTTGAGGTATGTTCCCTCTATAACCACTCTGTTGAGAGTTTTTATCATAAATGGATGTTGAATTTTGTCAAATGCTTTATCTGCATCTACTGAGATAATCATATAAATTTTATCCTTAATTGTGTTAATGTGGTGTTTCACATTACTTGACTTGGGGATGTTGATCCATCCTTGCATCCCTGGAATAAATTCCACTTCATTTTGTATGATCCTTTCAGTGTGCTGCTGAACTTTGTTTGTTAGCATTGTTTCTTTTTGCATAACATATAGTCTGTGGTTTCCAATGTTGCTTTTTAAAAATAGACCAATCAGTTGAAAAGCCATAAAAAGTAATATGTATACAGATACTCACACACTTCACTCCCCCCAAAAAATCTCTTACAGATGACTGACTCAAATCAAATTTGTTGGCATTTTTAATAGCTTATGCTTATCACTTCCTTCAGAACCATTCATTTGTTTTCTAAGAAATCCTTTTTTTAAAAAACTTTTATACTCACTTATCACTTTTACATGATAGTTATTTAAATTATCTGGCTACAGTAACAATTATATCTGACATAAATGTATTTGGAAACAAAACATTCAACTTTTGGCATACAGATAAGCAGTGGGACAAGAAATGTGTGAGCACATTAACAGCGCTAGCCCAAAACATGGGCCCTGTCAGGGGGCAGGTAATCCAGAGCAGCTGTTGAACAGGGGTTGGGAAGACATTCTACAGTACTTTCCACCTTGGATGCAGACATAAAGGAAATACATATAATATTATAAAAAATGGAAATTTTAGCAGAAGTCAAGAAAAAGCAGAGAGTAATAAAATGAATTGGAAAAACAAGAGACTGATGGTGTGGGTCATGCTTGTTTTTTTAGCAATTAATTACATCAAGTGCCCATAGGTGCCAATTATACCATAGTTTGCCTACCTACCATTGCTCTGTTTGACCAAAGTGTTCTTTCAAAGGTGTGGGAAAGTCTGACTTATTTAGAATAGTAATTATCTTTTTGTAAAGAGATAAACCTAGGCACCTGAGGGTATATATAAATAACAACAAACAACACATAAAACTATTTTTCTTTAAAAAAACAGCCATATATTACTGAGTCAAATATTAGAAATGAACATTCGTTTGTTAAAGTACCTAACAGAGATGATCTTTGATTTTTCAATCCTTCAATTACCAATTATCTTCACTTTAACAGAGCAAGTTAACAAGTAGAAGACTAACACATAGATATTAATAACAATGGAATCTTTTGTGTCAAAGCTTTCAAAAAAAGGAATGAAAGGAAAAATAAAAAAACCCTTTTGTGTGTCATTCTCAGATGTTATTTTCAATTAAATGTTTCTTCAGACCTAAAAAAATCCTAAAGATAAAAACAAGTGTCATTTTGTTTCCATTCACTTGAAATTGATATTTACCATTATTTCAAATCATACTTAATTTACAGTTTTTAAGATAAAAAAAAAGAGGAAGAAATAAGTGAAAAGAGAAAAATTAAGTAGAAAGTAATATGGTTTTGGAATAATTGGCAAGAATTTGTTGAATAGTGCTATGTATATTTGGTCATAATTTCTTGGTTCTACAAATTTCATTCTCATAGACTCTTTAAGTATAATCAATTCAGCTATAATACAAGATAGACTGTCCTGTAATACATGACAGAAAACACTGTACTGTTTTAGAAGTGCAAATGGTCACATAATTTTGGAATACTCTAGGTAAATTATTATTGAGTATAATGGTTATGACACATAACAAATGAAAATTTCAGGGAAAAATATTTTGGCTGACAAAGAAACATGTCTTGTTTTAGAGACTATGTATTTTACTACTTCACAATAGAATCTATTTCTAAACCAAGGAGAAAAAAAAAATAAAGAAAACTTAGGAAAAAGGCAAAGAGCTACTTTTGAAAGTAAAATATTTTTATATAATCATAGTTAGAAAAAGAAGTGGAAAGCAGTATGTGATTTCAGATGATTGTATGTTTTATAAACTATTAAGAGGTGAATGTCTCCGAGCTTCCAGTTGCCAGTTGCTGAGAGATTTAAATTCAGAGGTCCATCTATACAAAGAGATTGTGCTGTTATTATGTGCTGTTATTATGGTAAAGATTGTGCTGTTATCTTTTAAAAATTGAACTAGAGAGTAAACAGTCACACATTTTTTAAACATATGAATTTTAAAAGGTCTATGTTTGAACACCTTTATAAAGAAACTGACAGCTATAGATGAAAAGAAATCTATAGAGTTTACCTTTAAAAACTGCATATATTAATTTTGTAATATTGAATTTCTTATAATGAAAGCAAAGGCATTTGAGACATAATACACTTTAAGAAATATCTCTGTAAATAATATTTACTGAAAAAGTAAATGTAAAACTAAATAATACGGCATGTAATTAATATAGATTATAGAGAACATCACATCGATTGCATAAGTTTTTGAAACTATTCTCTAATGGAACAGTTCAACACAAGTATAAGATATTTTAACCAACACAAATTGGGTCTTTGAATATTACTTTGAGAGGTTAATAGTCAACTGATAGGTGATTCAGGACAGCTGCTGGTAGAGGAAAATGTGTACTTACGACTAGTACTTGATGTGATTAGTGTATCTCATTCTTACCTACATTAAAATCTGTAGTAGTTTGTGAAGGGAACATGTGAGATTTCCACCTTTTCCATTTTCCATTTGTTCTTCAGCCTCTTGATATATCTATTTCATGTTTAATCTTTTCAAATTGTAAACAATTCTTAAGTGTGTTACTAGGTAACATGGGGTCAAGGGAAAGTAAAATTTATAATTCAGAATGAAGAGAGAATAGTTGGGCTTCCCTGGTGGTGCAGTGGTTAGGAATCTGCCTGCCAATGCTGGGGACATGGGTTTGAGCCCTGGTCCAGGAAGACCCCACATGCCGCAGAGCAACTAAGCCCGTGTGCCACAACTGCTGAGCCTGCGCTCTAGAGCCCGCGAGCCACAATTACTGAAAAAAAAAAAAAAGTGCCAGAACTACTGAAGCCCGCGTGCCTAGAGTCCATGCTCCACAACAAGAGAAGCCACCGCAATGAGAAGCCCACGCACTGCAGCGAAGAGTAGCCCCCGTTTGCTGCAACTAGAGAAAGCCCGTGTACAGCAATGAAGAACCAATGCAGCCAAAAATAAATAGATAAAATAAATTTTTAAAAAAGAGTGGGAGAATAATTTATGGAAGACGACCTTGAATGGAGCAAGAGAGGATATTAACCAATACCAGGTGCAAGGGAAGATCTTGGATTAGAGCAAGGAGAGCGAATCTATCACAAGAAGAAAGGCAATGTGTGTGTGTGTGTGGCGGGGGAGAAGTACAGACACAAATAGGGTGGTAGATATGTGGATAGGAATATTACAAAGTTCTCTTCTAAATGCTTTAATTTTGTCAGTAAATCATAAGAAATGTCTCCAAGCAGACAAGAGGAAGATGGACAATATTGGAGGTTTGAGCTGAAAGCAGGTGATAGGAGTGGATTTCACTTCCTCAGACTATGGAGGAGGGAAATTCTGAGAGAAATGATCGGAGGAATGAAAGTCGGTATTTGGGCAGTGTTTAGTGTTCACTCAGTATTATTTAATAAGAAAAATATTTTTAAGAGAATGAAATTGCATTTCTTAGTCGTTTGACAGATTCATGGTATCATCTCCTCTGAGTTTGTTCATAGAGTCTCTGTCATGATCACAGTAAACTCATACTCTGTTTTGTGCTGGTTAAAAGTAGGTTCTACAGGCACTGAAGAAGTATGGCAAGGGCTAATGTTGCCCAATTTGAAGTTCAGGAAGATTCATTTAGAATCTAAGTGTGCATTTTATGTTGTGGTAAATCAGTAATCCTTGCCAATTCAGACTAATTGACAAAGAAACCAGCCACCATAAGTGAAAAGATTCTATTGTGGATTTTGTTTAAACGATTCTTGGTGTATTTATTTACTTACTTATTTGATGTTTTTTATTTGAAACCAGAACCAGCCTAGAAATGATACCTAATAACAGTCATTTATTTACAGACAAATATTGCCAGGAACGTCATAGAGACTGTTTATAATCTACTCTTAGATTTTTAGAGGGAGTCAATATTATCACTGCTTTATAAGAATGACATCTGAAATTCAAATAATTTAATCAAGTTAATGTAACCTGCAAGTTACAACACCAGATTCAAATATAATCCTGTCTGAAACCAATAACTATGTTCTTTTTACCACATTAGACTACCAATCACATAAGTTGCCTACTAAAATAAGAAATTATTTGTAAATATGTATTAAAGCTTTAAAATATTACATGAATATAGTATGTTTACATTTTTAATGATCATACATGAGATATAGCAACTTTAATACTTGTATCCTTGAAAACAACTTACTCTCTGAAGATATTTTAATTACTCCTCCTCTAACATGTTTATGATTTTAATTTAATGGTAACGTGATACGTTTTAATCTAAGCAACTTAAATACTTTATGAGTGGAACCCCAATTGATAAAATTTCATTATTCAATTGGTACTACATTGAGGTCCCTGTTTTGCCTCACAAATCAACCTCTAATAGGTTATTACAGAAAATTGTTGTTCTGTGTAAATTTTTTCAAGTTTCCTCAGTGAAGTAGATATTACAAAAGCTACATTTAAACCCAACACTATGAACTTAAGTCACAGAGGCAAGCAGAAACTATTGTATTTGCTTTGAGCATCTACATATTGTAATAAAGACTATTGGACGCAACTCAAATCTAACTTCATTTGAGGATAACCTTAGGCATTCTGTGTCTGTATTTCTTGTAATTTTGGATTGGCTACTGGACATTCAGTTTTGCCTTAAAACACTCACTAACCTCAGACCAAAAGGCATAAAAACTATTATGTGATGATTAGCCACTGTAGACCAGACACACCAGGTATGTACAGTTGTATAGTGTTGATGATACACAAAAACAAACAAAAAATTATCTTTCTCAGATGGAGTGACAGATGAAAATACTTAAACTAAAAATAAACTCTCATAGTTTAGCAAATAGAGTTGAAGGCAGACAAAATGTATTACATTTCTTAGAGCTGTTTAATATATTTTTTCTTTATAGTAGGGCATGTTTTCCTCTATTTGACTGAAAGACATTTTGATTGATGGGACAGTTACACTTGTTTTTATACCCCTCACAGACCTACCATGATGCTTTGTACATTAATAATCACCCATTAAATATTGTTGAGTTGAATTACATTTATTAGTAGTTCAAAGGTATTTTTGAATGAATAAATTAAAATAATACCAGTAGATAAAGTACTTCTGAAGCATTTCTTGATTGTAATATCATGAAACATCTTTAGCCAAGGTAAAAATTTAAATGTAGGAGTAAATAATAATGAAGTATGTTCAAATTTGGAATATGATAGTCAATGAAGATGAATTCTTAGATATAAATACTGAAAGATTGATCTTTATGAAACATTGAGATTGAGGTCCAAAATTATTTGCACAAATGTTTATTAAATAGCCTAGTCAAGAGATTAAAATGCTTGACAATTGTCAAATGTACAAGTGAGAGATTTGTTAAACACTGAAAGCATAGAAATAGCCATATGTCTTAAACTAATATATGAAATTATATAATAAATATAAGCAGGGAATATTTTATCAAAATTTTTTTTTATCATGGGGAAGGTGTAGTCAATTTCTGCTATTTATTATTCTTAAGCTTATAACTTAGTGAACCAAATATCAAGTGGATGGAAATATTTCTTGTCCAGGTAAAATTGTCATTTGGGTAAATTTTACCTTGAGCATCTTCTTATTTCCTTGTTAACATTTTCTATGTTGCCCAAATAAAGCCTTATTTCCACAATTTACTACTTTATGTGAGGATCTTTTTGGTGTGGCCAATTGGGAGGTGTTGATATTTCTGTGTCAGACTGCAAAGGTTATAATTGACATTAGGAAGGGGAATTTCTATGCAGATCATATAACTGTTCCTTTATTATGTGTCAGGGTAGAATTTATATAAAACAAAGTTGATTTAAGACCAATGCTGTTATTACTTGAAAGATTAAAACAGGCAAATTCCATGTGTTTACTGAAACTAAAAAGTGGCATTTCTGTGCAAATTAGCCAAGAGTCTGAAATAAAAGATAGAGAACTCTTGAGACCTCTTAAGTCTTCATGGCCAACTCTTCTATACACAATTGAGAGAACTCCCCATGACCTGCATCATTCAACCTGGATCCCAATCCAAACTTAGAGTCAGGCTTTCTGGGGTCATGGCCAAAGTGTCCATCTGTTATTAATAACCCATGATGATTCACATGCACAATTAAGTTTGAGAATATTGTCTAAAGAAAACAAAGCCCTTACAAGGGCCATTGCTAAGATGAGACAATTCTGGCATGGTGCCAAGCCATCTAAACTTAGAATGATAAAACCTGGGTTTTAGGGTGTTTGCTATCCTATACTTGTATCCACTTGAGAAAAATCTTTTAACTTCTATTATCCACAGTTTTCTTTTCAATAAATTGTCTGTATTTCATGAGGTATTTGAGTTTTTGAGATAATCAAATGTGTCAATACATACAAATGTAATGCAAAAAGAATCCATAAGACATTTTATACAGTATGGTGCTAGTAATCTCTTTTTAATTGATAGTTGCCCTATGAAAAACATCTGGATTAATTATTTTTAATAGTAAAAATAAGACGTTCCATCTAGATATGAAGTTTCAGTGATATATTAGTAATATTCTACTCTCCTTTTAAGGAATATGTCTAGAAGTACCCCTCAGATTGATAGTTTCTTTTTAAGGGTCCAGGTTAATGGTGCCTCTTTCAGATTTCTCTGGTATTATACAATGTTTATAATTGCTAAGCCATATTAATTAAAATAATCAAGCATTTCTTCTAATAACTGAATAGTCATCCTCTAAACTGCTTAAGCGTTACTGCTACTGCTATCTTATTAAATATTTAATATCACCTATTAAATACAAAGTTGAATAATAAGCTTACATAAGTGAATATTTAATAAAATACTAGTACACTTAAGATGATACAAAGCAGGAAAAAATATTTCAGGATAAAAAGACTTTGAAATTTCCTGTATTGTTTGATACAACTTAGGGAACAGTCTCAAGAAAACATTTTTTTCCTTCTTCTGCATCAGCTCATCTACGAACCAATTTATTTCTGAAATAGGCCCCAGGGGCAGACTGGTTGGTGACTATAATGGGGGATATCTGACTGGCCACTCAAGGAAATTGCTATGGACTTTTAATCTTATTTTGATTAAGTTCCGTGTAGATTGTGTCTGCCAGGCTAGCACTAAGATTACTGTTTCTGAGCTCTTTGGCTGTTATTGGACTGAGACTCTCAATTTTTTTTTCTACTTTTTCAAGGTTAAGTTGAAACAATATTACCCACTTCTTATAAATAGTATATATTTATGTTTTAAATTGTGGTAGAAACTCTAATGTTAATAAAGACATCATATTTAACAAGTCATAAGCTTATGAAAGTCACCGTTTTTTGGAAAAGTAGTTTTATGTTTTAAAAAAAAGGAAAATCTCTTTAGGGGAAAAACACAATATTTGCATGTGTTTGAAGGTGCAAAATGATAATTATATAAGGAAATCAAATATAGTTGAAAAATAACTAATCAAAGAATATTTAGTGTAGAGGAGAAGGGATATGGATAAACTGTAGGGGTATTTTTTTAATCTGTTTTCTGCAGACATCTAATCAAAATAAGGAAAACTTAATGTGTTCTATTTCAGAGCCATCACAATAGAAGAAATAAGACATTGCCCTTCATCTTGCAGTGGATGAACAGTGTTAACTGCCTACCTATCAATCCATTCCTCTTTTCTTCTTCTAAATGGAATCCTGATATTATGCAAGCATGTGCCCTTCCCCCATGCAGCATGGGTGAATCAGGGAAATCTCACCCAACCCCAAAGGGCAGAGATGGGCCATCTGTGGTCAGCTAATCGTGGAAAGCTCTTTCCCTTTTTTAGCTCAAAGTTTCCATAGGAAACACAGACTTAGCATCAAACAGCTCATGGTCTTGCTTCCAGATTGATAATGATTCATGGGTACACAGGTAACTTTCTATGGCCTAATTAGGCTTAAAAGATGGACTTGCATTTCATTATTGGAACACAAATTTCCTTTCAATATATGAATAACAAAGCATGCCACACCCATTGTTATCAGAAAAAAAAGTCAATATAAAACAATTCCTTCCTCAGGACATGATCTGAGCATTTCTTTTTGTTAAAATAAGAGCAGAATTTCTGTTGTCTGTCTCTAAAGCATTTTGACATTTCTGCTCTTAACATATTACTTATCAAGTATATCTGTGGCTTAGAGCAAAACTTCTCAGTTGTCTGCAGTAGAACACTGATGTGAAAGGTATGTTAACAGGAGACGTGACATCTGATCCTTATAGCTGTTAGCCAATCAGGTGGACCCTGGGCAGCCAGGATCTTCAGGTCACTTGTTTGCAGCCATAAACAGTGTGCTCTACAACTATTATTAACTTATTTGAAAGCAGTACATTTGAAAATGGTAGTAAAGTGCTGGTCTAGAGTATCTGATTTATAATTCTGAGCAATTCTATGGGTCATAGTTGAGTGGACAGGAGTATTCTAGTTGTCTCTTCAAATATAGTAATTTCACATATTGCCTATTCTAGAAAAACTTAATATTTTTCTACTAGATACTTATTCATTTAGAACTTGGTGAAATCTAAAAATAATTTACAGCTTTATAATAAGAGGTAATATAAAATGTGAATTTTCCTTATAAACCTTCAATAGTCAATATTTTGCTTGTTTTCTAAAGTATCCACTAGCTTTGTAGAGAATTAATGAAATTTTCAATCATATATTTAAAGTTTAATAGTATATTTAAAAGATTGTCCTACAAATTAAAGTAACAGCAATTGTAATATAAAATTTCCCATGGTTTATTATCTGATTATTCTAAACCATTGCTGAATTATATATTTGCTTCTTAAAATCTCCTTCTAAGTTAGTTTTAAAGTCAATTATTCTTAAGAAGATGAACTAATTAATGTGAGATTAACTGGTTATTACTGATATTTTCATCAAAATCATATATAAAGGCACATGAGGGTATATAGGAAAGTTGTATTTTCAACCAGTGGATAGTTGAGGAACTCAAAATAAAAAGTTTTTTTTTTCCTGCAGAGCTATTTTTTAATCTCTTTTAAAACATTTTCCAAACCTATTTGCATATAGCTTTTAATAGATTGGATGGCATAATATATATAAATACAAGCATACTATTATTAATTTAAATGTATCATAAAGACAAAATCTCAAAAAATAAAGTAAGCCCTAAAGTCCCCATAGCTGAGTTTGGAAAGGAAATTTCTATGTTAGGAAGTAACAGAAGTAGTCATTCATATTATTTCTAAGGTGCTCCATGGCTAATAGTCTTGGGGTTATCACATTTTTTCATTGCATAATAGTCTCAAGGAGTCAGTTACAATCTCTCTTTTCAAAAAAATTTTCAAGTGTAATTTGGTTTTATTTCATGGTTTTAATTTTATATAATGTAATTAAATATATCAGAAGTGAAACTCTTTATGTATCACATACATACCATCTTTCTATATATTTGTTGAACTATAACTCTTCATACAAAAGTGGTTGCTTGAGAAATCTCAAATTCACAAGGATGCTCTTGACTGTGAAGACAAACTCAGTATTCAGATTCACATTTTGAACCCTGAGTAGTCAGCAGAGTCATGTGTTTTGCTGTCTGTAAATATTTTAATAGGAACATTTAATGAGAACCTTTCCTCTGGTTTCTGTTAACTTAGCTAGGACAGGCTGGAACTCTTTAAGAAATTTACTTGAGATCTAGACACTAAGGGAAAACAAAAGAGAAATAAACATAGGAAATATACATCTGTGTGTGTGTTGTGTGTGTGTGTGTGCACATGTATGTTTCTGCATGTAACATAAAGCCTTTGTACTCCATCCATAGAACTTTAAAGATTTGTACAATTTTAAATTTGTATTATCTGAGTTCCTACCGTACAGTTTCAACTATATGCCCACATATAATTTTTCTAAGTGGGGTGTGTGTGTCAGTGTTTTACAGTTTCAATACATTTTAGTAGGTATTACTCAAATGTTAAAAGTTAATGAAAAACAGAGAGCACTACAAAAGTTCTGATAATTCAGAAATAAAGGTATAAAGTTGTTTGTAGGTAAAGCAAACATAAAAAGTTTAGTGGAGAAAAGGAGTGTTAACTATCAACTATTATCTGTTGTAGTGGAGGAAATTAGGAATAAAGTAACTACCTGTATCCCTTCCTTTGTCTACAGAAATATTTGCATTTTCTTTCTTTTCTCTTTTTTTCACTAAAATCCATAGAATGTATTCGAGACATTTACAAATTTAAGCCAGAGTTTACAGAATAAAGAAATAAGAAAATGAAAGAAGTTGAAAAGGAATACCTTACCCAGAGTCCTATACCTGAAGATGAATACAGGCATACCTCCTTTTATTGCACTTCATAGCTATTGTCCTTTTCACAAATAGAAGGTTTGTGGCTACCCTGGCCTGAGCAAGCCTGAGGGCGCCATTTTTCCCACAGCATTTGCTCACTTCATGTCTGTTACCATTTGGTAGTTCTCACATTATTTCAACTTTTTCATTATTATATTTGTTATGGTGATCTGTGACCAGTGATCTTTGATGTTACTATTGCAATTGTTTAGGGGTGCCACAAACCAGGGGCATAAAAGTGGGTGAACTTAATTGATAGTGTGTTCCGACTGCTCCATGGACTGCCATTCCCCTGTCTCTCTCTCTCTCTTCTCCTATTCCCTGAGACACAACGATATTGAATTTAGACCAGTTAATAACCCTACAATGACCCCTAAGAGCTCAAGTGAAAGGAAGAGTAACAGGTCTCTCACTTTAAATTAAAAGCCAGAAATGATTCAGCTTAGTGAAGAAGGATGTTGAAAGGTGAGATTGTTAAAAGTTAAACCTTTTTGTCAAACAGTTAGCTAGTTGTGATGCAAAGGAAAAGTTCTTGAAGGAAATTAAAGTGCTACTCCAACAAACACATAAATGTTAAGAAAGTCAAACAGCCTTAATGCTGATATGGACAAAGTCTCTGTGGTTTGGATAGAAGATCAAACTAGCCACAAGATTCCCTTAAGCCAAAGCCTAATCCAGAGCCAGGCGCTAACTCTCTTCAGTGATGTGAAGGCTGAGAGGTGAGGAAGCTACAAAAGAAAAGCTTGAAGTCGGCAGAGGTTGGTTATTGAGGTTTAAGGAAAGAAACCTTCTGCATACCATAAAAGTGCAGGGTGAAGCAGCAAGTACCACATAGAAGCTGCAGCTAATTATCCAGAAGATCTAGCTAAGATAACTAATGAAGAGAGCTACACTAAACAATAGATTTTTAGTGTAGATGAAACAGCCTTCTACTGGAAGAAGACGCCATCTAGGACTTCCATAGCTAGAGAGAAGTAACTCTCTGGCTTCAAAGCATAGGCTGAATCTCTCATTAGGGGCTCATGCAGCTGGTAACTTTAAATTGAGGGAAACGTTCATTTACCATTCTGAAAATCCTGGAGCCCTTAAGAGTTATGCTAAGTCTACTCTGTGCTCTATCAATGGAGCAACAAAGCTTAGATGACAGCGCATTTGTTTAACACATGGTTTACTGAATATTTTATGCCCCTGTTGAAATCTACTGCTCAGAAAAAAAATACCTTTCAAAATATTACTGCTCATTGATAATGCACTTCATCATCCAAGAATTCTGATGGAGATGTACAAGGTTAATGTTGTTTTCATGCCTTGCTAACACAACACTTATTCTGCAACCCATGGGTCAAGAAGCCATTTGACTTTCATATATTATTATTTTAAAAATACTTTTTGTGGGGCTTCCCTGGTGGCGCAGTGGTTGAGAGTCTGCCTGCCGATGCAGGGGACACGGGTTCGTGCCCTGGTCTGGGAAGATCCCACATGTCGTGGAGCGGCTGGGCCCGTGAGCCATGGCCGCTGAGCCTGTGAGTCCGGAGCCTGTGCTCCACAACGGGGGAGGCCACAACAGAGGCCCGTGTACCGAAAAAAAAAAAAAAAATGCTTTTTGTAAGGCTATAGCTGTCATAGATACTGATTCTTCTGATGGATACAGGCAAAGTCAATTGAAAACCTGAAAAGAATTTACCATTCTAGATGCCTTTAAGACATTTGTGATTCTTGTGAAGAGGTCAAAATAGCAACATTAACAGGAGTTTGGGAGAAGTTGATTCCAACCTTCATGGATGACTTGGAGGGTTTTAAGACTTCAGTGGAGGGAGTAACTTCAGTGGAAGAATTAGAAGTGGAGTCTGAAGATGTGACAGAATTGCTGCAATCTCATCATAAAAGTTTAATGGATGAGGAGTTGCTTCCCATGGATGAACAAAGAAGATGTTCTCTTGAGATGGACTCTACTCCTGGTGAAGATGTTGTGAAGATTGTTAAAATGATAACAAAGAATTTAGAATATTACAGAAACTTAAAGATAAAGAAGCAGCAGGGTTGGAGAGGACTGAATCCAAATTTGAAACTTCTACTGTGGATAAAATGCTATCAAACAGCATTGCATGCTACAGAGAGGAAGAGTCAATCGATGTGGCAAACTTCATTGTTGTCTTATCTTAAGAAATGGCCACTCCCGCCCCAGCCTCAGCAACCACCACCCTGATCAGTCAGCAGCCATAAATATTGAGGCAGGACCCTCTACCAGCAAAAAGATTGTGATTCACTGAAGGCTCCGGTGATAGTATTTTTTAGCAATAAGGTATATTTAATCAAGGTTTGTACATTTTTTAGACAAAATGCTATTATTGCACACTTAATAGACTACAATATAGGCTTTGATTTGCTTTCTGATTCATGTCTAAGCCTATTTCTCTGGCTTTTTTTGGTCAATTTTAAGAGCTGTCCTATGCCTTTCCAATATATTTATTTTTGCTTGCTAAAACTACACACAATTTCTAGTGTTTTCAACCAATAACACTAACGAAAATAAAGGCCAAATACATTGCTAAAGTACTGGATTAACTAAATTTAAGTTGCTTTCCTTGTTAAAAGAATTCTTCCAGCCTTTTGTATATTAATATACTTTGTGAATCTCCAGTCAAGGGGGGATGCAATACACTGTAGAGATATCATCTACCTGTTGGACTCTTTAAGTTTATAAAAGATACATTTATTAGTATATAACTTTCTGATTATCAAAGCCAAAAACAAAATTAAGCTCTTATATAAAACAAGGAAACTTGAACATCTTTCTTCTCCTATTCCCCTATATCACATTTTAATTCTTTATGGATATTTTTATTTTAACTTTATCATTTAATATTTAAAAATTTCTCCAAGAAATTCTCATACTAAGCATAGTTCACAACCATACCTGTATATATTATTTTTAATCTGCATTATTTTTGGAAGTCAAAATGTGCTGTATGCAACTTTGGAAAACGAGTTATTTCATAATTTTTTTGTATTGAGTTATCTCAGGAATCTCCATGTTTCATTTAAGCTCATATTCAAGATGGGCAGGTGAGTAAATATTCTAAACCTCTGATTATCTGAGAATAGCATTATGTTGTTTTCACATACACACTAATGGTGAGCTGAGAATGAAATTCTAAGTATGCTCATAAAAGTAACAAATTTCTCTTCAAATATCTATAAATAATTGCTACAATGTGTTCTGATGTTTGCTGTTCTGCAAATAAGAGTCTGTTATACTAACATTTTTTATACTTAAATTGCCATTTTTTGCATCTTACTTTTAAGAATTTTTTCTTTGGAAATTTAAATTTTGCAAAATATTTGTAGGTGTAGTAACTTTTTAAACTTTGTTGGGAGTAATTAGTGAGCTTTAATCAATATACTTGCTTATTTTTTTAATCTTGTATATTTTTCTAATATTCTGTTTTATTAATTTATCTGCATTAATTTTCCTCATTGCTTCCTCAAGAGTGCCAAAATTCTTGGATTATATTAAGGCTTTAGACTGCTATCATCATACTTTTTATTATTTTAATGGCCAGGTCTTCCTTATACACAATGTTGGAGGGCTTCACACATTTGTAACATATTATTATTCCAATATTCTGCAATAGCAATTCTGACATTTGCCATCCCAAATGAATGTCAGCTTAATTTGTTTTGACTCCTTAAAATCCTGTATTATCTCACATAGGTATAGTTTAATTCCAGCCTTTCAACTTTGAAGTTTTCTTTCCATGTCTGCCCATTCTTCATATTTTTTTTTCTTCCTGTTTCATACAAGTCACTTCTTTTCGCAAGCTACTGAAATGGGTTTCTAACTGTCTTTTAACAAAATTTGGAATTGTCAACAGGTTACTTTCAGAGTCATAATTAGCACTGACTTCTTTAGGATGTTTTCCCTTTTCCCTTTTTGCACTGTTTTTGTATTCCATCAGACAGAAATTTTACTTATCTTTACTAATAAAAGTATTTATTACTGGTATTTTCCATTAGGAACAATATGTGGAATCTATGTTTCTCCCCTTTTTGTTATAAAGTTATTTATTTGCAAGCAGTAGAAACCAACTCTAACTGAAGCAAAATAAGTTTATTGGAAACATACTGATAGGCTTACAGAATTGAACAATACGATGAAAAACCAAGTCATGTGAAGAACAGGAGCCAGGGAAGAATTAGGCATCAGACACAGAACTAGTGAGCTTCTCTCATCAGCGCTAGAATCACATAATGATACCTCTCATTCCCTTGTGGCTTTGTGTGCCTGGCTAAAGATGCAAATTTCTGGGAAGAGAATTCAGTTGGCCTTAGGTAATGACCTCACCCTTGTCATCAGAGAGAAGAATCTGTGACTAGAAGCCCAGGAGAAGAACATGTCAGAAGAGGTGCTGGTATCAAAAGAAAGGGAAGTCAAAAGTGATATTAGAGCAAACCTCATCTCTTGCTTTTCTCCCTCTTCCACTTTAACTCCCCTACAGTTTCTATCAGCTTGTTATCAGTCTTTGGTGCCTTCAAACAGTTGCTTCTATTTTGCGCAGTTTATGGTTGCTGTCTGTGGGAGGATATAATCCTTATACACTACATCCCCATTATTAGAAGTAGAACCACTATGTGCTTTTTCTTATTGGAGGTGCGTTCTGCAGTAGTCATGTGCAGTTATGCCCATTAGATCAAGTTCATTTAAGGTAGCTCAAACCTTCCCATATTTCTACTAATATTTTTTCTCCTACTTATATAAATGACTGAGAAACTGTGTTAAAATGTCCTACTGTGACTATAATTTCATTGTAATATGAAAACTTTTATATTGTGTATTTTGATACTATATTATTATATTCTTTACAAAATGTCCTCATTATCTCTAATAATTATTTTACCCCAAAAACTGTTTTTTCTTATATGAATATGGTTATGCCAGCTCTCTTTTGGCTGGCATTCCCATATTATACCTTTTTCTCATTGTTTTATTTTTGAACTTCTGTTTTTCTGTACTTTAAATCTATTAATTATAAATAGACTATAGGGAGGTTTTGTTCCTCTACATTAAAGTCTGTTGTCTTTGGGTGACTCATGGAAGATTTTTATCTATTTGTATAAATTAAATTGTGTGTGTGTGTTTGTGTGTGTTAAATCTCTGTTCTTAAGTTATAACTATTTATCCAGCTTGATGAAATTCATTCTCTCTTTTCATCCATTCTTTTTTATTTCTATTATTCCTTTTGCTAGTTTGGAAATTACATTTCTATTTCTTTTATTGGTTGCTCTAGAAATTAAATGCATTTTTAAGATTTAACTCTAATTTTTATCAAAACTTGTATCTTCCTCTTAAATTATATGAGAAATAAGTGAACCAACTTTTACAAAATTGTGCAACTTAATTTTCTTTATGTGTTATTTAAGGTACTCAGAGGTAAATTTTTGCCTAAAAAGTGGTTATCTTCCTTCAATTTGAATTGTATCCTTTAGAATTTTATTTAGTGAAGTTCTACTGATGCCAAATCTTAAATAGTTATTTCACTTTCATTATTGGAATATATTTTTAATAAATATAGAATTCCACATTTTTTAAACATGTTGAAGTTATCATTCCATCTGTTGACCTGAAGCAGGTTGTCAGATGTTTATGCAGCAAATATGAGCTTATTCGGGATCATCAGAGAATGGCAATTCAGGGTCTGAAACCATGGTGATCCACGTGCAAGCCTCCACATGGCAAGGGAACACTTTTATAAAAGAGAAAAGTAATGTGAGAGGGCTTCCCACCTTCCCATGGACAGAGTCCATGTCCATAGCTTTTTATTGGCTGAATCCTTGCCAGGAGAGAATAGCGATCTTTCTTCTTCCTGTTAGACTCTGCTACTGTCACAGCACGTGCGAGATCCTCCTTCTGGTCTCCAGACTCTATTTAATTGAGGTTTCTGTTTACTAAATTTTTTACACATCTTACTGTGATTTCATTTGTCAGCCTAATTGTTGCTTCTTTAATCTTTTTATTTTCAGGCAGTTTTTAAGATTTTTCTCTTGTCTTCTGTTTTCTGCAGTTCACTTTTCTTACCTTATTGAGAATTTGTTGACCTGCTTAAATCTGTTTATATTTGTCTTTAATCAGTACTTGAAGAGTATTATCTATTATCTCTTTAGTTATTGCCTTTGTCCTTTAAACTCTATCATCTTCTATTCTCTGTATCTTTTAACTTATCTTCAATACTTTCTTTCATTTATTTCTCCTTATTGAACTTGGATTATTTCCTAGTAGTTCTCTGTTATCTTCTAGTCAGCATTTCTTTTTTTAAAATATGCCAGGTTCACTTTTATATTTTCCTACCTGCATCTTCCAGCTTTTATTTGTTCCTTTAAATATTGTAAGCATAACTATTCTTTAAGGTCTGTCTGACAGTTCTATGATGTAAAGTTATATTCTGTTTGTCTTATCTGTTGATTTGTCTTCAAATATTCTGTTATCCTTAACAGTATGCTTATCCTTCTCTCTCTCTCCTGTGTACATATGTACTCGAGCATACACTCAGGAAAACAACATGTACACCCACATACACATTATATTTCATAGGCTTGTGTCAGGCACAATTCTAAATAATTTCAAAATTAACTTAATTCTCAGTACATACGTACAAGTAGTTCTTCTTATATTCACTTTACAGTTGAGGAAACTGAGAATCTCAGAGAATAAATGACTTGGCCAAATTCACACAGTTAGTTAGTGTAAATGATTTCTAATAATACCTTGAGACCTCCTGTGGAGGTCATTTCCTCCAGAAGCTTTGCTTCTGTAGGAATTACCCATGTCAGACCACTTTAAAACCAGCTCAAAATTTGAGAGTCCCTGGACAACCTAAATTTTATCCCAGTCTACAGGTATTTTCAGGTATTCTGGTTCATTCTTATTTTATCCTTCAATGGACTCCACTAGCTTTTAATACTCTAGGCTTAGCATAAAGAGGTCTCTGGCTAGACTCTCCATTTTAGGTTAGCTATAGGCTTTAATTTCTGTCTCTTTCATCTGAGGATTCCATCAGGCCAAAAGTTCACACAGACTGGATGAGAACACGCACCCAATTCTGTGTTAATTGTCCTCCCTGATATCCTTCTTCTCTAATTGTTGCAAGGTGTTCCCCATGACTTTTTTCTTCCTTTGACTTTCACTAGATTGATTGAATAATCCCTTTTAATTTCCTTACATACATTCTTCACTTAAAGTAGATCAGTATCACTAGTTTATTCCCTGTTAACACATAATACCTTATAACGTCTGAATATTGATTCCTTGTCCTACTTTACAGGTATTTTAGTGCTTTCAAGTATTTGTTTTACTGTATTTTTGTTGCTTCTACGTAGCAAATGCTTTCTTTAGATTCAACCACCTGTTCATATATATTAATATTTTGTGTCCATTGATCATGCATTCTACTCATCTATTCATCATTGCTTCCAAAGTTTTCTGATGCTTTAAAAATATGACTTTAAAAATTAATTCAGCCTTTTCTTGTTACAATGGGAGTATGGGTCTTATCCAACTACTCCATCCTTTCCAGAAGCAGAAAAAAAATCATTATTATTTCACAGTTTCCATTCTTTGTATTCTAGAACTTCTATTAGGTGCTCCTTGGATTTTTTATTCTATCCTCCATGATTTCTGACTTTTCATATTTTCTACGTTTTTGCTAATATTCTCCTGTAAGCTGCTCTTTACACTAGCCAACAAAGTCTAAAATATTTACTCTCTAGCCCTTTACAAAAAAAAATGTTTTCTAACTACTGCTCTAGAATGATTTTGTATTTCCTCTGAAAAACCCCCAAAGTATCATTGGTCAGAAAAAGATACATATGTTAATTTTTAATTTGATAGTTCAAGTCCATATAATTCATAAATTTGAAAACAAAGAACACATGATGTATACCCGCAACGTCACACATTCTCAGGGTAAATATATATATATATATATATATTCACTCCTATCAATTCCTGTCAATTATTCTAATACTGATAGACAAACTTCCACTTCATTACCTGTGTTGGTTAATTTATTTTTGGTCTACCATTTCATTATGGGTGTAGCTATTAATCACCTACTCACTGATGAGTGATAAGGCCCAAATTTGTAAGTTCCTGGGCCCATCTCTCCTGCTACTCAGAAAAATCAGAGCAATTGATCATGCTGATATTAAGTCTCACTTGTGTTTCTGGTAGGGACTGTTTTCTTGTAGTTTGAAGTATATATATATATAAGAAAATTTCTGATATTAGCATTTGTTATTGAGATTTTTCAGGTAAACTGACTTGCCATATAGACGAAATCTAATTTTAAAATCCAAGATGTATTTTTTCAGACATAAAACCCAAACTTCATAATAAGCATTAGAAAAGTGTTTCAAGGAAGTGTTTAGTAAATATGGTTATACAATATTTACTGATGTGAATTTCGATTGTATAATCAATCTCAGTCTCATTTGATTATATACCATGAGATAAATGCCAATGATGCTTATTTTTAACAAAATGAACTACAAATAATACATTGCACTAATTATCTGATGCAAGAACAGGTACTCCTAATTAGAAAAATGCAACAATTGTATAAGAAAAAAAAGTGTAATATATAAATATTTTTAAAGTCTGGGGTATGAGGACTTAATTTGATTGGTTTTTGAAATACTAATTTCCCAACACAGTTTCTCGCATGTTTCATTTACACGAGAGAAAACTTTTTAATTATAAGATTCTTAATTTACCCTGGTAATTTCATAAGAAAAATGATTAATTACTTTGAGCAATCAGTTTTAAACATAGTCTTTATTTAAACCTCACACACACAGACCACAAAGAAAAAAAAAGAAAGCAAAGGACAAACTTGTGCATAACACTTAAAGAAAAATCTAGCCTTGAAATATTTCTTTAGACATGGTAAAAATCTTCCTATTGTTGCTAACTAATAATTCTATTTTTAAGTTCAACTGATTCAACATAGCAATTGAATTTTAAGTAAACATACTATTTTAAGAAATGAATGGCATATTTAGAGTGCTGACATTTAGAAAATGCAAGTTTTGTGAAATTTGTAATGTGCTTTAAAATCATAAATGTTAAAATAAATGAATGACAGATTATATTTAATGGAATAAAAACAGAAGAATATTATAAATACTTGAAAGCCCAAGGCAAAGTTCTATTATAAGTACTCCCCTTTCAATCAAGATTATAAATATTCAAATTTAAAATCCCGTTAACTAATAATACGTATTTATCTTAGAGACAGAACCCATGGCTCTAAACCTTGGCTTCATAGTAGAATCACATGGTGAGTTTTTTTTTTTTAAAGAATCAATTTTATTTATTTATTTATTTTTGGTTGCTTTGGGTCTTCATTGCTGCACGTGGGCTTTCTCTAGTTGTGAGCAATATGGTGAGTTTTAAAATTCTTCTTGGTCTCACTCAGCTTCTATGAAAACAGAACTTCACTTTTTAAGAAGGGATATGGGTAGTTTGAAATGTCTCACATTATCCTAACATGTGGGTGAGATTAAGAAACAATGATCATTGCTAAGCTCTATGGCTATATGCAGCAAGCACCAACTGCAAACACTTAACCTGCCTGAAATATACAGAGAGAAAATATTCACAAGAGTGACATAAACACAAGGGTTCAGACTTGGCAGAATTTTTCTTCTCATTTGTTTAGAAATAAATTAAACTGCTGAATTACAGAAAGTTATATGGAAAACTATCAAAATAAATTTACATAAAATATTTAGTTGTGTTAATTTATAATTTAAAATTTTTTTTTAATGTCTGAAATATTTATATTAACATATTTCCATACAAATAACCTAATGAAAGTTTAGTATTAGTTGTTTCGTTTTTTATACTGCAGGTTCTTATTAGTCATCAATTTTATACACATCAGTGTATACATGTCAATCCCAATTGCCCAATTCAGCACACCACCATCCCCAGCACACCGCAGTTTTCCCGCCTTGGTGTCCATACATCTGTTCCCTACATCTGAGTCTCAACTTCTGCCCTGCAAACTGTTTCATCTGTACCATTTTTCTAGGTTCCACATACATGCGTTAATATACGATATTTATTTTTCTCTTTCTGACTTACTTCACTCTGTATGACAGTCTCTACATCCATCCACATCTCAACAAATGACTCAATTTCATTCCTTTTTATGGCTGAGAAATATTCCATTGTATATATGTACCACATCTTTATCCATTCGTCTGTCGATGGGCATTTAGGTTGCTTCCATGACCTGGCTATTGTAAATAGTGCTGCAATGAACATTGGGGTGCATGTGTCTTTTTGAATTATGGTTTTCTCTGGGTATATGCCCAGCAGTGGGATTGCTGGATCATATGGTAAATATATTTTTAGTTTTTTAAGGAATCTCCATACTGTTCTCCATAGTGGCTGTATCAATTTACATTCCCACCAACAGTGCAAGAGTGTTCCATTTTCTCTGCACCCTATCCAGCATTTGTTGTTTGTAGATTTTCTGATGAGGCCCATTCTAACTGGTGTGAGGTGATACCTCACTGTAGTTTTGATTTGCATTTCTCTAATAATTAGTGATGTTGAGCAGCTTTTCATGTGCTTCTTGGCCATCTTTATGTCTTCTTTGGAGAAATGTCTATTTAGGTCTTCCGCTCATTTTTGGATTGGGTTCTTTCTTTAATATTGAGCTGCATGAGCTGTTTATAGATTTTGGAGGTTAATCCTTTGTCCATTGATTCATTTACAAATATTTTCTCCCATTCTGAGGGTTGTCTTTTCATCTTGTTTATGGTGTCCTTTGCTGTGCAAAAGCTTTGAAGTTTCTTTAGGTCCAATTTGTTTATTTTTGCTTTTATTGCCATTACTCAAGGAGGTGGATCAAAGATCTTGCTGTGATTTATGTCAAAAAGTGTTCTTCCTATGTTTTCCTATAAGAGTTTTATAGTGTCCAGTCTTACATTTAGATCTCGAATCCATTTTGAATTTGTTTTTGGGTATGGTGTTAGGGAGTGTTTTAATTTCATTCTTTTACATGTAGCTATCCAGTTTTCCGAGCACCACTTACTGAAGAGACTGTCTTTTCTCCATTGTATATCTTTGCCTCCTTTGTCATAGATTAGTTGACAACAGGTGCATGGGTTTATCTCTGGGCTTTCTATCTTGTTCCATTGATCTATGTTTCTGTTTTTGTGCCAGTACCATATTGTCTTGATTACTGTAGCTTTGTAGTATAGTCTGAAGTCAGGGAGTCTGATTCCTCCAGCTCTGTATTTTTCCCTCAAGACTGCTTTGGCTATTCGGGGTCTTTCGCGTCTCCATACAAATTTTAAGATGATTTGTTCTAGTTCCGTAAAAAATGCCATTGGTAATTTGATAGGGATTGCATTGAATCTGTAGATTGCTTTGGGTAGTATAGTCATTTTCACAATATTGATTCTTCCAATCCAAGAACATGGTATATCTCTCCATTTGCTTGTATCATCTTTAATTTCTTTCATTTAATTTCTTTCATCAGTGTTTTCTGCATACAGGTCTTTTGTCTCCCTAGGTAGGTTTATTCCTAGGTATTTTATTCTTTTTGTTGCAATGGTAAATGGGAGTGTTTCCATAATTTCTCTTTCAGATTTTTCCATCATTAGTGTATAGGAATGCAAGAGATTTCTGTGCATTAATTTTGTATCCTGCATCTTTACCAAATTCATTGATTAGCTCTAGTAGCTTTCTGGTGGCATTTTTAGGATTCTCTATGTATAGTATCATGTCATCTTCAAACAGTGACAGTTTTACTTCTTTTCCAATTTGTATTCCTTTTATTTCTTTTTATTCTCTGATTGCCATGGCTAGGACTTCCAAAACTATGTTGAATAATAGTGGTGATAGTGGGCATCCTTGTCTCGTTCCTGATCTTAGAGGAAATGCTTTTAGTTTTTCACCATTGAGAGTGACGTTTGCTGTGGGTTTGTCATATATGGCCTTTACTATGTTGAGGTAGGTTCCCTCTATGCCCACTTTCTGGAGAGTTTTTATCATAAATGCATGTTGAATTTTGTCAAAAGCTTTTTCTGCATCTATTGAGATGATCATATGGTTTTTCTTCTTCAATTTGTTAATATGGTGTATCACATTGATTGATGTGCATATATTAAAGAATCCTTGCATCCCTGGGATAAATCCACTTGATCGTGGTGTATGATCCTTTTAATGTGTTGTTGAATTCTGTTTGCTAGTATTTTGTTGAGGATTTTTGCATCTATATTCATCAGGGATATTTGTCTGTAATTTTCTTTTTTTGTAGTATCTTTGTCTGGTTTTGGTATCAGGGTGATGGTGGCCTCATAGAATGAGTTTGGGAGTGTTCCTTCCTCTGCAATTTTTTGGAAGAGTTTGAGAAGGAAGGATGGGTGCTATCTTTTCTCTAGATGTTTGATAGAATTCACCTGTGAAGCCATCTGGTCCTGGACTTTTGTTTCTTGGAAGATTTTTCATTACAGTTTCAATTTAATAACTTGTGATTGGTCTGTTCATATTTTCTGTTTCTTCCTGGTTCAGCTTTGGAAGGTTATACCTTTCTAAGAATTTGTCCATGTCCTCCAGGTTGTCCATTTTATTGGCATAGAGTTGCTTGTAGTAGTCTCTTAGGATGCTTTGTATTTCTGCAGTGTCTGTTGTAAGTTCTCCTTTTACATTTCTAATTTTATTGATTTGAGTCCTCTCCCACTTTTTCTTGATGAGTCTGGCTAATGGTTTATCAATTTTGTTTATCTTCTGAAAAAAACAGCTTTTAGTTTTATTGACCTTTGCTATTTTTTTTTGTTTCTATTTCATTTATTTCTGCTCTGACCTTTATGATTTCTTTCCTTCTGCTAACTTTGTGTTATGTTTGTTCTTCTTTCTCTAGTTCCTTTAGGTGTAAGGTTAGATTGTTTACTTGAGATTTTTCTTGTTTCTTGAGGTAGGCTTGTATGGCTATAAACTTCCCTCTTAGAACTGCTTTTGCTGCATCCCATAGGTTTTGGATCATCGTGTTTTCATTGTCATTTGTCTGTAGGTACATTTTGATTTCGTCTTTCATTTCTTCAGTCATCTCTTGGTTATTTAGTAATGTATTGTTTAGCCTCCATGTGTTTGTGTTTTTTACATTTTTTTCCCTGTAATTTATTTCTAATCTCATAGCATTGTGGTCAGAAAAGATGCTTAATATGATTTCAATTTTCTTAAATTCACTGAGGCTTGCTTTGTGACCCAAGATGTGATCTATCCTGGAGAATGTTCCGTGCGCACTTGAGAAGAAAGTGTAATCTGCTGTTTTTGGATAGAATGTCTTATAAATATCAATTAAATCTATCTGGTCTATTGTGTCATTTAAAGTTTCTGTTTCCTTATTTATTTTCATTTTGGATGATCTGTCCATTGGTGTAAGTGAGGTGTTTAAGTCCCCCACTATTACTGTGTTACTGCTGATTTCCTCTTTTATAGCTGTTAGCAGTTGCATCATGTATTGAGATGCTCCTATGTTGGGTGCATACATATTTATAATTGTTATATCTTCTTCTTGGATTGATCCCTTGATCATTATGTAGTGTCCTTTCTTGTCTCTTGTAACATTCTTTATATTTAAGTCTATTTTATCTGATATGAGTATAACTACTCCAGCTTTCTTTTGATTTCCATTTGCATGGAATAGCTTTTTCCATCCTCTCACTTTCACTCTGTATGTGCCCCTAGGTCTGAAGTGGGTCTCTTATAGACAGCATATATATGGGTCTTGTTGTTTTATTCATTCAGCAAGCCTGTGTCTTTTGGTTGGAGCATTTAATCCACTCACGTTTAAGGTAATTATTGATATGTATTTTCCTATGACCATCTTCTTAATTGTTTTGGGTTTGTTTTTGTAGGTCCTTTTCTTCTCTTATGTTTCCCACTTAGAGAAGTTCCTTTAGCATTTGTTGTAGAGCTGGTTTGGTGGTCCTGAATTCTCTTAGCTTTTGCTTGTCTGTAAAGCTTTTGATTTCTCCATGGAATCTGAATGAGATCCTTGCTGGGTGGAGTAATCTTGGTTGTAGGTTCTTCCCTTTCATCACTTTAAGTATATCATGCCACTCCCTTCTGGCTTGTAGAGTTTCTGCTGAGAAATCAGCTGTTAACCTTATGGGAGTTCCCTTGTATGTTATTTGTCGTTTTTCCCTTGCTGCTTTTAATAATTTTTCTTTGTCTTTAATTTTTGCCAATTTGATTACTATGTGTCTCGGCGTGTTTCTTCTTGGGTTTATCCTATATGGGACTCGCTGTGCTCCCTAGACTTAGGTGGCTATTTCCTCTCCCATGTTAGGGAAGTTTTCAACTATGATCTCTCCAAATATTTTCTCTGGAATATTTTCAATATTTCCTTTCTCTCTCTCCTCTTTCTGGGACCCCTATAATGTGAATGTTTTTGCATTTAATGTTGTCCCAGAGGTCTCTTAGGCTGCCTTCATTCCTTTTCATTCTTTTTTCTTTAGTCTGTTCCGTGGCAGTGAATTCCACCATTCTGTCCAGGTCACTTATCCGTTCTTCTGCCTCAGTTATTCTGCTATTGATTCCTTCTAGTTTAGTTTTCATTTCAATTATTGTATTGTTCATCATTGTTTGTTTGTTCTTTAATTCTCCTAGGTCTCTGTGAAACATTTCTTGCATCTTCTCAATCTTTGCCTCCATTTTTTTTCTGAGTTCCTGGATCATCTTCACTATCATTATTCTGAATTCTTTTTCTGGAAGGTTGCCTATCTCCACCTCAATTTGTTGTTTTTCTGGGGTTTTATCTTGTTCCTTCATCTGGTATATAGCTCTCGGCCTTTTCATCTTGTCTATCTTTCTGTGAATGTGGTTTTTGTTCCACAGGCTGCAGGATTGTTGTTCTTCTTGCTTCTGCTGTCTGCCCTCTGGTGGATGAGGCTATCTAAGAGGCTTGATGGGAGGGACTGGTGGTGAGTAGAGCTGACTGTTGCTCTGGTGGGCAGAGCTCAGTAAAACTTTAATCCACTTGACCATTGATGGGTGAGGCTGGGTTCTCTCCCTGTTGGTTGTTTGGCCTGAGGCAACCCAACACTGGAGTCTACCTGGGCTCTTTGGTGGGGCTAATGACAGACTCTGGGAGGGCTCATGCCAAGGAGTACTTCCCAGAACTTCTGCTGCCAGTGTCCTTGTCCCCATGGTGAAACAGAGCCACCCCCCACCTCTGCAGGAGACCCTCCAACACTAGCAGGTAGGTCTGGTTCAGTCTCCCCTGAGGTCACTGCTCCTTCCCCTGGGTCCCAATGCGCACACTACTTTGTGTGTGCCCTCCAAGAGTGGAGTCTCTGTTTCCCCCAGTACTGTGGAAGTCCTGAATCAATTCCCACTAGGCTTCAAAGTCGGATTCTCTAGGAATTCCTCCTCCTGTTGCTGGACCCCCAGGTTGGGAAGCCTGATGTGGGGCTCAGAACCTTCACTCCAGTGGGTGGACTTCTGTGGTAGAAGTGTTCACCAGTCTGTGAGTCACTCTCCCACCAGTTATGGGATTTGATTTTACTGTGATTGTGCCCCTCCTACCATCTCATTGTGGCTTCTCCTTTGTCTTTGGATGTGGGGTATCTTTTTTGGTGAGTTCCAGTGTCTTCCTGTCGATGATTATCCAGCAGCTAATTGTGATTCTGGTGTTCTCGCAAGAGGGAGTGATAGCACGTCCTTCTATTCCACCATCTTGGTTCTCCCTCTACCTTTAATTTTGACTTTCAGGAATAAATGAATCTTTTGACAGCTGCTTTAAAATCTATCTTTACAGTGCTTAAAGAATGGCCAATAACAATTGTACTTATAAAAATTTCTACTTACATGATAAAATTCTATTTTTCCTTCACTTTGTGTAAAATAATTTTAAGGAAACTTATTGGAGATTCAATAAAACACTTCTTTTTTTTTTTTTTTTTTTTTGTGGTACGCGTGCCTCTCACTGTTGTGGCCTCTCCCGTTGTGGAGCACAGGCTCCGGACGCGCAGGCTCAGCGGCCATGGCTCACGGGCCCAGCCACTCTGCGGCACGTGGGATCCTTCTGGACCAGGGCACGAATCCATGTCCCCTGCATCGGCAGGCGGACCCTCAACCACTGCACCAGCAGGGAAGCCCTAAAAGACATATTTTAAAATAAAATATAGCAAGTTATACTTTTAGTTATTCACCTTTCAGCCAAATCTGCTTTGGCTCCTTTTGCAAGGGTCACTGGATAGCCTTGATTTATTACCAGTAACTTCTTAGCATGACTGAAAAGATTTGGCTTTTTTATCTTTCTTTTTATTCATTATTTATCTTCTTATTTAAAAGATCTTCATTGGACTTCCCTGGTGGCACAGTGGTTAAGAATCTGCCTGCCAATGCAGGGGACACAGGTTCGAGCCCTGGTCCGGGAAGATACCACATGCCGAGAAGCAACACAAGAAGCCACTGCAATGAGTAGCCCGAAGACTGCAACGAAAAGTAGCCCCCGCTCTCTGCAACTAGAGAAAGCCAGGGCGCAGCAATGAAGACCCAACACAGTGAAGAATAAAAAAGTAAATTGATAAAAAATTAAAAAAATAAAATATCTTCTTTTACCTTTTGCTTCCAATTTTTAACATTTTCATCTAAAATGAGACTAATAACATCCCTGATTTTT
This sequence comes from Grampus griseus, assembly GCF_964374135.1. Classification (NCBI taxonomy): domain Eukaryota; kingdom Metazoa; phylum Chordata; class Mammalia; order Artiodactyla; family Delphinidae; genus Grampus; species Grampus griseus. The sequence goes on along the minus strand of NC_138997.1, from coordinate 133,403,304 downwards.
AAGTGAAGTTTTCATTGTCCTCCTATTTTGGAAATAAAAACACGCAGTACTGTATAGTTTTAAAATGCCAAAGTGCCTTTCTAATAATTCTACAGAAAACAGCATTAAGAATAAACAAAATAAGCTGTGGCAGCTCTTGAAAATAATAAAAGATGACCACAGCAGACCAGAAAACTTATTAATTTTGGAGTAGATAAAGCATACTGTTGCCAATTGCCAGAGAAACTAATCACTTTCCATTACTGAACTTAGGTCACAAAGCTTATTGCCTGCTAATCAGCAAGTGGACATGTTTTTCTTGAGAGCGGCCCAGAAACTTTACAATATCAGAGGAGAAATCATTGGCACCAAGCACATTTTTCATTACTAAGAAAGGAAAAACGTGAATTACATTAGTCTAAAAATTTCAACATTTTTCTATTTAGCAGGCAATGGCCATGTTTGTTGAAATTCAGGTTTAATATTCTAGAAATTATTTAATAAGTAAATTGAGAAATATGTTACTACAGATTCCAAGGGGACGGCAAGAAAAAGGAGGAAGTAATACATTTGATGGAAAATGAAAAAAAAAAAAAACTATACAAAAGAGAAATTCCTTAGAAAAGTCAACATTCTCTTTTTAACTATAACTTCTTTAATAATTATAACTATGTACACTAGTTTTACAATTATAACTAATTTTTTAGTCTGCTATGGTTGCCATAACAAAAAAGGTCAAAAAAACCTCAAAAAACTGGGAAAGCTTAAGCAACAGAAATTTATTTTCACACAGTTCTGGAAGCTGGAGGTTCAAGATCAAGGTGTCAGCAAGGTCAGTGTCTGGCGTGCAGATAGCCTCCTGATGCTGTGTATTCACATGGCCTTTCTTCTGTGCTTTTTAGGAGAGATAAAGATCTCTGGTATCTCTTCCTTTTCTTAAAAAGACACTGGTACTATCAGAATAACGCCTCACTCCTAAGACTTTATTTAACCTTCATTACATCCCTAAAGGCCCTATCTCCAAATATGGTCAAATTGGGGATTAGGGCTTCAAGATATGAATTTTAAGGGAACGCAATTCAGTCCATAACAACTGTTACACTAGTTTTATAACTATATACACTAAGGGCAATGGAAAATATGAAAACTTTTGGCAATTAAAATTACACATTTATAAATTATATAAAATTATAGAAATGGAATTACTGGATCATAGGGTATGCAGTTACTATGGTCTGGTTGTCTATGTTCCCCCCAAACCTAAAAGTAGTGGTACTGCTGTAAGAAATACCTAAACATTTAGAAACAGCTTTGAAAGTGGGTAATGGGCAGAGTGTGAAAAAGTTTGGAGGTGCTTGCTAGAAAAAGCCTGCATTGCAGTGAATAAACTATTAAGGGTGATTCCCATGAGGGCTCAGAAGAAGAAAAGAGCTGTAAAGAAAGCCTCAGTCTTCTTAGACAACACCTAAGTGGTCCAGAACAGAATACTGGTAAAAATATGGATGGTAAGGGTCACTCTGATGAGGTCTCAGATGGAAATGAGGGACATGTTATTGGAAAACAGAGGAAAGATGATCCTTATTATAAAATGGCAAAGAATGTGGCTGGAGTCCAGTGCTGTGATCCTCAGCTGCCCAAGGCATACCTTCTGTGGGCCCTGGCGTGGCCAGCTCTGAGTCCGGCAGAGCACAGAGGGTGTGGCTGCCTCCACCTAGGTCTCAAAGGACAGATCATCAGTCCAGTGACCTAGCCAGAGGGCCACCGAGTGGGTGGGGCCACTGCAGAGAGCTGCCATTAAGCAATGGGCTGCCCCAAGATGCAAGATCTACAGAGCTACTACCTTCATGCAATTTCCGCTCAAGAGAGCTGTGGTGTGGGCTTCACCCAGCAAATCAATGGAGGTAGGGTTGCCTAGAGCCTTGAGGCCCAACGCTGCCCCGGTGGTCTTAGTTTTGGACTTGCTTGGGGCCTGTTACCTCTTTCTCTTTTCCTATTTCACCTTTTGGAATGGGAGTGCTTATTCTATGACTGTCCCACTATAGTATTTTGGAAGTACAATACATCACGTTAGATTTCACAGATTCACAGGTGGAGAGCAATTTGTGTAAGGATGAATCATCTCATCCATATTGATTTAGACGATTTTTAGATAGGGCTTTGGACTTGGACTTTTGCATTGATGTTGGAACCAGTTAAGACTTTTGGGGTTATTGGGATGGAATGAATATATTTTGCATGGCATATGGACATGAATTTGGGGGAACTAGGGGCAGCATGCTCTGGTCTAAATATTTGTGTCCCCCTCACCCCCAATTCATATGTTAAAATCCTAATGTCCAAGGTAGGGCCTTTGGAAGGTGCTTAGGTCATGAAGGCAGAGCCCTCCTGAATTGGATTAGTGCTCTTTGTAAAAGGGACCCCACATAGCTCCTTATCCCCCTTCCATCATGTAGGAACAGAGTGAGAAGGCACCGTCTATGAACCAGGAAGTGGGTCCTGACCAGCCACCACATGGGGTCTTCTGGCACTCTGATCTTGGATTTCCGAGCCTTCAGCACTGGGAGAAATAAATTTCTGTTTATAAGCTACTCCCCAGTAGTATTTTGTTACAGAAGCAAAAACGAATTAAGACAGCATATGTTTAGCTTTAGTAGATAGGGTGAAATTCTTTCCAGAGTAGTTTCAGCAATTTATAGTCAAGCAGCATTGTTTGAAAACTCCTGTTAAAAGGATATTTGGGGAACTTCCCTGGCAGACCAGCGGTTAAGACTCCATGCTCCCAATGCAGGAGGCACGGATTCCATCCCTGGTAGGGGAACTAAGATCCCACATTCTATGTGGCCAGAAAATAAAAATAAATAAATAAATAAATAAATAAAATTGTATTTATAAAAAGGTTATTTGGGATTAGTTAATCTCCCTTTCTCTTAATGATTTGTATGGATATTGTTAGGCTGCGAATAAAACATATTTTTTTAATGCACAGAGATTTTTGAACAAATTTTACCAAAACTTTGGATCTGGGCTAAAAGAACAATCCCTGAAGTTAATTCTGAGAGATAAGACGGTTAGAGAACATCATCAGGGACTTACCTCCCCAGGGGAACATGTTTGCATTTCAAGACAGAGTGAGACTCAGTAGAGACATCCCAGGGATTGTACAGCTGGAGACTCTAGCTTTGGTTTTCCCCTGGAAAGATTTACTTGCATTCTAACGGACTAAGGTAAGAACTCAGGATTCTTCCCATTATATCACCTTGGAGACACTCTCAGAGCACACCAGAGCAGCTGGTCACTCTTCTACATAATTGCCCCTATTCTTTCTTCGCAGGCTTCCTTGCCTCTAGGAGACCCCTTTACGTGTAGGAAGACATCTGGTTCTCATCGCATCATCACAGGAATAAGAACTGGGGCAAAGAGGAGCCAGGCTAAATGCAGCTGTTTCTCTCTATTCTCTACACCCTCTGGTATCAAACACCATGTGACTTGGTTGTATCTCAGAACAATCTCTGGCTCTGCACCTTTGTGTTATGACACCATGTGAATCTGTGGAGTGAGCAGTAGCAAGAATCTTGACTGCTGTAAATAACTTAATTTTACATAAAAGCAGCTAAATCAAACAGATTGGCCTCAATAAAACCAAATTAAATATATCCCTTTTCAATTTCTCTTTAGCCACATCTTAAAAATGCCATAGGCTGGGCCAGATTACCTGCCAGGAGGATAAGTGACTAAAGACAAGTTGGAATGGGAGCATGCAGCAGCCTTTATTATTTTTACTTAAAACATCTTACATAGTAAATTTTTCAAAAATCTTATGATCTTGAGAAGAATGAGTCAAATGTGAGAGGTCCTAAAAGTTTAGTTTCCTTATTTAAGGTAAACCTGCTGTTGGATCTTCCCATTAAACCCACTTCAAAAAAAAAAAAAAAAAAAACTAGAAATAATTATATATTCTATTATATAACTATCTTAAGTTTATTTCAAAAATTACTTAGCAATATAGTTTAATATTGTTTTCAATATTATGTGCTATTACAAGCCATGCTATAGTTGAAATTCTCACATCTGTACCCTTTTGAATACATATACTCGTGTGTGTTAACACATTGTATTTATTTATTTATACGCAGAAGTGCTGAGATTATATATCATTTATATTTTATACTGAGACATAAATAGATACAGTAAATTATGCAAGATATTGACAAGTAGCAGTGTTTGAGAGGTTTTCTTTCCCTTGCAATTCTTGCCAACATTTGCCAATTCCCAAAAATCCTGTGCTCCCTAGCATTTGACAATTATTTTAAATCTCAGCTATTTTACTAATGGATACTTGGGTTTTTTAATCTGTCTATATAGATTCCTGCTTCTCCTAAATATCTTTTGAGAAATAAATATATGCAAGAGATATAGTTGGTCTCCTTCATATTCAAATTATAATAAAGTGTTTCACTGAAAAAAAGTAAAATAAATAGAAAAAGTAGTAGTTTGGTCTTTTGCTTAGTGAATATAGATATTGATTACATGTACAAATTAAGCAGATTGGGAGAAGGGAATAAAAGTCATTTTATACTGTCAGGAAAATAGAGGCATAGTAAATATCCAAAATTGTTTCTAGGTTCAATCCTGTCACCAGATATATATGTAAATAAGCTAATTATCACAATCTCAGTACAGAAAAATGTTACTTTAAAATGAATGAAAATCAAATGCTACATAAAAATAGTATTTGAAAAAACTGAATTCTTACAAGTTCCTGAAAAGCTTTGGTAAAAAGTTCAGATTATGAAAGCTTGGCTTTAATAAATTAGAAAAAAAATGCATAATAGCATATACATTTTAAATACTGTAAGGATTATTTTTCAGTTGTTCTAGAATCAACATACTTAGTTTTAAATCATCACTGAGAATTTAACAATTTTTATCAAGAAAATTAACCCATTTCCCAATACAGAACATTTCACAAGTGAACCATGTATCAAAAAAATCAATATATTTTTATTAACAAACAGCACACAAAAAGAGTTACTTCAAGGAGTTTCATTTTAAATATGTGCAACTAAGGTACAGAGTATCTGACAATTTTTACCAAATCTAAAAATAAGTAAATCAGCCCTAACTTAGTTTATCAGGAAAAATAAAGTTCCTTAGTTTCCTTGTCTGAGAAAGGTTCACATGGTAAATGATTAAGTGAGAATATGAACTTAGTTTGATGCTATAGCTTGTCATTTTAAGAATATGGATTACTGAGAGGTGTTTAGCCAAGTGTTTATCATGTAGTATGACTTTACTTCAGGTTATCTGAGGTTATGATAGTAATAAAATATTTTGAAAATTCTTTTGAAAGCTGTTTTAATAAATTATCATGAATAAGTAGAACATTTTATAGAAAGTAGATAAGATTGAATTGCCTTTGGTCTTTAGGACAAAGTCAGTTAGGTCTTGAAGCCAGAATTGAGATGAGATTATTATGCTTATTTTGATGTTATGTTGGAGTTCAGAAATCAAGTCTGATTAGGAAAAGGAAATAGGTATACAGGTGCTCCAGGTCTTCTCCATTTTCCCACCTCATCTTCTACGCACATCCCACACGGGCCTCTCACTGTTGTGGCCTCTCCCGTTGTGGCCTCTCACTGTTGTGGCCTCTCCCGTTGCGGAGCACAGGCTCCCGACGCGCAGGCTCAGCGGCCATGGCTCACAGGCTTAGCTGCTCCGCGGCATGTGGGATCTTCCCGGATCGGGGCATGAACCCGTGTCCCCTGAATCGGCAGGCAGACTCTCAACCACTGCGCCACCAGGGAAGCCTTGCCTGATAATTTCTGATGGTAAACATAGTGAATTTTATTTTGTTAGGTGATGGATATTTTTGTACTCATAAATATTCTTGAGCCTTGTTTTGGGACATAGTTCATTTACTTGGAAACAGACTGATGTGTTTTTAAGCTCTGTTAGGTTGGGTGAAAGCAGCCTTTATACTAGGACCAATTTTGTCCCACTATTACATGAGTTCTGTGTACACTGTCTGATATTCAATTATCTACTCATTCACATACACAGAGAAATGCCAATTAAAATAACACTCAGATACCATTTTTACCTATCAGACTGAAATGATGAGGAATGACAACACTTCCATTAGTGAGTCTGTAAGGAAACAGCACTTTCATTCATTGCTGGTAAGGATGTAAACTCTATTCATACAACTCTTCTGGAGGAGAAGTTGGTAAAGTCTAACGAAACCACACAGGCACTTACCTTTTGACACAGCAATTCCACTTAAAAAAATCTAACCTGAAAATACACCCCCAACTATAAGAAAACATATATGCACTACATTATTCCTTGTAGCATTGTTGTAGCTGCAAAATATTAGAAACAGCCTAAATGTCTACCTATAGCAGAATGCTTGAATAACTTACAAATGCTCACACAAAGGAGTATTATTCATTTCTAGGACAGAGTGAGGGGGTAAACTGATGATTTCCAGGATATACTGTAAGGTGAAAAAAGCAAAGTGCAAAAGAATGTTTATAATTCGCTACACTGCATGTAAGAAATAAGGAGATATAAGAAAATATACATGAATCTGCTCACTTGTATGAAAGACACAGGACAGATAATCCATAAATAATGAGACTGGTTTCCTTTAGAAGGTGAATGGTAAAAGGAAGAATGAAAGAGAGACTAGGATGCTATTTTAGCACCAGTGGATGCTAAAATTAATGAGAGAAACTCTGAGGATAAAGAAGATATTTGCATAGTCTCAAAATATCTCCCTCAAGGTATTTATTAAATACAAAGGGAATATAATATCTTTACAGTAAGGAAACCTGGCAGACACTACTTTAAATAATCAAGATTACCATCACACCCAATAAAACACATCTATATCTTATGTCCTCAGTGCAGTAGGATGCACTGAGGATATATCACTTTCCAAAGAAATATAACTTCAATTTCATCATGAGAAATTATTAGGCAAACTCTAATAATGTGCATTCTACAAAATACCTGAACACTAGTGTTCAAAGTTATAGAGTCATTAAAGTCAAGGAAAGATTATCTGTCGCCTATGGGAGGATTCTAAGGTGACATGACAACCAAATGCAACCGGATCCTTGACAGTGTCCTGGAATGGATAAGAGATAGTGGAAAACTGGCAAATTTGAATAGAGTCTGTAGTTAAGTTAAATATTGTACCAAATTTAATATCTTGTGTTTGATACTTGAACTAGGGTCTTATAAAATGTTAACATTAAGGCAAACTGGGTGAAAGTATACTGGAGCTCTCTGTAACATTTTGCATTTTTTCTATAAACCTAAAATTATTTTAAAATAATAAACTATGAGGGCTTCCCTGGTGGGGCAGTGGTTGAGAGTCCGCCTGCTAATGCAGGGGACATGGGTTCGTGCCCCGGTCCAGGAGGATCCCACATGCTGTGGAGCGGCTGGGCCCATGAGCCACGGCCGCTGAGCCTGTGCGTCCGGAGCCTGTGGTCCGCAACGGGAGAGGCCACAACAGTGAGAGGCCCACATAAAGCAAAAAAAAATAAAAATAAAAAAATAAAATAAATAATAATAATAAACTATGAGAAATAAACATTAGCTAAAATATGAGGTTAGAGGTCTCCTCTGTTTTGTGGGGGTTTATTACTTTGTATGTTATGATGTTCATTTTCATGGTTTATCTTCTTCTATACTTGCTGGCTTTACAATCTATTTCTATTTTCCCCGTGGTTAAACAAGGTTACTCTTCAGGAGTACTAGAAGCAGTTTATGTGGAGGACGGGTAAGACAGCTTTCTCAGCTTCATGGCTTGAGGGCTGCCTCCTCAAATTACAGGCTTTCTGGTCCTTTTTTTTTTTTTAATTGAAGTAGAGTTGATGTACAATGCTGTGCCAATCTCTGCTGTACAGCAAAGGTGACTCAGTTATCCACATACAGACACATTTTTTAGTATATTCTTTTCCATCATGGTTTATCAGAGGATATTGAATATAGTGCCCTGTGCTATACAGTAAGAACTTTTTGTTTATCCACCTTATATATCATAGTTTACATCTGCTAATCCCACACTCCCAGTGCTTCCCCCCCTCAACCCCCTCCCCTTTGGCAACCACAAGTCTGTTCTCTCTGTCTGTAAGTCTGTATGGTATCACTTATATGGGTAATCTAAAATATGGCACAAATTAACCTATCTACAGAACAGTCTTTCTGATTCTAAGGGCTGAAATGGTTTAGAGCGAATTTCTGCCTCTTTGCCTTTTGTTCCTTCTTGGAGATTCCTTTCTTTTCGAAACACTGCTTTGAGTGTTAGATGTTGGTTTTTACAGAGGTTTCTGTGATCTGCTTCTTCTGAGATCTTTTTGTGCCACTCTTTTAATTTCTTTCTTTTCTCCCCAGCATTCCTGCAATTTAGTTTAATATCCTAGTTGTTCTCCATCAAATTTTCAGCCTTCCTGGATATTTCATAGTGTTTAAGGGCTTGACTGTCTTTGGTCTTTGATTGTTCCATTTCCTCCATACACAGTTTTTCAAACTATTTGAAATTCACAGCCTGTGAAAATTTTTCTTCCAACTTATGATTTCAGGTTTTCAGATCTATCCATACAGGTTTCTTCTTAGGGTCCTCATCTTTCAGAGATGACTTTATTTTTTTAGCATTTAAAACATTTCTAAAGCTTGTAGGTAATTTAAAAGCCCTGTTTCACTGTCTGCTCTATTCGATATATATCATTCTATTTCCTATAGGACCATTATTTTGGGGTTTGGGACAATTCAACTGAATTATGAGGTTTGTGGAGATTACCTGGTATCCAGTTTTGTTTAAAATGTCACCTAGTAGATTTTTTCTTTTTGTTTTTTCTTTAGCTTTTTCTGACAGATCAGTTCTGTTATTCAAAATATTTGGGGAGATTAAAATCTACCACATAAGATGACTACATATGAAATCATATATTTCTCCTCTGTCTCTTGAATTATGAAACTTGAATGTCTACTGATTCCATGCTAAGTAAGAAAAGATTAATGCATTTACACTTCCTTCTATATGCCCCTTATTTTAAAGTGCTTCTCACATATTTTAAAAGTTTATAATATTCATGTGGTGTAACTCTAACCTCTCATAGTTTTTTTTCTGTTCTCATGTAATGTATGTCAAACTCAGTGTCAATCATTTGACTGCTGCATCTCCATTTTTATCTCTAGGATAGCTGCATTTCATCATTTTTTTCTAAAGAAGGGAGCATAGTTCCTATTTCCCCTTATTTATGTTCAAAAATATTTGCCATTTTAAATTTTTAATAATTTAATAAATTCTTTGGATATAATTTTAGGTCATAAGTTTCCTCCCTCATTATTCTATAAACATTGCACCTTTCTTCTGTAAATAATTGTTAATGGTTACTTCTATTGCATGCTGATTTTTTTCTTTTAAGAATATTACATGTTTTCATACAAGGATGCTTTATTTCTTAATCATTGAAGCTTAATAATATAACCAGTATGCACCTTATTTTATATTCTTGATTTAATTTTCCAAGCACATGATGTATCATTGTGTTTGAAATATGTATAGTCCTTTATTACAGAGATTTTTTCTACTGTACTGTTAAATATGTTTTCATATTTTCAGTTGATAAAACTCTATTTCTGAAACACCAATTATCCTTACATTTAATTGTTATGATGGGAGAAGTTTATTGATTTAGTTGTAATGTATATTAAACCTTTGGGTTTCAAAAAAAATCTTAACATTTTCATAATCACATAGAATGTCTCAAGTGTTCATGGAATATTCTCCAGGATAGATCATATCTTGGGTCATAAATCAAGCCTTGGTAAATTTAAGAAAATTGAAATTGTATCAAGTATCTTTTCTGACCACAACGCTACGAGACTAGATATCAATTACAGGAAAAAATCTGTAAAAAATACAAACACATGGAGGCTAAACAATACACTACTTAATAACCAAGATATCACTGAAGAAATCAAAAACACCTAGAAACAAATGACAATGAAAACACCACGACCCAAAATCTATGGGATGCAGCAATTTAGACATTTTAAAGGATTTTATTATGCTCAAATAATAATATACTCACATTTTGGTCCTACACTGATAAAGGCTTCTGGATATTAGAAATATATATTTGAATGAGAAACCCTTGAACTTTCTTCTCGCCATTTAAGAGAATGGTCATATTGTCTAAATAGCACATAAAGCCACTTAAAAATAGTTGCTTTTTTCCTATTAATAATTTACTGACTATAGTTTTATCTCTATTATGATACTCCATAACGTTCAAATATCTTAAGATTTTGCAGTAATTAATCGGTAAAGTCACGATGTAAACTGAACTGCAGAGCTCAAATGCACCTGTCCCATCTACTGGGTTTGCATAGAGATGCCTTAACATTGGCAGCAGGATAAAGAATAGACTAAGCAGTTGGAACTCATGGTTCCCTGCACACCTCAGTTTAGTCCCTGACTTATTGAGAATATCTCCATTATTGCTGGTTTTATGAATTGGAGTTCCATATAAAATTTCATTTGCTTTATGTTTCTATGGCAAAACAACTAAAAAAGCAGAGTAGTATGTATGATTGCTGCCCAATCCCTCTGTATACTTAACAGTTGTTTAGATCTTTCTTTTTTACAAAATGTGTTCAAATATATCAATCCAATTAACGAATACCCCAAATCCTTGAGGTAATTGCGGTTAGGGTATATTAACGCACAAAGTTGGTGTAATGAATTTCGCCGGGGTTGGGTGGGTGAGCAAGAGTCAGGGAAATGCTGGGGCATCGCTTGCTGGTGGGAGGGGCTCCACCAGAGAGACACCTCTCCAGAGCTTGTGCATGATTAATGCAATAACAGTACTGGAATTAAAGGCTTTTTCTAACTATAAAATTGTAATTTCCCCCTCAACAGATTAGAATATATTAATTTTAAGGAAAAAAAAGTGTAATCATGTAAATGTTTGTGTCCTGAAACATATTTATTCTTATTTATTTCTAGTGTCTTCCATATGTTATGTGAATGAAACATATTCTTTTTAGAGTTTTAAAGGAGTAAACACATATGCAATAGCATCTTTAAAAACGAGTCTTATGCTGACACAAGACAATGAAGTGGTATAATGTTCCCAAATGTAATCAGATGACAAATTTTCTCTGAATATTCTAGCACTTATATTTTTCACACATTTACAAGACAATATAAAATAGGTCATACTGAGTCACCAAATTAAACATTCAAATTATCCCACATCTCCAGAAATACCCAATAAAAGGAATTTTACATTGGAACAACTGGAACTCATTAGCTTATTCATTAAATTGTGTCCAAGGGTAGCCTCTGAATTATATCAATTAGAGAATGAGAAGGCATGCTTAAAAGGAGCTGAATTAGCAGCGCAAGTAAAGCACACCTTGTAGATATTTTAATAAATTGTAATGCTATTTTTTGTCAGTCAACTCAATTGAAATATGTCAGCGTAAGTGATAAAAAGTAATGCAATTATTTCTTTTAAAAACATCTTTGAAGATTATAAAATTAATGAAGTTTCATTATTAAAAATCGAAACGGGCTTCTCTGGTGGCGCAGTGGTTGAGAGTCCGCCTGCCGATTCAGGGGACACGGGTTTGTGCCCCGGTCCGGGAAGATCCCACATGCCACGGAGCGGCTGGGCCCGTGAGCCATGGCCGCTGAGCCTGTGCGTCCGGAGCCTGTGCTCCGCAGCGGGAGAGGCCACAACAGTGAGAGGCCCGCGTAAAAAAAAAAAAAAGAAATCTAAACAACAGACTACACCAATAGGATCAGAAGATACCTTACTACCTAACTACAACAGCTATTGTGGTCTTTATGTATTTTCATATTTTATTTATATCTTAGGCAAAAATAAAAAGTAGCCTGGATTTCATGTTTATAATTAATTTACTTAAAACATTAAAATTAAATATCCATTTCAAAATAAACTTGTGAAAAATAAAACTACTGACCTTCCCTACATTCTAACCTCAAATTTACTACTAAATTCATACCTTGTGTTAGTAATTCCAACTCTGTATCAAAAGATACAGAATAAAAGCAGTTCTGTTCCTACTTTATTAATGTAGTAAAACAAATGATATTTTTTGTTCATATATGCTGCCTATCACATAGATACATAATTGAAACATATTGAGCTTCTATATATTCTCATTTCAGGCTCACAAATGAATAGTACAGTACTTCAACATGTATACACAAAATTTGAAATTTTGAAGATTAAAATTGTTTGTAAAGCAACATAGAAAAAGTTGGGAAGAATTACAAGCACTATCCCAGAAATCTGAGAAGAGTTCTTCAGAATTCTCTGAGGTATATTATATGGGGAAAGGTATTTTGCTGCTATTTTAACAAGTATTTCATAATACTAGTTCCTTTTTATTGAAGTTTTATCAACGTGCAGGACATTAACTATAAAATTGTACATGTTACATAATACAAACAAAAATACCTATAAATATTAGACATGAGTATCTATGTATATATGTATACAATTTCCATGAAAACACATATATGTACATATATAGTTGTTTTCATGACAATGATATTCTTCCTTGCAAAAGTATGCAAATAAGAGATGGAGAAATAAATTCTGGCTTGTCCATAAGAGGCATGCATATCCATTATAAATAAATGAGGGGAATTCCCTGGTGGTCCAGTGGTTAGGACTCCACGCTTTCACTGCCAAGGGCCCAGGTTCAATCCCTGGTAGGGGAACTAAGATCCCACAAGCCATGCGGCAAAAACAAAAACTCCCATAAAATATAAACGAGGATCATTTTTCATTCATTCTACAAAGACTTATTGAGCATTTACTATGTGTTAGGTACATATATGGGGACGAGGCAAAAGCAATGAATAAAACTTTGAAATTGTATTGGCTTCATAGAGTTTATGTTCTAGTATTATGAGAAAGACAATAAATAGTATCACAAAGTATAATGTGTTTTATGCCAGGTGGTGCTAAATTCTACCACCAAAAAACAGAGCAGGGAAGGGGATTAGGAAGTTCTAGTATGAGGAGGTGTTAAATTCTGAACAAGATGGTTGCTGGAGACCTCACAGCCTGGTACCATTTGAATACAATGAACAGTAAGAGAGTTAGCAGAAGCATATTTGAGGGGAGGGTTTTTCAGATAGCAGAAGCATCATATGAGGCCTGGGGTGTGAACGTACCTGTGATGTTCCCATAAGGATGCCCATGTGATAGAGCAGGGATGAGGTCAGAGATGTAGTAGGGGTAAGGGCACATAGGCTTCTTAAGAAATGGTAAAGATTTGACCTTCTTATTTGATGGGCGCCCAATTAAGGGTTATGACAAGTAAAAGTAATAACCTCTTTGAATAAAGACACAGACCTACTGGAGAACGGACTTGAGGATATGGGGAGGGGGAAGGGTGAGCTGTGACAGGGCGAGAGAGAGTCATGGACATATACACACTAACAAACGTAAGGTAGATAGCTAGTGGGAAGCAGCCGCATAGCACAGGGAGATCAGCTCGGTGCTTTGTGACCACCTAGAGGGGTGGGATAGGGAGGGTGGGAGGGAGGGAGACGCGAGAGGGAAGAGATATGGGAACATATGTATATGTATAATTGATTCACTTTGTTATAAAGCAGAAACCAACACACCATTGTAAAGCAATTATACCCCAATAAAGATGTTAAAAAAAAAAAAGTAATAACCTCTTTAAAGATTTAGCAGTATCACTTATGACTGCTATGTGAAAAGAGACTACAGGTTAGTAAAAAAACTTACCAGAATCATGTCATAAGGGACAAATAATTTTAAAAGACTTAAATTTTCTTATACATGCTCATAAATAAATTAATAATACCATTTGTTTTATACTTTTATTTTTTTTAAATTTATTTATTTTATTTTTGCCTGCACTGGGTCTTTGTAGCTGTGTGCGGGCTTCTCACTGCGGTGGCTTCTCTTGTTGCGGAGCACGGGCTTTAGGCACACTGGCTTCAGTAGCTGTGGCATGTGGGCTCAGTAGTTGTGGCTTAGTTGCTCCATGGCATGTGGGATCTTCCCAGACCAGGGCTCGAACCCGTGTGCCCTGCATTGGCGGAAGGATTCTTAAACATTGCGCCAACAGGGAAGCCCTGTTTTATACTTTTAATTTTTTAACTAAAAACTAAGTTATACTTTTAACTAAAGACTTTCTATGTGTTTTCTGAATTTGACCTTAGTAAGATTGCTAAACCCTTTTCCACATGCTTAAATGAGAGAATAGCATTAGACAATCTCTAAGGATACTTTTTGTTCTAAGATTATATGATTCTAATTAACTGCACTGCATATCTTGAGCAGAGAAATTAAACTGAAACTATAGCTGAAGTTTCTTTTCCATTGAATTAATATTTAGGGACTTGGGAGAGTAGAATCAAGGAAGGTAAAACAGTATCCTTACAACAGATCATAATAAATTTACTAACATTATAGGAAGACCATAGGCGATAGTTTGTTATGCTATTTTATCCTGGGCCCTTTCCACTCTCTCTAACTGTTACACATATGTTTATACATCCATTATTCAAACGATTTAAGTTAAACCTATGTCTCTATTTTCTCTAGATAGAATTTCAGAACTTAAGAGCATTTAAATTTGTAGGGAATATAGTACCTATTATCTAGCCTTGATTGGAAAAGAATTAAATAAAAAAAATTTACCAAAATATGTAAATATTTATTTCTTTTGGCTAGGTTCCAATTAATTTATCTTTAAAAATATTTCAGTGACTTATAAATTTTACAAATCCATGTAACTCACATAAATCAAATTTGATTTTTCTCTAGTTCATTTATTATCTACCAAGGGCAAGATAAAGCAACAATCATATTTTAAACATAATCTCTTCATGTCTCTGTTATGAGACATTTCATTATTATTGTTATTCATATTTTTTTTATTATTGAATGCCTGCACAGGTATTTCCAAGTTGAAAGTGTAGTCGCAGATAAACCTTTTCAATATTCATAGTTGGAAAGGACTTGGCAACTTCTTCAGAGTAGAGACTACTAATTGTCCCTAATATGCTTTCTTTCTTTCTTTCTTTATTAATAGGACCTTAAATACATATGACCATGAGCAGATTACATTTCATAGCTTCCTATCCAATGATTAATTTTTATCATGCATAATATGAATGATACCATGGGCATAAATTCCAGGTAATTTCCTAAATACAAAGCTGATTGTGTTAGACTTTTTCTTATAGTTCTCCCTGGGCAGGAATGCAGAAGTGCTGCTAAACTGCTTCAACCATAAGGATGACACTGGAAGACAGGGTTATCGAGAGCAACAAGACAGAAGTCATATAGGGCCCAGAATGAACTCATGGAAAAGATAATCTCTACCAGCTCTTTTGATTGTTGGAGAGACACAAAACACTGCATTAAGTGCCATTTCTTGTAATAGTCATTCTTGAGTAAGAGATGACAATTATATCTAACTATATTTTTTTCTTCCACAAGTTGCTGAGAGGCAGACTTTGTTTATTCTCCAAAAGGAAAAGGAATAGCAAAAGCAAACAAAAAAAGCCAAACAAACAAAACCTAGATTATCTAATTTCCAGACTGAGAGGGTTACCACAGTATTTTCAGACTTACATTCTTCCATTTCCTTACCTTGCTGCAATATCTGTAATTTATTTCATGCACTAACATCAAAAATAGTGAAGAATATTGGGCTTCCCTGGTGGTGCAGTGGTTAAGAATCCACCTGCCATTGCAGGGGACATGGGTTTGAGCCCTGGTCCGGGAAGATCCCACATGCCGTGGAGCAACTAAGCCCGTGTGTCGCAACTACTGAGCCTGTGTGCCACAACTACCGAAGCCCGCACGCTTAAGAGCCCATGCTCCACAACAAGAGAAGCCACCGCAATGAGAAGCCCGTGCACCCCAACAGAGTAGCCCCCGCTCACCACAACTAGAGAAAGCCCACGCCCAGCAATGAAGACCCTATGCAGCCAAAAATAAATAAATAAATAAAATAAATAAATTTATAAGAAATATTGAAGAATATTTATCAACAGTTTATTAACCATGCATATTCTCAAAGAGAGAAATAAACATCACATAACCCAATTCCAAACAGGATTATCCAAGATTCTTTTAAAATATGCCACCTCTTAATTCCTAATTTGTAATTGATGGGCAAAGTGTATTTGAACCACATTAGTACTTTAAACTTGGTCTTTTTCAAGGTAATGCTGATGATACAAAAGCAATAAAATTGTTTTGAAAAATAAAAGTGAATTAATGACTATTTTGGGCTTATCTCATATGACTTTATATGAGGTTCTTTTCAATATAGAACATGACTAAATAGAGAATTTTGCACATACCTTATTTACCTAAAAGATGTAGTAATCTAGGAGGAAGCTTAAAGTGATGTTTCCTTTCATATAGTTGTCATTTAACTGGAATATCACATATCCTTAAAAGTATGCATAATTTTTCCAAGGGGTATACATCCATAGATAGTTGTAAAGGAATATTGTCAGGAACTGTGACGGATCTGAGATTACACCCTACTAGCAAGCTTACAAGGTAGCCTGCCTCATGGATTCTGGCAGATGACATGTGACTCCTTGGTCAAAAATGAAGGACTTTATTATTTGCAGCAAGGCACGCAGATGCATGAGCTTCATGTTCATGTTGGTTCCTCTTTCCTCAAGCCTGATGGAGATGATGCCGAGGGGCTCTAGTGAATGCTGTACACATAGTTACAGCTGAGGCACCTCAAGTATAGGCAACCCAAATCTTTAATACATAGCAGTAAGCAAACCTGTCTGATGTTTCCTATAAAGGGAGACACTATATATTTTATACTGAAAAAAAAGGAAAATTTGTTCTCTGGTCTATAAACACTATCCTGGTCTTCCAAGGCTGACTACTACTTAGAAACCTTCGAAAAGATGGTATAGAAAAACTACAGCTAGTATTCTGCTCAGAAAATACACAGAAACACTAGAGGCCAACTGAGAATTATCTCTCAAGAAATATATTTCCATGTTTCCAGTTTGTTCTTTCCTAAAACTGAAAGGCTGAAGAAAGTACTTGTACTTAAGATTCATACCACTTCTCCTTTCCAAGTTGTTTTTCTTTTGGAAACAAAGACTAACTACAATAACCCAAATAAGCTTTACAGTCTATGTGCAGTTTATGTTGTTTGTCCCTGTAATTGTTTGTCTTCTGTGGCTCAAATCTCTTACACTGAAGAATTTGACACTTCACTGTATTCAAACTTGTGTAAACAGACACAGAAAGTATATAAAACCCCCTTTATCAAGTTATTAAGTTATAATAACAAATAAACTTAAATATGCAATGCAAGTAATTAAAATAATGCTTGAGACCCTACATTTCAGGGTCTTTTGATCTAGAGTTCTTCTAGAGTTCTGTATTTACTAATACATTCCAAGTTTGGAATTTCTTGCTAGTAAAACCAAGTATCAGTTTTCAGGCTAAATTTTAAAGAAATAATGTCTAAAATTCCATCAAACCAATGCAAACTATGTTTTCATTCATTTCATTCAGAAGTATAGGATCAATTATATGACAGATTTATATGGATGTTGATAGCGAAAACTATTTTTATTTGCTTGAATGACAACATAACTTAGTAAATGAATGTATTGATTTGTCTTCTCGAACACCCTATCAGCCGTATTTCCATGAATTCTTCCTTAATCACCGTGAATTCTCTCATCCAATTATTATATCTAAAATAAATTATCAACCACATAAATAATGTGCTACATGATAGCTACATCACATGAGCTAGATGATGTGAAATATAATTAATAATAAACAGACTCTATCCTTAAATTCTATAAAGCCATGAGCATTGAAATTATAACTATGTTACAGAGCAGAACCTACCTGCCTATTAATTATACCCTATAAAAGCAATATACCTTCACTAATTAATTATACTTGAAGTAACAACTATGGCTTAATTAAGTGCACCATTCTTAATAATGAAATCTTAAAATAATTGGTATCTTCTGCCTAGAGGCTGTAATAATTATTGTCATTAGAAAGGGAATGAAACATGGCCACACTAAACAAAACTGTTTCACAAATGACATTGAACCTGAGAATAACTAGGGCAGTCATTCACAACCCATTCTGTAAAGGGTCAGCTACTAAATATTTTAGACTATGTGTGCCGTATGGTCTCTGTCACAATTATTCTAATCTGTCATTGCAGCATGTAACTAGCTATAGACAGTATGTAAAAATAATGCTGCTGCTCTATTCCAATAAAATTTCATTTACCAAAACAGGACATGGGTCTGGTTAACCCTGTTGTCTGTAGTTCGATGACCTTCAGTGTTGGATCAAATTACTGAACTCATCTTTGCTATATTTCTAGATTTTCTAGTACGGCAATCTAGGTTCCTGTTCTCATCTCTCGACCTTGATGCTTAAGTTTTAAGCACCCTTATCATATACAATATTCTAATAAGTTACACTGAAATGTATTTAACACACATTTTCCTTTCTCTTTATAATTTAGCATTTTTGAGATATTAAGCTTTAGGTTACATAGAGACTTAGACACTATGAAAAGGTGCTTGTTTTCGTAAATGTTAATAAAAGATAGTAGTGGCCACATTTAAACTGTACGGTATGACCCACCCAAAAATAAGTAAGGAAGAGATTAAGTACATAAGTAATAGAATATATGAATTATTTTCTTAATGTGAGCCCCTTTGTCATTTTATGAACATGTAATTTCTTTACGATAGAAATTTGGGAAATAAATAATACATAAATTTTACAACTTCTTTTCCCATATATATACAGATGTCTTTTTTTTTTTTTTTTTTTTTTGCGGTTCGCGGGCCTCTCACTGCTGTGGCCTCTCCCGTTGCGGAGCACAGCCTCCGGACGCGCAGGCTCAGCGGCCATGGCTCACGGGCCCAGCCGCTCCGCGGCACGTGGGATCTTCCCGGACCGGGGCACGAACCCGTGTCCCCTGCATCGGCAGGCGGACTCTCAACCACTACGCCACCAGGGAAGCCCACGGATGTCTTTTTATGAACAAGTGCCTGCTCCCATTCAGTGTCTACTGACTATTGTTTTCCACTTATTAAAGAATTCCCTGTGCTCTGTCTTCTTTTCCATTTTTCCTATCTCAGTCATTAATTTTCACTCAAATTAATAGCTATTGACAGTAAAGCAATTAAGGTCAACCCAGGAAATATTGTGAAAAATAATGTGCAAGGTATCCATCAAACGGCGATCCTGCAATTATTATTCAGTATCTTATTCAAATTTTTCTCCCACAGGATTTACATGGTTGCTATAGCCAATCTTTCTCCCCTCTGCATCATTATTTCCATTTTTCTTCTATTTGTCATTACTATCCTCATATGAGTATGTTTTTATACACCACCTTCCAAAAATAAAACTTCCCCTTATCCCACATTTCCACAAATACTGAACCACTTCTTACTTCTACTTCAGAGCAAGCCTTCTTTTAAAAAGTTATTCAGAAAGTACAATGAGTAATAGAAGCAGCAAGTGAGGGCATTTGTGTTAGGCTTAATGATAGCCTCCAAAGATATCCAGGTTTGTCATCCCTGGAGTCGGTAAGTGTTACATTATATGGTGAAAGACTTGCAGATGTGATTAAATTAAGCATCTTGAGATGGGAGATTATCATGGATTATCTCGGTGAGACTTACATGCAAATATAAGTGTCCTAAGAGCAAGCGAGAGGAATGTTTGACACAGAAGACAGAAGGTTATGTGATGATGGAAGTGGAGAGAGATCTGCAGATGATACACTGCTGCCCTGAAGACAGAGGAAGGGACTATAAGCCAAGAAATGTAGCACTAGGAGTTGGAAAGGCAAGGAAACAGATTCTCCCTGGAGTCCCTGGAGGGAGCACGGCCCCGCTGACACCTTGGTTTTGACCTGGTGAAACTGATTTTGGATTTCTGGCTTCCAGATTGTAGAAAAATGAGTTTGCATTACCCAGTTTGTGTTAATTTGTTACAAGAGCCATGGGAAACTAACGTAACCCTTTTCCTATTCATAGATTTAAAGGGTGGTCTTTTAACATTTCACATTATATCATAAGCCACTTATAGGATTTCGAAAGATACCTTTTATCTGGTTAATAATGTACATATATATATATTTATATATAATGACTTCATAATGAATTTTATCAAATACTTTTTTCTGTATCTATAGCTGTTAAGACACACATTTTATGCATCTATATTGAGATGATGTGATTTTCTTCATTTAAACTGAGAATATGGTGAATAACATACATTTAAATTAGATCTCAGTTATAAAAGTTAGATTAATCATTACCCTCAATGTATGACATGCTTTTTCCCCATGCCTATTCAAGGTCAGCTTTTATATACAGTTGATTAAATAATTATTTTACTAGTGTGAGAGGCACCGAGAATGCACCACCTCACATGAAAGCTAAAACCTGGAGAATTACCACACCCAAGTGTGTAATTTCCCACCCCCATGTCACACTACTTACTGCTCTGCACCACCAGCTGAATTATAAGCTCAGCACTCAGCCTTCCACCTACTGTTTCCTGTGGAGCTTCCTGAAGTCTTACCCTGTACATGCATGTGTCTGAAGTGGGCCACACATAAGGAGACTTTTACGTAGATACTTGGTCAACTTCTCTGTGGTTATGGTCTCTTTTTCACATCAATATTTGGGAAGTCCTGTCAGGGAAAAAAAAAAAAAAAAAGGCTGGGCATGTAATTTATCTTGTGGGTTTATTTCTTCTTAATAATAAACCCCCTCAAGTCCCATATGGGTTGGTTATCCTCCAATGCCTTCAAACAATATTGCCCAGATTTTATAGCTATCTTCAGTATGTGGGCTTGTTCACTGTGAGCTACTCTATCAGGGCCGGAACCTGAAATCCTCTAATATGTATTTAAGTGGATAGTTGCTATAGTTTATGTCGCACTTCTTGTTTTTCTAATGAGAGTTTTTAGGTTTTCTATTATGCCACAATTCTGAAATTAAGGACCCATTTATCTTATTCTAATCTAGTTTCTTATCCATAATTTTAATGAAAGTGTTCTTTTAATGGCTGCTGATAACTTCTATATGGGCACTACTCACATTTCCCAGTCTCAGCAGCATTTCAAATAACTAACAGCTTGTTCCTCTTCAAAACAGTCTCCTTTATGCATTTTCTTAAAAATACACCACCCCGGATTTCTCCTTACCACTCTGAATTTTTTATTCTCAGCTTAATTTGGACAGGTTTATTTACTTGGCTTATTTTCTATTAATTTCTATTGGCTGTCTAAACCTTTGCTTGGGTGATTTAATCCCCCCAAAATCATTATTTTAAATGCCTATATGTTAATAACTCCCACAGTTTTATTTCTACCTCTGACTGTTCTCTAAGTTTCAGACTTCAAAGTATTGTTTATTCACGATCTTTCATTTCTCTCGTGTAAATAACTGATAGACCTGTTATTTCTTTCTCCAAAGTATATCCCACACACGTGCACTCCTTTCTATCACCATTGCCACTGTTACTAGAAAAGGTATCATCATCTCCACTCTAGAATGGGACAACAGACTCTTGCATCCATTCTTTTTCCCTTAAAATTGATTCTCCAAAGAGTAATGTCAAAGAGAACCAGAGCCAGACAGTAGTTAAGTTGGGTAAAGATAGCTTTTATTCAGAAATGACTGCAATAGGGTAAAAAAGACTTCAGTATAGAAATGAGCTAAACTCCAAATACAACAAAGCAAAGCAGGAACTGACGTAACCCTTTTCCTATTCATAGATTTAAAGGGTGGTCTTTTAACATTTCACATTATATCATAAGCCACTTATAGCCAATTATATCATAAGCCACTTATACCCAAAGAACATTTGGGTGGGGGGTAAGGGGGCCAGTGGATGGAAAAATGTTAAGAAGAGGCATCAAGGGATGGAGGATTTTTGATAAACCAACTAACAGAATTCTTGCTGAAGGTTGGCCAGGGGAATCAGATATCAAAGGAGATCAGATATCAGAGGTGGGGGCATTCTCTCTAAACTGGCTTAGTAGGAGTCTGGCAAAAACTGGGCTATGTGGACTTGGCAAGGACGTGCAAAATCAAAGCCTAATGGAGAAGAAGGTGGAGAAGTTTGGTCAAAGAGAAAGTCTTTACCACTAACTACAGTTTTAAAACTTCGAAGTGAGGCTTATTTATATTCTCCAATTCTTGCCATGGGTAAACTATGTTAAAATCCAGTTTTAATACATATCTACATATGAATAGATATATATACATCTCCTGTCATTTCTGCTTTCTGAAAGTGGTAATTTTGCACATTTTATTAATATCTATTATATTTTAACTGTACAGTGAAACCTTTAGCATAATAAATTTTCCTTCCCTACCTTGTTACATATATTTTGTACTAAACTCTACCATGTCTCAAACAAAATTGTGACACCTGCTTCACAAACTTACTATCAGACAAGAGCAATATTTGATCCTCCTTTTATTTTAAGCCTTCCTGAATTGCTGTGTGTAGGTATGTCTCTTGTACACAGAATGAATTAGATCCTGCTTCATTAGCCAATCTGAAAATACTTTACTGAATGATGAGTTAACCCATTTATATCTTTGATATACTTAGTATGTTGGTTTTCAGTTCTGTCATGATATTTTTACTATATAAACTATATATATAAAATCTTACACTATATTTACTTTTGTTCAATTTTGGGGGGATTTGTTTGGTATTTATAAATGTTCCTATATCTATTCATGTCATTATCTTATATAACCTTATATAATAAAATATACTAGTCCTCCAATGCATTTTAATATTCTCTATTGATTTCTTCAATGAGTAATGATAATGATCTCTAGTAACCTCTTTTCTCTCCCTCCTCTCTTTTTGACTAACATTTACTTTTATTCACTACTGTCCTTTTATTGACAGTTAGACACTATCGAAACATTCATTAATATTCTTCTTTCACTTACCTTTCCCTTTTCTTCAATTTTTTGTGAATTGTAGTATCTCTACCTTTTTAGTACATTTATTAGCAGCATAACTTAGTCTTAATTCAAAATTTAATATATGTAATAATTATCCACAGGCTTCATGCTATGTTTGAACTATTTGTTGTCAGTAACTAGGAGATTACTCAGGGAGTGATCATAGGAACTGTATTTCCAGAGTTCCCAAATGTCCATGATGCTCTGTGTTCCTTAGACATGATGCACGGTTTAAGTGAATGACATATAATTCGGCTTCTGTGTTCTTTCTTTCACAATCATTAAAACAATTCTTCATTATCTTCCTATATAAAATGCTGTTGTCAAGAAGTCTGTTGTCAATATTAATTTCCTACCTTTTGACCCACATACTCAAGTAATTTATCTAACTCAATTTTCTTCTTCATAAAGAAGACATTATTACATATGTGTTGTCCTCTTTTGCCTAAGTTCTATATTTAGAATGTTCTTCTCAATTTTTTTAATCTCTCCATTTCGGGTTTACCTATTTGCTCATATTTTTCTCCTATCTCTTATTATGTTTTGCATCATTTCCATTTGATTTAATTTGATGTTCCTTTTAAATAAATCTTTATTTCTGAAAATTATCTTCCTCTCTTATCTCTCCTCTTCTCATCCTCCACCAGACTATTCCTCTCTCTCTTTTCTCACTCTCTCTCTGGTTCTCTGATTAATTTTGATTGTGTTCCCAAGTGTTTTTTTCTCAGAGTAGTTTTTTTTGGTGCGGGGAGGGTGACTAATTGTGGTGATTTCTGGTTGTGGTCTATGGATTGTGGGACCTTTCAATACTTCCCTTTATCTTCATTTTATCTTTGCCATTAGCCCAGCCCAGTGCTGCCCCATTCTACTAAGTATTTGGCTAATTACTCTTGTATTCTGAATTTTATGTTGATTACTTGTCATCTGCTTTTGTTGATGATGTTACCCTGGGTTTTTCCATTATGTCTCTTAACAACTCTGCCTGGTGTTTTGAGTTGATCCAGGCATACGTTAAAGAAAAAGATATATATAAATATTGATACCATAGTGTGCTGTTGAAAGTCTCCAGTTTTATCTTACTTAATTTTCTCATTAACAAGAAACTATGCTCTGCAACAATAAAATAACCTCGCTTTCAGGCAGTAATCTACGAAATATAGTGCAGCTAATATCTCAGTATACTTGATGTTATATTTTACCTGAACATGAATAATTGTGAAACACTTTTGGTTGGTATCTGCCTTAGTACACTATTATTTTTTAGATAATGTAACAAAAATTAAATAAAATTGGCCTTTCTCAGAGAAGATATTTATCTCTAATGTAGTAGCAAAATAAATATCTATAGACTGAATGAATTTATCTCCCTCTAGGTTTAAATAAGAAATGGATCTTATTTCTCACTGGCTTGTTTATATCCTAGGTCCTCATTCATATAATTATCTGCTTTTATTGGCTCCCATATTATATCTTACTTTGGTAGCCTGAAAACAAAAATATTCTTACAGTCCCTAGTCAGCATTTACTGTGTTTTCTTATTAGGCTATTTGCTTAGCACACACTTGATGCTGATTTTATTTCTCTTTTTTTCATGACAAAAAGAAGCAGAAGTAAGATCTCTGGGAATTGGCTGTATGACATGGTTAAATGACACTAATATGAGTCTTGAGCTCTTCATCTATAACATGGGAATAATAAAAAACAGCAAGCCCCAGCTGCACACATACAAAAAAATGATGTGTTATGAGTGCTTCTTGGGAACATATCTGTGCATTTTGTCTTTCACATCCTTTAAAACAGTTTTTGCAATAAAATAGTTTACGTGTAATAGTTATAATAGGTATTATACGATTCCCTAGTTTCCTTCACTTGATAACTTTATTCTTCATATTTTAAAATGTATTTTCATAATCTAATATAATGCTGATTTGCAGAAAAGGAAAACAAGTTTAATTTTCTTCCTTCAGGTCATTTTTAAGTATACATTTCTATATCCGGGAATGCTGGAGAACGAGATCGTAATGAGCTATTTCATGGAAACTCAGTTTTTCAAAACTTATCCTCTAAAGTTTAGGAAATAAAAATGCTTTCACACTCTTCCCATATGCTTAATGTAGAGTTTTTTTCAGTAGCACTGTATAGATAACCAGTTCAAATCATCCTAGGTAACAAAACACACATTTGTTCACCAATACAATATGAAGACGAAGGAAGGCTTCATTTGAAAATGGAAATTTTACAATATTTAGAGTTGTTAATATCTCAGCTACTCACTAGCACATAATCTGGAGAAAGATGTTTACTTTATCACAAGCCAGTTTTTTTACCTCTGAAAATATCTGTCTCACGTTTGTGACAAAATGTAAACAGGATATTATATCTTCTATATAAATGCTATAAAATACCATACAAAATATTTTTGTTACTGTTACTGTATGCTAATACAAAAATTTGATTGATGGCTTTAATAATTTTGTGCTTATTTATAAATGAAATACTTCTAAAGTTAAAACTTACCTATATTATCTTGATTATGGTGAAACTTTTGAACACGCAAAAATAGCATTTTTATTGCCTTTTTTATAGAGCCTAAAAAGAGGATTAGAAAAAGCCAACATGTCAAAAAGTTAAAAGACAGATACAGCTTTTTGTTGCTGGTAAATTTAATGAAATCTTATGTTATTCGACTGGCAAGTCCCATTCCTTTGAATGTCTCAGTGAAGACTGTCAAAAATCATCAAAATTCAACACAACAGAGTAAAAGCTAATAGGCTTTTTGTTATACCAAAACTAAAAGGATTGGTAAGACTCAAAATGAAATGCTATTACTGAAAATCTTCTTTTATCTAATGCTTTGTGCAGTGAGTGAAAATTGAACAAATACATACTCTTTCATGGTGTTAAAATGAATTCTGACACTATTAAACAAATATTCTTTGGTCCTAAAACCTCTTAAATACTTTTTACACAAGTAGTATTATTAGAATATCCTGTAAGAGTTTATCACAAAATATTCTGACTACCCAAACAAAACTATTCTCTATAAAATAAAAATTAAGCACTCTATTTAAAAAATACTATAGCATGATGAATTTTGGGGTCGTTTTCATCTTAAAGGAAGTTATATTGTAATCATCCTTTCATAATCTCTAATGTAATTAAAATCTCTCTTCTACTCCCTTCCCAGTTCTTACCTAAATAACAAAAACTGCAATAAGATAAAATACATGGCAGGCAAAGATCTCCAAGACATTCATTTTTCTCAAGAAATGAATGCAGTTAAAGAACTATGATATGATCCATATTTTTTTGTTTATTGACAACAAAAGCAAAATTCCAAAAAAATAATGACTTAATATGGATTTTAGGGAAATAGTAAATCAGAATTGTAAGCCAAGTGAGCATGACCACAAAAGATTTCTCCTTTGGAATGACATTATATGTGAAGTATATTTCATAGTTTTCACTCATTTATTTATTGATACACTTGTCTATTTATTTAACATATACTCTTTGAGTACTAAATATACGTCATTATTATAGATGCTTAACCAATCTGCCAAAAAGTGAAATGTGCCATAGGAATACAAAGCAAATGCATGGATATATTGAGTATACTGAGTATAACAAGTATCTCACTCTTAGAGAAAAAGCTATGTGTGTTGGTATTGAGAGAAAAATTACAGTAAGAATGAAGGGTAGACTAGAATAAACCTTGTGGTGTTGGATAGAATCAGAGATACCAATTTTCACATGTGTGTTTTTTTTCCCTAAGATAAAAAGAGAAATGAATATATAAAGAAATAGACATAAGCAGACATGTTTATGTGTCTGTATATATACATACATATTTCTTAGCTTTAACCACTGAGAAGACCTAGAAGCAGTAAAACTCTAATAGCAATGAGCATACCTAGCACTCTGGATTCACATTATTCTCCTATTAAAGGAACTAAGACTCCTTGAAGCAACAGCTGATTCCATTGCTGGAGCATAAAAAAAACAAGATGAGTGTGGAACATTTTTTGATGTAAGAAAATGAGAAGGTCTCAAGAAATAATGAAAATATGTCATAATGAACACTGGAGCTAACTTGAAGTGGCTCTCAGTAGCCAAAATTAAAATAATTTGAGCAGGAAAAAAAAAAGATGGTAATGTATTACTAAGATTAAGCAAACCAAATACATATAAATCCATACTGATGTAATTTAATAATTGAATAAATAAATGAAAGGGGAAAAGGGAAAGCTCTCCCACACAGTAGAGTTCTAAAGAATAAATATAGAAGAAGTAATAGAAATAGAAACTCAGTAATTGGAAAATACCATATAGTTGTTTCAGGGAAGAGTGCTAAAATTAGTGGGTGATATTATGATGAGAAACAGGATGTTTACATAGTCTCCTAAGTATCTCCCAACAAAATACTTATTTAAAAATAATAACTTTAAAACTGAGAAACCTGATAGACAACATCTTAACCAAATGATTAGAGTTAACATCACCAGAAATGGGACATGGTGATGTCATGTGCCCCCTGATATGATGCACCCAGAAAGGCAAGCTCAACATTGTGGTACTTTTGTCAAAATACCTTATTTGGGGGCTTCCCTGGTGGCGCAGTGGTTGAGAGTCCACCTGCCGATGCAGGGGATATGGGTTCATGCCCCGGTCCGGGAAGATCCCACATGCTGTGGAGTGGCTGGGCCTGTGAGCCATGGCCGCTGAGCCTGTGCGTCCGGAGCCTGTGTTCCGCAACGGGAGAGGCCACAACAGTGAGAGGCCCGCATACTGCAAAAAAAAAAAAAACTTACTTGAATTTAACTATAAGGAAATACCAGAAAAACTCAAATTTCAGGATAATCTACAAAATAACTTGCTAGTACTATCAAGTTCATGAAAGACAGAGAAAAACTGAGGGATTGTCCTAGAATAAAAAAGACCAAAGAAATGTAGCAACTAAATGTGACAGATGACCTGGTTTTGATTCTCATCAAAGATATTAGTGGAAGCATTAACAAAATATGTGAATAAAGACTGTAGATTAATACCTAATACCATATCAATTTCCTAATTTCAGTAGTTGCTTTGTATGATGTTAATATTGGGGGAAACTAGGTGAAGAATACATAGGAATTCTTTGCAGTAGTTTTGTGAATTTTTGCAAGTCTGAAATTATTTCAAGATGAAAATTGTAAAGTAATTCAGAAAAACCAGTATTTCTTAATCTTTTTACGCATAGTACTAAATTATAAAATTTACGTTCCATCCCTGAGGGCTCTTATATTACAATGTCTAAAATACAAATAAGTATAAACAAATAAGCAAGAAAGTGACAGAATATGACAAAAACTATAAGATAAATCATGTTTGTTGTAACAAATAACTGGTGATATCCTGGAGTCCGGTGAGGCCTCTCTGAGAAAACAAAATGTAAAACTATCACCTAAGATGGAAAGGAATTACTTTATTGAGGAGCCAAACAATGAGTCTTCTAAGACAAGGTATTCCCTTGTGCAAGATCTCTACCATGGGAAAAAGTGTGCTCTAAGACTCAAAAGACGCTTGATTCACAAAGAGTCAGGGTGGTGAGTGTGCTTGTGGGTACAGAGTAGAGAAGGGCTCAAATCATGGAGGGATTTTTCCATCCTTGAAAAGGATTTTCAACTGTATTCCAAATGTAATGTAATTTAAGGATTTGAGGCAGAGGAGGAAAAGTATCTTAGTTACATTAAAAAAAAAAAAAGTCTTTTAGCTGAGAATTATTTTCATGGGAATGAGAATAAACCCAGTAAAACTGGTGAGGAAACTATTTAAGTAAAAGCATGAGAAGATGGAGTCTTTGTGAAGGATAACGAAAAATATATTTAAGAGATGTTGATGTTTGAAGAACAAGAAGTACTGATGGGCAGGATTGGGGAGCATCAGAAATGACAGAATCAATAATAATACCAGCTGAGGTTGAAAAAAAAAAACAACTTTGAAGCAGAGAACCAAAATTCTGTTTGAACAAGTATGAATTTGAGTCGTCCATGAAACATTCCAGGTGAGATATTGAGTAAGTAGATGACTATATCAGAGAATTTATCAGAGTTTGGAATATTCTCAGGAGTCATCATTATATAAATAGTCTTTAACCTATGGGAATGCAAGAGAACATTAAGGGAGAAAAGCTGTATAGAGAAGAAACACTTTCAATAGAGAAAAAAGAAAGAAGTTGACTAGGTGGATTAAAGACAGCACAGGAGATACTAAAGGAGATTTTCTATATAATTATTTTGTTGTTATTTTCTTTGAAAGGAAGATTAAAAAATGAGGTGGTAACTGGAGGGAAATAGAAGGTCAATATAAAGTTTCAGCAAGAGAGGAGATACCCATTAATGAGAATAATCTAGTAAAGTAAGAGGCAGAGTTGAGGGGTTGGAATTTGATAGAAGGAACAGTTCTGTTATGAAAACAAGAAGAAAGAAAAAAGAGGAGCACATGTAGACAAGTTGCAAAACTTGTGATGGAAAAATGAGGTTGTTCCTGCCTGATGAGGTCTATTTATTTAAAAGTGAGAAAGGTCATCAGCTTGCCATTACATGTGTGGTAACTGGATGTACTGGATAACTATGACATACCTTATCTCATTTATCCACACACGATTCTTATAAGTATTACTAACAAGATGGATTAGCTACAAAAAGGATAGTGTAACTGAAATGAATCAGATAGTCTAATTAAGATTGTACTAGAACCTAGTTTCTCTCATAGTATCAAACTACCTTCTAAACAACAAAAGAATGGGTTTGGTTGCTTATCTATTTATACTTTATCATAATTCCCAAATTATACTAACATGGAGAGGGATACATAAATACTTTACTGTTTTTAATAACCCAGAATAAAGAATTTAAAACAAATAATTTCATTAAGTTAGAATACTTCAGGCTGTCTAATGAATGCTGAATCTGTTATTAATTTTGGAAAGTGCTGTATTCCCCCAACTCCCTCTCCATTCTACGTTACTATCATGATTCTTTTTTTAATCTATAAAGATTGAACCCAGTACACGATTCATAGGTATAGTTTTTCAGATACCAACTTTACTTAAGCAATACCAAGATACATGTGATGACCTTAGTGGTAATCAATAAAAATTTTTTTAATGTGTCTTTCAAAGGAAACACCAAACAAGTACTTTCATGCCATTTATTTCTAATAGAGAACATTTCTATGTATCTTAAAAACTATAGGTAGACATGCTATAATGAGTAAGACTTTATAATCCTCAGAATACTAGAAAGAAAAATATGTACCTTCAATATTTTTTCTTTCCATTCTATCTAAAAATTATCCTAATCCTTAAAAAGAGATTATTAGCTGTCCCCTGAAATGTCAGGAGAAAATCTGTTAAGACCGATAGCTACATTTTTCAATACCACTCATATAAACAACTCAGAGTTTTAATACATTGGAATTATAACCTCTCTGTTACTTAGAAGAGGTGCTGTACAGGTGAAGGACTCTGTGTTGATATTTCTTGGTATGTCAGCTAATTTTTTCTTGAATCATTCCAGAAAAAGGAAAAATAGCGAGAAATCTTCAGAGAATAAAAACAAAGATATAAGAAGAATGAGTTAAAACATTTAAATTACTTTATTTTTCCGCAAAATTTAAACTTACAAAAGTATAAAGATGTGTGCAAACTCTTGAGCAACAGTCATGAAAATATAAAGTACATGTTTGATCAAAATTCCTCTGCCTGTCTTATCAAATATGCTTAGGTTGGAAATAGATGGAGAGCTTATTCCACAGCTCTCCTGGGTTGAAGGTAAAAAGCTTCTATTCCTCAGGAAAAGAAGTAAAATATATTGGTTATAAGTAAGCATTGAGATTCATTCATCTATAGCATTCCAACATAGAAATTAGCTTTGAAAGGTCCCCAGAATGATATTTAGAAAAAAGGCCACAATTATTTGAGTTTGGTGCAGATACAAAAGCAAGACTAGAAAGTTACATACTAGAAGTAGTACTTGAATGGATAAACTTCAAAAAGAGAATAACAATTACATTTCTATCCATTGAAATTGTTTGCTATTTATTTTTTAGCTCATTGTTTTAATGAGCCCTTTTTCAGCTCATTGCCCACTTGAATTTACTGACTGTATGCCAATTAATCTTACTCTTCAAACTGATTTTCCTCTAGTTTTTCTTCTCAAGTTATCCCACAATGACATTCTACCATTTATTGAATAGTTTACTCAAAGGAATGTGTGGTATGCATGGCACTAAACTAAACCTTAGTTAGAATACACAGTATATTAAAGAATATACTCCCTGCCTTCTTAAAGTTCGAGGTCTAATTATCTTTATATTTATAACTTGTCTTCTCCTATATTTTCACTAATCCTTTTTTCTTAGTCTCTGAAAAGTTTTAAGATACATGATTCAATCATCTTTGTATTATCTAAGCTTTCACTGGCCATCTAACTCAATTTATCACATGGATAATGCCTTTCAAATATGCTCCCAACTCTGAAAAAGAACTAAGAGTATGATAGCTCTTACCTTCAAGTAAATTAAATTTTAGTCTAAATGATAGAGTCTATAGAGCTAAATTCATCATAAGTTACAAAAGATAATTGGAATGAAAAGGTTGGAAAACGCTATGGTACATGAACATGAAACAAAATAGAATTAAAAATGCAGCTGGATATTGCAGAAAAATATATGGTCTCCTTTCTACCCAAATGATTTTTGGAACTTATCCAAATCCCCACCCTACTATGGCATTGTATTCCCGTCTTTAGTTTATTCCATCTTCTATTTTACACTATTTTCTGTCTTTTTTCCCCCTCCTTGTTCAAGTAATTATTTCCTAGAGATAGATTCCCTCTTAAGATTTTATGACTATATCAACATCAAAAGTTATTATATAATATGAGCTGAGACTACAATATCTAGCAATTTATCAGTTGCCAAAATTTCCTCAACTACAATTTAGAAAATATGTCAAATCACATGAAGAGTTGCAAGAATAATAAAATGAATATTGATATGCTTGTAACTCAATCTGTATATGTGTGTGTATGTGAATTTTGTTAAACTGATTCAAAAATTGCTTGTAAACAACATGATGATTCACCGGGGTCAGCAAATTATTTATTACTTCTAGGAATGGCAACGTAGTACCTATTTTAGGCTTTGTGAGCCTTATTGTGTAGCCTCTGTTGCAACTTCTAAACTCTTCTGATGCAGAGCTAAAGCAACCACAGACAACATGTAAATGAATGGGCTTGGCTGTGATAAAATTAAATTACAGGGTTGGCTAAAAAGTTTGTTCGGGTACTTCCGTAAGCGCTTATGGAAAAACCCAGAAGAACTTTTTGGCTGACAGTTTCATAGTTTTTAGACGTCATGAAATATTATTCTTCTGTTGACTTTTTTCCAACCATTTAAAAATGTAAAAATCATTCTTAGCTTGCATGCTGTATAAAAACAAGCAGCAGTACAGATTCAATGGATGGGCTGCAGATTGCTGACCCCTGTGCTTCACCTGTAAATATTACTACGTGTGTCTCCTAAAACCAAGGGCAGTGTCCTACTTATACACAATATAATTATCACATGTTGAAATTATATTAAATACAATGAAATTATACAAATAATACAGGAATGTATAGTATTATCCTTGAAAAAATATCAACAAATTATAAAGAAAGCTATTGTGTGGCAGTTCATCCCCAGTCACTGCTGTTGGCATGGTTTGTACTTCCATTTTCCAAAGCAATCACGTAAGTTTATGGAAAAACGTACCATCACATGTTTTACCTATAAACAATCTATAAAGAAAATGGATAAACAATAAGTCGTCAATTCATCCATTCTTTTTTTTTTGCGGTACGCGGGCCTCTCACTGTTGTGGCCTCTCGCGTTGTGGAGCACAGGCTCCGGACGAGCAGGCTCAGTGGCCATGACTCACGGGCCCAGCTGCTCCGCGGCATGTGGGATCTTCCTGGACCGGGGCACGAACCCGTGTCCCCTGCATCGGCAGGCGGACTCTCAACCACTGCGCCACCAGGGAAGCCCCATCCATTCTTTTTAAGAGGGAACATGCTGGAGACAAGGAAAGAGGGCAGATTTCTTTGTAAATATGGTACTGACAGACCTCCTGGCAAACAAACTGATGATTTTTCAGGCGTGAATTCCTTACCTATGGAATTCTTTTAGCAAAATGTACATTTATTTCTAGGATTATTTATGGTAAACGTAAAATCCTTTGACTTATGAAGCATACTTTTGTGGACCATCCAAAAACAAATAGGTATTTTATGATCTAAATGTCTCCTTCAGCTAAGTGAGGTGGCTGAACACTGTTACACTTGACCAGAGCACATCTAACATGGGAAGAAGTGGATTAGGGAGCCTCATATGACCCGAACTCATCTCGCTTTACCTGTGCCTTTGCAATAGTTAAATTTGCATAAGATCTTTGATGCATGTCAGATTTGATAATCAATATTTTGTGTATTTTTAAGCATAAATGTAGTTTTATTTTTTAATTTAATATGCTTTCTAAATCCTATTGATTCAGCAGATGTTAACCTATATCATTCTGTTAACCCTTCCATATGTCGTTATTTAGTTAGACAGTTCTCTGTTGATGGACATTTAACATATTTACAAGGATTTGAGTATTACCAAAAAAACTGCAATAGACATCCTTGTAAAACATTTTATGGGCACATGAGTTAGCACTTCTCTAAGACAGACGGTGCCTTAAAGGAAGCTGCATTTATAAGATACGCCTGTTGTAAAATTTATTAGATGTCTAAAATTGCTACTTAAAATGGTTCTCCATTATAGATGGCAGTTTGATATTATTAAACTTTACATTTTTTGCTAAGCTGATGGATGAAAAATATGATTTTGTGAAATCTCATATACCATAGGAAGAAGTATAAATTGATATAACTGATTTGAAAAAAGAATTTATCAGTCTCTAATTAAATAAACATCCACATGTCTTTGCCTCTAAACTTCCCTGGATAATTATATGCCCTAGGTAAATGTATGCATAAATTCTTCTGATCACATGGCCAAGTATTTTCATATCGACTTTGTTCCTAAGCATTCAACGTTGCAGACAACCCAAACGTGTATAAAAATAAAATAGAAAAACTGTAATTAATATAAATTATGGAATACTACAGAGCAGTGAACAAATAAACTACAGCTATTGCAATAACAAGAATTTCTCTCATAAATATATGTCAAATAAAAGAAATCTGTGTTCTAATGTGTTTTACATGATCAGTTTTATAATTAGTATATTTTTTGACAAGAATTCTTTTAATTTTATTTTTAATAGATCTTTATTGGAGTACAATTGCTTCACAATACTGTGTTAGTTTCTGTTGCACAACAAAGCGAATCAGCCATATGCATAGTGATCTGTTCTTTTGCATACCCAATTAAAATGTTGTACCTCAGAAGTTTAATTTGCTTTACCTGATGATTGATACACTTAGAGGTCTTTGAACCTACTGCTTTGATTCTTCCATTCATATGCTTTTACCATTTATCTATTCAAATATTTTTATTTTCCTAAATGATGTGTAGATGTCCTACTATAATCCTTTGTCACATGTTCTAATTATTTTCTTCTAGTCTATCAACTCTCTTTGAAATCTGTTTATGATTTTTTTACTAATAGAGAAGACTTTAAATGAATGCAGTCAAATGAATCAGATTTTTCTTATGCCTATTGATTTTTGAGTTTTGTTTAAGAAAGTGTCAGTCATATATTACATAGGTGTACTGAGTGTGGGAACTTGGGTCAGAAATAAAGAGCAGTTATCAGCAGGCAATGTATATAGATACACATTGCCTAAAGGGCATGGCCTCCTTCCTTGACAGAAAAAGCTCCTACTGAAAATGAGGCAAAGTGTGGGCTACAAAAGCATGAAAATCTGTCCTCCATCAAGCACACTGCTCAGTAAAAACAAGGAGTCTGGCAGAAATTCACCTTTTAAAAGTAAACGCAAAGTCTAAAAGAAAAATCAACAGTTATCTTGAGACACGTCAACATTATAAGTACAGAGGGCAAAATTTAAAACTAAAATGATAAAACAAACAAATGAAGGATCTATGCAAAAGCAGAGGAATGACAGTAAAGAGCAGTAAGAGGACTTCCAAATGAGTATAATTAGTATCCTGAAGAGATGCAAGAAGTTGTTGATTCCATAGAAAAATAAAAGAGAAAAGCTAAAAATGACATTACTGAAATAAATAATACATATGTGATCATCTCTCACTGAATAATAACTAAACGAATATATAGAAGAAAAAAGCTGAAATATTCTTAAACGTAAAATAAGCACACTAAAATAAATGAGGTCAAATGAACAACACAAATATCATTCTTCCTGGACACCTGCTTGCCCCCCAGTTCTAGTCTTCACTTCTCCCTGTACTTTCTGTCCTGGAAGCTGCTTGGTATGGACTCTATCAACAGGTGCTCCCTTTTCCTCTGGCTGCCTGGTAAATTCAATGGGGTAGAGCATATGATTAAATTTGAGGGAAGGCAGAGATCAAGATTAGGATATTTTAAACTCTGGCTCCCAACCAGTGACTAGCTTTGTCCCTAAAGTATAGATTTTTGTTCCTCTCAAAATGGCTTACTGTCTCCATCTGCAGTTCAGTTAACTTGCCCTGCCAGTGGCCCTGTAAGCCAAGGGGGGATTAAAAACATCCACTCTCACTAACCAGGCATTCTGTACTCTCTCTTGTGTTTTCTCACCCCTTCAACAACATTGTAAACAGTATTTAAACCTTTATTTAATTGTACCGTTAGTTTATTTTAATAAACCTGACTAATACATGGATTTCCTCCTTATGAAAACTGATAAACTTATTTTTTTCTCATGCTCAAAGCTAGAAGGTAAATATTTTCTGCTAAGAATGTGAAGCAACTGAAGTGACAGTTTGGTTTAGAGCTGCATTGTAGAAGTACAGCTACTATAAAATAGTTTCATTTTTCTAAGTTTGTTCTCTGCTGTCTGGGAGATTTACATTTGCTTTTCCTATGGAGAAGGCCAGAATATGATGGAGTCAACATTATGAACAACTTTAGAATAGACTGTTTAAAGCAAAGTGTGCTCTAAATGATAATATTTCTGAAGGTCCCTATTTTGAAATTTCTCATTTAAGGTCAGTGATTTAGAAATCAAGTCAAAATCTTGTTACCAAATGAATGCATTTATTGATATTAATAAAATATTAAGCATACAGCAAAGGAAACCATAAACAAGACGAAAAGACAACCCTCAGAATGGAAGAAAATATTTGCAAATGAAGCAACTGACAAAGGATTAATCTCCAAAATTTACAAGCAGCTCACGCAGCTCAATATCAAAAAAACAAACAACCCAACCCAAAAATGGGCAGAAGACCTAAATAGACATTTCTCCAAGGAAGATATACAGATTGCCAACAAACACATGAAAGAATGCTCAACATCATTAATCATTAGAGAAATGCAAATCAAAACTACAATGAGATATCATGTCACACCGGTCAGAATGGCCATCATCAAAAAATCTACAAACAATAAATGCTGGAGAGGGTGTGGAGAAAAGGGAACCCTCTTGCGCTGTTGGTGGGAATGTAAACTGATACAGCCACTATGGAGAACAGTATGGAGGTTCCTTAAAAAACTAAACATAGAACTACCATACGACCGAGCAATCCCACTACTGGGCATATACCCTGAGAAAACCGTAATTCATAAAGAGTCATGTATCAGCTAAAAATCACGCCAAATTTAAATGCAGATTGGAATTCTATTCAAAGGGTTTGTACAAAAAGCAAAAAGTTCTTAACATTTCCTAGTTTTTATATGTGAATTATATCTCAATAAAGCTCAATTAACAATGCCCAGTGTTCAAAATTATAATAGTATTAATGCAATCTGTCTTAATTTTAAATTTGAAAAATTAATATGTGCTGTCAACATTTTCAAAGTTTTATGGTTAAGATTAAATAGGAACTAGACTTAAATTGCTTTTTATTATTTGGAGGTAAAAATTTTATTTGTAATTTATTCCACATTAATTTTATACATTCAACACTGATGTATTTATTTGAGGAAGTGTACAAAATGTACAAAATGTTGAGAAAAAGTGTATAAAATGTTGAGAATATTTAAAAACTTCATATTGATCATGAATCTGCTTAAGTTTTCTTTCTTATGTTCTTTTGATTGTTTTGCAAAGTTTCATCTTGTATTTGTTGTAAAATAAATGTATTGATTAACTGGCAAATTGTATAATAGTTGCCTACAATATTATGACTAAAGCTGGGTTAGGAAATGGACTATCTGTAGTTTGATTGGCAGAGAAAAAAATACAAATGAGAAACAAACAATAAATTGTTAATTCAACTGTGAGGTAACTTGTGTAATTGATTTAAAAATCAAATCAAATTCAGAAGTAAAATAAATTCTGGTATAGAAAAATTTGGTCAGAAACATACAACTTTCAGTAGTATAGACTTTTCTTAAAGCTGCAAATGGATACCGTCATTTAAAAAAATCTAATTATACCTTTGGGTCTGCTCCTCCCTGTCTTATTTGTAATAAATTTCTCATCATCTTCCTTTTGAGATGTAAATATTTACCAATTTAATCGTTTCAATATCTCTAGAGTTTCCTCATTTCAAAGGGATTTTGATCTGTTCTAAATAATAAGCAGAGGGAAGTAGTCTATACCTGTTACTTCTCTGCTTTGCTACAGTAGGTCAATATCCAAACCCACACATATTTTCCAACGCTTTACTGTTGCAAGTATATCCCTACAGTGCCTACATGTGGACAATAAAATTACAATTATAAGCATAAATTCATATAATTTATCATTATTCTCTAAACTCCAAATGGCTTTATTCCAGTACTTGAGTCAATAGCCTAAACATCATATGGCATAAAGTTAATATGAAGTCCAGGACTTCTGCCAGCTATTCAGCCTTGTTAGGAACCTCACTGTGGAAAGTTTAATTAAGATAAAAAGGTTGACATAACTAGACAGAACACTTTTCCTCAAAGTTCTTGAACTAATTTTGCATTTTTCCCACTTTCTGTCTTCTATCAACTCAACATAAAAAGCTTTGACAAAATAACACAAAGTTTATTTTTACACCATAATTCTAGGATGTGAGGTGCCTACCTTCCCTACATTTGCTTAAAGAAAAAGACATCTGGGGAAAACACAAAAACAAACAAAAAAGAAAACACAAAAATAAAATAGGAAAAATCATACCAGTTAACATTTTCTAAGGTAAAAATAAAAATTGTTTGGAAATATTTTAAAACTGATATGGGATATTAATTTATTGAGGGAGATGTTATATTTTATTTTATATAGTAAGATTTATAGAAGTTAAGATTTTTATCTTGGCAACTCAGTATATTTTTATAATAGTAAATCAAATGAATTTCAGCAGAAAATCATATTAGCCTATTACGTCTCCTAACACATATTGTCATAAAATCAAATCCATGCTATATTGTGGATCTAAAAATCAAAACAATAGCTTGTAGAATATAACATAACAGGTTATATTCATGGCCTCAGAATTTTAAAAAATCGATTAAAAAAAGTCTAATAGAAACATGTGTAAGAGACTTAAAAAGACACATAAAATAAACAATTCTGGACTTGAGGAATAACATACTCTTTTAAACTTTGAGATTTGCTGTTTTCCTTTTTTCTCTCAAATACTGTCATTTTATCATGTACCTCTGAAAATGGTCTTGAAAACTTCCAAGAGAAAACAACAGTCACTGTCATGTTCAGAATGTAAGAATTAAATGTCACCTTACAGAATTCTTTACAACTGAGCTTAGATGAGATTTTAATTACCATTTTCAAGCCACTTATAAAAGTTAACAAGCAAGGCAGACTTTCAATGCTAAAATAAGTAAATTTTCTTTGAGTTAATGATTAGTGGAGGATTGAATATAAATAATAATTCTTTACAATTTCAGATTTAACATTAAGAAGAAAACTTAATAGACATTTATCTATCTAATTTTATAGAAATAAGAAGATTTGGACTATCCTCTTCAATAATGTTGTAAAATATATTTAAAATACATAAATAATTTTCTACCCCAAAAATGAAGCATTCAACTCAAAAGTTACACATTTTTAGCAGTGTTTAGATATTGTTTTAAGAGGATGACATAGCCTGTGTATTCCCACAGATGTAACAAATATGTCGAAGATAAATATTACAGAATAGTGAAAGTTATAATCTAGAAATATGAAAAAAATTCAGCACAATATAGGCAGAAAATCTTAGGACTGGATTGAACTGGAATAATTGAGCAATTGCACTTGTTTCACTGCATATGAAAGGTACATCTAGGAATTAAATTAAGTAACCTGGGATAGATTCACAGAATCCAAAGTAAGAGCTACTTACAAAGTTGCATTGGAGAAATAAACATGAAAATGACTAAAATAAACCACTGGAGTTAGCAACATATTCTCCTTAGATATGTACATCCTACAAAAATTTATTTTTCTAAGACCCTATCATTCGGGTAATTATAATGATGGAATATGCAACTTTTCCTGGACAAGTAGGGAAGAGAAATAATGAGAAGTCTACAGGAGAGCGAAAAGATAGTGGAGTCCATAGACTGACAATCGTCAAGAGGTCAAAAATCTGAGCTAGTGCAAATCTTGAACAAGCGGTGATGGATGAAATGGTCAGTAGAGATGATCGAAGAATAAAAATATTTTAAATTATTTTTTAAATGTCAAGAAACACTTGCTCTCCAAAACAAGGAAGAAGGAAAGTTATTACAAATGTGGTGTTCAAGAAATTGAGGGGTAAGATTTTGAAGAGTTATCAAGTTGAGAATTAAACTAAAACTAGTAGAAAATAATGCAGTTTCAGTTGAGGGAATGTCTTTGAAAGCTAAAAGCAAAAGTGTCATTGTGGAAAGAGACCAAATAGAAATGGAAAGCTTGGTACAGATAAATGTCATAAACAATATGAGCACAAAGTTCATTGGCAATATTTGTGTGTTTGTTTGCAGAAAGACAGAACAATAACAGCCTGGAAGTTACAAATTAAAATAAAAAACATAAGATACCCAACCTCTTCCCCATTAGGTATGTGAAGCTGGGATGGGCAAAACACAGCATCTTGCTGAAAGGGTCACTGAGGTTATATTTTCCAGGCACACTGGATACCAGTTTCCACTGAAAATATGGAATCGTTTGTTAATCAGAGCACAAGCATTCCAGAAGACCTATCAAGATGTGAGATGGAGGATAGGAGAGTGATTCTGGTGGAGATACAAAGCCATGTGGCAATAAAAGTATAATAATAGATGATGTGAAGGTGAGAGATAAACAGGAACACGATGCACAGAGTTTCATTCCTGACAGGCTCTTTGAAGAGAACAAGAAGTTGTGATTTTTAAAATATTATACTTCACCTAATATTTTTAGTAACTTCAAGAATCATTTTGATGACTTAAGGGACTGCAACTTCCTGGAACATCATTCAAAGTAAGAGCTTATAAGGATTTTACTTAATGAAAAGTCTCATAATGCTTGGACACATAGAAAACTGTCTTGTATAAATTCAAATTGGTGTACTTGGAAGTTGTGATTACAAGTATATATCTCATCTTTTTGCTACATTTGTAATTTTTTCTTAGTGAAATATACTGTTTTCACTTTATATTTATTTTTTGAGGGTAAATTCTATAATTTATTTATTTATTCCATGGGTATCTTTTTTTTAATATTTTTATTGGAGTATAATTGCTTTACAATGGTGTGTTAGTTTCTGCTGTATAACAAAGTGAATCAGCTATACATATAAATATATCCCCATATCTCCTCCCTCTTGCATCTTCCTCCCACCCTCCCTATCTCACCCCTCTAGGTGGTCACAAAGCACAGAGCTGATCTCCCTGTGCTATGTGGCTGCTTCCCACTAGCTATCTATTTTACATTTGGTAGAGTATATATGTACATGCCACTCTCTCACTTCATCCCAACTTACCCTTCCCCCTCCCCATGTCCTCAGGTCCATTCTCTACGTCTGTGTCTTTATCCTGTCCTGCCCCTCAGTCTTTCAGAACCACTTTTTTTTTTTTTATTTTTTAGATTCCATATATATGTGTTAGCATACAGTATCTGTTTTTCTCTTTCTGACTTACTTCTCTCTGTTTGACAGTCTCTTTGCCCATTCATCTATTGATGGGACACTTAGGTTGCTTCCATGTCCTGGCTATTGTAAACAGAGCTGCAATGCACATTGTGGTATATGACTCATTTTGAATTATGGTTTTTCTCAGGGTATATGCCCAGTAGTGAGATTGCTGGGTCGTATGGTAGTTCTAGTTTCCGTTTTTTAAGGAACCTCCATGCTGTTCTCCATAGTGGCTGTATCAATTTACATTCCTACCAACAGCGCAAGAGGGTTCCCTTTTCTCCACACCCTCTCCAGCATTTATTGTTTGTAGATTTTTTGATGATGGCCATTCTGACTGGTGTGAAGTGATACCTCATTGTAGTTTGATTTACATTTCTCTAATGATTAGTGATGTTGAGGATCCTTTCATGTGTTTGTTGGCAATCTGTATATCTTCCTTGGAGAAATGTCTATTTAGGTCTTCTGCTCATTTTTCGATTGGGTTGTTTGTTTTTTTGGTACTAAGCTGCATGAGCTGCTTGTAAATTTTGGAGATTAATCCTTTGTCAGTTGTTTCATTTGCAAATATTTTCTCCCATTCTGAGGGTTGTCTTTTCGTCTTGTTTATGGTTTCCTTTGATGTGCAAAAGGTTTTAAGTTTCATTAGGTCCCATTTGTTTATTTTTGGTTTTATTTCCATTTCTCTAGGAGGTGGGTCAGAAAGGATCTTGCTGTGATGTGTCATAGAGTGTTCTGCCTATGTTTTCCTCTAAGAGTTTGATAGTTTCTGGCCTTACATTTAGGTCTTTAATCCATTTTGAGTTTATTTTTGTATATGGTGTTAGGCAGTGTTCTAATTTCATTCTTATTTTTAAAGTGAAACTTTAACGCATTCAAATAATTAATAGAGGACTATTCTGTTAAATAAACACAATGAATGTTTGTTATGCTTAACATGTCATAGTTGTTTCATATTATTTATAGATTTTTTTCTACTGCATTGAAATTTACAGGAATACTGCATATGTTTAGCTTAATGTAATCATTTTCTAACTGTGCTCTGTGGAGACAACCCAGATTCAACAAAATTAGCTCTAATTTTGTGTCTTTTATTTGTTTCTGCTTCTAGGTTAAATATGGTTTGAAAAGAAATGTGTTAGAAAATTGTGAAAATCACTGGCTTATTGGAAAGAGTGTTCCATTCAAAGATGAAGCCCTGTCTCCAGCTTACTTTAAACAGTCCTTTTATTCCAATCTGTGTCTGGGTTTTCCCATCTCTAAAATATTTCCATGGAACATTTCACTTCTCTCATAGAATTAAGATATATTTTATGTTTGGAATTTATTAGAAAACTATGATATTGCTTTTGCTATGTTAACACTCCCTGAACCACTCTTCAAAGTGAAAAGCAACCCCAAAATAAAAAACTATTACTAATATTCACTCTCTTCTCAAATTATTTCCTTGTCAACATCTTATCATTGCTCTGACTTCAGCTGATTAATGTATTAATGGATTGATTTATTCATCTGAACTTGTTATCTTTGTGAATGTTATCTTCACATATGCATGAAATGGGTGAAGTATAAACAGCAACACTAGTAAAACTATCAGCCACCAAGAAAGATTTACCTAGTAATTGTACTGTTTGTGGTATTTATTTATTTTTAATTCAGTAGTACCTCATCTATGTTTCCTTTACTTACTCCATTTTTAAATATCTTGGTCATTAGAGCAGAGCATCTTTATTTTTCCAGAATCTTACAAGTTACTGATAACAGTAACCTGTGATAGGTTTATTTTGTGTGGTGCTTTGGTGATTTCCTGATTCCAGTAAGTTGTTCTGACCAATATCAAAATGCAGATTAGTTTAGAACTACTTTGATATTTTTGCAAATCAAAGAAAAATATTTATTTCTTCTGGATAGCCACGAGAGAACTAATAACTGTTAGTATACCTAAATTCATTAAAAATCTCCTTTTGAGGGGCTTCCCTGGTGGCGCAGTGGT
This sequence comes from Grampus griseus, assembly GCF_964374135.1. Taxonomy (NCBI): domain Eukaryota; kingdom Metazoa; phylum Chordata; class Mammalia; order Artiodactyla; family Delphinidae; genus Grampus; species Grampus griseus. The sequence continues at coordinate 133,360,024 of NC_138997.1, read as the reverse complement.
TGAGAGTCCGCCTGCCGATACAAGGGACACGGGTTCGTGCCCGGTCCGGGAGGATCCCACATGCTGAGGAGCGGCTGGGCCCGTGAGCCATGGCCGCTGAGCCTGCGCGTCCAGAGCCTGTGCTCCGCAACAGGAGAGGCCACAGCAGTGAGAGGCCCCGCGTACCGCAAAAAAAAAAAAAAAATCTCCTTTTGAAATGTATTATTATCAACAATTCAAAGTACAGTAGCAAAGTAAATGGGCAGTGCTTCTCTCTGCAAACATTCTGAAAGTGAGCCGCTGTATTTACAAAATTAACAATAATAAATGTCTTTAAGAATGGTTGTATTATCTCGTAATTTTTAAAATTTGTTTATTACCTCTCCAAAATAAAATACCCTTTAAAATTCTTTTGAGTATTCAAGCATTAGTATTCCATATCTTCACTACATTTAAATGTCTGTTTATAAGAAAATACTGGAATAGCTATACAATTTTTGGGGCCAAGTGCAAAATGAACATGAGCAATTGGGTCTTGCTCAAAACCTATTAAGAATTTCAAGATGGTGACAGCAGAGCATTAAACCACATATGAGGTCATTATACCCATCATGTCCTGTGTGGCTGCACAGGTCACACAAACATGAAGCTGGCTCTGAGCCTATATCCAGTTAGGTTAATTTTACAGATTCTCAAACTGAATAAAAAAGAAAATGCATTCCAGGTGTGTACTCCGTTATTTAAATGATTATGAATTAAATTGGTAATGATATTGGGATTTGTGCTCAGAATCTCAGTTTGTATCTGAATAAAAATTTCTATATGAATTTTTACAATAAAAAATTTTTTTTCTAAGAAGAGGATTCCTGAAATAATGAAATTAAAATAATTTATAATTTAATTCTATATTTTAAGTCATATAATTAAATATATATATATTCCATTACTAATTTAAATAAAGTGATCAAGAGAAAATGTATAGTTGAAATTATTCTACTTATTTTAAAATTATATATATTGCATTGAACAATTAAGATCTAAGAGCATAAGGCAATTCCCTGGCTGTCCAGTGGTTAGGACTGTGAGCTTTCACTACCAGGGCCTGGGTTCAATCCCTGGTTGAGGAACAAAGATCCTGCAAGCCGTGCCAAAAAAAAACCCAAGATCTAAGAGCATAAATGAATGGGCATTTTTGAACACGTAAAATGCTCATTCTGGATGTTTCTGGAACATGTTTTAGCAGAGCAGGAGCTCACCACTGATCCATCCACCTCCTGCTTGAACACCACAGTAATGTGATTTGCAGGTGGGTTGTAATTTCATCCAAAACATCATACAATAAGAAACGTACTTACTCTCACAGGGTTTGACCTACATAAGAATTTGTAAAAGAGAAAAATCATTGTCCTTCTTGAACTTAATGACTGTCTTTCTGAATTCACACGCATATTTACCTGACCAGTTGTTCTCACTCTGGTAAAATTATCTGGTAAAATTAAGTTGAAATATAATTGATGGGTTGTCTGTTCTGAATAAATGTGTGTGTTACACATGCAAATGCATTTATGTATTTTACAGCTATGCAGTTTCAAGAACTGACTTATTTCTATCTGCTTTTTATTCACTTTTTAAAATTAGGCTACTGATGCATATTAGAATTTAATTACACCAATTAGTGCTGCCACATCAGACATATGATGTGCCTTCAATTAAGAAATACCTAATGGGTATTAGTACAATTTAGCTTCATAATTAAAGTTCTAAGAACATCACAAATTAAACATTATGATTACTGAACATTAAAAATCTACCGGTAAAATTAAAGCTGAATATTTTAGCGTCTCCTTTTAAGTTGATTTTTAAAAAGAAAATCAGGATTACGTAAAACACAATGTTACTATTATAGAAGAATTCTTAAATAGAGATTATGCATACATGTGCACCCATTTGTGTATATACAATGATGAAGTCTTTAGGAAAGTATGAAACCTAGCACTCACGTCATCTAATGGATGTTAAAGGTTATCATTTCAGGGTTTTGTTTTGTTTGTTTTCTGTTTCTCCTTTTTCATATGTAAATATTCGGTTTCCGTGGTAGCCACTTAGAACTCCTGCTTCAGGGAACAAAGACCATGTGCAGCCCCAGCTCCGGCCCATCTGATTGTATGACTGTGTTTGCATTGAGGCCATGTTTCCTCAGGCTGCTCCTGGCCACTGGTGAGGGTACTAGTGCAAGAAACATTCTTAGGAACCCTAGGACTCTTCTTGCAGAAGACTTTAAGTTGAGGACTCCTCGTTGGTCTGTCCAAAGCTAACTAAAACTGAGCTGTGCTGTAGGTTGAAAGAAAATCTGTCCCAATCCTTCCTTCTTCCTCTCCTTTCACAAGGATCAGAACTGCGCTGCCGACTGAAGGCTCCCTACACTTATATCTGCTCTCTCCTCAATGCTTAACAGGAATTTCCCCCCTTATATCTTTTGTGCAACCAGTAACTTCCTGGTGTCAGAAAGTCTGACCTAATAAACTATCTGATATGAAACATATACATATATACTTAATAATTATTGTCATTATTAGAGTACTTATTTTTAAATATTACCTCTTTAGAGATACTATCTCTAGTACTGTATTGAAAATTAGGATTATGGTAATTTTTATATTCCTTCTTGTGAAGAAAAATATTTAAGGTAAAAATACCTTTTCCCCACAATTTACATATCAAAAACAAATGTAGATTACATTAAGACATTCAAAACCCACTGATCTCAATCATTTCCATTGATTTATGTGAAAAAATAATACCAAAATTATAGACTAATTCATATATTTTAACATTATCTTAATTACTCATCATAAAAATCCTACAAAATTATTATGCTTTATTACAGATAAGAAAGTAGATTAAAGAGAGGTTTAGGTGAGTGCCAGCCAAAGCAGTATTTTCTTAAATCCATGAGTAATACGCATGTACGCTTAATCAGAGGTACTCTACTTGGTGGGTGGTTATGCATGTATATCATATATGTATGCATAGGTCATGAAAATTGCCTCTAGAATTTTGATGCCTTGGGGCAATGCTACCTTTTATCTACCTTTTTTTTTTGCGGTACGGGGCTCTCACTGCTGTGGTCTCTCCCGTTGTGGAGCACATGCTCTGGACGCGCAGGCTCAGCGGCCATGGCTCACGGGCCCAGCCGCCCCGCAGCATGTGGGATCTTCCCGGACCGGGGCACAAACCGGTGTCCCCTGCATCGGCAGGTGGACTCTCAACCACTGAGCCACCAGGGAAGCCCTATCTACTGTTTTAAATAAAGCTTTTCTGGAACACAGACAGGCACATTTATTTACATATGGTCTATGCCTGCTTTGGGGCTAAAAGTAAAATTACATCGTTGCAAGAGACTGTATGGACCCCAAAGCCTAAAACACTTTCTGTTTGGCACTTTACAGAAAAAGTCTGCCAATCTCTTACGAAATTCAAAACACTGAGACAACACAGACAGTGGTGAGTCGGTACTAAAACCCAACGTTCTGTGTTACAGCTCTTAAAACTAAGAAACAGAAAAACTGAGTCAAAATGAATTGGTTGTTTGTTCCAGAAAATTTTTGCTCAAAAAAAACCCCACCTGTAAATCAATAAATAACTTTACTGTTTGCTTCAGGAAATTCTTGCAGATCTATTTATCTGAAGCAATATTCTATTCACCTGGGTAAACAGCTCCCTTAACAAACAATGGCTTATCAAAATTGGCTTCTAGACTTTCACCTCATTCTATTTATGTCTTTAACTACTAGCTCACAGTTCCCTGCCCTGAAAGGTCACAATTATTCCACTTGAGAGCCAACCATAAAATCTTCTAAATACCCTCATCGCCAGATTCCTTTCTCTGAGGTACTGAAACTCTGCCAATGTCCTCTTCTTGCTCACAGGTATGAATTTTAAAAACTATGAAATTAGGGCCCTGAATGTAAGTTAAATTTTTAAAGCATTTTTTGACAGATGATAGATGTACGATACCATAAAGAATAACACTCATCATCCAATATCATGGGAAGTAGGTCAGATACAATAATTTTATCTCTGATGAAGGACAGTCAAGACATATTACGGGAGGGAAGTAAAAAACCTCTATAATTCTAAAGATGATCAATATCTAAGAATACAATGGGATGCGACTCAAAATTTGCATGGCAAAGAAAGTGTTCTTTCATTTCCAAGGGGAAAACTTGAGTTGACTTAAGATTAAAGGACTTTGCTTTCCTGAAATTTAACTGGATGCCTAAGCATCATTCCTTCTCTATCAAACTGGATTAAGTGAATCCCTATGCATTAGACTTTCCTTTCTCAGACAGAGATTACCTAAATGATCCCCATTAAATATGTTCATTTAGTATTTGTATCCCATTTAAACACGCAGAGATTTGTACTAGATTATGTAGTGGCCCGGTTAAAGTCTTACTCTACACAATACACCTAGGGAGGAAAACAATGTCTAAATTACTTGAAAATCCCAGAACTGCTGATAGAAATTTTTAAAACACATAGACCCTTCTTACTAAGTATTAAAATACAGAACATATATCAAGGTAAGCTAGAGTTTCTCAAACCAATGTTTCCTGGTTGAAAAAAAGAGGAAAAGTGACCCCAAAGAAAATATACCTAAAAGACAGGAGTAGCCTTGGCTAAGGACAGAGGGTTCAGGTTCATGCAGGATCATTTATTCCAGTGGAACAAACTTACTGTGATAACTAATCTTCCAGCATCTTGATAAGTACAGGAAGAGGCATGGCTTTCAGATATTGGAATTTATGGCAATAAGGGAGAATGAGTTCTTAAACAACTATTTGGAGAAATAAAAGAGGTATGTTTTTCACCAGATGAAGGTGGTCAAACCAGTTACCACCAAAGTCAGCAAAAAGAATTAGGATGAATAATAGATAAGACAGAAGTAAATTAATAAAGAAGCCTAATTTTACACCAGTCTTTCTTTTTCAGATGATTAAGTAAAAATGTCACCTGCACTTTTAATTCTGCAAAATTGTTTAGAAACAGATGCTCTCAAGAAAGCAAAGTCCCTTGTTGTAGCATGGTGAGACTGGGGGAAACCTTGTTTGGATTTGATCTAATTAGACTTACCCAAAATGAACACCCAAATGCTGGGCTGTCAGGGTAACGCTGCTGTGGGTGTGGCCATTTCAGGGCCTGGGGGCCACCTTCACCCTCGTTAACAAGAAGTGGTTTCCGCAGGAATCCTTGGGCCTCTACCCACCCCAGACCGCCCTGGGCCGGGGCCTGCCCCTCCTCTGGCCTCTTCCCTCTGCCCCCAGCCCAGCCCCTCACTGCGGCCCATCCTCTTCCGAGGGAACCTCACGGTTCCCCAGCTGAAGACGCACTGGAACTCAAGTCCCAGCTCCCAGGGACACACACAAGGCTTCCCGGAGCCCCCTGCCTGCCCAAGAATCACGGGCTCGCAGGTGAGGGCAGTTGGGCGAGGCTGTCCTCTCGCCTCTTGAAGGGAGCAGGCCCTGTTCCCAGGGCTTCCCTCATTCCACCCTGCCCCCCACGTGAGGGGACTGCCTCCATAGGACAGAGGGGGGCTTTCGGGATGGGGGCACTGACCCTCCAGTCGAGCTTGAGCTTGTGCATCCTCCTGGGAGGATGCGGCATCCATCCCCTTTTAAAGATCCAAGTTCTCCAGCAAGGAGAGAGTTGGACACACGAAGCAACACTGAGGGGGCCTCGGCTCACCTGCAGCCTGGGAATCTTGACCCGCTTCCCTCCAGGAGACGTGGCCTGGCTGAAGCCCCAGCCGTCTTCGTGCGCTAGACGGAAGCCCAGTGCGGGCAGCAGGGCTTCAGGAGGGCCGGCAAGGCGGGCTCCGGGGAGGGTCTGGCTTGGTGCGTCAGCCGGAGTATGCGCCGCTGGGAGCGTCCTCCTCCAGCCGTGGTCGTGGTGCCAGAGAACTCTCCAGAAGGGCCGGCCCTCCGCGGCCAGGATCCGCCCCTAGCAGTGGACACGCCTCCCCCCGTTCTGCCCGCCTTTGCTCTCGGGCGGCTGGAGGGGGCAGGGCGACCGGGGAGGACTGTTAGTAAAGGGTGACGCTCCTCTGGTTGCCTCACACTTTGGGGCCTCATTTTTTTAAAGCGGATGCATCAAATCTGCTTCTTACCCGTTGACTGAGAAGCTTGCTACTTCGTCTGCGTGCTGAGCTCTGGTTTCCTCCTCGCGGTGAGCCTGCGCGCCGGGACCTCCCTCGTCTCCACTCCGGACCCGCCTCCCGTCCCGCGCGCTCACCGCTTTCCCTGAGACCGCGGGGCCCTGGAGGAGGGCCGCGCCCTGGGCTCCCCGCTCTTTCCTCACCAGGAGCCGGAACGGCAGCTCGGGATAGAGAAGAGAAACTTGCAGAAGACTCTCCAGAAGCTCTACCAGAAGCGCCTACGGAAGGAGACGCGGAACGAAGGTAGCCTCGCTGGGCGCGGGCCCGAGCAGGGTCGGGCAAAGCTGCCCTGCCCCCCAGGTGCCCGTCCCCCAGGCTCCGAAGCAAAGACCGTGATGTCCAAACTGAAGGGGCAGCTGGAAGAAATAAGGTCCAAGTGCAGTTCCTCGGACTGGTCAGGAAGTACCTACTGGCGAGTGTCCTTGAATTTCTGCACCTCGAAGGCCTGACACTCGCCAGGCTTTCTCCGGTTAAAGCCTTGGAAGTCAGTCCGTGTGAAAGCCTACCTGACTTCTGAGAGGCCAACCCCGGGGTCAGGGGCAGCGTGACTGGGCAGCAGGTCAACCAGACAGCAGTGACTTGCTGCCCCAGGTCAGGTATGTGGAGAGCTGGGATGATCGTGAAATCGCAGCCACCCCTGGCAATTCGCAGGACTTCAGCCACTGGACAGCCTCGTCCCTCATCTTCTACAACGTGGGCGAGAACTCGCTGGGGTGAGCAGAGGATGGCCTGAGCCCACCTCGACCCCAGGTGCAGCCCAGGCCGAGGAAGGAAGGAAGCCGGCCTGGGGGGTCCCTGTGCCGCGCAGGCCTTTGCAGACAGAAGGGGAAAGGAAATCAAGAAATCGGTGCCCCCGGGGGTGAAAGGGTCAGGAAAGACTTCGACTTCCTCATCCGAGAAGGGTTTGCACAATTTTTTTTTTTTAATTTGGAAAGTTTCCGTCAGAGCTTTTAAGTCGCCTCGTGTTGGCGGACCCTGGCCTCCTTTGCCGGGCGCCTGGCCGAGTGGCCTCCGAGCCGTGGCCCCTACCGGACCCGGCCCTGCGGACCTGGGCACCTGATAACACCTTGTGGCGCTTCTGGAGCCCGGACTGCCTCGTCGACCGCATCAGCAGCTTTCTGCCCAGGTAAGGCTGTGACCCTGAGAAGGGTGAGGGCAGAGCCTGGCTGGAAAAGGCCGAGGCGAGGCCGAGGCGGCGAGGGGATGCAGACAGGTCAGAGAAAAGGGGGCCAGCGGTGGCAGGAGGGGACACGGCGGCCAGGGAAAGGCCCCTGCTGCCCATGGGGGTGGGACGGGGGACTAGCGGGTGGGGCAGGGCCCATCGGCTGGGGGAGGGCACGCGCGGCGGGAGGTGTGTTCCAGGACCATTGCCAGGTGGGTGGAGAGGTGGCAGCAGACCCCAGCTGGCCGTTGCCGGGCCCCTCTTCTCTCCCCCCAACCCCGCGGACGTTTGGGCGGGCGGGGTCAGACTGAAGTGCCCCTGGAAGACAGAGTCTGTTCAGACCCTACTCCTGTCCCTTGACTTGGCAGTGTGTCCCAGAGCAGGTGCCTGCCGGTGCTGGGCCTTCAGGGTGCCCCATGATATTGATGTGTAACGCTAAAGAGAAAGAATTATAGGGCCAAGCGGAAAGATTAGGTTTAACAAGTGCTTGCCTCTTTGAGCTACTCCACTCCACATGTCTACTCTTCATACCTGCAACTCCCATTCAGAGCGAACATCTGAAAAAGAGACTAAAAATGCATACCTTTGTCCATTTATTCATTCACTGAAACAAAATGTATTAATCACAAGCTTGAGGTTAAGTTCTGTTCAATGTGCTGATGAATGGGATGGAAAGAGGTTCTCAGGCTTACAGATTGTATAAATACTAATCTGACTGAAGTAGCATTCATTTGAAAGGCAGCAGATGGTAAGTCACACTAGAAAAGCATTTCAGGAGAGTATATGAGGAGCAACCTGGTAGACTAGGCTGGAAGACTTTTCCAAAACCAAATAAAGTAGAATGATTTCCAATATAAATTTAGTTATGGCTTTCCCCCAGTGTTCTTGATTTCTGTATGTTCTTAATGATGGAGGGTATAATGTATCTGTTAGCTCTTTAAGATCATCTGGACCCTTAATGACGCAATTTATGAAATGGCATCTACTTTCTTGTCGAAGTCAAATCTAAGAAAGTCTTTGGATCTAATTCTGACATACTCTTTCAGTCTGTGGCGCAGTGGTCAGCATAGAGTTTATTTTCTTTTTGCTTCTAGATTAATTCTGTTTCTTGGATGATATATATTAACTTTTTTATCTCAATTTTTCATTTTGCTAAAGAACATCTCAAGTAATTTTTTTTTCAGAAGAGGAGTCTGGGAATTAACTTTGGTTATTTTTAATATTTATGAAAATTTATTTGTTAGTTAAATACATTATCCATTGTTTTTGCTTCCTTATAGAATTCTAATAAAGGAGAGTTCCCCTATACCTGTAAAGAAACTGTTCTACTGTCAACTGGTATCTAATGTTACTGATGAGAGATCTGATAGCAATATAGGTTTTTTTCCTATTTAGGTAACTGTTTTTATTTCCCATTGGCAATCTTTCTATTTCTTTAAAATATCACCAGGATGTATTAAGATAAGGGTACTAGTACTCAATAAAAACTTTTACTTGATTCCTTATAAATGTATTTAGTGTAGGAGATCTTCTTTTATTTATTTAGCATTTGCAACCCTACATATTCTTTATTCTTTATGTGTTCAGAGCTCACGTTCAATGAATGTTGAACCATCTGGATTTATCCTCCAGTTAATCTAAAATGGCATGATTAAGTTAGCAATGAAAAAACCACTCTGGCTGCTTTTGAGAGAAAAGAACTACCTGGCAGCAAGTATTGAAGTGGATAGAACCTTTGAGTGACTATTGCATGGATGGGATGGGAGGGAAAGATGACCTGTTTTAGGATGAATAGCAACAATTAGATAAATGGTAAGATCAGTCAGTCTCATGGGAATTGGTTTGTTGACTGGATACCTTTGAAAAGGATGACAACTGTAGCAAATTATGTCTCTGTCAAATTTTACCCACAAGGCTGATCTGCATTCTCTGGGTTCTTTCAAGATAATTACTAACAGCATTTGCTAAAAATATTCCCATGGGGCTTTTCACACTTAGAAGTTTCTTCCTAGTTTTGCAGGTATGGTCTCTGAAATGGCTTGAGGATAAGTAAAACACAGGGCCTTCTTCACTTGTGCTTTTATTTTTCTGATGGATTTTGGTTAGTTATATTTTTATTAACTGAAAACATCAGTAAGATCTTACCAGTCTTTCAGTTTCATGTTTGAGACTCCATTTGTGGCTAATCAGTGCCCATTACCAGGCCAGGTGCTGCTCTTTAAATATAGCCTATTGAGTAAGCAGCCATGTACGAGTTCTTTTCTTCCCATGGCCCGTGGTGTTTTACACATACCCATTGATCTAAGATTAATCATCTCTTCCTGAGATTATTGATAGAATGAGGTAGATCACCTACAATCTTTCTTTGCATAACATGATATACAATGTTGGTCCCACTTAGAATTTATCAGTTAAATATCCTTTATAACAAAAGACTTCTCGTTTTGCTGAAGTGATTTGTGGGAGAAATTTGTAAACTGAAAACACTATATTTCATCATTTCACTTTTTCCTACTCTTTCCAAAATTACTTAAGTTTCCAGAAAGGAACCAGGGATAAAGATTAGGAATAGACTCAAAAGAGACTGGGAAAATAAGGAAACAAGATCCAAATATAGGCTGTCTGGATCCAAAAATAGACTTCTAATAACATGTTATCTATTAAGAAACCAAGGGAATTCTAAGCATAAAATGCAAAAGTGTAACTGCCTCTCTGTGGCAGATAATGAATGAAAAATAGCTGCAAAATTATTGATAACTGTTCCGGTTTTTAAATTAGACTGTGTGCTCACATGCATTCATTCTATTAATATGTCTCATAAGTTATGTATTTTAATCAAATATTAAATAATAGAAATAAAATATAATTAAATGAGATAACTTGCAACACATTGCAACATAAAACAAAAATATAATTTAGTACAGGCAAAGTTTTTTATGGCCTGACCTTTCACTATGTAAATGGATAACTTTTAGTCCAGGAAATCACAAAACCCATACTTTTTTAGGCCCAAAAGGGTGTGATGGAATAAATTAATTGTAAACAAAGGTCTCCTGAAGCCAACTTATCATATCACATAGGAAAATAAATAAATGAATAATAAAATTAGACGTCCTAAATCTATAAGAAATAAAATTAGGCAAGCACAGATAATTTTATTTAAGTTGAATATCTTTTGTTCACTAGGTATATTTAATTTTTGTAAGTTTAGAACTACCTGGATTATTATTATTATTCATTACCAAGCACAATAAAATTTCACTTTAATAATATATTTTTTAACTTTTATTTGTATAATAATAATTGGTTATGATGGAGATGTAAAACCATAATAAAATTCCAGGTGAGTAATCAATGTGTAAGTCAGCAGTATGCATTGATCCTTTATTTTTATTTTTTTAAATTAATTTATTTATTTATGGCTGTGTTGGGTCTTCGTTGCTGCACGCGGGCTTTCTCTAGTTACGGCTAGTGGGAGCTACTCTTCATTGCGGTGCGCGGGCTTCTCATTGCGGTGGCTTCTCTTGTTGCAGAGCACGGGCTCTAGGTGCGCAGGCTTCAGTAGTTGTGGCCCGTGGGCTCTAGAGTGCAGGCTCAATAGTTGTGGCACACGGGCTTAGTTGCTCTGCGGCATGTAGGATCTTCCTGGACCAGGGCTTGAACCTGTGACCCCTGCATTGGCAGGAGGATTCTTAACCACTGGGCCGCCAGGGAAGTCTGGATCTTTTATTTTTTTAAATCATGTGGTTCATATATATATACATACACACAATTGAATTTATAGATCCTGCAATATGGTGCAAGTGTACTTGCATAAGCTTAATAGCTACGTTAAGGGTAACAAAGAAAAGATATTGTATAATTAAAGACATAAATAAACACACCACTCAGTGTAATTGCTCATTAAATATAACATCCGTGTAACATGGGTCTTTGTTGCCTTGAAGTAACTCCCCATGAGATCCTACACTTAATCTTATTTCATCAAGTGTCACACAGTCTTTGGTTCTGATCAAGTATAGTACTATAAGCAATGTATATCGACACTGTACTAACTCCTAAAAAAGTAAAAGTTGTATATATTTCCCTTTTTGTTTCCATTTTAGTATTGTATTTTCATACACATACTAAATAATTTATTAAAGTCCACATGACCATCTCTCAAATGTGGCAGTTGCCATGGTTTTGCCATACCTGCTTAATGTATTCCCTTTCTGTTTTTTGTTAAATTATTTTCAAATCATATCCCAGCATGCCATTTCATACCTACATAATTAAGGGTGCATTTTCAGAAAATACAGATAGTTAGTAATGCATTTTTAAAAGAGAATGTTAATTTCCTTTAATGCAGCACAGTTCAAATGTTTGTTTTTAATGAGCCATACTTACTATATGTTTTTTTATTATATATTTGAGAACATGATTTGGAAAAAATATATTTGAACCAAAAGTCATGCTCAGTGAATAATTTTACCTTCTCAACTAATCTACTAAATAAAAAAATGACAGCAGTACCCATTTCTCTTTCTCTAAGTTACCTCATGATATTTCCAGATTTTGATATCCTTCACAGTGTTCTCATTATTGGTTTCAAGTACATGGTTCCTAACTCTTCAATCTCCTCTATAAGCAAGTGCAATAGAAAGGATAAAATAGACCCTATGATTGATTGTGGAAATGAGTATAATATCTAGTATAATATTAATAGTATAATAATAACACTGTATTAGAGGTGGAAAATATATTATGTAATAATCATATAATAAAAATGGGAAATGTAGTTTAGATTTCACAGAAAAAGAGAAACATAAACACCTTGAATTGATAGATACATAATTAATTGGAAGCAAAGTTATTTACTTAAGCTATTTTTACATACTAATCTTTTCCTGAGCTTTATTTATATAGGATTGAACAAAGTATGCCTTCAAAGAGCACAGTGTTTGAAGTGAATATAGATGAAAAGTAATGTAAGCAAATAAAGTGTGACAATTAAAGTTAAATTTAAAATATGAGAAACTTTATTGCGGTACGCGGGCCTCTCACTGTTGTGGCCTCTCCCGTTGTAGAGCACAGGCTCCGGACGTGCAGGCCCAGTGGCCATGGCTCACAGGCCCAGCTGCTCCGCGGCATGTGGGATCTTCCCGGACCGAGGCACGAACCTGTGTCCCCTGCATCAGCAGGTGGATTCTCAACCACTGTGCCACCAGGGAAGCCCCAAATATGAGAAACTTTGAGATAACATAAACACACGTATACTTTACCAGTAGGGAAGTAAATACAAGCTGAGCTAAGTAAATATATGTTGCGTGAGGCAGGGGCTACAGTAATAAATGAAAGATGAGAATAAGAACATAGACTAGATAGGAGGCTGGTTCATATAAAATGTTACAGTTAAAGGAATCTGAGCTTCTGGTTGGGTTAATAGAAGCTGTTGGTACTTTTAAGCAGGGGACTGATAATGATGAGATTGCACTTTTCAAGAAATAACTTAACCAACATTTAAAGAATGGATCAGAGAAGTTTGACCCTGCAGGTAAGGAAGTAAAATAAAAGTCTTTAGCAGTGATCTAAGTGAGAATTAGATGGAAGTCAGAGCTAGTTTACTCAGGTGGGCTGAATCAAAATTGGTGACTAAGTTAAGGAGAGTGAAAGGTCCAAGACTGTGTCTTAGGTATCTGGCTTGGGTAATATTAACATGGAATGACAGTGACATATGCAGTTATGTTCAGGGTCGGTGAGCAAGTTCTGGGCCATAAGATGGGGATGAAATCACGCAAACCATTTTCAGGTGTTCCTCTTAAAACTTCCCCCGGCAAACGTAAAAATAAGAAGTTATTTGTTGTAATAGCTCATCTTGAGTAAAACCAAGTTGTTACCTTTGATGGAGAAACGTGAACAGATATGGCAGGGTCAGGGAAATGAAGATCAGCAATTTATTTTGAGGAATGTTGGTTCTGACATGTCTATTAGATATCTGAAGCAGTGAAAGGCCAACCCAGGAAACAGAAGTCATTGCGAATTTAAAACAAAGGGAATTAGTGCAGGCAGTTGGTTCAAAATAGCTTTAAAAAAGCCAATCAGGAGGTAGTGAGGCAACTCAGAATTAGCAGCAACAGGAGGCTGCTACCACTTGGATGGAGGGAGAAAAGGGACTGCATTACTGGAGTTGAGGAGAGGGGTTGCTGATGGAAACTGGAACCACAGTGGGCCTGTGTAAAAGGAGCTGGAGCCATGGAAGAAATGCAGCTGTTATGAGAGGTGACACCAAGACAGAGAGGGATTGAGAGAATAATTATATCCTTCCTTTCTTCTCCTTTTCATCTTTCTACATGTGTCTCCCATGGTTTGATCCCACCTGGAAGCCAGCTTACAGGAAATGCTGAGATACACAGCCTACAGAGGTCAGGTCCTCTGTGTTATGAACCGCATAGGGGAGAGGGAGGAATGAATTACAGGAAAAAGAGACCCATTATAGTCACAACATTTAAGTAGAAGTGTAAAAAAAAATGTAATTGAATTTGTTCTGTGTCGAATTCTGGATAGAGATATGGCATGGAAATACAAATTTGGGGTTCATTAGCATTTAGATTGCACATAAAGCCGTGAGATGGCATGAGACCACCAAGGAAGTAAGTGCAAAGAAAGATGAGGGGGAAAAAATCAGGTGCTGAGACCTAGGGCATACCCACATGAAGAAGCCTAGGAAAGGAGGAGAAACCAGTGAAAGAGACTGAGAGAGAATTAGAAAAAAAAAAAAGACTAGAGAAATAATAGGAAAGTAGAGAAGCTAAATGAAGGAGAAGGTAGTGATAAACTACTTCAGATGCTGCTAATAGATCAGGTAAGGTGAGTAAAAGAGGAAAAGAGCCATTAAGAGCGGAAGAGAAGTTTAATTATTGTGCTGGGGGCAAAAACTGGTATGGAGGAGATTTAAAGGAGAATGAAATGAGCAGCCATGGAGACAGTGAGTATAAATGATTCTTTTGAGTATTGGTGGAAAAGGGATTAAGTTCCCTGGGGGTGTGTGGCAAGGAAAACCTGATATGCAAAGGTCTTTAGTTGATTATTTGCTTTTGTTTTCTAAGCTGGGAGAAATAATAGCATATGTGTATGACTGTGAAATGACCCAGTAAGGAGGAAAACATTGATTAAGAGAGAGAGAAGCATTCCTTGAAAGGAGTCTGTGTGCAGCCAGAGAGAGTTAATGAATAAACAAAGAGGCTGGCCTCAGTGGTTAATTAACCTCAGTGGTTGGCATGAATATTTCCTTTCTGGCAATGGTTCTCCACAGGGGGAAGTTTTGCAAAAATTGGCAATGTTTGGAGAAATTTTTGGTTGTCACAACTGGTGAATGGGGAAGAAGGAGCTACTTGACATGAAATAGAGGTCAGGGATGGTGAATCACATCCTACAATGCACAGGACAGCTCCCACTCTCTCTCTGGCCCTGCTCAACGAAGAAGCATTGTCTGGCTCAATACGTCAATAGAAACAAGGTTGGGAAACACAGCTCTATGGTAATATGCAAGATGAGTAATATGGAAGCTAAGATACTGACTGATATTAAGTATATGCGGCAGTGTGATCCTGTGCACTTTTCCTCCTGGTAGCTTTCATTTTTTTCAGTGACATAAGAAACAAGATCATCAGCTGGCA
This sequence comes from Grampus griseus, assembly GCF_964374135.1. Taxonomy (NCBI): domain Eukaryota; kingdom Metazoa; phylum Chordata; class Mammalia; order Artiodactyla; family Delphinidae; genus Grampus; species Grampus griseus. The sequence continues at coordinate 133,345,008 of NC_138997.1, read as the reverse complement.
GTGAGATTGGGGAAGAAGACGTGAGAGATTTGAAATGAGAAAAGAATCTGTAAACTAATCTTATATGAGAGAAAGAAAGTGATGGCTTATGGAAGAGTAGTGGGCTTATTTGGCAGCATTAAGGGCACACTTGATTTTCAAGGTCATAGTTTTAAAGTGGTTAACAATCAGCATGATACAGTTGTGCATTTTTCTCCAACTGCATTCAGGTGCATGAAAGCAATTCTGGAATTAGTGGAGACATTCATGAAACAACTTAGTTTTGCCAAGTGAGTCATGGTTGGTAGATAAAAATTATTTGATGACTAAAGATAGAACAAAATATTTGAAGAACTGAATGTATGAAATAATGAAGCATATTTAAGAAACAGCAAATAATCTTTTGTAGCGGTGATCATTTAATGCACCCTGGAGAAGAAGTAACGCCTGTGAATTCATTTTGTATTTATGAAGTGGGCAGAGAGTAAATGATGTTGAACCTGGGCTCAACAATCAGATTATCTCCTTAGAATAATCAGAATTGCGCTACGGTGAAGAAAAGATTGACGGTGTTAAGTTTAAAAAGGAAGCCAGTGTTTAATACATTAGTCCAAGTGTGAATTCATGGAAGGCTTAACTGTAGCAGTGACAATAGTAATATAGATGAGGACAGAGATTGAAGAGACATTTATTGCGTGGACTCAATTGGGTTTTTAGCTTCATTACATATCATATTAAATAAGGAATATATGATTTCTAGTCAATATAGAATGATGCAGTTTTCAATGTATAAGAAAAATAAGTAGAAATAAAATATTTAACTTTAAAAACATTGCTTCTGTAAAAGAAGCATGTAAGAGACTTCTGTACAGAAGGTATAGGTTCCAGAGTCATAAGAGGAAGGATGGCATCTCTTGATCAGTTGTCTCCCCTGATGGCGGCAGGAGTGGGGAGAAACTCCTGGGAAACAAAGAAGGCAGGTGTTTTGGTCTAATCTTTTTGTAAACATACTAACTCAGGGATTCTGGAAAATAAATAATTTTTGGTAGCACGAGAGTCCTTATCTATAAAATGTTGTTAGCAGATTGTCATAGTTGTCCAGAATTGCTTATGATAAACAAACCAGGAATCCATAAATTTAAGGTCACGATTCCCAGGAAAATGTCATGTTAGCTATGCCACTATCTGAGTATGAGGAGACGTTGTGTGATTAAGAAAAGTCCATCTGTGTAAGTAAGGCCACTGAACATTTTACTCAGAAACTGAATCTGGAACCTTGTGGCAGAGCACATTCAATGACCAAGAAAGGACGCAGGCTTCTGTACTACACCCCAAACCTTTCCCTACTTCACCAAGGTATCCTTGAAATTATTAGTAAAACTTCATACTGAACAAGATCTCTAATTTGTGAGTCAGATTTGACAAACAAATAGTTTGTGTGAGTTCAGATTGGTTTTGTGGATAGGATTGTTAAGAACCCCAAATAGTAATGCTTAAGGAATTTTCTTTTTCTATGTAAAAGGAGATAATGGAAAAATACAGTGAGACTTTGATTCCAAAACTGTTGGCTACCCATTGGCAGTGTGACATGGTGAACATTTTGAAGCATATGAAGGGGGTAAGTCTCACCACGAAAAGGAAGTAAAGGAAATAGACTGAGATCTGGAAGCACAGGAACCGAGTACAAGGACAAAGGGAAGTTGGAAAATTCTATTACTGGCTCTTGCTAGCACATCTTTAAAAGTCCAACCTTTAATAGTAGTATTGTGGGAAAATCTGTAAGATTAGACTTCTTCACTTGAAGGCCTTCTTGTATCTTTGTGGCTTCTTGGAGAAATCCCATACCCCCTTGGAAATGATTCAAGTCATTGATTACTTGAAAAACTGTTCATGAAACTGGAGGCCAAGATCAGGTGATGACTGAATGTTAAGGGTATTTTGTTAAAGAAATGCACATTTACCAGCAAAAGATTGGTGTATTGTTATTGGCATGGGTTCTTCAAATTAGTGATGGAAGGATGTGTTGCAATTCTGTTATTATCAAATGGAAGGGATTGCTCAGGTTAGTGACTACTCATTAAGTGGTTGCGAACTTTTGAAAAGACACTTCCAGATATTATGTCAGCCCATCTGCTGCTACGGTTCAGGCAGGGTTTGGCAGGCCTATGATGACGGGAGAACTGCTACAACCCCGCCCCAAATCCACAGCGGTATACTCATTTTCATATGAAAGGAATGGGACAAGTGCAGGTAACCTTAGACAGACTTTATATTATCCAGAGATATCTTAGTTAACACTATTGACATTGGCAATGTAATGAATGGGGGCCAGGTGACACTCCTCTGCCTTAGGAGCCTTATGTATCCTTGGGGAAAAAAATCAAAAGACAGTGACAGAGATACAGACTTCGTTACTACACCTGGGACTATGTGGAGGAAAAGCTTCCCTGTTATAAGCACAGTGGGAAGAAATCAAAAATAAGAGAAGGAAGTCAAAGAAAGCTCACCTGAACAAATGTGCTTTTGAGGAAAAGGTGAATAGGGTTAAAAAAGTGGACCTTGATAGGATTCTCAATAAGGAACTGAACTGCATTATCAGCTTTTGAATTGGAGGAAGGGAGTGCTAAAGTCCAAGACCATTCCTTGAAATATACTTGAACAGGGGGTAGGATTTATCCCCTTAGTTAAAGCCATAGAATCTGAGAAAGACTGAAGGAGGGCTGAGATCTGTTCACTCAATCCCCAGTCTGGGATCTAAAACCATATGCAATAATTTGGGTAAAGTTGCCTAGGATGGTATACAGACTGTCTTAAGATTGTTAGAATGGAGAGCAGAGTGTACAATAACCCTTATGGAAGATAGGGATGGTGCTTACAAGGTTCTAAGGTAAAAGTTGGAGTGTATGGAGAGAACACAAGGGCAGAAACCTAGGTGAGGGTGGGGTTACAAATTGGTATGCGTGATTGCAGGGACTATTATGTGGTTGTGCTGCCTTCACATGAATGCAAAATTAGCACCGATATTGTATATGAACTGAACATTGTTGTCTTTGCCCTTTTCACTGAGCATAGTGACTAAGTCCATTTCTCATCAAGTTTTAATTAGCTATGATAAGTGGGATCCTTTGGAATTGCCCAAACTCTCCTCAGTAGTAAACACTGAGCGATGCAGACTTCCAGGGGGCCATAAGTTACTACTGTTCTAAGAAAGTGGTTGAGAAGGAAGCTTTTCTTCCCATATACTCCCTCTTAATATTTCTGATTGGTCAATAAATAAGGCAGACTATTCCTGGATGTTAACAGGAGACCATGGAGGTGGTTCATTTGAATGTTTCATCTGCACCTGATGTGATGAACAGTGAACAGAAAATAAAGTAGGCAAAGAAGGATTGATATGTCATCAGGACTGGGTATATAATTCATGGGGCTGAGTGAAAAATGAAAATACGAGGCCCCATGCTCAAAAATTGTTAAGAATTTTAAGATAGCTACAACCAAGTATTGAACCAGTCTCAAGGCCCTGTATGACTCCACAAGGAGTTGCATAAACCTGAAGCTGACCTTATACATCATTACAGATCTTCCTAAGGTCTTCTTTCCTATCTCAATTTTGAATTCCAGCTAGGCACAATTTGAATCTTGTGGAATGGAAGCAAATGCACATTTACTGTCTGAACACAGATTTGCTTTAATTCAGCATTATTTGCTTTAATCTAGTAAGGCGGGACTAAAAACCTATTAAAAAATGTTCATACACTACACTGATGCTATCATGATGATTTTCTTCTCAGAGAAAGAAGTGGGAGAGGTGTTAAGGACCTTAGTCACCTCTATTACAGATAGAAGCTGGCTAATAAATCCAGCTAAAGTCCAGCCCAATGTGTAAAATTCCTGGGAATTATTATGAGGAAACCAGGAACATTCCTTCAACTGTGAGAAGTAATTTCTCCCTCACAGAACCTGCCATTAAACAATAAACTCAGAGACTGACAGGGCTATTCCTCATGTTAGAATCTTGTTTACCCCTGTTTACTGGAAATAATTCTGGAATGTGAATTCGGCACTGTATTACTTTCCTAGGGCTGCTATAACAAATTTCCATAAACGGTGTAGCTTGAAACAACAGAAATTCACTCTATCACAGTTTTGGAGCCTACAAAAGACTTAACACTTCAAATAGGGACAATAGACAGAGCTTGCTTTTAGACGACTAGCTGCTGCTGGAAATCAACCTGGGTAGAAGACGAAGCTCTAATTGAATGCACCAAATGAATAATGACTCTTCCATACTCATTAACAATGCTAGAAATAAGCTTGAACCCTTACCTCAGAAAGACTATTGGATATTTTAATCAGTACAGAATATTATGTCTTTAAATTTCAGTGGCAGGAATTCCTAGAGAGCCAAGCTAAAGAAGTAAAATTACAGAAAAACTATACATAGTGTAAGTTGTGGCTAGAAATCACTAAACAGTGTGACTTTCAGCATTATTCTCTAACAGAGAATATGGATATCATACAAATAAAAAAAAAGTTTGTCTTCCATGTTATGGAATTGGTTGAAATTGGATGGATAAAGTATTATTCTCTGATATCCATGGACTGTGGATGGGGAGTAGATGGGCTCTATTACAGAAAGATTAATGACAATCAGTGTCTGTAAAGACCTGGAATATATCTAGGATATGGTTATGTCCAAGAATCATATGAAATACAGAGTTTACTGAACAAGGACTTTGTTTTTTGAATATGAACTTATAATTACCACTCCAGTAACTGGAAATATATGATGTATAAGAAAAACATTTTTGCCTGGAAAGAATATCATTTTCACTTATGTAAGGTATGTCAAACATTACCATAATATTTTTGTCACAGCTAAGTAAGAGCTCATAATTTCACTTATAGAATTAAATGCAGAATACATTTATGTAGAAGATGATCTCTGAATGAGAAAATGTTGTGGAAGCTGATATGAAGACCCCCCAATTAAAGTGTAATCAATAGAAACTATTTTTTCAGAAAAAAGTTGAGAAAAATTAAATATTCAATTAAATAATCCCACGTACATATAGAGAATGATGCAAATAATTAAAGTTGATGGAGGAAAAAAGTAACTGAGTTGCTAAATGAACATCAAAAGACCTATAAAGGAAGATGTTAACAGATAATATATTTTACAGAAGGATTTCCTACTCTCTATTGGATGGTTCAAATCAAAGTCAGAGTGTTAAAAATATACAAACAGCTCATGAAGCTCAATATCAAAAAATCAAACAATCCAGTCAAAAAATGGGCAGAAGATCTAAGTAGACATTTCTCCAAAGAAGACATGCAGATGGCCAAAAAGCATATAAAAAGATGCTTGAAGTCATAATTATTAGAGAAATGCAAATCAAAACTACAGTGAGGTATCACCTCACACGGGTCAGAATGGCCATCATCAAAAAGTCTACAAACAATATATGCTGGGGAGGGTGTGGAGAAAAGGGAACCCTCCTGCACTGTTGGTGGGAATGTAAACTGGTACAGCCACTATGGAGAACGGTATGGAGGTTCCTTAAAAAACTAAACATAGAGCTACTATATGATCCAGCAATCCCACTCCTGGGCATATGTCAGGAGAAAACCATAATTCGAAAAGATACATGCACTCCAGTGTTCATTGCAGCACTATTTACAATAGCCAGGACATGGAAGCAACCTAAACATCCATCGACGGATGAATGGTTAAAGAAGATGTGGTACATATATCCAATGGAATATTACTCAGCTGTATAAAATAATGAAATAACGCCATTTGCAGGAACATGGATGCACCCAGAGATTGTCATACTGAGTGAAGTAAGTCAGAAAGAGAAAGACAAATATCATACAATATCGCCTGTATGTGGAATTAAAAAAAAATGGTACAAATGAACTTATTTACAAAACAGAAATAGCGTCACAGATGTAGAAAACAGACTTATGGTCACCAGGGGGGAAGCGGGGGAGGGATAAATTGGGAGATTGGGATTGATATATACACACTACTATATATAAAATAGATAGCTGATAAGGACCTACTGTATAGCACAGGGAACTCTACTCAGTACTCTGTGGTGACCTAAATGGGAAGGCAATCTAAAAAAGATTGGATATATGTATATGTATAACCGATTCACTTTGCTGTACAGCAGAAACTAACACAACATTGTAAATCAACTATACTCCAATAAAAATTAATTTTAATAAAAGTCAGAGTGTTAGTCTGCTTAAGTGAAATATTGCAGAAAATTTTGTAAGATAAATAGTGAAAATATACCACAAATATTTGCCACCGAGATGTTTACCAAGGTCAGAGGATGGATGAGGAAGTAAAAGTTCTAACAGCTAGTCTGTGATTCTCTCCTGTTATTGAGGAGAGGCCTTCTCAGCACACAAAGAAAGCGCGTGACCCAGTATGAATGTGTAAACGTACTAACAGAGATCCTGAAATCAATCTGACATATATATATATTTTTTGCTAGCAGGAGAGTGATTACTTATGCAATAATTTTAGCAGAATGTGCCTGCTTGTTTAGGATTGCTTTGGTTAACAAAGCAGGGATCCATGTGTTTATGGGACATGGCTCCCTGGAAAATGTCACATATGCTATGTAACTCTCTAGGTAAAAAATGAGGATATTTTATGTCTGAGAAGGTCGCTCCATGTAAGTGAAGTGTTCACACACTTCTCTAGAACTCCCATCTATCTGCCTGGGCAGAGGAGTATCTGATGAAAGCATGGTAGAAAAGATTTTCCTGTGTCATCTCTTCTTATGAGATGCAAAGGAAAAAGCTAAGAACTGATACAAATTCAAGTCTGCAATTATAAAATGAGGAAATTAACATTATGCTGGAAAACAGAAGACAAAATCCTTCTGCTAAGGATAAGAGGATCAAGTGTGGACTGGGTTATCTGAAAAGTGGGTGAATGTTTAGAATATCCGTTGTGCAGAAAAAGAGAAAAAATTGATCAAAAAGTCAAATAATTTAAAGTGATAATATGGAAAAGTGATCCAGACAGAATTTGTGTCATTCACAAAGGCAAAGAACCAAGAGAGAAAACTGTGTGTCTTGGGAGGAAAAGTCACCGTTTGAATTTCATTATTAAGACAATGTTATTTCTAAGAAATTTTAAGCTGTTTCTAAGTATTTATTTCTAAGAAGTTAAGGAGAATATGCAAATGCAGCTTGAAATAAATAGATGACAAAATAGAGAATATTAGCAGAAATGTGTTTTTTTAATGTTTTAGTAAACACTATCAAAGCAAATAACTTGGTGTAATTGTTTCAAAATGACAACATACATCAATTTTAACCTCTGACCAAATCCATAATTATGTGAAAATAAAGATTTCTTTAAAAATACTTAGATGTAGAATATTTAGCTCCAGATTAATTAGGAGAACTTCATAGTGTCTTATAATTAAGCTGCCTTTAAATATGCCTGAACCTTCAGGCCAACGTCTGTGGGTATTTGTCTCCACATGTTCCAGCATGACTAGGTGTTTTTAATTCAGCAACAATTTTTTTTTTTTTTGCGGTACGCGGGCCTCTCACTGCTGTGGCCTCTCCCGTTGCGGAGCACAGGCTCCGGACGCGCAGGCTCAGCGACCATGGCTCACGGGCCCAGCCATTCCGCGGCATGTGGGATCTTCCCGGACCGGGGCACGAACCTGTGTCCCCTGCATCGGCAGGCGGACTCTCAACCACTGCGCCACCAGGGAAGCCCTCAGCAATAATTTTAATAGCTTACGTTGAAATGGGAATTATCCTAAGGGTATCTGGTGGAAATGCACTCAAAAACAGAAGAACCGTATCTATTTCATGAATATTTGCTGTGTTTTGATGTAGTAAGTTATTGTTCATGGCCAAACACTTCATGAGGATAAATGACTGATGTAATGGATGACCTAAAGATGCTCAAGAGCACATGAAAACAGAAATGCTTTTGTCCTGAAGAAGGGTGTAGTCTTCCGTCTATAATTTGAATGTAAAATTTGAATATAAAAATTGTGGCTGAAAATATTCTAAAATCACAAGAAACTGCATTCAAACTAGTGCCATGGTATCCATTCAAAACATCTGAAGTCATTTGTCTTTCTGAATAGCGCCCAATGTAAAGCTTTTTCACACAGAACAAAACAGAAGTGAGCATCAGTAACACTTCCAACATGCATACACTTTGTTCTAAAGGAACAGCTGTTACTTGATGAGAAGAATATGGAAAATGCCCAGCATTTGTTTTTTTAAAAAGTTATCACCCAAATAAGAGTTGTTGGGAACCAGATGTTAAAATTGAGAGTGGTCTGTTTATTTCAGTTGAGAGTGTTATAAAAATGTTAATAAGGTGTTTTTATGTCTATTACACGGTGATGTTGGACTCTTTAATGTGCTTTTTGTTATATTTGACTGTTGTTTCTATGGACTGGTATTACTGGTGTTAGATCAGTGAAGAGTAAATAAAGAGAGGAAGAATGCTTTCTTGTAACCAGGATACTGAACTGGAATGGAGAGAGGTGGCAGAGTTTTGCAAATAACGTACAATGAAAACTTTGAAACACTAATATCTTTTCTGTGTTGAGAAATAACCTCATAATAATAACAATAATTATCATCTCAACCAAAGGAGCTATGCCACCCAAAATGTTATTACCCTAGACATCTGCAGGAGACCATGATTTATTACCTGAGTACATTACTACTTATTGCAGCCCGTCTCCATCCATTTTAGCAGGTTTCAATCAGCCACTTAATATTTAATATGTAAATTCTTTTAATTGCATAAGTAATGCATGCTCCTTATAGAAAATTAAAACATTTCAGAAACACTTAAAGCCCCATTTGGATATTATCCAAACCTAGTCCGTTCTTCAGAGATAACCTTTGTTTCTATTTTGGTGTGTGTTTTCCTCAAATATATTCAATGCATTTATAAATGCATGTACATTTATCTATTGAAAATAGACACAGTTTACTTTTGTGAGTATGCTTTACTTAACTCAAGTGCTTCAAAATGGGTCAGTGTGAAATGTCCTTTTTTTTTCTATTTGATGATATACCTGAGAAGTTTTATCATGAATAATATTAAAATTAAAAATAATAAAATGAATAATATTAGCCAATTTATTTGGGTGCTGTCTGTGCACTGGGTATTAAGTGTGACATATTATCTCACCAAACTAATGAAATATGTAATGCTGTTATCTCCATTTTACAGAAGAGGAGAAAAAAAAAACCCCAAAACTAAGGTCCCTGTATTGATCTCAAGGTAAATACAGGGAACAAATGATTCAAATCCATATAGTTCTGCTTTCAGAGGTCATGTCATTAACCATTATGCTATAATGGCAGCATTATAGTCAGCATAATGAATAAACTGTTTTTGTTTAGCCATTCTTAATACTGATGAATATTTAGAGTTTTTCTAATTACAACACAATACTGCAGCTGCTATTCTTGCACAATTATCAACAATGTATTTCCAAAAGTGGAAAGGCACAGCTTTATATTAATTACTTATGGACTGTAGAATATGTCAGAATTGTACTCTAAAGCAACTCCCAGTTGTGCACTTATACCAGCATAGTTTGAACCTGCCCATTTCCCTACATTCTCATATACCTTGTTAATATTTTTATTTTTGTCAATCTGATGGAGGAAAAAAGTGGTACTTTGTTTTAATTCATTTACCTGATTATTTGCATTATTAGTATTTGGATTATTTCATATGTTTATCACCATTTGTATTTCTGGAATAGTTTCCAGAAAAACTGTTTTTGCCTGGTTTTCTATTATGTTGAGTCTTTCCAAAAACTAGTTAAATGTCAGCTCTTTCAAAGAAACTTCCCTGGTTCCCACAACTTGAAACACTCTCTTCTCTTCATTTGATTTTATCTGCACTTCTCTTATGGCATCACTTTTTACTTTGTATAATTGCTATTTCTGTATTATCTAAACTCCTCCGTAATCTCCTCTGGGGAATAGTTTATTTTGATTAATCTTTATGACATATTAAAATTAACAAAAATTAAAATAATAAACATTTAATTAATTTAGCTTTTAATTTTTTTCAGATATTATGTATGCCACCTACTGAGAGACTTAATTTTGGGGATGTCTTATTATGAAATAATTAAAAGCAAACTGGAAAAAAATAATTTATCCCTCTATGATCATTCAGATTGGAAAAATGGTCTGTTCTAAATAATGAGATTTACTCTGTTTATGTATTTTAAGAGCAATTCATCATATGTCTAGAAACTTCTCTGATTTTTATCATTCAGGAGAAGTTTTTAAAAATCTGTTTCATTAAATTATAAAGAAAAATCAGCCAATTAAATAAATCTTGAAAAACTCACAGAAAAAAGTGAAAACATTTTCCATTATTAAAAATGATGATTATGAAAAGCTCATAGTTATTATTTAGCTTATTCATTTAAGGGTCATTCTGCATAATATTATGGAATACGTGATTTAAGACAGTAAGAGCTAAAAATACTGGACTTTAAATAGAATTCAGGATGTGAGTGAGGCTGATTTGAAAATTTCAACAACAACAAAAAAGGTTCTCTCATATAGTTGACTCTTCAATCTCCCTCAGGTTTTTTTTTTTTTAATTGATGCTTTTAAAATATCTGTTAGTTATATGTACTTTTCTTTTTTTTCTTCTTCTTTTTAAAAAGTTTTTATTTTATTTTGGACTATAGTTGATTAACAATGTTGTGTTAGTTTCAGGTGTACAGCAAAGTGATTCAGTTATACATGTACATGTAACTATTCTTTTTCAAATTATTTTCCCATTTAGGTTGTTACAGAATACTGAGCAGAGTTCCCTGTGCAATACAGTAGGTCCTTGTTGGTTATCTATTTTAAATATAGCGCTGTGTACATGTCAATCCCAAGCTCCCAATGCGGGTCCAGTAGTTAGGACTTCACGCTTCCACTGTCAGGGGCCCAGGCTTGATTCCTGGTTGGGGAACTAAGATCCCACAAGCTGTGCAGCCTGGAAGGAAGTAAGGAAGGGAGGGAGGGAGGAAAGAAATCCCTGAGGTTTCAAACATCTCCCCACATGACTCTTAACTAGTAAGTACAGTTTACTTTGGACTTTTGAAATCTATGGGTGACAGTAAGTCATTAATATTACTATAGAAGCCCCAGAACTAATGCTTTATATCCCTAGAATTAGTGTCTTATTTATCAGAATCCACAAATATATTGAAGGAAATTCATGGTTATGGAAATCAGGTTGATAGTTGAATACTTTATTTTCTATGGTAAGTTGCTCTCTGGCAAATGCAGAGAAGCAGCTTAAAGTTGTGATCATGGTCCCCAGTTCAGTCTCTCCAAGTGTTTACTTTTTGCTCCTAGGAAGGATTCTGCCTATGTATGTTTCGAAGCACCAGTGTTTTAATGATCTGTAAAGTATTATTACCCAGGAGTAGCTGTTGACGAATCAAGAATAGGATGTTAATGATCTCAAAGGACAATTCTTCCATATGGTGTTTCTTGGGGACCCTAGTTTCTTGAGATAGAATGAAAGGGGAAATTAATTTTCACATGTAAATAAATTTGGGAAAACTATATACTTTAGCTTCCTCTTGGAGATCCAGAAAGAACAGTAGCATATTAACAGTTATAAGACAAAGAAATGTTTTTAACTATGTTTAAGCTAGTATAAAAAAGCATATTCAACAGGGGAAATCTTCCCTCCATCAGGATTGCACTTTCAGAATATGTAAGGCTTGTCTATGTGGTTTCTTGTGGTAAACACCATGCAGATATTTTTCATGAAATGGGTATACATTTATGTGGCTATTTCTTAGAGGTATTGCTTGATAATATTTGTGCTTGCTTGGCATATTTGTTCCTCATAGAATCAGCACTGTTCACTTTAGAAAATATTTCAGTAGCTTGCCTGTTTTCTCAGGTGGTTTCTCTGATTGCAATCAGCCATAGCAGTGCATCTCTTTCCTTTGGTCAAGGTTCACATTTAGCATAGAGGATAAGAATGGGGTCTTTGGAATTTCATAAATATGGAATGAAATTTCAACTGTGTTGCTGATTAGCTGTATAAAATTAGAGCAAGCTTCTGAGCCTCTCTCATTTGTAGTTTCCTTATTTGAAAAGTAGAGATATTGACTCTAGAAGGGTAGATTAAATTGCTATATAGGAAAAACTCAATAGATCATGACTATTATTGTTATTAATATTTCCTAGGTGTGAAGACTGCCTTCAGAGGGGACATACCTACTAGAAAAAAAAGTTTTTACAAAGTCTAGGCAGCAGAAATGGGTTGGTTTTATACACACACACACACTTTTTTTTTTTTTTACCTAAAATGTAAAAAATAGGTTAATTAGCCAGCCATTTTGTGTGACAATTTTCTGATACATTTTTAAAAAAAGAAATATATTGGCAGACACTGTTGATAGGCTATGTGATAGGCTATGCAAAAGCTATTCATAAACTTTTTCGCTTGCCTATATTTTTTCATCTGGTAAGCTAAAATATCAATGCTTCCTAGTATGGCTGTTAATCCAGATGACATATAAGTGGATCTCAGAGGTGAGGTTTTCAGGAAAGTCTTTAAAACAGTACACACTCGATTTGTATGTCATTGACCCTTTGTCCTTTGCTGCTTCAACGTCTTTTAACTGCGTAGAATGTTGCCGTTATGCCTCAAGATGCTATAGACATTATGCAACTTTATGTGACACCTGACTTTAAGGACATGCTAATAATGTCATTGCATAGCTGTAATTCCAATCTTCAATGTCACTGTGCTGCTACTTTTCTCCCAGTTGTGGACTGCCTTCACCTGCTTTTTTTGTAAGAGAAGATAAACCTCTTACATGTTGCCTACTTTTATTTGTGGTCTGTGTTACTTAGAGCCAAATCCTGTCCTAACTGAAACCAATATTAACACTTTTGTCACAGATTTAGTCTGAAGATTATATTAGCTTAAGCACAGAGTTCCATTTATTCAGTAACAAATCTTTTTAAGTGACTGGTAGGGGTAATGTGATATTGAAGCTACTAGAATAATGAGGTAAACTGAAGATATGACCTGGAACTCTTGGAACTTACATGAAAATAAATGGAGACAGCAGAAAACAAGTAAATAAATAGATAATTTCAGATTTTGACTGGTTTTATAAAAATGATAAGTAAGGCAGAAAGGACTGTAAGGGTAGGAGTTGAGGAAGCACAGGTAACTATGAAAAGGTGGTCAAGGAGATGTACTCTAACGGAGGGCATTTGAAGACAGGGACATTTGAAAATGTTAAAAGTTACATAGTATTGTTTCTGTTGTATTGTATTGGTCCAAGAAGTCATAGGTCCTCCCAGATTCAAGGTCAGAGTCGTTAAACCCCATCTCTCAGTGGATGAGAATTGAAGAATTTTGAGGCTGTATTTTATAGCCATAATACTAAATCAAATGGGGGGAAAAACAATATACATACATATTTCTACTGCATCCATTTTCCCCCAAAGTATTGACTTTTCACTACCTTCACTACTCTGATACTGACAGTCTTCCTCATTTTTTTCCAGTTAAACCTTGTCTTTCAGGGGCAATTCTAATCAGCTATTTTACATTAATTTGTAAACTAAAGATAATTTTGGAGTATTGCCATTTTCGGGGGAGATATATTTAATTCACAAAATTATAAATTAGGATAATTTATTAAACTCCATATATCCTAGGTGAGCCAGAGTGGAAAGGTAAATAGAGTCTGGACAAGGTATAATGAATATGCATATATTACTTTAGTGTAGAAACTGTGGTGAATTGGAGAGCATGTGTCCCATCTAAAAGGAATACCCAGTATTAATATTTTTTCTTCCCATATGAGAATGAGGGCACATATTGCCAGTTTTTATTTTTCCCAGATAAGCCAGAAATTGGAATTTTCCTCTGAATTCTTTTAATTATAAAATGTTATGTTAAAATTTAAAACAATCTGAACTGTAAGCCTTTATTCAGCTGGGGACTTCCAGCTCATAAACTTTCCTCAAATTAGAATAAGATACTAGTCCTAGATTTTGAGGCAGCAGTGGAAATAGTTAATATTTTGTATGTGGTAATCATTACCACAATTCCTGAAAATATGAAGTAGTTGCTTTGTATAATTATTTGTTATATTACCATTGGATTTTTCTCTTCCAATTCTTTTAGTAAGATAAAAAAATAAACATTTCTGAGTACATCTTTATTTTTAAATGAGAATTCTGCAACATTGAATCATTTACCTAATTATAGAACTTCATTTAATATAGTGCATTGTATCACTAAATCAAATAATTATTTTATATTTGCAGTATTTCACAGTTTTGTTCTATTAATAATTCATTTTCTTCTATGTGTGAGAAATTTTTTTCGTATTTTAATTGAAAATATTAGAGCTTCTAAGAAAGAATAGAAACTAGGATAGACTAATCCTAATTTCAATGGTGTACCATGTCTGCCATTATGTGAACTGTTTTAAAAATCCCTCTAATTTTGTGCCATATAAAAAGAAATTGAGTGTCAGGGTATTCAACAGAACCACTGTCATAAACCACAGTCATGTCACTAGAACACAGTCATGAATGATGTAAAGAAAAAGCATAAGGATATGATTCCTGTAAAATTAGAGTAGGATAGAGTCACCAGCATTTGTTACCTCTAATTTCCAGAAGCAGTCATGGAGTTTATAAAGAGAGAATACTGTCAGAAAAAAGGCATTTTTTACAGTCTAGAAGGTTTTATGTTGTTGTTGTTTTGTATTGTTTTTATCAGCCACAAACATTTACATACTTCAGCTCTCATTTTTATGTTGACAATTCCATAATAACTATATTTACCTTATTTTTTCTTTTTGTATTTGTTTGTACCTTTGTATTTATTCGTACAAAGTAGTTGCATGGAATTTATATGAAAATGAAAATTTCCTTTCAAAAGCAGAGCTTATCAGATTTGTATTCAAGAATTTCTATTACTCTGTCTTCTCTGTTTCTGCTAGTGTAACCACCATCATTGCCCTCTATCAGATACATTGAGTTAGTTGGTAAATCACTTGTGTCTTTTTTATACATTGTTTTCCATGAAGTTTTCCAGTACCATTGTATCTCACCTCAGATATCAAAATAGCAATTATTTTGATCTCTTTACCCCCAAACATTCCTGTTCCACTTAATCTAACACAATTCTCTCAGTGTTATGACAGATTACAATTCTGTTCACAGACCTCAAAGACTTTCCACTGAATTTTAACAGAATAGATGATTACTTCAGTCAAGTGTTAACGTGTAACAAAATACCCCAATCATCTATCCTTTTTCAAAAATCAATATATTTATTAAAATATTCAACTTCTAATTATGAAATATTTCAAACATGCCAAACATGGAAAAAAGCTTTGGATACAGCTACAAAAAAACCATAAACAAGCTACTGGCTTAAGTTTTTTTTTTAATTTTTGAATTTTATTTATTTTTTTATACAGCAGGTTCTTATTAGTTGATGTGTACTATTCCCATGTATATTTCTGTACTTTTACCTATAACTGTATGTATAGAATATTTATACACAGCATATAGTGTTGTTTATATCTTCAAAATTAAAATAAATATTACCATTTTCTATGTATAACTTGAGGTGTACTTTCTGATCTAACTATTATATTTTTGAGAGCCATTCCTAATGATACTTGGATACCCATTTTTGTTAAATTTGTATATGAGATTTCATTAAATAAATGATAGAAAGCTTTTACATATTAAAATAGGACATTTAAAATGTATTTTAAATGTTTGCAAGTAGTCCTGGAATTAATATTCGTGGACACCTTGTCATATATGTTAGAATTTCTGTAGGATAGACATAGAGGAGGAGATTTCTTAACTTTGAGTACGTGCATTTTCAATCATTCTATGTATTGCCAAGTAGTTTCCAAAATAGTTGTGTGAATTTATCTTCCCACCATACAAACATTAGAGTTCCTGTTTTCTCCCATAGCCTCATCAACCAGGGGAGACTTTCTCAAGCAGTAAATGGTAATGTAAAATGATAAATGTGATCACTTGAAATACTCCATTTGCTTAAAAAATATATATTTTACATTTTCTTTAAAAGTGGCACAATGTGTTTTTCACACTTGAAATTAGTGTGATGTTGGGATACAATTTATAATTTTCCATATATTAATCAACTGTACCACTGCTATTTTTTTGAATAGTTGCTCATTTTCCTGGTTGATATGAAATTAATATGTACGATATCAAAAGATTTACATCTATTTGTGATTTCACTATCATGCTCCAATAGTCAGATTCTTCATGTCTGAGTCAATGCCACACTGCCACAATTACTATAGATTTATAATCAGTGTTTATTCAGTGTCTACTCAGTTCCAGTATATGTTTGCTAGGGCTGTCAACAAATTACCACAAACTTTTTTGGATTAAAGCAACAGAGAGATGTTCTCTCACAGTCCTGAGTTCTGAAGTCCAAAACCAAGGTGTAGGTAGGTCATGATCCTTCTAAAGTTTCTCGAGGTGAATCTTTCTTTGCTTCTACTAGCTTCAGGTGGTTCCAGGTACTCTTCAGTTTGTGACCGCGTAACTCCAGTCTCTACCTCTGTCCTCACATGGCCTTCTCCTCTTCTCTGTGTACAAAGTAATGTTTTAATATATGTATACTATCAAGCTAATTAACATACCTGTCACCTCATGTATTTACCTTTTTGTGTGTGTGGTAAGAACACTTGAGATCTACTGTGTTAGTAAATTACAAGTATGTAATAATTATTATTAACTATAGTCACCATACTTTTCCAGTATTTTAACCATCTATGCTTTATCCTTACAATGAGTTGTTTCTATTATTGTTAGTAATCATAGTATTAGAGTTTTCTAATAGTCAGTGATCATTTAGATTTGCCTTGACATATAACAGTTCTTGTATTTACTGTTACTACTTGCTTCCCACACTTTTCTTTTTAGCTCCATTTCCTTCTTCCTGTACTATTTTTTTAATAATAGTTCTTCAGCAAGTCTAAGAGTTGTAATTTCTTAAAACTTTTGTTGACCTAAATGTCTTTTTTTAAAATTTCACTTTCACTGCTGTGTATAGTATTTTAGCTTCAATTATATTCTTTTGCACTTGGAAATTTATTCCATTGTGTTGCTGTATTGTTCCTGTTGGGGTGAACTATCTTTTTCTTTAAGATTCACCAAATAAATGCTATTTCTAGTTTGTATTATTTTTATTCACTGTTAAAAACTTATCAGATTCCTGAATCTGAGGATGCTTTAATGATTTATTGAAAACATCCTGTTATTGCCTTTGGATGTTGCCTCTTTACCTTCTTAATTGCATTTGAAAGTTCTAAAAGTGTTGGGCCATCTCAACCTATCTTTTATAATTTTATTTCTCTGTCATCTATCTTTACTATTATAATCCTGTATTCATCTGTATCAGTTTTTTTAATTCAATGACTTTATTTTTAGCTGTCTTTTTGCCAAAACTTGCTTATTATTCCTTTTTAAAATATATTTACCTATTATATATGTGGTTATTATGTAGTACAGTTATTTCATAATTTCTTTCAGTTTATTCATCTACTATCACAGATCTTCATAATCCTGCTGTTTTGTGTCAGCTGACTCTTGCTGATGGTGGATTATTTTTCACCATGTATTTTATAATTTTTTGTTTGTGAATTTTTTTTGGATAGAGTTTTAAATTTAAGGGCTTTTTTTTTCTTCCCCCATTAGGAATTCCTCACAATTTGTGACACTGGATCATTTCTCTAGAAGAGCTTCATATTTCTTATGCTAGGAAACTCATGGGAAATACTGGCTTTGGTCTAATTTTGATTTTGTTTTCTCTTGTTTAAGGTTCCTGGCCTACATGCGTGTTACAAATTCTTATTTCAATTCTGAATATGGCACAGGGTGCTGGTGACACATTCTCAGCTATATTTTCTTAAGATTTGAAAACAGTAGAAAATGTCTCGTGCCCTTCGATGTTGAGCAAAAATCTTCATCTAGACACTGACTTCTGTGTTCTCAGTATATGGAATCGCCAGGAGGTTAAAGATATGTAATCTCCGATTTTCCATTGAAGTGTGACTTTTAGAAAGTTGAAATCATAGCTCCCAAACAATATAAAATGCATACACTTTAAAGAGGTTATCTAACTTACTAATTAATGAAGGAACCAGTAAGATGTTCTTAAATGGTCCAAAGTACTTTCGAGAAGTTGAGGTATTTAGAAGCAGTTTAACTAAAGAATCTTAAGATACAATTGCTGGATTAGATATAAAACTGATTTACATATAAAAAGGTAATAAATCTGTGAGGTTATCTGTTCCATAGGAAGAAATATTTCTATTTGTATAGGAAAAATAATTTAAACTTAATAAGTCCCTTTACTAAGTCCGTGATCTTTAATCATTACTGGAGAGTGAAATAAACTAACTACATTCCCCTAGAAAGTCCTTCAGTAGCTTTTACACCCGAATGACACTGAAGTATATGCAGCCCAAGTTTTCTTTTTTATTTAAATGAAGTTTTCTTTATTTCTTTTTTTAACCTTATTTTACCTTATTCCCAAGTAAATAATTTTCCTGACACCCCACCCCACTACAATACTAAGGGTATTTACTTCTTAAAATCCAATTCCTTCTGTTTCCTTTCCTCTATCCCATTCCTACTCAGAGGATTAAAATCTTAACTTCTCTTTGAGTATTCCTATTTCTATATTATTTTATTTAACTCAACTATGCATTTTAAACACAGATTGATTATTATATTTTATTCAGCATTTCTAGGCATTTACGCTGCAAAGGACTTCAAGTTATCTTTCTTACTTCTCTACTTAAATTAAAGTGCCCTTATTATGGCCCTTCTCAAACAATTGCAATTCCATGAAAACTTTATTCAACACTCAATAAATTATCTTCTCCTGTCTCTGAATTTAAATAATGGTTAGTTTCTGTCTCTCTTATTGTTATTTATCTAATTTTATAATTTTGGATAGTTATATATGTTATATATATAATGTATATATATAATGTCTATATATAATGTGAGATATAATGTATATATAATGTGCGATTTAAAATATAAACATATTTAATGTGAGGTATATTATCTCACTCTATTTATACACACACACACACACACAGATTCACACCTTATGAGGGAGAACTTAAGAGAAGTCTTGAGTATAGTCAAAGTATCCCTAAAAAACACCAAAACTGTCTTCCAAATAAAGTATCTTTTTACATAATTGTACCGCTTTCACTAATTATCAGTTAGTCATGGTTTGGTTTTGTTTTACTTGGTTTTTTTCTTTGTCATCCTCTCTCCTCATGCATGCCATTCAACTAGTTTTGGGGTTTTTTTTCCTAAGGAAGCACAATATCATTAAATGTAATGGTGGGTTGAATCACCCACCACTTTTAAATATTGCTTTTTTAAAAATTTATTTATTTATTTTATTTTTGGCTGTGTTGGGTCTTTGCTGCTGCACACAGGCTTTCTCTAGTAGCCACAAGTGGGGGCTACTGTTTGTTGCGGTGCGTGGGCTTCTCATCGAGGTGGCTTCTCTTGTTGCAGAGCGTAGGCTCTAGGCACGCGGACCTCAGTAGTTGTGGTGCATGGGCTCAGTAGTTGTGGCTTGTAGGCTCTAGAGCGCAGGCTCAGTAGTTGTGCACAGGCTTAGCTGCTCCACGACATGTGGGATCTTCCTGGACCAGGGCTCAAACCCATGTCCCCTGCATTGGCAGGTGGATTCTTAACCACTGAGCCACCAGGGAAACCCTAAATATTGCTTTTGGGGGGTTATTTCTTTTCCTTTTTTCTTTCTTCCCTCATCGTCTCTCTAAGTCCCACTGTCCCTTCATTCCTACTTCCTTCCTAGAGGAATAATTTTCCTTTACCCTTCTAGGTTCTTCTAGCTGGTCTAAGAATTAAATTGACATGAGGCAGATTAACAGGAAAAAAAAATGTTTAATAACAGATGTACATGAGAGAGACCCAGGAAAACTTAGTAACTCACCAAAACCCCAAAATCCTTACCATAAATACCATCCTCAGCTAAAGATAAAAAGGATGTTGAGGGCGGGGAGAATAAGTTTTGGGAGGTGACCAGGAAATGCACAGTAAACAAGGGAAGAATGTGATGCAGATTTAAGTCATGGCTTTATCCACTGTTGAGAGTTTCTAAAGATTTGGTCATCCTCCTCTTCTAGGTAAGGCAAAGGACGACACTCTTACAAATGTAAATACTGTTTACAAAAGGATAACTTCTACTTCCTTTTCAGAGTTTCTCCCATGTCTGGTGTTTCTTGGAAAATAACCAGCTTAAAATAATTAATATGCCAAAGAGACCTATTTTAGGGTGGCAAATTTTGCTCCCCTACACTTCTTTCTTTCCTCCTTCCTTCCTTCTGATGCCAAAAACTCAGCCTCTGTGCACCAGTGCTGAATCGAATCTCAGAGACAGAGTTTTGGGTAAAGTAGAAAAGAATAGCTTTATTGCTCTGCCAGGCAAAGAGGGACACAACGGGCTCATGACCTCAAAACTGGGTGTCCCAACCCAGGGGGTTTGGTGAGGAGTTTCATAGCAATGGTTCAAGGGCTGGGTCGCTAATAAGGACACGGGTGTGTGCAGGGCCTGTATTCCTTTAATCTGGCCTCAGGTGGTCTCCTGATGAGCTCTTGTGGTTCCTTTAATCTGGCCTCAGGTGGTCTCCTAATGAGCTTCTGTGGTTCTTGAGGTTATCAAACTGTGACCTCTCTGGAATGAAAAATGCTTCATCAAGTAGTTAACATCTTCCATTTGTTGGGGATTTTAGTTCTGCAGAAGAGCTCAAAGATATTGTTATGTGCATCCCTTGAGGCAAAACCAGGACCCTGCCCCAAGACTGCACTACTGTTTCCTGACTACTGCCCCCTTGTCTCTACATCCCCTCCCTTCCCTGATTAGCAACTGTTTGAACCTGCCCTTTGGAACTCAGAAATGGTCATGAAGGCTGAAGCCTGTTCCATACAAATAAGAAACGGGGGACACAGAAAGGTTTCCATGCCCAGGAGCCCCACAGGGTCCTGCTCAGTTTTCCTTCCTTCCCTCCTTCCTTCCTTGTTCCTTTTACTGGTAAGATTTTGTAGTTTAATTTGTACAGTTGGTGAATAGAGCATCTTCACTGTATTTGTATTTACGCTTCAATTGGATTATAAATTCCTTGATGGAAATATAGCTCTCTTTGCCTCTTCAAGGGCATTATTTAGGCTTTGAATAAATAAAATATTGATAAATATTTGTCTTTTGAAATTGAAATAATCATCAATGGCTAAAGCATATGTAAAATCTCATATATTCTCAAAATTGTTATGCATACTTTCATCTATCTGTGCATCTCCAGTACTGCAGAAAAATTGGGATTGTAATAAATGGAAAGGCATCTACACTTATTAAAAGCAAATTTCCAGGTAAGATATCTCATAAAACCTACTTTAGGAAATAGATCAAATAAAAATAATTCATGATAGAAAAAGCATGGATTTATCAGCTTGAATATTGTTCTAGGTAGTAAAACATTAAAAAAAAAAAAAGGAGGTGCTAGTTATATAGCCTGATATTTCCTGATCTTTTATATAATGAGTTCTTTTATGTAACGAGTGCAGTGGACTTTAGATAAGGAATATTTTTCTTTTTCTTTATGGAGATAAGTGTAGAAATTCCTAATGATAACTGTCTTTTAAACCAGTTCCTGAACTCTATGAAAGTGCTTATTGTATTTTATTTTAGCAGTTTAGACATTCACATGTCAATCACTGTGGAAGTAAATTCAATTAACAAGGTATCGGCCATTGTACTAGTACTTGCTCACATTTTCTCATCCACCTAACAGAATCTTCACAGCATCTGAGTGGATGCTAATTCACAGGCATTTGATTAATTGAATAGCAAGTATCTTTTCATCTGTTTTTGTGTTTTTAACATATACAAATCTAGCTGGTTTCTAGCGGTGAGGTTTCATAAAAATTACATTCATAACACTCAGTCATTAGCTTGCACAGTTTTAAGTTGTT
Source organism: Grampus griseus (assembly GCF_964374135.1). NCBI lineage: Eukaryota > Metazoa > Chordata > Mammalia > Artiodactyla > Delphinidae > Grampus > Grampus griseus. Next base: position 133,322,916 of record NC_138997.1, on the reverse strand, counting down.
ACCATGGTAGATATTATACGTGTATTTTCTCCAATTCACAAAAAGTGTGTTTTTCTGGTTCAACATAAATTTTTGCAAAGAATGCATTTCAGAAATATTAACTTCAAAAATATTAACCTATCTTTTAGAACAAAAAACAAATCAGCAAGTAAAAAATTTTTTTAAGATGAATAACACTCTAGATATAAGGAATAAATGTTCATTTTCAGTCGTTGATGCCAAATATTAGATGTTGAAGAGTAACTAAATCAAACCATCCCTAAATATTACAATTTTGCTTACAAACATCAACAGACATTGTTGCCCATCTGTGGATGGGTGACTTTAAAAGGATGTTGATGTTTTTAAAAATAGCTTTTAGAAAAATAACAAAGTGTTTTTTATGTCCTAAAGTGAAGACCTTTGGAGGCATTTTTTCACATGGCCTGTCAAACTGTATACCCAAACCGTAAGTGGATGTCTGAGTAATAATTCATCTACCTTTATGTGATTTGTCAGGTTTTATTTTTCAGAACAACAGTTGGCATCAGCAGTGTCTTTAGTTGATTTTTTTTTTTTTAGTTATTTACTAAGATACCTATTAAATAAAATTTGACTGAGTAAATTTGAAGATCTAACTAGCTTTATTCAATGGTTTGTGAATCAGGCAGCATCCCTCCTGGTAAATAGAAGGGCACTCCAAGGAGTTATACAAAATGAAAGGTTTTTACAGGCAGAAGGAAGGTGGGGTAAGGGAGTTATTAACAAAAGAAAAAAATTGTTTCAGGTCTGGTTATCTTCTTTTGGGGGTTGGAGGGAGGAACTGCATGGGTCTTATTATGCAGATTACCTTACTAATGCTGATCAGGAAATTTCAGATTGTCTGTTTGAAGGTCACATTCTTATGAGAGGTTGAAACTGATATTAAGTCTTGGTTTGCTGTCCTGGGAGCAAATGATTATATTTTGGGCTTGTGATTTATTTTTATGTATATATAAAGTGTATGTGTAAAGTGCTTTGGCAGAATAATTATTAGGTAATCAGAATAATTATTAGGTAAAAAAGTCACATGAATCTAGATAATCAAATAATGATACATAAATAAAAATATAATTATGTCATGAATTTATACAAATTTCCAAATGTACACATTAAATCCAGCTACCCAGAAAGGGTCTGTGGAAAACAGATATTAGTGTCAAAGTGCAGGTTATAATGAAAATTCAAAGTGGGCTATTCTATTCTATTTTGGAAAAATATTACTAAAGACTTATGGAATAAATATTTTGCTACTTTTAAAAGGTCTTGCAAAGCCATAGGATTATGATAACTTAAAAATCTTTTTAAAATGTTACTACCTTAATTTCCCATTCCACCTGGTACTGTACTATACAAACAACAGTGTGGAAAAATAAAACTTTCCTGGGTTTCTGTATGCCACTCCAGAAGCCCTAGCCTCTTGGAACTCCACACATACTGTTAGAATCATGAGCATTAAGTTTGTAGCCATTTGTCTAGGTAATTGCTCTGATCTGAAGGCTATAAAATCCCCTTATCTTCTTAAGAGGGTCAGATTGTTACAATTATTCTTAAGATTACTAAATCTTCAATTACTAGGTCCCCAAATTAAGCCACAGGATTTAGGAAACGTAGACCTTTATCTCTCTGTGTGTTTACATGTCAAATTTGAAACTCCAGAATTTGGAGATAACTATAAAAGCCTCCACAGGTGGGGCCATCAAGCTCCTAGAGAGATTTTACTTTAATTACAAAATATTGGCATATGGAGCAGACCCTTTCTGGAGGGGAGGAAGACAGCTGCATAAGGAAAGACAAAAACATTTTTTTTCTTTATTTCTTGTCCATGGAGGGCCTGGCTACTCACTAGGACAGTTGACCTGAGTCTCATCACTTTCTCCCAGGGATAAAGCCTGGAACAAGGGACAGCCTAGACACATTACTAAGAGATGTGTCTGACTGAGAATACTTGTGTACATATTCAAGATATAATAAATAAAGATGGATAATAAGACTCAACAAACAAGCTATCAAATTTTGTTGAATAGGTGAGTGAATGAATGAATATGAAATAGGAATTGAGAGACTGGGAAGGGTTTTCACTCAAAGATGTCAGAGAATCAAAATCTGAATAATTAAATTTGTAGAATATTTGTCTGATTAAGCAGTAAAAAAAGAGAATTGGTGTTCTTATTTCAGAGAAAGTTAAGCCAAAGCAATTTAAACACAAATTATTGCCAGGAACAGAAAGATTCCTATCCATTTAGGAGTGCTTAAAAATGAGTTGCTCATTGAGAAGAGGGTCCAAGACAACATGGACGTTGATAGCAATATGAAACATTGTTTGATGGTCTGAGTTGTTAAATCATGAAGACTGTAGGATTGAAGTAAAATTAACTTTTGGTACAGCCCTTTCATGAGGAAATAAAATTAACTGATATTTTTGGGAAAACAAGTCCCATTTTACCTCAGTCTGGTCTCTAGCATTGGCAAAACAAGTAATATTTTGATAAACATTAATAGAATTGACTTCAGAGCATGATAGCCTTATGAAAGTCCTTTCAGAACAGTAAGATGGAGGAAAGGGGCAACTCTACCCTCCACTAAAAAATAGCTGAAAGCCATCACTTCGCAAGATACAGGAGAGGGCTGTGCCATGCTGCAGGCCCAGAATGAGGGAAAGATATATGAAGCCAACTTCTGGAACCAGTGGTTATATTTATGTTATTGAAGCGAACCTGGGTCCACTCACCTGCCATGAAGCAAAGTCAATTTACTGATACCGGGTTGTGATGAAGGAAAGTACACTGTGTTTTGTAGGGCCCAAACAAGGAGTAGGGGCAGCTTGTGCTCAAAAGACCCAAACTTCTTCATGGTTTTCAGGGAAGAGTTTCTAAAGGCACAGTTTGAGATGAAGGCGGTGGGTTGTGTGACTTTCTTCTGATTGGTTGGTGGTGAGGTAACAGGGTGGTGTCCCAGGGCTCTAGTGCTCAGCTGGAAGTTACCATCCTCCACCTGGGTGGAGGCCTTAGTTCCTGTAGAAGAACTGAAAGATATATTGTTACGTACATCCCTTGAGGAGGAACTAGGTCTGCTTTATTGCTGCACTGTTGTTTGACTGCTTTTCCTTTGTTTCTGCATTCCCTCCATTCTTTAATTAGTAACTGCCTGTGCCTGCTCTTTGAAATTCTGGAAAGACCAAGGGAACTAAAGACTTTTTTTTCTACAAACAAGAAATAGGGGACAGAAGGGTTTTCATACCCAGGAGGGTCCCACAGGGTCCTCTGTGCTTCATTTACACTAAGTCCACTTGCAAGGAAGTTCTCTTATGTTTTCTTCTTCCTGACAGAGCTTGAAGAACATAATTTCAGGTCCAAATATCTGAAATAAATGTGCATCCTCAAAGCAAGTTTTTTAACTCTTTATTTTAATAAATACTCTGATTTATTTTTAATAAATGACAGATCAGAGTCACGATCCTACATTGTATAGTCACATTTCAAATCCTTAATCTTGGTCATGGTATATAGGGAACTAAATTATACATTTTTTTCACTAGGCTTAGTTCTGTATTTTAGGTTCCTATTTTTTGTACCCAATTAAAAAATTTTAACACATTTAATTAATATTAGTTGATATATAATGTATCACCTTTTGGCTCAAATGACAGAAATACTTGTTGAAAATGATCACTTGTAGACTTAGATTCCATTAGCAGCAACTTCATTTTCTCTCTCCCATCCTTGACCTCAACTTTTAGATATTTGTCTTGCTCATCTCCTTACTATTTTTGCAATGGTTTAAAACTGCTTCAAATATTTTTTTCAAAATTTGTTTTTGTAATTCTGCTCATTTATGCCATTTAAAACATTCTGATGGAATGTTTTCAAATAATTTTTGTAAGATCTTTTTCAATTTTTTCATTAAAAGCATATGAATCATGTGTTTAATCTAGATTTAAATTCACCTTTTTAATAAATGTTTCTAAGCCCCTGGTATTTGGTTATCTGCATAGAACTCAATAAACAAGAAGTAATGTTTGATTCAACTAATGCCTGGCAAGTAATTTTCTCTATGAAACCAATTATCATTGATAACTTTGCTCAGTGATAGCAGTGAGATTTCTACTAGTCTGTTTATGTATAAGGCTTAAAGGAGGAAATAAAATTTTGTCATTAAGGCACTAAATACCTCTATTATTCATGGGTTAATAAGACTTTTAGTAAATATTTAGGAAGACTGGGAGATGGACACTATTTATTTTTGTACTAGAATACTCATTTCTAATGGATATGATAAAATCAGTAGGAAAGTGGTTGAGTAAATCTAGTCAATTTGAGATGGTTGAAGAGTGAGAATTCCATATCCATAGCAATTCGAAATTATTTTTGCTATTTACTTTTCACAGAATATAATAATGTTGACAAATGAACAAGGCAATTCCTAGCTGAAATATAAAATTATTTGCAGAAATTTCAAAGATATTGATCTCTCTCATTTATAAGTAATTCATGGGAAACAATATTAAACAATAGATAAAATATCCAGCAAATATGCTTCAGGGCATCACTCACAGTATAATTAAAAATGAACTTACTTTTTTATTCCAACAGCTTCAATTTCCATTCAACGTAACTGTGCATGATAAATCTATTGGCAAATTACTTGCAAACGTAAGGTTAAAAAAGATTTTTACATTAAGTTCACAAAATTTTCTCTTTCTCTTTTAAAATGATCAATATTTTATTAATTTAGTTTTCTTTAACTGCTTATAATTTGAACTGAGATATTTGGAGAGAAGAATAATTTTTAAATTATCTATAAAAATAAGAATAGCTGTTCTTAGCCAGGATGCCAGTCCTACCAAGAAATGTTAGAAATATATAAGCAAAATTCCAAACAAAATAAATATCACTGTCTGTGTAGGCATATTCCATATGCTTCTTCTATTTAAGCATTCCCTAGGACTGACTGGTCCTTCACTTTATTTAGACATATTGTAGTCATATATTGAATACAATTAAATCCACCCTCATTTAATCCTTATGGGTTGTGTTTTGACATCTTATACACCCTATATTGCCATTTAGAATCCTGGGTACTGCTGCTTTTCCACTTTCACTTTTACTTAATGTGAGCAGTAATCACTTCCTCATAATTAAATGTTACGAGATAATCATTTTATGTGTTATCCAAATTGGTGCACTGTTTTGACTGCTCCAGGCAAATCAGGACATATGAACACCCTTCTATGAGAGAAAAAAAGTTTTATTTTTATTTTTATTAAAAATAGATTTTTCTAGAAAGTATATAATACATGAAATACACAATTTCAAATTGGATATTTTTTCATGATTAAAAATATTTTTACCGTATGTATGAAAATCTTTTAATCAAAAAAATTTTTAAATGACAGCTAAATTTTATTTAAAGGAAATGAGAGAGTTTTGGCATGTCATTTGCAAAAGGTCTACAGCATTCCATTAATATAGAAAGTTTTGTATACTAATTAAAATATTTATAATTTGATTTGGGTATTTTGCTTTCATGAGGAGACGTTCAGAGAATTTTGAGCATGGTGTAGATGTGAGAAGAGTGGTTTAAAAAATAGGAAGCTGGCAAAGGGAATGAATATTAAAAAATGATAAAATAAAAACAAATCAGTAATATCTGCTTGATTAAAATTAAGGGTATCAGAACATGACTGGGCATATCCCAATTAGCTGTAAAAAGTAGAACAGCATTGTAAGGACAGAGCATGGATCTAAACCCATTATATAAATTGAGGCAGATCATAGCTATTTGATGTATGAAAGCGATTTCTATTTAGCAGATATTATTAAAAGTACAAAAGAAGGCTAGGAAAGAGAAAGAAAGAGAAAAGAACTGCCATAGGACTTAAGCAATTTGTTCTCCTCTAGAGCAATAATGGGGTTATTAACCAGATTACAAAGATAGAAATGGCAATAAGAGAGAGAAATAGGAATAGGGAATACATCCTTAACACTAGTACTGCATGTCAGGACCTTGTTATGAGACTAAGTGGATGCTCACAGGTCAGAGCTATAACTCTGACCAGTGTCACATTAACAGATTGAGAAAACATGGGGTTAATAGTGGCGATACAGAGAATAGAGATTTTAAAATATTTTTATATGTAAGGCCTAGTAATTTATCTATATTAAGTACTTCTGCTTTCCCACTTTCATCTTTACTTAATGTAAGCAAATGTACACATATATACATGTATATATATATACACACATATATGCATATACACACACATATATGTATGTATGAAGAATGGAGAAAATGATGGTAAAGAGGAAACAGTACTGAGAAGACTGTAAAATCTTAGAAGAGGAATTTAGATTGATATATGAATGAAGGATGACCCAATAGTTTTGTACCAGCAATTGGAAGATAGATTTTATACCAGTCCAGAAAACAGAGACTACCTGAAGTTTTCAGAGGATAGACGGTATAATGGGGGTAGGGTCGGGTGGTTACACAGTTGCTGAGAATGCTCAAAGAGCAAAAGGGGGCTGTGGCATTGCTCCAGATGATGAGTAACTGAAGGGAGCCACCAACCATCACCCCTAGACTGGAAAAGCCAGCAGGGGAAGGTGGTGCACTGTAGTCCCCACAGTTCCATACCAACCATAGGCCTGACTGGACTGCAGCTGCTGTTAAGCAGTAACCTTAGACTCTAAACTCTCAATGCAGCTTCTGAAGACATTGATGTTGCTACTGCTGAGGTTGTTACCATTGTTGCAGCCAAGAATAAGACCAGGAGTCCACAGTACCACCCACACTGCTGGCTGTGTCTTTGAAACTGGACTGAAACTATTATCCATTTATATGGAATTCAGTATCAGACAAACCTGGATCAAGAAGGTAAAAAAAGAGTAGTGGTTGCCTGGAGTAATGACTGGGAGGGTTCACATTAGAGACTTCTGGATTCTAGTAATATTCAATGTATATTTATCTGAATTGTGATAACACTGGTGTTTTGTATCATGCAGTACATTTAAGATCCGTGTTCCTTATATATGCATAATACACATTATATTTTAATTAAAAAAAATCAGTAGCAGGAATTCCAACTAAAGATACAATATTGTGCAATGTTCTAAACCGTTCTACTCCTAAAGGTCCTTTAACTATGAAAATAAATGTAGAGCATTTTGTTAAAATAATATGGCAAATCTAAATATGAATAATATTAAATTGAGGCAGGAATTTGAATAAGACATTTATATGAAGTTATAGGAATTTGAAATCGGCAATATGTAGAACACTACTGCTGAATTTAAAATCCTGTTTGGTGAATCTAGAAAATATTTACCAGTGTGCCAGAGTTTAATTGGAAACACTTCTGAAATGTTTCGTAATGGCACATAAAGCAATAGTAAATGACATCTTAGATTCCATGAAAAATAAGAAGAGTGGCTTTCATGTAAATATTTGAGTTCAGTGATGTTATGATAGCTCTATTGTGTTGGTTTATTTTGTTGTTTTTATATCTTTAGACTCATCTTCCTCTTCATATATGAGATAACTTAAAACAGGCTGTGAATTCTTTACAATTGTAACAGGGATAAAGGACACACATATTTCTTTTAAGGACACCAGTTGTGTGCTGCATTTACTGCTTCTGCTCACATGCCGTCGTCCAGAAATTAGTTGTATTGCTTTTAGATACATTCAGCAAAGTGCAAGGAGGCTGTTAATGTAGATTTTGGCTTGCTAAGTGTCTGAAAAATAATAGGGATATGTATTAAGATGACAAAAGAGAAAGGAAATTAGAACTGTTTGTCGCTTTAACTCCCACGTATCAATGTGCATTCCCAAAGACAGAATATCCCTAATTCCTGTTTGATTACTTCTTTCAGCTCCTTATCTATGATCTCTGTTTTGTGGCAGTGCTTCTGGCAGAGACTGTTTACAGTCCACTGCTCCATGGACTAATTGCTTGGGAGAATTCAGAATATATACTTTATAATTTTCTGTCTTATGTACCCTTGCTGGAATTTTTTCCAATGGTTCACTAATAAAGTACCTTTTAAAATAGACATGTTATTCTTTCTCTCTCTCTATATATATTTTTTTGTGGTACGCGGGCCTCTCACTGTTGTGGCCTCTCCCGTTGCGGAGCACAGGCTCCGGACGTGCAGGCTCAGTGGCCATGGCTCACGGGCCCAGCCGCTCCGCGACATGTGGGATCTTCCCGGACCGGGGCACGAACCCGTGTCCCCTGCATCGGCAGGCGGACTCTCAACCACTGCGCCACCAGGGAAGCCCTAAATGGCTTATTTTGAAGTAAGTCAATAAAAAGTAATTTCATCAAATACCAAATGTGATATAATTTTTAGATTATATGAAAACAGAATGTGTATCAGAATAAGAGGTAACATATATGACAGATGAAGAGTAGTAATCTGGACATGTAGACAGAAATTGCCTACTGAAATTGCCTACTAGTCAAATGAGGACAAATTTTGTTACATTAAAATTAGCTGATGATAAGAGCTCTTAATCAATTCTTTTTGATAGCTAGATTATCCCTGGATACCTATTTTCTTACCATATGCTATTTATAGATATTGAATTTTCAAACTTCCAAGGACATAAATATAATTTTAATTGATCCATATGGTTAGCATTTTTTTTCAAAAATCCTGAAGTTAAAAAAAAGTTCATTATTCTGTTATACATTAACAAGATTGATTGTGATTATGCAGGATTTTTTTGGGGGTGGGGTGAGTTGATGATGTGTTTTTCTGCTGAGAAAGAATGCTGTTCATAAACTTAAATTATGTTAGGTTTTAGAAGCAATAAAAATCGTGGGATTTCCTTAATGGCTTTCTTGACTTCAGTTCTGAAATATTTATCAATCTCAAATATATTGTACTTTATATTGAACAGTGACTATTGATAGTATTTGCTGAAAAAAACTTGTCAACTGATGACAGGTTATCATTTGAGAATTGAGCTCATAAATATAAATAACAATATTTGCACCACAGCTTACTAATATCTGTCAATTTTTAACTCAATATAATCATTTTATTGATTTCTTGCTATATGCCTAAAATTGTGTACGGTAATATTATGCAAGGTACTATGAAAATGCTTAAGCAGTATATATGACCACTGCTTAAAAGAATATCAAAAATTAGGAAGGCAGACCTAACCTAGAAGAAACAGTGAGAATATCATGCAGATAAATATTAACTTTGTAAATGTATATGATACAGACAAAATATATACGATATCATCTATAAGAAAGGTGAGATAGCTCTCTACTAAGATAATTCAAAGAAAATAGAACAATTAGAAACAGAAAATGGAGAACTATTTTGAAGACTGTATTAGTAGAACTTAATGATACATTTAATAGAAACAGGAAGATTAAAAATGCAAAGATGAGTCTAAAGTTGCATATATTAAACAAGAATTAATTTACTATTTAAACATTTTTAATAAAATTATATATATTTAAGGTATACAACTTGATGTCTCATGTACATATACATGCACACACGGTGGAAGATTACTGTAGTCAAGCTAAAACTGATTTTTTTGTGGTGAGAGCACCTGAAATCTACTGTTAGCAAATTTTCAGTATTCAATACAGTATTTTAAACTGTAGTCATCATGTTGTACATTAGGTCTCTAGACCTACTTACTCATCTTATATAACTACAACTGTGTACCCTATGACCAACATCTAAGTTTTCTCCACTTCCCTATTCCTGGTAACAACCATTCTACTGCCATATTCAACTTTTTTGGATTCCACATGTAAGTGAGATCACACAGTATTTTTTTTTCTGTGTCTGATTCATTTCACCTAGAATAATGTACTCCAAGCTTATCTATGTTGTAAGCAAATGGCAGGATATTTTTTTAGGTTGAATAATATTTCATAGTATATATACACCACAGTTTCTTTACCATTCATCTGTCAACAGACACTTAGGTTGTCTCCATATCTTGGTTATTGTGAATAATGCTGCAGTGAACATGGAAATACTGATATCTATTCAAGGTATTCATTTAATTTCCTTTGGGTATATATCCAGAAAAGGGATTGCTGGATCATATGGTAGCTCTATTTTTAACTTTTTGAGGACATAAATATAATTTTAATTGATCCATTATGGTTACCATTTCTTTTTTACAGTTCTTCATAATGGCTATAGCATTTATATTACTATCGACTAGGATTCACTTTTCTCCCTGTCTTCGCCTACATTTATCTCATTTTTTAATAGCCATGTGAGGTGTGAGGTGATATCATATTGTGACTTGGATTTGCATTTCCCTGATAATTAGTGATACTGAGCACATTTTCATATTTCCATTGGCCATTTGTATGTCTTCTTTGGAAAAATGTTTTTTCAGGTCTTTGCCCAGTTTTCAAAGTGGGCTATTTGTTTTTTCTTTTTTTGCTATTGAGTTGTACAAGTTCCTTATATATTGGATATGGTTACCTTATCGGATTTATAGTTTGCAAATATTTTCTCCCATTCTTTTTCATTTTGTTGCTCCCTTTAATGTGCAGAAACATTTTAGTTTGGTGTAGTTCTACTTGTTTATTTTTGCTTTTGTTGCCTGTGCTTTCTGTGTCATAACCAAAAAAACCATTGCCAATATCAATGTCAGGAGCTTTTTACCTAAGTTTTCTTCTAGGAGTTTTGTGTTTTCAGGTTTTATGTGTAAGTGTTTAATCTATTTTGAGTTGATTTTGTGTATGGTATAAGATAATGGTCTAATTCTTTTGCATGTTGGCTGTCCAGTTTTCCCAATACTATTTATTGAAGACATTATCCTTTCCCCATTCTGTATTCTCCCTGTCCTTCTCAAAAAATAGTTGCTCATATATGCTTGAATTCATTTCTGGGCTTTTGATTCTGTTCCACTGGTATATGTGTCTGTTTTTATGCCAGTGCCATATAGTTTGATTACAATAGCTTTGTAAGATAATTCGAAATTAGAAAGTGTGATGCTTCCAACTCTGTTCTTCCTTCTCAAGCTTGCTTTGGCTATTTGGTGTGTTTTGTGGTTTCAAATGAATTTTTAGAATTTCTTTTCTATTTCTGTAAAAAATGCCATTGGAATTTTATGGGGAGTGCATTGAGTCTGTGCACCACTTTGATTAGTATGGACATTTTAACAATATGAATTCTTTCGATCCATGATCATGGATTTATTTTTACTTATTTGTGTCTTCAATTTCTTTCATGAATGTTTTATAGTTTTAAGTATACACATTTTTCATCTCCTTGGTTAAATTTAGTTCTAAGTATTTTATTGTTTTAGTAAAATTGTAAATGGGATTATTTTCTTGAATTCCTTTTCAGATTGTTGGTGAAAGAAATGCAACTGATTTTTATGTCTATTTTGTATCCTGAAACTTTACTGAATTTGTTTATTAATTCTAGTAGTTATTTTGTGCAATATTTAGAGTTTTCTATATTTTATATCATATTATCTGCAGATAGAAATAATTTTATTTCTTCCTTTCTGATTTGGATGCCTTTTTTTTTTCTTGCCTAATTGCTCTGGTTAGGACTTCCAGTACTATGTTGAATAAATGTGGTGACAGTGAATACCTTTGTCCTGTAGATTGAAAGATAAAAATTACATGGTCATCTCAATAGATGCAGAAAAAGCATTTGATAACACTCAACACCCATTCATGATAAAAACCCTCAACAAAATAACTATAGTGAAAAATTTCCTCAACATAATAAAGGCCATTTTGGATAACTGTACAGCTAACATCATAGTCAATGATGAATACTTTTCCTCTGATATCTAGAATAAGAATTTATTAAATGTACAGTATTCAAATCATGGTTTGGCTCTGAGGAGACTATAGAGAAGGACAAGGCATAGCCCTTTATGATGGTCATGAAGAACAATTATTTTTTGTATGGAAATAATGTTTGGGGGATATGATATTGGGGGAAAATGCTTTATAGTTGTTAATAAAACTTGCTTCTTCTAAACTTTTTACTATATATTACTTTTCTGTAATAATTAACGTAACAGTAGTAGTCCAGAAGTAACTAATTCTCCAAATTTTAAAGCAAAACAAGTTATTTCTCGATTATACAATAAATATAGTCCAAATTTACTGTGCAGAAAAATAAAAACTGGATTTTGTGTTCAGTTAACAGGTTCTAAAAAAATCCGTAGCATTGATGTTAAATGACTCTCCAGTTTTTCATTAATAGCATATGCTATTGGTTGTCTATCAGCATCTGTATTCTCTCTTTTCCACTCTACTACAGAACATGTTCAGTATATCTAAGCTTCCCAGTGCATCATTATCCCTCAAAGTTGACTATTCCATCCCCATATTCAGGTTTGATGTGGTTAACCTACGTGTAGCCTGTTTCTCTTCACCAATGATTAGAACAGATATAAGCATATGACCCAATTCAAAATAAAAACAAATGAGGAGAAATCTCCTTATAGGTTCCTAAGAAAAATAAAAGAAACTATGCCCTCTCTTAGACTTCTGGATATTGTGGTATCTGGAACTGATATACCCAAACTTCTGCAGACATTTTTGCTGCAGTATTGAGGCTAAAGGTGAAACAGACAATAGCAGAGAATAGAGTTAGAAACAACCAGAAAATTGGTGATATCTATTAGATGAGTACACAAAGTCTTAGGCCACTAAACCTCTTGACCTACTACTATGTTACTTAGATTTTTCTTTATTCTTAAGAATTCGAAATAGTATTTGGCAGGCAAGAAGGTGTTCCTCTCAGATTTTCATTCAAGAGAAACTTCTATAATGAGGGTAATTGGTGAGCTACATCCAGCTGCCCTATTTCAGAGCCACCACATTGTTAATGCAGATGCTGCGTTCTTCCCGGGCCAGTGGCTGAGCATTGCAGGTTTACTAGACCTATTCAATATGGGACTCTTCCAAATGGTAATGTTTGTTCTGGAGCTCTTTTACTGTGGCTCAGAATTTTTCAGATCTGCATTGCTGTCTGAGGTTCTTCTTTTCCAACCATCCTTCCTGGTCTCTCTCTTTTTAGAGATGTCAGACTTGCATCGCAATCTGGAGTCTCTTCTATCCTCTTCTTGCTCCATCTTCTCTTTTTCTTTCAAAGGTATTTCTTCCAATTAACCTCTTGCGTGTGGAATTCCATCTTGGCATCTGAGTCTCAGAAGACTCAAACTGACATAATTTTTCTTACTCTTAGTAAAAAGTTTCCTCATCAACACATCATTCATTAATTCAAAAACTATATATTAAGCATGAAGGATCATGCTGTGTATTGTGGAAACCATGATGGCAAGGTACCTAGAGTCATATAGCCTGTTATATGCTATAATAAGAATAGGGAAAAAGTACTATTGGTTCATACAAGTGAGATTTAAGAGGTTAGAGAAATTTAAAGTGAAAACTACATAACAAATATGGATTAAAAGAAGATTGATATAAGATGTAGAGTTTATAAAAATAGGTTAATAAATTAAAATGATATACCCAAAGTCCTTACCATAAGGACCCAAACAAGAGTCTAATAAATTTTCCCATCCTTCCTTTGTTGTTGGTCTTGATGATGCTGTTGCTGTTATTCCTGTGCTTGTCTTGACACAGGGTCAGCTTCGTACAAAAACTCAGGGCCAAGAGAGTATGAACAATATAAAGATCTGTAAGGATTCCTGGGTGGGTGAAATATGAATGGCCAAAATGGTAATACTTGACGTCAAAGAAGTAAACAAGCAACAAATATCAATTCCCTTGCATATTAAAATCTAAGGATTGTGCTCTTTGCCAGTGATGAGTATGTATGTTTCATGAGAGCAAGGGCCTCAAGTACTGTTTTACTACTGCATTGCCAAAACCTAGCACAATGTTGAATAGGTAATACGCAAATGATTTTGAGAAGGCCTCAAGTACTTATTTGTAGGAGTCAAGACTTTCTGTTGGAAAGCCTCAACCCTGTATTTGTAACTCGTAAAATTGGTTGGAAGAGAAAAAACTGAAAGGAATACACCATATACAAAAACTATTTCAGAAAATTATACAAATTTTTTTCAGTAACTAAGGAAATGGTAGATAGGGATTAGAATTGGTAGCTAGAGATATGGTTCAGATTTACACTAAAATGTGAACGGTTTCCTATTTAATGATAGAAAAAAACAGAAATAAAAGTATATTGTACATGTGAGATAGTTTGAATGCTATAGAATATTAAATAGTAAATATATTGGAAGTGATTGAATGTATAGAAATATAGATACAGAAGGCAACAGCACTTACTTGTTCTTGATAACTGAATTATTTGTCAAATTAAAAGATATTTTGAGACAGCTTAAGAATGTACAGATAATTTCCATTCTGTATTTTATTGAGGAAAAAGGAAATACAGGGTCATATCTATTTGAACTCATTGCTAACATGTTTCCTAAAGACATAAAGTTAGTAAGTGTATTCAGATATAAAACAATAAATAACTATATTAAACCCTCCCATTCACTTGGGAAAAATATGATAATTGTATACATATGTTAAATTAATCAAAAACAGTTAACTTATAGTGTATGATACATTTTCCTTCAGCTCATTGAAGGGAATCATAACTGAAACATAAGAACACCTGATGAAGCTCAACTGAATCAATCCAACCATGAAAAATGAAATGAGTAGTGGTCATCTTTCCATTTTTATTAAAAGAGTAAACTACTAGGAAAGAGACTCAGTTTTTAGAAACAGCTGTACATTTGCTTAATTTATTCATATTATGTTCATTGTGCTTCAGAATTAAATGGCTGCTTTAAAAAAATGATACAAAATTACATATTCAGAGATACTTTCCAGAGGGTTAATTGAAAACCCTCTGGAAAGGGTCGTTATGAAGGCATCACCACAAGCCACAAATTGAGCCTGTTTTCAGAAACTTGTTTTAGCTGAGATGCTCAATGTGCAGATTTGCCGATGTGCAGTTTTATGGAGAGGCACTGTTTATTCCCAAGAACTCAAGGGGTAGCCATTTGTGGAAGGAAAACCACATGAAGTAAGTTTTGTTGAATAAAGTGTGTTTTATTTTAAGAAAACTACTTAGAATTCTCTCTTTTTTAAAAGGCATTTATTCTGAAATCTGACAAAGCCAAATAGATACATTTGATACTTGACAGAACACTATTTGATTTAGCTGGTCATAAGATAACTATCCCTAACTTACTATAATTTATTAAAAACGTTTAAAAAGGGAAGTAAATCAAAATAAAAGTGGCAAAACAGTACTGGAAAGTGACTAAGTACTAGCTTATAGAATCAAGGATTCATTTCCGCTAGTTATGCAATGAATGAAACTAATTGATTAAATATTAAAATATATTGAAGATAGTAGCAAAACAGCTTCCCTGGTGATCCGTGGAACAGAAATCAGCTTGGCACCCTGTGCCTCTTTGATATTGCTTCTTTCTTTTAATGTTTGTATGAAACCATGCCAACTTCGAGAAAGTTGCTAAAGCAATACAACTGCCATGTAACTTTTACCCAGAGAATTCCTTCAGGTTCACAAACTGCCCCAATACTTTCTATAGTAAAACAGTCCACTCCAGGAGAAAGTATTGCTTCTGGTTGCATTTCTTTTCAGTTCCTTCAATCAACATGAATTTCGTAGTCCTTACTTGACTTCCACAATATCGCAAACAGTTTTGAAGATTACAGTCTGGGTTAATATTTCTTTCAGAAATTTCCTCAATTTCTTTATCTGGTGTTTCCTCATGTTTAGATTTCGAGATCTGCATTTTTGTCAATAACATCCTCAACAAGTTGATGTGCAGTTCTTACTGCATCCCATCTGGTGGTATATAGAATTCATTTGTCTAATCTATTTTTTAGGCAGTATTTATATTTTTGTTTCAATACTGCAATATCCACTTATTTTTGTTTAAAAAATATTAAACAATCAAATAATTCATGAAGACTTTCAAAATTGCAGATTTTTCTTAGCTTCAATTTTATCATCTGCCATAAATCAGAATATCTTGTCATTATAACTATATTAAAACAAGTTTAAGATATCTTAAAGACTACTTGGCATATGTTATATATTTTATATATATTATTTTCTTCCCATCATTTTCTGATTTATTTTAGCTATTACACATTAACAGCTTGATGGCATCTAAACCATCACCATGTATTTTTCTTGTTCATTTGTTTCCTTTTATATACCTCACAAGTATATAAATTCCTTGGAATCAGGAAACTTGCCTCCTTCATTTTAATACCCCACTCATCTGCTTAGCAGGTTCTTAAACATAACTGTTCCATAAATGTTTATTAAATTAATTAGTGTTAAATATGTGCATGCTTTACTCATTAAACTACCAAAGGGTTGATCTGCTTAAAGGTTAAGGCTTTTTTGTTAAACCATAGAATTTTAACTCTTTTGCAATATTTTAAAAATAAAAGATCTTTAGGAATTAGTTAAAAATGAATATTTATACTTATAAAATCATGGATTGTAGAAGCATTGTAAGAAACCACACATTTTGGAGTAAACAATGAAATTTATTTTTAAAGTCTTTCAAATTATCTTATTTACTTTCATTTTCTGTAGATTAAATTTTTATTTTGTATTTTATTTTTAGGTAAAGCTCTTAGAATCTTCAACTATAAAAGGTATATGTGTGTGAAAATATTTAAATCAACTTAATCTATAGAAATGTTATTAACTAAGTTCAAGCAAAATTACTTAAAGGGCAGTAATGCATTTTATTTTCTTTCTCACATTTTCCTAATGAGTCTTGGAAGTTTATATAATTATTTTAATTAGGGTTATAAACTTCTACATGGGCAGGTGAGAGGCTAATTACCTAATTTATATGCAAACTGAGCAATTTTCTCTAGGCTCTTTACC
Source organism: Grampus griseus (assembly GCF_964374135.1). Classification (NCBI taxonomy): domain Eukaryota; kingdom Metazoa; phylum Chordata; class Mammalia; order Artiodactyla; family Delphinidae; genus Grampus; species Grampus griseus. The sequence goes on along the minus strand of NC_138997.1, from coordinate 133,306,006 downwards.
ACTTCATCTTTTCATTTAATTTTCTTTATTTAAATCAATTAACACTTATTTTGTTTTTGTTCTATTTAAATGAATGACTAAAAATTACCCTCAGTGTAAACTCCATGTTGACTGTTCAGACTGGGAGCATTTTGTCTGCAATATGTTTTGGGTGAAAGTACCTTTAATATTTTGTGTTTATTTATATTTGTACAAGGCAAATTATAAATTTGAAAAGAACACAGTATCAATTAGCATAAAGTCCAAGTTAGCCTTAAAATAGTAATAATAATAACACAATGAAACAATTACATCAGTGCAAAGACTGCTGGTAAATTCTTATGTTTCTTTTAGTGAGTAGAGCAAAAATGAGTAATAAGAAAGCAGAAGAAAAGTCCACTTCATCATTGTAGCAGGTACTTGAACATGAAGTCACAAAATGTATCTATTTTTATTTCTTATGAGATTAGCACCTTATCTAGAACATAAATACTGCATAAAATTTTTTGAACACGTGAACAAAAATACTTGCACTTGGATCTGAAAAGATGAATGATTACAGGGTTGTTCATTTTCAGTGCACTATTTGTGGAAAAATTCAGAACAGTGAGTGGTCTTTAAATTAAATTTACACATACATCATCAGATTTTTAAATGCTAACTCTGTTTCAGCTATCCGGGAAATTTTATATATATATATACACACACACACACACACACACATACATACACATACATATGTATATCACCTTTGCTAGAAGTATTTAGATTCTTTTCCTCCAAATTATTAAACTTTCTAGCTCTCTTTCCTTAGTGAAAAAAATTATACACACACAGACACACAAACACACAATCAAGTCACAGACATTGTATTATTGCAGTGTTCAATAAGATATTTTCATTAATATTTTGAGTAGAATTTGGAAATTGTTTTTTTTTTTTTTCAACTGATCCTAGCTCAAGCCAAGAATGATGATCTAAGGGAGTAATATAATACAAAATCATTGTGTTCCTTAATAGGAGGGGAAAACATGAGTCACGTTAAACACCTGAAATGACAGTTAAATTGTATCACAAAGATATTAGCTAATTACACTTGGGGGAAAAAAAAAGTCATACAAGCACTATGTAAAGCATTGTACTTTTCCTCTGTTGGAGGGCATTTATTCTTAGACGTGTGTGCTTTCTTCCCAAGGGGTGAGATTGACCTAGAACCCTATGGACAGCTTTTCACCATTAAGCTTGCCAACTATTTGTCAGAGATGATTAGTGGAGAATAAAGAAAGAAAATTTCCCCTGTTGATAATAGGGGGTAAATAGAAGAGACTCTGCAATTGTCATAGGGAATCACATTTGTCCAGTAAAAACACTTTGCATTTGATAATATATCATCAATGACCAACCTTTATTTTAACATATTTTATTTTGTAAACTTTTATTGAATTTGACAAGTTTGAGATAATAAAAAAGCTCTATGCCAGCCCACAAATGGGTGTGAGCATTGTAATCATTTTTACTATAAACAGTAACTTTCTGTTGACCAGGTAAGAGGAAGTATTAATTAATTGTAGTATACTCTTAATCACACTTTTTGAAACACTTTAAGTATCTTTGGATTTATAATAATAAAAAACATATATTTTATGTAAAAAATTAAATGAGAGCTTATTTACAACTCTATTTTGGCATGTACTCGGAATATATTACAACACAAAAGCTGAAGAAAACTGTAAATTTTCCTAAGCAGGTGCATAAAAGCCTCACATTCCTTATTATGAAGTCAATATTAATGCTGAAATAATATTTTAATTTACTGTATTTACGGGTTTAATGAGAATTCTTTAGCTGTCATTTTGAATCTTTTTAATGGGATAAACAAGATGACACATGTTTGCAATTCTGAGAAATGTAACATGTGAAATTTGTGTAACAAGTTTGAACAAAAGGTGCTGTAATTTTGGATGTATATTGACCTACACTAGGTCCATATGTTGTACAAGGCAAAATATCCTTAAGAACTGACACCAATATTGGATTATTGGATTCAATAATATTTCATATTAAACATTGAAAAATATTACCATATTCATTTACAATCCAGAAAGAAATTAACTCCTGGGAGAAATTTAAGTTTCATGGCTCCGTATGCTAATAACCTTAAATTTCAAATGTTAACTTTTTATTTCCATTTTATTTAGACTGCATTGCAAATCCTTAATAAAAGAGGATGGATTCTTATTTTTAAAACTAATCTTTGCCCTTTTTTCCTGCAGTAGTGCAGAATAGAAACCCTAAGCAGTTCTACCATTAAAATAATTTTTAAAAGTTGGACAAACATAAAAATATATTCCTTCAGTGCTGCAGTGAACAAATAAGAATATAAAAATTACATAGATTTTGCCCTTTAAAAACTTTCATGATTGAGCAGAATCTTTGGAGTTGGTTCTTGAACATGAGTCTACCTTAGTCCCACGTTACCAGCCTCCTGAATTAACAACCTTTCCAACCAACCAAAAAAAAAACCAAAAAACCATAGAAATCAAGAGCATATACTGGTTCTTCTCCTAAGGATGAGCTCAGATTCTTTGGGATCCCGAAGATAAAGAACACTGAGATGTTAGAGATGTTGAGAATCAAAAGGCAATCTGATGGTGAGTTCCCTGGGTTTTGTTTTTGCCTCCTGCATATCCCAGCCTGGGTACTAGGAACACTAGGAACCAACAAGATGCACAAACAAGGATTAAAAAAAAAGCCTTCTCTCTCTAGCCAAAGGACTGGAAAGAGTGCAGTCTTACAGAATAGAACCCTTTTGACTGCACTTGCCCTACCCAAGGTGAACATCACAAAGGAAACTGTAACCTTACAATTCTGTAACCCACAGAATGGAAGGAAATATTGGCAAATATTAATCCCCAGCAAGGGATTAATCTCCAAAATCTACAAACAGCTCATGCAGCTCAATAGCAAAAAACCCCCCACAAAACAACCCAATCAAAAAACGGGCAGAAGATCTAAATAGACATTTCTCCAAAGAAGACATGCAGAGGGCCAAAAAGCACATGAAAGATGCTCAACATCACTAATTATTAGAGAAATGCAAATCAAAACTACAATGAAGTATCACCTCACACTGGTCAGAATGGCCATCATCAAAAAATCTACAAACAACAAATGCTGGAGAGGGTGTGGAGAAAAGGGTACCTTCCTACACTGTTGGTGGGAATGTAAATTGTATACATGTATGGGGGTACCTTAAAGAACTAAAATTATTATCCTGCAATCCCACTCCTGGGCATAATTTGAAAAGATACATGCACCCCAATGTTCATTGCGGCACTATTTACAATAGTCAAGACATGGAAATGACCTAAATGTCCTTTGACAAATGAATGGATAAAGAAGATGTGGTACATATATACAATGGAATAGTATTCCATTCAGCCATAAAAAAATGAAATAATGCCATTTGCAGCAACATGGATGAACCTAGAGGTTATCATACTAAGTAAAGTAAGTCAAAGACAGTTATCATATATCACATATATGGAATCTAAAAAAAAAAAAAGGTACAAATGAACTTATTTACAAAACAGAAACAGACTCACAGACTTAGAAGACAAACTTACGGTTGCCAAAGGGGAGAGGCGGAGGGGGGATATATTAGGAGGATGGAATTAACATATACACACTACTATATATAAAATAGATAATCAACAAGAACCTACTAATACTTTGTAACAACCTATATGGGAAAAGAATCTAAAAGCTATAGATGTATGTATAACTAAATCACTTCGCTGTACACCTAAAACTAACACAACATTCCAAATCAAATATACTCCAATATAAAATAGAAATTAGAAAAATAAAGAATGCGAGCTACGATCTCTGACTGTAATGAAATTAAACTAGAAATTTACCGCAAACAAATTAGGATAATCTCCAAGCAATTTGAAATTAAATAATATATTTCTAAATAACCCATTGGTCAAAGAAGGAATCTCAATGGTAATGAAAAATATATAGAACTGGATGAAAGAAATTAAATATAGCAAAATCTCTGATTAGAGCCAGGGAAGTGGTTAGAGGGAAATTTATAGCACTAAACATTTATAATTCTATCCTAAAGAAGAAGGATCTCAAATTAATTTTAACTTCCGCCTTAAAAAAAGCTAGAAAAAGAAGAGCAAAATAAAGCTTAAGAAAGGAGAAGGGAGGAAATATTAAAATTAGAGAAGAAGTCAAACACAGTAAAGAAAAATCAAACAAATGTTGATTGGGGGAAAATAGATCTCTAATAAAGCTGACAAATTAAAAAAAAAAAAGGTAAAAATTACCAGTCAGGAGTGAAAGATGGGATATCACTACAAAACTTGTATCAGTTAAAGTTTAATTAGGGAACGTTATTAACAACTCTACACATAGAAACTTGACAACTTAAATAAAAGGAAGCTCATCTTGAACGACCACAGTCTACCAAAATTCATCTAAGATGAAGAGATAATCTGAGTATTACTTTAATTATAAGAAACTTAAATTCATACTTATGTATGAATACTTACATAAATTCATAAACCATCACACATCCTCATCACTATTGATACTTTATGTCAAATAATTATTCATTGTGGTAGGCTGTCCTGTGCATTGTAGGATGTTTAGCAGCATCCTTTATCCATTAAATAAAGTGAAATAAAAAATAAATAAATAAAATATAAATAGATGCCAATAGGACCTACCTAGCTGTGACAAACACAAGTGTCTCTGGTCACAACATTCTCATCAACTGAAATTATATTTGCACTATATAGTTTTGTTCTGTTCTTATAAAGTAAGCCATTCTCATCAGCATTGAAAACCTGTTCTTGCAGTAACCCTTACCCTGAATAACATTTAACAGATATTTTAAAAATTCTTGCATAGTCTTTTGACCTGCACAAATACTTCACCTGCAAGCTTAACATTTTTCACACTGTATTACCTTTTGAAACTTGAAAACCAGCCAACCCTAGCCAAGAAGGGTTTAACATTTTCCAGATGCTGAGTAAGATGACTGTAAATTTCTGTGGCTTGCATCCTTACAACAATGCTGTCCACTTCTCCTTTTTTTAATCAGTCATCATCTCAACAATCTATAAATTTAGCCACATTTCCGTCTTTTCCGTAGCTTCATCATACACTACAGATGTTACTTCAGCACTTTCTAAAGCAGCCTTATATACAGATCAGCAAATTTCCTCTTTCTTTTTCTGTTTGTACCATATTATTGATTCGTTAACATTGAACTCATGGCCAACAACACTGTAACTATGCATGAATGAAGCTTACCTAACACATGTATTTTCTCTGTAAGGCATATCTCATCCTTTTGTGCTTAGGGAAACTAGACAGCATTTCAGCACTATCTTTTTGGGGCCATTTTAAAATCGCCCCAAAATCACCAAAAAATACCTCACAAAAAATGCAAAAATAGTGGTACTAAATAGACCATGATAAGGACACTTGTTTATATTATAAGAGATGACACAAGAAGGCAATGCATTACCTTGTTTGATCCAGCTGGGAACATGGGTGTTGGGCAGCTCAGTTTTTTAGCTGCTCTGATTATGTCTGAGAATGAGCACAAAAGTGTCATGAGTATTGATTCTGGGTTTATAAATACATTTTAGTCAGTAGGTGACTTCACAAATAATAAGGATCAATTGTGTACTCTTTTTCACCTCTTATGAAATTTTCTCTGAGGATTTCTCTCGCATTTGAGTAGTTTCATGTTGCAAGTATACTTATGCATTGAAATATGTCCTCTTGAGTTAGCATTTATTAGTGAAAAAAATATTGGAAATTTCTTGGCCAATTCAACGTAACTTAATCTGCCTTTAGTTGTATATATGTTATATATATTAAGAAAAGCATTCATATTTCCCTATAAGTTTGAACCTGAACAATGTATATGAATGCACACATCTATGATAAATTTTCTTATATTCACATTGTTTTTCCTTTCATGTCATATATCTTACTCACAAGATGATGAACCTCACTTTATTGTGGCAAAGCATAATAAAGTAAAATAAACCCAGTCAATATGAGAACACCTCAATTTCATGTGAATTTCATAAATGTTCTTCATATAAATTAAATTTTAAAGAAAATATTATACATATTGATATATATATATATATATATGATTTTTCAACTCCGTGTGGGTTGGTGCCCCAATCCCCATGTTGTTCAAGGGTCTACTCTACATATACAATTTCAGAAATGTCTGCTTGCTTTTTCAAACTCAAAGTTTAAAATCATTTGTTGTCATCTTTATTTAAACAATTTCTGAGTCAGCTTCTATCTGGACCTGTAAAGTGACTGACACACAATATGGAAATGAAGAAAAAATTTACAGAAAAATGTTCATATGGATACATTTTAGACTGATAATCTGATTAGCATAATAGCGACCAAAATGTTGAATGAATAATCTGTTTTATTTTCTTTTTAATATGTGTCTATTCTGAACACTATAATGTTATTTAGTAAAGCAGATTATTTCAACCCATAAATCTATTGTTAGTAACATGGAAAGTATCTGTTTTTTGCAATTGATTATTTTTCCAAGTTATTTTCTTTTTTTTTTTTTTTTTTTTTTTTTTTTGCGGTACGCGGGCCTCTCACCTCCACGGCCCCTCCCGCCGCGGAGCGCAGGCCCCGGACGTGCAGGCCCAGCGGCCATGGCCCACGAGCCCAGCCGCCCCACAGCACACGGGATCCTCCCCGACCGGGGCATGAACCTGCGCCCCCTGCATCGGCAGGCGGACTCCCAACCGCTGCGTCACCAGGGAAGCCCCTAAGTTGTTTTCTATAATGAGCTGATGAAGGTTAATGAAGATTAAGTTATTTATTATGTAATAAAAGCCAGTGTACAGATACTGACATATGATGTCTATAGTTCAAAAATATTCAGGTCTTATTCTCAGATTTTTAATAGTAGCTGTAAGCATTCTTTTTTGTTTTTTGTTTTTTTTTTTGTAAGCATTGTTTAATAGATATAGTAATCAGACAACTTATCTGATTTTTAAAATATTTTCTTAGTATACTGTTGATGTTACACAAGCACAAAACAGATGAAGAATTATTTAAATAAATTTAAAATGTAATGAGGGCTTCCCTGGTGGTGCAGTGGTTGAGAGTCCGCCTGTTGATGCAGGGGACATGGGTTCGTGCCCCGGTCTGGGAAGATCCCACATGCCTCGGAGTGGCTGGGCCCGTGATCTGTGGCCGCTGAGCCTGCGCGTCCAGCGCCTTGCTCCGCAACGGGAGAGGCCACAACAGTGAGAGGCCCGCGTACTGCAAAAAAAAAAAAAAATTAAATAAAAAAAAAAAAATAAAATGTAATGATTTTTTTTAAATTGAAAATTCTATGGATTTATCAAATACTGCAAATTTCAATGAATTTAGATTTCTATGGTTTTCAATATTTCTAGCACACAAAAAAATATTGATTTCCCTGGGAATGAACATTTGGTACTGGTTTATGAGCTAAATTATATTTGACATTGTTGGAAAATGCTATATTCAATATACCTATAGGTATTTAGAAAACAGTTCAACGTATGCTAAAGATGAAGAAGAGAGAGAAAAATGAGAGAGGGATAAGAGAGAATTAAATAACAACAAAATAAAACCAGAAAATGTTAGATTGATATTTAGTGGTTACAAATATTTATGTTCTGTATTGCACCATTGTTTAAAGCATTTTGCTTTCCAAATGAAAAAAATTATTTTTTGAAACTATCATTTTCTTTTCATAGAAAATGCTACCTTTTTTCTTTTCAGATTAAATTTGGAAAGTAAACCAAAGAATAAAGTCCAAATACTGTGGGTAAAGTAATTGTTTTTTTGGTACTTTGTTGATACTTTTATTTTATATATATATTTGTATGTATATCTTATATATAGAATATATATGTATATTATATAATTTGAAATATATATACTTCAAATTGTATAATTGTATAATATAGTATAATTATATAATTGACAATATGTGTATTTCAAGTTATATGTATATTTCAAATTGTATAATGAAAAAATATATAAAATAATTACATACACATAAAGATGTTTCATATTATGTTTTCTACATTTTCTTTCTTTCAATATACTTGTCAGATATAGCCATTCCAAATTACTCTTTCACAAACTAAGATGATTCACAGTAGGGAAGGCTTTACCTCACGTTGTTTTCATCAAAGGGAGCTTAGTCTATATTTGCCTGTCTGAATATTGCCATTATATTACTAATTTACACATTGGGAAAAGGGTCAGGAGTACTCCAAATTTTTGATGACTCAATATGAACCTGAAAGAGGAATGTTAATAACTGATGAAATATATCCACAGTAGCTCAAATCAAGATAGTTGAAAATTATGTATTTTAAAATAAAAAAATTCTACCCCATATTGTTGAACTATTTTATATATTGGGCTTTGGTGGATTAGTATTCTTTACTCAAGACAGCTAAATGTAATTTATATTGAGACTACATAAGTAAGGTAAAAATAACAAAAAGAGTACATATTAAAATAATATTAACCAGGTAAGATAATATTAAATATAATAAATGTATTGATAAACTAATGCAGTTTTATAGTGTTCTTGTATGTTAACTAAAACATAAATTATTGAAACCATTTTGAAAGCCATTATCATTGAAACTATCACATATACTGTAATACTCAACTATTATTTTTATTTATATTATTTTATTAAAATAGTTTCCTGTGATCCCTTCTTAGGTAGTCGTAGTCTCAATAATATAAATAGTGTATTGTTGTCTCAAACTGTAAAATAGAAGCATACTTTTAGGCATTGCTGAAATATATACCTGTCTTTCTTACTCTAAACTTTGCAACTGTGTATAGTATATTTTGTAATTTTATAATTTATTTAAAACATAAATAGAATCTAGATATAGTATTTTTTATTGTTTAGTGCATTGGAACTTATTAAGTGGTATACATATCTAAAAATCAAAAGTTCAGAAGTATGTAGATTAAGTCCAACAGTCCAATATCAGAGAAATTTAAGAATATTATTTTATACTTGTAAAAAAAGAATATTTTTGAAGATAAGGTCATTGAGAAATTGTGAAAATAATATTTCCAGTAAAAATATTATATTTTTCTGGAGTTCTTCAGTTATAAAAACCACAGAATGTATTTTTATGACATTGCATGAAAAATGAAAAACTGCTATTTCATATCAAAATGGATTAGCAATCAAGCAAGTTGTTTATATTGGCCCATTAATATACTAGAATATGCATCATTGTTTTGAGCATATTTGATATCATAGAGTTAACATTTTGATACTGACAGAGATAATTAGGAGTTCAATACAGAGAAAAGTTATGAATAAAGAAAAATAATAGAGCAGCGATCAAAATTAGATGCAGAATTGGAATGATACTGAAAACAAGAGGTGGAATTGCAGAAAAGACTGTAGAAGAACATCCATTCATTTCTTTGAATGGTAAAAGTAATTACTAGTCTGTTTTAACAACTGAAATGAAAAATCAGACCCAGAAGGAGATGCACATCATAAAGTTGCCTACCCCTATTATTTTACCAATTGTAGGAAATATATGAGAAAGACCTTGCTTGTTCATTAGAAATCCTTTTTCCTAAAATGGGAAGGAAGCATCTTTTTCATTTCCTTGCTCAAATGTTTGTTGTTTTCCTCACAGAATTTAACTTTTTAAGAATTTTTCATCATAGGTGCTTCCCGTACTGTACAGTTGGATTCATAGATGTGACGTCTCATGCCAGCCTATGTTCCCCCATCAGACAGCATGTCACTAATCTGCAACTGTGTCACCAGAGAGTATTTGTATATCTCCACATAAATGCAGCATTGCAACTTGAAAGATTATTCTGAGAAATTTTTGCAATATGAACATCTATCACTTCAAAAAAAATAAATAGAAAAGGATTAACAAATAAATGGGTTGAAAATCAGAAATTGAAGGATGAGAGTATAGCTTACTCTTTCAAAAATTTTGAAAATGAAGGGAAGATAATTTGCTAGAACAGCTGTATTATCATTTACAAAAATGTTTCTGCAACTGTAAAGCAAGCAATTACTTTGTCATCTAATTTCCAAATGACTTAAAGAACATTTGTTTTCCAACTGTCCCTTGAAAGAGTCTGGCAGGCTGTGTTGGTAGCCAAATTGTTTGCATCTCTACATGTAGTTTTCATTTATTTTCCCTATAATGCTGTGCATACCTTCAAATCTGAACTTACAGTTGCCTTTTTTTCTATTCCTTCTTAAACAAGTCTGTTCTCTGTAAGTCCCAATCATTGATTAGCAATTTCTCTCTATCTTCCACATTTTCTCTAAACATTTTCACAAATATCCTTGCCTAAATTTGTTACTGGCTTTTCTTCATTCTAAACCTTGACGTCATACTCTGTTCTTTCAGTTCTCTGGAGTTTTTTGTGGTTTTTTTGTTTGTTTGTTTTCTGTTGAAAACATTCATCCTCTAGGTTTCACCTATTTTGCTACTCACAGTTTTAAGTCTAAGGTAAATATTTCCTTATGTTGCTATGTAAGGAAACATACATAGAAACATATGTATGTTTAAACATGCTCCTTTAAATTTTTTTTCTTTTTATTATCTTTCTCTTGGTAACATAATTATTCCCTTTACTAAAAATGTCTATTTTGAACTAAAGTATTTGTTTACTTTCTTAAAATTGGCTTCTTAATGTATACTGTGAGATCAGAGAAGATAAGTGGGGTATCTGCATGTTAATAGTTGCCACTTTGTGTGTGTATTTGGTTTGAATTTATTTTATTTTTTAAAGTTATTACAAAATAATAGCTGTATTTCCCTGTGCTGTACAATATATCCTTGTTGTTTATTTATTTTATGTATAGTGTATATATATTTTATATATATATATATATAGTATATATATACTATATACTCTTAATCCCCTGCCCTTATTTCACCAATCCCCCATTTCCTCTCCCTACTGGTAACCACTAGTTTGTTCTTTATATCTGTGAATCTGTTTCTTTTCTTTTCCTTTTTTTTTTTTCAATACAGCAGGTTCTTACTAGTTATCTATTTTATGCATATTAGTGTATATATGTCAGTCCCAATCTCTCAATTCATCCCACCACCACCAGCACCCTGCCTCTGCTTTCCCCCCTTGGTGTCCATACATTTGTTCTCTACATATGTGTCTCTATTTCTGCCTTGCAAACTGGTTCATCTGTACCATTTTTCTAGATTCCACATATATGCGTTAATATACAATTTTTTTGTTCTCTTTCTGACTTACCTCTGTATGACAGTCTCTAGGTCCATCCACATCTCTACAGATGACCCAGTTTTGCTCCTTTTTATGACTAATATTCTATTGTATATATGTTGCAATGGTGAATGGGATTGTTTCCTTAATTTCTTTTTCTTATCTTTCATTGTTGGTGTATAGGAATGCGAGAGATTTCTGTGCATTAATGTTGTATCCTATAACTTTACCAAATTCATTGATTAGCTCTAGTAGTTTTCTGGTTGTATCTTTAGGATTATCTATGTATAGTATCATATCATCTGCATACACTGACAGTTTTACTTCTTCTTTTACAATTTATATTCCTTTTATTTCTTTTCTTCTCTGATTGCCATGGCTAGGACTTCCAAAGCTATGTTGAATAATAGTGGTGAGAGTGGATATCCTTGTCTTGTTCCTGATCTTAGAAGAAATGCTTTCAGTTTCTCACCATTGAGAAAGATGTTTGCTGTGGCTTTGTCATACATGGCCTTTATTATGTTGAGGTAAGTTCCCTCTATGCCCACTTTCTGGAGAGTTGTTATCATAAATGGGTGTTGAATTTTGTCAAAATCTTTTTCTGCATCTATTGAGATGATCCTATGGTTTTTATTCTTCAGTTTGTTAATATGGTGTATCACATTGACTGATTTGTATATATTGAAGAATCCTTACATCTCTGGGATAAATCCCACTTGATCATGGAGTATGATCCTTTTAATGTGTTGTTGGATTCTGTTTGTTAGTATTTTGTTGAAGATTTTTGCATCTATATTCATGAGTGATATTGGTCTGTAATTTTCTTTTTTTGTAGTGTCTTTGTCTGGTTTAGGTATCAGGGTGATGGTGGCCTCATAGAATGAGTTTGGGACTTTGCCTTCCTCTGCAAGTTTTTGGAAGAGTTTGAGAAGGATGGGTGTTAGGTCTTCTCTAAACGTTTGATGGAATTCACCTGTGAAGCCATCTGGTCCTGGACTTTTGTTTGGGAGATTTTTAATCACAGTTTCAATTTCATTGCTTGTGATTGGTCTGTTCATATTTTCTATTTCTTCCTGGTCCAGTCTTGGAAGGTTATACCTTTCTAAGAATTTGTCCATTTCTTCCAGGTTGTCCATTTCATTGGCATAGAGTTACTTGTAGTAGTCTCATGATGCTTTGTATTTCTGTGGTGTCTGTTTTAACTTCTCCTTTTTCATTTCTAATTTTATTGATTTGAGTCCTCTCCCTCTTTTTCTTGATGAGTGTAGCTAAAGGTTTATCAATTTTGTTTATCTTCTCAAAGAACCAGCTTTTAGTTTTATTGATCTTTGCTGTTGTTTTCTTTGTTTCTATTTCATTTATTTCTGCTCTGATGTTTATTTTTTCTTTCCTTCTACTAATTTTGCATTTTGTTTGTTCTTCTTTCTCTAGTTCCTTTAGGTATAAGGTTAGATTGTTTGTTTGAGATTTTTCTTGTTTCTTGAGGTAGGATTTTATTGCTATAAACTTCCCTCTTAGAACTGCTTTTGCTTAATCCCATAGGTTTTGGATCATCATGTTTTCAGTGTCATTTGTCTCTAGGTATTTTTTGATTTCCTCTTTGATTTTTTCAGTGATCTCTTGGTTATTTAGTAACATATTTTCTAGCATCCATGTGCTTGTGTTTTTTACGTTTTTTTCCCCATAATTTATTTCTAATCTCATAGCACTGTGGTCAGAAAAGATTCTTGATATGATTTCAATTTTCTTAAATTTACTGACGTTTGATTTGTGACCCAAGATGTGATCTATCCTGGAGAATGTTCCATGTGCACTTGAGAAGAAAGTGTAATCTGCTGTTTTGGGATGGAATGTCCTATAAATATCAATTAAATCTATCTGTTCTATTGTGTCATTTAAGCTTGTTTTTCTTTATTAATTTTCTGTCTGGATGATCTGTCCATTGGTGTAAGTGAGGTGTTAAAGTCCCCCACTATTATTGTGTTACTGTCGATTTCCTCTTTTATAGCTGTTAGCATTTGCCTTATGTATTAAGGTGCTCCTATGCTGGGTGCATATATATTTATAATTGTTAAATCTTCTTCTTGGATTGATCCCTTGATCATTATGTAGTGTCCTCCTTGTCTCTTATACCATTCTTTATTTTAAAGTCTATTTTATCTGATATGAGTATTGCTACTCCAGCTTTCTTTTGATTTCCATTTGCACGGGATATCTTTTTTCATCCCCTCACTTTCAGTCTGTATGTGCCCGTAGGTCTGAAGTGGGTCTCTTGTAGACAGCATATATATGGGTCTTGTTTTTGTATCCATTCAGTAAGCCTGTGTCTTTTGGTTGGAACATTTAATCCATTCACATTTTAGGTAATTATCGATATGTATGTTCCTATTATCATTTTCTTAATTGTTTTGTGTTTGTTTTTTTAGGTCCTTTTCTTCTCTTGTGTTTGCCACTTAGAGAAGTTCCTTTAGCATTTGTTGTAGAGCTGGTTTGGTGCTGCTGATTTCTCTTAGCTTTTGCTTGTCTGTCAAGCTTTTGATTTCTCTGTAGAATCTGAATGAGATCCTTGCCAGGTAGAGTAATCTTGGTTGTAGGTTCTTGCTCTTCATCACTTTAAATATATCATGCCACTTCCTTCTGGCTGTAGAGATTCTGCTGAGAAATCAGCTGTTAACCTTATGGGAGTTCCATTGTATGTTTTTTGTCGTTTATCCCTTGTTGGTTTTAATAATTTTTCTTTGTCTTTAATTTTTGTCAATTTGATTACTATGTGTCTCAGCATGTTTCTCCTTGGGTTTATACTGCCTGGGACTCTCTGCACTTTCTGGACTTGGGCGACTATTTCCTTTTCCATGTTAGGGAAGTTTTTAGCTATTATCTTTTCATATATTTTCTCAGGTCCTTTCTCTCTGTCTCTTCTCCTTCTGGGACCCCTGTAATGAGAATGTTGGTGCATTTAATGTTGTTACAGAGGTCTCTTTGTCTTCCCTCCTTTCTTTTCTTTCTTTTTTCTTTATTCTGTTCCATGGCAGTGAATTCCACCATTTTGTTTTCCAGGTCACTTAACTGTTCTTCTGCCTCATTTATTCTGCTATTGATTCCTTCTAGTGTATTTTTTATTTCAGTTATTGTATTGTTCATCTCTGTTTGTTTGTTCTTTAACTCTTCTATGTCTTTGTTAAACATTTCTTGCATCTGCTCAATCTTTGCCTCCATTTTTTTTCCTAGGTCCTGGATCATCTTCACTATCATTATTCTGAATTCTTTTTCTGGAAGGTTGCCTATCTCCACTTCACTTAGTTGTTTTTCTGAGGTTTGATCTCGTTCCTTCATCTGGTACATAGTCCTCTGCCTTTTCATTTTGTTTGTCTTTCTGTGAATGTGGTTTTCATTCCACAGGCTGAAGGATTGTAGTTCTCGTTTCTGCTGTGTAACCTCTGGTCTGTGAGTCTGTTTCTTATCACATTTCCTTTATCCTTTCATCTCTTGATGGACACTTGGGGTGCTTCCATATCTTGGCTGCTGTAACTAATGCTGCTGTGAGCATCAGGATGCATGTACCTTTTCAAGTTAGTGTTTTTATTTTCTTCAGATATATACCCAGAAGTGGAATGGCTGGATCATATGGTAGTTTAATATTTCATTTTTTGAGGAAACCTCCATGCTGGTTTCCATGGTGGCTGCACCAATTTAAAATCCCACATATATTATACTGTGGTTCCCTTTTCTCTACATTGCTTCCAACATTTGTTATTTATAGACTTTTTAATATAGCCAGTTTGACAGGTGTGAGGTGGTATCTCATTGTGGTTTTGAATTGCATTTCTCTGATGATTAGCACTTTTGTGCATTTTTTCTTGTGCCTGTTGGCCATGTGTATATCTTCTTTGGAAACATGTCTATTCAGGTCTTCTGCCCATTTTTTAATTGGGTTCTTTGTAAGATATTCAGTTGTATGAGCTGTTTACTTTGGGTATTAACCCCTTATCAGTAGTATCATTTGCAAGTATATTCTCCCATTCAGTGTGTTGTCTTTTCATTTTTTTTTCTTTTTTTGAATTTGTTGAGGGTTTCCTTTGTTGTGGAAAAGCTTTTAAGTTTAACTAGGTCTTATTTGTTTAGCTTTGCTTTTATTTCTTTTGCCTTAGGAGACTGGCCCAAAGAATTATTGCTGTGATTTATGTCAACGAGTGTTGTGCCTATGTTCTCTTCTAGGAGTTTATTCATTTCAGGTCTCACATTTTGGTCTTTTTAATCCATTTTGAGTTTATTTTTGTATTTGGTGTGAGGAAATGTCCTAATTTCATTGTTTTACATGTAGCTGACCAGTTTTCCCAGCATCACTTATTGAAGAGACTGTCATTTCTACATTGTCTATTCTTGCCTCCTTTGTCATAGATTAATTGTACAAAACTGTGTGAGTTTATTTCTGGGCTTTCTATTCTGTTCCACTGATCTATGTGTCTGTTTTTGAGCCAGTACCTTGCTATTTTAATTACCATAACTTTGTAGTATAGTCTGAAGTCAGGAGGCATGATACCTCCAGCTTTCTTCTTTTTCTCAAGATTAATTTGACAGTTTGGGGTCTTTAATGATTCCATATAAATATTTTGATTATTTTGTTCTAGTTCTGTGAAAAATGTCATGGGTATTTTGATAGGAATTGCATTAAATCTGTAAATTGCTTTGGGCAGTACAGCCATTTCAACAATAGTAATTCTTCCAATCCAAGAACACAAGATATATTTCCATTTCTTTATGTCATTTTCAAATTCCATCATCAGTGTTTTACAGTTGTAGTATTTCTTAAATCATTTTCTCCATTGTATTTTATAATTGAACTAAGTTACTTATTGGTCAAAACATTCTAGCATTTTGATGCAGCTATAGGGTTAAGCTTGGAAAGTTTTTTCATCTTTTAATGTAGAAACTTTTTCTTTTTTTTTTTTTTTTTTTTAGATTTAGAACAACATTTTCAAATCTGCTATGGACATGTGTTTATGCCTTATAGGTTGAAAAGTTCACCTCTACCAGTTAATTAGCATTTTAATTTTTTGAGTTAAAATAAAAGTCTGTCAATATCTTTATGTACAGTGTGTGACTTGACTGTCCTGTATTATGTATTCTACATAATTATCATAAGTAATAATTCAGACAAATAAAATGTTGACTATTTCTTTTTTATTAGCTTCAACCTATTTCACTGAAATTATCCCTACGTTAGGCTTCCTTGATGATTGCAGTGTATAATAAAAGTAAATTTTTACATTGAGCATTTGAAACATTTGAAAACTATCCTTCCTGTTTGTCAGGCTTTTCTACTATTAGCATGATGCCAGGCTAAGAGCATGTTGCCATATAACCTGTCTCCTAGTGATCTGAAGCATAGATTTCTTTGATTCAAAACATTTCATATGTCTTGAGTCAAGTTACAAAAGAACAGTCAAGCCATGTAAAGATGTGATATTTAGAATACCAGTTATATAATAATAAAGGATAACTTAGTTTTAAAATACCTACTTCAAACAAGACATATTTAAATCTAATTTTCAACTTACTAATGCTTCAGGAACTTTCACAACCACTAAAAGTAACATGTAAAGCAAATTGACTTACTAATTAAAACCTGGGAAGATTGACTGTAAATCTTGAAGAAAATACAACAGACAAAAATAATGGTCATTTGATTATAAATAACTTCCCCAAGTCCAAGTGAATATTTTAGTAATAGAAAAAAATAAAGAAAAAGGAAAAATAAAACTATGTAGGATATATATATATATATATATATATATATATATATATATTTTTTTTCCTTAAATGAAATGTCAGTAACAAACAGCAGGAGAACTGGGAATCCTATCTAAAAAATATTATACAATCTAACCTTAAAATAGATCATATGTTTATAAATTGACATAACTTTATAAAACATATACTTCTGAGGATAAACATGCATCATACAAAAAAATAATCATTTTATTTTAAATTGTCAAAATTTCCTTAATTGCTTTTCTATACCTTCTGATTACTATCAGACAATCTCAATGATAGAAGGATAAGTGGAGTTTATCATCCAAAAGAGAAAATTTTGGCATTTGATTCCATTAGATGGAAAATTATAATCTTTTGCAATGGTGTTAATTGCAAAATTTATGTTCCCTGTTCTAAGCAAGTGCTTAGCGGGGTGAATCTGGATAGTCTGTTAATGATTATTTGAGTTAGACTCAAAGTTAGATTCAGAGAGGTAGCATGGCAGAAATGTTTATGCAGACAACGCTATTTAAATGAGAGAGACAAAAAATCTGTAAACTTATTATAAATTCAAAACAATGAAACTATAGTTAAGTAAATAAATTAAATTGTCCCTTTCTCCTTCACATTTCAGAGTGTATTGTTTCATCCAGTTCACAATGAAAGCTTCTCATTTTTCTACTCATTTTAACCTGATTTTTGTATGACAATATTAGGAAGAGGAAAATAGAAAAAAATATGTGATTTCCCCATATATACCTCTCTAGGGAGAGCTCTGGAACTGAATCCTACATCAGTTAGCTTCATTTTCAGTGTTCTTATTACAAATGAATTTGGAGTCCTCCATATTTCCAAAGCTGCACAGCAGAACAAAGTTGACCAATAAAGTTGGATGGTTCTCATCCCAGTTATAGAATTAGGGCAAGACATAGATAAGTAACAGATACTGATGATCAGAAAGAGTTGCATATTTAAATATTTTGATTTTTGTAACAGCCTGTTGCTTAGTGATGATATTTAGCAAAACTTACTTTTTAAAAAATACTTTTCATAGTATCAAACTTCTGGTCAAATTATATTACTGACTCAATTAGCAGTTGGTCAAACCAAATAATATAGAAAACAATGCACTGAAAGTTAAGAAGCATTTAAAATGGAAATAGATATCTGTTTTATATCAGATGAGAATTATTGACTGCCTTATATCACAAAAGTCATACAGAAAGCATGTTCACCCTATGAAAGAATCGCTAACAATATTAATAGCAATGACTTGTAAGGATATACAAGTAAGAATAAACAGAGAAATTGTACCACCAAATTCTCAAGGGTCAGGCATAATTTCATTATTCTTTTTATATCATTATGCATTAAGCAAGGTCAATATAAGAGCAGCAGTTTGCTGAAAGATAATATTAAAGTATTAAGGTGACAGTATATTGAACAAAATTCTTAAAGCTAAGAGAAGAGGAACAAACTAGTAATTTTCTTTCATACCCTCTTATTGGTCCTTTAATGGAAAACAAATATTTTCTAATTAGTATTTCATTTACATTGGGGACAAGTACATAATGCAGTCATCAGTTTGCTTAGATTCTGAAATACCATTCATTTATGTACATATTTTCTCTATTCAAATTCACTATTCCTATCACTTGCAATTTGCATATATTAAATCATCATGCATATCTTACCATATTTTGAATATTTTATTAATGAAAGTCCTTTTCTAAGATTTTTATGTGCTCTTAAATTTTAAACAGTCAAACATTTAGAAACTTAAAACTCAACAATTCAGTTTTAAAATCTTATTTTTATGAAATGAAATATTACAAATGTTAACTGTATGCTGTTGCCCTGACTATTGGAGGGACAGTGAGTAGTTATGATAAGCTCTTTTGTTAAAAAAAGGAATTTTTAAAATAATACATATTCTTTTCAAACTACTTTGTTATTTTTCATTTAAAGTTAGCATAGACATACCTCTACCTGGCAAATACTTCAGTTGTTCTTCTCCAATAATTCATGACTACTTTAGCTCATGACTTTTTATCAAGGATGATGATGTTTAGAAGTTGCTTCATTAACAATGTGGTGCACTAAGGCAGAATAAAGTTAACTGATTTTGACAGTTTTATGTTTCATGGGATCTATTTCTAGCATTCCAATCTTACTTAATTTTACATGCATTAAAAATAAAATTTCCAAATCAAACAAATTCCTAGACAAATAAATGGAAAGTTATTATATGAAAAAAGATATACAAAAAGTAGACTTATTTTCACAATATGAGAATGAATTGTAATTGACAAAAAAATCTGCATGTCTTACTGAGCATGTCTACTTCAGTAGTTAACTAATACTTTGGTAGTTCTGTTAAAGTAAAATTATTCTGACACTTGTTAAACCCATAAGAAAGACTTTATTCAGAGCTATTGTGATAGGTGTCAAGATTATGATAATAGAGGAGAGAGATCAGGTTCAACCCTGAATACAGCAAAGATAGCTGGGGATGTATAGCCAAGGAACAGAGTGGGAGGTGGGGTCAGTGGGTGGAAAATTACTAAGAGCAGACATAAAAGGTAGAATAATTTTGTTGAACTGACTGAATAGGATTCTTGCTGAAGGCAGGCCAGAGTGACCAGATATCAAGAGTAGGGGATGACAGATTTGATCAAATGTCATGAGAGATCAGATATCCAGAGTGGGTTTAATTTAATTCCCTAAACTGACTCAGGAGGCAGGATTCTTGCTGCAACTGGACTAGGCAGGCCGAGATACTGCCCAGAGATGGACCTAGTCAAAAAGAGGGCTCAGAGGAGCCTGACTAAAGTTTGGTCAAGAAAAGAATCTGTCACTTCAAAAATTACTTCTCAAGCTTATGTTTCAGCCATGAGCATCCTGCTTATTGCGTTGTGTGGAAGAGTGGACCGAGCAGCATGTATTTTATGAAAGAAAAGAGAGTAGGGAAAATCTCTGAAGAAGTTAAAGGCAACGTGAATCTGGCCATATGATAAAATCAAACAGAACTCTTCTGGTCATGAGTGCTTTATAAAAGAGCTACATGACCCTACAATCTCTGACTCTCTCACTGAACCGTATTTGAATTAATTAATGAAATTAAATCTGGAATATATATGACAGTGTGTGAATTAATGGATGTAAATATCAGACATTAAAATCAAAATGGCCATTTAGATTTTCATAAAAGAGATATTTCCAACTACAAATCGTTCTTAAATCTGACTCATATCAATTTAGAGTATTCCAAATAGTTATTAAACTGATTTACTGGAACAAATATAAACAATCTTATCTTAGTATACTTGCCTATTTTATTATATTCCTAGAAGTTTGGGGAACATTTACTTCGTTTGATTGAATTAAGGTTTTTGGCTTAGTAACAAATGTAATATGAATATTTCTGCCATGGATGGAAAATTCTCTGAATTATTTAGACAGACTTTCACTGCAAGTAACATTTGCCTGTATAATATGGGCTAATACTAAAATCTGTTTTTTCGTTTAGCAATAGTTGGTGAATAATGAATTTTCGAATGGTTCAGATACAGTGTTATCAGGGTCAGAGTTTCCCTTTTCTTTTGACCTTTCTCCCATGCTTTCCACTTCATGTTTCAAGATATCAGCTGTTACTTCATTTATCCCATCCATAGTCAAGGCAAAATAAATAGAAGGAAGAAGGCTGACAAGCACGTCTGTGGTTTTTCACAGAAACCTCTGCAGAGGTTCCCATCTCTACCTCAGTATAGGAAAGGGTTCACATTGCCAAACCTTCCTGGATGAAGGCTGGGAAATTGAGGAAAATAATCATCATGTGCACATGAGAGCAAACATATCAGTAATTCTGGGCTCAGGCACAATGACCACTGAGGTTCTATAAGTAGGAAATTAGGGGAGAATTTATATTTGGCTGGCAAGATCCATGTCTATCTGCCTTTATGCATAAACTAAAATATATATTACTAATCATGATATATTGGCTGTTTCAAAAATGTATCCAGTGATTTATGACTACACCTGAAGATATATTCATTAACCGTTGATATACCTTGGCATACTTAGATACATTTTTTAGTGACTGATAGTGTGGAAAGGGGGGAAATCTAACGTTTTAGAAAAATCAAAATAAAAGATGAAAACAGTATAAATTCAAGTAAAAGAAAAGGTGGGAACAAAATTTTCTACTCCTGTATTAAATCCCAGAAAAAAAGTGAAACAGTTTGTTGTTGTATTTGTTGAGTATTGAAGAAAACAAATGGTGACAAATATAAATGAGTTAATGAAAAAATTCTGCATATTAACATTGAATGATAAAACATGATGCAAAAATTAGTGATAATGGGAATAATAATACCCACAAACATAACAGTTTTATGTCTGAAAGCCCGGTTTTCCAAATTCAAACTGGTAGCTCACAGAGATCCTGGGAAAGGTTAGGAGTTTAGAAGGATGATAACATTTTAAGCTATAGTATAGGGTCATATCTCAGCACCACTATCCAATGACTTTAATCTTGTTCATGTTATTGTTGGCTTCAGTGTCGGGAGGTACCTCATTTCTGCTGGCTTTCTAATTCTGAGTGAAGGGACATTCACCCCCTCCCTTATTCATTCCATTGAGAAGGAACATTTTAGCCAGTTGATGGCTCAGAGCACAGCAACTATTTTCTCCTTCAGTTTTGAACAGAATTAACCACATATATAGGCCCGTTACTTTATTTTACTCCCCAATTTTGACTCAAGGAGTACAGCCCTCAGTGATTCCTCTCACACACTGCGTCTGTCCACCAACACTTACCTTTGAGATCTATCACATGACTGTCACTACCAGCCACCTTCGGGCCACCATCAGGGCACTTGGATCATTAGAACATTCTCCTTGTTTCTCAACCTGTTAACTAGAAGCCATTTTCCATCCAGTAGAGATCTTATTAGAGCATAGATCAGATTACGTCACACTTTCGCGGATAGCTTTCTGAGAGCTCGCCTTCTCAGAGTTAAACCTAAAAACCTGCAACTGCCTGTGAATCTTCGCATTGTCAGGTCCCCCATAAATCCGGTCCCTCAGTCTTTCTCTTTTGCTCTGGTCATTCTCTCCTCAGTATCCTTCTCCTCAGTACTCCTTAAAAACGCCAAGCTTCTCCCAGGTTAGAAGCTTCACTTGACCCAAGGCCTGTAGATACTGCCATGCACCCTCACTTGTCTCTGGGCCTGTCCAGCTGACACCTTTTCAGAGGAAATCTCCCTGACCACTTGCTCACCAGCACTCTTAACCTGCCTTCAAATTTCTCTCTAGAACTTATCAGCATCTTAAATACTGCATTTTTCTGTCTCTTTTTAAAATACCTTCATCCGCAGAAGAAAGAATATAGGTTCTTTAGTCAAGAGCCTGTATTTTTCTCTGCACTCACTGTCTCACTTCAGGACAAAGACATTTCTGGCCTATAGAGTAGATGATTAATAAACATTTGTTGAATAATCTTGCATAAATTCACCCTTAGTTTTTAAACTGCTGATTCATTTTGCTCTGAAGTCAATGACAGAATAAAACAGTTGTACTTCTATCTTTTACTTCTTTACTCAGAGCAAATATTTATTGCCAATTTCATCTGTGCCCTGCAAACTGCTGAGCTTTTAAATCCATTATCTCTATTTATCTTGTGAAGTAGACAGATAGTCACTGTATCGTTCAGGGCATGTCCAGTAAAACAGAAACAAGTGTAGGTCTTACAACAATCTGATTTTAATGCAGAGAAAAAAGTCATGCAGGTCGTTAAAGGAGCTGAGAAACAAAAAACAGGAAATAGTGAGAAAACCCCATAATTAGCACCAACCTTCTTTAGGGGATGGAGAGACAGTGGTCAAAATGAAGAATCATTTTGTGATAGAAAAGCTGCCTAGTGAGAGGTGGGATCAGGGAGAAAGCTTAATCTCTGGCAGAGATATCATCAAAAGCAAAGAAAAACAAACAAACAAACAAAGCAAAAACACAGGAGAATCGGCCCACCTCCTCACCTGTCCCTGCTCTGGGTCTTCTGCTTTTGCCTTCCATTGTCATTTTACAATGTAGAATATTTAAACCCAGAGAGGTAAAATAACTTGTGAAGATCCTACAGCTTTTTAAGGACTGAACTGGGATTGGAAATTAAGGCACTCAGACTCCAGATCCCTCAGTCATTGCTAATAATGATATTTTAAGGAAAAAAAATGTGTCGGTTTTCTCTGAATAGGCAGTGTTTTGATATCACCAGATATGTATATATTTGTAGTGTGTGTGCGTGTATGTTAGTGTGATGAGTCTACATACATTAAATCAAGCAGTTAAATTCCCCAAGAGAGAAAAAAGGAACAATTTTCCAGTAAGGACTGGTAATATCCACCAAGGCACATTTTCAGGCACTAAAGTGATCTTAACTACCTTTTAAGGCACACCATGGCAGCCCATAACATGCTGTTTGGCAAACAGCAGGCACTCGATAAGTGTCTTTTGATTGTTATTATGACTTTGAGGGTGCTACGATTCCAAAACTTTTCTGTGTACCTGAGATTGAACAAGGTTTGTGATAGTGGTGATTGTTCCTATAATTCATATATAGACATTGAATTTTTAGTGTGAATAACCCAGATATTTCACTTCCATTTACCCTCTGTAACATTTACTTAATACAGATTTTGTGTTCTTGCTGAACTCCTCTGTTACCTTTTTAAAAGTTTTATTTGCCCTGCAGGTTAATCGTGGAAACACTGTTTGATTCAACATTAAAAGAAGGACTTCCCTCATTCCCTTATTTCTACATGAACATTTATTACAGATATATGGATTACTTAAGTGGCTGTTTATCTGATGATTCACAAAATGATTTGAGAAAAATTTAAAGTTATGTGGTCTGCTTTCTATACACATACTCCACACTACTAAGTAATTTATAAAAATCCATAAAATAGGAAATTAACTTAAAGGTCACTAGGCTCTCAGTAGAATAAATGAACTTTGATGCTGGAAATCACTGAGGCTTTTTTTTTTTCAGGTTTTGCATAATATATTATGCATCACTTCTCTCAAGATATCTCTTGTAAAAATTAAAACAAAACTGACACAGAATAAAGCATTATAAAATATGTAAAAATTTTAAGATTTTCATAATTAGATGGATACCTAAAGCCCTACACTGGAAATAGAATTAGAAGATAAAAGGACATTTCTCTTAAAATAATAGTAGATTTTCTGCTATTTAAAGTTGGTAGAGATAGAGATTCTTAGAAAAAGAATGATAAAGTGAAATCACAGTAAAACTAATCTTTACTGATCAAATAGCAGATAGAACAGGATAAAAAAATCTTTTTAATAAAGTACTTATCTTGGATTTGAAAAAACCATCACCATGTATAAAAGGCCAATTTCATGTCAAGAGCTATCCTGGCTTTGGTCTAAGCTAAAATTATGAGGAAGGGTTTCTCTTTTGGAGAGATTCTCCTGGGGTAACATTTTATATTAATCGTTTTTCTAATATACCCAATGCAAAATTTCGAAGCAAAGTGTATGATAGGTATTTCTCTGTCTGCCATGCTTCTAGGAGTTGATATCCTTATCTTATAACATCTGGCTGGTCTGTGGTCTCCGCTAAATGCCTGCTAGGATCTGGAATCATTTCCTGATGTCAGATTGCCTCTTTATCACCTTCAAATTATTTCTGCACAGTATCATATTTTTGAGGGCTATATTTCTTATATTTTAAGCATTTAAAAGACAAATTTTGATGCTATTTATTCACAACTAAGTATGTACTCATTTAAATATTAATTCATTGCCCATTTATTGGATGCATATCACATGCTGGATATTCTTCCAGGCCCTGAGGATAGAGCAAGGTAAAAAACAGACAAGTCCTTGTCTTCATGGAGCAGACAATAGATAACTCCTTTGTCAAGTACTAAAATACGCTGTGAGAAAACTAAAACCAGAATAGTGGCTAGGGGCTGCACTGGAAGTGGGGAGGAACTGAGAAGAGGGGTTACTATTCTATATAAGGAAGGCAGAGAAGGTTTTTAAGATTAGGTGACATTCTAATAGAGATCTGAAGAATATAAATGAGCTCAAAGCCATATCTGAAAAGAATGATCTATCATAGGAAACAGTAAATGCTTATGCTATGGGGAGAAATGTTCTTTATGTATGAAACAAACAGTAGATACGTATGGCTAGAGTGGCATGATCAAGATGGGGCATCTTAAGAGAGAAAGGACAGAGGACCTGATAATTTAGGAACTTGTAACCCTTATTATAGGATTCTATTTTAGTTTAAGTGAAATGTGAAGAAAAAGGAAGATTTGGACCAAAGGAACAATTTGGCTTATGTGTTGAAAATAGCACTTTGAGAGCTGCATTTAGCATAGGCTATAAATATGGAAGCAGATACGGAGGCTATTGAAATTATCCAGAAAAGAATAATACTGCTTTGGACCAGTAGTAAAGCTGACATATTGTCCCAGGTGAGAATTGAACCATTATCTTGATATATTTTAAGGGTGAGCTAAGCAGATAATCTAATGGATTGCTATGCAGTGTGAGTAAATAAGAAAAGACAAGATTGACTCCATGATTTTTTAATAGAGCAACAAGAAGGATGAGGTTTCCATTTATTGAGATAGCAACAGTCGTGGGTTATGTTAAGATGATTTTAAGGTGGGGGGCTTTTGTGGAGATCACAAGTTTGGTTTTGGATTTGTGGTGTTGGAGATGTATTTTGACACCTGAGAGTAACAATTGGTTGTTGATAGTTAGTATCTGTTTGTTGTTCAGTGTGTAAGTCCAGGGTGTATAAAACAATTTGTGATTATCCAGTGTAGAGGAATCATTTTTAAAGACATGTAACTGAATGAGACCACGTATCGAGTGAATGCATACAGAGAAGATAAAATATCTAAATATTGAAACTAACATGCCCTGATGTTTAAAGGGGAAGGAACTGATGATGAAATAGCAGAGTGAGGTTTCAGAAGAAAGTATTTTAAGAAATAAGCAAAGATCATCCATTTAAAATGTGGCTTGGAACTTCCCTGGTGGTCCAGCGGTTGAGACTCCGCGCTCCCAATGCAGGGGATCCGGGTTCAGTCCCTGATCATGGAACTAGATCTCACATGCTGCAACTAAAAAAAAAAAAAAAAGATCCCACATGCCGCAACTAAAAAAGATCTTGCACACTGTAACGGCAATGAAGATCCTGTTTGCTGCAGACTAAGTCCCGGCACAGCCAAATAAATAAATAAATATTATAAATAAATAAATAAGATGTGGCTTGATAGATTGATTTAGACACAACCTGAGAATTCAGTATGGTATCTGCCAAAGTAGAGATATGTTTCATTGAAGTTATGAAGATTAATGTTTACCGCAAATGTGCTCAAAACATTATGAGAGATTGTGGAGTTAATAAAGGTAGTAAAGAAATGCAGCTGTAGTTGGAAAAGGATGGGATATTTGAAGGATTTTTTAAATTAATTCTTGTTTTTATAATGGGAGATATGGCAAGTTTTTATACTGATGGTGATGACTTAGGACAGAAAGAAAATTGATTTTGTAGGAGGAAGAGAGAATAACTGATGAAGTACAAGAGTTTGAAATAAGATGACATTGATTAACAATTCATGCAGGAGAGAAGGTAGATTATGTAGATTCAGGTGGATTAGGAACTATTATGATGGGAAAATGTAGTTCTGTTATGATTGTCTCAATATTCTCGGTAAATAGGAGAAATTAGTGTTAGGTTGTTGTCCATACTAGGTATTAGCCATTAGTTTTTGATATTTGGCATTTTGGGAAATAATGCCTTATTGACAAAGCAAAATACATGAATAGTAGGAATTCTTGGTGGTTTGAGGGGGATGGAGAACGAATGTGTTAAACTGTATTTCATGCAATGGAACCTCATAATGCTCCTCACATCATTGTATAGAAACTGTCAGTGGCATATTGCTCATTGTGTGTTGTTTCCTCATGTGCTTTATTAGCTTTGAAAGTGTGATGTTCATTGCCTGTGCCAAAATTATTTTAGACAGTTCCCCAATTCCTGGACTGAAGACTTCTCACATAGAATAATTCCCTTTATTTCTACCAGACATCTCCGGAGAGATCATCCAGAGCAGGATAAATTAATAGCTTCCTGGACCTCCAAAGAAAAGCAAATAAATCCTAAAAATCCCTGTGACATACAGCCTGTGGATTCCTCCTCAAAGTCACAGCTTTTCCTCTTTCTAATTTTTAACCTGCTTTATTCATTTGTAAATAACACTCCACATTTCTCTGGAAGTGGAGAGGGAAGAGTTAGTGAACCCAGAAGTGGGATTGCTGGATTATATGGTATTTCTATTTTTAATTTTTGGAGGAACCTCCATACTCTTTTCCATAATGGCTACACGAAGTCACATTTCCACCAACAGTGTACAAGGGTTTCTTTTTCTCCAAATCATTGCCAGAACTTCTTACCTCTTGGTTTTTGATAATAGCTATTCTAACTAGTCCAAAGTGATACCTCATTGAGGCTTTTATTTGCATTTCCCTGATGATATTAGTAATGTTGAGCACCTTATTTCATATACCTGATGGCCATAAGTGGTGTTGGGAAAACTGGATCCCCACATGTAAAAGAATGGAATTGACCCTTATCTTACACCATACACAAAAATCAACTAAAAATGGGTTAAAGATTTGAATGCAATACTTGAAACCATAAAACTCCTAGAAGAAAACATAGAGCAAAAGCTCCTTGACGTTGGTCTTGGCAATGATATTTTGGATATGACACCAAAAGCTCAAGCAACAAATGCAAAAATAAACAAGTGGGTCTACATCGAAGTAAAACAAAAACAAAATCTGCACAGCAAAGGAAACAAAACAAAACAAAATTTCAACCTACAGAATGGGAGAAGATACTTGCAAACCATCTATGTGGGGTTAATATCCAAAATATATTGATACTAGGAACACATCCAACTTAACAGCAAAAACAAAAACAAAATTTAAGAAAACCCAAAGCACCTGTTTCAAAAATGGGCAATGGACCCGAAGACATATTTTTCCAAAGTAGTCATTAGTTTTATTAGACATCATTATCAAACTATCTCAATGTACTTGATAAAGGAAAATGTATATAGTGCTAAAATAGTTGTCCTCTCAGCTGGCATATAATTTTACTTATTTATTTTGAAATATGAAGTAGGATTGTTAATTTTTCTATTAAATAAAACCAAAAATATCAATTTTAGTTATAATAAATACTTCATGATATGTTTGGATAAAAGTGTTTACTGAAAGAACATTCTAAATCTGAAAGATACTACATAATATTTTCTATGCATAGTTTTACTGGAGTCTGCTGAAAATTTGTGCCGGTTAATATGATATAGACAACATAATAGATACACTAACTTATACTGCTTCACTTCTTCAAAGGTATTTTTCTTTCCAGCTAATAACTTCTGAGAAGAGAATTAAAAGTAGCTGAAAGCATTGCTTATGTTTAAACATGTGGAGAGAGCAAGATTAAACATTTAATATTCATTGCCCACCTCTCCGATACATTTGTTTTGCTGTCAAGGGATTCTCCCTTCAGAGGAATTTGTGTTTTGACACTAGAGAATGGAAGAGATTAGGCTGTAGAATATTGTCAACACTCCCACTGCTCCACTCTGCAATTTTTTTTTTAATTCAAAATACTCCCAAACAAATATTTTTGATAAAGAAAAATAATATATTATAATATAATGAAGTATCTCAGTGCTTTCATTAATTATTAAAGAAAGATTACCCTAAGACCAGATTCATCCCTGTGCTTGAAACAATCAAACAATAAAAAAAAAACCACACACACCAGAGATACGACACTGGATCTGCTTAAAGAAGGGCAGTGATCTTTGAGAAAGAAAACCAAAGAGGGAGCCCTAAGACTGCCCTTGCTTACTTACTGCCTAGAGAGTTTCCATGCAGTGGGACAGGGGAAGTGGACTCCTGACACTGAACAGACAAAGCCAAAGTTCTGGGGAGACCACGGTGGCCAAAGTTGGCAGGTCTGAGAGGACAGGTATTCAAAGAGAGAAATCTCTGGTGTCTGCTGATCAATAAAAACACAACTCCTAATTCAGAGGGCATTTGGTAAAGTAATCAAGAAAGTCTTGCCTCTGGAGTAGGAATTAATTGCCTTTAGACTGAGCATTGATCTGCACCCATCAAAAAATTATAAATTTAAAATCTGAAAGGATCAAACTGTTTCCAACTAAATTATCTGTGTTCCAGAAAAAAGCTGAAAAAATATATATATCAATACAAAAAAACAGCATCTACAAAGATAAAAGTAACAAAACTACAGACAAACTAAAATTTCTCTAACAGATTCCTAAAGAGATTGACACCATTGTTCTGTAAGGATTTGGAGCAACAAGAACTCTCACAGCTTGATGGTAGGAATGTAAAACGCTTTTAACAACTTCTCAGAACTCTTTGGCAGTTTCTCATAATGTTAAACACACATGTAAACTATGACCAACAACTTCACTGTTAGGTATTTATACCCCTTCCAACAAAATAAATTAAAACAATATGTTTAGAAAATAATCTGTATAATAACATACATGAATTTTTAATTTAAAATAGCCCCATTTTTGAAAATTTCTAAACGTCCATCCAAGGGAAGACAGGTAATCAAAGTGTGATATAGTCATATAAGAGATTACCTTTCAGCAATGAAAAATTATGAGCTTCTAATAAACACAGTGACACAATGAAACCAGGCATAAATGAATATGTACTGTCTAAAGTTCAAAAACAGGTAAAACTAATGTATGATAAGAAAGTGATTGCTTCTCTGATGAAAGGTATTGCCTAGAAAGAAGCTTGAGAAAACTTTCCTAGCTCATATTAGTGTTTTTTTAATGAGGTAGAATTTACTTCGATAAAAATAAAGATACTAGCATGTATTCAAGGATTTATAACATATATCCTACCATAGGAAAATATGTTTTAAAAAACACTCTTACAAAATGCTGATTTAAATGAAATAAATTTGCAACCATTTGGAAATCTATTTGTTAGTTTTCTATAAAATTAATTATTCACCTACTCTATTGCCCTAGATCAATAATTACTCCTAGGTACTTATTCAAGAGAAATGATGACTCATAACCACAGAAATATAATTATTTTTGTCCTATTATCTGGAAAATTTCTTCAATATCAAGTTTCAAATTTCTTATAGGTCATTTTAATTTGTCATCATATTAATTCCCAATATTTCTTTATAGTTTTCTCCAAGCATCTTTTTCTTTTTTAAAAAAAGTATAATTGACGTGCACCTTTATTGTTCTTGTGTTTTGGATATAAGTTTCTAGTAACACTCTGAAATGAATATTTTAAGCATTCTTTCTCCTCTAAATTGTTTGTTGTCTGTTTGTTTTGGACTCTCTTTGTGTTAGGTCTGTCTTCACCATTTGGTGCTCCATGCTTGTCTGCTTCTGTAAGAGTGTAACAGTAAAAACCTGGATTGAAGCTTACTTTTACAAGGTTCAGTGATCTGGTTCAGTTATTTAGTTGGGGGAATACCATGTCAAAATCTTTTACCATTCTGTTTATCAGTCAGGGTTGAACCAGAGAGGTAGAACTAGTAGAAGACACATTATGAGGCTTATTGTTAAGGAATAGTCCAGATAGACAAGAACATTATCCTTATTGCAGACTGTGAGGAAGGGGAAGTTGGAACGCTGGTGCAGACACTGAAGCTGCTGTCCACAGGGGGTATTTCTTCCTCCAGGGGAAGCTGGCTGTCTTTTTAAGGTCGTTCGTGTAATTAAATCAGACTCACCCAGATTATCTAAGATGATGTCTTTTACTTAAAGTCAACTGATTATTGACTTTAATCAAATTTAAGAAACACTTTCAAAGCAACACCTAGATTAGTGTTTGAATAACTGGGAACTATAGCCTACCTAGACAAGTTGAAACAAGGAAAATATCACATTTAGATTCCTAGAAAAAAATAGGTATCATGACTGAATCCTTTATATCCATTCATACTTAAGTCATTTTATGACTAATTTATAAAAGTAAGAGTAAAGATGCAGTGAAAAACAACGTAATTACAAATTGTAATAGAAAATTTAAACACAGCACACCTAATTTTTTCCCCATATTTTTCTAGTTTGAAGACGTTTATAACCTAACTGGGCAACATCCTCTAAATTACTCAACTGGTGTGTGTGAAACTGGAACATATTCATCTTGTAAATACTGATTCCAGGATTCAAATATCTCTAATAAATTCTAGCTTACCATTACCTTCCCCCACCTCAGTTTTATTGAGATATAATTAACATATAACATTGTGTAAGCTTAAAGTGTACAATGTGATGTTTTTATACAATTCTGTGTTGTAAAATGATTGCCTCAATAAGGCTAGCTAACACGTCCATTGCTCACATACTTACCATTCATTGGGGTTGTCAGAATTTTAAATATGGCAAAAAAAATTTTTTTGAAAAACAAGTATTTTACATATTTTGTCAAAACATTAATTCATAATGTTCTTTTTCTTTGAGTCCTAGATTTTCTCCAGTTTGAACAATTATTGGCATTATTAACTCTACGCCTACACTGAATAACTGATTAAAGACACATCATGAATCTATTTGCATGAATGTGAAAATGTTATTTTGAAAAATAGGGAGAAAGTTAATGAAGATATTTAAGCCAGAGAGTCCATTTATTGGATAATTCAGTCTCATTAATTAGATGACTTATTATTAGGTAGAGAGCCTTTGAATTTTCTTAGTGGCTAGAAAAAAAGAAAGCTCATGTTTATAAACACACTCTATTAAGAAACTCAAAGATTAGTTCATTGCTGTTCATCAAGTTAATATGACAAGAGCAGTAAGATAAAAGTGAATGGCAGTCACTTCCTGGGTTGGAAGCAGAGATTTAATAAAACAGAAAATCATTCTTACCCACTTGCTTAAAAACTGAGACCACATTTTTCATAATATTTTTTTGTTTACTGCATGCCAGTTCTTGAAAACTAATTATGAATGTCATTATCTCAGAAGACTACAGTTTTATAAAAACTATAACTGACAGGCAGATAAATAAACATAAAAATTGTAATAAAATACCATAAATATACATCTTAATGGAATACTTTAGAGTGAGTTTCAGCAAACTTTTTCTGTTAAGGGCCAGATAGTAAATATTTTAGGCTTTAACAGTCATGTAGTTTCTGTTACAACTATTCAATTATTCAACTCTGCATTATAGCATAAAAACATCCATAGACATTATGTAAATGAATGATCTGTGCCCCAATAGAATTTTATTTATAAACAAACTGAAATTTGAAATGTTATGTAATTTATGTCACAAACTATTTAAAAATTTTAAAAATTACTTCAAACTCTGCAAGCATTATTACCTTGCTGGTTGTATAAATACCGTAGGCCGTAGACTGCTAATGCCTGCATTAAAGAAACAAAATTATGTTATCAGTAAAACCTTTCCATGGGAAACAGTTTGAAATTAGAGTATCAATTATGGCTAAGAGAGTTAAGTGAAAAGTCTTTCTAGCAAGATAGAGTGGGTTTTGCAGGGTATGTTTGTGAGAAAGAGTACATAATTTGGGAGAATGGCAAGTAATTTTGTGTGTGGGAAGAGGGCAGATGTCAAGAGATGAGAATAGAGAATTCAGTTTGGGCTAAATTACAAATGCCTTTAGATCATCCAAAGTGCTTATAATTTATTCTAATGGAACTGACAAGACTTTACTGGGATTTAAAATAGGGAATAAAAGAATCAGATTTGGGCTTCCCTGGTGGCACAGTGGTTGAGAGTCTGCCTGCCAATGCAGGGCCGTGAGCCACAACTACTGAGCCTGTGTGTCTGGATCCTGTGCTCCGCAACAAGACAGGCCGCGACAGTGAGAGGCCGGCGCACCACGATGAAGAGTGGCCTCCGCTCGCCGCAACTGGAGAAAGCCCTCGCACAGAAACGAAGACCCAACACAGCCAAAACTAAATTAATTAATTAATTAATTAAAAAATATCAGATTTATATTTTTGTAAGTCTCACCTCAGATGCATAGTTTGGGAATACACCATAGACAAGACTGTAGGCAGAGAGCTTAATTGGATAGTACATTTGATAGTGCAAGAGAAAATGCAGGGTGACCTGAACTACAGTAATAATATGGGTTCATTTATACATGTTATTTTTTCATGCCACTGAATGGAAAATTAAATATGTTGCCACGTGGCTTAGATGTTAAATCCTTTATTATCAAGAAATAAAATTCATATTATACAATAAAATCAGTGAAAAAAGCTAAACCCCAATGTACTCTCTTGACTGCTGTCAAGAGGTTACCAACCCCATCAAGAGGTGGTCAGTTAAAACAGTAAGCTAAAGGGCTTCCCTAGTGGCGTAGTGGTTGAGAGTCCACGTGCTGATGCAGGGGACACGGGTTCATGCCCCTGTCCTGGAAGATCCCACATGCCGCGGAGCGGCTGGGCCCGTGAGTCATGGCCGCTGAGCCTGCGCGTCCGGAGCCTGTGCTCCGCAACCGGAGAGGCCACAACAGTGAGAGGCCCGTGTACCGCAAAAAAAGAAAAAAACCCAGCAAGCTAAAGTGGAAGTAGTAATGTTACTGTAATCGCTAACTGAGAGTATAAGAGGCTAAACGAAAAAAAATCTCTGGTCCCCACTATGTTCCATTTTTCCCCATGGAACAGCTCTGGGCAGAGGTCAGGTGGGATCAGCACAGGTGTGGGGATCTTCTCCTCACCCAGGAGTGATGGATGAAATGCTCCCCCTATTTTATAGACCTGGGGACTGGGGAGCGGGGCGGGCAGAAGAAGAGGAAGGACTCTAGGAGTGGAAATGTACGGAGCACCAAGTCAGAGTGCAGAAAAATGTCCTCAGGTTTTCCCTTCCCCTCCTCCCCCGATGCCAGTAAGGAAGTCTGAGGAGGGGCACTTGGAAAAGACTTCTGCTAAGGGACTCCAGTCAGGAGGTCTCAGATGCAGGGGCTTGGGCCAGGAGTGGCCGATTTGCACAAAAGGAAAGCTGGCCATCCATGGGCGGGGTCTGAGTCCTTGACTGCAGCCCCTTCCGGAGACTGCAATGCATTAGCTGTGCATCCAGTCTGATGTTAGGGGAATATCTTTCCCCTTTGAGGCCTGCTAGGTAAGGCCTCTATAATTTATTATGATCAGGCCTGAAATATCACACAGTGGATTTTGGCCTGGAGTTGAACTCTTCAAATGCCTCCTAGATTTTCTGTCAAGTGGTAAAAGTTAATGAAGGATTAGAATTCCGTTTTGACAAGACAACTAAGAGTCAGATCATGAGGAATGAAGTTTTGTTATGGAAACCTGGATAATTTAGTACCACATAGAGAAATGCAGGATGAGTAATGTAGAAAGAATGGCATGAATACCATTGAAATTTCCATGATCAGATATAAAATCAAGTATGTAAAGGATTCCTGCCTTTTCTTCTTTCCTGCAATGTCATGTCTGCATTTATTTACCATAATTTTCCCTCTGATTATGCCCTATAAGTTTGTTTTATTGTTTTATTTTTTATTGAAGTATAGTTGATTTATAATATTGTGTTAGTTTCAGGTAAACAGCAAAGTGACTGTTATACATACATATATATTTTTTAAAAAAATTCTTTTCCCTTACAATTTATTATAAGATATTGAATATGGCTCCTTGTGCTATGGGGTAAAACCTTGTTGTTTATTTTATATACGGTAGTGTGCACCTGTTATTCCAGTACTCCCAATTTATCCCTCTCCCACTTTCCCTTCGGTAACCATAAGCTTGTTTTCTATGTCTGTGAGTCTGTTTCTGTTTTGTAAATCACTTCATTTGTACTATATTTTAGATTCCACATATAAGTGATATCACATGGTATTTGTCTTCCTCTGTTTAACTTACATCACTTAGTATGATAATCTCTAGGTCCATCCATGTTGCTTCAAATGGCATTTAATTCTTTTTTACAGCTCAGTAATATATATATGCCACCTCTACTTTATCCGTTCATCTCTACTTTATCCATTCATCTATCAGTGGGCATTTAGGTTGCTTGCATGTCTTGGCTATTGTAAATAGTGCTGCTGTGAACATTGTGGTGCATGTATCTTTCAAATTAGGGCTTTCATCTTTTCTGGGTGTATACCCAGGAGTGGGATTGCTGAATCATATGGTAACTCTGTTTTTAGTTTTTTAAGGAACCTCCAGTCTGTTTTCCCAACCCTCCAACAGTGTAGGAGGGTTCTCTTTTTTCCACATCCTCCAGCATTTATTATTTGTACACTGCTTTTTCTTCCTTCCTGCAATGTCATGTATGCATTTTTTTACCAGACTTTTCTGTCTAATTTTTCCCTATCATTTTTAGTGTATGTTGGTTTGGATAACTTTATAATTTATTATCTGATTTCAACAAATTAAGACATATTTGGGAATGGATCAGAAGAGGAGTGACCATCACAGTGACCTGTTTTGGGGAGGACCAGTGCATTTTAATCTGTGCAAAATATAATTGAACTATGTTAGACTAATCATGTACTAGATACATGATTAGTACATGTATCTAATCATGTACAAGCTATTAGTTGAATTATGTTAGACTAATCATGTACTGTTACTCTTTTGAAGTTAAAATTCGGAAAATGCAGGTGCATGAATATTGAATAGTCTTGGAGGGGACTGTTCAGATATTTCAGATTGGCTTATTCAGACACATTCCAAATCTCTTGCAGTCTGGCTAAGTACCTACTCAATTTGGAAAAGCTAAAGACTGTGTTCTCATTGTACTCCCTTACAGCTCAGATTTTCATATGACCTACTTTCTGTAAGAGGGGAAGATGCCTTTTTATTCTTTTTCCTGACAAACAAGGTAGCAGGGCCATTTACTTTTCTATGGTAACAGTAACAAGGGAGCCAGTTTCTCGTCCCTAGCTTTGTGGCTGATGCCATTCAGTGTTGTTCAGAGATTGTTCAAGGCAGAGATGCTATGATCATTGAGCCAGCAGTT
This sequence comes from Grampus griseus, assembly GCF_964374135.1. Taxonomy (NCBI): domain Eukaryota; kingdom Metazoa; phylum Chordata; class Mammalia; order Artiodactyla; family Delphinidae; genus Grampus; species Grampus griseus. The sequence continues at coordinate 133,269,856 of NC_138997.1, read as the reverse complement.
GAGGCAGAAGTTTCTTGACGGTTAGAGAAAAACCAAAACAAGCAACTTGTGCAAGTTTGAGGTGAGTCTGTGGATACCTGGATGGAGGTGACTTGCACCAGCTGGGTGATCCCTCACTGACCATAGCAGCTTCATTTACGTCTATCTGCCCTATTTAAATAACAATACAACCATATCAGAAGCAGATGGATCCCATAGATAAGGCTCTTGAAAATCATATAGCTACAGAGATCCAAGATACATGTTTAGTAGTTGGACATACTGCATTTTTTTGGTAGCTGGATTTAACACATTTCTTGAGAAAAATAAATGTACTCTAGAGAATGCAATTGCGATTTTCAATACAGAGGCAAAATTAGGGTCCAGATCTATCAGGAAGATGGCAGATGGTGTCTCATACATTTCCTGCCATGTAAATCAGTAATGTATGGAGCAGAGATTATACGTCAACTAAAAATAAGTACACAAAAAATAGTCAATGATCACCAAAGTCTAAAGAGGAGGGAAGAAGAGGAAGACCGCAAAAGCAAAGGGAAAAAGAAATGCGCTGGTATGAGAATGGACTATGTCGTTTTTCTATAAGAGACATGAATGGAGGCTCCCAGAGGACATTCAAGACCAACAGAAAAGAGAGAAACAGAAGAAATTTTTGTTTGTGTCGTTAAATTGAAATGCAAACATTTAAACCTTCCAGCTTCAGCTTCAAAGTTGAGAAACAAAGAAATTTGCGTCAGAAATTTTTATCTAGCTTTTATGAAGTGTGAAAGATAGAGAAACATTGCCTTTTAATGCAGTTTTCATGGAAGCCTATTTTTGATGGACAATGTACCGTAAGTTACATGAAATTGCATATTATTTTCTATGAAAATACATGCTTAACTTACAGAAGTTTATTATTATTTGAACTAACCATTTTGCTTAGATTTTACATTGTGATAAAATTTGAAACTGTGGAAAAATAATTAACAAAGTTAGCATGACATTAGAGCCAGCAGTTATGAAGGCAGTATTCTGAATCTCCAGCATCTCTGTCATGGCAAAAGGAGCAACCTTCTGGCTATGCCATTGTTGTGATGAGCTCCAGGAATTCTTTAGAAGCTCTTCTCAGAAACTGCTCAAACCAGCCCTTCCAATAATGGGTGAGAACCTAATTCCATATATCATGTTTTTGTTTGCTTATATTACCGGTAGACTTATTATTATCTCTAGAACTAAAAATTGACTGATACATTAAGTATATTGATGAAATAAGTTGAATTTCTTTAAATAAATTGTTCCCTCTTAATGATAAGTTCATTTCTTGAAACCTTAAGCACAAATATACAAAAGTGAAAATATAATGCAATTAGAAGAAGGAAGCAGCTCTATAAACATTCCAGCTTTATAGAGTGAAATTGCGTATGGAATATAGTTCTTTTGTTTAGTCAAATATTTATAATGCATAATTAAACAGTGTTATTTGAAACACAATTTTAAACTTACTAAAGAGTAATTGAATTGTATAATCATATTAAATATAGAAGTAAATGGGATTAATGTTATCTTTATAATTACATTAAAATAAAGCACATCTGAATTTACACAATAATGAAAATATTCTATATCTGGACTTTGGCAGTGAATACAAAACTATATACATTCGTCAAATTCATCAAATTGGAGAAAAATCAGTAAATTTTGCACAAGCCAATTATACCTCAATAAATAAGGTTAAAAAACAACCCAAATATTTGTACTAATCCACATTAATAAAAAACCCATGGTATTTCACCATTATTACATAATTTACTATCTAGTTAGAATAAACAATGGAAGTATTATTTCATATTTTAATATTTGATTAGAATAAATAAAATCCTGTTTATCTCCTTTCAATTTGTCACTCACTTCAAGATGCTGTGAATAAAAAGCTACTATGCTGCAATTGTTTATGCCATTATATCATTAGATTTTACTTTTCTTGATGTTTATAAAAAATAATTTTAATTAGAACATTGAGAGCATTATTTGTAGAATATTGTTATTCTGCAATATTTGAGCATCATGATTGAACCAGTTCTCAAATATGACACCTGAAGTAATTATAAGCAAAGAGAATACCAGTCACCATGGCTCCCAGATGAAGCATGTTTCAGTATAAAATATGTAATGGACTCCTGGTTCAGACAATATGCCACAGAGCCATTTTTTTTCTTGTTCCTTCCTAGTATGCAGAACTATAAATTCTGGAAATGACACAAGACATAAACAAAGGAAAACCCTGAAAGGTGGTAAAAAACGTGAACTGCTTTGGGATACCAGGAGCTGGAGGAATAGCACATTAGCAAAGCATCTGGTGTGACCCCATCTGATAAGAAGGCTCCCAGACCTATTGTTTTCTGATCCCCCCAACCTAGCAAGAGAAAGCAGCCTAAGTTGGCTCCTTCTTCCCTGTATCAATTAGGAGCCACTTAACCAAGATACCCACCAATAACAACAGCTGGGAAAAGTGCTCTTCTTCTCTGCTATGCCCAAGCGTCTTCTCTCTATTCAGAAACACCAAGGCAAGATTTACTCCACAGAGATAGCCAGTGATGTAAATGCTGTTCTTATCCTTAATTTGCAAATAAGAAAACTGAGGTAAAGAGAGGTTAAGGAATTTTCCAGTGTCTTAACAGCAAGGAAGTGATGAAGCCTGGATTCACCTCCAGTTAATCTGACTCCAGAAATGGAGAAAATGCCTGAGTGGAGAGTGGTGTCACTGAAGGCAAAGGAAGAGGGTCTTCAGAAATGAAGGGAAAGAGAAGATACTTCAGTCATTTCAACAAAGATGGCTGGGATAGGGAATGAAATGTTACCTCTGGGATCAATAATAATGGTGCCATTGGTGACCTAGGGAAGGACATTCTATTGGAAGCCAGTTATTAGCTTAAGGTATGGGGATGAGGAAAGTAGTGTGTGTGTGTGTGTGTGTGTGTGTGTGTGTGTGTGTGTGTGTGTGTGTGTGTGTGAAGGTGTGTAAGCATGTGTGTGTGCATGCACGTATGTGTTGTAAGAGTACAGAATTGAGTAAACTTTACATGATGATAGAAGAATTCTAAAAGGGAGAGTTTGAAGACAGATGAATGAATGGCATAACTGATGTATGCAGGGCTCTGAAGAGTTTGGAGAGGATAATATTGCAACAACGTTGGTGGGATTAGGCATACAGGGAAAGAAGCACGTACATCTTGCCCATGGTGATATACCATGGCATTTGTTGGCCATTACCGTAAATAGAAACTTAATGACATTTCAATCAAAGAAGTACAAAGGATTTTATTTTTAAATGAGTAAACTCATACTGGTTAAAATATTCTCTTTATGTCTTAATATGGTGCTATAATAACCTTTCATAATTTGAAAAAAAAATGTTTTCTATCCTCCTCTGCATTGAAATGTACTATATGCTAAATTGTGTCAGTTTTTCCAAGGAAGTTGCTCAAGTTAAAGAATATTAATTTGGAGTTTGGGTGTGAAGAGGATCAGAAGCCTGTTACTGAATAAACTACCTTATATAAGTAATAAAACTGTAATTAAATAAGTAAATTTTATGAGAATATACTTTAACTGATTTTTTAAATATAGAGTGCTGAGTTGTATATCACAGGCTTTTAGTTGGTAATCAATTTTTATGATATCTCAATTAGCTTATTTTTGTTTCATAACTAGATGAATTTAGAATTAAATGCAGTTCTCTAAAAGAACGGTTTGTACAATCCTCTATGGTGTTTACTATGCTGCTAATGCAATATAATACTCAGGGTCAGAAAATTGATGCTGAATCAAAAACTTTAGCTAAATTCTTAAGATAAATTTAATATTTACCCAGACCTCAAAAAGTATAATAACTTGAGCAAGTACCTAATATGTTATTCAGCAACAGAATAGCTGATTGAGCTACTGAGATAAATCTATCAATGTAAGAGCTTGAAAGGATTTTAGCAATAAACTGTACAAACTTTTCATTTTCCTTATGAGAGTATTGGCCTCCAATATCCTCACAGTTACAATAAAACTAGTGAAATAATAGAAATAAGGTTGAGACAATACATGTATTGTGACAGTGAAATGAAATTCCTATATTCATACTGACTCTTTTGAAACAGTCTATTGTAACAACTATCTATTCACATTTATTTCTTTATAATCGTGTCCCGAAGCATGGTAGCTGAAAATGATGACTTATTCAGTTGATTTCAAGAATGTTAGGGTTACGAAATTTTGATTAATTTTAAAAGGACCACTATGGCCATACTTTGGATATGTTATATCCTTCAAACATCTACATTTGGGAATATCATTGATACTGTACAGTCCAAGGCACCATCTGTAAAGAGGTTCTATAAACTCACAGGTTTTCATCTTTTAGAAACAACCAAACATCAGTTTAAAGTTTTAAAATATTTTGTCTATAAGAAATATTAAATACAGAAAACATAAATGTAATGTTAAAATCACAAAGAATAGATATTTTTGTATTGTCACAGCTTTATTTTTGTCTGTAATATATTAGTTTAAGTGATATTTTACAGATAATATCTCACAGACCAGCAAACATATTAGTATGTGTAATGAAGGGACATTATTGATTTTCAGTGATTATTGTCATTTGACTGGAACATATGTAAAAGAGAAAAAACAGCTATGAACTAAACAAATAAAACATTGGGTCTAATTTACAACTTGCTTTTTTATCCCCAAGTAAATCATCAGAATTATTCATGATAGTTTCAAGTTAAAATATTTTTTGAAAAGTTTCCTGAAAGAAGCAGTAGCATGTTCTGATTGGATTGCAAATTTTCACTCCTTTCAACTAGACTAGCCAGATTCCTCAAGAAGTTATATTATGAGCTTTGTGATCATTCAAACTTAGGAAAGATGTGTGGTAGTAAGCCATTGTTCTGCTGAGATACAGATAAATAAAGGATAAATAAATAATTGAAGAGTTTGTGACAGCTGGGTGTCTGTAACAATTGAAGCAGGGGAAATCACACCGTGAAGCTTTGAACTAAAGCATCTTGTTCACATAAACTGACAGGGTAATGGAGAGGATTAAAAAGAAAGACAATACATATAGCAAATGCTTGTCTATGATACACAATTCACTAAGTGGGAATTTGTTATTTATATTATTTACATGGGTTATTTGTAAATTCCTTATGATCCTACTACAAACAATTTAGAAAAATCCACAATAGTCCTGGAGAGGGAATAACACTGTCATGCATATCATGTTAAAAACCTTTGACTGTTGTTAAGTATTAAGCTTTCCGATACTCTTCCTTTGTACATCTTTTCTCCACTGAACGAGGAAATAGAAACAGAAATTTAAACCATTTGTCCTTCAGTCACATAATAGTATTGTAATTCTCATTCTGCAATAGCCTTAATAAGGCATCACTGAGGGTGAATGCTTTCGATTAGTCATATTCCATTATTTCAGACATTCATTTTCTTTCACTTTGCAAAAATCATATCATAAGTGCATTTTTAATATACCTGTAAAAATTGAATTATTTATCCAAAGCTTTGTATCATTCTGATAAATTAGATCATCAAGAAATAATTTTTATTTCACTTCCAATATAGGATGTCATATGAAGAACAGTTCTGGGACTCAAAACTCTATGAATACCTATCTCTATATAAGTTAGGTAGCTTGCAAAATACATTTATAAGCTATGGGCGTATGTTGTGTTCGTGTGTGTGTTTGAGTATGTATCCATTCTCAAATATATATTCTTATATATATATGCATGCACACATTATATATTCTTAATATATATATTATCTACATAAACATATACACAAATATATAGACACATTATATTCCTCAAAAGAAAAAAACACTCCAGGTATCAAAGATTCCTAAGAATATTCAGTAATAAATGATACTAAATTTTAAAGAAGAATTTATTGCATGCATGATTTATAAAAGACAATATAAAATATCATGTAAATTGCTATTTGGAAGATACTTTATTATGAAAAAGATAAAATTAAACTGTTAATGGTATAACAGAGGCAATGGGCATATTGGTGTTTGCTATAAAATTACTTCACCTACTTTGGGTGTCTGAAAAATCTTTATAATAAAATGTTTAGAAAGAAGTACAATAAAAGTGTGTATAGTTCAGTGCATTTTTACAAAATAAATGCACTAATATAACCAACTCCCAAATCGAGGCATAAAACATCACCAGAATGAAACAAAAGCCCCTTCTACTCACTTTCAGTAATCAATTTCCTCAAAACTACAGGATGTATAAACCTAGAAATAGAATCACTGCATCACAGCTGTGCATACTTTCACCTTTAATAAGTATTGCCACTTAATTTTCCAAAGTGTGCGCGCCAGAGTCACCACTACCACAAGGAAATGAGATTTCCAGTTATTTCATATCCTTGTCTATACTTCATATTTTCTTTTTTTTTTTCACTTTAGGCATTCTGTTATAGGTGCAATGGTATTGTATTATGGTTTCAGTGTGCACTTATTTAATAATAATATTGAGCACCTTTTTCTTATTCTTATTACTAAGCTGGGCATCCCTTAATATGGTCTGTTTGTGTATTTTGCTGATTATCAATTTGGATTGACTTTCTTTTATGACTTAAAAAAATTGATATATGGATGTTTTTTATGTATTATAGTTTTTAGTCCATTGTCAGAAATATCTACTGCCTTGATCTTTTCTTGCTCTATGGGTTACATTTAATCTCAGGGTTTTCTTTTGATAACAAATAAATTATTCATTTCAATATATCCAAATCAATATTTTAGTAATCCTTAAGTAATTTTTGTGTCTAAGAAATGCCTGTCTATTCTAGGGTCATGATGGTAGTCTCATATATTTCTTTTCGAAGTTTTATAATTTTACCTTTCATATGAAGATACGTGAAAAATTTGAAATGTCCTTTTGTGTACTGTGATAGATAGAAGTTTTATATATTTTTTGAAATGAAGATTAAGTTAACAAGCTTCTTTTATTAAAATGTCCATCCTATCCTCTTTGCACTGTAGTGTCACATTTATCACAAATCAGGTGACCATATGTATGTGGCCTTTTATTGGATTCTATTTCATTGTTCTATTTCTCTGATAGAAATTAGAGAATTTCTAAATTCACACTAATACCACACTGTCTTAATCACTATAGCTTTATGGGTCCTTGTTTATTTTTGATTTTTCGTATTTCCATAAAAATTTTAGAAATACGTCAATTTAGACACACACGTACACCTACCTAATCTCTAGATCAGATTGAGGAAAATTCATACATTTCCAACATAGGATCTCACAACCAGTGAATAGGATATAGCCTTCATTTATTTAGAATTTATTTACTTATCTCAACATTTAGTTGGAATTTGCAAGACAAAGCTCTTTCACATAATATATTTTTTAGACTTTTTTTCTTTTTTGTCATTAAAAATGACTTTTTCCTTATTTGTTGCTGGATTCCATTTGCAAGAATTTTTTGAGGTAATTTTGCATCTGTTTATAACAGAGTTGGAAGTGTGATTTTTTTTCTGTTTAATGTTCTTTCAGTATCGAGTTTATGCTGGCCTAATTAAAAGGAGTAGGCACTTTCTGGCTTCTACTTAGAATGTAAAAAGCTAGTGTCACTCTGACATTAAAAGTAAGTGGAAAAGAAAGATAATCTAAGACATCTTGAATGCATTAGAGAGCCGAGACTGGAAGGCAAGCAACTAGCCTGAAATCTAAGAATAAACACACACTTTCAAGGAGACATATGAATACAAGTACTGCCTTACTTGGAGCAGAGCACCAGAAAAATATGGGAGCTCTATAAAAGCAGATAAAAAATGTAATGAATTGCTCAAAGCCTACTGTTAACTAAAGTGTATAAAATATCTGGAAGCCACAGATTAAAGAAAAAAAAATGGGTTTGCACAGACTTGCAGGCTCTTCTCCTCAGACAGCAGCATGAAATTTTAAACCAAAACTATTCAGCTATATTAAGCAAAAGATAATCTCAGTATTGCTCGTGAAAATGATCTGATTTGGTACTACCATAGAGCCAAAGTTATTGCTTCCCAGTGAATAAGGGACGTGTTGGATAGACTTATTTTATATTGTTGTGTTGAACAATGAAGAGGAGCTCTGAACCACAGAAATTTTGTTTGTACAATAGTTATTTAATTGTTTTTAATTACATTACATGGTTGAAATATTCAGTTACTTTTCTATGTTCTGGTTGTTTAATAGTAAAACAGTATCACAAGCATTTATAGTGCATCAGTTAAGATGTCTTTGGATTCAAGAAACAGAAAGTGGGAATGAAATAAACAGGATAATGTGTTTCATAAATTATAAGAAATATTTGTTGATTTAATGTCTTAATGTTTCTATTTTGGCTTCTAAGCAATTCTTTTGACTTTACACTGCTACTTTTACAATGAGTTCTAAGCATCACATCCTCACATGACAATATTCAGAGGCAGTACAATAATAGCTTCTGTACTATGTCCTACTTGAACTGTTTCCTCAGAAACTCCACTGGATTTATCCTTCAGTGTTATTGGCTAGACCTGTGGCATAATCGTGTCAATCCAATCATTGCCAAGGGAACAGAAATGCCATTGTTGCCCTATACTAATTAGCATCTACCAGTTACCCAAAGCACAAATAAAATAATTATTCTTTTAGTGAGGAAGTAGCAGGAGGGTAAAGGCTGTTTTGTTAGCAGCCATGCAGGAATATTACTTTAAATTACAATTTATATGTTTAAAGATCTCACAATATAGTATTGCTCTAATGAGAAAGAACCCTTTTCCTCTTCTGAAACCTTCCAGTCTTATTGCTAGTGTAGAATTGATGCCAACCACATGCAGTTGGCTGAGTCGAGGCTAGTCTATTGGGAGGAGAACTGTGGGTAGCAAATGTGTGTAAATACTTACCTTGAAGGGAAAAAAAAAACAAAAAAAACCCTCATTAAGCCATGGAAGAAAGTTTCTCGTTCTATGGATATCATTGCCAAACACACATCGTTTGTAGGCTTTTAAGGATGGTTTAAAATAAGAGGCTCATAAAATTGGTGAGATCTTTATCCCAGTGTCTTATATCTCCTTATTTCAATATACTAAGAATTAAACTTGACTTTGCTTAAGAAGCATTTCAAATTACAATGAGAGAGAATCAACTTAGACTAAAGAACTCCAATTCATTAATGGATAAATTTTAAAAATTGATAATTAGTTATTATAATTTGGCATCGATACTCAGGCAAAATTAATTACAATGAGAATTGTATTAGTTAATTGGTAATGAGTATTTCTTTATTAACATTATTTATATTGATTTAGCCACGTATTTTCCATTTTGATCTAAACACATATATATAAGAACAGGTGAAAGAGAAAAATACTTCCTAGTCTAGATTGTTATGAGAGTAAATAATGTAAAGCATGATAGAATATTCCAAAATATTATAAATCATAAGTGTCCAGAAAAAGGAAAAAAAATCAATACAGGGTGAAGTTTGGGAGAAAATTCATAACCTTGAAAATGATTAAATATTGAATAGGTATAGACTCTAAAGGACGTTTATCATGCCAGGCAATGAAAACAGATTGAGAAGGGGTTCATATAAGGACTAACGCATGTGAGCAAGGAAACCCTCTTAACAAGAAAAGAGGCTTTGTGTAAATAAGTAGCTACAATTGGAATTCTTTGAATACTGTTTAACATTTATCAGCACAAAATTTGTTTTTGAAATGAATGAATCTGGAAATTAGATGAGAAATTACATTGAATTAGAAAGAGTTAAAGGATTTTAATGTCGTTTTTTTTTTCGCTTTAAAGTAGAGAACAATTCGAATGCTAGCTGTATTCCAGTATTTGAATTACTATCATATGGAAGAAAGATATCCCAGGAAAACTTAACCCAGTTTAATATAAAGACAGAAATGCATTACTCATCAGCAACAACAGATAAAAGATTATATCTAGCCATTAAAGGTTTAGGTAAATAAGAAATGTATTAAAAGGTTAGAAAGATACTTTAACCCTTCAGAATGATTCTGACCTTGAGATTTTGTAATTACTTTGACTTTAGACACGTGAATCATTTGGGGAAGCTAAATATGTTCTGCCTTTACCTATTTCACTCTGGCAACAATTGTCTTTTATTTATTTTTGTTTCCCTTTTCCTCTCTGAATATTAATTTTCTTGATTGAGAACACAGAAAAACTACGAGTTAATTCATGCATAAGTTTTATTTTTTTATTTTATATTTTAAAAATTATGTCTTACCTTATTACTAATATTATTTAAATTTTATAAATTTTTTCTTGAATTTTCTTTAGATATATTCCTATATTTTACTTTTCTTTTAAATAAATCTTGGACATATCATAGAATGTCACTTGTATAGTTAATGTTGTATACATTTCTGTATAGAAAGGATTGACATTTTTTGTGTCCTGTATGAACATATTATAAAATTGTTCCAAAGACCTGGAAAAATAGGCATTTTTATTCTTATAGAAGACACATTTTTATAGAGTATATTATTTTAATATGATATATACATGCAATATTTAGACTTAAACGTAAGAGGAATCATATAGCCAACGTCTGTCTGCCATGTGATTCAGTCTAATATATCAATGCGTCTCCAGTAAATAATGTTTAGGTGATTTTGACTCGGCTGTTCCCTTATACTAATATATTGGGATGTGAATCTTTGTCTTAAACATTCCTCCATATTCCACATGTTAGTCTGTGCACTGAGTAAAGTCTACATCTCCTTTTTCTGAGGAGTAATATATTTAATTATGAATAATATTTTGTGGTACTTGCTACTGAAGTTTCTAGAGGCAGATCCCCCGGCTGTATACCATTTGCTAGCTCTATTACTTGGGCAAGTTTCTCAGCTTCTCTGTATCTCAGCTACTAACCATAAAGTAATTTAACTTTATTATCTACTATTGAGGAGTCCTCTGAGGAGAAAATGATTTAATTCCCATAAAGTTCTTAGAAGAGAGCCGAACAAGTACTCCTTAAATGTTAATGGTTAAGATTACCATCCTTTCCGTCTTGCTTTCATAGACAGCTGTCCTTTATAGATATAAGATAAAATGATCTCTGTGTAGCCCAGGCTACTCTACCTGATGCCCCAGGCCACTGCTTCAGGCTCCAATTTTATTACCAAAACTCTGAGAAGAGATTTTGTTATTTCAAAAATACAGAGTCCAATATTTGACCCTTAAATATATATTTCTATGCTTCTTAATTTTCTCTTGCTACTCACCCTTTTCTTTCTGCCTAAGAATTTGACAAATTTTTGAATATACTTTGAAACTTACACAATACTGTAAAATTGATAATAACTCTGAGAGTATGCATCTTTTCTGCACAGCATTACTTAATGCTCTTACAAGCTATCTTTTATTTTTCAGCTTATATCTGGGATGTTTACTCATCTACAGATAAAGATATACACTATGCAAGTATTCTTAAAAATCCTTACTATATACCCTTAACTCAATTGAAGCAAGATTTCAGTGCCCCAAAGTAACTTATTTATGACTGAGCTCAATTTAGCTGAAACTTATTTCTTCTTGTTGGAATGAACTCAGTATTGCTAAGTAAGGGTAAAACAAAAAAAGTCTCTCCTTTAAAATTCTGATATTTTTAACCATTCTAAAATAATTTCATGAATCTCTTCTGTCCTCCTCTGAGAACTCTGGAAGTGATCTGAGTTCAGGACTAGTGATCAAGTTTGGAATTATAAATCATCCTTGCTCAGAGCTTGTGGGCTGCTTAATTCATAAACATTCTTTGTTCATCCTGATATCCACAGAGCCCTCAAATCACTTAGTATGTTTCTAGCCATTGTCTATGTGCCTCTACTGTTGAAGCCCTTCATTACAACATGGCCTCTGACCACCAGTTTCAAAAGTTCTTTGATTGCCTACTACTTTTCTCAAGGATCTTTTAGGTACAGTAGACTGCACTCAGCCTATCTTTTGCACTCTTAGTAGGCTGGTTAATGTTTGAATGCTTCTCACCACATTGTGTATTTCAGTGTTCTCTAAGTCCATTCATAGTCTCTTTTCCAACACAGCTCCCTTAAGGCTTTCACTATCACACTGGTCACAGACCCAATGTAGAGTTTCCCTGAAAGTAATGTGGTCTCCTAAAAGTTCTAGGTTAGTAGCTTCCAAGGTGGTGGGGAGGAAAAAAAGAGAGGAGGCAGCATATGTTACCAGGGGATCATTTGGAAATGTGTGGGGAATGCTTTCTGTTTGTCACAATGACTGGGGTGAATGTTAAAGATGGACCCCTGAAACTAAAAATAGTCCTCCACAAAATGTCATTAACATCCACTTATGAAACACTCAAGGAATAACAAAATTTTACTTACGAAACACTCAAGGAATAACAAAATTTTTCTTATAGCTCTCAGATTAACTCTGTAGTAGAATCTACTGCTTGAACCTTTTCTTCTGCCCTAGACTTTGAGCCAGAAGAGCATTTGACTCAGGAATCAAGTTATATCAACGCCAAATCTCTTGCTCCTGCAAATTTGCTGAATTATTTCTTTTAACTTGAGGACTGGTTCATGGATAATTGTCTCAAGTTTGTTGTTTATGATTAAGTCTCATACTTTTTTGCCTGGACTTTTTGTTCTTTTTTTTTTCTTTTTAATTGGGAACCTCATCTACTTTAGTAAAACAATAACTTTTCTCCTCAAATACATAACATTTACCTTGATTAATCTTAAATTTTTTTACTCTAAGAAGTTCACTTTTGCTAAGGTTTAAAAAAAAACAAAACACATTTTAAATGATGCAGTTAGCTTATTTGTCCTAAGCAGCTTTCCCTGAGAAATGGGAGGTAAGATCTCAGTATAATAAGAAACACTGAAGAAAAGGAAAATCTGTTTACAATTTCCAAATTAAATTTGAAAGATTGATTTCTGACTCCATGTACATTAGGCACTGATTTAATTTAATCAATGTGTAATATATTGAGTGTGGTCTCTAACATTTCAGACCTAAGTAATGTCCTTTTTTTAACACTGTTTGATAGATAAAAAGATAAATAAATGGATGGATAAATGAAGAGATTGATACTATTTCCTCTTTATTATTTATGAGATATAATTTAAATTTTGGAGAATGTATAACATCCATGTAATCAATACCTCTATCAAGAAATGGTATATTTATACCAGAAGTCCCCTCATGCTTCTTTCCAGTAAAACACCCTTTTCCCAATACCTAATCAATCACTGCACTGATTTTTATTACCATAAATGAGTTCTGCCTCTTCTAGAATTTCATATAAATGTAATTATACATTATATACAGTTTATGTCTGACTTTATCCACTCAATCATTTTCTCAGTGTAATGCTTTTGAGGTTCATGCATGTCCACGTGAGTATTGCTAGTTCATCATTTTAAATACTGAGTAATATTCTGTTGAATGACTATCACACTTTATTCTGTTCTTCTTGATGGGTGTTTTATAAGTTTCTATTTTCTTGCTATTTTGAACAAATCTGCTATGAAGATTCTTGTGCAAGACTTTTGTGGAGATACGTTTTCATTTTTCTTGAATAAATACCCAGGACATAGCATTTGCTATGTCTCATTGTAGCTATGTGTTTACTCATGGACAAAAATACCAACAATATTCCAGTTTCTTCATCTTCTCATCAATAGGTAGTGTAGTCACCTTTTCATATTAGTTATTCTTAATGGTATGTAAAGTAATCTTACTATGGCTTGATTTGCATTTTATTGGAAAATAATATTTAGCAGTTATTCATGTTCCTGGAAATTTTTCTATGTGTAGGGGAGTGTGTGTGCCCTTGCATGTATGTGTTTCTGTGTGTTTGTGTATGTGTCAGATAGAGAGAGGGAACTCAAGTAATTTGGTCATTCTATTTTCTGTAGAAATTATTTGTATGTTCTGGATATAAGTCCTTTATCCAGTACATATTTGGCAAAAATCCTTTCTCCTAGTCTGACTTGCATATTTATTTCTTTGATAGTATCTTTTGAATAAGCAGATATTTTAATCTTAATGGATTTTAGTTTTTCAATTTTGTCTATTGATTAATCCAGCTGTATATACACTTTGAAATTGAAAAGTCTGATTTCTTCCATTTTGTTTATTTCAGCATTATTTTGGCTATTTTAGATCTTTTGCATATTCATACATATTTTAGAATCTGTCAGTTTTTATAAAAAATGAGTTGAACTTATGGATCGTTTGGGGAACTTATGATTGTATGGTTAGCATGTTAACCATATTGAATATTCCAATATATATTGAATAGCTTTTCATTTTTGTAGTTTTTTAATTTCAATAGTTTAGAGACCTTAGACATATACTATTAAGCTTCTGAAGCATTTTATAGTATTGAATGCTTTTGTAATTTGAATCAGTCTTATTTTTTAATCTTTGTTTTGGTTAGCATATAGAACTTTATTTTATTTTTGTATAATTCCTTTATATGCAGTGACATTGTTAATTTATTATTAGTTCTAATAGTTTGGGTTAGACTCAGGATTTTTTCTGTGCAAAACTGCACCATCTATAATAGAGTTGCTTTCCTCCTTCTAAATCATTAAATATTTGGATTGTTCTTTCCTTTATCATGGCTAAGACATGCAATACCTATTAAATAAAAGTAATGAGAAGAGGAATCTTCAACTTATTCCTAATCTTACAGAAAAAACATTAGTATTTTGCCAATAAATATGATATTAGTTTCGGCTTTCCATGGATCTTTTTCATCAGATTGGATATGCTTGCTTCTGTTTCTGTTTGCTGTGAGGTTTCATAATGAATAGCTGCTATATTATGTCAATGCTTTTTCTGCAGCTGTTGTTTTTAAGTCTATTAATATGGTGAATTGCATTGTCTGATTTCAAATGTGAACCCACTCATTATTTCTAAGAATCACTCATCTCGATTATAATATATTACTTTATCTATTTCTGTATTTAATTACCAATAGTATGTTAATATTTGGGGGTGATTTTGTTTATTTTTGCATACAGATTCCTGAAGGATAATGGTCTATGATTTTCTTTTCTTGTAATATCCTAATCTGCTCTTGCTATCAGGGTTATGGCTGCCCACTAGAATTAATTGGAAAGTGTTTCCTTTTCTGTTGTTACAAAGATTTTGTGTATTATTTATATTAATTCTTTAGATGTTTGGTAGAATTTACCAGTGAAACCATCCAGGCCTGCAGTTTTCTTTGTGTGAAGGTTTTTGATATAATTTTATTTTTTAAAAGAACAACTCATTGTCAGTGGATTCTAGGAAGCTGACAGAGTAGGAAGCACCAGAAATCCATCGGTCCACTCAATTACATTGGCAGAATCTGTCTGATGTTAACTGTTTTAGAACTCTGTAGTCTTTTGAATGCTTGTAACTTCCACAAGAAGGCTTAGTTGGTGAACTGCGGTTAATTTTGGTCAGCTTTAGCTCTTAGTTCAGCAATGGCTACCCATGCCCAATGCCTCACCCCCACACAAGCAGCAGAACCAGTTTTCCTGGTGCAGCGTGCAAAGAAACAGAAAAGTATGTCCAGTTCAAAGACGAAAAATAAAACAACAGAAACTTTCTCTAAGAAAGACATGCCAGATCTACCAGACAAAGACTTGAAACAACTATCCTAAAGATGCTCAAAGAACTAGAGGAAGACATCGCTGAAGTCAAGAAAACAATATATGAACAAAGTGATAATATCAATAAAAAGGTAGAGAACCTAAAAGAAAAAATTTGGAGCTGAAAAGTAACTAAAATAACTAAAATGAAAATTTCAGTAGAGGGTTTCAAAAGTGGATTTGAGTAGGCAGAAGAAAGATTTAACACCATTAAAAAATTAACAAATTAGCTAATTTGGTTTATCCAGGTTGAGCAGAAATATGCGTAAAAAAATATTAAATTCTAAAGTGGAAACAAAAAAAACATAAAAATTTTTAGATAGGAAAAACAAAGATTAACACCAAAAGAAAAAGAATTTGTTTGACATTATACCTCTCATGCAACAGCACGTTAGAGGACAGTGGAATAACATTTAATGAATACTGAAATAGAAGACAATAGAGCACATATACTAGTTCAGAGAAGTGGATTTTGGACATTGAGAAATTATCATTTGTACTACATCAGAGGTGGTCTGCATATATAAACCCTTCCTTTCTGGGTGGGTCACTAACATGGTGAAGAAAATTGAGAGCACCACAAGCTCTACAATGTATGATGGAAATTTTCTTTTTCTACTGATAAGCTGAAGTATAATGAAACTATTTTGAAAAACAATGTAAATGAAAAGATATATTTGGAGGTCCTCCCCGGGTCGGGAGTGTAAAGCTAACATAGTACATACTGTATTTGCTTTATTTTGTGGTTTGGAAAGGAAGCTCTTATGGATTAACTCTTCTTTGTTGTTATTTGTACAGCATAAATGATTTGTGAAAATAGTTGTCTTTAAGGACACCAGTAAAATCAAAGAAAATTATGTATTTCAATAAAAGTTAAACTCTAGGAATTATGCATTTTAGAAATGAATCTACTAAAGTACAGTTAATGACTAGAGCATGGCTGTGATAAGTATTCGTATTCGCGATGTGTTATAAATTATCCAGCATTAATTAGATGGCCACTACTAATTCAGAACAAAATTGAGAATCAGAGAAATGTGTTAGCAGCTTTCAGCTTCCTTTTTTTTGGTTGTTTTTTGTTTGGTTTGGTTTTCCTTTCTTTGGACAAACCGCCTCTCCCCTTAAGCTGGTGCCAGTACCTGTTGATACCTAAGATTTCTGACGGCATTGATTCCTAAAGTGTGCTCCTTGGATCCTTGAAGCTCCTTCTTTTATAGGGGCCAGTGTTGGGATTTCACCAAGTCAAAACTATTTTTATAACACTACCAAGGCACATTTCACCTTTTTTACTATATTGGATTTTTCACTGATGGTACAAAGCAATGAAGAGCACCTTAGCATGAATTAAAACAGGCACAGGACTATACCAATAATTATTGTACTTTTTACCTCCACACACACAAGAAAAAAAGTTTAACCTCTATTAAAAAATCAGTAATATTTTAAATATTTTAAAATCACTGCCTTTAATAAAATATCTTTTTAATACTTTGTGTGCAGGTATGAGAAGTTTGCATAAAGCACTACTTGCATTTGCTCCTTGTTTCTAACAACCAAAGCCTTAAGGCTAACATGTTCTCTGTGACTAACATATACTAAGAGCTTAATAAATATTCCTACAATTGATACTATTTATAGTATTAAAGTGCTTGCATATATAAGGCACAGCATAATTCTAAAATTATACTGTCAGAAAGCTGCTTTCATCTATTTTGAACAAATGCTTCTTGTTCTCACCTCTGCATTCCATCACCGGCAGTTGTTTCTAGGCAGGATACACCTAGTGAATGTAAGCTTGACTTTGGGTTTTGAGGGACCCAACAGAGTCAGATGGAACAGAGCTCTAATCTTGACAGTTGAAAAAGTGAATAGCAGTGAAACTGGTTCTAAAGAATACTCAAACTGGCCATTGCTGGCTTGGAGAACAGAGACTGCTACTACTTAAAAACCAGAGCTGTATCTGGCAGCAAGCATAAATTGTATCATGAATATCTGAAAAGAAAATAGCATTAAACCTAAGGTGACCTATCAGGCTCACAGAGGAAAATTAAACAAAACAGTAGAAAAGTTGTTGCTAGTAGAATAAGCTTTGGAAGAGACGGGTAACAAACTGAATAATAGAAGGAGGAAAAAGAGAAAGAAGAGGAAGAGAAAAAGGGGGAAGAAGATTGAGCATTTCCATTACTACATTAGAACCAATATTTGTGGAATAAAAACATATTTTTACAATGTAATGTGTCCACATGCAATTATGCCAGTAGATGTTACTATTATGATCCACATTAGTATTCAGAAAGATCAAGTGCAATAATAATACAAAATATAAAGAAATAAAAATAATGACAAAAAGGATAAGGAAATTAAAGCAATGCGAAAAACCTATGCAAAAAAATACAAGGGATGGACATTTAGAAGTATAAAAAGATATGGTGGAAAACAGGGGACTTTTCAGAAATAGTAGAAGCAATTTTATTTAACTTAAAAAGATTTTGAGTCAAAAGATTTAAAAGGCTAATTCAGTTTTAGCAGGGTTGAGCAGAAATACTGGTAAAAATGTTGAACTCTAAAATGGAAGCGGAAAACCATAAAAACTTCCAGACAGGTAAAACAAATGTTAACGTCAAAAGCAAGAGAATTAGTTTGACATTATACTTCTTGTGCAACAACACACATAAGAAGATGGGATGGGGGAGGGGAAGAAAGGCAGCCACCAAGGAATTTTCTAGTCAGGTAAGATATTACAAATCAAGATGAAATCAAGGTGAAATCACAAATCACAAATCAAGATGAAAAAGTGTTATTTACTGATTTGCAAGATTTTAGTCTGTACCTATGGTGTATCCCATATGTATTGTCATTGATGGAGTCTGCAGTAGAGAATGAATTTAAGTGACGCCCATGCCGATATTTCAATCTCAATCTTCTATTTTTAACCTTCTCTTTTCTGGTGACTTTTTAAAAATTCCTATTCTATTTAGGAAAGGTGCCTGATTGTGGATAACCAGTGTTGTCATCCAACCAACTAAATTGTATAGTTGCTACATGTTAAGAATTCATCTTTGTTAAAGAGACAACTGCCGTTTGGAAATACGTAAAGAAATAGCTATATAAATTTGAGTTAATGTTTTTTGTTAGGAGATAGAGACTTCTGAATGGTCAACTGCAAGTGATGCGACTTATTTAAATGTTTGGGTGTGGATCCATGGAGAATGAAACACACAAAAGCAATGAATTCAAAACATTTCCAGGGCAAATGCCTTACTAACAGAAAGGCAATTAAGCCATTTAAATATTTTTGAAGAGCATAAAATACTGATATATAGCATATGACATTATGTAAGCTACACTCTGCCATGAAATATACTCAGACTTTGTCTTACAAAATTCATGAAATGCTTCATGTTATCATGTCTTTGCTCCTATGACCTCATAAACCAGTACTTTTTTAAAATCATTATTCAGTTAATGATTTCATACAATCTGGGAGAAAAGGAAACAACAGGAGGTTAGAACTGAAATTATATTCTGCCTAACAATCCAGAGCATTTTAAACTTAGACCATTGATTCATCAGTTTTAATTCTTAAAATTTCCAGAACCAAACACTATTAAGGTATTCAAATTTCAGAACTCTAAATGAAGTATTCTAGAAATTATTTTTATATTTAAGCCTTGAAGCTAAATGCATGCATAAATCTTTATTTTAATTAGAATAAAGTATTCCAACGTTAAATGTGTGTATGTGTGTGTATATTTTAAATCACTATCACATTTAAGCCAGTGTGATGTGAGTGGAGAGGGAGCAGTTCAGATTAATCTGAACAAAACAAACCTTTTAGAATATATATTGATTTTCTACCTTCCAAAATACTTCCATAAATCATGATCATTGTGTGCAATTCCTGTGTGCCCTTGTTTCTGCAAACTATAATCTAATCTTTTACCTCAAGCCTTAAGAAAAGAACATTTTTCTTAACATTTCTTCCTACTTATGCATTTTGCTGAGTTCCTCTTTTTTTTTTTATTTACCTACGATATTGCTAGCTGTACACATGGTGCTGACATCTCAAGGTCAACAAAATGAACTAATGAATAATAATACTTTTGTTCTCAGTGGGATTCTTGCCTATGAGTTTAGTAAACTAGGAAAAAATAAGCTCTCAAGCACGTCAGGTGTTTGCAAGCTTCTAAATGTGATTTCTGAAATGTCTGTGGCCAAAATTACTTATGACTACAAACACTTTAAATTTATGACTTAAACTGTATATGGACCATCTTTACCTAGTATTTTCTATTTTCTGTATCCACAGGAACATCCTATATGATCTGACATTTGTATTCAGGATAAAACAAATTGATAAATGTTTTGTAATTTTCATTTCATATGAAATCAAGAGCAATATTATGCTGGCAACATTCAGGGAATGATTAGTCCTGTCTCATTTATATTTATTACTCTTTTCTATTTTGATAATTTTTCACATATTCTGATTATTCATTACCACTACTCACACAATTGATTAGCTATATGAAAACTGTGAGCTCTACTCAACTGAAATAGCTCTTCTTCATAGGATTCATTGGAAAATAATAAAAATGTGACAGGTAAATATATTGGATAGGGGAGTGCAAGAAAATGGACTGGAACAGGACAATTGAAATGAAGAAAAAGAAAAATTATGAAAGACTTTATTAGAAAAGATAAATGTACAAAAATAGCACATGTTAGCAAGAAAGAGATTCTATGAATCAATTGTACCTTTGTATAGTGTTTCTTAATAATTTCTTCTCTTGAAACATGTTCTAAAGAATTTCCAAAATCAAAGAGTCCTTAATGGAATGCACCTTCACCGAAGGGTAGCAACTTGACACACTTCTTTCAGCAGAGTTTGAATTCTATAATGGAAATATCATGACATTAACCAAAGGTGTTCACTAACTGATCTGAATTAAATAGATACAAACCAAAGGCAAGGTACCCTTAGGAATTTGAACATAGAATAATAATGGCCTAATTTATTCAGAGTATAAAGTGCAGCTTAAGTTCAGCAAAGCAATTATAATTTCTATCTTGCAGAAATGTTTTATTTTAATCGTACCGTCAGGTTATTTTTCTCTTATAATAATTGCTTGCTATCCATTATCTATCTATCTGTCTGTCCATCTCCCTGTATTTTAACTCATAAATGTAAAAGATGTTGTCACTTGAGATAAAAAAGTAAATCTAGGTTACCATTTACTGCAGAGACTCTAAAACTACAAACTAACCTGAGTAAACTCATTTTTAAATGAAATATATGCAAAAGTAGAAAATATTTTAAAAATAGTAAATATAAGACATGGTTAAGATCTAGAATTAAATGTAAAACTAGCACAAAGGAAGAGTCTAGTTATTTACCTCTGATTGGTTTGCAACCTTGGGATAATTTTTAATAGATCTAAAAATTCCTAAAGAATCTTCATCAAAATTTGGAAAAACAACTGCCTTTATTTTATTCCTATTTTTAATTACTATTTCCTGAATAATGTGAAACAAGTAATTCATGTACCTGATTCAATTTCTAAGAACAGTAATATTCTTAAAATGTGTTTCTTAAATAATATGCAATGCATTGCTTTTCATAATTGTCAGAAGTGCTTCATTTATTATTTTCCTCCTCTGTATCTAGTGAAGTTATGTTTGCCTTCACTAGATTCAATAAAATAAAATAAAAAATGGTGTAGAGTTAACAGATATTCTTAAATGCTTACAATCAGAAAGAACGTATTGTACAGGTTAACTCAAAGTTTTTGAAAGTTCAATAACTATTAAAGTGGATTGTGAAGGTTAGCAACTTTAATGAAAGCTTGATTTTATTTTGTTCATTAATTTGAGTAAAGTACTCATAAATATAATTTAAGGTTAGAAATGGAAGTAATTTTGAAGATGATATCTCATTTGTCCATTTTGAAGAATTATTTGTACGCTTAACTTATTATGAAACATCATCAATTTAACTCCATTTGGTCAAAAATAGATAAAGCTAGACATTAGTTAAAGTGGTAAAAGTAGATTCTATTCTGCAACTAATGATAGTAGGGGAAAGAGTTGAGCTTCACTCCAATTTGTGCAGAGTTGATTGGTGCTTTACAGGAGAGAAAGGGAGTGAGGAGGTAGCAAGGCAGGTCTCAGTATGATCAGTCAGGGTTGGCCAGAATACATGCACTTAGCCCAGCTGTATCTGTTGCTGGCAGTTATGAAGTTAGGAGTTTATCCTGCCAGAGAGTCTGAGAGACGGAGACCTTATCCTCCCTGATAGATATTTCAAAGGAATGGCTCTCAGGTCCTTGAGAAAGACAATCCTGTGTGGTAGGAGATACATACATATATTTCTCAAAGAAACAGTGGTAGAATTTAAAAAACTGTAAGCTTTTTTTAAATAAATGTTCTAGGAAAGGGAGATGTTGGCTGGAACAAATGTCAGATTCTTTGGGCAGCCTCGTGCTTTCTCGAGCAGGCATTTTAAAGGGAGCTGGATTCCTCCTGGTGACAGGGTCTTAAGCTGTTAGAAGCTATGCTAGAGTTTGGTCAAGTCTCGTAGTGCAGGGGTTCGGACGGGGTCCTACGTGCCAAAGTTTCCTTGCAGTTCTCAAGTTAAAGCAGGCTTAACTGGTGGACTATGAAGAATTGGGACTGATGCATTGCTAACACATGCTTCTGCTAGGAAAGAGCTAGGGAAGAGCAGACCAAATAAAATTAAACAAATGGATTGATCTGTTCAACACAACAAAAAATCAGAACAAGAGAATATGTGAAAATTAATATAATTAATGGCAATATTAAAGAATTGATATAGACTGCATTTTTAGCACACACCCCCCCACCATTCATATGTTGCAACAAATCCCCAATGTGAAGTTATTTGGAGGTGGGGACTTGGGGAGGTGATTAAGTCCTAAGCGTGGTGCAGTTATAAATGGGATTAATGCCCTAATAAAAGAGACCCCAAAGAGCTTCCTCACCCCTTCTGCCATGTGAGGACACAAATAAAATGGTTGTCTATGAATCAGGAAACAAGCTCTCACCAAACACTGAATAGGCCATGGCCTTGATATTTGACTTCTCAGCCTCCAGAACTGTGAGAAATAAATTGCTCTTCATTACTAGCCACCCACCTGGTCTATGGCACTTCGTTAGTGCAACTCACTAACTAACACAAGCGTTAATCACTCACATTAGAATATCTTATGAATTAGTTTCATGAAAAGTTATGAGAATTATTTACAAATTCAATAAATTTTACCCTTGATTCATAGCATTGATTATAAAATGGGAATAAAAATATACTAAAATATTAGTTCGCATTTTGTAGGCCACCAGTTCCCATCACTAAGGCCAGATTCAACAGACTAATTACAGTACCCTGCTTTTACACTAGAAGCATTAAACAGACCCAAAAATACTTCCTCTAATTGTTTATTTTTCTGACTATAGATTTTTACCTGAATTTATTGAAATGAAATGTATAAGTTTGATGAGTTTTGACAAATGCATATTCCTGAGTGACCAGCATTAAAATTGTTTCTGTCACCCCAAAAAGTTCCTCTATCAACTTTTTTGTCAATCCCCAGACCAAGGCAATCACTGATGTTATATCTGTCACTATAAATTAGTTTTTCCTTTTTTAGATTTTCATAGAAATGAAATGTTACATTATGTTCACTTGTGTGTCCATATCATTTTGAGCATCACACTGTTTTTAGATAAATCTGTATGTTTGAATGTAGCAGTAATTTATTATTTATTACTACAGAGTATAATCTAATTGTGGGCATACAACAATTTGTTTATCCATTTACCTGTGAATATAATTTTGAGTTATTTTTAGTTTGGAGTGATTATGAATAAAGCTTCCATGAATATTCGAGTATAAATTTTAATGTGGATTTTTTTTTGCTTTGTAAGAAAATTTTAGCACTTTAAAGAT
This sequence comes from Grampus griseus, assembly GCF_964374135.1. Lineage (NCBI taxonomy): Eukaryota > Metazoa > Chordata > Mammalia > Artiodactyla > Delphinidae > Grampus > Grampus griseus. The sequence goes on along the minus strand of NC_138997.1, from coordinate 133,246,206 downwards.
ATTGTTCCATTGTCTTATAGCTTGCATATGTCTGATGAAAAATTACATTCAGTAAAATTTTTATAATTTTTCTCTTTATATATGTCTATATGTTTTATCTGCCTTTAAGATTTTTCTCTTTATTATTGATTTTCAGCAATGTGATTAAAATGGTTCTTAGTGTGTTATCTTTGTTCTTATCCTGCTATAGTTCTTTATTGCCTTCGTGGTCCACAATTACACATCTGTTAATTAGACTGCTCTCTATTTTACCACTAGTCATGGAATCAGAATCTCTGTTCTTTTTTTTTTTTTCCTAGTACTGCGTGTGTGTGTGTGTGTGTGTGTGTGTGTGTGTGTGTGTGTGTGTGAGTTTGGCTAATTTCTATTGCTTTGTCATCAAGTTGACTGATCCTGTCTTCTATGGTAACTGTTAATTCCAGCCAGGATTTTTTTTTTTAATTCCAAATATTGTTCTTTTTACCTCTTTTAAACAAGAAGTTATATGTGGTTCTTAATTTTGATGAGATATAGGACACTGAGTATTTGGTATTGTTGAATGTTGAGTTTTACTGTCTTCCTTTAAAGAGGTTTGAGACATGAACTTCAACAATTTGAGGCTTGTTTTTAAGATTTATTAGGACTGGTCTAGAGTAGCCTATAATCCAAGAACACTTTAGTCCTACTACTAAATTGTGACCCTACTCAGGTCTGTACTGAATATTCCAGGAAGATTGTTACTGTGCCTAGCTGGAACTCAAATTATGGCTCAATTTTCTGTGGGTTCTGTGCATTTTTGAGTTTGTAACACCCTTGTCATTATTCTTCACTCTGCGCATGCGTACCTCATCATTCAGCACATATATCAAGACGACCCCCTTTGCAGATTTCTGCAGCTGTTTCTCTGTGTAGATCCCTTCTCTTTGCTACTCTGCTTGCAAATTCTAGCCATTGTTTCCTTCTTGATCTTAAATCTCTATCTTCTTAACTCAGCAAGTTCTAGTGCTCTGATTGGTACACCTCAGTCCAGATAGAAGCTCTAAGCAGAAGCCAGGGGCATCTCTTAGCTCTCCTATTTTTTATCCGTTTTCTCAGGGATTATAGTCCTGTGCTGTTGTTGTCAATGTCTAAAATCCACTTCTTTTTATTCAGTTTACAGATGTTTATGATGGGAACACAAGTTTGATTCCAGTTACTCCTTTATCTTAGCTGGAAATGTATATTGTGTAGATAGATAGATACAGATGTACATGTAGATATAGGTATCCATATCTATATAATAGCTTTATTTTTGAGGCAAAGAAAATTGATCATTAATACATTTAAAATTATTTTATCATTAGAAAACTATTTCATTCTTATTTAACTTGTATATAAATATATAATATCTGAAACACACACATATCTAAAATACAAAAAGTAAAATTTTCTATCATGTGTATCAGAAAAGTGATGGCAGCACTTTTCAAAAAGTTTAATGATTTTTTTTAACCATGTAATTGTTTAAAGATGGTACAACTAAGAATTATTACAGACCATAATTAAGAATGTTATCTTTTATATGTGACAACATATTCTTTTTACACAGACTATATATGTAATCTCCATTTTAGTAAATGTCTGATATTTTAAAAGGGTGTTGTAGTTTGAAATATTTTGAGCAATAAATCACCAGTACCTTTTGTGAAGAATAAAAGCTTTCTCATAGAAAACATATCAGTTTGAGAAATGCATTACTGTTGGTTTGTTGATATTTGTTCTACTCATCTGCATGGAGATGTGCTTATGATACTTTTCCGGACACAGTTTTTGTAATGGCTCCATGTTATTGTATTATAGAGCACCTGTTTTTGTATTTGTTATCACACACCCTCCATACATGTCTAACAGAAAAGAAGTTGAGCAGAAGCAAACATAGCTTAATAGCTAGTTGGTGTAATGCACTTCATAACCTCGAATCTTTCTCTGTTTAACCCCATCTTGTTCTAATTCACCATAATACTTCTAAAACTCTGACTTTTGCTGGGTTTTTTTTTCCTGCAGCTTCATAAGCAGGTGCAGGTTTGTAACAGTGAATCAGTGTAATTGACCCGATTGATCATAATATTAAGATTCTCTCTCTGAATTCACTAAAAACTACTGGGTAAATATAGAGCAAAGGATATTTTATTGACACAGTAAGACCCTAATAGCAGTCTATCTTTTAAAAATACAACTGAGGTTTTCATTCTGGAAGTGCATCTTCCCCCTCACTTTGAAATGAGAAATACCATATCATTTTGTTTTCTGCTGCACATTGGCTACAATCCTTAAAGTTTTCATGCAAAGCAGAATAAATCATTCAGACACGTAATATTCACAAGCGTGGCAGTTTAAGTAAAATTAGGACTATTCCTTTTAATTCAAATTCCTGATAGATTTATTTTTGAAGCCAGGCGTACAAAAGGGCAGGAAAATGTAACATAGATATGCCTATTTAAATAAATTGGGCTGCCTGGCTTCTGGAAACTTTTTTGAAGGTTCAAATACATGCAGGAAAGGTATGCTTTAATGTCCAGTTGTCTTTTCTACCTAACAAGGTGTATCCAAAATAACCTTTTATTTGGCTATATCTCTTATAACAAGAAACGGGTGGGCTTCCCTGGTGGCGCGGTGGTTGAGAGTCTGCCTGCCGATGCAGGGGACACGGGTTCGTGTCCCGGTCTGGGAAGATCCCACATGCCGCGGAGCGGCTGCGCCCGTGAGCCGTGGCCGCTGAGCCTGTGCGTCCGGAGCCTGTGCTCCGCAACGGGAGAGGCCACAACAGAGAGAGGCCCGTGTACCACAAAACAAACAAACAAAAAAAAAACAAAGAAATGGAGACGAATATAAAAGAAGTAGGTATGACTAACATGAAACAAAAAGGAAGGAAACTTTGTGGCATCTTTATGTAAAAGGTCATAGGGGAAGGTAATATAATCTTGAATAACTGACAAACTTTCCTAGGTGATAAGACGGTGCATAAGGGTAGAAGAGAAAGTCATGTCTTTAACATATATCAGATTTAAAGAGACAAGTGCTAATAGTCAGATAATCTGTGTAGTTGACATTTGAACTGATTAAAACTATCTCATGTCAGAACTTACTATTGGTTTATATAATTCAAAATATAGCCAGATCCAAAGCAGTCTTTCAAAGTCCATAATATACAAAATGCACAAGTATATATACTTGATATCTAATCTGTTTTAGATATTCTGTAAGTCTAATGAATCAGTTTATTTATATTTGAAGCAAAGTTATAAAGCAAACTTTTAAACGTTGTGAACATTTAATTGAGGCCATTACTCTCTGGTGAGCAAGGCTGAACATTTGAAATACTTTTTTAAGTTTTTATTTTATATTGGAGTATAGTTGATTAACAATGTTGTGTTAGTTTCAGGTGTACAGCAAAGTGATTCAGTTACTGTACATATACATGTATCTATTCTTTTTCAAATTATTTTCCCATTTGGGTTGTTATATAATATTGAGCAGAGTTCCCTGTGCTATACTGTAGATCCTTGTTGGTTATCCATTTTAAATATAGCAGTGTGTACTGTCAATCTCAAACTCCCTAACTATCCTTTCTTTGGTTGAGTCCACACTTCCAGGCTGATGGGTGTGGCTAGGAAAAATAAAAGTTAAATAAGAAAATGCATATTAAAATAGATACATCTAAATTTAGCGACATATGGCAATCAGAATTCTAAGATGGCCTCATGTTTCTTGTCTCCTGGTATTCATAAATTTCTATAGTAACCATCCCTTGATTGTGAGAAGGACCCGTAACTTTCATCTAGCCAGTAGAAGAATACAGTAAATTGAAGAGATTTTGCAGATGTAATTATGGTCCCATTCAGTTGACTTAATACTAATAAAAAGGAATAACATCTGGGGTGGTCTGTCCTAGTTAAGTGAGACTTGTAAAAAGAGGATCAGAGGCAAGAGACCTGAAGCAATAGACTCCCTCTCTTTCTCCATTACTGGCTTCAAGTAACTAAGTTGATATGCATTCTGTGACCACAATTAATTCTGCAGAGAACCTAAAGGAGCTTAAAAGTGGACAATTCCTTAAACAAATCTAAAGATGAGAATGAAGCCTGTACAACACTTCGATTATAGTTTGGTGAGATGGTGAGCACAGAACCTAATGAAGCTGTGCCTGGAGCAATGACCAATAAAAATTGTAAGATAAAAACATGGTGTTGTTATAAGTCTCTAGTGTATCATAACATATATATGTGTGTATATATATACACACACACATACACATATATACAATGTTTTATATATGTGTGTGTACATATATATGTATATGTGTGTGTATATATGTATATTTATACATATTACCATACAGTAAGTTACCAAAAAAAAAAAAACACACACATGATGTATGAGTCTCTCTGTATGAAATGTCCAGAATAGGAAAATGTCTAGAGACAGAAAGTAGCTTGGTGGTTGTCTAGGACTTGGGGAGTTGGAGAGTGGAGAATGACTGCTAATGGACATGGAGCTTCATTTTGGGGTGACAAAAATGTTCTAAAAGTGAACTAACATGATAGTTGCATAACAGTGTGGGTATACTGAAAATCATTTCTTTAAATACTTTAAAAGAGTAAGCTGAAACATTGAATTATAACTCAGTAAAACATTTTGAAATATGAAAAAGAAATGGACATATATCTGTTTTTCTCTTTTTGACTTACTTCACTCTGTATGACAGTCTCTAAGTCCATCCACGTCTCTACAAATGACCCAATTTCATTTTTTTTTATGGCTGAGTAGTAGTCCATTGTATATACGTGCCACATCTTCTTTATCCAGTCATCTGTCGATGGGCATTTAGCTTGCTTTCATGACCTATTGTAAATAGTGCTTCAGTGAACATTGTGGTGCATGTGTCTTTCTGAATTATGGTTTTCTCTGGGTATATGCCCTGTAGTGGTATTGCTGGGTCATATAGTAATTCTATTTTTAGTTTTTTAAGGAACCACCATACTGTTCTCCATAGTGGCTGTATCAATTTACATTCCTACCAACAGTGCAAACGTTGGACACCAAGGGGGGAAAGCAGGGGCGTAGGGGTGGTGGCGGGATGAATTGGGAGATTGGAAGTGACATATATGTACTAATATGTATAAAATAGATAACTAATAAGAACATGCTGTATAAAAAAAATAAAATTCAAATAAAAAAAGAAATGGACATATAAAAGTTGAGGAAATTAATGTATGGCAGAACTACAAGGAATGTTAAAGAAAGTTCTTTCTGTGGAAAGAAAATTATATATTCAGAGACTTGGTTCTACACACAAAAAAGTGAAGAGCATTGGAAGTGGAATAATTGATAGTACATTAACAATTGTATTTTTATTCTTAATTACTCTAAAAGTTAACTCTTTAAAAAATAAAAAAAATAAAAGTGAAATGAATGACAAAGAAAACAAGAACGGGAGGGAGTAATACAGCATATACTGTTACACTACACATGAAACAGTTGAATATTTCTTAAAGGCAATTATATTATTTTTAAATGGACTTTGTAAGTCTAGGAAAGCTACTATATAGAACCAATAAAGGAGATAAAATACAAGTATATAAGTGCACAATTGAATTCATAGAAAGAAAAAAATGAAATAAAGATAGAGGAAGCATAAAACAGTGCTTAGAGGGAAATTTATATCATTAAATGCTTCCATTAGAAAAGCAAGGTCTAAAATCAAGTAATTTAGAACTCCACCATAAGAAATTTGGGAAAGGAAAGCAAAGAAATACAAAACATGTTGAATAAAGAAATGATAGTAAAAAATTAGAATGAAATCAATAAAATTGGAAAAAACAAAAGATAACTTTTTGAAAATATCAAAATAATCGTTACACCTCTAGTGATGCTGACCAAGAAAGAAACAGAAAAAGATAAAATAAAAAAATTTGTCAATATGAAGAGTGAAAGAAGTAACATCATTACTGATAATGTTAATTATATGTAAAAAAAAACCCTATACCAATAAATTTGGCAATGTAGATGAAATGGACCAATTCCTTAAAAGACCTAAACTGCCAAAACTCAGTCAAGAAGAAATAGATATGGATAACTTTATTAGTCCTGCATTAATTAAAGAAACTGATTTTTTTGTTGTTGTTTAAAAACCTTCCAAAAAAGAAAACACCAGGGCCAGAAAGTTTCACTGATAAATTCTAAAAAACTCTTAAGAGAGTAGTAATATGAATGCTTCACAATCTGATCCAGAAAAATAGACAAAGGTGGAACACTTCCCAATACATTCTGTGATGCCAGCATTACACTAATACCAAAAGTAGACAAAGGTATTACAAGGAAAAAACTATAGACCAATATCTTTCATAAATACACACACACACACACACACACACACACACACACACACACACATGTACATGCTCGAATACATAAATTCAGTCTCAACAGGAACAAATGCAGACTGTAGCAGAGGAGTTTAACTATATGATAGAAAGATGAGAGATGATGATAGATGGATGAATAGTTAGATGATAGATAGGTAGGAGACATATAGATAGATTGATACAGAGAATTCAAGCTATCTTAGAAAGTTGCAATAAAAGAGCTGACTTAAGTACTTTAGCAACTATTTTTTATTAGAAACTCTAATATTAAAGACAGAAAAATTGTATGTACACACTGTACTCTAGTTAGTAAATTTCTTTCTTACAGGAATACAGGTTAGCAACTCTAAAACTACTTTGCATTTATGCAGTCTCTAAATTTGGTTTCAGAGTTAAATGGAATGATCTTTCATCTTATTCTCAGCTTTAATCAAGTATAAATCAATAATCACATTTTGACAAAAATTAACTTTAAGAAATTTCTTGAAAATAGATTCTGAATTTGTTTAATAGAGAAGAAAAAGGCACCACATGGTTTAAATATAATATGGCGGGATTTCCTCAACCACTGCTCAGGGAAACTCCAGACATTAATATGGAATGTTAAACCTGGTTGACAGCAATTTTAGAGGCTGCTGAAAAGTCACTGGATAATGAGCTATTTGTTAAACACGGTCTCATATTAAAGTCACTGGGCTAGCTATAGAAAGACAAATATTTATGTGTGTATTTAATTTAAAACTGGCCCTCACTTCTGAGAAATCTAGCCTATTATTAAAACAAAATTGACAAACAGGAAAAATATATAAAATACTAATATTTTCAATTGCTTAACGCTAAAGCTATTTGGATTATGACACAAGATTTATAGCAAACAGTGTGAGTAATAGAACCAAACTGCAGATGTATAAAATGAGATTAGTTTTTTTGTTATGATGATATCATTAATCGTATTTATTATACACCTAGGGCAATCATTTTTAAAACACACTTCTAATTTGAGAATATGCACTATACAGACTTTATGGTGCTATCAGCATCTTTGTTTTATAAGCCTGTTTCCTCATTCTAAAACCAAATTGCTTTGACAAAATTAAAAGAAAGATCAGTAATTTCTAGGAAAAGCTAACTGATATTTAACTAAGAATATTTTCCATATTAAATGTTGCAGTTGTGACTCACCACAATAATAATGTGTTATATATATATATGGTGCAGTTTAACTGGAAGAAAATGAAATAATCAAGAAATGATTTTTCCCTTCAGCCATAAAGAAAATACCTAGAAGTAATATCTAAAACTACATATAAAATGAATTATCTAATAGAAGTTAAATTTTTTAAAAGTTTAAATAAAATCATAATAATCTGTTACTTTTTTTAGAGCTGGGCATAACCTTACCTGCTTGTCGTTTACCTGTACATCTAAACACAGCCTTTAGTAACATATGTGACTATTTCTAGACCCTGATTTCATCCCAGCTTCTTATTTAGTGATCACAATGTATTATGTATATATACATACTTGGTTACAAGTAATAATTTGGCAAAAGAAAATTGCTAATACTTCAGTGGTGAATAAATGTCACCTTCACTAGGATATACACAACCAATGGAGAAAATGCATTTTTAGTTCTCATATGCAGACATTAAGCAGAGGACTGGAAAGCATGCCATAAATACACGGTGCTGTAGAACACATTCTTCTTATTATCTAACATAAAATTATATTTTACTACAATTCATATTGTTAAATGTGCAATAAAGAGAAAGTCAATATTCCTTTTACCACTTGGTCTACTTTTATGTTAGTTTTAATTTTATTGAGCTATCCATCGGCAGCATTTTTAACACCCCAATAACTCACTTCTGTATGTAAGAAAAGGTTATGAATAGAGAGGAAGCTAAGAGATACTTGCATTTTGGGTTGTTTCAAAGTCATCACCCCCGAAACTAAAATACAGAATAACAAATACATAGTTACCCAAAGATTGCACTTCTTGGTTGTTCAAATAAATCAGGTTTTTCAAATAAGTCAGGTGGCAAGGGGAGGTTGGATATATCATAGTACACTGAGACAGGGCTTCCACATGCAGGTAGGAATGCACTTCCTTTTACGGCTTTTGACCTAGGATTATCTGTGTATTTAAAAATAAATATTTCCAGATACATGAAAATATTCATTTAAATTTTATTGGGACTGCCTTGTTTCCAACCCCTCAAATTAGAGCATGAAAATAAATAAGAAAAAGGAAAAAAATCAGATTTAGGTGTATAGGCACTAAATTTTCCTTTTTCAGGCAAATGCGTCCAAACAGTTGGAATTTTTAATGAATTTGCAATGATAAGTCACTTTGTACATGGAGATGTAGCTGCTTTACTTTTCTATTATCCAAAGACCATAATGTATGTAGAAGGAAGCTAATGGTTATAGACCAATTTTTATTTGACTGCTTTATTATGAGTGTGTAGACTTTATAAAAATAGAAATCCCATTTACCTGTGAGTTGCACAGAACAGAAAAAGTTATTTGGATAGAGAAGGTTATGGTTTTTTGTTTGTTTGTTTTTTGATTTTTTTTGTTTGAAGGTGTGATGGTTTTATAATTCATAAGGGATCAAAGCTTCTCTTTCTGTTGCCCCATTCTTAGCACATTTCTTAAAGTTTTGTTGGCTGCTGTAGTGAGCTATCAAAAAATACATCATGGCTGAAACATGGTACAAGTAAATGTTTTATTTATTAAAAGTCCAATGTAGGTTTGTTGGAGGGTTCTCATTCAAGGGATGACCTAAACACACAGGATTGTTTATCCTCCTGGAGAACATAGAGGTGATGTGCCTCACTTCTGCCCACGTTCATTATATGTCTGCTGAGTGTGCAAAAACAAACACACAAAAATCATGATGATAAATATATAGACTAAATAAACATAGTAAAATTCTGAGATATTAACCCAAGTCCATACCTCTGCCGCACACACAAATTTATAAAGATTGCCTGAAGTCCTTTTTTTGGTTCAGTCATCATCAAGGATGTTTTCTATTCTCTACTGACAAGGGAAAGTAAGTGTAGCAGAAATCAAAGTGAAAAGAATTTTTTTTAAGTTAATAAACTAAATTAACTGAGTTTCAAAATGAGAGAAAAATTGGGTTTAGGGGGCTAACTTGATAGGAAAATTATGAGATGTAAGAACTTGCGCTGTTCAATTTCACAAAACAGACCTTAAAAGTTTATTTTCTTATAAATAAGGAATACAATAGCTAAAGAACCAGATGACCCAGTTGACTTATAATAAGTTGTTTTGGAGGAATGAGTAGAAGCATTATTAGAAAAAGAGATATGTTTAGTTGCTTAATGAGAACATAAATAAATGCTCTGGTTCCGCCTACCGTGAGCTGATTCCTGAGAGGGGAGAATTGAAGATAAAAACCCCAAATGGGGGCTTCCCTGGTGGCACAGTGGTTGAGAGTCCGCCTGCCGATGCAGGGGACGCGGGTTCGTGCCCCGGTCCGGGAAGATCCCACATGCCGCGGAGTGGCTGGGCCCGTGAGCCATGGCCGCTGAGCCTGCGCGTCCAGAGCCTGTGCTCCACAACGGGAGAGGCCACAACAGTGAGAGGGCCACGTACCGCAAAACAAAACAAAACCCAGATGGGTTTGGAGGAACTGAAAGTAAAAACCTTGCCTCAATTTCTATATGAAGTCTTGTGGATGTGTTGAGTTTTGAGAGGGATTTTCCATGCCAACATTGCACATAAATAGAGGCAAAGTGAGTCTAACCAGAGTCTTGAGGACCATCTCCTTTCAAAACCTTTACCTCAAATGCCTTGCATTTCCCCTACTTCCAAATGGAGCATCCACATTTTCCATAGCACATCCTGTTTTAGAGCCACTGACATGTCAGAAAGGTAGTGAAAATATAAAGCAGTAATAAATGAAAAGATAGGATGAGTTTGTTCCCATTGTGGGAGATGGAGAATGTGTTTGTACCAAAGGACTCTATGACTTAATGTTATGTTATAGACTGTTCTCCCTCCAAAAATTCTATGTCAGCTAAGGAAGAATTAGGACAAGCTAAGTGAACACATTAAGAACTGGAAAAAAAACAACTGACTTTACCTTAAAATGGCTAACTTATAATTTAAGATATGAAAATGGGAGTTTTTGCTACAATAAGGTAAATTTCAGAGAAATAGAGATTATTACAGTTCTTTATCCCCAAGTTCATGTAACTGCAAGACTTTTGCTTACTAGTTCATGCAGTTAACTTTTAAATTATTATCTTTAATAACTTATACTCTGTATTAGTCTGCTTTAGCTGACATAACAAAATACCACAGGTTTGGTGGCTCACACAACAGAAAATTATTTTCTCACAGTTCTGGACGCTAGAAGTTCAAGATCAAGGTGCTGTTAGCCTGGCTTGTAGATGGCCACCTTCTTTCTGTGTCCTTATATGGCCGTTTCTCTGTGCATGCATGGAGAAAGAGATCTTTGGTATCTCTTCATCTTCTTATAAAGACACCAATTTATATAGTATTCGGACCCCACCGCATGAGCTTATTTAACCTTCCCTGTCTCCCTAAAGATCGAATCTCCAAATGCAATCCCATTGGGAGTTAGGGCTTCAACATACAAATTGAGGTGAGGAAGATCAGAATTCAGTCCGTAAGAATACTCCCAAGATTTTAAAAGTAAATTCTGAAAAAATAAAATATTGCCTAATACTATTTCACTCAGAATCAACTGCTCTGAAGATTTGCTCACACCTCATATTAAGATTTATGGTACATTTAAATGTCAGTGAGTCAAGATAACTGACTGAAAATAAAATTTCAATTGTAGATTTATTGTAATTAGTAACATAATAAAATATAATAATGATTGCTTCTGTGAGGATTTCAAATAAAGTTAAACTTTCTTTACAGATACAGTGACCATTGTTATAAAATATAAATGCTAGAATATATCTGTATATGTTGCATTAAAATGATTTAGGTGATACATTTAGAGCATATAATGCTATTTCCTTCCAGAAGTCTACTTTGCAGTGTTTCTCCCATTTTTGTTCCTTTTGAGTGGCTCTTGGAAACCATTATGTCACTCTTTTTGAATTTTATTCACTAACTTGTGGACAATATTTAATGACCAAGTCTAAAGAACAGAGAGATGAAAAAGCCCACCTACCCAATGAAGATCTGCATTTCAGAGAATTTCCTTCTTTGAATTCTGAGTGTCTTTGTCAGGTTCATAGTGCTTTTAAGAAATATTTAAGTTGCTACTGTTCTTCTGAAGTTCAAAATATACTCAGTGGCTATCAACCCACTGATGTACTTTTCTATCAGTATATAGGCATTTGAATTGTTCTTTTTAAAAATTTATTTTTAAATTTTTAAGTCTTTTATTTTTTATATTTTAAATTTTATTTTTTTATACAGCAGGTTCTTATTAGTTATCTATTTTATACATATTAGTGTATATCTGTCAATCCCAATCTCCCAATTCATCCCACTACCACGACCCCCCTACCCCAGCTTATCCCCCTTGGTGTCCATACATTTGTTCTCTACATCTGTGTCTCTATTTCTGCCTTGCAAACCGGTTCATCTGTACCATTTTTCTAGATTCCACATATATGTATTAATATATGATATTTGTTTTTCTCTTTCTGACTTACTTCATTCTGTGTGACAGTCTGTAGGTCCATCCACATCGCTACAAATGACCCAATTTCAGTCCTTTTTATGGCTAATATTCCATTGTATACATGTACCACATCTTTATCCATTCATCTGTTGATGGGCATTTACGTTGCTTCCATGACCTGCCTATTGTAAATAGTGCTTCAATGAACACTGGGGTGCATGTGTCTTTTTGAATTATAGTTTTCTCTGGGTATATGCCCAGTAGTGGGATTGCTAGGTCATATGGTAATTCTACTTTTAATTTTTTAAGGAACTTCCATACTGTTCTCCATAGTGGTTGTATCAATTTACATTCCCACCAACAGTGCAAGAGGGTTCCCTTTTTCCACACCCTCTCCAGCATTGGTTGTTTGTAGATTTTCTGATGATGCCCATTCTAACTGGTGTGAGGTGATACCTCATTGCAGTTTTGATTTGCATTTCTCTAATAATTAGTGATGTTGAGCAGCTTTTCATGTGCCTCTTGATCATCTGTATGTCTTTGGAGAAATGTCTATTGTTCTTTTTAGATTTTGCTTTTACATTTAAAGATAAGCAATAATCACCATTACAATGCACAAAGTATGCCACGTCTTCAATTTCCAAATACAAGGAAAGAGAAAGATCCTATAGGACTGGGAGGCTAAATTGGCATAAAGCCATAGCCAGAGGACAAGGTATAGAAACAAATAATCAAGTATAACACAATAGAGGTGACATTGGGGTTACTGATTTTTGTAAAATCTTTGTAAGAGCCTACCTGTTCAATATGTTACAAAAAAACAACTTTTTAAGTTGAAATTGGTACCTCACAATGCTTAGAGTATAAGCTATGACTACTGAATTTACAAATAGCAGGTTGTTCATAGTGATGTTGTTTAATCTTACTCAATTCCAAAGGAAAGAGAAAAATTGTTTCAATCTGACTGAATGTATGGAGAACAAGCATATTGTTAGACTTTGAAAATTTGCAACTAAACTTAACATTGAATTACTTTGTGGTTGAGAATCATTCTGTATGTAGTGATAGTCACCCCATCTTAATGCCAGCAGAAGGGAAAGCATGCCTTCACATCTAATTTGGATCTTAGCTTGTTCTATTTCTTACTATAAAAACATCAATTAAGAAACAAAAAACAATTTTTATTGTGAACATCACATATAATGGAGAATTATAATACAACTTGCTGATTAAAAATGGAATGAATGAAATGGCATTATGATTTTTGAGCACAAATTAAAGTTGTATAAATGAAGATGAATGGAAGCCACAGTACTGGCAATAACATCACAATTAGTAATTCCGAAAGCCTATTCCAATTATGTACTATATTTGTAATCAAGCAAGGTATTTGAGCCAATGAGAAAAAAGTGTTATAATATGAAAATTAAAACCATTACATATAGAAAAGCACTTCTTGAAGTGGAATCTATTTTAAAATTTGAATCACCATGGACTCCAATTAACCGGAAGAAATGTTGCTAAACCATTTCCCTCAACTATTATAATTTTCTAATTGAAAACCAAAACTGATTTAGTGAATATTATATATTTAATATCCTTCAAGTTACATGAGGATTGCAACATGCATATGAAAATGTTTTCTGAATTTCCATACCAGTTAAGAGAAAGCAACCTTAGAGATAGAGTACTGACTATATATATCACTTAACTGCCTTATCAGTTCATAGGGTGTTAAAATTGTATGTTTAGAAACTAAAATAAGAAAATAGTATAGGTTTAAAAAGAACAGAAAGTAGATATCCAACTTTAAAAAAAATTGTACATTTAAATTTTCTTGGCCAGGTTCATGATACATTTGAAACAAAGTATTACAGTACGTATTCTCTCTGACTAAGGCTTATAAATATACCACTATAACTTAATTTTTTTTCTTAAAATTTAGATAGAGGATGAGTTTCGAAAATATATCTGAACATTATTAACATAGTTAGAAAGACATGATTCTGTAATACAAGTGTCATTTTTATTCTCACAGTTCATTCTCAAGGGAGAAGAACACAGCGGTGATCACTCGGGTAGAATAAACAAGCTTTAACTATTGCTTTACTTAAGTATGTTATCTCCTTCAAATCACAGATCATTAGGAAATAAAATAAAAAAGCTCTATCATTGATAAAATATCCTAACACAATAGGATAGACTGAATATCGGCCCTCCAAAGAGGCCCGTGTCCTCATCCCCAGAACCTATGAATATGTTACCTAATATGGAAAGAGGGACCTTGCAGAGGTGAATAAGTTAAAGGTCTTGAAATGGGGAGATTATCCTCCTGATGTGTCCTACATGTAATCATGAGTGACCTTATAACAAGAAGGCAAAAAAGTCAATGAAAGAGAAAGCAATTTGCCAACAAAAACAAAGATTAGAATGATGTGGCCAGGAGTCAAAGAAGCTAGCAGTCCCTAGAAGCTGGAAGAGGCAAGGAACCTCCAGAAGGAACCAGCTTGCCGACATCTTGAGTTTAGCCCCTTGGGACTCATTTTGGACTTCTGACTTCCAGAACTGTAGTGTAATAAATTCGGGTTATTTTAAACCATTAAGTTTGGAATGTGATTTGGTACAGCAGCAATAGAAGACTACTACAGCAATAGGTACAATTTTATATCTATTTGGAAATTTACTAATCAAACACATTTAATCTGTCTTCAGATGCAACCAATGGCATAACATATGTGAAATGTTTCTGATAACTGTATATTATTAACTAATACTAAATACTATTAAAACTAATAGTTCTTGCTGATACAATAAGCGGTAGTTAAAATGTTCACCTCGGTGCACAACTCCAAGTGCAGGATTGACATAATATTTCATAAAAGTGGTGCTCCTTGAAGTGGCATAATGGAATATCCTTACAGACGCTCATCACCCTACTGTCTCCAAGCAGCAGATTTAATGTTTTAGTTTCCCAATTCCTTGTACCAAGTTTTGTATTTGTGGTGTCATACCAACTTCAAATAACAGCAAATCCAATTCACCCTGGATTAAACAATAAGGATATTTTTATCTATCATAAGTTGGAAGGCAGTTACTCAATGTGTCATCAAGAAATCTGATTCTTGCTGCCTCTTGTCTCTGCTGTCCACAATGACAGCTATATGCTAAGGCCGTGTCATCTTGTCATTATAATATGGTTATCAATAGTAAAATAGACTATATTTTTCTTTATTTCATGAGCAGTATATAAAAGAGAGTAGCCTCACATACTAATAGAAGTCTTTGAGTCTGATTGAGTCTACTTAGGTTACATGCAAACTCTTAAAGCGACAACAATCCTTAAAAGCAGTCATACATTGTGTTTGAATTAAACCTTGGTTCCTTAACCAAATATTTTCAAAAAGGCATTAACATGGTTATCACAGGCTTATCTAATTCTGCACCTGGAACTGAGGTTGCCAGCTCTGAGCCCTGTGGGCTGCTTAGAGGAAGAGTGATTATCTGCCCAACATTTTTATGTAATGAAGGCAAGGGAAAGGAGGAATGTACGTTGAAAACAAGTATATGGTTCACTAAAATAAGCTCAAACTGAGATTTCCTCGAAAAGCCTTTTCTTATCCCCTTCTCACCTACCTAGAACTGAGAATACTTTATTCCCCTTAAATTTTGACTAATACCTCATTCCTGATCTTATGCATGCATCTATTCCAGGTTCTTGTCTTATAGTACAAGTCCCCTTACATATGCATAGACGTCACACCCTCATCACATTGTCCTTTAGAGAACTGCGTCATGGGGAACAGGCACTAAGATGCCCAGTAAGTAAATAATCGTTTTGTCCCATGATCCAGAAACCTTGTGTTTCCTGTCAGGATAAATACATTAATTAATTAGTTAACACTTTTAGAGGCAAAAATGAGATATAGTTGCAAAAACATGACCTTCTCAAAAAGAAAAGATTAGTGCCCTGTGGGTCAATGTAAATAGGTAGTTGATACGTTGAAAAGTGTTTGATCAATTGGGAAATACATTTTTCTCCACTCTGTTGTCTATAAGGAAGAATTGGGAAGGTGGTTGAAGGCCAATTAACAGAAGGTAGGGTTGAAACAAGAAGCCTGAATAGTGCATTTGTTTTTTGCTCTTTCCTCCAAGCAGCAGGAAACAAATCCAGGAGTCCTGAGAGCCAGTGGAGCTTTGGTGAACCAACTCACTTTCAGAAGTAGAGACATTTTCCATGTGTCCCTTTATTCCTTGTTTTGCTTCTACCCTGATCCCAGGAGATTTAAGGATTGGGGCTGAGACCAAAATCTGCACCCAAGGAAGACTGAATGTCCTACACAATCATCCAAATATGTTGGAACTTCAGGGATAGGAGGGATTCAAAAGTTTATAGTTCTGTTGGAAACAGACAGCCAACACATGGCTCTGCCCACCTGTGGGCACAGAAATAGATGATGGTGCCGTGGAATGTAGGGTGAAATCCTGATAGGATAGAAATCATGGTGAGAGGAAGATGGAAAGAGTCCTTGAGCCCAGGCACTACCTAGGTACTGGAAAGTGAACAGGTGCATAGGCAAAGAAGAAAAAAGTCTCTGAGGCTGCTACAGCCATGTCCATAATTTGCCTCCAAACCTTCTCCCCCAAGCTCCAGTACTTTCCAGCCCCTATCTGGGAGATAAAAGCATCTCCTGGGAACTCTGAATGTAACCTTAGGAATGCTGAACTTAACCAATAGGGTAGAGCAAAACTTGCAGTGAAGAAACATAAAAGAGGTTTAAATGACTTGGTATTGTTTTGGTGCTTCTACATATGAATGTATCATAAGAATCGATATTGGTTGTTATATGCCTGTAATTTCCCATCTCATAAGTAACAAAGGGAACATTCTGACAGGTGGAAAGCTGGAGATAGATAAGTGAGTCAATGGAACAAACTCACCTGCCAATAGCTTTGTTAGAATTTAGCATGAGCTTCAGTCAATTTGTTGGACCCTTTGGGTGCTGGGAGTAGAACAGGTTTTTGTGGTGGTAATTTTTGCCAATTGGAAACTTCTGCAAAAACAGTATTCATCCACAGGGATGAAGCACTTATTGGCAGGTAACTTTGGGTGATTTGGACTTGGGGTTAAAGGGCTACTAAACACATCCTTTGATGACATGCACCTTGCGAATGAGCTCCTGTTAAGTTGGAAGCCTCAGCCATAGAAGCCTGGTGACTCTGGGTTTTTGAGTCAAGTTGAAGTCTATGGCTAAGAAGCTAGAAAAGACCCCCAAAACACGTGGTCTAGAGACGATTGTGGCCAACCTATCCCCACCAGCTTCTTGGCTTTACATGAGAAAGTGACAGCAGTCCCTTTGAGGGGAGAAGGTGACATGGCAGGGAGGAAGGAATTATCTCTTTTTCTACTGCCTGATATAAAGCCAACGCTGCTGGCTGTTTTGGAATCCTTGACTCACAGAATTTCCATTAAATGGCAGGGCCTGAATGACTGATACTTAGCTAAGCTGAAAACCAATCGTGAAAGCTACAGTTATTTTAGCCTCAGTACCACATATTCCAAACTGAAAGCAGACCTGGTCATTCTACTCAGGGTACAGAACTCACACTCTGAGACTTGGGCTGATCAAGAACACTCTTTTGGGGGGGACATGGCCATGGAAATGGATCGTGAGTGTGGGTTGAACTGTCTGGGTCAGTTATGTAGATGCACTCGGCGAGGGTCTGTTTTCTGATGAGACGAACTGAAATTTAGGTACTGATAGGGTCACTTTGTTTCTGAGGGAGGGGCAATAACTTCAAGTCAGACTTAACGACTTCTACCCGATACCCCCTTTATCTCTAGGTTGGGTAGGCCATATTGCACATATTGCATGAAGTGTGCCCCTAACCTCTCCTGGCACATTAACTAAATTCATAGACTCAAAATCAAGGAAAAATGATCACATTGATTAAAGTCCATGTATCATCTTGTTTGAAGACGAATAAATACTAACAAAATCCTTTGAGAGCCACCTTATCCTATCTAAATTTATCACCAGAAATTGCTATTTTGCATTAGTAATGTTGATCAAACATACTAAAACTAAACCTTTACATAAAAAGTTGTTCCTTGGGCTTCCCTGGTGGCGCAGTGGTTGAGAATCTGCCTGCCAATGCAGGGGACACGGGTTCGAGCCCTGGTCTGGGAGGATCCCACATGCCGTGGAGCAATTAGGCCCATGAGCCACAACTACTGAGCCTGCGCGTCTGGAGCCTGTGCTCCGCAGCAAGAGAGGCCGCGACAGTGAGAGGCCCGCGTACCGCGATGAACAGTGGCCCCCACTTGCCACAACTAGAGAAAGCCCTCGCACAGAAACGAAGACCCAACACAGCAAAAATAAATAAATTAATTAATAAACTCCTACCCCCAAAACCTAAAAAAAAAAAAAAATTGTTTCTTTTCTTCTTTCTCTTATATAACATGTTGTCTATATCAATAGGCAATTGACCTGCCATTGTTTTTATTCACCATGATTATGGATTGAATGTTCACGCACCTCCCCGCCCCTGCCATTCACATGTTGAAGCCTGTAGATTGGAGAAAAATGCACAGTGTAAGAGCAGTGATTTCCAGTTTTATTCAAGGATCTTACTGAGGACTATAGCCCAGGAGACAGGCTCTCAGATACTCTGAGGAACTTCTCCAAAGAGGTAGGAGAGGATGCAGTATATATATATATGTGATTTTTTTGGCTGGGAAATACATGTAGTCAAGCATACATCTTGGTAAAAGATAACTGCTAATCACAAAAACAGACATCTTAAGTTAATGATTTTAGTGTTTTTCTATGTATGAGAAGATTCAAACATCTGAGGTCCTTGACATTCTTCTTTAATATGCATCTTAACTGTTTAGGGGCCATATATCCAAAACACTGAATGTTTCATTATGTTTTTCTACATCCTGAATTCCCCTCAGGGTGCACTGTCCATGGGTGACGGCAGTAGGTTGCTATTCAATCCCTGTGTAACTGGATGAAGAGTGATGCTTTTTGTTCTTTTTGTTGACAAGCCCTTCCCCCAACATGATGGTGTTTGGAGGTGGGGTTTGGGGGAGATAAATTAGGTTTAGATGAGATCATGAGAGTAGGGCCCCATGGTGGGATTAATGCCCTTATAAGAAGAGGAAGAGAGATCAGAGCTCTCACTCTCACTTGTTGCAGGCAGAAAGAAGAGCTCATGTGAGCACACACTGTGATGATGACCACCTTCTAAGCCAAGAGAAGCTTTGAATGAAAGCTACTTTGCTGGCACCTTGAACTTGGACTTCAGAACTGTGAGAAATAAATTTTTATCATTTCTATACTATCCTTTTTATGGTATTTTGTTATGGCAGTCCAGGCTAACTAAGACAATTATCGATTGCCATCATCTCATCTTCCTCTGTCTTCTCCTCTCCACTGATGACATCTGTTCCAATAAGAGCAATATCGGTTCACAATAACTGGACAGGGATTTTTATATGGAGGGTATTTACATCTAAATCAGGTTACATTATTCAGATTATAGGGTTAATAATGTAACCACAAAATGGATTCAAGTTCTTGATAATTTTGCGGAAATGTTATATATGTATTTTCACTGTTGCCGAACTCAGGTCTGGCTGCTTGCTGCTCGAAAGCCAATACAAGTGTTGGTTGGAAAGGAAACGTTGCTTTATTCAGGAGGCCAGTAACCTGGTGAGAAGGTGGACTCATGTCCAAAAGCCAATTCCCCACGGCTGATCAGGGGGCAAGAGCTTTGAAATGGGTGTTTCAGGGATCTATAGGCAGAGGGAGGGGGCTACGTGTAGAACAGCACAATCAATTCTGACAATCATCTTGAAATTGATTATGCAGTGGTCTGATTAGCATCATCTTGATTGTTTGACGTACAGTTAATCAGCTCCAGGGTTGGTTTGTTCCAGTTACCGTGAGGCCAGTTCTTAGAATTGTGTAAGGTGGAGCAGCTTATGTCATGGCTACAGTGTGGTCATTTAGTTAACTTCATCCACCTGGCGGGGGTGTCCGTATACTCAAAACAGCTCAAAGGATGTGGCTCAGAATATCGTCTATAGCCCTTGAGGAGGAACTAAAGGTCCTTGACTTTGTTTATGTAATTATTTGGTCTTGTTTGACTGCTTTCCTTTGCTTCTGCATTTTCTCACTTCTCTGACTAAATTTATTCTTTGACTAAAGTTTTTTTACAGAAAAGAGGCAGGTGGACAACATGGGGTGGGGTTCTGTCCCTGGAAGGCCCCATAGGGTCTTGCTTGGTTTTATCACTATTCAGAAAATTTTGGCTTTAGAGTTCTAGCCTTATGCTTCAAAAGGACAAGGTTCTAAAGTCATAATAGCTTTAAGCTGGGACTTCCCTAGTGGTCCAGTGGTTAAGACTTCACCTTCCAATACAGTGGGTGCTGGTTCAATCCCTGGTTGGGAAGCTAAGATTCCCACATGCCTTGTGACCAAAACACCAAAACATAAAACAGAAGCAATATTATAACAAGTTCAATAAAGACAAAAATAATAATAGCTATATAAGCTCTTTTGAAGTGTTTTGGGAAGTTTGCTTCTTTGTAGGTTTGTTGTTAAAATGTAAGTTCACAAGAGCAAGAGTGTTTTGTTTTTGTGCTCTTTTGATTTCATGAATTTCTATTGCTTTTTTCCATTTCTTTCTTCATTTTGAAGCCTGTCTCATATTCTAATTATTTTAGAGTTGTTTACATTATTCTTTGATTATCCTTACTTTGAAGAAATGGGTGGCGAATTACTAATGTTTGTGTCCTTCATGGGATCCTGCACAGGCTTCTGTCTATGCTTGCTGAGTGACTGGATTGAACAAAATCAATCTTGCCAAGATGAGTTTCTCAAATTATACTTGTCTCTTCATAGGTTTATTGTGAAGAAGATTCATGTGTGTTTATTGATTTTTAATCAAAGTATTTTACCATAAGAAACAGAATTAACATGTTTTGCTGTGATTATAATCATCTACCTAAATAAAACTATTGGCAACTGGTCTGATTCAGGGAAGAACAAATAATTATGAAACATTTTGATGTATTATACAGCTGATTAGAAAATGACTGACACTATATGTTTTGGTTTAATTACAAATTTCAAATTTTTTTCTTTTTATTATAATTATAACATATCACTTTCCTTTATTCTCATACAGCAGAATCTAAAATGACTAAAATCTTAATAACTTTCATAATAATTAATTTTGGAACCTATATATATCATCATTCTCTTTTCATTTACACATAGAAATTTCCCCAACTTGGATTAGTATTTAATTTTTGTCGCTCTTTGACTTCAAAGTGCCGTTAGACTATTCAATAATAGACAAATGGTGTTTGTGGATGCCAGGCATTCAAAACTATGAATTTATTGCACATGAAATATGCGTTTCCCTTATTTTCAAGAATGTATAGATTTAGTTATGTGTGTTTGCATTCATTAAAAGGTAACAGAAGTAAATCATCACTATAATCCAGTTTTCGACATCTTTACTACATACAACTGCATAAATACAGGCTTATACACTTTTCAAAGTATAGAAAGCTTCAGCTCACTGAGCCAAAGCCATTGCAGTGTTTTTATTCTACTTTGGGATATTACTTTGGTATTGACACTAAGGAAATAGTACAGTAGAGTAGCTGTAAATCTAATACAGGACACTTATGCTGGTTTTCTACCTTGGAGATATTGTCTCTCTGTTGAAGCTAAAGACGCCAAAAAAAAAAAAAAGTCTAAATAAATGTAAGTTAAATAAATTTACTAAGGCATGTCAGTTAACTCTATAGTAACCCAAACTCGCTGCCAACTACATACCCCTAAAAGGAGAGGACTGTGGTTGTTTAGGAAACATAGATCTGAGAATAAAGATATTGGAACAATTTCTTACTGTCTCTGAATTGTGGGTGAATGTGGGAAACTGTGGGTGGGTATAAGATTCCAAAAGGAATGTGGCTGTAAGGCTTAACAAATCTCAAACATATCCAGCAAATACTTCTTTCCAGAATTTCACCCTCATGGGAAAATACAGCTACAGAAATTAAATTATACTACGCAAGAGCACTCAGATTAATAAAAGTTTCAGATGGCTAAGAAAAAGGGACTCAAAAGACTTAGTTTCCATCTTGAAACTATCAAGTGTTCTTGACCAGACTTGACATTGAGGAATAGATGTTATATACTGAGGCCATATTTTAAGTCTTTTCTGGTAACCAGATTGAAGAGAGTCGTCAATCTGTGAAGCCAGAAGTGGAGATAGCACATATTCCACTATAAGCGTACCCATTAACGAGTCTAAAAAAATCCTTCACATTTATCTATGGGAAGCAGAAAATACAGCCAAAACCCCTTCAAATTGATATTTTAAAAATATAAAAATAAGCCAAATAACATCTTGACAGAAAATGAAAAGCTATCAGAAAATGAACATACAAAACATGGAAACAATAGCTTAATATTTCAAAATCATCCAGAAGAAAGCACTTAACATGAGTAGAAAATATTACAATTGGTATAGCTAGCCAAAATTCATACACCTGTCATATCAAGTGATCCAAGTGATCAAGTCGACAAAACTTAGGAAGATTACAGAAGACCTAAAAAACTTAATTAGTAAATATATGTGAAATCCTAAAACTACAGTAATGAAAATATACCTTCTTTTCAAGTGCTACGGACATTTAGCAAACTTGGCCATATATGAAGTCACAAATAAAGCTTCAATATGTTAAAAAAACGAAAGCCTTTCTGAATACAATAGAATAAAAATAGATGTTAGTGAAAATTACCATTAAAGATACCTTGTTCAAAGTGGAAATGCAAAATGAAATTTCATAATTTCTATGAGACCATGTTAAAGATGAAGACTATCAACATCTATGTGATGCAGTGCAAGTGGTGCTATTGATACTGACTGTATCTATTCTTCAGCTTCTTTTTCATTACCATTGTTGGTCTTAATCATTGGCATATCCACAGTATGCAGAAAAGCACCTGGCATATAACAGGCATTCAATGACTATTACTGAGTTATCAGTTCTTTATTTAATGGAAAGTAGAAGCAGAAGTACTGAAAAAAAACTAAAAATAAGGCCATCAATAAAAGGATATAGCTACCAGAGTTTAAACCTTCTATAAAATCATTTTAATTACAATATTATATGATACTTACCATAATGAACAGATTTGTATGAAAAATACATGTATGATAAAAATGACATTTTGATATACTTTGAAATGATCTGGGAAAAAAATAGGTGTTTCCCACACTGATCTACATTTTAATACTAATCTGGGAAAGATTATGAATTAAAATCAAATAATTCAACCAAAAATATAAAACTAAATGTGAGCGTATTTTTATAAATTTAGGGTGAGAAATGTTTTCTAAAGAAAGACGTGAATTACAACAATCAAAATGAAAATGTAGATGTATTTTGTTACATGCAATAAAAATTTAAAAAGCAAACAACAAACATATGCAAAGGAACAACAAACAAAAGTCTCATTGGAGTGTGGAGGGTTACAAAATAGCTGATGAAATATTGAAAACCCTTAATAAGCACTGAGCTTACACAATTTAATATAGAAAAAGAAAATTCAGTGCAAATAGTGGCCAAATTTTAACAGATAGTTCACAAAACGGACCTTTCCCAGTGACAAGTATGCATTTAACATGGGATTCAGTTACAGGAAGTCAAGAAATAAATGAATAAACAAATCCCTCATTTTAAGATTGTTTTTACAGCAGTGCTAGTGAATGTAAAAGCCTTTCATATCCATTGTTGGGGAAAGAGAATATGCATTTTACCTCTCAATAGAGTAATCAGAAAAAAAGGCAATTAAAATTAATCAATTCCTTATCCCATATGTTTCACTCTTTGTTATCTACTTTCTAGTAATAGAGGAGAGTATAGGGAAATATGCATGAGGGAATTTGTTGCAACAATATTTTTAGTTGCAAAACCAAATTATTTTATCCATAAAAGAAAAGAGTAATTATCTATTAAAAGGAATTAGATGTTCCCTTTAATAGATAATTAAAGGGATGTTCATTATTTATTAAGTGAGAATGTATGATAAGATTCTTGTAAAAGCAAGTAATAACAACCATAATAATAATAACTTATAATTACATGGTGAAAATTTATTCCTCAGACTTGTTATTGTGGATTATCCCAAACTGTGGAATTTTGTTGAGGAGAATAGAAAGCAGAAAATTACAGTGTACAATAAAATTCTAACATTGACACATCCAAGTAAAAATCCATATGTCTCATTCTCTAATCTTATTACAAAAGATAAATTTGTAACAATGCATGAAAATATCAAATGGGAGAGAAGGAATTAACTAAGAGGCCATGATCAAAATATAGCTGTGTTCTCATCAATTTCTTATCCATAACTTCATAACATAAAGATTTGGGGGAATGTTGTATTAAAGTTACAGTGGGGTACTTAATGCCATGATTTAATAAAATATCTTTATTTTTATCTTTCTTCTTTCTTTTTCCTGATTTTAAAATTCAGAAAGGTGTAAAAAGTGGGTACTGATTTGAGAAGTATTGGTTAAAAATCACAGTATTAAAATTAGATATTTATAATAACAGTATGACTGTTAATAATTATGGTAACAAATAGCACTTATGAATACTTCCGACGGGCTGAGTAAGGATCTGATAAATCTTTAAGAAATGGGCACAGTGAGAAGGAGGTAATTTTCACACATTTGTCACAGAAATGACTTCTCCAGAGTCCCTTGTCTGACATGACTAAAGCAAGTTAGAATGAACTGATTGAAACTGAACTTCTCACCTGAAATCATTGGCCTACAGTAATATTGATCTCACGTATGCTTCACAGAGAAAGCTTAAGTTGTAACTACTTCACTGGCCTCTAACATCTTGTAACTGAAATCATTGACCAAAGATAAGCATCAGAATTGAGGCACTATCCACACTGACTAAATCAGATTCTGCGTTTTAACAAGATCCACAGGTGATTTGTAGGAACATTTAAATTTCTCAAGGACTAATCTACAGTCCTCTAAAGATGTGTACTTTGTGATCTGAAAGCATAAAATATTTAATTCTGTGTTATTAGATATTATATAAATATCAAAGCAAAATAAACTTAAAGGCTAATAATAGTTTTGCAGTTAAAATTTTTAGCAAAGTGTGTAAATAATATTTTTCATTTCCTTTTGGATTTTTAAGAGGACATTCAAATACATCATAAGTGATGTTGAAGTGGAGAAATGTTTTCAAAATCAAAGCAAATAGAACTATTGCAGCTATTTGGGCTAAAATATTTAGTAGAGTAGAGCTAAGATTAAAAAATCCCAAAAAAGGAAAGTTTATTACACAGAATACATTATGATTGTTGTCAAAAAGCTATGTTTTTTAACTAAATTCAAAACTCAGTGTTTTCTATAAAATGTGTAATAAAAATAATAAATTTCATTTTAGTAACAATTTCTTCCAGTTGTTTGGAGCCTAAGTTACTTATCAGAACACAGAATGATACAGGAAATTTAGTTTATGTCTCTTAATAGTGCCCAGGACACTTAAGCTTTCATTATAGTTTTTTGTTTGTTTTCCTATTTTCAGAGGTACTGAAGCTTGCATTTATACTTTAATTTCTACTGTGTGTAGAATATAATTTATATAATTCATATTTGTAATACAGAAATACACATTTTCCTTCTAATACTTGTTATAGTGACCGAAGCATAATAACATTAAATTTAATAACCAATTATATTATTATTTATATTTTTATAATGGAGAGTATTAAAAAAACATATTTATTCAGCTTTGTATTTTTCTTGTGATTCTAGGATAATATTGATGGCTTATAAATCACACTGACACTGTGCTCTTCTTTATATGTGAACTCCCAGGGAGATCAGAGTTGCATAATCCGTGGTCTTTATGGAAGAACACTCCCTGAGTTATGCAAGGCATGATCTTTGTGTACAAATGTCAGGGCCTTATAAGCTGCTATGCTTCCTCAAGGGATTACAACTGCCTACGTTCTGAGAAAGCACTCAGTCTCTCCAAATGCATTGTCATATATTACCTGTGGCCAACAATTCCAGAATAGCAGCATCCCCAAATATCCTTCAATATCATCTGCTCCTTATTAAGACAGTAGGGGTATAAATATCAATAATACTTCATCCCGACCACGGGTGCCATGTAGACCTGTAAAGCACAACAACTTTCTCTGCAGTATCCTGCATTCATCAACCTTTTCTGTCTTCGTAGCACTACCAACCATATCTTTCCCATGGCCCATCCTCACAATGACCTAGCAATTAACTGCCTGCAGCTTCTAGAAGTTCCCCCATGCAGGTAGCCAGAGCCCTGTCTTCACTGCACCTTCCTTAGAAGGTTCTCCATAACCAACACACAGCTTAACCCTCAATTACTCACGAAGTACCATTTTGAGTTGCCATCCCTCCTCATGCACTTCTATACAGGTTTTTTGGCTTTTTTTTTTTTTTCTTTTCTTTTGCGGTACGCGGGCCTCTCACTGTTGTGGCCCCTCCCGTTGTGGAGCACAGGCTCCGGACGCGCAGGCTCAGCGGCCATGGCTCACGGGCCCAGCTGCTCCGCTTGCATGTGGGATCCTCCCGGACCGGGGCACGAACCCGTGTCCCCTGCATCGGCAGGCGGATTCTCAACCACTGCGCCACCAGGGAAGCCCGGCATTTTTTGAAATAATTTACTGAGAAAGTAAGCTCAAGAATAGAATAAACTTAATATCTAAAAGAAAATATTTTCTCCCTTTTTAAGAAAATGTTGCCAGTGATCTTTTGGATACATTATCTATGCATCTGCTTTGAGAACAAAAGCTATAAATCTGATGAAAAAAAACGTCAGACCTGGTAAGTGAGAATGGAAATCAAGTCTGTTTATAGCATGTGAACTAATCTTTGAGCAAAAGTTACCTCATAAGGCATAGTGTATAGGTGTTTTACTTAATTTCTACTTAAATTATTTATCCATATGACGACAATGGTCTTTGAAGAACATTTTTGCTGTATATAGAACTTCATTAATTGGTCTGCTTCTTAGGTCTGCCTCTGCTATTAAAAGATGTTTTGTTTTAGAAATACCCTATGATTTTATTTGACCTTAATTTTTCATCTGTAAAACAACAGAGATCAGTTAATTGATCTTAAAAGCTCCTTCTAGCTCTACCATTTTATAATTTTATCACTGTGTAACAAAGATGTTGACATATGTATAAGTAAGATGATTCAGGCAATAATTTGCATAGGCTTTGGATATAGAGCAGTAGCTACAGTGGCAAAAAGACTTTCAAATTACAACAGAGCTGACTTTAAATAACTTGCCTATTAACTACATGTGTCCCCTTGTGCAAGTTACTTTACTTTTCTGAGATTCATTTTCTTCATCTTTAAATTGGCTAACACATGAGATGAACGTTCTAAGAAGAAAATAAGTTAAATGTATATAAAACAACCCAGTTGGGTCACAGTAACTGTTAAGTCCTTTTCAAGCTCTAAATGATTGTGCCTTTTCAGTTACCAAATTGGTCTAGAATTTGAGTGCTGCAATTAAATATTGTAGTGACAATCTTGTGACAAGATTTGTGTTTAAGCTCTCAGGTGTGATTTTCCTATCGGACTGTGGTATATTCACCTTTAGAAAAATGCATGTAGATGTAACAGGTTATATGAGACATTTGGTAAAATATAAATATTAAGTATACATATGTTTACATACAAATATTTGTCTTTTGTCATCAGTACTTGTGCACAGATTTTGGGCTATTGTTTTATTTCATGTGTTAAACTTCATGGGTTATATAAGTTTACTATAGAAATGGTCCCTTCTTTTACATAACAGTAATTAAGATGCTCCGAAGGTTACCGTGTTCAATCTTTTGGTTTCACCTTCCCGAAATTGGAAACAGAATATTGTTTATAGAGGTCCTTCACTCCTAAAATTGCATTCTTGCATTTATCTTGGCCTTCAGGGAAAATGCAGGCACATGGATTTAACTTGGTAGAAGAGGACACAACATTTTTAAATGTAATTTTTGTGTTAATGTAAATGCACCCTGAGGACCAAAGGCTGATCCACACTTTAAATCAATTAGAATGGGCAAATTTCAAATTCTAAATACCTCTTTGATTACCCATGGGGAAAAAGCCTTATTTAGTATAGGTTTTAAAATGTGCATCTTAAAACATTTTAAACAATAACTGTGTTAAAAACAAAGCATACTCAAAAATTGTTAGTATTTTAATGATCTACATGGTATATCAAACTCCCCTAATTTTAAATAAATTTGACATTGGCTTATTTGAAATATATATATATATATATATATATATATAAATTATTAAGCAAGACTAACATGATTAACCCTGCAATAGCTGCTCTAAAATATTTTTATCAGCAGAGCATTAAGAGCAACTCAATAGTAATGAGGATGAATGAAAAACTTGAGTTTAGGGCTTCCCTGGTGGTGCAGTGGTTAAGAATCCACCTGCCAATGCAGTGGACATGGGTTCGAGCCCTGGTCTAGGAAGATCCCACATGCCGCGGAGTGGCTAAGCCCAAGCGCCACAACCACTGAAAGTGCACTCTAGAGCCCACGTGCCACAATTACTGAAGCCTGCGAGCCACAACTACTGAAGCCTGCATGCCTAGAGCCCGTGCTCCACAACAAGAGAAGCCACCACAATGAGAAGCCCACACACCACAACAAAGAGTAGCCCCGGTCGCTGCAACTAGAGAAAGCCCACGCGCATCAACAAAGACCCAATGCAGCCAAATACAAATAAATTAATTAAAAAAAAAAAAAAAAAAAAACTTGAGTTTAGGAAATTATCTTTAATTCTTGAATTGATTTCATGAAAATCCTCTATCTCTAAAATAAATAGAGCAAGCAGTAAGTTAGTAAAATATTAATTGTTTAACGTAGAAAGACAGGTGAAAATACTTACTTGTATCTGTTTCTTTGTACTATGTTCTATCCAGCCAACTTTGGCCCAGACATTTGAGTTTTTATAGCCATTCATCAAGAAGAATTTTATATATTTTGGTGTGTAGTTTGGATATCAGGAGATTTTCCTGGACTGAATAATTTTAAACTATAAATGTATTCTTAGTTTTGATCTTCTCTTTCTTCATCTCCATCATCAAAACTAATTTTAACATGTCTTGATATATATTGTTATATACAGAATAGTACTATGTTGACATAAAAAAACCTTTAGGAGTTTATAATCCTATGCAGCACTGATGCGTGCACAGCTATGCTGGATATAGAAAACTATCAGGGGATTTCACAATATACATAATATGTAATGGACAAGGGTCTCCAGAGTTAAACAGAATGTTTGAGCTTGATCTGCCAGTGCTATCTAAAGAGAAACTGTCAATATGTGATATTCAGCTACAGAGGGATTTGTGATGACTTGCATTTATCATTATTTGTGCTCTCTTTGGATTCATTGGCATTGCATTCTTTTTTCGCTGATTCTCAATGAAGCTGGTAGTATGCATGTGAGCAGTCCCAAAATTAAAAAAAAAAAAAAAGTCATGTTTGAGAGTTCCTCTGTAATCAGTAATAGACTTTTTATAATATGAAATAAAACTGGTGTATAAATCTTGAAAATGACATCTGAAAAGAACCCAGATAGGCTGATGAAAAACAAATGGCATCTAATGTATTTTTCACATTGACTGTGGCAGTGATTTATTATGTTGTCTAAGGTACTAAATATACATCATAAATCCCTCCAACAGAAGTCTTATTGTATTCATTCATCTCTTTTCATGAGCCAACATTTCCTCTTTTCATAAACTTCATTATATGAAAAGAATCATTATTTTTTAAATACCATTTAAATCCAGTGATTTACATTGGATGTAAAACCCCAATGAGAGTTTTTTTTAAAAACTTTAGTAGAGAAGGTACCCAACTGCAAGTAAATGTTCCATTGAAATGATTTCCTCTCAGTGAGGAAGAAAAAACAAAGTAAAATGTATGGCAGGTCATTGTCCTAGTGTCAGATTCACTCTTGATGACACATGCACCTAACAGAAAGTCGAAAGAGAAAGAAAAATGAGTGTAAAATAACATGGAATATCTGTATATTATACTGTTTAAGTCCAGCAGTATGTTATTTTTGTATACATTCTAATGATAAATTTTATGAACACTTTTATTACTGACCATACTGCTAATATTTCATTCATTTTTCAATGTTTCAAATATACTATTAAATAACATGAAAAACAAAAGCATTAATAAGCACAGAACACAGAGCTTAGGGCCATGAATTTATTACTGTATATCCACTTGTCTACTAATGAAAGAAAATAACTATTTATATCAGAGAAAATGTAAAACATGTTTTTTGAGCTTAACTTGAGAATTATACATCCCAGGGAACTTGTTATGTAATGTATTTTTTCATGGGGATAACATTTTACAAGACAAGAACTAATTATCACTGAATTACTGGATTCAAGGTTGTCCAAAGTAGTGTCTGAACTTGTGTTTGAATCTTTTATCAAAGAGCATTGCCATCAGAAGTTTGCATCGTTTGTGCATTGTTGAATTAAGCTTTCTGCCAAAGAAGTGTGCTCAGCTTGTTGTGTGACTTTTAATATAATTTATGTTATTCTGCACAGTGAAAATGTTTATGGAACTTAAAAGCACTGCTTCTCTTAGATCTTATTTCAGATTTTATAATGACATTTTCAAATTTGAGAGTGGTCTTGATAACATGAGATATAGGAAAGAAAATGGGTGTGGAGTAGAAAGAAATATAAATTAAAATAAGGTAGCGTTAAAATAAGATGGATGGTTAGAGCAAGAGTAGTGTGAAAAGAAATAGCTTACTAAAGAGTTTGGAAGGGTAATAAATTTGAGTTTGAATCCTGAATTCTAAATTTTGTATTAAAATATGTTATATTCAGATTTAATACCAGATTTTAGTATTCTTGCAATAACAGATATGAAAATCTAATTCTGAAATTAAACAAAATCAAAAATAGACTGCTGTTTATGGATTGATTTTTTATACAATTTTTAAAGGTTACTTTCCATTTACCGTTATTACAAAATGTTGTCTGGATTCCCCATATTGTACAATACATCTTTGAGCCTATCTTATACCCAACAGTTTGTGCCTTCCACCATCTCCTCACTCCTGTGTTGTCCCTTCTCCCCCTCCCCACTGGTAACCATTAGTTTGTTCTTTATATCTGTGAGTCTGCTTCCTTTTTGTCATATTCACTAATTTTGTTGTATTTTTACAACAAAATAAGTTTGTTGTATTTTTTAGACTCCACGTATGAGTGATATCATACAGTATTTGTCTTTCTCTGTCTGACTTATTTCACTTAGCATAATGCCCTCCAAGTCCATCCATGTTGCTGCAAATGATGGAATTTTGTTCTTTTTTATGGCTGAGTGGTATTCCATTGTGTATATATGTATATACCATGCGTCTTCTTTATCCATTCATCTGTTGATGGACGCTTAGGTTGCTTCTGTATCTTGGCAATTGTAAATAATGCTGCTCTGAACATTGGGCTGCATGTATCTTTTCAAATTACTGTCTTTGTTTTTTTCAGATATATACCCAGGAATGGAAATGCTGGGTCATATGGTAGTTCTATTTTTAGTTTTTTGAGAAACCTCCATACTGTTTTCTACAGTGGTGCACCAATTTACATTTCCATCAACAGTGTATAAGGGTTCCCTTTTCTCCACTTCCTCACAAACATTTGTTATTTTTTAAGGATACCCATTCTTACAGGTGTGAGGCGATATCTCACTGTGGTTTTGATTTGCATTTCCCTGAGGATTAGTGATGTTGAGCATCTTTTCATGTTCCAGTTGTTCATCTGCATTTCCTTTTTGGGACAGTGTCTGTTCAGTTCTTCTGCCCATTTTTTAATCAGGTTGTTTGTTTTTTTGATGTTGAGTTGTGTGAGCTGTTTATATATGTAGGATATTAGTATGGATTGATTCTTGAATGGAATATAAATTTAAGAAGATCCCAGAACTGAAATAGAGTGCTAAGCTTCTACATGAAACTTGGCAGCAAGAGACTAAACAAAGCAAATGGATTGTGAGTGAAAGTATACTTTATAGAAATATTTAAAATATTTTAAAAATATTTGTATCACTTCAATCTTGAGCATTTGTCTTGGAATATGTTTTCAAAAGTTTACTCTCCAAGAACATTTGTGAGTCATATTTAACATATTTATGCTGCTTATCTACGTTGTGTTGGCAATCATTTTGTTCCTTGGATTAGGAAATAGAGAATAATTTATATGTCATAGATGCCGACGTCAAGATGCTCACAACTGAAAAGGGAGAACAAATTGCATACATAATACAGTATAACAATATAACTACATTACTTAATGTCTATTTTATAAGTGAAAGATGTCATGTAATTACAAGCTAGATTTCTAACTAGCTCTAATATCAATTGCATAAATCTATAGAGAATGCGCAGGTCAATTTGATAGAATATATTAACATGCAATGGATATTTGGTGAAAAAAATGTCTCAAAAGTTGGTGACGAGGAACATTCATTGATTCCTGAAAGAAGTGTTGAAACAAAGATGTATTTTTAAAATAGAATGAGAAAATGTTATGCAAAAAAATTTAGTACTATTACTGCAGTGACAAAGATTATGTGACTTTAGACTGTGGAAATCAGTAGAAAGCAGAGTAATTTATAAATATATCTTTCAAACGTTAGACAAATAAGTACACTAAAAAGACACACAAAGCCTTCTTATCTAAAAAAAAACTTCTTATACTTTCTTTACTCAGACCTGTATGAGCTGATAAGAGTGACATTCAAACCTGACACTGAAACATGGAGTCTTGGAGATACTACCTGGGTAAATTAGAGTCAAATACAGAAAGAAAGCTTATGCCAAAATACTGCTAGCTGAAAAGCACATAGTGTTTATTGTCAGTGAAAGTACAAGTTCATCATTGGAGGTTGTTAGAAAATTTCTCTGTGTCAGGCTTAATTTCTCTTTTCTCTAGATACTCAAGTTTTTAAAATAATTTTTAGTGCTCTCAACCAATGAGTCAGGCAAAACAATTGTGAATATAACAATGTTTATAATATTGGGTATGTGTTCATACTCATATTTTTGTGTTTTGTGGGCTCCCTGGGCATTACAAATTACTGTCTTAAAATTACATCCTTTAACAAATCTTACAAAGCATTCTGTGAATCTGAATCTCAACCTAAAGTGGTTAGCTAATCTATCTACAATTATGGTCGCCTGAGTTAAAGGACATATTGTCTCCCCAAGTAATATATAATTGCATCATACTAAAATTGGAACTCTGAAACTTCCTATTTCAAATTTGCAAACTTCTTAATCCGTTTCTGTTATTTTCAAAAAACTGAAGCTCTTCATTTAATCTGAGAATTTAAGGTAAACTATCAAAAATAAATCATTTCCAGTTCTGTGAGATGGAAGACCTAGACGGCAAAATCTCGTTTTAGAAAGCTACTCCTTGCTCAGGAATGAGTTCCTATGCAACTATGCATCAGGCATTTTGCATCTTACTGCTCAGTAAAGGGTTAGGTTTCATTTTTCCCTTAACCAGGTCCTGGGCCATTCTTCCCTTCCCCAGCGATTCCCCCTTCCATTCCATACCTAAAATGCCATTTCTCTGAAATGGGCCAAAACGTTGTTTTTTTGGTTCAATGCGTCAGACACTTTACTTATGACATTTTATTTACTTTGGTAAATAAACACATTGTGCTCCCCAAGATTTAAATTGCAATGCTAATTTTATTTATAACCTGGTTAAATAGTTCACGAGGCAATGCTAGTAATTAATTTTTTTTTCTCTGGTAGTTTTTAAATATTTATGGTTCTTGTGCTCTGGCCCACCTTTTTATAAAAAAGCAATATTTTACACAAAATGAAAATTAAACATAGTTGAAAGTAAACTCCATATTAGGCTGTGTACTTTTATTTGAGCCATTTACTGGCTTTTCATTGAGGGTTGACCTACCCTGATGCTGCACTGTTTAAATTATGTATTCATGGCAGCAATGTCCTCCAAAAGATCAATATAGACAGCTAACGTCTCATTTCTTTCTAGCCCATGCATACTACAGAACACAAATGTTATGATAGAAGCCATCCTAAGTAGAATGCTGGTGGGGGAAGAGAGAGGCAGTCAGACTGCCTCAGTAATAGTCTAAAAAGAAAATAATGTGATTTCAGTTAGGAGAATAATAGAATACTGCTCCACAATTCTTCTCACCAAGAGCTAGAACATTCTACTGCAGAAGTATGTTTGGATGAAGCTGAAGAAACATATGTATATATTTCTTATTTTGTGTGTATACACACATATGTATAAATGGATGAATGCATGTTAAGGTTTCCAAGATATTGTGAACTCCTGATTAAGTGCTATAAACAGTTTGATGTTCTAAGTAATGGTGTAACCAGGATTAGAATACCATTCAAATGTTTTATGCTAGCCTATTGCATAATTTAGAATACAAGAAAAATAATAAATTTTAACCAGGGCTAATTCTTTAAATATGGAAATATGGATGAATAGAGAATAAGCAAGGAAAAATATTTTCAATAAGAAGTTCAGGAGAGATGTCTAGATGCTGAACTCTTGTACATATACTGCTACTTATGTATAAATGACAGAGTAGATGATAGGTGATAGATAGATAGATAGATAGATAGATACGTAAATGATGGATAGACAGACCTCAGTATTTTCCTTCAATATGAAAGAAAAAGGAAAGGAATTAGGCCATCTGCCCTGGCTTTTCCCACAAGACTAGACTGAAGGATGCCGGCAGTTTGGATCTCGTGAACTTTGAGCTTAGCCAACAGAAATGAAATGTCTCTTTCTCTCAGCTACTGTTCAAGACAATTATAGTCAGCCAGGTTTGGATCATGGTTTCTACCTTCAACCAGTTACTATGATTAGGAGGCAATCAACAGCACAGCTTCATTTCGGAATAAAATATTGGATTCAGAAGGAAGCAATTTGACACCCCCCCCAAAAAAAAATTGGGGGTGGTGGTGCTACTACTTTCCAGAAGAATAAAATGGTGCTGGGTATAAAAATAATTTATTCCTATTAGAGGTATGTTAACCTAATAGGAAATCCACACTTCAGAAAACCAAAACCCTTAATTAATATTTAACTATCAACGGGGGCTTCCCTGGCAGCGCAGTAGTTGAGAGTCCGCCTGCCGATACAGGAGACACGGGTTCGTGCCCCGGTCCGGGAAGATACCACATGCCGCGGAGCGGCTGGGCCCGTGAGCCATGGCCGCTGAGCCTGCGCGTCTGGACCCTGTGCTCCGCAACGGGAGAGGCCACAACAGTGAGAGGCCCGCGTACCGCAAAAAAAAAAAAAAAAAAAAAAAAATTTAACTATCAAAACCTACTCACTTAAAGTAATATTCTCTTCATTAATACTGACTTCGATTTTCCAACTTTGTCTCTATTTATGTGTCTTTCTTTTTCTAGTCTTTCTTTCCCTTCTTTCTGATAGTCAACAATTATTTCTCATATGGCTTTGGTGATAAATATCATGACAGGTATAGAGCCCTGTGGTAGGCTGAGTAATGACCTTCCAAAGATATCCACATCCTAATCCCTGAGACCTATGCATATGTTTATTACCGTATATGGCAAAAGGAATGTTACAGAGGTGATTGAGTTAAGGATCTTGAGATGAGGAGATTATCCAGATGAGCCCAGTGTAATCATCTGGGTTTTTATCAGAGGGAGACAGAAGGGGTCAGTCAACAGTAAGAGTTGTGAGCATAAAAGAAAGAGTTGGAAGATGCCAGAAATGGGCCATGAGCCAGGGAATGCAGACGGTCTCTAGAAGCTGGGAAAGACAGGGAAACATCTTCTGAAGCCTCGAGAAGGAAGTGCCAGGCTAGCACTTTGATTTTAGACTTTTGACCTTCAGTGCAGTGAGAAAAAAATGTGTATAGGTTTAAGCCTCAGAACTGGTGGTTATTTGTTACAACAGGGACAGAAAATGAATACAAGTGTTGCCAAAGGAGAGTCAGGGAGACAGGATTTCTTTCTTGGCTCAATGGTTGGAGAGTGAACTGGAAAGAAAATTAGAATAGTACTTTGAATGGTTTAAAGGATTTTATTTGAAGTATATTGATGGGTTTGTATTCTTCTGTTCCTAAGACCTTAATAATCAAAGACTGATATGTGCAATACTAGTTTTTGAATGATGAGTGATATAAATTGGCTATCGGTAGGAATTCAGTATGTCACCTGAAAGAATCAGTGCAGTAATGAATGAACACGTAAGAGTCTTGTCATAAACTAATAGAAGTACCTTGAGAATGGGAATCAGTACCATATATAGTGGAGGTCTTTGAATATTAGACTACAGAGTGCACTGTAAAGCACAGACAACTTCGAAGACAATGAAAGTAGGACACTAGATAGCAAGACCCATTTACTTATCAAAATCACATATCTGAGTCTTAGTTTTCTGATTTGTGAACTGAGAAGATGGAACTAGTTGTTCTGTATGGCATTATTTCATATAAAGTAGAAAGATAATGAAGGCCCTTTGGGCATGGAACTAATTAAAAGGTTTCACTTATCTAATATTAGTGAAAGAATATGATTGAGAGTATTTCTCAGTCTTTAATGGGTATGTGATTTATCCTGATAGCTTAATAAACAGATTTTGAGTTAGTAAGTGTAGAGTGTGGCTCTGAGAGTCTGCATTTCTATCAAACTCCTAGGTTATGCTGAGAATTCTGTTTAAAATACAGATTATCAGGGTTTGCCTCTTTAGTGTCTATTTCATTGTCTGTCGTGAAAGCACTGAGCCTGCATTTTTTATAAGTGTTTCAGGAAATTCTTACAGTCCCAAGAAGTTTGGAAATCATAGTACTAGGGTATGTAATCCATATATTTGACCTACTAATTACTAATCAGGCAAAATTGCTTTAAAAACACTGAAACATCTATTACCAGCATAGACATTAGGCAGTAACTGATCAGATTGTGTACGCTCTGAGAAAATATACTGAGCCTGCATTTTTTTTGTTTTCTTTGGGGTCTAAGGAGAAAAGTTAATTAAAGCTAGCAAAAAATGTGAGAGGAAAACTGTCAGGAAAAACAAAAGAATAACACAACTGAAGCAAATATAAGTTGCCACAGACTTTTAAATGATATTTTTGATTGAGATACTAAACTTTTGATTAAACATTTAGATTTGTGTTTTTGTGTATGTGCACGTGTGTGTACACACACACATGTACACACAAACCCTCACTCCCAATGAATATTCTCAAACTTTTAAAATTAGGGACAAAAGCAAAAATATGCAACTAACTGTGTTTTATTTTTCTCATATTTAGTCCTTACAAAATATATACTCATACTTACTGATTAATATAATGTAAGAAAAAAATTACTTTCAACAGAAAATAATTAGAATTCCACAGTGTTCTTTTATTTATTCTCTTAACAGCAATATCTGTTTTTCCTCTTCTTGGTTGTGGAAAGAATGTAAAATAGCCTGTGCTTAACACAAATCTTTAGGAAAAATGGATATTGTTTTATACCTCCAGGCTCATAACAGTGGAGGGAATGCTGAGTGAATGACTCATCCTTGGTTTAAAATGGCTTTTTCCTCTTCCTGGGAATGATGATATGTGTTGCATGCTTAAGAGGATAAGTACTTAAAAGCACAGTTTTATTTGTGTCCATTATTTTAAAGTCTGTCTTCTTTTCTATTATAGGTTAAAATTGGAAACCTAAAGTGTAGTTTCATTTGGCCTGGGATTTTTAATCCAGGAGTGGTATTTTGTAGATTAATCTATACTTTAAAAATATTTTAGGACCATGGCAGTGTCTCTTGAGTGCTTTGCTTATATTAAAAACTAGCATAAAATATCATCCGTAAGAATAGGCAATTTCCTTTACTTACAGTTTGGTCTACTTCCAGATGTGTTAATGTCTTATATTATCAGTCCTGCTGTCCAAGTCATATCAGAATCACAAATGGGCACATACAGATAAATCATTTAAAGTAACTGCACCTAAGAGCTCCTCTCCCTAGCACTAAAATACTAATGATGCCCAATATTACACTACTGTATTGACTTTCAGGTAAGATAACCACATTTTAAAATTTAATTATTCTTCATATTACCCCTAGCAACTTGGTAAGGAACAGTTGTTATTAGAGCTGCATTTAAACTGGAGAATACATGTCAAAAAGACTAAGTTTATCAGCATCTTTAGCAGAAACAGATATAACAGCATCTAACACCAGGTAGTGCCATGAACCAAATCATTCTGCCTTACGAAAAAGGAAACCCAGAAAATAATTTTATTTAGAGATATTAAAATGCACTATAAAGTATCCTTGGAAGATAGTTTGCTGTTTGAATAATGAACATCACAAGACATTTTTTATGACACATTATCCTGGATGAAAGATCCCTGTAAACATAACAACAACCTTTCTATGACAATGGGTATCTTAGGGTTTTTCAGCAACTTGAGGATTAAGATGACAGGACATCTAAGAGTAATGACGCATGATTGGAAAAGTAACAACTGTCATTCATATTAACCAGCATATAGGAATATACAGTCATTTTTGATATTAAGACAATGTTTATGATTTTGTCTGGGTTCAGCATTGATTGTAAAACAATCTGATATTTCATTTGATCTTCATGGCCACACAGTGGCCTTGTCTGACATTAGTGTTCTGTGAAAATGTTTATGTTAAACAGAACATAAAAGCTTAGCCGTGTCCACCTGACCAGGTTCTAACAAACCCAGGCCCCACCAATAGTGTCAGGATAGTTTCTGGCTGTCAGGGGCTACGCTTCTTTCTCACTTTTTTCAGTGATACATGTGCATTCCTGGAATATATCCTATTTGTTCATGATGTATTATTCTTTTGTATACATCACTGCATTTCATTTGCTAATATGTTTTTTATTACCATTTATTTTCATGAGAATTTTTGGATGGTAATTGGTTTTCTCATAATAATATCCTTGTCCAGTGTCAAAAGCAAGTTCTTATTGGCTTTACAGAATAAGTTGCAGACCATCCCCTATATTTTATCCTATTAAACAATTCATGTAAGTTTATATTTACTTACATGTCCATAAAATGTGAAAGCATTCAAAAGTGAATCTACTGTTTTTTCTGGTTTATTTTGTGGGAATGTTTTATATCATACATTGATTTCTACTTTATATAAGATTGTCTCTTTATCTGTTTTTTCTTTGCTTTAATAATATTTCCCAG
Source organism: Grampus griseus (assembly GCF_964374135.1). Classification (NCBI taxonomy): domain Eukaryota; kingdom Metazoa; phylum Chordata; class Mammalia; order Artiodactyla; family Delphinidae; genus Grampus; species Grampus griseus. The sequence continues at coordinate 133,206,789 of NC_138997.1, read as the reverse complement.
GGATTTGTTTGTATTATTATTAGTGTTAAATTGTTGGTGTGATGATGTCTATAATATTCTATATATGTTTAATATTGCAGGGTCTGTAGTGGTGTCTATTTTCATTACATATTTTAGTAATTAGTTTTTGTCTCTGTTTTTCTAGATAAGCCATGCTATGAATAAATTGATTTTGTTAACACTTTTTATTTATTTATTTTTTTTTTTGTTAACACTTTTTAAATTGGCTCTGCTTGTTTTCTTTATTGTACATTTATTTTTTTATTCTTTTTTTCTTGTCTTTATTTTATTATTATTCTCATTACTTTGGGTTAGATTTATTGTTTTTTCCCTGCTTTATCAGATGGAAGAATAGATAATTTATTTTTAGATTTTCTTTATTTCCTAATATGTACATTTAATGCCACAAATTTGTTTGTAATTTCTGCTTTAGCTAGAAAGATATCGAAATTTTAAACCTATATGGACCAAATAATTTTAATTTTCCAGTGTATTTAACTACCATTTGATCCAGCAGTTCCACTCCTTGGTATGTATCCAAAAAAAATAAAAACCCTAGTTAGAAAAGATATATACACCCCTAGGTTCATTGCAGCATTATTACAGTAGTAAAGATATGGAAGCAAGCTAAGTGCTTGAATAAAGAAGATGTTATATATGTATTGGATATATCTCCTCAGACAAGAGAAATATAAGCAAAAATAAACAAGTGGAACTACACCAAACTAAAAAGGTTTTGAATGGGGATATTGCCAAATACTAAGCTCTGTAAGATCAATTATTTCCATTCAGCACTTTTAAACATTTCACATATTTAAACTTTTTTTTATTTTCATTTAAAAATTAGACCTCAGTATATTTGTAAATCCTTTTAAGTTTGCATATCTTCATTTCTACCCAGTCTCCCATCCTTCGCCCTCTAATTTGGTTTTAAGAATTTCTTTGTCTTTTTTTTTTTTTTAGCAAATGAAAGGCATATTAAGGTATACCTCAAGTTTTTGTGTTTTTTTTCTTTATACTTTTTCTTAGGTTTTCACAGAATTTACTGGGTCTATGAATGGATTTCTAATACATTTGGAAATTTTCTTAACCACCATCTGTTTATTGCTTTTGTAACAATCTCTCCTTTTTTTCTTTCTAGGCCACCAATTATACATATCTTCGGTCTTTTCCCATTAGTGTCTAACTTTTTATTTTTTCATTCTCTTCTGGGTGTGTGCTTTAATTTGGTAATTGAAGGTATCAGTGTACTTTCCCATTCACTAGTACTGTATTGTGCTATTGTCATCTTCTGTTAAAACCTGCTAATGAGGTTTAATTGTGTGTGTGTGTGTGTGTGTGTATACACATAAATAAATTCAGTCCTATCATTACTATTTGAATAGGGTCCTTTTAAGTTTCAATCCTTTGAAATTCTTCATCCTTCTCTTTTTCTATCTTTGTTTTTATTTTCTTATACTTAATATTCAGAAATTTTAAAATCCTTTTTCAGATAATTCCAATATCTGGATTACCTGTGGGTCTGTTCTTTCTTTTTTTCTTGATTATTGGATATACAGTCCTTTGGTATTCATATACATATTCTATCCATTGCCAGGCATTAGATATTTTTTAAAATGTGGTACACCAGAGGGCTCATCATGCCCTATTCTTGGGTGCAAGATGATAGATATAATCCATTCGAACAGGCTGTATTGGATAAAAAACTGGATAAAAGCCCCCATTGAGGCTCATTCTGCCTTCTACTCACCCTGGATTCCAGCATTTTAAAAAATGAGTCTGGTATAGTTACTAGGGCCCCTTTATCTGATGGGTCATCATTTTATTGTTATTTTATACTACTGCAGAAACTTTTTCTCTGCTTTTCAGAAGCTTTTTCTGTAGATTTTTCCTCCCATCCCATGGAGTCCCAGCGTATGTCAGAAATTCAGAGGGGAAAGTGATCATGTGCTTGAGCCACTCAAGTCTCCATCAGAAGCTCTCTGTATACCTTTATGCTGCTCAACAGCCCTCTGCCTGTTTTGAACTGTGCTTTGGAAAGAATCATCAGTCACTTGGCCGTGTTTGGAAATGGCACATATACCTGGGAGTAAAAACAGCTCCAGAAAGTCAGCTTCTTTCTCTGAGCTTCTTCCTCCTCTAGAATCTGAGCCACACTAGATCTTGTTAAGCAGCTCTCTGTTGTGTTTGAATAGATGCTTTCTATATGTTATCTGGCTTTTTTAGTTTTTCCAGGTGGGAACATTCATCTGTGGACAGATATTCCATCCCAATGAGAAGCAAAATGTATGTGATATTTTTTATTAAGTACTGACTATATGACAGACTCTAATTAGTGAAGGGTAGTTGCTATCCCACTATTTGCTACTAATCTGAGGGATTCTCACCTACACTCTTCAGCTTCTGATTAAAGGCAAGAGCTCAGAGTAGTGTAATACAGGGAGTTTTTTCTTTATTTGTACTGTTCTTTGTTTTTTGGCTCTAAGTATCTCAGACACATGAATATATTCTTAAATATGATCACAGAATAATTTTTACTGAATATTGCAAATTTAATTTAGAATGGAGGATTTCTAATTAGGAAAATTCTGTAGTATGACTGTAATGTACAGCTGGTGTGGAGAAAATATAATACTAATGAAGATGGTGATGATTGTATTAATGATAAATTATTTTTACATCTTTATTAGAGTATAATTGCTTTACAATGGTGTGTTAGTTTCTGCTTTATAACAAAGTGAATCAGTTATACATATACATATGTTCCCATATCTCTTCCCTCTTGCATCTCCCTCCCTCCCACCCTCCCTATCCCACCCCTCCAGGCAGTCACAAAGCACCGAGCTGATCTCCCTGTGCTATGCGGCTGCTTCCCACTAGCTATCTACCTTACATTTGGTAGTGTATATATGTCCATGCCTCTCTCTCGCTTTGTCACAGTTTACCCTTCCCCCTCCCCATATCCTCAAGTCCAATCTCTAGTAGGTCTGTGTCTTTATTCCTGTCTTACCCCTAAGATCTTCATGACATTTTTTTTTCTTAAATTCCATATATATGTGTTAGCATACGGTATTTGTCTTTCTCTTTCTGACTTACTTCACTCTGTATGACAGACTCTAGGTCTATCCACCTCATTACAGATAGCTCAATTTTGTTTCTTTTTATGGCTGAGTAATATTCCATTGTATATATGTGCCACATCTTCTTTATCCATTCTTCCAATGATGGACACTTAGGTTGTTTCCATCTCCGGGCTATTGTAAATAGAGCTGCAATGAACATTTTGGTACATGACTCTTTTTGAATTATGGTTTTCTCAGGGTATATGCCCAGTAGTGGGATTGCTGGGTCATGTGGTAGTTCTATTTGTAGTTTTTTAAAGAACCTCCATACTGTTCTCCATAGTGGCTGTACCAATTCACATTCCCACCAGCAGTGCAGGAGGGTTCCCTTTTCTCCACACCCTCTCCAACATTTATTGTTTCTAGATTTTTTGATGATGGCCATTCTGACTGGTGTGAATTATTGATATCTATAAAGTTCCAGGCACTGTGAATATTCTTCTTTTGGTATTATTTTAATTATTTTTCATATCATTCCTTTAAGATACATATGATTATAACTCACACTTTCAAATGATGGGACTAATATTTACAAAAATTAATGTACTTCCCATAAGGGATAGAATCATTAAATAGTGTATTTCAGATAGCACCCATGCACTAATTCCACGCACCTTTGACAGACTGTTCAAAAATAAATTCAGGATTAGTTTCTAACCAAGGAAAGGGATGTTTTGTGTAACACATGTTCTATATTTCTAGAAACCTTTAATAAGGTGCCCAAGTTCAGCAGCTTTATTTTATCAGAAAGCTCCATTTGTGTGTTCTTGAGCAGAAGCTAAATCCAGAGGAAAATGGTAAATGAATGAAGTAACACTCTCCCCTCACAGATAGCAAAGTGCACATTCTAAGGAAGGAGATTTATGGAGGAAAAAGTCAAATTCATTTAACTAAATGTATACAAAATTTTGAATAATATTCAGAACTTACCTATCATCCTTACTACATAATCACCAAAAATACAAAGATGTTAAATCTAGGGATTTGAAGAATCCCAGAGCACTCTAACTTTGTACTAAACAACATGATCTAAACCACTTCCACTTCTGTTCCCTGTCAGTCAGTGTTTTGTGCTTTAGTGCAGAGGTACCTTAAATCATGTTATAGATGGTAAACCTAATGTAATAGAAACTTCCAAAACTTCACACAGTGTAAGGAACATTTTGTATCCATTTATTTGTCAGACCAAGACGCTTACATGAAACTCTTCACAATTATTTGGAATTTTTTGCCATATTTTTTCAAAAATTGTTTGATAACTTCTTACGTGTGAAAGGAATTAATTGGCAATTGCTATCATTTTAAAAAAATTACTAGTTATATTCTTACTATTTTTAAAGAAACCACTTCCCATGTAAGAATCATTTTTTTATTAGCCTTGAAAATTATATTAAATAGCAATTTGAAGAAAAGGCACCTGAAAGTCTCCTCCCAGAATGTTTAATAAGACAAAATAATAATAATAAAAAAGAATTTGAAACATAATGCACAATTATCTAAATATGGAGAATTCCCTTATTTTTACAAAATCAAAAGTTTCCATTACTTCTTTCTATTATTCACAAGAGATGTGAACGAATGCAAAGATTTTGCACATCTCACTTTTGACAGAGGTCAGGTCTACATTCCAGCCACAAGGCCCCAGGTCCTACTGAGAATGAAATGTGAGCACAGAAAGCTCATTCTTGTCTTCTCTTGGACAGCAGCTCTGCAGTTTTTCTGGTAGTTTGAATATTCTAAAGGATTATACTGAAGATGGGAATTTTCTCAGGTGGTTATTTGTTCTGTTTTCATCAGACACACTAATATACAAACCAGAAAAAGTTTAGAAGTATTGGTTTCCCTTATCAGCTAGTATCTCTATTTAGGACGTATAGTAATGGTTTGCAGAAGTTTTCATTTGTGATAGAAAGAATTTTTCCATTTCTTTTGTAGTAAGCTACCTGCAATTTTCTTGTATTAGTTAAACTCAGTTTAATGGATTATGAAATAAAATACAGTTATTTCTTGGAAAAATAATTTCCTTTTTTTTCAAAACAGAGGCTGTATTGGTAATCCTCACTAGCTATCAGCAGCAATAACAGTCTTAGAAGGAAAGGTTTGTCCCAAAGAGCAAAACTTAGTATTAATAACAACAACCAATAAAAGGTACAAAAGGCCCCAGAAAAAGCTATCATACTGCAGTATTGATAGTGGGAAAGCACATAATTGTCTCCTTGAAAGCCTTATCAGACCACATATATTAGCTCACATAAAACTGTCCAATTAGGTCAAGATCCAGAAAAGGAAACATTTTCTCAAAGGCATTTTGGTAGTTAAAATAAAGTCAGTAAAATAATGATCTTAATCTTATTAACACTGTAACTCATAATCCTGATGACGAGAGAGTGTTTGCTCATAAAAGTAAGGCAAAATTATATTTAAATATTTTCTAAATTTTTCTCTTTTAAAAATTAGTTGATTTGTTTTATTATGATTATTTTTTATGATAATCAGCTATGCAGTTTTTATTGCACGTTTTTTAGCATGAATATGAGTAAAATCCAAGTCTCAGAACATTCAAGACACACACAAATGTGGCACAAAAAATTCATTTTTTAAAGATGATTTTTATTAACAATACTCGTTCAGAGGCTCTGACATAGCATACAGAATTACTTTTTAAATAGATAAAATAATTTTTTGCTTTAATTTGTGTTAGATTAGGTGAATTTTGCATTGTGTGGAGCTCCCACTTACATCTTAGCCTAGCAGCAGCCTCTAAATCACTTTTTGTGCCTGTTAGCTGTGCACAAAAAAAGCATCATTTATGGCAGTGGGTATGGGCATCTGGCTCTATTAAATCTGATGTATCATAGATGCACTTAACTTTTTGGAAATGTTTTTAGGTGTAAAGCACATGAAGAAGATGCCTTTTCATTTAAAGGGGAAAAAAGTATCATGCTCATTGGTTTAAAGTTCATATGTATGTGTAAATGTGTATATATCATAAATACTTACAGACTTTGAGATGCTATGTTATGTATTTAAAATAGATTTTTGTTCTCCATTAAGAAATCATTATTGTGAAAATTTGTCTTAAAGAGTTCCTTTCTAACCATTCATAACAAAATTACTCATATTATCTTGTTTCAAAGATTTTATTCCTAGTTTTGTTTATGGTTACAAACATTCTTAATAATTTTAGAAAATAGCATATGACAAGATGTAAAGCATAGAAAAGAAAAAAATATTTGTAATGACATATTTGAAGTGTTGAAATGATACATTTTATAGGAGATGTTATAATAGGCATCCATTTTTATGTATTTCTGAATATCCCAGATGAGGACTAAGTTGCAGATAAAAAACAACATTACAGAAACAATTTATCAGCTTTTTACACTCTCTAACCTACTTAGTGTTACTTAGATCGATCACTACGTTTATATTCAGGCTTTAAAACAGAAATTCTAAGACTAAAAACACAAGACATCTCATGATTCGTTCCCTACTTACAAGGCTCAGGCCCAGAGACACAGCTTTATAAACTTATTCTCCCTCCTCAATCAAGAAATAGTGGGGTCTAGGGAATATACATTTTTAGATCTGCTTTTGAATGTCTGATCTTTAGTGAAGATCCCATAGATCTTCCTTGGGAGGGAAACCTAAGAGTAAGGCCCGTCCCAGCAGCACTGAAGGAATTAATCAGACAATCCCATCATAATATCCTCAGCTCTCTAGCATAATACAGGGGTTTTATACTTATATTGATATGTCACTTTAAGATTCAAGTGTAAGGCATTGACTGTTGGCCACATCCTTGTACAGGTTATCAACAAGGAAAGAATTCTGAAACAAGATGATTCGTATGGAAACACTGTGTTCATTATGTCTTTGGACCTCTTTAGTATGTCTAAAAATTGCTACACTATACATTTAACTAGTGTTATAATTTCCTGACATAAGACCACTGATGTCTATATGATATTGCAAGTTGGTCATTGATTTATTTAGGGCGAGATGATTGAAATTTCTTTTGATAGGAGCTCAAAGAAAAGCATTAACAAAGAGCTGAACCTTTAGGTGGTAATACCAGTAGAACATAAATAATAATAGCAACATTAATTGAGAGGTTACTATACTAGGTATATCACATTCTGAGTCATTTAATCACCCCCAAAATTCCATAATGAAATAAGGACTGTAGTATCTCCATTTTAGATATAATGAAATCACAGATCATAAAATTTATGTTTCTAATAACCACATATCTAATAAAACAAGAAGTCAGGATTCAAACTCAGAAAGTCTGAGTTGGTAACTCACACTTTAAAATAATGACAAATAATTGAAGATAACAAAACAAGATTAAATAGCATCAGTGATCTGATAAAGGTAATTATTTTACAGATCATAATAATTTATAACTTTTAAAAAAATTCTGTATGAAAATGATACATTTGTTTGTGTCTGACAAACAAGGTTCATGCCACATAATTATGATACCCAAGTTGTATAATTTGTATACCCAAGTTGTTTACAATGTATTCAGGAGAAAAGGTTTTATTCTGTTTCCAGAGGGAAACTCAGGCAAGCCTCATGACTTTTCAGGTTACTTTTATGTAAACAAGAGTCTATATTCACTGTAAGTCATTAAATGATCTTTAATTTGATCATTAGACTGCCCACTCCCATACAACAGTGTCAACCTGTCCCTCATGAGTCACCTACGGTGGACAGGGATGCGGTCTCCTCTGTTCTCTTTCTAAGTGTGGTTTTTGAACACATTGGAGAGTTAAGAGAAACACAGAAATTACATTTAGCAAGCACTATTTCTATCAATACATCCTCTTGCAGTACATGGGCCCAGAAGTGTTTAAATCTCTACCTTTGTGGGTGCTTTAATGGCTTTTTAGGAACTGTCCACTGCTGAAAACCTCTTAGCTGTATTTCACCTGAATGAATGATGCATTCAGCTCTGGTTAGTGGCTCCCCACCAAATTCTGCTTTCTTGCCCTGGCCTACTTCATCTAAACTGGGAAGTTAATGTCATTCAGGTCCCCAAATGAGCTGATATAATGCTTGTTCTCAGAAACATCTCAGCAGGATTGAGATCAATTAACCCATAGCAATAACTCCCTCATCAATATATCCTTTATTAGCTTTTCCCCAGTCTCGTCTCACTTCTCTAATGCCTCACTTTTGCTTCCTGGCATCATCAACCAACTAAATTACCTGCACCCAAGACCTTTTCTTAGAGCTTATTGGGAAGAAATTCCAAATGAAGACCAGTATCAATTGTCATTGATGTTATTATAAGTTCCTTGATAAGCATGGAAACAAGATATAAAAGTTATTACCAGTGCAAAATACATGATTAAAATAAATTCACAGAACTCTAGAAAAATTATTTGATTTAGAGTAGAAAATCAGTTTATTCAGTGACTTGTCATAGTATAATACACTTACCTTTTAAGATTATTTTTCACCATATTTGGAATTGCTTCTCATGTTTGCCTTTTTTTTTTTTTTTTTTTTTTCGGTATGCAGGCCTCTCACTGCTGTGGCCTCTCCCGTTGTGGAGCACACGCTCCGGACGCGCAGGCTCAGCGGCCATGGCTCACGGGCCCAGCCGCTCCGCGGCATGTGGGATCTTCCCAGACCGGGGCACGAACCCGCGTCCCCTGCATCGGCAGGCGGACTCTTAACCACTGCGCCACCGGGGAAGCCCACGTTTGCCTTTTAAACATTAACGATAGTCACATTTTCACAATGTCCTTGTTTCAGAAAAATTAGGATTAATAATATGAAACAAAGACATTTGTTAATTTGGTGACTGAGAAATTTAAAACACAGTTAGTTATCTGGAATATTCCTTATGTAAGCACTTTAGTGATATAAATATTAAGTTGATAACATTGTCGGTATTGAATTTTCATTTTATTTTATCTGTTATTAGTATGGCCCATAAATTTACTTATCTCACATAAAAATTATAGTGAAATACATATACTTTTTAAAGTATAGTTAAATATATATGCTTTAAAACTTTGTTACCATGTAACTGCTTTGCTGTGTGATTTATGATTTACAAACTTGTCAATGAAAGAGAACAATTCAGTAAATCAACTATCAAGATTAAATTGATCAGATTCTTTTGTTTTAATGGCTGATTTTAGAAAATTATCTCATTAAAACAATCTGTGCTCTACTTAATTATATGGCCCCAGACTGTTAGAGTTTTAAAGCTATATTTGCATAAACCTAACCATGGTTACCTATTAAATATTTTCCAAAAGCTTCTCAGTAATATTGCCTTTTATTTCCTTTTCTATGGGGATGCTGCAGAGGCATAATGCAGCCAATAAGAAATTATTTGTCAGCCAAACCACATTCCCGTCTAATTATGCCCACCTGGTACATGGGATCTCTACACATGTGCTAAGAGTGGTAAAATGAATGTGCTGTCTTTTTTAATGCAATCAACAGTGATATGGAAATGTGATTTTTTGCTTGCTGCTAAGTTTTATTAAATGCAATGGAAAAACTAACAACAAGGTTTTCAAGGATCATAAGGAAGATAAAAACACAAAATATGGCAAAATCCTTCATAAAATTCACTAAGCATTCCAAATATTCAAAGACACATCTTTGGTATATAGAAAGAGACAAAATGCTAAATTCTCTCAAAAGGAAGTTTACAATTTTCTAACATGATATATAGTGACCTATTCAAGAAAATATATATATTTTGAAAAGGTTGCTTTCTTCAAATTTATTCACTTGATGAATAAAAAGCCCAATATTTTTCATCAGCATGCTGGATGTCAATTCTACTTTTTGCGTGGTCCATTATTTCACCTGAAAGCTGTTCAGCGGCACACAGACATCTGTGTTGTCCTGCCGACTGAGAGTCCAAGTGGTCTGGCAGGCATTCAAAATGATTAGCAATAGAAAACCTCATTTGGAAAAGAGAAACATTCATGGAGACTTGAGTTCAGTGACTTTCTTTTGTGTCTAAACTGCAGGGGGGCAAAGATCTTATTTTTAAGCATAAAAAGGGCACACCTTAAGAGAAAGTGTTGATAGTTTTGATGCACTCGTTAATGAGTACCGGCTCTCTTGTTCTCTCTTAAATGTTGACATCTGAAGAGCTCTGAAATATGACTAATAACAGTGCTTTGCAATCTTTCCCCTATTATCGCCCATATATTTTATGTCTTTAAATTTATTTTGTTATTTACTCAACATTTTTAAAGCCTATCTTGAAGGTTCTCAATTTTTTAACGTTGTTCAAATTTTCTAGTCACAGAATTGTCCCCAAACTCGTCAGACTTGCCAATTTAAGTTCTGATTACAGTCTGCAATTACGACTCAACTCTAAAAGTCGTCTCAGATTTCACTATGTGATATTCATTGATTCAGTCATTATCTATTATTTTATGATTTCTTCCAATGCATATTTTCTAAGCATGTAATTTCTGTAATGGTTTCCTGGCAGACTGCATTGTTCCAGGTATTCAGCATCACTTTCTCTGAGAGGATAATACATACCAATCATTCATCTCAAGCATCATCAGATGACTTGCTCTGGCCAGTGAAATGTGACACTTCTCACTACTGAACAGACACCTTAAGAGCCAGTACATTGTTGACAAGTTTTCTTTCTGCTTTAAGAAAATGCTCTATAGAGAACATCTCCATCAACCTGAGTCCTGAAAAAAACACAATGAAGAGTAAACCGAAATCACTATGGACATGTAGAGTGGATAAGAATAAATCTTTATTGTAAAGCAATGAAATTTAGAGTTGTTCCATACTTCAGTATAATGTAGTCTATTGTGTCTGAAACAGGACTCACTATTTTAGAGTTAACAGAGTCTGGGGAGTTTCTTTGGCAGGCAGGGTGATGTAGCAGAAAAAACAAACAAACTTGTATTTAAATCCTGACTCCATTTTTTGAAACTTATTTGGTCTTGTACAAATCATTTTATCCTGTGAGCCTCAGATTTTGTATCTGAGTAAAATTTATGATAACAAATATGTCAGTGGTTTGAGCAGAAAAATTGGTTTCATGCCCAGCCCCAGCTTTATTCATTTTAAAATGTAATTGCACAATTATTTTAGCTATTAGAAATTTCATACAGGAGAGGTCTAGTCTGTTGTGTGCCAGTTCAGCTAGAATATGGTAGACAGATTTTTTTCATCTTTACTTCATATTCCCTGTCCTATATACTTTATGAAAGGGATGACGTGTACTAAAAAGTCCTGGCTGTTATTTGCACAGTATTGTAACTGTGACATCACACAAGTTATTGGCTTCTCACAGCAGAATCCTAGGACAAGGGATAGAAAGGCTGATTAAATTTAGTTATGGTGACAGCCCCACTGGCACTCATCAACATTAAGTGAAATAGCAGTAAATTTAAAATGGAACAATGCAAAATAAAATTTTAAGAACAAAACTTTCTTCTTGAAAAGAAAGGAGAAATATACTGTTTTATCAAACAATGGTAATAACCTAGCAGATTTCAGTTCAGATTTCTTCCAGGAATGGTTATATCTGGTCTTTTTCTTATAGCATTTAACATACAAGATATATGAAAATAATGCCAACATTATTAGACAAGTAGGAAATATAAATGAATAAAGAAAAAGGGCATGGTAAATTGGATAATTAAAGCACTAGTTCAATGGAACTTCTGTTATTTAGTTCCAACAATGATTTCTGGTAGAAATTAAAAAATTCAGTGTCTCTAGATAGTCCCAGTTTTTCAGAGTCAACCAGAAATCTGTATATTTACAGATTGGATTTTTTCTAAATATTTCCAAGAATTTAAATCTATGGAAGATATATTTCAGTAATGTTGTCCATTAAACAAAACACTAGATATATCTTCAAGTGGACAGTTTATAATCATTAGTCTGTAGATTTATAATTACCGGTTAATGGAATTATATGGGAACATTTAATGCTAAAATTCTCTTCAAATGAGGCTTCAGTTGGGCTAGGAAAACAAAAAAAAACCAATAAAGTAAATTGACAAAGGAAAAAAAAATTACAGATATCTAACATTACTTTCCAGTATATAGCAAGTCCACTATTTTTTCCCATTCTGTGATGTTAAAATCTTATCCAAGCTGTTATCATGTCTTCTCTGGGCTAATGTTTCTTAATCCTTTCTTTCTTGTTCACCCCAAATTTTTTCACAACAATCAGAAATATATTTATGCAGTATAAATCACTTTATGCTACCCTTTTCTCCAACCCTGCACTGACTGTTCTTTGCAAGTAGAATAAATATTAAAATAACTTCCTGTTACATGAGAAGCCTTTTCTCTCCTGGTCCCTGGTTCACCCTGTGAACTTAAACCACGTATCATTCTTCTACTCTCACCTTTACTTTCTTTCTACTCCTAGAAAACATCACATCACAAAGTTTGCTAAGGACTTTGCCAAATTTTTGTAATGGGGCATTATCTCCCAGAGCTTAAAGTGGCTGATCACTGTTTATTATTGAGGTTCTGATTATTCAGAAAGATCTTAGCTGACCATCATATCAGAAGAAGCACTATAACATTAACTAGATTTGTTGTTTTCATACTTTGTCTTTATTCGGCCTTTTTTTGCTTTTTAAATTTTTTTTCGGTCTCCGTCCATAAGAATTTCAGCTCACAAGGAATTTTTTCTAATATTCACAGCTTTGTTCTAGATAGAAATATGTCTGAGAGGTGTGTGTGTGTGTGTGAGTGTGTGTGTGTGTGTGTGTGTGTGTCTGTTGTCTAAGCACTGCAAAAAATCTGGTTTCGATTAATGTGTCCTTCCATGTTGATGCCAGAATTAGATATGCAACATTCAGCGCTCAGTGTGAATTTCTTCACCCATTAATTGAAACTACTTGTTGAAAAACTGTGGTTTCTGCTCTCTTAGAATATTTCTCCTTCACCTTGCCTTACTTAATGTGTGGAAATTTATTTGATTTGGTGAGGTTTATTTTTTAATCTACTGATGCCTGATATTATGGAGAACTTGTGTATTGCCAAGAATGACAAAATACAAAGATCCAACTGAAAATAATTTGCTATTTGTTCTTGGGTATCATCTGCCTCACTATTTCAGAATATTTATAATTTTGCCCCACAATCCTGGCAACTATATGATAATCACTTGAGAAATTAAAAAAATAATAATGATGTTTATGATTTAGTTCAGAGATTCTGATAAAATTAGCTAGGATTTAGGGATTTAGCCTCTGTCTGCATTGGTACTTTATGAAAACTCACTCAGGTTTTTTTAGCCAGAATATGAGAACATGAAAACAAATGACCTGTTTGAAGAAAAGGTGAGGCCACTGTAGACAAATCTAATGGAAGGAAGAGAGACCATGTTGATTCTTTTGATATTTTCAAATTAAGTAGTTAGAGGGAGGGAACATAGGATTGCAAAATATTGCTGTAAAATAAGAAATTTTTGAACCATAATAAGGATTCTTTTGTTTTCTTTAAAGTGCTCATTTGAATTAGAGACGGCCTATATCTTTTTTTTGTTGATGCTATTGTGAATCACTTAACACATAAAATCTGTTTTCTTTTAAGTCAAGCCAGTCTTTATCTTCATAATTTTCAAGGTACTGTGCCTAAAATAAACTCCAATTTCTTTCCTATTAGAGTACTTCTCCTCACTTTGGTTTCAATTGATATGTAGGATTTATGTGATTTTACATGTTAGTGAAGACGATGTTTCTGGCAATTGAGTAAATTTGATTTTACCTTAGTGTAGTCCTAGCCCTCACCTGTCAGCTGTGTGTCTCATTTTAAATTTTTTAATTAATGAAGAGCTCGTTATAATTTAAATATTAATATGTATTTAAGAAATATTCTCCTATGTTAGGAAGCTAGAAGACATGTTAAAGATTTCATTTTAATATGAAAATATTCAGTGTTTCACAGAAGAAAAAAGAAGTTAATGAAAAGAACTCTCTAAGCAAAAGCACGCAATACCTAATGCATACAATATGATATGCAATACTATCCACCAAGTACATAAAAGAAATACTAAAGTGGTAGAAATTGTTTATTAGGACCTGTGCAAACTTCTAAATCCATCATAGCTTTATACATCATGATTATGGTTTCCTGTTGTAACATAATGAAACACCGTTTATACAAAGATATGATTGGATACCAGATCTATTCTGAATAAAGTAGGAATGAGAGAAAAAGAGAATGTAAAACCAAAGGAACTGAATATATTGTTCCTCCCTCAATCGTAAAAGAGACTAAACTTTTATCAATCCAGATAAACAATTTATTCATTGATTCTTTGAACAAATGCTTAATAAGTTTTTGCTGTATGTGGTACAGATGTATCACACCCTTCTTGATTACCAATAGCAAACATACTAGAAAGCTAAGGCATAAAAATCAATCATTAGAATGCAAAGTAATACCAGCCATAAAATTGGTCCTATTATAAGAGTTTGGAGGTGAGAGAGATGTCTTGCAACTAAGGTAATCAGAAAACTATTAAGAGAAATTAATCTTTAAGGTGGCTTTTAAGATAAAAAAACAAGAACAACAAAAAATAAAACAGTATTTCAGGTAAAGTAAATGCCAACTATGGTTGTACAAAACTGTGATTCGTGTTCAAGGCAGTGTTAACTCAGATCAACAGAGTTAGATCAATGTCTAGGAGTATAGGAAAATAAATATGTGTTGAATGAATTGACTAAATAAATTAATCTGGAAAGTTATCAATAAATTGGGGCCAATCTACTACGGCCATTAAAAGACAGACCTAAGAATTTGACCTTTACTCTGTAGAGAAGTATTTTAAGTGTTTTGAATATGGAAGTATGTCAATCATGCAAATAATTTATGACTATCCAACTATAGGCTACGTGATAATTTCTAGGAGAATGGTATAATTAAGAAAGTATAAGGAACCTAATGGAAAGAGTCTGTGTATGGTAAAGTGTATATCAAGGTTGTGGAAAGCAGAGAAGAGTACATAAATGTTGTTTTTCTTCTTTGCATGTAATGACAAATAGATTCTATAGCAGTGTAAATCCCTACGGTGTCATTATGGAGAAATCTAAAAAGACAAGAAAAAATTTTTAGAAAGCTACATTGCTTTACCTTATATGTTTTTTCATATTTTAGATAAGACTAGTTGCATTAGTCACCCCCTCATTATGATGCCCACTTAACCACTACCTAGGAAGAAGGAAAAAAATATAACAACTGTATATCTGTATCTCAACAAATTCTTGAGATTTGGGGTAGAAATCTCAGGAATTAAGAACATTAAGAAGATATATTTGACACAAAAAATAAAGAATATCTAAGAATGATTTGTTAAGATATTCAGCAAGACTTAATCTTGAATTTTTTTCTACCATCTGAATATTGATGTTCTTGATTACAATGGAAGGTAGCCAGACTAACAAAATCTACTAGTCTGGATATGTATTCTCACAAACATCTTATAATCTTCAGAACTTGACGAGTGATGATGTTTCTTGACATCAATTTCATTTTTCTATCCAATTGGCTGACAAAAGGCCATATTGCCAAAGTGCTGGATTCACTGTGGACCACATGTATTTTGGCTCTGATTGCAGCTGAAAACTATGAAACCTAGACCTCATCTGCAAAGAATGCGATTTTCTAAGTTTGTTAGGAGCCAAACAGATTTAACTCTGTAAACGTCATCATCCCACGAAAACAGTGGGTAAGAGCACCCCTACAAAGCTGTGAGATGAAAAGGCAGAATTTCACTTTTAGAAAAGGGAATAAGTAAAGTCTTATAGGAAGAATTTATGGAAATGGCAACCCCCTTGATAAGTTCTCATTATGGCAGAGCCAGAGACCCTAAACAACTCAATACCTCAGAAAGGGTAATAAAAAAAAAAAACTCTGTGATTACTATCACAGGCTTCAGAACCACGATCTGGGAGTGACTGAGTGCAGTGAAAATTTCTGTGATATTCTAGACAAAGAAGAAGGATATTGTAGCATTGATCACCAAAAAATGGATTTGAGTTCCCTAAAACTCTGGTACAGCTATTTCCCTATGAATGAGTATCTAAGTTATTCACATTATTTCCACCTACTTTTAAAGTTTTTCAACGTATATATTTACATAGTGTGATATGATTTCTACAAAGGAGTTCCCATGTATAGTATTACTTAAGATTCCTTTCCAAAAATTTATAGCAAAGCACTGACAGCAATGTATGAAATATCTCCTATACCCACTAATGTTGTCAGTGATGCTATTAGGACCACGTGGCCCTGTATTTTTAGATTTTGCCTGTATGATCAGTAAAAATATATCACTATTCTCTCATTTACAAGTTTCATTTATATGTTTTAATATTAATCATTTGGATTTTTCTCTTTAATGACATCTGCTCATATATTGTTAGCTAATTGATTTTCTATTTATCTTTTTCTGATCAATTTAAATAAATTGTTAATTAGTAAAAAGATCTAAGTGTAGGAGATGAAGCTGTAAAACTCCTAGAAGAAAACATTGCAGAAAAAACTTCATGACATTGGTCTTGACAATGATTTAATTGATATGACACCCAAAACACAGGCAACAAAAAGAAAAAGTACAATTACATAAAGCTAAAAAAATTCTGCACAACAAAGGAAACAATCACCAGAGTGAAAAGGAAACCTATGGAATGGGAGAAGATATTTGCAAACCATATATGTCTGATAGAGGTTAATATTTTGAATATATAAAGAATTCCTACAACTCAATAGTAAACAAACAAACAAACAGAAAAAACTAATAACCCTAAGGACCTGAAATAGGTATTTCTCCAAAGGATAAATGGCTAACATGTACATTAAAAAATGTTTGATGTCATCATGAAAATGCAAATAAAGCCACAAAGAGATATCACCTCACACCTTTCAGGATTACTATCATCAAAAAAACCCACAAAAGGTAACAAGTATAGTTGAGGATGTGGATTAATTGGAACACTTGCATACTGTTGGTAGGAATGCAAAATGGTGCAGTTGCTATGGGAAAAAATATGGAAGTTCCTCAAAAAATTTAAAATAGAACTATAATATTATCCAGCAGTCTCACTTCTGGGTATTTATCCCAATGAATAGAAATCAGTATCTCAAAGAGATATTAGCACTCTCATGATAATTGCATCACTATTCACAATAGCCAAGATGTGGAAACAAATGTCCATCAACAGATGAATGGACTAAAAAGGAAAACAAAACAAAACAAAACATGGTATGTATGTTATGTATATACAAACAATGGAATACTATTCAGCCTTTAAAAATACGAAAATTTTTTAATTTTCAACAACATGGATGAACCTATAAAACAGTATGCTAAGTGAAATAAGCCAGTTATCAAAAACAAATACTGTATGATTCCACTTATATGAGGTATCTAAAATAGTCAAACTCAAGGAGGCAGCATGTAGGATGGTGGTTACCAGGGTCTGGGTGGAAAGGAAAATGGAGAGTTACTCATCAACAGACACAGAGTTTCAGTTTAGCCAGATGAATAAGCTCTTGAGATCTGCTGTGCAACATTGTACCTATAGTAAACAATAATGTACACTTAAAATTTTGTTGAGAGGGTAGATCTAATATTAAGTGTTCTTACCACAATAAAATAAAATTTTAGAAAAGAATCCAAAAATTTGAAGAAAAAAAAAGAAACTGTCAGATATATGTATACCTTCAATAGATATTTATGTAGCTCCTTCTTTGAGCTCAACATTTTTTGTAGTACTATATTTTATTTTGATTCATTGCTACATTCTCTTAGCTTATGTTTAAAATAACTTTTACAATAATAATACAATAATCAGAATAAGATTATTCTATAATTTTCTTTAGACTGTATATCAGATTTTGACATTAAATTTATGCTAATTTCTTACATTGATTGAGAAATAATTTCATTTATTTTCTAGGACAATTTACATAATATTAGACTTACCAGTTCTTTAGAATGTAGATATCTTTTCATCTGACCTTAATGACATTTCAACTATAGATCTTTAATTACCTTTCTAATTGGTTCTGAGATAATTTTTCTATCAAAATTTCCACTCCTTCTGGATCACTTTTAGTAAATTGTATCTTTGTTTTGGGTCATCCATGACCTCTAGCTTTAAAAGTATCTTCAGTTCATTCTGTATTATTTTTTTACCCTGAGAATAATTATTTACCCTTGGAACAATTAATAAATGATAATCATGAAAATATTCAGTACTACTTAATTCCTGGTGTTAATTGAATCACTGAAGAATGAACCATAAAAAGATTTTCAATTTGGAAAACTATGAGATGCTAAAAAGCACTAATTTCTGTTGTTGCCATCATCATTGATCTTGTTTTTCTCTTAGAGTATGTTTCAAAGTCATGACTAAATGTTCAAAGAAAGCATCTCATTTTTCAAATCACACTGTCTTGCTGTTAAGAGGATATGATTTTCTTTTCCTAGAAATAATTTGATATTTTACTTGCCTTCCAACATTGCACAAATAGAAACTTTCAAATATATAACCTTAGGATCTTTCAGGAGAAAATAAAAAATGGAACATGCTATTATTACTGAGTGCTGTTATTTTATCATTGTCATCAATACAATCATCCTTCAAATAAGAATAACTTCACATAAAAGTTTTCTTGATCATAATAGGCACTATTATTGCTTTGTAGTGATCTGTCTGTTGTGGAATATAGCTGATAATTATCACTCTGAAATAAAATGCCATTTCTTCACACATTATCTCCTTTGAAACGCTTTGGTGTGACAGAGCACAGTAAAATCATATTAAAGTGCTGATATTAAAATCATGCCATTTGTGAATTACACTGAAAAAAATACAGTTTTTTTACTTCGTTACTGCCCCAAAAGTATTCTCTTTACTTAGTGACTTTCTTGGTGCAATTTACTAGTAAGTGTCTAAAAATGGGAAATAACTGCCAAGAATAGTTGTCCAAAACATTTACATATTTTTAAACTTCTTTGACTTTTTATTTTTTTCAAGAATACTACTATTGTAACTTAAATATTAGAGCACATTTAATAGTGTAGACTATCTTCCTTAACTAAAGCAGCTGTTAAGAATTTTATGTAGATAAATAATACACCAATTATATGAGTTTTTTTAAGACATTCCATTCTGTTTGATGTTCGCTTAGCACATATGTAAAATGAGGCAGTTAATCAGGTTTCTTTCAGTTCTCAAATTGTGTTATCTATGACTTAGCTGGATTGGCAATCAGATGGTGAAAATCAAATAAAAGAATTTCATTAGATTATAAGGAAATAAAACAGCAATGTAATTTAGGTGGGCTAAGCAAAATTTGGAAGAGAATGCCAACCAATGGGGTCAAATTCCTGTGGATCAGAAAGAAAATCTGTATGTTTGTATGCAAGTTAAGAGAGTAGAAAATAAAAACAATGTATATAAGCAAATAGAATTTCTAGGAGTAAAGGGGTCAGAAAGATAAGTGTAATTTTCTTCAAGGAAAGTGAAAAGTAGCAAATTAAGAATAACAAAAATGGAAAGAACTAAGAGTTATAGAATACTTATTCTGTGTCTGGCACTCTAAAAGTTTTATATGGGTTATCTAAATTTATCTTCAAAATAATCACAGTGTAGGTGATATCATCATACTCATGTAACAGTTGAGCAATCTAATACTTGCCATAGTGAGAGAATAGTTAATACATGTGACCAAACTCAATCTACCTCTAAATTGTAAACTTGTTTTTACATAATCAATCTCTGCCTACTTCAGTCATAATCTTAGTACCTGACATTACTGATGGTTTAGAATCTGCCAAGCATTATGCTAAGGGTTTAAATGCATTTTTATTCTGTCCTCATAGTCAAAGCTTTCATTATGTATTGTTATCCCCATTGTACAGATATGTGAGTTCCAAACAGAATTTTTACTTGCTCAGATTCACCTAATAAACAATTAACAGAGCCATAATCAGTGTGACATCACAGCTTTTTGTCATTCTTCAACAGAAATTATTTTGGGGGCTTCCCTGGTGGCGCAGTGGTTGAGAGTCCGCCTGCTGATGCAGGGGACACGGGTTCGTGCCCCAGTCCGGGAAGATCCCATGTGCCGTGGAGCGGCTGGGCCCATGAGCCATGGCCGCTGAGCCTGCGCGTCCGGAGCCTGTGCTCCGCAGCGGGAGAGGCCGCAACAGTGAGAGGCCCGCGTACCTCAAAACAAAAAAAAGAAATTATTTTTAATATGAAAGGATTTGAGTAGCAGGTCTGAAAGAAGAGCATAAAATAATGTGGATAATATGAAAGTGAATTATCTCTAAGTTTAACCATCTTTATCTATAAAATTAGAGTATTGTCTATTTCACGGCAACATTGACATAATGAAATGAGAAACTGTATATAAAATATTTAAACCTTCATAGGCATAGAGTAAATGTTAAATAAATATTTGTTTTCATTATTCTCACTAGCAACCATAAAACCAAAGTACCAAGTAACATTACAGGAAGAAGTCTTAAGAGAAAGAAAGAGAGAGAGAGAGAGAGAGAGAGAGAGAAAGGAAGGAAGGAAGGAAGGGAGAGAGAAAAAGAAAGAAAGAGAAAGAGGGAAAGGAAGGAAGGAAGGAAGGAAGGAGGAAAGAAGGATAGAAGGAAAGAAACCCATAGAGATGATTATTGACTGGTTTGTACACTTAGAACAACATATGAGGTAATGAAAATGTGAAAAATGTCTACCACAGTATTTGGCACATGGAAGGTACATAAAAAGTAATGCTTTATGAGAACTAAGCAATGGAACCTTCCAGGGGAGTAATACTCTTGTATTGAAGTATTAACTGGCCTATGCCTTGGTCAGGATTCTCTAGCATCCTCAGCACTCTCAGTTGTTTTTTTTTGCCAGCGCTCTGTTTTCAGTATATATGCCCAGGTCATGTTTCATCAGCTTAACTAGCTAGCTAGCTGGATGATAGATAAAGAAGGTGTGTGTGTGTGTGTGTGTGCGCGCGCACGCTGTGCATCTGTTTAGGTCTCTAGCACTCTAGCAATCAGTTCTTTCACTATTCAAAAATTGGTCATTTTATTCAAGGAAAGGCTTAACAGTCTTCCTAAGTAATATAAATTAAAAAAAAAAAAGAAAGGGAAAAAAACCTTTGGAATAAAAGAACATTCATGAAAGAAAATAAATGTGGATGTGAAAACTAAAGGATAACCAGGCAATCCATAATTACAGAGAAATAATAAGACTGCCTAAGTACTGAGAGAGAATTATTTAAGCTAGAAATACAAAACAAAGGAAATATTTCTATCAGTGATGGAGTAACCCCTGAATAATTTACAGCTGCCTTTCTTTAGAGAAGGAAGTAATTATTTTCCAACCCATCAGCATAGATTATCAGGTTTGCGCATTTGTATAAAATTGCTTTACTGTATTTATTAGTATGATTTGTGATTTTGTTGCTATTCAGGGATTTTGTTATGATTTAAATGGCTTGCAGAAGGTCATTCTTTGGAGACGTCAGAATTCTAGTGAAAAAAATCTCTTCTAAGTTCCTAACGTGAGTTCCTCGCAATGATTTTTGCATTTTACAACTATTATTATAATTCCACACTCATAAACCCAAAGATTAAAAATTTCCTTTTATCTTTATAGACTTCATAAGAATTTTTCAGGAGAAAATGTAGTAAAATTTGGTTAATGTTACTATAAATACGCAAGCCATTTTAAAATTTTATTTTAAAGAGAGATTTTCTGTTTCCATTAAGTTGATTTTAAATAAAGTCACAGGAACGTATTCATTCAGTAAGGATCATGATTACAGAATATTTAGAACTTTACATTCATTCAGTAAGGATCATGGTTACAGAATATTTAAAACTTTATTTTATAGTGTTCAATTTCTCTGGAAGACTAACATTTAGAAATCATTTCATAAAATCACATACTACTTTTTTACTTTTATAATGTAGGATATGTGCTTTTTTATACCCCAAAATATGTATTCTTATTTTACTAGCATCAGAGTAACAAGCTTTGGGGACAATGGCTTCTTTATCTGATGAATGAAAGTCATATAATTCATTTATCTTTATATGTAGTTCAGAAATAGTTTCATCTAAAAGTGTATATTCATTTTATTGTCATTTCATGGGTTCCAGAGTCCATTGACTCTGATGGCTGAATTTTGAATTTAAGTCTCAATTTGAAGTCTTTCAAATACCTAATGATTTCATAGCACCATCACCATCAATCAATTCTGTTTTCTTTTATTGTTACTCATGTTCAAGTCATCATAAAATCACAGTCACTCGGCAAAGTAGGTAATGTGAAAGCTTGCATGATTGAAATCCATAATGGTCTAATCACTAGTTTGTATAAATACAACACTCTCAGTTATGTTTCTTAAACATTTATCATTTTAAAATTTACAAAATGTATTCGATCATTTGCCATAGCTCTCTGAACCAGAATGTTGAATTGTATAATATATCACACTGAACACAGAGTAAAAAATAACAAAATGTCAAGATCCGTTTACAATTTTGTTTAGTCACAAATTTTTCTTTTTTGCCTTTGATTCTTTCCTTTCTTAATATAAAACAGATTTGATTTAAACTGAAATCTACATTTCAGTCATATCCAATAACAAGTAATCTTCCAATCAGGAAAAAACTTCTTAACTGGCCCAAACAGCTCCTCCATAGTCCTAGGTCTAAGATTTTCCCCATTAGTTTCTAGATACATGGAGATTAGTAAAATGTCTTCTGCTCACCCTGTAAAGAAAAACATTAAGGCAGTGTTTTCCTCCATGTTTAGCTGGAAAGTAATTCTATGGTATACTTATACTTTTTACCAAAAAGACATTTGTTGGGAAAACAAATTTGAGGTTACTTACTACTCTCATAAGCCCTATTATTGGGGTTTTCGGAGCTTTCATGTTTCTCAGGTGTATCGTAAATCTTTGAGAATACAGAAGTTCCTCATTTTATTTGAGCAAGTTTTTTAAAAAATTATTTTTATGGTGCATCTTTCTAAATATATGCTCTGTAGATGAAACAGGGGAGGAAGCTTTGGGAAAAGATATTCTAGAGCAAGACCATCTAAAGACAAAAAAATTCATTTCATGTTTACGTTCCATTTATACACATTTCTCTAAAAATATTACCATTCCTCTTTCTAATATTTTCTTCATTCTAGGGCCAGAATCATACATGCTAGACCCAGTTTGACTGTTTACAAAGATACAGCATGGTGTGCGTGACTGCAGCACCACGGTGCTCCTCTAATTCTCCACAGAGGCAAATCCTGATCCAGTGTTTTGAATGTCTCTATTTGGAGTGAGAGACCTGCCTGTAGAACCCAGGATCTTAGGATCTCACCCTTTATAACACTTTAAATTCCAATGAGATGGAAACAGAGATGATTTTTTGGGTGTACAATTGGAGTTAACATTTGGAATACTGGTATATGATAATTGCTGTGCCATAGTTACAGAACCTAGTTACTGCCGTGTTTCATTACTCACAGCAATCTTTGGCCTGTTTAAGGGATATCAGTTCAACAGGCCTGGCATATCTAATACAGATTGTCAGAGCTGCAGTCAGAAACAAAAAACAAACACACACAGAAAATACAATGTTTGCAGGAAACAGCATAGATCTAAAATTTAAACATTGTAATTGAGGTTGTGTTCATGGTGATTCATTTTTTAGTAGGCTTGCTTTTTTGCTTATATATTTTCATGATGTGGAATGTGTAATCAAATGCATAGATTGCATTTGTCCTAGGAAGATTCCCACTCAGGATAGATCCTCACCATTCTGTGGAGACAGGAGGAGACAGACCTTTCCAACAATCTATAGCTTCAATCTGGTAGCATATGCCCTGAACCCAGCAAAGCAACCAAGGACAAAGTATAGTCTAATGTGGAATTCAAGGAAGGATTAGAGAGGAAGATGAAAATACATGTGTTGACTTGTTGCAAAACCTTGATGGATGTTAGTAATAAACTCTGTGCATCTCTCTATTGTCAAACCCTCCTCCTGTGTACTTCATCCCATCTCACCTGGCCTTCTCAGGGATAATATTGTAGAAAATATCTCCTTTAATTTTTGCATTATTAATCATCCCATCTATTTTATCATGCACAAAAAAGTAAATATATTATATTTATCATATTATGTTATATTATATATTATGTTAAAAATAAAGCCTTCGCAACCCACATTCCTCAACTGATAACAACTTTATTTTTCTTTTTCTCTTTACAATAAAACTAGTAAAAACAAATGGTCTGTATTATCTGTCTCTAATTCTTCTCCTCGATTCTTCTATAGACTTAAATTTGCCTAACCACCATTATCTACTAAATCTTCTCTTGTTGATCCATCCTTGATCCCATTGGTGCTTTAATATGATCCAATGACTGATTAGTTCTCCTCTTACTTGATCTGTCTTCATGAATTACCACAGGAGATCCTTTTTTTCTCCTTAAAACACTTCATCTTATTATATTCCAAAACCTGTGGTCTCTTGGTTTTCTCGTACATCAATTGCACTCTCCACTGGTGGTTCTTCGAGCATTTCTAAGCATTAGAGGGCCTCAGAGCTCAATTCTCACACCTCTTCTTTATCATTTACTCTCTAAATGTTCTACTCCAGTCTTATGAATCTAAAACACCAAATACACTGAAAACAAATTAACATCTTCAATGAAATCTTCTTCTTGAACTCCAGATTAATGTACCCACAATATAAATTCTCTGTCTGATAATTCCAAAATCTATGTCATATATGAGTCTGGGTCTGGTGCTTTTTTTTGTTGTTATTTCATCAGACTTTTTTCTTGACTTTTAGAATTTCTTAAAAAATTTGTTGAAAGCTAGGCATGATATGTACAGTAATAGGAACTGAGATATATAGTCCTTTAATGTGAGATTTTATGTTATTCTGGCTGGTGGTCGGGCGGTGCTTAATGCTTGCTGCAGCTGTAAGTGCCAGAGGCTTCAATTTCTTCTAATGTTCTTGTCTTGTTTTCTTCCCCCTTGTTGTATTTTGACTTCCCCAAGGATTCCTTCTTAAATAGAATTTATGCTTTGCACCTCTTTGAGCCACAATCCACTGTTAATATACTGGATACTGGAATCCTAATGATGTGGTAGTGAGGTTTCAGGGAGGAGAAGCTTTCTATAGTCCTATTCCCAGGTCTCAGTCTTTAATGTCCCTGTGTGTCTGGTTTGTGACCTTCATAAGTATTTCTCACCATCATCTATGTAAGACAGGAAGGAGAGAGGGGGATAAACGTCCTTCTCCCAAGTGGAAGAAAACTCTGCTAAAGTCTTTTCTCCTGGAGAGTAGGCTTTTGTTGTGGAGAAAGCTCTGGGCATATTTCACAATGGTTACTTTTCTCCTCCCTCTGCTAAAGCCAGAGGGGGACCTTTCTTGGCCCTTGTGAGAATCTGGTGGGGTATCCGGAGGTAAAAGTCATCAAATTTGTGTATAGCCTGGAACTATATGACCAGAGGAATTTCTCACTGTCACCCTGGATTCCACTCAGTCTTCAGTGATCCATTAAATTACCATTTGTGTTCCTATTAGTTTATAGCTCCAAAAGCTTCTGCTCCAGGTAAGCAGATCTTAGCTGTGACCGTGTGGCTTTGCCTGTGTTTCCAGATTTGGAGGTGGGGTTTTGCCCTGTGACCTCGATTCTCTGATGAATCCAAGAAAAGTCATTTATTTTTAGTTCAGTCAACTTTTTTTTTATAGTAAGGACTGGAGTGATGACTTCCAACCTCTTTACATTTTGCATCTGCAACCGAAGTCCTATATCAACAATTTATTCAGCAAGTCCGCTTAAAATTCTAAATAACTTCTCAAAATCAACTGTCCAAACATTGTCTGATCTTTACCCACCTCACTTCAACCTGCTTTTCTCCTAAGTCTTTCCCACATCCTGAAATGGCATCTCCATCCTTACGTATGATCAGGCTCTGAGTCCTGGAAACCTTCTTTTATTCCTCTCTGTCATAACCCATATACATTCCATGAGAAGACCTTGCTGATTTTATCACCTCCGTTGTTACCTTTACCACCACCACCTTGGTCCAGGTATTTGTCATGATAACATGGATTATTGCAAGAGCCTCATAACTGGCTTCCCTATTTTGTTCTTACCTTCTCACACTCCACTGTCAAAACGTTAGCAATAGTAGATCCTTCCCAGGCATGAGTACAATCTTGTCACTCACGTTTTCAACATTCTACCTCTACCTCTCCTGTTGCTACCTTGAGTTACATCTCAGTGAATGATTTCTGTACTATTCTTGGAATTTGCCTATGCACATTCCTCCTTCAGGATCTTTCCATTTATTCTCTCTGCCCTATGTTATCTAGGATGCTTTTATTACTGGCTTCCCCACTGTGTCCAAATTATACCTTCACCTTAAGGCATTCCTTCACCAATGTATTTAAAACCATCTACCCTCAGGTTTATCTTCCCTCATAACACCTATCACAGTCTTTAATTGTATGTGTTTATTTCTGTACGGTGTGTCTCCCCACTTTAGAGTATAGGATGGCTGAAAACAAGTATATTTAACTATTTTGCAAACTGATGCATCACCAATACATTGAACACTGACTGAGATAATGTAGGTACTTAATATACATTTATTGAATAATTGACTAAATGTTAATCCACTCAAGTAACAATATTCTGGCTATCTTCGATCTATATTAGAATAACAAAAGCATACAGACCTAGTTATAGTTGTAGATATTTTTATATTTAAAACTTATAGTTAGTGCCTATTGTTAAATTTAGTGTGAAATTTTGACTTTTGTACAGGCTGTTAGAGGAGAGAGAGTGGAATAATGATGAATAAAACCTCAATGAGATGTAAGTGTCACTTATTATTTTCCTCCAATTCCTTTCTCCCCTGGTGTATATATTTAATACCAAACATTTTAGCAAATGGTCCCACTTGAAGTAAGTAACTACTATTTTCATGTACTCTGCAAATTCTTTTGTAACCTGGGTAAATACATTTGTTAAAAATATGGACTTCCTGGTAAATGTACAATTATTCTGCTTTAAACATGACCTCAAAATAATGAATGCTTGCTTTTCAATCATATTTTTCTCTAATTATTTCTTCAAATTACATAGACAGCTTCTCACATCCATAGAGTTTATACTTAGGCATTTAATCATGCACTTAAATCTCAGACTACTTAGTAATTAAAACTTTTCTAAGAACCTGCATTTCTAATATGTAATCACTTCTAAATTAAATTTATAATCAATTAATCATTTCTCTAATAGTAATGATCTTTATTATAATAATGTTTCTTTTCCTAATTTTCATAATCATGTTATAAGTAGCAGAAAATGTCACCGCTTTTTAGAAGTTTGGGAGTGAAATAGGGCTCACTTCTGTTCCTTTCAGCTAGAAGAAGGTATTAAAGAATACCAACACATTCTTATATTTCTGAGCAATCCCTATAGTTCTTCCTCATGAAACATGGGATAGTGTTTCTTTTCCATCTAAGAAAAGAAGACATAAAACAAATGAAGTGTACAAAATATGGAGTAGTGAAAGAAATTCAAGCTATTGTTCAAGGCTGACTTGAGTAAAATGCCCACGTGTCTAATTATTAGACACAGAGTTGGAACAATTCCACTAACCTCTCTGAACACCATTTACGTCTTTGTAAATTACAAAAGCACTGTACCCCATGCTTATGTGTAAATGCATTTTATAGAAAATTTCAGCATTCCCATTTGGCCAAGGCACTATTTTTATTCATAGATAAGGTTCTGTATAGAAGGAGAGACTGATGATTTTTAGACCATTGCTGAAAATCTGTTTTCTTCTTTTTGTAACAATTAATTAAGAATTCTATATGTAGTTGACAGGAAGAATAATGCAAGGTAAAGATCCACCTGTTTTGAAATGAAAACTGCAATAAAGTCCCCTTTAATTTATTGATATACATATACCTTTCTGACATAAATAATACTTTTGCTTTTGATGCAATTACTTTGATTACTGATGACATCATATAAACACCTAAAAGATTTCAAACTACTTGTGGGAAATTGAAAATAAATAATTCCATAGAAATATATTTTACAATTATATATATATTTTTTGAATTTTAGTTATTTTTTTACACAGCATATTCTTATTAGTCATCAACTTTATACACATCAGTGTATACATGTCAATCCCAATCGGCCAAGTCAACACACCACCATCCCCACACCCCCACAGCTTTCCCCCCTTGGTGTCCATACGTTTGTTCTCTACATCTGTGTCTTAACTTCTGCCCTTTAAACCGGTTCAGCTGTACCATTTTTCTAGGTTCCACATACATGCATTAATATACGATATTTGTTTTTCTCTTTCTGACTTACTTCACTCTGTATGACAGTCTCTAGATCCATCCACGTCTCAACAAATGAATCAATTTTGTTCCTTTTTATGGCTGAGAAATATTCCATTGTATATATGTACCACATCTTCTTTATCCATTTATCTGTCGATGGGCATTTAGGTTGCTTCCATGACCTGGCTACTGTAAATAGTGCTACAATGAACATTGGAGTGCATGTGTCTTTTTGAATTATGGTTTTCTCTGGGTATATGCCCAGCAGTGGGATTGCTGGATCATATGGTAATTCTATTTTTAGTTTTTTTAAGGAACCTCCATACTGTTCTCCATAGTGGCTGTATCAATTTACATTCCCACCAACAGTGCAAGAGGGCTCCCTTTTCTCCACACCCTCTCCAACAGTTGTTGTTTGTAGATTTTCTGATGATGCCCATTCTAACTGGTGTGAGGTGATACCTCATTGTACTTTTGATTTGCATTTCTCTAATAATTACTGATGTTGAGCAGCTTTTCATGTGCTTCTTGGCCATCTGTATATCTTCTTGGGAGAAATGTATATTTAGGTCTTCTGCCCGTTTTTGGATTGGGTTGTTTGTTTCTTTAATATTGAAGTGTATGAGCTATTTATATATTTTGGAGATTAATCCTTTGTCCATTGATTCATTTGCAAATATTTTCTCCCATTCTGAGGGTTGTCTTTTCATCTTGTTTATGGTTTCTTTTGCTGTGCAAAAGCTTTTAAGTTTCATTAAGTTCCATTTGTTTATTTTTGTTTTTATTTCCATTTTTCTAGGAGGTAGATCAAATAGATTTTGCTGTGATTTATGTCAAAGAGTGTTCTTCTTATGTTTTCCTCTAAGAGTTTTATACTGTCCAGTCTTACATTTAGGTCTCGAATCCATTTTGAGTTTATTTTTGGGTATGGTGTTAGGGAATGTTCTAATTTCATTCCTTTAAATGTAGCTGTCCAGTTTTCCAAGCACCACTTATTGAAGAAACTGTCTTTTCTCCCTTGTATATCCTTGCCTCCTTTGTCATAGATTAGTTGACACTAGGTGCATGGGTTTATCTCTGGGCTTTCTATCTTGTTCCATTGATCTATGTTTCTGTTTTTGTGCCAGTACCATATTGTCTTGATTACTGTAGCTTTGTAGTATAGTCTGAAGTTAGGGAGTCTGATTCCTCCAGCTCCGTTTTTTTCCCTCAAGACTGCTTTGACTATTTGGTGTCTTTTGTGTCTCCGTACAAATTTTAAGCTTTTTTGTTCTAGTTCTGTAAAAAATACCATTGGTAATTTGATAGGGATTGCATTGAATCTGTAGATTGCTTTGGGTAGTATAGTCATTTTCACAATATTGATTCTTCCAATCCAAGAACATGGTATATCTCTCCATCTGTTCGTATCATCTTTAATTACTTTCATCAGTGTCTTATAGCTTTCTGCATACAGGTCTTTTGTCTCTCTAGGTAGTTTTATTCCTAGCTATTTTATTCTTTTTGTTGCAATGGTAAATGGGACTATTTCCTTAATTTCCCTTTCAGATTTTTCATCATTACTGTATAGGAATGCACGAGATTTCTGTGCATTAATTTTGTATCCTGCAACTTTACCAAATTCATTGATTAGCTCTAGTAGTTTTCTGGTGGCATTTTTAGGATTCTCTATGTATACTATCATGTCATCTGCAAAGAGTGACAATGTGACTTCTTCTTTTCCAATTTGTATTCCTTTTATTTCTTTTCTTCTCTGATTGCCATGGCTAGAACTTCCAAAACTATGTTGAATAATAGTGGTGAGAGTGGACATCCTTGTCTTGTTCCTGATCTTAGAGGAAATGCTTTCAATTTTTCACCATTGAGAATGATGTTTGCTGTGGGTTTGTCATATATGACCTTTATTATGTTGAGGTAGATTCCCTCTATGCCCACTTTCTGGAGAGTTTTTATCATAAACGGGTGTTGAATTTTATCAAAAGCTTTTTCTGCATCTCTTGAGATGATTATATGGTTTTTATTCTTCAATTTGTTATATGGTATATCACACTGATTGATTTGCATATATTGAAGAATCCTTGCATCCCTGGGATAAATCCCACTTGATCGTGGTGTATGATCCTTTTAATGTGTTGTTGGATTCTGTTTGCTAGTATTTTGTTGAGGATTTTTGCATCTATATTCATGAGTGATATTGGTCTGTAATTTTCTTTTTTTGTAGTATCTTGTCTGGTTTTGGTATCAGGGTGATTGTGGCCTCATAGAATGAGTTTGGGAGTGTTCCTTCCTCTGCAATTTTTTGGAAGAGTTTGAGAAGAATGGGTATTAGCTCTTTTCTTAATGTTTGATAGAATTCACCTGTGAAGCCTGCTGGTCCTGGACTTTTGTTTGTTGGAAGATTTTTAATCACAGTTTCAATTTCATTACTTGTGATTGGTCTGTTCATATTTTCTATTTCTTCCTGGTTCAGTCTTGGAAGGTTATACTTTTCTAAGAATTTGTCCATTTCTTCCACGTTGTCCAATTTATTGGCATAGAGTTGCTTGTAGTAGTCTCTTAGGATGCTCTGTATTTCTGTGTTGTCTGTTGTAACTACTCCCTTTTCATTTCTAATTTTATTGATTTCAGTCCTCTCCCTCTTTTTCTTGATGAGTGTAGCTAAAGGTTTATCAATTTTGTTTATCTCCTGAAAAAAACAGCTTTTAGTTTTATTGATCTTTGCTGTTGTTTTCTTTGTTTCTATTTCATTTATTTCTGCTCTGATCTTTATCATTTCTTTCCTTCTGCTAACTTTGGGTTTTGTTTGTTCTTTCTCTAGTTCCTTTAGGTGTAAGGTTAGATTGTTTATCTGAGATGTTTCTTGTTTCTTGAGGTAGGCTTGTATAGCTATAAGCTTCCCTCTTAGAACTGCTTTTGCTGCATCCCATAGGTTTTAGATCGTCATGTTTTCATTGTCATTTGTCTCTAGGTATTTTCTGTTTTCTTCAGTGATCTCTTGGTTATGTAGTAACATATTGTTTAGCGTCCATGTGTTTCTGTTTTTTACATTTTTTCCCCTGTAATTCATTTCTAATCTCATAGCATTGTGGTCAGAAAAGATGCTTGATATGATTTCAATTTTCTTAAATTCACTGAGGCTTGCTTTGTGACCCAAGATGTGATCTATCCTGGAGAATGTTCCGTGCGCACTTGAGAAGAAAGTGTAATCTGCTGTTTTTGGATGGAGTGTCCTATAAATATCAATTAAATCTATTTGGTCTATTGTGTCATTTAAAGCTTCTGTTTCCTTATTTATTTTCATTTTGGATGATCTGTCTATTGTTGTAAGTGAGGTGTTAAATTCCCCCACTATTATTGTGTTACTGTCAATTTCCTCTTTTATAGCTGTTAGCAGTTACCTTATGTGTTGAGGTGCTCCTATGTTGGGTGCATATATATTTATAATTGTTATATCTTCTTCTTGGATTGATCCCTTGATCATTATGTGGTGTCCTTTCTTGTCCCTTATAACATTCTTTATTTTAAAAGCTATTTTATCTGTTATGAGTATTGCTACTCCAGCTTTCTTTTGATTTCCATTTGCATGGAATATCTTTTTTCCATCCCCTCACTTTCAATCTGTATGTGTCCCTAGGTCTGAAGTGGGTCTCTTGCAGACAGCATATATATGGGTCTTGTTGTTTTATCCATTCAGCAAGCCTGTGTCTTTTGGTTGGAGCATTTAATCCATTCACGTTTAAGGTAATTATCGATATGTATGTTCCTATGACCATTTTCTTAATTGTTTTGGGTTTGTTTTTGTAGATCCTTTTCTTCTCTTGTGTTTCCCAGTTAGAGAAGTCCTTTTAGCATTTGTTGTAGAGCTGGTTTAGTGGTGCTGAATTCTCTTAGCTTTTGCTTGTCTGTAAAGCTTTTGATTTCTCCATCAAATCTGAATGAGATCCTTGCTGGGTAGAGTAATCTTGGTTGTAGGTTCTTTCCTTTCATCACTTAAGTATGTCATGCCACTCCCTTCTGGCTTGCAGAGTTTCTGCTGAGAAATCAGCTGTTAACCTTATGGGAGTTCCCTTGTATGTTATTTGTCGTTTTTCCCTTGCTGCTTTCAGTAATTTTTCTTTGTCTTTAATTTTTGCCAATTTGATTACTACATGTCTCAATGTGTTTCTCCTTGGGTTTATCCTGTATGGGACTTGCTGCGCTTCCTGGACTTGGGTGGCTATTTCCTTTCCCATGTTACAAACGTTTTCGACTATAATCTCTTCAAATATTTTCTCGGGTCCTTTCTCTCTCTCTTATCCTTATGGGACCCCTATAATGTGAATGTTGTTGCGTTTAATGTTGTCCCAGAGGTCTCTTAAGCTGTCTTCATTTCTTCTCATTCTTTTTTCTTTATTCTGTTCTGCAACAGGGGATTCCTGTCATTCTGTCTTCTGGGTCACTTATCCATTCTTCTGCCTCAGTTATTCTGCTATTGATTCCTTCTAGTGTAGTTTTCATTTCAGTTATTGTATTGTTCATCTCTGTTTGTTTGTTCTTTAATTTTTCTAGGTCTTTGTTAAACATTTCTTGCATCTTCTTGATCTTTGCCTCCATTATTTTTCCGAGGTCCTGGGTCATCTTCACTATCATTATTCTGAATTGTTTTTCTGGAAGGTTGCCTATCTCCACTTCATTTAGTTGTTTTTCTGGGGTTTTATCTCGTTCCTTCATGTGTTACATAGCCCTCTGCCTTTTCATCTTGTCTATCTTTCTGTGAATGTGTTTTTTGTTCCACAGTCTGCAGGATTGTAGTTCTTCTTGCTTCTGCTGTCTGCCCTCTGATGGATGAGGCTATCCTACAATTATATTTTAACGAGAAAAAAAGCAATTAAAAACATGTTATGAATAGCTTTCATAATTTCTGATCCAAATAAAACCCTAAATTACACAGCAACTTTCCTGTCTACATTATCTCTACTCGTATGCATTTCCTGAAGAAATACGCAAGTGACCTCCTTTTAAAAATATGAAAATAACATTATGTCTTCAACTTTCTAGAAAGAACCTTAGAAAAATGTAATATATTTTTGATCATGTTCTCCAGGGTAGATTGATAGATAGGTATATAGATAGATAGAGGAGCTGAGAAAATATCTGAATAATTTGGCAGACTTTAATTTCTCTTAAATGATTATTATAGCTGGTTTATAAGCACAAATGGGTCCAAGAATTCAATTTTTGGATATGTTTTGATCTGATGGACCAAACTGAATAAATGTTACAAAACTATTTAAATGTATTCATAATTATATAATGTAGCATATGAAAGATTTGACAAACAAAATAGTATATTGTGTGGAAATAAGGAGAAGGGGAGAAGACTTAGCAACAGGGAAAAAGACAAAAAAGGAGCTTATTTTGTTAATTTTTTCTTTTGGTCCAGCTATCTTTCTAAGAAATATTACTTAATATTACCTATAAACATTTAAGTAGATTTAGGAAATAATACAAATTATATTTCCAGGTGAAAATATTAATAGAAAACTCTTTAAAATTAAACATAATTTTAATGTATATTTATTGACATATAAATATATCTATTTTAATTGGAAATCATTAACTAATGACAATAGTTACAAATGCTTTCTAAATACTTTTGACTTCATTTAGTCTTTTAGGTATCTACATTTGTTTTATCTCATTCATCATCACACATTTAAGATATTTTTTGTCTTGTAAACTATTTTATAATTATATATTTAATGATATTCTAATTATAGATGTATAATTTTAGAAAATTTAAGAAAAAAATATGTAAGAATGAAGGATTAAATACTCATAATTTTTCCTAGAAAAATAATTGTTAACAAGATAAAATAGTTTTGCAGACATTTAGTGTGACTCCATTTCTTTCTCTAGCTGTTTGAATTTTATTTAAGTATACGTATATAATATATTCAGTTATGGATATAGATATTTTATTACTTGAGAACTTGGAGATGATCTTCTCAGTCCATCAAACTACTTTGTTCTCCTTATAGCACATGTTAAACAGCAGAGAATCCCCTGGTCATTTTTAAGCAGTGGAGTGATATTATCTGATTCACATTTTTGTAAGATCTGTCCATCTGACCAACGAAAAATACACTGAAGGAGCCCATGCAGGCAAGAACAGAAACCAATAAGGAAGCAAATCGCATTAGATCAAGTGAGGCATCATTTTGCTTTAGACTGGCGTGTGACCCTTGACATCTTTTATTTGTCTGTCTCTGATGGTACTAGAGCTGATTCCAGAAACACTGATCATTTGTCCCTGTTGAATCAGCTACCACTTTCTTTATGGACAAAATCTCCAAGTGATGTTGGCAAAATTCTCAATGCATCTCACATCAAAATTCAGATAGACTCCTCAAAACCTCTTATCAGAATTGATCAATACCCTATAAGTAAAACAAGCCCTTCAAGGTGTAAAACCCATAATAGATTATAAGGCTTGAGGTCTCATTAGCCCCTGTACTAGTCCCTGTAAGACTCTCATTTTACCTGTGAGAAAACCTAATAGCCAACAGTGGAGGTTTGTCCAGGGCATTCCAGCAGTAAACAACATTATTGTCCCTCGACCTTCTGTTGTTCCTAACCCTCATATGTTACTAACACTCATTCACACTGGAAGTAAATTCTTTACTGTAATTGATTTATGCAGTGCATTCTTTAGTATTCCAGTTGATGAAGCTAGCCAATACCTTTTGCCTTCACTCAGGAAGAGAAATAATTCACCTGGATATAATGCCTCAGGGCTCAGGGCTTTATTGAGAGTCGTTTTTATTTCTCACAAATCCTGAAAGCTGATCTAGATGACATAAAGTTTTCTTGTGGTCTACTTTGTGGCCGTTTGTGGATAATTTGCTTCTTTGTTCTCCTTCTCAAGCCTCCTCACAGGAAGGCAGCATCCTCTTTCTAAAGTTTTTACCTTAATAGAACGTAAGTTCACAAAAAAAAAAAAAAAATGCAGTTTGCCAAAACCAGGTTTGATATTTAGGGCATCTGGTATCAGAACAAGGTCTAAACCAAGATCCAGGTAGACTTCATGGTGTCCGAAGTTTCTCAAAATCCCAAACTAAGGGCCGAACACAAGGTTTTGTTGGGCCAGTTGGTTATTGCTGAAATTGGATTCCAGTATTTTCTCTTATGGCCAAAACCTGTGTATGTTTTACTCAATAATAACAGCCTTGATCCAATTTTATGGGGAGGACCCAACGACATAGCCTTCAAGGCTTTAAAGGAGAGTTTGATAAACCCAATTGCATTTGGATATCCCAATTATCAGATTCTCTTTTGTATATAAAAAAGAAGGGAATGCCATTGGTGTCGTCACCTAAAAACACGGAGACCACCATGGACCCATAGGTTGTTACAGCCAGCAACTGGACACTGTCGCATGGGGATATGCCCCCTTGCCTTAGAGCCATTACTACCACTGCCCTTTTGGTTAAGACCACCAAAAAGAACATTGTGGAACTCCTTTAGCCATGTTTGCTTCTCTTGCAGTAGAAGCTCTCCTGAATCCTTATCACACTCAACATTTCTCAGCCAACCACCTCACCTCCTATGAAATCCTGTTGTTAACTGTGCCACACATAACTCTTTCAAGTTGTAATAATTTGAACCCAACCACTCTTCTCCCCTTCATCACCGACAAAGTCCCTCATGTTTGTTTAATGTGATGGACCACCTCTTGACTCATTATATTGAATTACAGAAAATTCTATTGGGTAACATAACTTTCTGCTGTTTAAGCTACTCAATCTGTGGTACTTTGTTATGGCATCCCTAGCAACCTAATACACATTCCATATAGCAATTCTTAACCCCATCAAACTTGATATTATCTCTCCCATCTTTGAATCTTGATACTCATGTCATGTCTTACCTTTACTATGGTAATTATAGTTATTTAAAATAAGCTGTGTTATTGACCTACAATTTAAAGAGATTTCACTGTCTATTTTCATAAGTAAAACAAAATATTAAATACATTAATTAGAAAGTTCTACTGCTTACAAATAGTAATTTTCAATCATTTTCACATACTAATAACATCAAGTTGCTCCTTTCAACTATGAATTTCATTCAACAGAAGTAACAATGTGCTATACTGGAGACTACTAAAATTAGACACGTTTTCTTTCCTGAAGGAGCTTAAAGCCTAGTTATTGGGTCAGACAGAGTAACCACTAGAGCCACCATTTTCTCTGTGTAGTGTTGAAGCACTTTGCCTTTGTCCTTAACCTATTTCTCCAAATTGTGAAATACCGAGAAAGAATCAATGAAAACATGAATCCCACTCGATGGCGCAACATACTTCCAGACAGACCTTTTGTCTTCCTAGAAGTGAGAAGTAAGCTGTACCATTGTTGGGTTAGTCAGCCACACAGACAAATGAGCTAATTTCTGAAACAAGACCTGAGAGCTACATATTTTATAATAATTCTATATTCATGTAAGTGAAGTTATTTAATCAGTTTGCCAAAAATGATTCAGGATGCCAGATCAAAATAATTCAATTCACCACATGACCAAACTGGAGTATGCTAATTTGCATACTCCAGGAAGATAATTATTTTTATATACAATTGAGGATAAATTTATGTTATTTAAAAAATCTTGGCAGATTTTTCAAAAGGTGGTTTGGTTCTATTTTTAAAAAAACAATATTCAACTGAGACTTTTATATTCTGTCTTCTTAAATAATGAAGTCTTGAATTGTATGTTGAAATTAATGTTCAGAGAGAAAGAGATAACCTAATGAGTTATAGAAGGGGTTAGAAAAAGGTTGTAGCTAAATAATTTTTGTTTGGAATATGCTGACTTGTGTGTAATTAAAATCTCACCCATTGTATTCCATTAATCTAGTTTCTTGGATATAATTGTACTTATGATGATTTAACAGTATTTAATTATTACTTGTATATAAGACCTATACATTTGTTTGTTTTTACGCAATTAATCTGAAGTGAATTGGTGTTAGTGGTGATTTAAAAAAAAAAATCTGTGTTTATAAATAAAATAAAAGCTTGCTGCTCTCCCAAATTATGGTACAGGCATAATCCTCAACAATAAACCCCACTGATTGAAAAAATTAATTTTGCTATTAAACATATTCTTAGAAACATGCCATAAAAAGGCATAAAAATAGAAAAATTACTTCAGGAAAATATGAATGTAAGCTTCTCTACTTGTAAAATAAGAGAGATGGAAAAGACAAACTCAAAAAATCATTGTTTAAAATCTTAAAATTCGCCAAGGTTAAAAAAAGAATACACACACAAACACACACAACAACAGAATTTATAATATCACTCAAACTTTAATATAAAAATATTCTGTGATTGTTTATAAGTACATGGAAACACAAAGCATTTCTCTGTTTAAATATATTGGAAACAATATTAAATATATATATTACTACATTTTAAGAATGGCAATTTTAGAAGTTTATTTCATCACTTTTTAAATTTTTATGATTTACTTTTCAAAGTATGTATGTTCCATAAAATTAAATAACCAGAAGAAGAATTTACAATAATATATTTTAGGAATTTGATAAATATGTATCATCTTAGCAAAAAAAAAAAAGTGACAAAGACACCCATTGTTTTTCATAATGTAGAATGGCATGTCTCTTATAGTGAAACTATCGCTTATTTTGTGACTTGCCAAAATATTTTTGCATCCCAATGTGTATAATTTAGTATCTCACCAAAAAGTAATTATAGTCTGGTATACTATTTTGCACTAAAATAATAAAGGAACACTTTCAAAGAAATTGTTAAAGTGATAACTACAGTGTTGAGAGAGGACTATGACATTTCACACTGAAATCTTAAGGTGCTGTATATGAAGATGCCAATCCCCCTACCTTTCTCTTTTGAAATCATGTGCTGGAAATCATTTTCTCTTGTAACATAATCCCTAGATAGAAGTCAGTTGATGCTGATACAAAAAAGGACACATTTTAGCATTGTTGAAGGCTTATCTGAGCTCCATAAATCCTAGTGCTTCACCTGATGTCAAATCTCAGATGCGGTGTGTTTTATTGACCACAGTATGGTTTAAAGAGCAGTTGTGAAATGATTATTTAGTAGGTATGTGTGTAGCCTGGAAAAAAATACAGAACACAGTAACTTGATCATAAAATATTGCTGTCGATACTTTTGATATCCAGGGGCATAGAGAGGAGATTGTGTTTCGAAGAAGAGTAAGATTTTCGCATTGCAGCTGTTCTTAAGACCTAATATTTCGCTATTTCTTGTCATCTCCTAAATGTAAATATATTGTAAAAATGTAAAGCCAAGTTGTAGAATTTAAGGCCACATAGATATATGGTTGAAAATTTCAAGGTTAAATGTAAACTTAATTTTCTTACATTAGTTGAATTTAAGGATTTTTTTAAATGGAGTGAAATTAATTAAATTATCAGGGGAATTCTTTCTTGTTTTTGAAAATAACTAATAGAAATAAACTATTTGGCCCTTTGGAGAAATTGTTTTCTGTGGGTAGCACCTACATGGGGTGAAAAAGAAGAGATTTATAAGATGCTTTTTAGAAATAGAGTTTTTACTTTGGGAACAGTTCCAGAAATTTCGAGAGCAAAAAAAAAAAAACACAAAAGATAATAATAGCACTTTGAACACAATATTTTGGATAGTAAGATGATTTGTATTATATGTGTATATAATGAAATATAACTCATCTCTCACAGCCTTTTTAATTCCTTTATCATAAAACATCACTTTTTAATAATTAGTTGAATTTTAAAATATCTCTCTACCCAGACAGACCACAAATTTTTAAAAAACATCAAATATGTTTGTGTTGTTCATGCCATAATTTCGGAAACCAAGCAAAATATGTAATATAGAGTATGGACTCAATTCTTATTACTTTACTGGCACACCAATGAGTCTTAAATGCACTTCTTTCTAAGATAATTAGTTAATTTTTGAGTTAATAGAAGAAATACCAATTTCTTTAAAAAAAGATAAACATAGTGTTATGAAAATTATTTTATTTGAAATACATGAGCAAAAGCAAGTGGAATATTTAAAAAATTATCAGAGCAGCAAACCTTTCACATATCTAGCTCTCTAAAGAGTAAATAACTTTGGACCTAATTTCAAGGGAATTTTTCATCCCTTAGTAATAAAATATTAAACAAACAGAAAAGTCATAGTGCAGAAAATAATTACGGTTTTCAAAGCATTTATCAATATCGTATATATGTGTGAGATTATTTTAGTTTTTCAGTGTTATGTTGTCTGAGTTGTTTATTTTTATTTTTATAATATTTCTATTTTTTGTTGAACAAGCACTAATTTTTTTCTTGAGTATAGAGTGCCATCTAAATTCTTACATTATTTACACAGTTCCTGACAGTGAAATGAAAGAAATCAGCCTATTATTAATAAATACATTAATAATTATATTATTAATATTTTATATTATTGTTATTAAGAATAACATTTTCTAAAAGGACATAAATATGCTGTTTATCTATTGCCTTATCTCTATAGCTACCAAAAATGTTCTTTGGGAATTTATTCTGTTCTGTTTTGGGGACCAAAACCAACATTAA
This sequence comes from Grampus griseus, assembly GCF_964374135.1. Classification (NCBI taxonomy): domain Eukaryota; kingdom Metazoa; phylum Chordata; class Mammalia; order Artiodactyla; family Delphinidae; genus Grampus; species Grampus griseus. Next base: position 133,166,653 of record NC_138997.1, on the reverse strand, counting down.
AATATGCGATGAAATTAGGAAAAAAATAGCCTAGTACTTCTATTTTAAAATATTTGCACTATTTTACTATTGACCATAAAACACTAACTCCTGTTGTAGTTTACATTTTTCTTTGAATTTTTTTTGAAATATAATTTTAGTCTTGGTAATTTTTTAATTTTTTCTTCTCTGTCCATCTCAAGTTCTACTCATTATATTCAACTATGTTATTTTTCTTTTATTATTTTAACTTCCTATAGAAATATCTTATCACATATATATACACACATATATATATTCAGTTTAAAATATGTATTGATTGATGTTTCATTCATTAAATATTATGAACCTATAGCATGAAAGATGTTGGACTAAGTTGAATATTTATATTGGTCTAATATCAATACTAGGTTGGATAGGGAATTTTTCCCCATGTCATTCACTCAGTATGAAACAGTTGCTAATTATTTGTTGATCCCTTAGGAAGTGTTTTGATAACTGAAGACACAGTAGTGAACATAACATGATATCACTAACCTCATGATATGTGTATGTGTAAGGTGCAGAAAGGAATTAAAAGCAGAGTAAAGAGATAGTGAAGGATGGCTAAAGTAGTTAGTTTAGATAAAGTGATCAGAGAACACATTTGAGCAGAGATATGAAATAATAGATAAGTACATTTAAGTGGTAAGATGGTAAACTTAGTAAAGATTGATCTTTTAGATAGAATATGTAGCAAGCACAGAGGCCTGATTCTTATTTGAAAAACAACATTACAAATAGTTTTTAAAAGAAAATATCACCAATATTAATATTAAATGGCACATCTATGAGTCTTTTTAACCTTGTCAGAAATCAAGGTTCTTGATTCTTTTATGTAAAACTATGCTTCTTAATCATTTTTTTATCAAAGATTCTTTTACAAATCCTATTTTATCATGGCCTTTCCTCTGTAGAGTGTCCATGTGCTCATTTATGCATTATTCTCCTTATAGTATGGAGGGGATGTAGTCAAGACCCTGACTGCCAGACATAGTCACCAAGTGAGAAATTCCTTTTATTCAACTGAAGCAAAAAATGTTTTTAAGATTTTCCTTGTTTTTTGAAATATTTAGTTTTAAAACATACATGATAACAAATGCTACTCATATAATCTAAGGGTAAGTAGTCCTTTTAGTTTTTAGAGATCTTCAAATATTCTTGCATTTTATTGACACTACTGCCATATTCATTTACTCATGAACTTCTATATGCAGACCTCTTTGTGATGTGCAAAGAAAAATGCAACACTGAAGTCAAGAGATGCTTTCACAATAAGGAGTTTATACGCAGCTTCAGTGTATCTATCACATTGAATATTATTATATTTCCGTGTGCTTAGCCTCAAATTTTCTAGGAGGACTTTTTCTCCCAAATGGATTCACCATCCCATGACATGAAGTTATAAAATATCAATAGAACAAAGTTTCTAGAGCTCTATCATCTTATAGATCTTTCTTTCACAAGTGCAGGTTTTACCGATTGCCAGATTTATATCCTTCTGTTCCCTTGTAAATGAGTATAGAGGGAAATCTCTCAAAGCAATATCTTTTAGAGTTTCTCGTTATTCTTTTATCAGGCATAAGAACTTAATTAATTAGATACATATTAATGTGTATCATATTTAATGCACCATTCACTTATTCATATACACAGACATCCAGGAATGTTTGCTGTTTCTTTTGTCACACTATTCCATCTGAGTAGACTAATGGACAGATAATTGTCTGGAGAAGTTTTTGCATTTTTAACCAACATTTTTCATACATTATATGTATCAAGCATTGAGCTAGATTTGGGGATTATACTGATAAATATAAAGTAATGAAATAGTTCACAGACCTTTGGAAATTGCAGTATATTTGTGAGATAGAGAAGAGCCCAAAGACGACTATACAAAGTATTATGGGAATAACAGGAATGGTATAATGGTTATCCTCCTCACTTCACATTTGACTAAGTATGTTTAATTAATGGGACTGCACTTGGAGTGCTAGACAAAAGGGAATTTCTTTGCCAAGCTTAGCCATACAGCTCTCCCACTGGGCATGTGATCCTCAGTCTCTCTCCATATCTACCACACAGCAGAATATTTGGAATTAGGTTCATAATCCAAAACGTGGAATATTTTATATAACTACCTTTATATACGAAGAGTGGGGGCTACTCTTCGTTGCGGTGCACAGTCTTCTCTTGTTGTGCAGCATGGGCTCTAGGCGTATGGGCTTCAGTAGTTGTGGCACACGGTCTCTAGAGTGCAGGCTCAGTAGTTGTGGCGCATGGGCTTAGTTGCTCTGTGGCATGTGGGATTTTCCCGGACCGGGGCTAGAACCCGTGTCCCCTGCATTGGCAGGTGGATTCTTAACCACCATGCCACCAGGGAAGCCCTAATATAGGATTGTTCATCTGCATGCCAAACCATTTCCATGATGATTCACTCTGTCTTATTTTTGACTTATGAAGAAATTTCTGACATCAGCAGTGTTGTCTGCTGTTTTTTATTTATTTCCATTTAACTCTACATATATATAATACTAGATAAAATATATTCATTTCAGGGCTTCCCTGGTGGCACAGTGGTTGAGAGTCTGCCTGCTGATGCAGGGGACACGGGTTCGTGCCCCGGCCCGGGAAGATCCCACATGCTGCGGAGCGGCTGGGCCCGTGAGCCATGGCTGCTGAGCCTGCGCGTCCGGAGCCTGTGCTCCACAACGGAAGAGGCCACAACAGTGAGAGGCCTGTGTACCGCAAAAAAAAAAAAAAAAAATATATATATATATATATATTCATTTCAAAAAGGGTTGTTAAAAATTTATAAAGTACTACATTAAGCATATAGAAGTGAAAATAGAACTGAACTGTAAACTAGATTCTAGATTGGAATCCTAAACTTGCCATTAATCAATGGTTTTTGACCTTTGTTACATTATTTACACTGTTTCCACATATATTACTAAAAGTATTGAGTTAAATAGAGTCTAAAGTCCAATGCCTTTCTAAAAATTTTGGCTTCTTTATATTCCAGGTTTAAAGTTAATATTTATTTGTATAGGTATCACAACAGTTTATACCTGCAATATTTACTTATTTGTGCTGATATAAGACTGTGTATGAACTGTAGTAGATGAGAAGGGAAGAAAAAAGAAACAATTGATTGCAAAACCAATTTGTTCATTCTGTGAGGGAGAAGTGCCTTAATTGTTGCTATCAAAAATACAATTCCAAATTGTCAATGGAGCACCCTTAGATCTAGTATCATATTTTTATTATACCTTTGGACTTTCTGGTAGACCAAAAACATCTTAAAGGCAGTTCGTGACTTATGAATAAAAGTTATTTTGGCTACTTAACAAATCTGTTTCATTCCTTGGAATCTGATATGTTGATTTTTATTGTTTTAATTATTTACTTAGAGATTCTCGAAAGATAGAAGTTTTTAAAAGCTGGACAAGGAGAATCTTAGGCCATCTGTGTTTGCTAATTGACTTTACCCAAAGGAAAATTTAACTTGTGTGTATCTCATGACCAGAGGTGGTTTAAAATTTGGAGCATAGCACCCTCCAAAGTTAGGCTTCTATCCTCCTGAAGAAATTGAGAGATGGGGCATTATCTGTCTTGTTGATGACATTACAATGCGATGGTTCCTGTGTGCTTCAGAAAGATATTCCTGGGTTGTAAAAACTTGCAAAAGGATTTTAAGAAGATTTACATCTCAAAGGATCAAAGTTTTCTTGAAGCAAGTGCTCTAGAAAAAGGCAAGAGATGTGCTAAAGGTCAGGAAGAGGACTGTCTAAAGTTTAGTTAAGCTGAGGGGAAGTTTGAGATGTTCTTGGTCAATACCCATGGGCTTTCTGATATGGACTTAGAAATAGGGTCTTACCAGCTACTTTTCTCTAGCTCTTTCCTCAAATTTGCCATGTTTATATGTCAACTTAATAATATATTTGTTGATGGAATCATGTTTAACTTAGAACATGAAGATAAATGTGAATAGCCAAGCTATTTGATGACACACACTAACTTACTTTTCTGCCAGTATAATAATGAATAGCCTTTCAATGCATGCTTTTGTTACTAAATGACCACTTGTCATTGCATAAAATAACAAATCCTAGGGTAGTAGCTACTAAGCAGTGATTAAAGTGGCATAGTTCTTCTAGATTCTTTTAGAACTATCAGGTTCTTTGGGACTAATTATATTCAAAATGTCACCAAGACACACTGAGTTTAAAAACACTGATTTGTTGCACCTAAAAAAAATCAGAATTCACATGGGGAATTTTAGAAAATTATTTTATTAACAATAATTATAGTTATACAAAATTAATAGACAGGTAGCTTTCAATTATAACAACTTCCAAAAGCAAATATTATTCATACTCCTTCATTATTTCACTATCTTGAGAGTATGTTTGGAAATTTTTAGAAGATATATTATATTTTTAGGCTGTAAGCAAATAGACTACTAGTTATTTCTCCAACAAAAATGGTTGTATTCAGGATCATTACAGAATTACAATTCAGAGTCTTCAACCATGGCAAGCCACATGCAAGTCCCCACCGGGCATGGAGAGGGGAACTCTTTTGAAGAGAGGAAAAAGAAGTTGGGAGGGCTATGGTTTAAAAAAAAAAAAGAAATACACTAGAGGAATTGAGAGTTTGATAAATAGTGGCTCTTCATTGGCTGAGCTGTGCTAGTCTCCCATTGGCTGAGTTCTTGCCAGGCAAAAAGAGGAAGTCTTTTTCTTTCCTATTGGTCTCTGCTGTTGTCATGAGGCCTAAAATCTCTAAGCTCTCACTTCCGGCCTCCTGACTCAATTTAAATTAAGAATTCTGTTTATTATTTTTTACACTTTCCCCTTTTGATCAAGATCTTTCTCTGAAAGAATCACTGATCAGTAGTTAGGTTTTCAGATTTCAGTGGCTTTCTGGTCCTTAATGCCGGGAAGGACTTTTCCTGGTTGTAGTGTCCCATATCAGAGGGAAAGTGCACAGATTGGAAACCTATTAAGGTAACATCTGAATAACAAGGAGGGGGGGAATCCCTCAGACACTTTTTATCTAAAGTTCAAATATTATCAAGATCACAGACATTGGGGATCATGTAAAGCATTATGTCAGCATGAAAGGTTTGGCAGACAAACTTCCAACAGGCCTGGTCCAGATATCTTGGAAAGGCTGTCTCATCAAATGTCATAGGCTTTAATTCTGGGAAATCTTTACTTTTGGGTCAGCAGATGATATGCAGGTCCAGTCAGCGTTTGGTTCTTTCTTTATGTGTGTCATGTGAATCCAAGAGTCTATTCCTTGGAGGTTGGTGCACAAAGGTTGGTTAGTAGTAGCTAATAGAGACCTTTCCAGTAAAGTTGAATAAGTTGGAGTTAACTCTTTCAACTGACAAAATCTTCAGGTTGCCAGGTGTGATGTTTAAGGTCTTCATGTCCCAAGAATGTACTGTGAAAAGGTTGCTGTACCAAAATACGGTTATTTTTAATAGAAGCCATTAGGCCTTTGTAATATTGGGGTATCTCTGTTTCTGTCTGTTGTGGGTCAAAGGAAGCAGGAGTCAAGTGCAATATCATCCTGGGTGAAAGTTTATGTGTTTCAAGTGGGGCGGATATGAAATTCAGAAGAACCAAAGGCAGTGCTTCTGCCGAAGGTATTAGGAAGGCCTCTACAAAATTTTGCCACTTGTGCCTTAATAATGCACTTGTGTGTTCCACTAAATCAGAGGATAGAGGGTGGCAAGTGCAGTGAAACTGTAAAACCGGCCAAACAATTCAGACTTGTTGAAGTGCCTGACCAGTAAAACGGGTTCCTCAATCACTGTGAAGTTTGATGGGAGTTCTTAATGTAGAGATAATCTTTTCCAAAAGGACTTCAGCTGTAGAAAAGGCAGTAGTTTGTCTGCAAGAAAGGCTTCAGTCCAGCGTGAAAACATTCAGAAGAAAACTAAAACATATTTATATCCATAAGATGAAGAAAGTTGTATGAAATCAAATTGCCAGACCTCAAATGGTCCATTATGCAATTAAAATGTCCAGAAACAGTACAAATAGGCCTCCCTGGATTGTATTTTGGACAAGTGGGAAAATGAGGTAGGCACTTTTTGTGGTCTTGTTAATGTTTCCCCACCACTACTGATTCATGAATACTATCATTTTATCAGTAGACCAATGGCTTAATGCATGCATAGTGGTGAGGGGTGGGAATTTTAATCTCTGGTAGGACTGAGTTATTATTTGGTTTCAGACAGAGATTCCCCTTTTTATCAAACCAACAAAAAAGTTTATGATGCCCTAGAGTCTTAATCATAGCTAAAGCACCAGGTAAACGTATTGCATCGAAAACTTCCTAAACATAGGGGTCATTTTTAATTTGATTTCTGCTGGAAATAAGGATGCCTCATTGCTTCCACAACATTGCAAAATCATGAGCTAGTCCAAAAGCATATTTATGTCAGTATAAATATTGGCAGTTTTGTCCTTGGATACAGTAAAAGCCCATGTAAGGGCATATATTCAGCCTGTTGGGTTGAAGTAGCCATGGGTAAAGATGCTGCCTCAACAACATCAAAAGGAGTTGCAATAGCAAACCCAGCACAATATTTATCATTGTCTCTTTTGAATAGAAACCATCAGTGAACCGTGAGAAGTCAGTGTTACCCAAAAGAATTATCTGCAGATTATCACTAGGAGTCAGAAAGTGATCCATCAGTGTTAGCAGCATGAGAAACTTTGTCATAGACAGAGGGGAGACGAGTAGCAGGGTTAAGATTATTACAACATATAAAAGAGTCATGAGGAGCAGTTAACAAAAGGACTTCATAGGAAGTGAGATGGCTGACTGAGAAATGTTGACTGTGATGAGAATTCAGGAGGGCTTCTACTGCATGAGTTGTAAAAAATGGTTAAAAGGGATCCCACAATGATTTTTTTGGTACCCTTAACCAAAGGGCAGTCTCCATAACAGCTCTAAAGGAAGAGGGGTATCCCTGTGCCACAGGATCCAGTTTCTGGCGATGTTACCCTATGGATGATGGTGTTCCCCATGTTTCTGCATGAGTACCTTAAGGGCATTCCCTTCCTTTTCATATACATGAGGGGAAAACAAAATCTGATAATTGGGATGTCCCAAGTGAGTGGGTTCATCAAAGCTCCTCTGAGGCCTGAAGACTATTCTTCCCATAACACTGGGTCAGTGTTGTTATTGTAAGTAAACATACAGAGATTTGGCCATAAGAGAGAAATTGGGAATTCAGTTTCAATGATTACCAACTAGCCCAAGAAAATCTTGCAGTTGGCTGTGGTTTGAGATTTGGGGAAACTTAAGACACAATGTAGTCAATCTGGATCTCAGTGTAGCTCCTGTTCTGATATCAGATGCCCTAAATATCAACCCTGGGTTTGGTCAAACTCCAATTTTTCTTTGGTGACCTTATGTTCCTTTAAGACTAAACACTTTAGCAAGCAGATATTTTCTTCCAGTGAGGAGGCTTGAGAAAGATTTTAAAATCAACACGTAAAATAACTAGGAATTAACCTACCTAAGGAAACAAAAGACCTTATGCAGAAAACTATAAGACAATGATGAAAGCAACTAAAGATGATACAAACAGATGGAGAGATATACCATGTTCTTGGATTGGAAGAATCAACATTGTGAAAATGACTATACTACCCAAAGCAATCTACAAGTTCAGTGCAATCCCTATCAAACTACCAATGGCATTTTTCACAGAACTAGAACAAAATATTTCACAATTTGTATGGAAACACAAAAGACCCCGAAGAGCCAAAGCAATCCTGAGAAAGAAAAACGGAGCTGCAGGAATCAAGCTCCCTGACTTCAGACTATACTACAAAGCTACAGTAATCAAGACAGTATGGTACTGGCACACAAACAGAAATATAGATCAATGGAACAAGATAGAAAGCCCAGAGATAAACCCACGCACATATGGTCACCTTATGTTTGATAAAGGAAGCAAGAATATACAATGGAGAAAAGACAGCCTCTTCAACAAGTGATGCTGGGAAAACTGGACAGATCCATGTAAAAGAATGAAATTAGAACACTCCTTAACACCATACACAAAAATAAACTCAAAATGGATTTGAGACCTAAATGTAAGGCCAGACACTATCAAACTCTTAGAGGAAAACATAGGCAGAACACTCTATGACATAAATCACAGCAAGATCCTTTTCGACCCACCTCCTAGAGTAATGGAAATAAAAACAAAAATAAACAAATGGGACTTAATGAAACTTAAAATCTTTTGCACAGCAAAGGAAACCATAAACAAGATGAAAAGACAGCCCTCAGAATGGGAGAAAATATTTGCAAATGAAGCAACTGTTAAAGGATTAAGCTCCAAAATTTACAAGCAGCTCATACAGCTCAATATCAAAAAAACAAACAACCCAATCCAAAAATGGGCAGAAGACCTAAATTGACATTTCTCCAAAGAAGATATACAGATTGCCAACAAACACATGAAAGAATGCTCAACATCACTAATCATTAGAGAAATTCAAATCAAAACTACAATGAGGTATCACCTCACACAAGTCACAATAGCCATCATCAAAAAATCTACAAACAATAAATGCTGGAGAGGGTGTGGAGGAAAGGGAACCCTCTTGCACTGTTGGTGGGAATGTAAATTGATACAGCCACTATGGAGAAAAGTATGGAGGTTCCTTATAAAACTAAACATAGAACTACCATATGACCCAGGAATCCCACTACTGGGCATATACCCGGAGAAAACCATAATTCAAAAAGTGTCATGTACCACAATGTTCATTGCAGCTCTGTTTACAATAGCCAGGACATGGAAGCAACCTAAGTGTCCATCGACAGAGAAATGGATAAAGAAGATGTGGCACATGTATACAATGGAATATTACTCAGCCATAAAAAGAAATGAAATCGAGTTACTTGCAGTGAGGTGGATGGACCTAGAGTCTGTCATACAGAGTGAAGTAAGTCAGAAAGTGAAAAACAAATACTGTATGCTAAAACATATATATGGAATCTAAAAACAAAAACAATGGTTCTGAAGAACCTAGGGCCAGGACAGGAATAAAGACGCAGACGTAGAGAATGGACTTGAGGACACAGGGAGGTGGAAGGGTTAGCTGGGACGAAGTGAGAGAGTGGCATGGACATATATACACTACCAAATGTAAAATCAATAGGTAGTGGGAAGCAGCCACATAGCTCAGGGCGATCAGCTCAGTGCTTTATCACCACCTAGAGGGGTGGATAGGGAGGGTGGGAGGGAGACACAAGAGGGAGGAGATATGGGGATATATGTATATGCATAGCTGATTCACTTTGTTGTAAAGCAGAAACTAACACACCATTGTAAAGCAATTATACTCCAATAAAGATGTTAAAAAAAAAAATCAACACGTTTTCATATAGGCCTCAATAGCTGCTTTATCATTTCTATCTAAACTACTTGTATATACTACAATCCATTTTTACATAATGATGTACATTTTCTAGTAATATCATTTCCTTGTAAAAGATTGGGTACCATAGGTGTGAAAATGTCATATAATTATTTTTATGTTTATTCCCTTGAACATCAGTAATTTTGTTTTCACACAATGAAGATATTACTTTGCCAATGTTAAATTCACAAATCAAAGTAAAATTACTTTGTGTTTTTTTCTATAAAGACAAGTGTGTTCAGGTGTAGAATTCATAGTCATCTCACCTCAAGTGTAAAATGGATTCTAGCACACATATAAGAAGTAAGTTCAATTTTTTCCTCAATGATATATTTAGAAATCAGAGGAAAAATACCAATTTGATGGCATCAATGCAATTTTTTATTTTCAAATTGAAAATCAGAAGAATATATTTTCCCCCATGGATATTCTAATTTTTTACTCAGTCATTAACATTAATGAAGTGACTAGTTTACTAATGTGTGAGAAGGTATTATCTAATATGTCTTACATTTAATAACAATACTGAACTTATTTTAAAAGAGCTTCTTCTTTCAACTTATTTATAACTTCTCTAAAATGTTTGATAATTTAATATCCTCATTTAAAAACTTCCCTTGGAATTTCTGGTAGACTATAACTATTTTATTGCGATAATAATAACCTCTGTATTTAGCACTATGCCTGCACATACAACATATTAATCAAATGAATATTGCATTACTAGATGAATGAATGGTAAACTGAGTTGCAGGTTGACATACAGTTAATCAAGATATAACTGAAAAAGTGATTCTCCATATTTATAAGTTTTCCAAGATTTCCTTTTACCTTCTAGATCGGGTCACTGTTACACCTAAGGATATTTTCTACCCCTCTCCCCTTTTCCATGGTGTTTATAATAGCAAAACTCTTATTCAATTCACCTTATGACTTCCTCTCTGTAGATAAATTATTTAAATATTGACTGTATGACCCCATATGCTATAGAGTATAAAATACACTGCAGTTTGAGAGTGAGACATTGAGTAGCAGCTGTTGGAATAGAGGAATGTAAAGATTAGGAATTTGGGGACCCCAGGCTAGGATAGTGGCATTGGATAAATTAAATCTAGGGATCTTGAGATTCTATAAGAAATAGAAAGAACATGCACCTTTTGATTGTGGTATATGACATTTTCTTATGGAAGGCTGAAAGTACTTTGCTGTTTTGTTGCTTCGTTTTGCTTTTCCAGTTAGAAGGCTAATTTCTGAAATTTATACAAACTAAATTTACAAAACTCTATGACACAGACAGTAAACACTTTGTTGCTCTATTAATCCTATAATTGTTAGAATTTTCTAATTTTGTGTAAGCAAAAATAAAATTTAAAAATTCAAGTAAAGTGGAACTTGATTCAAGTCATGGTCCAGACTTTGATGCAAAAGTGCTTATAATATTATCCATTTCTTTTAATATAAAGCTATTATGATGTCATAACATTATTTTGTTTTACTCTTTTTGTAGGTTGTATGGCTTTTAAAATTTACTCTAAATTTATGGTCCATGTATTCTGAACTGTTATTAAATAAATCTCAGATGCCACATATTTTGGGAAAATCTCTTCACAATATTAAGGCTCCACTTATTTGCACAAAATGCTTCCTGTGTCCTGAATGCCTTATCTGTCACATAAGATTCAACTAAAGTATCATAATTCTGTAGTCGTCCCTGTGTCTATTTGACTTTGAATCCCTTCTTTGTGAATCTGCTACTTCTAGTGAGGTACTAGTTGCATAGCATGTGCACAATATATGTTTTGTGATGATTAAATCGTTCTTTCTATTATTAGTCTAAGATAGCATTTGTGCACCAATATTCTTTCTAAAAATAGGGCATTATACTCCCATATTACTCACCTGCCATTAATGACATACAGACTGGGCAAGGGGTATCTGATTGCATGTTAGGAGTACAGTTTCTAAGCCAGACTCAAACAATGTCTATGAGATTTGGCATGGTCTATTTACTTCTTTGGTTTTGCATTTTTTTTTCTCTTATTTGTGCAAAACAAACAAAAAAATACATTGGACTAAATCATTGTTTCCCAACATGTTAAAAAAAAATGTGCTATATAGTTTTGTGAGGTGTTAATGGGCATTATGCAAAAACTTCAAAAAACAATGTTTTGCCATCTAACATTATTGGAAAACACTGGATTGAATTAGTATAGACAGAGTTCTTAAGAAGGATAAAAGGCAGGCTACCTGGAGGTCTGATGTGTCTTAGTGTATAGCTAGCTCCAACTGCCAGACTTATGAATGAGGCCATCTCAGATCTTCTGACCCACCCAATCAGCTGCATGAGAAGAAACTAGAAGAGAAAGCAAAGAACCAGATCACAGATCATGAAAAATAATAAACTGTTACTGACTTAAGATATTAAATTTTGTGCCGCTTTGTCATATTACAATAGACAACCAAAACCATGATTCTTATTAAATGCTAAAGAATGTTGATTGAGTCTCTTACATATATCAACTTATTTTCTCCTCACAATAACCTTCAGTGGAAGTACTATTTTTTTTTTTTTTTTTTTGTGGTACGCGGGCCTCTCACTGTTGTGGCCTCTCCCGTTGCGGAGCACAGGCTCCGGACGCGCAGGCTCAGCGGCCATGGCTCACGGGCCCAGCTTCTCCACGGCATGTGGGATCTTCCCAGACCAGGGCATGAACTCGTGTCCCCTGCATCAGCAGGCGGACTCTCAACCACTGCGCCACCAGGGAAGCCCAGAAGTACTATTTTTTTATCCCCATTTCTACATGAGAAAATAAGGCACAATGAGCTTACAACTTGTCAATGATCATCAAATTAGTAAGTGATAGAACTTGGTTTCAAACTCAGTGAGTCTATCTCTAGGAATCTCTCTAAACCCCTACCAATTCTATTTCTATTAATATGAAAATTTTTATTTTATTTTCAAACTCTCATTTGGAAATCATATTGATTACAATCAGTATCACCTAAAAAATCAGATAGAATTGTTAATCAATATTCAAAAATTTCTTATTCTTTCAAATTCATCCAATTTAAATTTGGTTGTGTTCTCAAATATAAATTTATTACAGTTATAGATAGGTATTTTCTAAAAAGGTAAAATGCACTTTTAGTTATATACCAATAGAAAGATACATCTGAATGTACTTACCAGATTTTGTTGAAACAATTACCACATTCAGTAACCAAGAAATTCTTTTATTGACGTTACAATATTTGGGGCTTGATCAGATTACACATTCTGTTGTAGTTATTCAACTACTGCAGGTTGAATTAGAATAATGATGACCAGCAATTGAGTGCTTACTTATGTGCCAAGCTTTTGCTAAACACTTAACATGATATGTTGCTTCCTTTTAGCCCTTAGAACAACCCAAGGAGGTAGAGAAAATGACTATTCCTTTTAAACTATGAGGAAAGGTTTAGAAAGAAAGGGTTAAATTTGGTCAACAATTACACTTGCCAACAATTTAGTCTCAACCAAAGCTGGGAAAGAAATGATAAATTGTACTGTACACAGTTGTCTCATATATTGTTTATTTAAATATGAGTCTTAAAAGCAGTTTAGCTTAAGTAAAAACAAATCCTCCTGACATGCCTTTGAGCATTTTGAGGTTTAATGATGCCTAGAGCAGCAGTGTAATTAACAGTACCCATGATATAGAACAATGCTATGCTTTGTGCTATAAACAGAAGGCTTATGCCAGATTGCTTGTTAAGGTACACATGGTATCAGAGTACACCAGATGAAACAATCCCCCAGTACCCATGTAATGAGGTAAAGACATCTGTTACATAATTCTAGAACTTTGAATGTGAAGATTTAAAGTCTTTGTAATGGTATAGATGGAAGTATCACCAACCCCAGGGACACTGTGACTAGAAATAGATCAGCCCCCAGCCATACTACACCAACGAAGAGATAAATTGTGTTTGCCTTCCACAACAAAAAAATAACGCCCCCAAGATTAATGGTAAATCTTAACTACAAACAAGTATCACAATCTCAAGTGAAATATAAAGATTTCTTTCAGCATGAATGCAGTACACATCAAGAGACATCAAAATGATTATAAAACACTAATTTGATGGATAATTTTTAAAAAGTAAGAGTCATATAAGAATCCTGTCTGCCTTCACTATCTCTAGAGAGACTTAAATGTGCAGCAGGTAAATGGATGTACCCATCCATGTCTAACTCACGAAGATGAGAGTCACTTTAGCGTATATTGTACAGCACGTTTCTGATAACGAAGAGTAATCCCCCCATGTCTGTGGGGGTACACGCCAGGCCTCAGTGGATGCCTGAAACCACTGTATAGACTGTGTTTTTTCTCTGCATACCTAGATATTATAAAGTTTATCTATGATAAAGTCTAATTATAAATTAAGCACAGTTAGAGATTATCCAAATTGCCAACATGACTACTTTTGTGCTGTGGGACCATTATTGAGTAAAATAAGGGTTATTTGAACACAAGCACTATGGACCACTGCAGTCAATCTGATGACCTAGATGGCTCCTGAGTGACTAATGGGGGGGGATATACTAGGCAAAGGGCTGATTCATATCATGGGCTGGACAGAATGGGATGCAGCAAGGTTTCATTATGCTTGTACAAACAGCATTCAGTGTAAAACTTCTGAAATGCTTATTTCTGGAATTTTCCACTTAATATTTTCAGACTGCAATTGATTGTGTGTAACTAATACCATGGAAAGCAAAACTGCAGATAAGGGGGGACTTCTATACTTCTATACTATACTAAGAATTATAAGACCATTTACCTATTGATATATTTGGCAGGAAAAATAAATGGGATGTGTGTATACACACACATATATAATTTCTTATATATATTGTTTTATATATGTGTATATATATAATTTCCTGAGGGGGGGTGGGAAAAAAGTGAGAGAGTGATCAGATGCCTGCAACGTGAGTAGTGGGATACCTCATTGCTGAGAGCCAATTCTAGACCACTGCTAAGCGTTTTATAGTTTGCAGCTTTATTGTGAGCTGGGGAAGACAGGGAAAAGCTTTCAGAAACTGTTAAGTCCAGAGAATTCATCTCAAAACAGCCTCCCAAGGAAGAGAGAGAGGCAGGTGAGAGATGGCCTCAGAGCAACTCCTCCTGTCCTGGGAGGATCACACAGTCCTCTGTCAGGACTCAGACTAGGGGCTGTTCAAGCCTTTGCCGACATGGCCTGTGGGTATGTGCGAGGCTGCCAGGATGCCATGATGGAACAGTTCCCTACAACCAGAGTTCCTGTGGTTTGAAGGGGGCCAAGAGTGTGTAAAAAATAAATACACAGAAACCTCAATTAAACAGAGTCTGGGGTTCCCTGGTGGCGCAGTGGTTGAGAGTCCGCCTGCCGATGCAGGGGACGCAGGTTCGTGCCCTGGTCCGGGAAGATGCCACATGCCGCGAAGCGGCTAGGCCCGTGAGCCATGGCCGCTGAGCCTGCGCGTCCGGAGCCTGTGCTCCGCAACGGGAGAGGCCACAACAGTGAGAGGCTTGCGTACGGAAAAAAAAAAAAAAGTCTGGAGACCAGAAGGGGAGGTGTCATGCCCTGCCACCATCACAGAGCCCAACAGGAAGAAGAGGCCTCTTCTTCCCTGGCAAGGACTCAGCCAATAAAAAGTCATGGGCTCTTTGTTTCCTATAGCCTCCCAACTGACTTTTCCTCTCTGTAAAAGTGCTCTTCCCTGGCCCTTGGGGGACTTGCATACGGCTCACCATGGTTGCAGACTCTGAATTACAGTTCTCTGCTGATCCTGAAAAACCCCATCTTTGCTAGAGAATTATCTGGCGGTCTATTTGTTTCAGTTCAGCAAGTGCCTTCCAGC
The DNA here is from genome assembly GCF_964374135.1 of Grampus griseus. Taxonomy (NCBI): domain Eukaryota; kingdom Metazoa; phylum Chordata; class Mammalia; order Artiodactyla; family Delphinidae; genus Grampus; species Grampus griseus. Next base: position 133,151,281 of record NC_138997.1, on the reverse strand, counting down.
TTCTGTATCAGGTTGTCAAGCTGTGAGGTATAGAGAAAGAGGAGGAGTAGGGCCTTGAAATCTGTGGGCAGTCAAACATCAGAAATGGAATCTTTCTTTTTATTATATATGTACAAGGATTATATTTGGCTGGAGAGCACTGGCAACCACCACTACGATTTGTTTGACTTCTTTACGAGCAGAAGCTCATTCGTCCAAGTCACTCAGTTATAAACTCCTATTGTTATATTCTAGGCTTTGTGATTATTAATAGCTGTAAAACCATAAAAATCTCAATTTCAAGCATCACACTGTAATTATCGCTTATCTTTCCAATTACTTTCCGCTTTATCTCTTTCCAGTACTTACACTCCCAACAATGTTTTGACTTCCTCAGAATCTCTAATTAATTGACTTTACCACTTTTTCCTATCTCTTAACCCATTTTTGCACTGTCCTTTACCAGGTAGAGTTCCTGCTTGTCCACTTTGTATTCACTGCCTTTGGCCGTTTATGCACTGTCCTTGCCCCAGTTTCTCTGTTAAACACATTTGGTAAAACTTTAATACCGGTCAAACCTAAGCTCTCTGTTCCTCACCTTCCCCTGAGCCACTGAATGTGCACATATATAAAGGATAACCAATCCATACATGCAAAGAATAACTGATCTCACTTGAATATGTGTCTACAAAGTTTAAGCGATTCTTACTTTCTTACTCTCCAGAAAACCTTTTTGTATGCCCTTGTCTCTTTTGAAACATCCAATCTTCTTCTACCTTCCTATTCTCAGCAGAAAATTCCCTTCCTCTTTTAGTGAGACAAATTTAAGCACTTAGAAAAGTTTAATTTTCTAGTCATCAAATTTAGCAATATGACTGTATCTTGACCAATACTTTCTGACTACCCTCCTGTTGCCACAAAGTAACTGTTATTTCTTTCTGAAACCAGCCCTTTAAAACTGTATTCTGGATCCCCATTCTTTCTTCCTTACACAAAGACTTTCTTCCTACAATCACTTCCTCTGTCTGGTATCATTAATTATCCTCTCTTTATTAACTCATTCCCATTAGGTTAAAACAATGTTGTAATAGCTCTCATTCTTAAAGGAGAAGAACAAAACATTTTCCTGATCCCACACGCCATTTATTTGTTTCTCCAACATTCACTGCTTCTTTAGAGCAAATACCCTTGGAATCATTGTTTTTACTTACTGTCTCACTATCTTACTTCTGACTCTCCCCACTACTCGTTCTATTACAAAATATTTCATATATTCAAAATAACAATGTATACGATATTTCATCAAATCTAAGATGCCAATGCTTTCCAGCCCAAAACTACCAGGAACACACTTGTAGTTGACTAAATTAGATGAACACATACCATGGGAAAACACAGGGCATTTCAGTTAGAGGGTGTTAGAAAAGTCTTATGAAATGTCTGGGTTTTGGTTAGGTGACTTTGGGAAGGGTTTTGGGTAGTAGAGCTTTGCTGTGGATTGGATGCTATCATGTATCAGGAATAATTCCAAGATTGAATATCTCAATCCTTCTTAGTAGACCGAGGCTGAAATAGCAAGTGATAAAAAAGCAGCAGTCATTAATACTAGTGAAGATAGGGGGACATTTGGTCACTTTTGTGGTTTGGAAAATATTCGTGTTTTGTTTTGTGATCAGACATGATTATGAGGTGGACTTGATTATTTCCTTGTTCCCATGTGATCACAGATATGTCTTGTCTGATTTGATATTTATGTTCAATAAGAGAACACAAAGACCAAGAGGTGAGGGACAGGCTAGCTTCTGGCAACACCGAGGCATAGCTGACAGTAGCAGGCTAACTCCTGGATGACACAGGTTGCCTTTCTCTTTCTCCGTGTGCTGTGCGAATGGATGTCACTTAATAAGATTACTGAAGTCATTGTGAGGAGGAACAGAATGAGCTGGATGAATTCTTCAAAAGAATGAGAATGGCAAGGAAGTTTGTATATTGATGCAAAAATGCATGTTTGGGATAGTATGGTCTGATGCCATATGCTTCAGAGGAGCTGGAGTTTCTTGAAAAAGGAGCCAGTAGAAATAAACTGAAAATAGCAAGGAAAAGCAAAAGGACAATTTCCTCACCTCCAGAACTTCTGTAGAGTATGTGAGAGAGAGAGAGAGAAATACACCTATTACTTGAGAAAGATAAGTGATGTCTTCAGGGAATTTGCCCTTTTTCCTTAATTGAAACAGCATCCCTTACACCTATTGGAGGCCATGTAACCTCACTTTGAAGAGTAAGACATAAGGGTGAATTATTGGAGAGCTCTCCTTTTCCTGGTCAAACAGGCAGACACAGGTGTTTGTACTCTCTTTTTCTTTATTAGTACCTTCAAATAGAGCCAGATGCTTTGACCTATGTCAGTCATCCTCCAACTAAGAGGCAAGGCAAAACATGAGGACGGGAAACCAGTATGCTGAGAATGGCAGGGCAGAAGTACAGAAATTGAACCCAAACTAGTAACTGTCTATATCTGGGCTTCAGTTTATGTCCATAAAAAAATATTCATATTTGTTAAGCCACTTGACAGGAATATACTCTTTACAGATAAAAGCAATCAGATGCAACTGAAACAAAAATATTCTGAAAAAATAAATTGAAAACTGTAGAAACTTGCTTAGGTCAGACTGAAGATTCCAGATGATACAACAGAAACATTTGTCTGGGTGGTGGTTATTGAGTAAGACCAGACTAATGGAGGGGAATCCTGGTGGTGATGTACAACCTGGAGAGCTTTACCTACGGGTGGTGCCCAAGTGACCAATTGGTTCAGGGAAACTTTAATTCTGACAATCTATGCTGGGGATTGGTTTCTTTCAAAGTTTTGAGTAGTGAAGGAGACAGTGATCTGATGGGTGAGTGGTGTGGGTATGGATTGAGGAAGGAGGTTGACCCAAAATAACTGGAGCTCTGCGGATCTCAAGTCCTAATTTCAGCCTCCACCCAACTCTCCCTTTTTTTGTTGTTAATTTGCTTTAATGGTGAACAGAAGTTTTGTCTAGACACCATAGGCTAACAATTTTAAGTGACTTTTGTCCCTCTCTATTATGCAAGCTGATTTTCTGACAGACATAATAATCTGAGTAATTAATTTTATGCCCAGTGAATTGTTAATCTCTTTATATTCTGTATAGAATACCTTAAAGTCTACAAAGCAAAATTGTGAATATACACAGAGAAAGAGACCATACTCTTTTATTGTTCCACATACCTATAACTTTGGAAGGATCTATTTTACTGTAACCAAAATCTTATATTCACTTCATGCCTAACTGGATAATTAAGTACGTATAAGTTCTGAAATTTTGCTGAGGGAAAGGATAACATCTGTGTAAACTTTTTTATACTTTATTTTGAATGGATGAAACTATAAGAGCTACATCCCAATAAAAGGAAAGAAAAACAATCATGCTGTGCACTAAGCTTTCTCTGATTTATTATCAGTGTATACAGCCATTTTCATTTTCCTATATAATTATTCTATTATTAATTTTAATGAGACTAATAAAAACTCAATTTTTTTAATGTTTTCTTTTTAGCAATCTGACAATTAAAGTTCTTCTAATGTTTACTCACTTTTCTGCGTTTCTTCCTTAATTCACTCTTCAATTCTCCCTTAATTGCTTTCTTCATCCTTTTTGTCTACTATTTTACCTTCCTCCTTTTCTTTTCTCCACTCCCTTCCCCCTTTCTTCTCCTCCCTTTCTAGTCTTTTATTACCTTCTCTCCTGACATTTTTAAAAAATTGAGATATAATTGATATATAATACTGTATTTTATTTATTTATTTTTTTTTGCGGTACGCGGGCCTGTCACTGTTGTGGCCCCTTCCGTTGCGGAGCACAGGCTCCGGACACGCAGGCTCAGCGGCCATGGCTCACGGGCCCAGCCGCTCCGCGGCATGTGGGATCTTCCTGGACCGGGGCACGAACCCATTTCCCCTGCATGGGCAGGCGGACTCTCAACCACTGCGCCACCAGGGAAGCCCTATAATACTGTATTTGTTTTAGGTGTTGTTTTTAATGGCTGAGTAGTATTCCAGTGTGTGTGTGTGTGTATACATATATATATATATATATATACCACATCTTCTTTATCCATTGATCCATTGATGGACATTTAGGTTGCTTCCATTTCTTGACTGTTGTACATAGTGCTGCTAAGAATACTGGGGTGCATGCATCTTTTCAAATTAGAGTTTTCTCCAGATATATGCCCAGGAGTGGAATTGCTGAATCATCAGGTAACTCTATGTTAAGTTTTTTAAGGAACCTCCATGTGGTTTTCCATAGTGACCGCACCAGTTTACATTCCCATCACCAGTGTAGGAGGGTTCCATTTTCTCCACACCCTCTGCAGCATTTATTATTTAATTCAAATAACTGCATATTATTCTGTATTTTATTCAGTAATCTTCTAAAAGTTTTTTTCAAGTTTGTAATTTTAGGATAATAACATACTAGCCTTAAAGATAACACATTAGTTTTCATGGGCATCCATTTTTAAGTAAAAAGATGCTCAAATTTTTAATTGTTGTTTAAAAATGCCAAATTCTGCTTGAAAAACAGACTGATTTAATTCACTGCCATGTATACAAAATATAATTGTTTATGCCTTCAACAATGCTGAATATCATAAAATTTTGTTTTATTGACAATATGATGATTATAAGATTTTATTGACTTCCAGCAAGGTTAAGAATAATTTTATACATTTACTACTTCACTAAACTTCCTTTTCTGGGAAGTGCTTAATTATATTTCTGCACCCTGATGTATTTTTCCTGATTTACTTGTCTTGGTCTTATGAATTATTAGGATCTCTGTGCATATTTTTATATTACATTTTGGTAATACATTCTCCAAGCCTGTAACCTATATTTTGAATTTGTTAATTCTTTTTGTATACTGTTGCCATACAGATTTTAAAAAATAAATTTCAACACTGCAAAATGTATTCATTTTATCATAGTGACTGGTATCCCCACCACTAATATATAGATATAGGTATAGATTAGATTTTACCTTCATCTTGATCCTTTTATTTTTCATATTTAGCAATAGTATGATTGTTAATGATGTGGATTTAGAATCTGAGTGCCTCAGTTCAGACCCAGCTCTCCCTCTTAGCAACTCTGTAATATTGGGCAAGATACTAATCTCTTTGTAGAGATAATAACACTCCCTATGATTTGAAGTAGTTGTGAAGATAAAATATGTTGTTTAAAGAAGTGTAGGACAGTGACTGGCATACAATAAATTCTTTATATGCCTTAGCCATTATTTAACTTATCAATTATTATCTTAGATATTTTATCTTTATTTGCCAAAAATCAATACCAAAAACATATTACGTATTTAAATACTTTTAGCTTATCACTATTAAAATCATAGCTGTGATGGAAGTGTCTATCAAGGAAGTTTTTGTTTTGTTTTGTTTTTGTTTTTGTTTTTGTTTTGCGGTACGCGGGCCTCTCACTGCTGTGGCCTCTCCCGTTGCAGAGCACAGGCTCCGGACGCGCAGGCTCAGCGGCCATGGCCCAGGGGCCCAGCCGCTCCGCGGCGTGTGGGATCTTCCCAGACCGGGGCACGAACCCGCGTCCCCTGCATCGGCAGGTGGACTCTCAACCACTGTGCCACCAGGGAAGCCCTCAAGGAAGTTTTATAAAATATTATTGGAAGTTTTGACTCAAAAATTTTAAATGTCATTAACATTAAAAATAATTGGCAAAATTATCTTTCTTCTACATCAATGTAATTTATACTTTGAGAACTTATTTACCATAAAATAAAAATGATCAAATATTACATATAAGGCAAATATTTTTAAGCTTTAGTAATGTACATTTCATGTATATACAACTCATTTTTTATACTATCAAAAATTTATTTCATGAGAAAAGTCCAAATATATTGCTGCTTTCCTAAGATTTTATTCTGAATCATTGTTATAAGTATAATTGATCTTTCTTTTCCTTATATTTGAATATATACCTGTTTTTCAGCAATGAGGTTTTACTGACCTTACGGAATAAATCGGTGCCTTTAGTTTATTGGATTTCTGTTGATTTGTAATAAATTACCACCAAGTTATTGCTGGAAAACAATTCCCATTTATTATGTCATGGTTTCTGTGATTCAGGAGTCCAGGTTTGAGTTAGTTTGGTCACTCACCTGCCTAGAATTCTGCTGTTGGCCAAATCTGCAATCTCGCCAGAGGTTTGAGTTCCTCTCCCAAGCTTATTAGAGCTCTTGGCAGAACTTAGTATCTTGGGGTTATAGAACTGAGTCGTAATATTTTGGATGGCTGTCAATCAGGGACTATTTTCAGCTGCTAGAAGCTGCCCACAGATCCCTGTCCTGCCTTCCTCTCCACAACACGGTAGTTTGTGTCTTCAAGGTCAACAGGTGATAGCTGCTGCAGCTTCAAATCCTGTGACTTCTGCTTCTAACCCATTAGACAATTTTTAAAAGGACTCACCTGATTAGGTCAAATTAGAAGGCTTATCTAGGGCTTCTACAGCAAGGGATGTGGGGTCATCTTAAAATTCTGCCTATGGCGTTCATCTGTTTCTATCACCTGGAATATTCTGAATAGTTTAAATCTTCTCTATCCCTTTTATTTATATTGTCAAAATTACTGACATAAATTATTTTTAGTTTCAATTACTCTTAGTTTTTTCTTAATTTTTGTTGAATTCTACTGATCTAATCTACTGATGTCCTCATTCCTAGCATCGTTTATTTCTTCTTTGCTTTTTCAAATTTTGTTCAGTTTTGCCAGTGATATATTTATTTGCCTTTTCAAAGAGCCAGTGTTTCTTGTTGCTTATCACTCTAGTCCCCACTACTGAGACTCATTAGGTGCATTTTGCAGTTTTTTCATTTCATTCTTCCCATTCTTAACTTGTTTTTGGTCTTTCCCATTTTAATACATCATCCTGTCGCACCTCGCACCGTTGACTTTGTCAGGAGTTCAGCCAACCTGGAGACAACAGCTGAGCTGCCAGGTGTCAGAATTATAGATTAAAACAAGCCGCAAATGAAAGTAACAATGAAGCCTGTACTTGCTTACTATGACAGTACAAGCAAGAGGCTAAACCAGAGAAAATGCCAGTTCCCTCTTGTCTACCTTCCCCACGGAATGGCATATCAGCCCAGTCCAAGATCAGGTGGATCAGTAAAGATGTGAGGGTCATCTCGCTGCCAAGGCAGCCCTGACAGACAGCTCCTGCAAGGGGATAAGAAGGGGGAAGGGGCCAAGAAAAATAGGGGGAGGGCTACGAGTGGAAAGGACTGAGCCCTAAGTCAGATTGGGGAAAAATGTCTTCAAGGTTTCCCCTCATTCCCCAACCCTCCACCCACAAGAAAGCCTTGGCCGAATCCCTGGAACACCACCTCGCAAAAGACCTCAGGTAAAGAGACCTAGGAATGAAGGTGTCCAGCTAGGAATGCAAATGTATGTAAAAGCATGGCCTTAGTCCTTGACTGCAACTCCCCTCAGAGACAGTAATGCACTGGCTGTGCCCCAAGTCTGGTGTGGAGAGAGCAGCTGTCTCCTGTGAGGCCTGACAGGTATGGCTTTTGAAATTGCCTCTGGTTGGGCATGAAAAGTCAAACATAAGTTTTGGCCAAGAGACACAGACCTCAGATTTACAGCTAACTTTTAATCCCCCGCTTCTTTTATGAGGCATATTAGTCAATTTTTGCCTATTTATTGAGTGCTTATTTTATTTTGATGATTTTTAAAAATTTTCTAGATTATCTATCTGGACGATTTCTAAGTATTCCTTTTCTACTTTTCATCACTATTAAAGATGTATTCTTATTTTATGCATTCTATTCGTTCCTTAAGAAAAAAAGTTTAGTTTTATGATCCCCTCTCTAGGTTTTTCTATAATTTGAATTTACTTTGGTACAACTCTCTTTTGTGATTTCATCTACTGACTAAATCACATATTAGAGGATTTTCTAAGGTCTGTGTGTGAATGTGTGTGTTTAAGAGACCATCAGCCTGACTTGTAGGAGTCCTTCACAGAGATTTGTGGATGAAACGCTATGGAGTAATTTTGCATTTATTTCAGTCTGTGCTCTGTATTATTTGCTGATTCAAGACCATCATTTGTGTCTATTTATTGACTGGAGTTTCAGTATACACGCACACTGCAAATTTTGTTACCCCACTTCTTCAGAATGGACTTCATAAATCTTGTGTGTTACTCAACCTATATCCAAAAATGGGCAACCTATTTCTAAAATTCATCTCAAGGCTAGTGAGTAGAAGTTTTCTAGTCTTAATTTATCAGTGATAGGGCTTTACCCTGACAGTTTTCTTTACTTTATGTAGAGAATAACTTCCTGCTCCCCAGCCATTCACAGGCTTGCAATCTGAACATTTGCAACTATTCCTTATTCTGGATTCAGGCTACCGCCTTGTTTCGGACACCTGTGTCATTCTTCTTGCTCTTGAGCTCATCTGGGCTTTCTTCCTCCCAATTTATCTACTATTTATGTGTTTGGGCTACTAGTGTTTTTGTTCTGCCTCCATTAAGTATAAAGTTTTGGCAGAATTTATTTACATTTTCCTTATTTGAAGTAGTCATCATTGTGTTTAGGATGGCTTGGAACTAATGAGAGAAAGTTATAGAAAATTATTTCAGTTCTCTATAACCTACTCACATATTTTGAGTAAATTAAGCCCCCAAAATAAACTAAGCACTTAAAAATTGTGGTCAGATGAAACAAAGCTGTTGAGAAGTTCCCAATCTATAACTGCATCTACGTCTACATTTATACCTATATCATCAATATCTATATGCTTTTAGGAGTGGAAGGGTGGGAGCTTTTGGTACTATGTAACTAAAGGTAGACTAGATTTTGCTGCAGTTATAAACAACTCCAAAATCACTGTGTCATAAAATGAATAAAAGTTTATTTCTTATCCATGCGATGTGGCCAGTATGGATTTGGGAAGAATGCTTGTGGTTGTCCTTCAGAGATCTAGGGTGGTAGAGGCTCTGTCCCCCTGCATCCTAATATTACCACCTTGGCAGGGAGAAGGCATAACAGCAAATAGCACAATGGCTTTTAAAGTTTTGCTCTGAAGTAACAATCACCAATTCTGCAAGTTCCTCATTATCCAAAAATACCACATGCCTACACCTAACTTCAAAGGGGTAGGAAAATACAGTATTACCATGTATTCAGAAGTAGAACACGACTAACCTGATTTGGTTCATTTCTTTTTTTTTCCTGCTATAGTTCGACACCTCCTGGAATACCAACATGTTCCTTTCTGCTTAAGACAAATCTATTTTGTTTAGTCTTTTAACCAAAGCAGTAATGATGGAGGAAGTAACCTCCCACCCCTCCATCCCCCACCCCCAGTTAGAAAGACACATGTTTTGAACTCCTAGAACTTAGCCACTGCACTTTCTTGGTAAATAGATTTCCTTCTGAGTCATGCTAGCCCTGCTGAGCACTACTATATTTGTACAGAGATCTAAAAACCTTGATAAGGGCAGGGTAATAAATGGAAAAGTTTGTAGTTAAGATCCCACAAGTCATAAGACTGTAATTCACAAGAATCTCCAATCTAACCTTTGTATAAGGTTAATGTGATGCCTTTTACATTTTGACAGGGGACTGAGGGTTCAATAATTCAGAGGCTCCATGGCTGAATTGGGTCAAACCAATGCGCTGTATCATCTTAACGTCTTATGTCACAATATCACTTTCCCTTTAACTTTGTGGCAGTGAAGGAAGCTGCTGGGTTTTGTTTTGTTTGATTGTATAAAATTTGGGCAGTTTCCGGTACCGATAGCAATGGCTTCTCTATATCCTGTTTAATAATTTGATGTACTATAGTTTTCTTTTCTTTTCTTTTTTTAAAACCAATTCTGACCCCAAATACTGGGAGAGATGATACAGAGACTTTCAGAGCTACATCTCTTTAGAGAGATGGAGCACACAGAATAAGAATAAAGTGGAAATGTTATTTTTTAAAAAAAAGAAATAGAACACGAATGCTTGTGTACAATCCCTAAAGTCAAGTACAGGCTGAATAGGTTTTGTTTTTCCCTGAAATATTACTACCATGACTAGAACTTATCATAGACTTTATATGGTTGAGTTAAGCAAGGGGATGCATTTTAAGCAGCTCACTTATATAGACATATTGTCTGGCATTAAGTGTGTAATATGAGTTGTGTTCTTCCAGATACATTTAGAAATAATGTTTCACTCAAGTAAAAAATGATAAACACGATTATTAGAATAAAAACTGATGTAGTCCCTGGGGGCAAAAATGTTGTTTAAAGTAAGTGTTACTGCTTAAAGGGTAAAAGGTAAATCAGAACTTAATAGTTTGTAATCAAAAAGCAGCATTATTGTAATAAAGAGCAACAGTTTAATAAACACCATTTCTAGTATAATCAAGTTACTTTTTAGCCACTATTGCCTAAATTTAATGCTGCATCACACAGACCAAATAGCAAAAGCAGAATCATTTAGTGTAACAAATCATCTGCAGTACCACTATCGTATCTGAGATATCCTGAATAAAAAATTACCCAATTGAGATATCTGCACTACTTCTTTGTCCGTGTGTTTGTAGAAAATATATTAGCTAGCCAGTGGTCTGGTTATTTCAAGGACAAATACAAGAAAGTCAATTCAGGAGTTAAGATTTAATATTAAAGAAGACATAATTATGAGTTTATATTCTCTTCACTGACATATGCATCTCTCAATATGACTGTTTTTGTTTCCTGTTTTTATGTATTAGGGAAGGGTTATAAATTTTCCACCTGCAAATTTATTCTTAAAAGAAAAAACTTTACTGAGATATCGTTGAGATACAGAAAGCTGTATACGCTTAATATAAACAACATAATGAGCTCGGAAATAAGTGTACACCAATGAAACTGTCACCACAACCTATGCCATAAACATATCTATCACCTCCAAAAGTTTCTGCACCCCCTCTTTATTACTACCATTATTTTTTGTAATAAGAACACTTTGTCATCAGATTTACCCTCTTAGAAAAAATTTAGTGTACAATACAGTATTGTTAACTGTAAGCTCTATGATGTACAGTAGATTTCCAGAACTTATTCATCTTATGTAACTGAAATTTGTAGCCTTTGACTATAATACCTACCTGCTTTCTCCCCCCACCAACCCCTCAGAACCACCATTCTACTCTCTGTTTCTATAAGTTTGGCTAATTTAGACTTATCATATAAGTGGTATCATGTAGTATTTGTCCTTCTCTGTCTGGCTTATTTTATTTAGCATATTGTCCTCCAGACTAGTTAATCCATGTTGTCACAAATAACAGGATTTCCTTATTTTTAAAGGCTGAATAATATTACATTGTATGTAAATACCACATTTTCTTTATTCATTCATCTGTCAATGATCATTTAGTTCCATAGTCTATGCCTTGGCTATTGTGAATAATGCTGCAGTTAAGTTGGAATGCAGCTATCTTTTCCATACACAGATTTCAGTTCATTTGTATATATTATGAGAAATGAGGTTGTTGGATCATATTGTAGTTCTATTTTTTAATTTTTGAAGAACTTTCATAGTGTTTTCCATAGTGACTGCACCAGTTTATATTCCTGCAAACAGTGTACAAGGGTCCCCCCTTTTCTCCACATCCTCACTAACACTTGTTAACTCTTGTCTTCTTGATAGGCAGGTGTGAGGTGATATCTCATCATGGTTTTTATTCACTTTTCCCTGATGATTATTAGTACTGTTGAGCATCTTTTCATGTACCTGTTGGCCATTTGGATGTCTTCTTTGGAAAAATAGATGTCAATTTTTAAGCTGAATTGTTTTGTTGTTGCTGTAATTGAGTTGTATGAGTTCTTTATGTATTTTGTATATTAACCCCTTATCAGAGATATGATAAGGTATAAAGACTGAGGAGGAGGAAATAAAACTCTTTGTCCACAGATGACATGATCATCTGTGCAGAAAATCCAAAAGAATCAACAAAAAATCTCTTGTAACTAATAAGCAACTATAACAAGGTTGCAAGATACAAGGTTATTATACAAAAGTCAGTTGTTTTCCTATATACCAGCAAAGAACAAATGTAATTTGAAATTAAAAACACAACTTATGTTAGCACCCCAAAAATAAAATACCTAGGTATAAACCTAAAGATGCATGTACAAGATCCATAGGAGGGAAACTACAAATGAGCAAAATCAAAGAACTAAATAAATGGAGAGTAATTCCATGTTTACAGATAGGAAGACTCAATATTGTCAAGATATCAGTTCTTTCCAACTTGATTTATAAGTATCATGAAATGCCAATCAAAATCACAGCAAGTTATTTTGTGGGTATCAACAAACTTATTCTAAAGTTTATAGCAAGAGGCAAAGACCCAGAATAGCCACCACAATATTGAAGGATAAGGACAAAGTTGGATAACTTCCAGTACTCGACTTCAAGACTTACTATAAAGCTGTAGTAGCCAAGGTAGTGTGGTACTGGTGAAAGAGTAGACAAACAGAATAAGGGAACAGAATAGAGAGCCTAGAAATAGACTCACATAAATGAAGTCAACTGATCTTCAGAAAAACAGTAGAAACAATACAAAAGCCAAGAAAAGCTCCTCAATAGGTCGTAATAGAGTTTACATGTATTTGTAGAATTGCCATACCACTGAACTGAAATTATAACAATGTGGAATTCATGACTTAGAAGTTAGTGTATAACATATCCAAAAAGCAGTATTTCTCATCACTGTCAGAGTTATTAATTACATAAATATTATCTCAAATCTACATACTCTGGTATCACAGTTTTTCTGAGACGTTTCTGTACTCTGAAAGCTAAATATTAAATATTATTTTCCCATTCAAATATTCATATAGAGTTTCTTGTAGATGATAATGAATGTCATAGTAACATGATTTAGTTTGTTCCAGTGTTTAGACCTGAAAATTATTTTCCTTTTTTCTTAACGACCTAAACATAAAATAAAAATTTTTTAAAAAGTTGTGTAAACAACTGGACATCCACATGCAAAGAAAATAAATCTAGACACAGATTTTCCACCTTTCACAAAAATTAACTCAAAGTGGATCACAGACCTAAATGAAAAATGCAAAACTATAAAACTCCTAGAACATAACCTAGGCGAAAATCTAGATGACCTTGGGTATAGTGATGGCTTTTTAAACACAGCGCCAAAGGCATGATTCATGAAAGAAATAATGGATGAGCTGGAATCTATTAAAATTAAAAGTTTCTTCTCTTAAACCCACACACATATGGTCACCTTATGTTTGATAAAGGAGGCAAGAGTATACAATGGAGAAAAGACAGCCTTTTCAATAAGTGGTGCTGGGAAAACTGGACAGCTACATGTAAAAGAATGAAATTAGAACACTCCCTAACACCATGTACAAAGATAAACTCAAAATGGATTAAAGATCTAAATGTAAGGCCAGACACTATCAAACTCTTAGAGGAAAACATAGGCAGAACACTCTATGACATAAATCACAGCAAGATCCTTTTCGACCTACCTCCTAGAGAAATGGAAATAAAAACAAAAATAAACAAATGGGACCTAATGAAACTGCAAAGCTTTTGCACAGCAAAGGAAACCATAAACAAGACGAAAAGACAACCCTCAGAATGGGAGAAAATATTTGCAAATGAAGCAACTGACAAAGGATTAATCTCCAAAATTTACAAGCAGCTCATACAGCTCAATATCAAAAAAGCAAACAACCCAATCCAAAAATAGGCAGAAGACCTAAATTGACATTTCTCCAAAGAAGATATACAGATTGCCAACAAACACATGAAAGAATGGTCAACATCATTAATCATTAGAGAAATGCAAATCAAAACTACAATGAGATATCATCTCATACCAGTCAGAATGGCCATCATCAAAAAATCTACAAACAATAAATCCTGGAGAGGGTGTGGAGGAAAGGGAACCCTCTTGCACTATTGGTGGGAATGTAAATTGATACAGCCACTATGGAGAAAAGTATGGAGGGTCCTTAAAAAACTAAAAATAGAGCTACTGTACGACCCAGCAATCCCACTACTGGGCATATATCCTGAGAAAACCATAATCCATAAAGAGTCATGTACCACAATGTTCATTGCAGCTCTGTTTACAATAGCCAGGACATGGAAGCAACCTAAGTGTCCATTGACAGATGAATGGATAAAGAAGATGTGGCACATATATACAATGGAATATTACTCAGCCATAAAAAGAAATGAAATTGAGTTGTTTGTAGTGAAATGGATGGACCTAGAGACTGTCATACAGAGTGAAGTAAGTCAGAAAGAGAAAAACAAATGCCGTATGCTAACACATATATATGGAATCTAAAAAAAAAAAAAAAAGAATGGTTCTGAAGAACCTAGGGTCAGGACAGGAATAAAGACGCAGATGTAGAGAATGGACTTAAGGACAGGGGAGGGGGAAGGGTAAGCTGGGAGGAAGTGAGAGAGTGGCATGGACATATATACACTACCAAATCTAAAATACATAGCTAGTGGGAAGCAGCCACATAGCATAGGGAGATCAGCTCGGTGCTTTGTGACCACCTAGAGGGGTGGGATAGGGAGGGTGGGAGGGAGGGAGATGCAACAGGGAAGAGATATGGGAACATATGTATATGTATAACTGATTCACTTTGTTATAAAGCAGAAACCAACACACCATTGTAAAGCAATTATACTCCAGTAAAGATGGGGAAAAAAAGTTTCTTCTCTGCAAAAGTTAATATCAAGAGAGTAAGAATGCACAAAATGGAAGAAAATATTTGCAAAAGACACATTTGGTAAAGAACTATTATGCACAATTTATGAAAGCACTTAAAACTCAACAATAGGAAAATAAACAACCCGATTGAAAATGAGCCAAAGATCTTAACAGACACCTCACCAAAAAAGATATACAGATGGAAAATAAGCAAATAAAAAAGGCATTCCACATTATATGTCATTAGACAGATGAAAATTAAAACAACAATGAAATACCACTACACACCTATTAGAATGGCCAAAATCCAGAACACTGACAATAGCAAGTACTGGAGGGGATGTGGAGCAACAGGAACTCTTTCTTTTTTTATTTTTATTTTTATTGGAGTAAAAAGTCTTTACAATGTTGTGTTAGTTTCTACTGTACAGCAAAGTTAATCAGTCATACATATACATATATGCCCTCTTTTTTGGATTTCCTTCCCATTTAGGTCACCATAGAGCTTTAAGCAGAGTTGCCTGTGCATTGCTGGTAGGAACGCAAGATGGTACGCTTCTTTGGCAGATAGTTTAGCAGTTTCTTACAAAACTGAACATAGTCTTACAATGTAATTCAGTAATTGTGCTCCTTGGTATTTACCCAAAAGAGATGAAAACTTATGTCTACACAAAAAAACTAGCACATGAATGTTTATAGCAGCTTTATTCATACTCCAAAACTTAGAAGCAACCAAGATGTCCTTCAGTAGCTAAATGGATAAACGGTGGCACATCCAGACAATGAAGTATTATTCATTGCTAAAAATAAATGACCTATCAATCTATGAAAAGAGATGGAGGAATCTTAAATGCATTTTACTAAGTGGAAAAAAACAGTCCAAAAGGCTACATATTGTATAATTCCAAATATATGACATTCTGGAAAAGGCAAAATTTTGGAGACAGTAAAAAAGATCAGTGGTTGCAAAAGAGTTGAAGGAGGACAGGTTGAATTGGTGGAGCTCAGAAGATTTTTAGGGCGGTGAAAATACTCTGTATGATACCATAATGATGGATACATATCATTATACATTTGTCCAAACACACAGAATGTGCAACACCAAGAATGAACCGCAATATAAACTGTAGACTTTGAGAAATTATGATATGTTAATATACGTTTATCAATTGTAACACATGTACCACTCTGGTTGGGGACGTTGATAATGGAGGAGGCTATGCATGTGTGGATGCAGGGGGTTCACAGGAAATCTTTGTAGTTTCTGCTCAATTTTGATGCAAACCTTAAAATGCTCTAAAAATAGTCTTAATAAATAAAAATTTTAAACTGTATATAATTTGTTGAAATGCTACTCAGCTTCTCAATTTGAATCCTAGGGTAAAATTGAATCCTAGGGGAAAATGGCCCAAATTCACCCACACATGCATACACACACACACACACACACACACACACACACACACACACACACACACACACACACACACACACACACACACACACACACACACACACACACACACACTCTGTTTTTTGTTTTGCATTTTTTTCTAAACTCACAGTCCTGGTCCATTATTATTCATTCCCTCTGAGGCTTTCTGATGCGTTCCAGTTCTTTTCCAGCTTTTCCAGTTATTGTCAGCAGGAAAATTGGTACGAATTACCAACCTTAAGGAAACAGAATCACAGGATAAAATACTTTTGGTTCAGTACCAAAGGGCTGCTTTGTATATTGGATATTGGATATAGGAAAATTCAGAACTCAGTTAAAGTGATTTACAAACAGATTCAACTCTGCAGAATTAGTCCCGTAGAGAAAAAAGAATATACTTAGAGTAAAATTATTCAAACAAAAGGAAAATGGAGAAAGAGAAAGAGACATGGAGATCCAATGAAATGTTCTAACAAGTGGTGTAATTAGAATCTCAGAATGATAGGCGACAGAGAATGAGACAAAGCCATACTTAAAAGAGATAATGGATGAAAATAACATAATGATGCCAAAGTCCAATCCACTTGAAAAAAATAATTTGAATTCATGTGCTTCTAATATGATAGTCTCACAACATATAAATTTAAAAAGTTAAACTGAATAAAAGAAAACAGTAAGCAAGTCCAAAGTCATACTGGGAGATTTTAACACGCTCCTCCCCTTCTCCATTATCCTCTGAAACTACTGCCAAGAGACCTTAGAAGAATATGGTTTTCTTGGAGTTGCATAGATTACTGCTTTATTTTCAGGTAATCAGAGGCTGTTAGTAGCCCATGTTTGAAGTTTCTTTGTGATGCAGTCACTGTGTACTTGTAACAAACTCCATGTAGAATTTACAATTTCAAGAGTAAGATTTACCATGAAGCTAATAAAGCTTAAGTTTCAAGATCCCACACTTGCATGGTCTCCATCCGAGGATCTGAACCTAATTTTGTACTGATCATTTTGTAAAAAACTGTCCTCCTAAAATTTATAATTCTTACTCCCTACAGAACTTATATCCACCTCTTACATAATGAAAGATCTGTGTAGACATATATTTTAATTCCCAAAACTCTTATATTGCATTTATGGCATTCTGTAATCTTCTCATCTGTCTTCTATTAGCTTAATGGGGACTATGTTGAGTATATTTTAAAAAAAAAAAAAAAGAGTCTTAGTAATGACTGGAAGATCCTTAATCTGATCTTGATCTCAGGTATTTCACATTGTCTAGCATAAAACGCTTACTCAGAATTTCTTGAGTAAATTTTGCATCCACTGGCTCATCTTTGGTTAAGACCTAATTTTTACAGCCACATCTTAGCACTACTTCAGTTTGGGATGCAAACCTAGCTGACTTTTCAATCTTATAAAGTCTCAAATTAACATATTCGCTTGTAACTTAGATTACAGGATAAAGGAAGAAAAATGTTCCCTTCACAGAAGTAAACTCAAATCTATTTCAGTTTGTAAAAAGGGAGCTCATTTAGGTTTTGTAAAAGGAGCAGGAGGAAACCATATACACCAAAGTTCTGAGCTCTCTCCAATAGTGCCCCAGAACTAAGCTCAGTTAGCATGTATATGCTTTTCAAAGTATTGCAGATAATAATTTTACCAAATATTTAGCCAGAGCATGATGGGCATTTAACTAATATTTTTAAATTAATGCATTTGTTAATGACCAATCCAAAACTTGGATCTACCGTCGTAATAGCAAAGATCTTGTGTAGGTACAACTTAATCCTGAAAACTCTAGTCTTTCTTTACGATATTGTGATATTCTCATCTCTCATCTATTAGTGTAAAGGGACTATACCAAAGGAATTTTTTTAAAAGTGCTTTAGTTGTGAATGGACATACGAATATCTTTCCATGTCATAAATGTCATGAATGAATGAAACACAAAAGTAGTATTTGAAAATAGATCAGTCTGATTCCAAACTTTTCCATTTCTATTATAATGTGTATCAGTGGTCCCCAACCTTTTTGGCACCAGGGACCAGTTTCCTGGAAGACAGTTTTTCCACGGACCTGGTTGGGGGGAAGGTTTTGGGATGATTCAAGTGCATTACATTTATTGTGCACTTTATTTTTATTATTACATTGTAACATATAATGAGATAATTATACAACTTACCATAATGCTGACAGGAGGCAGAGCTCAGGCAATAATGCAAGTGATGGGGAGTGGCTGTAAATACAGATGAAGCTTCGCTCGCCCACCCGCCACTCACCTCCTGCTATGTGGCCCAGTTCCTAACAGGCCATAGACTGGTACTGGTCCATGGCCCAGAGTTAGGGGACCCCTCATGTATATGAACTGTTATCCGTTGTGACGGATAGTCTCACACTCTTCCAAAATGAGAAGTAAAGGATTCCTCAATATTCTCTAGACAGAGTTATTTTAAAATATATATATATGAATATATATTTCAATGTGTGTTTCATAAATAATGGAGAACATTTCAAGTACATTAATAAAAGTAGAAGTTAATATATTCAATACCCTTGTACCTACCATCAAACTTTTAAAATCTTAAAATTATGCCATATTTTTTTCTGCTTTTTTTGAGAAATAAAATACCACTAATGTATTTGAGACCCACTGTGATCAGCTCCCTGGTCCATTCCATTCCAGAGGTAACCATTATCATTAAATCAAGGTATATCATTCCTTTACATTTTTTTGTACTTTCACTATATATGCATCCATGCACAGGTTTTAATTTTTTGTAAATGGTATCAACATATATGTATTATTCTGGAACTTACTTTTTTTGACAATTTTTTGAGATTTATCTATATCCATCTATATAGTTCTAGTTTTCACTGCTGAATAAATCTCTTCTTTTAAATAAAACAACTTATTTATTCTATCATTACAATTTTAGATTGTTTAAACATTTTCATTAAGACATACAATATTCCAGTGTATCTTTTTGTATAAGCTTTATCATACACAGGAGTTTCTCTGAGGTGTATACTTAGGAATAGAATTTAGGGTTATAGAGCATTTCTAAATGATTTTTCAAAAATCACATTGCAAATTCTGTTTGTAAAGTATTTGACAAATGCTTTTTTAATTGAGTTATTACTGACATATAACATATTAGTTTCAGGTGTACAACATAATAGTTAAGTGTTTGACAAATATACTTCTCACTAAAATTGCATCTGATCCTTTTTTTCTCCATATGCTGGCCAACATGCAAAATTACATCAGCATCAAAATATATGATATCTGACAGTTCTGCAATGTTATCTTCTTTTAACATGAATTTCCTTATTACAAGGTTGAACATCTTTTCATATACTTTATTTGCTATTGGGTTTATTCTTCTTAAAGTTTACAGTCATACTTTCTAAGCATTACTTTCCATTGGTTCTTTTACTTTATTTCTTTTATTCAAATGTCCTTTATATATTCTAGATATTAATCATTTAAAATATTTATACATTTAAAATACTTTCTAATTTTATCTTGTCTATTTATCGTATAGGAAATTTTTTCAGTGGAAGTTTATAAGTAATGTAAAATGTGTTCAGTAAAATGTATTTGTATCTTCCTTTTTGATGTACAACTTGTTGTGTTGTATGTATTTTAAGACCTAATCTCAAAAGCTGAACATTAAGCAGTGTTTCTTCTTCTAAACCTGCCCCACTCTCCAAATACATCCCACATGTGTCCTTGAGCAGTGAAAAATTTCTTTAACGCATGTTGAAATGATTTGCAACTTCTGGATCAAGATAATATAAACTCTGAATTACTCTGCCTTAAACAGATACATGATATGATAGAAATAAGAAAGAAAAAAAAAACAGGATTAAGCTCAAATACAAGATAATCATATTCGTGGACTAGAAATATGATAGAAAAACAAAATACTGAGCAGAGCTAAAGTGAACAAGGTAGTGGAGATTAAGGGATTGGTCCCTAAGAGAAAAGGGGGATTTAGCTTTAAACCCAAGCCTAACAACAAGGGCTGGGACTACCTCTACTATGGTTAACTAAACACTAAAGGGTGTTATAAACAGTTATTAATTTCAGATAATGTTTATACTCTCTCCTTGAGTTTAAGATAAAAGAATACAAGTAAACCTTCTAAAAGTCATCCCCTGGAATAATTTTGGATTTTTAAACAATGTTGTATTTAGAAACCAGCTGCTGAGTTTCCATGTAAATGCAACTTTATTGTCCGATCCACTCCTGTCACGCCTGATCAGTAGGTATGGATGGGGCCTTCAAGCCTCGGACTATTTATTTCTAAGTATCAGCCTAATTTTCTGGCTTTTAAGTCCTCAGGAGGCACTTTTTTGAAAAAACGTTTAGCTCCCTAGTTTGACAAATGTTTTGTAATTTGGAATGCTAACCTCCTCAATGACTCCAACAGAGAGACTCCCTTCTTCATCCTTCCCAGTTCTAATCGCCACCACTTGTAATGAAAACCCCAATCAGTTTCATGTGATTGGTCTCGTTTTTAAATAACTCCCAATTCTTCATTTACTTTTTAAATTAAATGTGGCTTGTAACACATGCAAAAATACGAACACATTTTAAGGTAGACATGACTACTCTGTTGCATATACTTGATTATAATTCTTTAGTGAGATAAAGTCCGATGCTTTGTTTTAGGGTGATGGGGAAAGCTTTATGGGGCATAGAAAAATAAAGTACAAATCATGTCAACCAATTCCTAAGGATTTTAAAAAATCCGAAAAATTTTCACTTAATTATTTCAAAAGTAAACTAATTAAAAAAACTATACATTTAATGTGCTTTAAAAAATGCAATTAAGTTGAATTTATAGTGATTTGTTCATATAAAATGTATAAAGGTCTTGGGTATAATATAGTTTTATATTTCACTATGTACAGAACATAAAGTGTTTAAACCTGCTAAATACAACTAATTTATTTCATATGGTTATATATTTTGATGTTTCCTTCCTCCTCATTCTTCTAAAGAAACTCAGAAGAAGATAAATTTCATTTACAGCAGGTTATTGGAGTAAACAGAAATATAATTTACACAGTTCAGCAGTCAAGTATTAAAAGCACACAATATCATAATAATAAATTTCTTATATTAACTTGCCACTAAAATCTGAAAAACATGTTACAAGAAAGTATTGTTTAAGAATTGAAATAATTCCATGTTCTTTGGAATATATAACTGTCATTATTTACTATTTTGAACTTTTTTCAATACTGCAGCTTCTACTCACCCCACTACAAATAAAGTAAAAATTGAAAGGCATAGAAAATTCAAATGCTGTCATAAGTCATAAAATAAAAACTTAGGAAAAATATGGCCAAGAATAAATAAGAAGTAGTCATTTTCCTTTTATTTGTTAATATTATATGTCAATGCTACTATTTCTGAAATTATTCCCTTCTCAAAGGAATCCATTTTGATAAAACCTAAATTCTAAAGATTATGCTTTCACATGATTGATAAAAAATTGTGGTAGACATAATAATATGCTGCCCCCCTCCTGATGTCCATGTCCTAATTACCAGACCATGCTGAGATTTCTGTCATTATAGATTAGTTTGTGTTGTTAGAATTTTACATTCATGACATCTTACAACACAGACTCCTTTTTATATGGCTTCTTTCACTCAACAATACCATTTTGAGATTTATCTGTGTCATTACATGCATCAATAGTACTTTCATTTACATTGCTGAGCAGTATTCCAAAGTATGGGTATGCCACAATTTGTTCATCCATTCACCTCTTTATGGACATTTGATTTATGTCCATATTTTGGCTATAAAAGAAGTCAGTTGCAAATATTTATATACAGGTCTTTGCACGGACATATGCTTTCATTTCTGTTGTATAAATACCTAAGAAAGAAATGGCTGGACTATATGCTAGGTGTATATATAATTTTTTTAATAATCTGTCAAAGTGATTTCTAAAGCATTGCACCATTGTACATCCCCACAAGCAGTGTGTGAGTTCAGGTTTCTCACATCCTTGCCAACACTTGGTATGATCAGATTTTTTATTTTTAATTTTGAGCTATTTTAACAGTTATATAGTGATATCTTATTGTATTCCTAATTTGCATTAATTTAAATGATTTTGAATATATTTTTATGGTCTTGTGTATACACACAGATATACAGATATTAGATGATTTTATATATATATATATATACACACTTTACTAAATTAGTAAAATATCTGTCCAAATTGTTTGCCTTTGCCAATTTATTTTTAAATGATTTGCGTTTCTATTAATGACTTTTGCAATTTCTTTATAAATCTTTTTACAAAGCCTTTGTTACTTACATGATTTGTAAATACTTTCTCCCAATCTGTACCTTGTCTTTTCATTCTATTAATAGGTATCTAAAGAGCAAAAGTTTTCATTTTTATGAAGTCTAATTTATCAAAATCTTTCTCTTATGGATCATCATTTTGGTGGTGTATGTTAAAATAAGAAGTATTTGCTTAAACAAATAACTTCAAGATTTTTTTTTCCTATGTTTTCTTCTAGAAGTTTTATAAATTTTGGTTTTGCATTTAGCTCTATGGTTCATTTGGCTTAAAAAGATGTAAACAGAGCTTTTCATTCAGGAGTTATTGATGATGTATATGAAGAAATTACCAGAAATCAGGGGAAAAGCAGCAAAAACAATTAGTGTAGACAATACCTGCAGATCACACAGGCCATGAGAATGCAGTTTCCATCAGACAAAGTGGAAAACCCCATGATTCAGAGGGATTGGTTGGAGTACTCAGAGGATCTTGCTTCAGTAGTGGGTGATAATTAGTCTTAGATTAAATGCTGCTCTAGTCACATCTCACAGATCTTAAAAGCATAAAATGTATGTCCCGGTATTTTATCTGCATCCTAGAACAAAGTTAAAGGATATTCATAGGAACACAAAAATATTCAGCAGTCTAAAAGGTAAAAATCACAATGTATAGCATCCAGTTGCAAATTATCAGGCATATAAAGAAGTAGGAAAATATAACCCATGATGGGGAGAAAAATCAATCAAAACTATCTGACCTGAAATTAATATAAAGTTGTATATCAATTATATCTCAATTTTAAAAAGAACTATCAAAGAACTGGCACAGATGTTAGAATTATCAAGTATAAAATTAAAAGTTATCATAAACATATTCCGTATGTTCAGAAAACTAGAGGTAAGATTGAACATGTTAAATGGAGACATGAAAAATATAAACACTCAAATTGGAAGCATGGAGGTTAAAAGCCATAATTTCAGAGGTGAAAAATATACTATATAAGATTGAAAATAGATTACAGAAGATATAATTAGTGAACTAGAAGACATAACAATATAAACTGTGCAAATAAATCAAAGACCTGATTACCAACATCTAGTATCCGTGTGTCCCAAAAACAGTGGTCAAAACATCATGTGATATGGATGGCTATCCAGGCCACCCCAGGAAATGAGCCACGCTATATTTTCTTTCACTCCTGGGCTTTGGCAAATTATCTGGGCATTTGTTCGGGCCTTTGGTAAGCCTTAGACCGAATATAACACAAGCTTCCGGGCTTCCCTGGTGGCGCAGTGGTTGAGAGTCCCACTGCCATGCAGGGAACACGAGTTTGTGCCCCTGTCCGGGAAAATCCCACATGCCATGGAGCGGCTGGGCCCGTGAGCCATGGCCGCTGAGCCTGCGCGTCCGGAGCCTGTGCTCCGCAACGGGAGAGGCCACAACAGTGAGAGGCCCGTGTACAGCACAAAAAAAAACCCCCAAAAAAACAAGCTCCCCAATGGAGAGAACTGTAAAAAATTGCCTTCTGGATCCATGATAAGATGGCCCATGGAATTTCAGGCAGTATTCTAAATTGAGGTTCCAGGCAAGCCTGCCACTCATTCTGAGGAAACCAAAACATGATGACAAAGCTTCCCCACCAGCTAGATCCTGCTCAAGATGAAAACTACTGCCTAACAGGCCAGGGGGTTCTTGGCAAATAGATTATATTGGGCCTCTCATTTCATCCAGAAAGTTCCACCAGATTTTGACTGCAGTTGACCCTTTGGGTTTGGCTTAGTGATCTGAATATGTTCCATTTATTCAGAACATATTATTCAGGCCCTGCAAGACCATATCTGTTTCCTGTGTAGGTTTCCTGAGGGCATTGCATCTGACAATGGCCCCAGATTTTCAACCAGAGCTCTGTATCAATGGGCTCAATCATGGGCATATGACAGACTCTCAAGGTTCCATACACCATCTAAGCTCACCCCAGCTGATAAAAAAATTAACAAGTTTGATTTAATAAAAATTATGGGACATTGCATCACCAAACTGGAGAATACATTCCATTTTCATGAGCATTTGGGTCACTTATGAAAAATAATAATGATCTAGTCCCCCCCAAATTTTTAAAATGTTAAGTGTTATACATGCCACATTTTTATCACCATGCAATTAAATTAGAATAAATTATTTTAAAATAACTTGAAAATTATGTACACATAGATTTAAAATTATTTTTAAACAACTAACCACTTAAAAATCTCATAGGATAGAAACATTTCGAACCAGTACAGTTTTACACACACACACACATATATATTTACACACATATACAAATATTTCAGCTGAAACAGTAGTTAAAAGGTACATTTAAATTTGAAGTGGCATAAAAGAAAACAAAAATGGCTGTAACTAAAGGAGCCAAAATTTAATTTAGGAAGTTAGAAAAAAGAACAGCATAATAAAACCAAAAACAGTACAGTAATGGAAATAATAACAGTAAGAGCTGAAAATCATAGCAAAATAATTAAATAAGAGAGAGGAAGCAAGCAAATTAAAAAATGGTTCCCCAAAAATTAATTAAGTTGACAAATCTTTGTCAAGATTAATAAGGAATATAAAGATAGAAGTCTTAAATAACAATATTAGAATTGTGGAATAAAATATCCGTGGAAGCTGCAGAGATTAAACTGCAATAAGATAATAATATTAAAAAAGAAACCTTTATGACAATAAACTTGAAATTTTAGAGGAAAAATATAATACAGTATATTTAATTTATCATTATATATATATTACCTACACATACTCTAAAATAGAGAACATGACTATTAAAATATCTTTAATGCAAATTAAAATCTTCACACTAAGAAAATATTAGGCTGAGATACTAGTAAGATTGTTTCAAATAAATCTTAATACCAATCATATATAAATTCCTGCAGGGGATAGCAGGTTAGCAATAGGAACAATCCCAAACAAAAATGATATGAGGAAAGAAAGTTACAGGATAATCTCATTCACAGATATAGATGCTAGAATCCTAAACTATTTAAAATACTAGCAAATTGAGTACAGAAATACATTTTAAAAAAAGATACTATATCATGATCAGTTTCCAGGAGCAATAGTGTTCCACAGCTTGTTCCCCACCACCACCATGAGAGGAATAATGTAAATATCTCGAAATCTAGCATTTTAGTATTGCTAAAGGGAAATCTACTTCTGTATTCTAGCCCAAAAGTTATTGGTAGAACCACTCCAAGGCAAATGTCACACTTTTTTTTTTTTTACTGATTATTTAATATCCTTAAAAAGATTCTTCAATTTAAATACACCCAAACTATACTCATCAAACAATCACCAAAATAATACCTTGGTTATTGTCTTGACTGGAATGTTCCTCTAATCTGAGTCATTGGAATATCTCCTTCAAGATAAACAAATTAAAATTTTCATTTGTAATAAATATTATCTAATTAAATTTATATGTTAAAGCAAATCAGTTTTACTATCATTGTTATATGCAATAATGACCTTAACATCATACATGTTAAACTAATTATATATTCCTCTTGTACTTCAATTTAAAACAAATATATTAAGTTATAATTTTGAACATGGTGTTCAGATAGCACCTATAATCACATTACATACTACCAGTGGTATGCATAATATTTTCTATGGTGACTGTGCTGAATCTTTACCTCTTGTTATTGTTTCCTTGGCTTTGACCCAGATCTCCTCTCTTCTCTGCAGAGTCACAGTCAATGGTACTGTGACCCTCAAGGTGCTGCACTACATTCATCGTATTTCCCTGTCACATCACAATCTCTTTGGAATGTGCATATTTTACCCCTCAGCCTTAAAGAAAGTTATTTTATGATTTTTTTCAATTTTCTCATACTCCACCATTCGTAGGGTTAGGTGATAGAATTGGTATCTTTCTTATTTTCTACGTCTTTTCCCAAACTATTAAATGCACCTCTCTTGGAGAAAAACAAAGCAAAAGGAAAAACAAACTCAACCCCACTGATACATTTTTATTTGCACAATTGCCTTTGCCTTTCTAGTATCTAATCAGACTTTAAAGGTTTCTGAGTATGATTTATTTTATTGGTTGCTTTTCTGTCTCCTGCCAGCATCCTTGTTCAACATCAGTGTGAGAAAAATATATATATTGGGTTAGCCAAAAAGTTCGTTTGGGTTTTCATGCCATCTTACAGAAAAACCCGAACATTTTGGCCAACCCAATATATTGGGTTTTAATCTCAAATGACCTTTTCTTCCCCTCACTCAGCCACTCACCCTAAACTTCTACTCTAAATCTTGTCAAAACAAAACGCTGATAAACTATTGGAAACTGACAAAAGCCTAATTATTCACAATTATTAGATGTCTTTTTGTAGTAACTCTTCAGTTGTAAGCAGTTATGTGAAGGTTATTAGTCTCCCTACGACCAGATGGTACACTATAATAAGAGCAAGTCTCAGAATGAATTCTGCAATACCAGGAAATGTTATTACCATTTAGGCACAAAAATAATCATAAAAAGATTCTGGAGGCTCAACGAATTCCCAGTGCTGTGTCCTTCTATGCTCTCCGATAAAACGCTGAAGAGTTCTTTGAGTCACATGCAACAATATTCTAGCAGCAGAATTAGCGGCCCTTCTAATCAGTGCCAGACAGTACAGGATCTATAGGATTAAAGGCCTACAGACCTATTTCTATGAGATTTCTAGTTTCTCGTATTTTGTAAAAGCATGGAAGTGTCTTTATGACAGTTTTACTGATCTGCACATGTCAATTATTACTCATGTTACAAGTGAAAAATCCTTATAAATATCTATTACACTAATAAATCCGTGGTATAGATGGCAGTAAGTATAACTAAAGTATTTTCAATCATTATATCTTGAGAACAAACTTTTTATTTTAGGTTTGGAATGTTAAATAACCACAAAGGAAGGGCGTATATAAAAATATGCAAATTCAAATAATATCTAAAAGAGGAAGCATAAGCCCAAGGATTAAGGCGTCAATAGATAGTGTGATTAAAATGCTGGATACTATTAATAGAGCTGTAACTGTGTTGCTATTTTTAGTATGGATTATTATTGTTTCTTAAGGCATAAGTGTTGATTGGTTTATCCCAGTGCAATTACTTTTGTATAAGTAGGGTTTCCCATAATTCATAATCTAAACCCAGGTACTTTTGAAGGTAAAAGGGGACAATAACAAGATAGTCTCTGGGGACAACGTACTTAATGTTATCCCAAACAAACTGAGATGTATGGTCATCCTATTACCTATAGTGCACGATTTTACAAAACATGCAGTTTCTCAAGAACACAATCTTTGTTCTAGTAGAAGTATTTGTACAAGCTATCACCGACACACTGACAAGCTAACCTGTTGGGGTGAAGTCTGGTTGTTGACCGTAAAAATCTCTCCTCTTCTCCCTGGAAACACAGACAAACCTATATTTCCCAGGTTTCAGTTAGTTGTGATAAGATGACTGATTTTTAATCAATGGAATGTCAACAAAAATAATGTGTGTTCTCTCTAAGCCTGTCCTTTTTCCTCTTCTGGCTGATTTTGGCAATCCAGCAACGATCTGGTGATCCAAAGTGGCTTTATATTGAAGATGCACAGTGGTCCACAACTTGGGACCCAGAATGACTGTGGAAATATGCTTCTTTCCTCCCACTAACTACCTTGAGCTGTAATTCTCTTTTTAGTTTTCACTGTATCCCTTTACTTGTCTTTATTATTACCGCTGATATCATATTCTCTATATATGAGAAACTACTCTGCTGATTTTGAGATTTCTTTTATTACCAGCAATTGAATCCTGTGGAACACTTACCTCACTATGTGACAGTATAAGAATTGCTAAATCCTACAAACCTGGATAATTTTACCCCTAAGAGTGCAAAACAGTGGTAGAGTGAGTAAATGGAATTAGTGAAGTGGAGAGGTATTTTTGATGGAGCAGTTGCGGTAGTTCTCTTTGATGGGCTGATATTTGAGTAGATAGTTGAATCGTATGAAATAACAAGCCGTGCAAAGCTGGCAGGAAGAGTTTTACATGACTTTGCTAATACCACAGAACTCAATTCCTTGCAACTTACGCAGGTTGCCAAGAACACTCGGGGAACAGATCCAACCATAAAGATTTAGAGGTGTGGGCGTAGCAAAACCCTATCAGCTGTACTGTTGGAGAGGGGCTATAAAGGCATTTTACTGGTATTTCATTTAAGTACTGTTATATACAAGTGTCTCTATTACTTCTTATCATCTGCAGTAATACATCTTTATAAGTATAATTGAATAAAGTGCCACTACCCATATATTCCCTGCCTAGTTAATGACTCTAATACTAATTGAAAAGCTTCTGTCATGTCATAACTCTATCAATAAATCTATGTATTTAGAGTATCACATTGTTTTGACCTGGTGCCATTTTACCAACAGGCAATAAAAAAAGTGTAGGAATAATATCTTGCAGAGCAAACCTTCCTGCTG
Organism: Grampus griseus; assembly: GCF_964374135.1. Classification (NCBI taxonomy): domain Eukaryota; kingdom Metazoa; phylum Chordata; class Mammalia; order Artiodactyla; family Delphinidae; genus Grampus; species Grampus griseus. Next base: position 133,122,229 of record NC_138997.1, on the reverse strand, counting down.
CTTATGCATACATATTTTCAGATCTAGGAAAGCAGTACTTTTAAAGCCTTTTCCTTTAACCTTGGAGAACTGGATTTTATTGCTCTTAATTAATATAATATTTCTTGATAAGTACATCGCAAGACCATCTGTAACTTGTCCATGTGAACATTTTATTTTCCTTTTGGTCATTGACCTTCTGTTATACAATATGATTTTAGTTACATTTGGAAGGTTTTTTAAAAAAATCCTTAATAGCAATTTTAGCAATTGCTAGTCTAAAGACCTTTATGCTATTCACTCCTTCCATCTCTAATATGATTTTCATAGTTTGTACCCTGCTCTCAACATTTAACTGCAAATCCAGGTAAGGGCAGAGAGAGTTCAGGTTTGAAAACTTAGTAGTTTTTATTCTGACATTTAAGCTGATTCCACTTATATGTAGCACACATAAGCTTTCTTGCAGAGTGAGGCAAGTGTTGCATAGAATTCACAGAACTCTATTTTAAAGCTGGTTCTCTTATTATAGCCTAATACAAGATGGAAGTAACACTATGTCTAGCTTACTAAGTATGTATTTGATGTCAAGGAGAGTGCTTTTAATGAGGATTGAGTAGTGACCATAATTGATATGTGACATCTGATCTCATGGAGATTAGCCAAGAAAGGAGTGGAAAGACAGGTAGCCATTAGATAATTAATTATACAATGATCATTTAGTAACTATTGTGTTTAAACTTAGTAACTAATTTGATAGGATCAATTTTTTTTTAAAAAAACATATTTTTGTGAGAGAAAATAATAGGGAGTCTTCATATAGCCTGGAATATAACACATAATGTCTCTGGGAAAGTTACTGTATGTTGACGTCTGATAGGTGAGTGAGTATCAGTAGGATAATGAGGTGAGCAGGCGAAACCAGCTAGTATCTCAGGTAAAGGAAGAGTATGGTCAATGATGATAAATCAGAAAAGCATTTGATATTTGCAACATGGAGAAAAGGTGGATATGTCTGGGGCTTAAGGGGTGAAAAGGAGATTGGCAGGAAATCAGACTGGAGTCAGAGTCGATGGACAGATTATACAGAGTTTATAAAAGGGTGTAGGATACAGATTTTACTCTGCACAATGGAAAGAAACTGACAGTGTTCAAGCATGGTGTAGTGTGATAAGACTTGCTACTGAAGGAGATGATTCTGGCTGCTGATGGAGAAGAGTTCAGAGAAGAGCAATAAGATTAGGTGCGTCGGTTGGGGTGAAAGGCATTAGAAAGCCATGGCAGCATTTGAGACAAAAAGCTGATGGCTCTAGTTTAGACGCATTAGCCAAAGTGATGGTGGGAAAATTTTCCTGGATTAGAGATCTATTTAGTACTTAAAATCAGTAAGATTCTGATGGAAGGAGAAGGAGGCAGTGTTGTAAACTCTGAAGGTGCTGAGGACCAGATGGAAGGGATAGGCTAATACAGATCACCCTAACGTCTCTGCTTAAAATTCTTCTTTGGGTTTCCATTGCCACAATGGAGGCATGTTGATATAGTGATCAAAAGAACGAGTACTCTAGGGCTTCCCTGGTGGCGCCGTGGTTGGGAGTCCGCCTGCCGATGCAGGGGACACGGGTTCGTGGCCCGGTCCAGGAAGATCCCACATGCCAGAGAGTGGCTGGGCCCGTGAGCCATGGCCGCTGAGCCTGCGCGTCCGGAGCCTGTGCTCTGCAATGGGAGAGGCCACAACAGTGAGAGGCCCGCGTACCGCAAAAAAAAAAAAAAAAAAGAACAAGTATTCTAATTTGGACTCCTGTATTTTCAAATTCCAGCCCTCCTACTTAGAGGCCCTGCCATTTTAAACAATCCTAACTCCATTTGGTTTCTTATTCTGTAAATTGTGATAATATTTGTATGTTTCTTGGAGTAGTAGTATATGGATCAATGGCACAACGTAGAAACATAAACGTTTATAAAATAATTGGCCCCTAGTAAATGTACAGTGAATGTTAGCTATCAAATTCAACTTTATTACTAGAGCCTACCAGGCTCTGCTGATCCCTGCTCATCTCTCCAAGATCACCTAGTGGCACTCTCTCCCGTGCACCTGGCACTCCAGGGACACTTTCATTTTCTTTGGCATTCTGTAATCAGTTCTGCCTCAGAGCCTGCTTTGCAGGATGCCAGGAATTAATTCTCTTCTGCTCCCACCCTTTACCTAGTTAATATTTACCCATCCTTCAAGTTTCAGTTCAAATGTCAAATTTCTCATAAGAATATTCCCTAATTCCAAATCTAGGAAAGTTCCCTCTCTTATAGCCCTCAGAACTTTACAACTATTAGAAATAGTGAAGTATTATTTATGAGTTGATGTGATCAATGCCCAGCATCTTCTACCAGACTGCAAATATGTGAAGGCACAGAGCATAGCGTTTAACAAAGAGTCTTTCCAGAGCACCTAGTTCATTGTTGGCAACATAGTACAAACTAAACAGATATTTATTGGATGAATTAATTGCCACTGATTAAATAAATAAATGAAAAATAATCTTGTTCAGAGTTAAAGACTGTGAGTTCAGTTTTGGATACACTGAGTTTGAGAGCTCTATGGACTAGTTCAGTGGATGTTTTATTTTTCCATTCTAATATCACTTTGATAATGGAAAAAAAGGGGGGGCAAAGGATACTAGACTTTCTCTGAGTCGGTGGGCATAAATGCTGTCCAAGAACGTAGGGTTTTTAGTATTATTGAATTCTTAAGAAATAAGGTAGAAACCCTCAAAGAGATAAGAGAGATATATGAGAGATAAAAACACCCTGGAGGTAATCAAATTAACCAGAATGTTTGTCTCTATTAATAGAGTCTTTGTTTATTGGGATGGTGAGCATATATTAAATGAGCAGACATTGTTTCATTCAGAATAATTTAGAATTAAATTACCAAATGGCCTAAAAGTTTCAACTTTATAAACAATATTTTGTATTGAGAAAGATCCTGTGGCTATTTGATACAGTTGCAATATTTAATAGAATGTGGCATACAAGGTGTTTCTATTTGAAAGTGATATGATGAATTCTTGAAAAAGCTCATGTTCTTCAAAATCAGGTACTGAAATTAGTGAGTTAAAACAATGAGTGAAATTAATGGGAAAACAGAGACATCGACGCAAAATCAATGTAGTTTTTAAACCAGAGCCCTTAAAAAGTAATCACCAGAGAGTAACCTAGAGCTATGTTAAATCTCCACTGACACGAGTGCCCTGAACCACAGATTTTAGGTCACCTATAAGGGATTCCAGGTGAACTGCTAAGAGGAAATACCCACTCCAGACTCAGGGTGTAATTTTCTGGAAAGGAAATTCTAGTGCTCATGCTTGCTCTCTCTTTTTTTTTTTTTTTTCTTCTTAAAATTGAACTGAAATGTTCCCTGATGTCAGTGCGGCAGCAAGGTTGATGAATCAGCTTTTTCTGCTGAAGTTTATAATTGTATCATGTGGATATCATTACCCTATTTATCAATCACTTATGAACTAATTTTCATTATAGAAATACCTATTGTTGCAGAACAGACTCTATTGGAAAATAGGTTCCAGCAATGGATAAGGCTTGGTTTCATAATCAAGATTTCAGTTTCCTTATTAAATAAATAATGTTAGAGTCTTATAATATAAAAATGATGTGGCTACTGAAAAGAACATGGCATATCTATGTGTGCTAATGTGGAAAGATTCCCAAGTTAAAATAAAGGGGGAGCATCAGCTTTTCCTTCAAGTGAATACATAATGGACCAAGATAAAGATGAAGTTTAGAAATGGAGTGTGTGTGCTTTTTTTCTAACTGTAATAGGGTGAGAGGTCTCATTGCCTAATAGTTGGAAAGGTAGCCACCTGTATACTTCAGGAAGCCACTCGAGGTAGACTTCTCAAGTTCTGTCTATGCTCTTTTTCTTGTTCTTCCCCGTAGTTCTTTCCATTTTTATCTCATCCTCACCAAGTATACTTTTATTTCCCATTTCCAGCAACTTACCTTCTCTCCCCCATTAGATGTGTTCAACTCCCGTTGTATGGACAATACACCTGTTTGATTTTAGGAACACAAAAAGAACAGCCTCAGTCTTGAATAGAGACCTCATTATTTCTTCTTGCTTTTCCTCAATTCCCTGTCTCATCATAGGAGTAGATTTCACTCTATTCTCAAAATATATTTACCCCCTTTAAAAAAAATCTTTAATTCGGAAGCTACTAATTAAAAGATTACGGGTGATCTTGGTTTGTGTAACTGTCCTAGAATTCTATAATGCATCTTAAAAAGCACCACGCCATCACAGCAGTGTGTTGTTTCCCAATATAAGAAAACAAACAGCTGTATCCCTGAGAATTCTCCTTGCCTAATCATGAGAGTAATGGAGTGGATAGCAATGGGAGGAGAAAATAAGGCTACACTGGCTTATCTCTCAGGATTATTGTGTAAATACATGGGAAAATTTCTCCAAAATATTGTTCTTGCCTTGAAAATGCATGCTTGCATTTATTCAATTAGTCAATCAGTCAACAAGTGTTTATTTAGGGCCAACTGTTTGGCGGGTCCAATATCAAATGCTAGTTTTAGTGGTGAATGGAGCTGACAAAATCTTTGCCCTCAAGGGGCTAACATATTATTGGAGGAGTTTCATGCTGAATTTATTTCGTCTTTAATATGTATGTCTTAAGCCACTTTGCATACATTAATTTAAAATACCATTGTATAATAAAATGATAATGTCCATGAGAATGTTTTATTTTATTATCATGATCTCACCACTTTTTTAACTTTTTATGTGAAATAATTTTAGACTTAAGGAAAGTTGCAGGAAGTGGACAGAAAGTACTCTTTATTCAGCTTCCCTTAATGTTAACATCTTTCATAACCATATAAAGGTTATTGAGAGAAGGAAAGTAACATTGATATAATACTATTAATTAGGCTACTGGCTTTTTCCTGGTCTTCTATGACCTTGGCACTTTTGAAGAGTACTGATTAGTCTTTTTACCCCTCAATATGGTTTTGTCTGATGTTTTCTCATGAGGAGATTGATGTTAGTATTTTTTTGCAAGAATATTATGGAATATTGTGGAATTCTTGTAAAATATTCCATGGTATTCTTGCAAATTTCCATCATATTCTTGCCAAAAAAACAGTTTCTCAATGAATGTCAGGGGTCCCGTTATGTCGTTATATTTTATTACTGGTTATATTGACTTTGAATATTTGTATAAAGTAGTGTCTCTCAAGTTTCTCCACTATAAAATTCCTATTTTTCTCTTTTAAATAAGTAACTATTTTACATGGAGATAATTTGAGTGAATGTAAATGTCTTCTTTCTCCTGATATATTTACCCACTAATTTTAGCATTCATTGGTGGTCTTATCTGAAATAATTACTTTGAAACTGTGTTCAATAATTCCATTTTTAGGAACACTTTTTAGTCTGGTTTACTTAGGGTTTTTTTCTCATTCAGTCCTATGTTCTGGTATGCCTGGAATTTGGTGATTGGTTGCCAGACAATTAGATGAAAAACTGTAATATCTCTGAATGATATTAATTTTACTCAGAGAAAATTTAATTTTCTTCTGAAACAGGAAAAGTGTATGCAAATCTTGCGACCTCTCCAAACATTCCAATAATTCAAGACTACATTTTCAGTCCTTGTGAGAGGATACTTGTTTCTTTTATTCCCCTTTCTTCTACAGTTTGACTTTCATATGTGTCCACTGAATGCAGGGTTATTTACTAGGTCCCTTCTCCTTGTTAAATGTTAATGTCCAATTTTTGCCTATACTGTAACTTTCAAACTGCCAGACTCTGCTTAGCCTTTAGTCTTCTAGGAAATGCTTTATGTTTGAAACGTTCCACCTGTTACCCCATGCATTTGGGACTTAGGAAATCGGCAGATTTCTTCATAGAAAATTGCACAGACAATATTAGACTTAGTTCTGTGTGATTCTTTTTTTCTTCCTCATATTAAACTTTTATTTGCTACTTATTTAGTAGCTCTGAAAACAAATTATTGTCTCGTTTGGCCAGTGAGTCTTTTGCAAACACTACTGCACAGCAGTCTACTATAATCCTGGAATCAGAATTGTAGAACTCATATTAAAAGGTTTTCCTTTACTTCAAAAACTTAATCCCTCAAGTCCTAGCTCTGTTGGTTGCTTTCTGATTCTTTTAGAGAGCTACTTGGTTTCTTTTGTCCAGCTTTTACAGGTGGTCTCAGCAGACAGTTTTGTCTGATACAATCTACTCCATTCCGGCCAGGAGTAGAACCCTAAGCATGTCATTCTGAATTGTTTGGGGGCTGATGGTTAAGATTCTGAAGTATTTAGCTATTATTATTGTTGCTGTCATCAATACTATTATCATCTTAACATACGTGAGTTCATCTGTATGTGTGAAATTTAGAGTAGAAGTTGACGTTTTATTAAATAAACTTTTTGTTTTGCTTTGTTTGTTTGTATTTTCTCAGTGCAACCTCTCTTGGTTTTTCCTGAGATCAATAAAATCATTTTGCAAATACAGGGGTTGCAGAGGCCTAATGGTACATAAATCATGTCAACATAAACTGAAAGTATTGGCTTTAATCTTGCTATCTCAACACATTTTTTTCTACTTGATTTGGATTTTATCTTTACTTCAACCTTGATTCTTGCATTCGTCAAAGATCACCTACTTTAGATCTCATCTAATTAGTTTAACAATGTCAGATACTATGAACAAAAACTATCATTCAAATTGTACTCACTATCATACATAGATGACAATTTTATATGTAATTTGTGGTGAAACTCTATGTGGAAAATTCATCAGTCAGCTGAAGAGTAAAGGTTGTTATTGCAATAATAATATGAGTACAATAATTACTTTAAATTATGAAGTCCACTGATTGAATATTTAAAAAATAAAAGCAACTTAAATATAGTTAAGTATATAGTAAAAATTTTTTGACAATTAATACAGTTATTAAAGATCCTATATTACCTAGATATATTTAGAAAGGGAACTTTCTTTATGCTAATTAAAGATAATAATTTATGTAGTAAGAAAAGACAGACTAATACATTACAATTGTTTTGGGGTAATAACATGCCCATTATTGCATAAAATAACTTCAAAATGATAATTAAATTGCTGGATATATTGGGATAATAAACCCGGAGGCTTTCAAGAAAAAGTTTATTTTGGAACAATTAAAAGTAGAATATTAAGACTTACAGACATAGAAAACAATCTTATGATTACCAAAGGAGAAAGGGGGGGCGAGGGATAAATTAGGAGTTTGGGAATAACATATACACACTACTATCTATAAAATAGATAAACAACAAGGACCTATTGTATAGCACAGGGAACTCTATTCAGTATCTTGTAATAACCTATAAAGGAAAAGAATCTGATAAAGTATATATATCTTTCTAAACATATAGATATATTTAAATCACTTTGCTGTATACCTGAAACTAGCACAACATTGTAAATCAACTATACTTCAAATTAAAAAAAGTAGAATGTTAATTTTGCCATCTCAAATTTCAGGACCACCAAAAATTCCAAAATCATATAGAGCTTTTTTATAAGACAAATCTTCAGTCTAGATTTTAAAAAATAAAAAAGCAATATAATTTAACTATCATTGAATAAAAAGAATTAGGATTTACTGTTATCTATTACAGATGCATTATTTAATGTTGATTTTTAAATTTAGAGTTAGCTTTGCCTAAATATTTATTTATTTGTTTTAATTTTAAAAATTTATTTTGATATAATTATAGATCCATATGTGATTGTAAAATGTAATACAGAGAGATCCTGTATACTGTTGACCCTGCGTATGTAACAATATGTAACCTATTGAAAAACTATATAGTAAGACATCACAATCAGGATATTTACACTAATACAGTCAAGGTATAGAACATTTCCATCATTCCTCATTTGCTGTTTTATAGCCACGATCACTTTCAACCTCATCCCCATCCCGTTCTTAACTCCTGGCAACCACTAATCTGTTCTGCATTTCTACAGTTTTGTCATTTCAAGAATATTATATAAATGAAATCATATAATATGTAATCTTTTGGGATTGGCTTTATTCCATCAGCATGATTCTCTGTAGATTCATCCAGGTTGTTGTGTATATCAATAGTTTGTTCCTATTTATTGTTAAGTAGTATTCCATGGTATAGATGCATCATAGTTTGTTTAATCTTTCACCTGTAAAAAAGATATCTGGATTGTTTCTAGTTTCAGGTTGTTACAAATAAAGTAGCTATAAATATTTGTGTACAGGCTTTTATGTGAACGTAATTTTTTATTTCTCTGAGATAAATGTCCAGGAGTACAACTGCCGGATTGTATGGTAATTACATGTTTAATTGTTTAAGAAACTGCTGAACCAATTTTCAGTGTGACTGTACCACTTTACATTCCTAACAGTGATGTATGAGTGATAAGATTTCTCCACATTTTTCCTGATATTTGGTGTTTTCACTGTTTTTTATTTTAACCATTTCGATAGGTGCATAGTGATATCTAATTGTGATTTTAATTTGCACTTCCCTAATGACTAATGACCTAGAACATCATTCCATGTGCTTATTTACCATCTGTAAATCGTCTTTGCTGAAACGCCTCCATATGTCTTTTGCCTATTTTCTAATTGAATTATTTGTTTTTCCATTTGTTTATTTCTGCTGAGTTTTGATACATACTAGAACATATAATTCTTATTTATTTTTCCCTTCCAAATTTATTGAGATATTATTGACATATAACACTATATGAATTTAAAGTGTACAACATGATGATTTGATATACTTATATATTACAAAATAATTGCCACAATAAGAATAGAACCATCATATGATCTAGCAATTTCATATATACAAAGGGTCTTGAAGAGATAGCTACATTCTCATGTTCATTGCAGTGTTATTCACAATAGCTAAGATGTGGAAACTACCTAAGTGTCCATCTATTGATAAATGTTTAAAGAAGATGTGGTATACATACATATATATATAGAGAGAGAGATATAGATGTATGTATATATATACAATGGAATATTATTCAGCCACGAAAAAGGAAATCCTGCCATTTGCGATGATGTGAATGGAACTCGAGGACATTATGTTAAGTGAATTAAGTCAGACAGAGAAAAACAAATACTATACAATATCACTTATCTGTGGAATCTAAAAAAAGTGAAACTCCTAGAAACAATAGACTTGTGGTTTTCAGGGGCTGGGGAGTGAGGGTAATGGGGAAATGTTGTCAAAGGGTACAAGCTTCCAGTTATAAGATGAATAAATTCTGGAGATCTAATACACAGATAATCTCTATGGTGATTATAGTTAACAACACTGTATTACATACTTGAAGGTTGCTAAGAGAGTAGATCTTAAATGTTCTCACACAAAAAAGCTAATTATGTTTGGTGCTGGAGATGTTAACTAACCCTACTGGTATATTAATTTTGTAATATGTAAGTGAGCATTTATTTTTAATGCTTAGACTTTTGATATATAACCAAAACGTGCTATTGCATCACCTCTAAAAAGATATGACTAACCCACCACAGGAACATTGTAAAACTATTGAGAAGGAGAATGATCACTGCTATCTGTCCACCAAGTCCTATCTTCTTTCTTATCAATCTGTGTTATAATGCTGTATGCATAGCTATAGCACTTTCAAAATGCCATGCTTGGGGGCAAACATTTTCTATCCAAGAGTCACATTGCACTATGCTATATATATTTTTAATTCAATAAAATCATCAGAGTTCCTTGTATATACTTTTTTGAAGTGTTCTATGAGGTGCTTTTCAGAGAATAAGGCACATTAGCAAAAAGTCGTTCAATATCTGTATATAACATGTGCTACTTTCCTCACAAGTAGAAAATCAGCCATAAAACCCTGCAGACTTGATTTGGCATACATGCAGCAAGAACGTGTACATATACCCACAGCTTTAGCATTGTATTATTTAAATAAGAAATTTAACTTTTGATATTAAATCTAGGCAATCCTCTGCTTGTGGATTTCCAATTTCAGTATTCAACAAAATGAAGAATAATGGAATATGTTAAAATATTTGGATTACATTATCACATGTTAATTTGAAAAGAATCCTTTAAAGCATGTGCCAGATTTTTGGTATATCTTAAGCAAGACTTTGAAACTCAGGAAAGGACTCAAGAAAAAATACAATGGCTTTGATTAGGTGTTTCATCTTTTAATATATTCATTCCCTGTTACTTGAGTACATTTACATAGAACTCATTATACTCTACTGCAAGAGCAGAGAAGAAATAGATGAAAAGAAATGAGTAGTACAGATAAATTTAGACTACTTTGTAGCAAGATATTTATTACTATATATTTTATCTCAGTCAGTTTTTCAAAGTAAACCTTTGATGCACAACAGTCAATCAATCACTAGTGTATTGATTTCAAGGCAGAAATCCAACCTGTATGTTCCTGTCGAGAATCACATTAGACTTAACAAGTGGAGACAGTTATTTGTTTTTCCACCCGACAAATTATCTCCTAACCTATGGAGCTATTGGAAAATTCTGCCTTCCTTAAGATGATGATAAGGGTGATGTGAAAAAACAAACCAAGCAATAAAACAAAGTTACCCTGGAAACCTGGCCCAGAGAATACAGAATTTTGCCTGATCTTTTATTTTCCATGGCATTGCAGCATTTGTCTTACCCTTGAAATTGACCATCAGTGGAGTCTTTAGAAACACTGCTAGTGAACCATGAACCATTTTGTAAAGAAGAGTTTAAATTCAGAATGAAACTGAAAAAAAGTATTTGTGTCTAAGTGTGAGCAATGTTAAAATGAAATTAAGAAGTTTGCTGCTTCAAACATTCTTCAGTTTTTAAAAGATTTTGAAAGTTAATATCTTTTCTTTTTATTTAATTCTTTCCCAGTCTCCACCTTCTTATCTGTCTCTTCTTTCAAAAAAAAATATTTATTTCCAGCAAACTTTTCTTCTAAGCCTAATTTTAATAGTTTTATTGATATATAATTGATACACAAAAAAACTGCACATATTTAATGTGTAAAATTTGATGAGTTTGGACATAATGCAAACAAACACCCATGATACCATCACCACAATAGGCATATCCAACACCTTACAAAGTTTCCTTGTATTCCTCCCTTCCTTCCTTCTTCCCTTCCTTCCTTTAGAAGTAAGAACCTGTTAACAATTTTTGCAATGCACAGTAACAGATCATTAACTATAGATACCATTTTGTACAGCAGGTCTTTAGAATTTATTCATCTAGCATAATTGAAACCTTATATCCATTGAAAAGCAGTTTCTCATTTCTCCCACCCCCATCTCCCCAATCCCTGGCAATTCCTATTTTATTCTCTGCTTCTAAGAGTTTGACTATTTTAGATACCTCATATATGTGAAATCGTACAGTATTTGTTCTCTGATTGGCTTATTTCACTTAGTCCTCCAGGTTCATCCATGTTGTCTCAAATAGCAGGATTTTCTTTTTTAAGGATAAATAATATTACATTGTATGGTTATGTCCATATCTTGCCTATTGTGAATAATGTTGCAGTGAACATGGAGTGCAGATACCTCTTCAGACCCTAATTTCAATTCTTTAGGAAATATACCCAGAAGTAGGATTTCTGGATCATATGGTAGTTCTATTTTTAATATTTTTGAGGAAACCCTAGGCTATTTTGTTCATAGTTGCTGAGCTTTTTACATTCCTACCAACAGTGCACAAGGCTTTCAATTCTTTACATCCTTGCCAACACTTGTGCACAGGAAACTACAAAATATGGATGAAAGAAATAAAGGAAGACACAAATAAGTGGAAAGAGATCCTGTATTCATGGATTGGAAGACTTAATATTGTTAAAATGTTCACAATACCCAAATCCATCTACAAATTCAATGATATCCCCATTAAAACCCAAGGGCCATTTTTTTCCAAAAATAGAAAACAATCCTAAACTTCATATGGAATCGCAAAAGGCACAGAATATTCAATGCAATCTCAAGAAAGAAGAACAAAACGTCCAGGCATCACACATCCAGATTTCAAAATATATTATAAAACTACAATAATTAAAACAGTATGGTACTGGCCTAAAGATACATACAGACCAAGTAAATAGAAAAGAGGGCCCAGAAATAAATACATGAGAATAGAGTCAATTGATCTTCAACAAGGGTGCCAAAAATGCACAATGAGCAAAAGATAGCCTCTTAAACATATGGTTGGGAAAACTAGATATCCACATGCAAAAGAATGAAATTTGATACGTATGTTATACCATACGCAAAATAAACTCAAAATGGATTAAAAACAACTGTATGACATGGAACTGTGAAAACCTACAAGAATACATAGAAGTAAAGCTCCTTCACTTTAGTCTTAGAAATTACTTTTAAAATATGACACCAAAAACATAAGCAACAAAAGCAAAAATAGACAAGTGGCACTACATCAAACTAAAAAGCTTCTGCAACCTACTGAATGCGAAAAAATATCTGTAAACCATGTATGTGATAAGAGGTTAATTCCCCCTAAATATAAAATACTCACATGACTCAAAAGGAAATAAATAAATAACCCAATTAAAAATGGGTACAGGACTTGAACAGGCATTTCTCACAGAATACATACAAATGGCCAACAGGTATATTATCAGTGAAATGTGACTCAAAACTACAGTGAGAGGGGGAACCTTCAAGATGGCAGAGGAGTAAGATGTGGAGATCACCTTCCTCCCCACAAATACATAAAAAATACAGCTACATGTGGAACAACTCCTACAGAACACTTACTGAGAATGCTGGCAGAAGACCACCAACGTCCCAAAAGTCAAGAAACTCCCCACATACCTGGGTAGGGCAAAGGGAAAAAGAAAAAACAGAGACAAAAGGATAGGGATGGGACCTGCCCCTCTGGGAGGGAGCTGTGAAGGAGGAAAGGTTTCCACACACTAGGAAGACCCTTCACTGGTGAAAACTGGGGGTGGGTGGGGAGGAAGCTTCAGAGCCGTGGAGGAGAGCACAGCAACAGGGATGTAGAGGGCAAAGTGGAGAGATTCCTGCACAGAGGATCGGTGCCAACCAGCACTCACCAGGCTGAGAGGCTTGTCTGCTTACCCGCCGGGGCGGGCAGGGCTGGGAGCTGAGGCTTGGGCTTCAGTTGAATGCAGGGAGAGGACTGCTTGTGCGCCACAGCTAGCCGGGAGGGAGTCCAGGAAAAAGTCTGGACCTGCCGAAGAGGCAAGAGACAATTATTTTGGGGTGCGCGATGAGAGGAGAATCAGACCACCACTTAAACGAGCTTCAGAGATGGGCGGGAGCCACGATTATCAGCACAGACACCAAAGACAGGCATGAAACGCTAACGCTGCTGCTACAACCACCAAGAAGCCTGTGTGCAAGCACAGGTCACTCTCCACACCTCCCCTCCCGGGGGCCTGTGCAGCCTGCCACTGCCAGGGTCCCGTGATCCAGGAACAACTTTTCCCCGGGAGAACGCACAGTGGGCCTCAGGCTGGTGCAACGTCACGCTGGCCTCTGCTACCACAGGCTCACCCCGCATTCCATACCCCTCCCTCCTGCCGGCCTGAGTGAGCTAGAGCCCCCTAATCAGTCGCTTCTTTAACCCCCTCCTGTCTGAGTGAAGAACAAACACCCTCAGATACCTACATGCAGAGGCGGGGCCAAATCCAAAACTGAACCCCAGGAGCTGTGCGAACAAAGAAGAGAAAGGGAAATCTCTCCCAACAGCCTCAGGAGCAGTGGATTAAATCTCCACAATCAACTTGATGTACCCTGTATCTGTGGCATACCTAAGTAGACAACAAATCATCCCAAAATTGAGCTGGTGGACTTCGGGAGCAACTGTAGACTTGGGGGTTGCTGTATGCGACTGACTAGTGTCTGATTTACATGCTTATCTTTGTTTAGCTTTTAGCGCTTGTTTTCATTGGTGGATTTCTTTATTGCTTTGATTGCTCTCCTTTCTTTCTTTTTTTATTACTTTTTAATTTTTTATTTTAATAATTTAAAATTTTTATCATTTTAATAACTTTAGTTTTTCTTTCTTTCTTTCTTTCCTTCCTTCCTTCTTTCTTTCTTTCTTCTTTTGTTTTTCCTTTCCTCTCCTTTCTTTTCATTTCTTTTCTTTTCCTTTTCTTTTCTTTTCTGTTCTTTTCTTTCCTCCCTTTTCTTCTCAGCTGTGTGGCTGACAGAGTCTTGGTGCTCTGGCCAGGTCTCTGGCCTGAGCCTCTGAGGTGGGAGAGCCAAATTCAGAACATGGGACCACCAGAGACTTCCTGGGCCCTCGTAATATCAATCAGCAAGAACTCTCCCAGAGATATCCATCTCAACGCTAATACCCAGCTCCACTCAACAACCAGCAAGCTCCAGTGCTGGACACCCCATGCCAAACAACTAGCAAGACAGGAACACAACTCCATCCATTAGCAGAGAGGAAGCCTAAAATCATAAAAATTTCACAGACACCCCAAAACACACCACCGGACACGGTCCTGCCAACCAGAAAGACAAGATCCAGCCTCATCCACCAGAACATAGGCACCAGTCCCCTCCACCAGGAAGCCTACACAACCCACTGAACCAACTTTACCCACTGGGGGCAGACACTAAAAGCAATGGGAACTACAAACCTGCAGCCTGGGAAAAGGGGACCACAAACACAGTAAGTTAAGCAAAATGAGAAGACAGAGAAATACACAGCAGGTAAAGGAGCAAGGTAAAAACCCACCAGACCAAACAAATTAAGAATAAAAGGCAGTCTACCTGCAAAAGAATTCAGAGAAATGATAGTAAAGATGATCCAAAATCTTGGAAATAGAATGCAGAAAATACAAGACATGTTTAACAAGGACCTAGAAGGATTAAAGAGGAATCAAACAATGATGAACAACACAATAAATGGAATTTAAAACTCTCTACAAGGAACCAATAGGAGAATAACTGAGACAGAAGAATGGGTAAGTGACCTGGAAGAGAATATAGTGGAAATAACTACCACAGAACAGAATAAAGAAAAAAGAATGAAAATAGAGGACAGCCACAGAGACCTCTGAGACAACATTGAATGCACCAACACTCGAATTATAGGGGTCCTAAAACAAGAAGAGAAAAAGAAAGGGACTGAGAAAACATTTGAGGAGATTGTAGTAGAAAACTTCCCTAATATGAGAAAGGAAATAGTCAATCAAGTCCAGGAAGCACAGAGAGTCCCATACAAGATAAATCGAAGGAGAAACACACCAAGACACATGTTAATTAAACTATCAAAAATTAAATACAAAGAAAAAATATTAAAAATAGCAAGGGAAAATAAACAAATAACATACAATGGAATCCCCATAAGGTTAACAGCTGATCTTTCAGCAAAAACTCTGCAAGCCAGAAGGCTGTGGCAGGACATATTTAAAGTGATGAAGGGGAAAAAACTTACAACCAAGATTACTCTACCCAGCAAGGATCTCAATCATATTCAACGGAGAAGGTAAAACCTTTACAGACAAGCAAAAGCTAAGAGAATTCAGCACTACCAAACCAGCTTTACAACAAATGCTAAAGGAACTTCTCTGGCAGGAAACACAAGAGAATAAAAAGACCCACAAAAACAAACCCAAAACAATTAAGAAAATGGTAATAGGAACATACATATTGATAACTACCTTAAATGTAAATGAATTAAATGCTCCAACCAAAAGATATAGAGTGGATGAATGGATACATAAACAAGACCCATATATATGCTTGTCTACAAGAGGCCGACTTCAGACCTAGGGACACATACAGACTGAAAGTGAGGGGATGGAAAAAGATATTCCATGCAAATGGAAATCAAAAGAAAGCTGGGTTAGCAATTCTCATATCAGATAAAATAGACTTTAAAATAAAGACTATTACAAGAGACAAAGAAGGACACTACATAATGATCAAGGGATCAATCCAAGAAGAAGGTATAACAATTGTTAATATTTATGCACCCAACATAGGAGCACCTCAATACATAAGGCAAATGCTAACAGCCATAAAAGGGGAAATCGACAGTAACACAATACTATTAGGGGACTTTAACACCCCATGTTCACCAATGGACAGATCATCCAAAATGAGAGTAAATAAGGAAACACAACCTTTAAACAACACATTAAACAATAGGGTTTTAATTGATATTTATAGGACATTCCATCCAAAAATAACAGAATACACTTTCTTCTTAAATGCTCAAGGAATATTCTCCAGGATAGATCATATCTTGGGTCAGAAATCAAGCCTTGGTAAATTTAAGAAAACTGAAATCATATCAAGCAACTTTTCCGACAACAATGCTATGAGACTAAATATCAGTTACAGGAAAAAATACGTAAAAAATACAAACATATGGAGGCTAAACAATATGCCACTAAATAACCAAGAGATCACTGAAGAAATCAAAGGGGAAATCAAAAAATACCTAGAAGCAAATGACAATGAAAACACGACAACCCAAAACTTATGGGATACAGCAAAAGCCGTTATAAGAGGGAAGTTTATAGCAATACAATCCTACCTCAAGAAACAAGAAATATCTCAAATAAACAACATAACCTTACACCTAAAGCAATTAGAGAAAGAAGAACAAAAAGCCCCAAAGTTAGCAGAAGGAAAGAAATCATAAAGATCAGATCAGAAATAAATGAAAAAGAAATGAAGGAAATGATAGAAAAGATCAATAAAACTAAAAGCTGGTTCTTTGAGAAGGTAAACAAATTGATAAACCATTAGCCAGACTCATCAAGAAAAAAAGGGAGAAGACTCAAATCAACAGAATTAGAAATGAAAAAGGAGAAGTAACAACTGACACTGCAGTAATCAAAGAATCATGAGAGATTACTACAAGTAACTCTATGCCAATAAAACGGACAACCTGGAAGAAATGGACAAATTCTTAGAAAAGCACAGCCTTCCGAGACTGAACCAGAAATAAATAGAAAATATAAACAGACCAACAACAAGTAATGAAATTAAAACTGTGATTAAAAATCTTCCAACAAACAAAAGCCCAAGAGCAGATGGCTTCACAGGCAAATTCTATCAAACATTTAGAGAAGAGCTATCACCTATCCTTCTCAAACTCTTCCAAAATATAGCAGAGGGAGGAACACTCCCAAACTCATTCTACAAGGCCACCATCAACAGAAATAGATGTCACAAAAAAAAGAAAACTGCAGGCCAATATCACTGATGAACATAGATGCAAAAACCCTGAACAAAATACTGGCAAACAGAATCCAACAGCACATTAAAAGGATCATACCATGATCAAGTAGGGTTTATCCCTGGAATACAAGGATTCTTCAGTATATGCAAATCAATCAATGTGATACACCATATTAATAAATTGAAAGATAAAAACCATATGATAATCTCAATAGATTCAGAAAAAGCTTTTGACAAAATTCAACACCCGTTTATGATAAAAACTCTCCAAAAGTAGGCATGGGGGAACTTACCTGAACATAATAAAGGCCATGTATGACAAATCCACAGCCAACATCTTTCTCAATGGTGAAAAACTGAAACCATTTCCTCTAAGATCAGGAACAAGACAACGTTGCCCACTCTCACCCCTATTACTCAAACATAGTTTTGGAAGTTTTAGCCATGGCAATCAGAGAAGAAAAAGAAATAAAAGAAATCCAAATCGGAAAAGAAGTAAAACTGTCACTTTTTGCAGATGACATGATACTGTACCTAGAGAATCCTAAAGATGCTACCAGAAAATTACTAGATCTAATCAATGAATTTAGTAATGTAGCAAGATACAAAATTAATGCACAGAAATCTCGTGCATTCCTATACACTAATGATGAAAAATCTGAAAGAGAAATTAAGGAAACACTCCCATTTACCATTGCAACAAAAGGAATAAAACACCTGGTAATATACCTACCTAAGGAGACAAAACACCTGTATGCAGAAAACTATAAGACACTGATGAAAGAAATTAAAGATGATACAAACAGATGGAGAGATATACCATGTTCTTGGATTGGAAGAATCAACATTGTGAAAATGACTATACTACCCAAAGCAATCTACAAGTTCGGTGCAATCCCTGTCACACTACCAATGGCATTTTTCACAGAACTAGAACAAAAAATATCACAATTTGTATGGAAACACAAAAGACCCCAGATGGCCAAAGCAATCTTGAGAAAGAAAAACGAAGCTAGAGGAATCTAGCTCCCTGACTTCAGACTATACTACAAAGTTACAGTAATCAAGACAGTATGGTACTGGCACAAAAACAGAAATATAGATCAATGGAACAGAATAGAAAGCCCAGAGATAAACCCACACACATATGGTCACCTTATGTTTGATAAAGTAAGTAAGAATATACAATGGAGAAAAGACAGCCTCTTCAATAAGTGGTGCTGGGAAAACTGGACAGCTACATGTAAAAGAATGAACTTAGAACACTCCCTAACACCATACACAAAGATAAACTCAAAATGGATTAAAGACCTAAATGCAAGACCAGACACTATAAAACTCTTAGAGGAAAACATAGGCTTAACACTCTATGACATAAATCACAGCAAGATCCTTTTTGACCCACCTCCTAGAGAAAGGGAAGTAAAAACAAAAATAAACAAATGCTACCTAAAGAAACTTAAAAGGTTTTGCACAGCAAAGAAACCATAAACAAGACGAAAAGCCAACCCTCAAAATGGGAGAAAATATTTGAAAACGAAGCTACTGACAAAGGATTAATCTCCAAAATATACAAGCAGCTCATGCAGCTCAATATCAAAAAAACAAACAACCCAATCCAAAAATGGACAGGAGACCTAAATAGACATTTGTCCAAAGAAGATATACAGTTTTCCAACAAACACATGAAAGGATGCTCTACATCACTAATCATTAGAGAAATGCAAATCAAAACTACAATGAGGTATAACCTCACACGAGTCACAATAGCCATCATCAAAAAATCTACAAAAAATAAATCCTGGAGAGGGTGTGGAGAAAAGGGAACCCTCTTGCACTGTTGGTGGGAATGTAAATTGATACAGCCACTATGGAGAACAGTATGGAGGTTCCTTAAAAAACTAAAAATAGAAATACCATACAACCCAGCAATCCCACTACTGGGCATATACCCTGAGAAAACCATAATTCAAAAAGAGTCAGGTACCACAATGTTCATTGCAACTCTATTTACAATAGCCAGGACATGGAAACAACCTAAATGTCCATCAACAGATGAATGGATAAAGAAGATGTGGCACATATATACAATGGAATATTACTCAGCCATAAAAGGCAGCGAAATTGAGTTATTTATAGTGAGGTGGATGGACCTAGAGTCTGTCATACAGAGTGAAGTAAGTCAGAAGGAGAAAAATAAATACCGTATGCTAACACATATATATGGAATCTTGAAAAAAAAAAAGTCATGAAGAACCTAGGGGCAGGACAGGAATAAAGACACAGATGTAGAGAATGGATTGAGGACATGGGGAGGGGGATGTGTAAGCTGGGATGAAGTGAGAGAGTAGCACTGACATATATACACTACCAAATATAAAATAGTGGGAAGCAGCCACATAGCACAGGGAGATCAGCTCGGTGCTCTGTGACCACGTAGAGGGTTAGGATAGGGAGGGTGGGAGGGAGACGCAAGAGGGAGGGGATATGGGGATATATGTATACGTATAGCTGATTTACTTTGTTATACAGCGGCAACCAGCACAACAAGGTAAATCAATTATATTCCAATAAAGATGTTTAAAAAAAAAGAATATATATTCTGCTGCTATTAGGTGGAATGTTCTGTACATATCTGTGAGTTCTACTTGGTTTGTTGAATGCTATTTCTTCTATTTTATATTTAGTTTTTTTAGCCATTGTTAAATGATGTATACCAGAGTCTTAAACTATTATTGTTTGTCTATTTCTCTCTTCAATTCTGTCAGATTTTGCTTCTTGTATTTTGGAGCCTTGTTGTTTTATGCATGTATGTTTATAATCAACATTTTTATCATTATCAAATGTCTCTAGTAACAAAAAAAAGAAAACAAAAAAACTACAGTGAGGTACCACCTCACACCTGTTAGGATGGGTATTATCGAAAATGAAAAAGATAACCTAATTTCTTGTCATTCAAACTTTTATTTATATCAGTATGAACTTATATATATTTATTTTTTATCTTGAATTGTGACTCAGTGGCACACTATTTTGCAACTCATATTGTTCCAGCTCTAGTCATTGGGAACTTTTTTGGGTTAAGTGAACTCTGGATCCTGTTATTGGAGAAGGGTATTTAGAAAACAAGATCTGAGTGATAGGTGTGTTCTTTCCTAATTTGGTTACTGCTTCTAGATTTCCCAGTAGACAGATCTCAGAAACATATGTATATACCAACTTATTATATATATTATCTCTAATTACTTCTGTATCAATCAGTAAATTTGTATCTGTATATATTTTAAGCTAAACATGATGTTTGTTTGATTTACATGATTCTAATTTAGTACAACAGGGCTTTTTCTAGCTTTCCTCCTTACATAACAATGTCTTCCTCAGAAACCTCGTTCCTACTATCATTTACCCTTTACTTATTTGTTCAATCCCAGCATACAAGTAAAGCAGATTCACTTTTTCTTTTTGGATTTTTATGTGAATATTTTTTTCATATCCATAATGTTGAATTAAAATATTTTTATTATGATGGTGCTTAAATATCCATAAACCTATTACTGGATATAAAGTGCCCATTATTATAACTTCTATCCACTTATAAAACCAAAGTTTAAGTATCTACAAACTCTATTATAAAACCTCTGATATTTAAATAAAAATGATTGTTTAAACATAATAGATGATGTGTTTATCACTTAAAATAAATGACCTCTTTAAGGTGTGTATGATACTGATTGTTCTATGCTGTTTTTTTTTTTTAACTTGCCAAATACATGACCATATCCCTTATGTTACCTTATATTAACACTCCATCCTTTTTTAGCTAAATTCCTGTGAAAGTTTATATAGACTTTTAACAGGGATGTTATTGGGCCATGAGATGTACTGAGTATACTTCTGATCTTTTTTCATTAGGCTGTTACAGTTAAGTAATACCATTTTGGGCCCAAGCTATTATAAACAGAAACACCTATTTAATCATTGAAGCCTCAGGGGTTTTTTTGTTTTTGTTTTGTCTTGGGTATAACAATAGCCTCTAGGTCTCTGCTACTCAAAGTGTGGTTCACAGACCCACAACACACACGTTAAGCATCATGAACATAATCTGGGGTTTCTTAGAAATGCAGAATTTTGCATCTCACTCCAGAATGACTGAATCATAATTTTCCAATTAACAACATCCCCCGGTGTTTCATATGCAGATCAAATTTTGAGAAGCACTGTTCTATAAGGCCCACATGGTAATGACAGTCCAGACTCTTTGTATAATTGACCTTGCTTTTCAAGTAAAAGTTCAAAATTTAAAAAAGAACTTGCTCAAAAAGTCAAACATCAATGCGTGTTAAGAACCATGCCCCACAAATTTAGATTGATACGTTGCCTAGAGACTATAATAAAAGGCTCGTAACTGGGCCTCTTAGTAACTGCCTCAGAACATCATGGACCTTCATTTTTTCTAGATATTTTGAAGTTTCTTTTAGAATATTAATTTTTAGTTTCTGTATCTTATTCATCTTTTTTTCATATATAAATACATTCTAGCTACCATATGTAGGAGTTCACTGAAAATTGTTTACTTTACAAGTGCCCTTAATTATATGTTGCAACATTATGGTTTGAAATTTATTCTGTGAAAGAGCTTTTTAATTTTTTCCTAAATGCTTTTGTTTATAAGCCTTTATAGTGAATAATAGATTAATATGAGGAAAAAAGAACCTGGAAGAGGCTAAGCTGATCGACATAAACAAAAAAAGGAGATCAACTTTTTTTGGTAGAGAAAATATAAAGCGTGAAATTTGGTGGGAGGGAAAAGCAATAAGGGAAGGCAGAGAGAGAAAGAGCCCTGGGAGCACGTTTAGCAAAGAGGGAAGGAGTTTGATGATGAAGCTGCTGTGGAAAGTGTGACTTAGGAAGAGCAGTATCTAAAACAGGTTTTTAAGAAATATTGCTGTTGGTTGTGTGAAATAATTCACTTCCACCCCATCTCCTTTAGAGGCATTCCTTAGAAACCTTGATTCTTTTTTCAAAATTTTATTTAGATGTGTATCATTGATATAATAATTAGTAAGAAAGAAAATCCAGCTCATGATGGTACACAGAATTGGAAAGTATTGATAACTTCATCTTCAGAGAAATACTGCAAATTAAGGCTTAATAACCTCCTTTTACAGAGAAAAAATTCAAATGCTTTAAAAAAACTGAAGGTTTAATAGCATGTCCCCACCCACCTGTCTTTAATGAGAAAAAGCCTAGGTTTTTCAGACCCCAAAACTAACATCAATTCCACCATTGGATAGCAACCATTGGCAACATCCTAGACTCTCTTGGAAGCCGGTAAGCAGGAATATCAGCACCCTAACCAAGAAACTGAAGTACAGTCTCAGCAGGGGATGCCAGGGTTAAGAATCTGTACACCACGCTGCTGAAAGCCATGTTTGGCATTAATCCCAACCAGTTAGAATTAAATTAATATTTTCTAACAGTAATATAGATTTCTTCTAGTAGCCACCTTTTCTGTGAGGGTCCCCGAACACAGAGATAACTGAGAGTCACTTATATTAATCTCAACCATATAGCAGTCAAAACAAACTCAGAACTGTGTCAATGTGGTCTTACGACAAAGTATTTAATGAGTTCAAAGAAAATGAGTTTTCTTTACTTTATAATTACCCCACTACCTCCTCCAACCCACCCAACACTCAACCTCACCGAAGATTTAAAAAGAGGAGGTAAATTAAGATCCTCAAATGACAGTAACCTGGCAAACCAAATTATAAAAAAAAGAGATCCTTTGAGAAACAAATCTTCACCAACGTATATCTTGGATAGAAATTCAAAATAAACAAACATGTATTTTAGACCTGGGAGAAATAAAACAAAAATGTATGTCTTTCCTTGGGCATTTGAAAACAGAATAAAACATCTTGTAAAAGCAGTATAGTTTAAAAGTTTTGAAATATGTGTGTACAGTTTCTGGTTTTAATTTTACTATTAGTAGAACAAAGGCCAAGTCACAGAACTTCTGAGCATCAGAGTGTCTTTTACTCTAAATTGGGAATAATAAAGTTTGTATGATCTATGTTATAGAGTGTTGAGAGAATAGAATATTTTTATACACAAAATATTTTCTAAACTGTAATATGCGATATTACATTTAATCCACCACTATAAGGAAAACAAAGATGAATATCTGTTGTAATATATTCTACACTACAGTTTTTAGCATGACCGTAAAAACAGGCATAATTTCTGAGTTTTTTAAAAAATATTTTTGAAACTTTTTTGATTTGTGTCCATATCAAAAATATTAAATATGTGAGTTACATCAGTAATTAGTTCTTTATATTACACTGCATATTTTAATAGATCAATGATGATCTAGAAAATAATAAAAAATAGAGAAAGGAAAAATTACATAATTTTAGGAACTAATAACATGTGATTTACACCACTTAATTAGAGTTTAGCCAATAACAATAGTCACACCTGGAGGCAAATTAAAATTTGGTGTCTTTAATTGTGCTCTTGCAAGTTTCTGCCACTTCTTTTTCTGTTTTCCACCTGGTTGGAATTCCATTGCCAAAAGACAATCTAACCTTTAACTTGTTACCAGGAGAATTTACTGAGCATATTTATGTAGAATTCAAATGCGACCAGAGAGAAGGGTAAATTATCTGAGGTGGGCTTGAAGGTAAACAGCTGTCGGTGAACTATGAATCATCTCAAAGGAACATTAGCTAAACTCATTTTAAAAGGGAAAATTGTTTTGCATGTTGAAAGGAATAACCGCAAGGACCTTGCACTCACTCTTAATTTGCCATCTAACTCATAGCTTCCTTGGGGAAGCAATATGATAAGCTGTTTTTGTTTGTTTATTTATTTATATATCTATTTTTAAATAAGTTTTCTATTTTCTGGATACTAAAATGAATATCTGAGGAAAACTGAAACGTCCTTCCTTACAGAAAGGTAGAAAAACATCAACACCCCTATTCTGTGGCTAAATACCGACCTAGGTTTAAGTGCTTAAAACTGCTCTGCTGGTTTGGTTTTGTTTGTTTTTTGTTTTTCAAAGTGAAATCTTCCTGAAAATTTAGGTTACTATGGATGACACATTATTTTATATTTTAAAAATCAATATTCTTTTATATTTTAAAAGTCAGTTGTGTCCGTGCTAATGTAACCAGTGAATTGGCCTTCCCTTTCTTTTGTTCTTTTTTTGAATCCATGGAGTATGAGATAATCTGATTCACTCAGATGGATAGTTTGAACCAGAAATGTTTTCCTAACATTATGTCCTATACTTTCAAAACACAATTTATTTAAGCAGAAATGGCAGGAGAAATTTTATTCTGATGCCTGTAACAAAAACAAAACAACATCAGGCAGTTAATCCAGCTGCAGAACCTGAAGACTCCAGTGGGTTACACATTTATACATGATGTACTTAACTATGCGTGTTTGTTATTGATGCTTTAAAAATTTCAAATTAAATTGAATTAGAATCAAACATTATGGCATTGAAGCATTTCTGAGGAAACCTAAGCTTTCACAAAACACATCTGCAAAATGCTGTCTTAATGATTTAAGAGTTAGCAATTTAAAGAGCTGTGAATAGAGGTTATTTAAATAATTCATTTATGAAAATGCAGTGTGAAATTATACTGAAACATAGAGTTTAATTAAGAAAAAGATATGTCAAGAGTAAGGTGTTTTGATAGTTTAGAACTTACTAATCACCTTTCTATTTGCCTCTCAGTTTTTGGTTGTTCTTTTACTTTCACTCCATTATTTGTAATATACTCTTTCATAATCTTCACTGTCCTTGTCACTATGTATTTCTACTATTGTACTCCTCTTTTAGTTTTTGTTTTTGTTTTGCGGTACGCGGGCCTCTCACTGTTGTGGCCTCTCCCGTTGCCGAGCACAGGCTCCGGATGCGCAGGCTCAGCGGCCATGTCTCACGGGCCCAGCCGCTCCGCGGCATGTGGGATCTTCCTGCACCGGGGCACGAACCCGTGTCCCCTGCATCAGCAGGCGGACTCTCAACCACTGCGCCACCAGGGAAGCCCTATTGTAGTCCTCTTTGTAACTCTTCCACATTCTACCCTTTACTTATTTTCTGAAGCTGTGTTTTCTTGTATAGCTTTTCTAATGCTCATTACCACTCATCTTCTCTAATATTATTTTTCTTAAAATGTAGCAACGAATTATGAACATATGGTTCACATATTACCTGCACATAATGGAAGAAATTTTATCTTACTGAGGTATGGGGAAGTCATTCTGACTTATCCAGGATTTAGCTCTACTTTATGCTAACTTTATGCTAACTAACCCTGCCTTACGGCATGTGAAACATGCTTTGTACATCTGCTTTAGTCATTAAAAGAAATAATGCATTTAAAAATCAAAATGGAGTAACTGTAGATCAGGAATCTAAACTGAAGCCATATGGCCACTGTAGATGTGATTTCAGACACATTCGTTCTTCACTGAGAACGTCAATTTTCTGAACTGTATCAAACTCAAGGACACCACCAGCCGTTCTGAAAACAACATTGAGTGTGACTCAATATTCTTCTCATTTGAGAAATGAACAACAAAATTGAAGGTTTGGCTCTCAGCTGTCAAAGTGAATCATTGTTTAACAGATGTATTTTATTTAAAAATCTTAGAATTCCACAATCTGTTTAATTTGTGGGAAATGCCATTAGCGGGTTGTGTTTGGTATGGAAGCAGGTGGATGTGGCCTAGGGAGAGCTGTATTGCTGCCAGGGAGCAAGCATCAGAAGCAAAGGCATGGGAGCCGTACAAGACTCATGGCCCTGTTTTCAGTGTTCCACACTGTAGGGAAAAGAAGCAAAAGTCTAGAGGTAAATACCCTTCAGTGAGCTTCTGTGACACTTGCATTAGCAAATATTGATACTAAGAAATGGGATGAAAACAGGTGGAACTGCACTCTAGACCTTCACTGGAGATTTTTAAGAAAAGAAACAGTTGAAGTTTCAGAGCGCGATTCAAATGTTCTTTACTTGTAAACTTGGGTGGTGGCATTATGCCTCCCTTAAATGGTTCAATTTATCTTTCTGATACAAATACTGATATTAATAGTAGTGAAAACAGTCCATACTCTGTACATGAGCTTTGCTTCACAGAGTGTATGGGCTTATACTTGTGGCAACTTGGAGTTAATGAATATTTCATAGTAAAAAGTAATTATCAGTGAGGCTTTCTTTTCTTTCTGTGTTTTTTTTTTTTGTGGGGAGGGGGAGGTGGGTAAGAAGAGGAGGGTGGAGTAGAGCAGAATGTTCTATAATATCTTGTAGTGTATTCAGTTTTTAAATTTTAAGCATAAAAATATAAAACTTTAGAGTATGTGCTTTGAGATTGTTTTGGTGTCCCTAAGTGATAACTCAAAAGTTTGGAGACATTTTTGTTTAAACAGAGGGATATCTTAACTAGGATTTGTTTGAAAACCATTGAATGCAAAGAGAGGAAGATAACTTAAGTTTCAAGACATGTGACAACTTCAATAACAACAACAGAAAAAATATTGTCTTTCAAAGTACTAACATGGATAGATTATGTCCTGACTCCAGTAGTTTAGAGAGTGAGGGAATCATTGATGGATTTTTCTTAAATATTATCATGAAAATCATTTTATAGGTGACACAAGAAAAATTCTAATGAAAATCCAGGGAGTCAATGGCAGTGATTTTTGTTCTTTTCCCAAATTAATTCTATCTTCAGAAGATCAAGGTATAGAACCAGCATTCAGGAGGTCCAAAGTCACCATTATTGTATAGTTCACTTGTTTCTTATTTTTCTCTTTTATAGAAACTTTTGCAGTGAAAATCATTACTTATATGACTAATCATATGAATACATAAAACATTTCATAGGGCTTCCCTGGTGGCGCAGTGGTTAAGAATCCACCTGCCAATGCAGGGGACGTGGGTTCGAGCCCTGGTCAAACATGTGGGAAGATCCCACGTGCTGTGGAGCAACTAAGTCCGTGCGCCACAACTACTGAGCCCACGAGCCACAACTACTGAGCCCCTGTGCCACAACTACTGAAGCCTGTGTGCCTAGAGCCCATGCTCCACAACAAGAGAAGCCACCGCAATAAGACCGCGCACCACAATGAAGAGTAGCCCCCGCTCACCACGACTTGCCCGCGTGGCAACAAAGACCCAATGTACCCAAAAATAAATAAATAAAATAAATAAATTTATTTAAGAAAAGAAAGAAAAAAACATTTCATTTATATATAATACTTTCTTCATTGATATAGAAAAAATATTTTTTTCTTAATATTTTTCTTTCTTTGTTGCTTTGGATGAAGCATCTAAGGAGGTAGATGTGATGCAGTAAGGGAATTGAATTTAGAATAATTTGGAGCTCTGATCCCTGTGGATAAGCTGTATTAGTAAATTATAAAATGAGAACATAAAACCTGAATTCATTTCACACAGTAAATTAGCTTTCCCAAAGTTCTGTGTGGTAGATTATTTTCCAAAAATACCCATCTTCTCTGTATTCACAGCTGTATTAGTTATCTATTAGTTACCTTATTGCTGTGTAACAAATTACCCCGAAACTTAACAACCTAAAACAACACACATTATGTTACATATTTTCTCCAATTCAGGAACCTATGAGCAGTTTATCTGTACAGTTATAGCTCATGGTCTCTCCTGCGTCTGCAGTTGAGATGTTGGCTGGAGCTGCTATTTCTGAAGACATGACTTGTTTGGGGGATCTTTTCCCTAGAATTTCTGGCCGGACAAATCAGATCCACACCACACGGGCCCCTCCATAGATCTGCTCACGCACAACAGCTGGCTTCCCCCCAGAGCATATAAGAACAAGAGTAAGACAGTCACCACACTGTCTTTTCAGATTTAGTCTCAAAAGTAGCATACCACCATTTTTGCCTTATTCTATTTGTCACACAGATCAACTCTGACACAATGTGAGAGGAGAATACACAAAGACACATACCAAGAGGCAGGAATCACTGAAGGATGATTACCATGATTTTTTTTGCGATAAGACTTTTTAGCTTTTTGCATCAAGAATTAGTTTATTTCCCTATCCCTCATTTCTGAGCTCTGCTTTTAATTTTCTTTGATGAAGAGAATGCAGCGTAAGAGATGCTTTATCAATTTCAAGCCTAGACATCATGAAACCTTGTATGATTTGATTCACTCTCTCAGAAATCAGCCATCACCATGTGAAGCCTGAGCTACCTTAATTAACATTAAGAGATGGTGAGGAAGAAAGTCCAGTTGTCCCAGTGGCCCCAGATATGAGACCCAGTCAATACCGTCAGAGCTACCTACCCAATCTGCAGCTCATCAAAGGCACATGAGTAAGCCCAGGCAAAACTCAAAGAACTAGAGAGTTTACCCATAGATCAGTACGCAATAGTAATTGGTTGTTATTTTATGCCACTAAAGTTTGGGTGGTGTGTTACACAGCAGTTGATACCTGGATAATGTGGGCTGTATCTTGTACCAGAAAATTATTAGAATGCACATATAAATATCTAGAGAAAAGCTAAAATTTTCCAGTTACATGATTAAACTTTTATGTTATTAATTTTCCAAATAACAGAGATGTCTATTTGCTTGACTTTGTTGCTTATTTATCAGTGATCACTCAGCCCCCTGCCTACCCATCTGTGCTCTGCTCTGTAATTCTGAGCAGAGTAGTGAACGATATTTGAAAGTGAGGCCTAGTCCTCCTTTACCACCTGGACTAGCTGCTAAATTTTGCCAGTAGGGGGCAGTAGATGGAGATCAGAAGACAGAAGGAGAGGAGAAGCTATAGTTCTTCCTCTTTTCTCTCAATTTTCCTTCTTTGGGTGCTAAATGGTGGCATCCTCAGAGGTTGATGAATCTTGGATAGTGACCATAGATTGTGATAAACTTAGTCATTGGTGTTTCCAGATGCAAATGCCAGTCATCATAACACCAAGTACCTGGTCATATTTTTCGATATCTATTTAGAAGGCAGCAGAAGTAACTTGCTTTTACTAACAGAGACAAAAGTCTAACTTCACTCTTTTGTGTAAGAGCTATGTCATCGCTATTGCTCCTTGCCATAGTGCCATCTCCCTGATATCCAATAAACTATTATTGTGGTTCACTTCGTTGAGGACACAACGTGGAACTGATGATCAGGAATCAACAAAATCAAAGATCCCTTACTAAGACATATGCATGCAGAAAGCTGGAAAATAAACCCATGAAATGGGTAAAGCCTTCAATACCAATGAAGTGTTTAGGGGTTCAGTTATCTGTGGCATGTCAGAAAATCCACTCGAAGGTAAAAAACATGTTTCTGTATTTTGAAATTCTTACATCCAAGAAATGGGCCCAATGCATCGTGAGGATATCGAATATGGGGACAACACATGTAACATTTGGTGTATTTCTCTGACCTATTTACTGAGGAGCTGATAAGACTCATTTTTCAGTGAAGCCTAAAGCAAAAGTATGCTGTGCAACATGTCCAGACTTTTCTTCCAATTAGCCTTATGACCAAGTAGATCCAGTGATACCTGGAGTGTCTGTTGTAAAACAGGATACTGTATAGAGTGATTCTCAAGCCCCATTCAAAGAATTATAGTGCGATCCCTTAGGTTTTGGGGTAAAGCAGTGCTTATTTTCTGGATAATTATTCTTCTCTGAGAGGAAGCTTCCCGTTCCTGTCCCTTTCCCAGTTGTCAGGAGTCTGGCTTCTGCCGAGAAACAACTCATTTGGGGTTACCATTGACTAGTGTAGAGTGTAGGTTACTGAGGCGGGAATGCTTTTACCAGGGGAAACACAGGCTCCGTTGAATTGGAACCAAAGACTGGAACCTTATAATTTGGGGCTTCTTATGCCACAGCCTATATGCAAAGAAGTAGATAACTGTATTAGATGGGATGACTGATTCCAACATCAAAGGGATCTTTTGGGGTTGCTGACACACAAGGGGAGCAGGGAGAACTATGTCTGAAACTCAGGAAGTTTTCTAGGGCACCTCTTAGTACTTTCATGGTCAGCAGTATGACAACAGGAAGAATACTGCAACCCAACAAAGGCAGAGCTGCTTTGAAACCCAAACCATTTGGAAATAAAATTTTGGCTACTTTATCTGATAAAGAACCCTGACCAGTTCAGGTACTGGATGAGAACAAAGAAAATATGGGATTTTCTAGTGGAAGAAGAAGGAAGTTATGATAAACTCTAACTTCATGACCTTTCACACAAGGTCAGTATGTATATTTTTTCTTTAATGATTGATCAATCTCTGTCTATCTACATTTTTAACTTCTTTTTTATTTCTTTATGATTCTAGGCTAGTAGTAGTGGTTAATTCCAAAATTTAGTCTTCAATTTATGGAATATGCAAAAATGGGATTATGATTAAACTGAAAGAAGAATTAACAGCACCTAAAAATGAATATGGTGGCCGTTGTTTCTCCCATTTTTGGAGAAAGAATAAGAGATTCTTTGCTTTCAGTAACATTCTGCTAGTCAGAAACAGCCCACCCTTCTGTCATATAATTTAGGATTCTGAGTTCCAAAATTCCTTTGTCAGTTGTCTTATAGGAATCACAGGAGAAACAGTATTTTTTCCTATTGCACTCTAGCTATATTCCTACTTCTGGATATTTCTCTAATGTGGTCTACCTCCAAGCTTCCAACTCAGGCCTAAATGGCCTCTTCTCCACACACTCACGGATAAAGTGGGAATTCCTCAGTGAACCCATCTCCTGAAGAGGAGGTGCTCTGTCCACTCTCCTAGATAATGGAACCCCATCTCCTCTGCTTTTTCCCCAGCCCTAGGAATGGTCACGCTTCCTGAATCTTTGATCTGAAGAATACCTCTCTCTTTCTTTGTTTGCCTTTTTACCCTATTGACACCTATATGTCAGTTCTTTTTATTAAATTATGTTATTGTAAATCACCTAATATGGTTTATGTTGAGTTTTTGTTGTCATTGTTTCGTTGTTTGTTTTGTACAGGTGACAAGATTGTTACAGTTTTAATTTCCATGGTAATGAATATTGCAATTTTTAGCAGAGCATATGGTTACCCAAAATAAAGTTCTCAAATCCTAGTCTTCCTTAAAGCTATGTTTAATCATATGACTAAATTATGGTCCATCAGAGCTGAGTATAGGTGATAAGATATCCTTAAAAAGAGAAGGGAAAGATTTCCTTTCCCTTTCTCTCCTTATTTTAGCTGGAATGTGAACATGAGGTAAAGCCATTCTGAGCCTTGTGGGAAAAGGGAAACATTTCAGGAATATAGAGATGCAAGTAAAAGATAGAAGGAGACTGAGCCTCTGATTCATCGTGGGGTAGAGCTGCCTTCCATGCTTGGGTTTGCACAAGAGGGAGAAATATTACCTTGCTTAAGCCAATGTTATTGTAGGTGTCTGACACAAACATCCACATGAACAGCCAATAAATACATCTACATAGTATATTTTAGTTCTCCTAAACTATTAATAGCAATACAATGTTTAACTAAGTCATGTAATAATATGAATTACTCAACATCTTAGCTAAATTAAAACAATTAGTCAATTTCCATTCTCTCTCTCTATTCACCAAAATTTGGATTACTGCTGCTGAATGCGATATGGACCAAGTAGAATTTTCTCCTTTTCTACACGCTACTACTTGCAATAATCTTGTCTCAAGTAAGATAAAACAGTAAGTTGACCGCAATAAGCACAGGTACGTGTGTGTGTGTGAGAGTGTGTGTGTGTGTGTGTGTGTGTGTGTGTGTCTGTAAAAGAGAGGGAAAAAGAGAAATAGAAGGAAACTCCCTATTGTAAATTATTAATAAATAATGAACAAAGTAATGACCTTATTTTCAGTATTATTACTAAAGATGAAGAAATCTTCCATTTGAATATCATAAAATTCATAAATGATTTTTTTACACATAAGACCATTTGTAAAACCTAAATGTGTAGAATTAGTTAGTGGTTCTCAGTGATAAATTCAAATTCTTTTACCATGTAGTCGTTTATGTATTTCAGTCTTTTTTCCTCAGTGTCATGGTAATTCTTTTCTATATAAGAAAGGCTTTGAAATGTGTTCTTATGAAGATCATGGTACAACATGTACTAACCAATTAAAAACAGGAAATGTTATTTTCAGTGGCATTAATGACCAGAATTAAAATAGAACAAAACAAAAATATTAACACTCTAGGTCAAGTCTCCATGATTAATGACAGGAGACAGAACTAATATAATGGTCACAATATGAAGATTTCTGGACATAAATTTACAATATATGAGAATGTTTTTAAGTATGAAAATATTTTAAAATACTACCTGCATGCTCTTTAAACATTGATTTTTAAAAACTGATTGTATATGTTTTTCCTAAATTATCAAGGGTTGAAACATTTGTTCATATGTCATCAGTAGTAGTATTGCCTGGGAGATGTAATTTTTGTGTATCACAAGATTTAAAAGAAAGCTGAAAATGATGCTAACTTGTAAAGGATAAAATAAAAAGTACTCAGGAGAAATAAACTAAATGATTTATCAGCACATACAGAACTACACTGTTCTGTGGGTTTTTGGGGGATTGTTTTTGGTATTTCACTTTTAAGTATAAGACATACTCAAACATGGTTTCCTCACTAGGCTCACCATTAATGGTGCTGATTCAGCTCTTGCTAATGAGAATTATAAGCCTGTTTATTAGGTTGTTGTATTAAGTCCAGCTAGTGTCATTGCATTTACTGCATGGAAAGTAATAAGAATGAGGGTTTTTATCTTTTTATTTCTATAGAAGTAGAGCTTCTACTTCAGAATGGAACTACATTGATTTCAAATACCTTTTTCTCAATTTTCTTCTCTTAACAGACTTCAGTGGCAAATAAACTAGTCAATTTCTAGAAAATAGATTCTGAAAAAAATATGCAGATGTGGGTTGTAGTATAATTCAATAAGAGTAGACAGAGCCTGGGATAAGTAGCTCTAGCTTCAGAAGATCAGCTTCAAGAGTGTGACCAAACAAGTGAATACAGCAGCAGACAGACTGATTTATGTAACACAATAGTTCATCTCCACAAGTGTGAAAAAGAGACTAGATCCCAGTAATCAATCTGCATCAGCAGGTTAGGATCGAAAATTTAGAACCTGGTTTTGAACTACTAGCTACAGCTAAAAGATTTGTAGATAAGCTACACTGCTATCAGAGGAGATGTCAGACATCAGAGTCATAATGAGAGCCCACTTGAACAAGTAAGCTCACGCAGGCAAAACAGTGGCTGTCTGCTGGCAACCAGATCATATGTTCACACTTTTCCCTTCGTTTAGAAATACTCTCACTAATGGCCCAGGTAACTTTCTATTATGAAAACCAGAGGAGACCCTAGAGTTTCCGAAAAGGAAAAGCATCACAAGGCAGAAATTCAGGAGGTGAAAAATACATTTGCAAACTCAACTTGAAACAGTAAAAGCCCCAACAGGTGGGGATTAAGTTAATATATCCTAATTAAAAATCATGCTAAAAAAAATCATGCTTCTCAGAATTAAAATGCATGTTTGATTTTCTGACAATTCTTATGTTTTCCTAAGTCACTATTTTTTTTCCTATGATCCAAAAGCCTTGTTCAATGAGCCATTTGAGGAATCCGTAGGAGATTTTTCTCTCTTAAATTCTCTTTTCAATTAAGTAACTTTTTAACTTGTAGAACCTCAAATCAAAAGCACCTATGCATTTAATAACTCATGATATTTACCAATACCTTTATTGTAGTGCCACTATATAATAGACAATCTAGTAATAAACCTTTTTTCTTTTTTATTTATATTATTTTTTAATTTGGAGTATAGTTGCTTTACAATGTTGTATTAGTTTCTACTATACAGCAAAGTGAATCAGTTATACATGTACCCCCTCTTTTTTAGATTTCCTTCTCATTTAGGTTGCCACAGAGCATTGAGTAGAGTCCCCTGTGCTGTACAGTAGGTTCTCATTAGTTATCTATTTTATACATAGTATTGTATATAAGTCAATCCCAATCTCCCAGTTCATCCCACCCCCTCCCCCTTTGGTATCCATAAGTTTTTTCTCTACATCTGTGTCTCTATTTCTGCTTTGCAAATAAGTTCACCTGTACCATTTTTCTAGATTCCACATATAAACGACATTATCCGATATTTGTTTTTCTCTTTCTGACTTACTTCACTCTGTATGACAGTCTCTAGGTCTATCCACATCTCTGCAAATGGCACTATTACTATATTTTCTAGTAATATACTTTTCTGTATCATTAAATATTCTGATGAATATTTCTTTAAAATATAGGCATTTGCTATTTAATTTCCTGTGA
The DNA here is from genome assembly GCF_964374135.1 of Grampus griseus. NCBI lineage: Eukaryota > Metazoa > Chordata > Mammalia > Artiodactyla > Delphinidae > Grampus > Grampus griseus. Next base: position 133,087,622 of record NC_138997.1, on the reverse strand, counting down.
ATAAAAATATGACATGTAATCTTCAGCTAAGTATAACAGGTTTGAGGGCTATCAGGTAAGCACAACTGCTTTTGTCTCTGTCTTAGCATAAGTTATTTGAAACAGACTTTAAGATGTAGATTTGATGCAGAAATGTACTAGGGTTTATCTCCAACCTTCGGAAGTACATGCATTTTTTTAAAGGCTTCTAATGTGCTTTCAACTTTTTGCCCATCCGGTCCTATTAACATGTGGTAATTTAGATAGTGGAAAATGTGGTGTTCTGAAGAAAGCCTAGAGGACAAAAAAAGGTAGCATTGCCCTGCAGCAGGGCTATGAATGCGTACTATTGTACATCCCATGAGAACCTGAGTTGCTTAACCTCCTCCTGATAGCAATAGAAAACAATGCTCATTGGCCACAGATGGTATATGTGAAGCCATGTTAATGTGTTCTAGCAAAGATACTTTAAATTGCATGGTAGTTGCAAGGGGATTGCTTCTTTGTTGAGCTGTGGTTGTCCACTGTCATCTATCAGGATGATAGGAGTATTGCTAAAAGGAAAACAACAACAACAACCAAATCCCCAAAAATACAACCAAAATAACCAGGGTGAGATTATTAAAGGCATTGCACGAAATCAAGATTTAGAAAGGGATTGTAGACAGGGAAAACAATATGTACAAAGCATGGAGGTGAAGAATTAATATGATGTAGCTCAGAGTGGATGGAGTCTATGATTCTGGACATGAGAAGTGGTAAGTTCCCAAGTTCAAGGTGTATACAAGAGCATAAAGGGCTTCAAATGACACATAAAGGTCTTTATTCAGTTTTGTATAGTGAACAAGGAATGGTTGTATTTACCATTGGTTGTAATTACCAACTGTGAGGTTGTGTTTAACCTCACCAAGAGGCTGGTATTATTAGAATGGCATTTTAGAAAGATTGATGTGGTAGCAGTGGAAATTGTGACAAAGAGAAGATGGCAAAATTTGATTAGAAAAAAAGTGTAATAGCCCAAGTGAAAGATGACTAAGGCCTGTCTTAAAGTAATACAATGTAGGATGTACTTGAAGATTTTTATTGAAAAGGTACAAATTTTCAACTATAAAAGAATAAGTTCTGGGCTTCCCTGGTGGCGTGGTGGTTGAGGGTCCGCCTGCTGATGCAGGGGACACGGATTTGTGCCCCGGTCCGGGAAGATCCCACATGCTACGAAGCAGCTGGGCCTGTGAGCCATGGCCGCTGAGCCTGCACTTCCGGAGCCTGTGCTCCGCAACGGGAGAGGCCACAGCAGTGAGAGACAAGCATACAGCAAAGAAAAAAAAAAAAAAAGAATAAGTTCTGAGGCTCTAATGTACAACATAGTGACTATAGTTAATAATATGATATTATATACATGAGAGTTGCTGAGAATATCTTTTAAGTATTTTCACCACACACATGCCCACACAAAAAGAGTTAAGTATGTGAGGTGATAAATGTGTCAATTATCTTGATGTTGGAAATCATTCTATGACTTATATGCATACCAAATCATCACACGGTAACTTTAAATACACACAGTTATATTTGTCAATTACTCCTCAATAAAGTTAAAAAAATACCCTTAATAGAAGAGTTTTAGAAATTGATGAGATATTTAAGAGATGGGAAATGCTGACTTGACTAAGAGATTAAGGGGAGGAATTAGCCATGATCAGAAGAAAAGGCAGCGTTTCTTTGGTGACAAAGGAAAAGAAGAATGGATGAAAATTGATATTAATTTTGTATTTTCAACAGTTTTAAGTATATATAGATGTATGTATACACATATGTACGTATGTTTTTATCAACACATGAGGACCTGTTGCAGTGAGAACTAAGAATAGGAGCTAAAATATGAGACACTTTAAAAAAAAAATCTTGTCAATGGGCTTTGGAATGCAAAACTTATCATGCCTTTAAGAATTTTATAACTGATCTATATTAGTAACTTGCAGTTTCATAATTCTAAACAGCTATCATCCTGCAATACCATTAATAAAAATAAACTATAAGAATTTTTATAGTATTAAGGTGAGAAAATATCTTTTTTATTGAGGTATAGTTGACATATAACACTGTATTAGTTTCAGGTGTGCAACATAATGATTTGATATTTGTATATATTGTGAAATGATCAGCATGATAAATCTAGTTAATGTCCATCACTATATGAGAAAAGAGATTTATAAGCAACAATATTTTATGTTACTGTGTTGCAGCCACAATAGTTAGATGTGTTTTTTATAATAAAATTGTTCAGAAAAATTAGTGAAAACACATCAAGTGATCTTAGAACTGACCAATGTGTTGGCCACTAGCTATGTGTCCATTTAGCATTTGTAAGGTGGCTAGCTCAAACTGAGTTGTACTATTAAGTATGAAATATGTGCTAGATTTTGAATATGTAATAGGAAAAATAGTAAAACAACTCAATAATTTTTATATTGATTAAATTTTGAAATAATATTCTGGATATAATTGAGTTAAGTATATTGTTAAAATTAACTTTGTTCTGTTTATGTTTGTCAATATGGCCACTAGAAAAGTTCATATTGCATAGGTGGCTCACAGTATATTTTTATTAACCAGCACTACTCTAGAATATAATGAAAGTCATTTAAGGATTATTTAAATTACCAGCTGTCTTCTAATTTTTTATGTGTTGAGAGTTTCACTTAAAGAATGTTAATAAGCCCTTTAGGAAATACACTGTGTTCTTAAGTCTATTTCTCTTCACTCTTTTCCCTATGATTAAACTCTTAAATCCTTCTAGTAACTTTTGTTTTCTGTTTTTACTTAAGTGGCACACTTGTTGAAAGTTTTTTTTTTTTTGCGGTACGCGGGCCTGTCACTGTTGTGGCCTCTCCTGTTGTGGAGCACAGGCTCCGGACTCGAAGGCTCAGCGGCCATGGCTCACAGGCCATGGCTCACGGGCCCATGTGGGATCTTCCCAGACCGGGGCACGAACCCGTGTCCCCTGCATCGGCAGGCGGACTCTCAACCACTGTGCCACCAGGGAAGCCCAGGTTTTGTTTTTTTAATTGATCCAGATATTCTATGTCTTTTTTTTTTTTTTGATTGGATAATTCAATCCATTTACATTTAGAGTAATCATGGTTAGGAAAGGACTTACTAATGACATTTTATTCGTTGTTTTCTGGATGTTTCTAGTATCTCTGCTCCTTTCTCTTTTGATCTCTTCTTTTGTGATTTGATGATCTTCTGGAGTGATATGCTTTGATTCCTTTCTTTATCTTTCATGTATCTAGTAGAGGTGTTTGTTTTGTTCTTATCATGAGGCTTATATAAATCATCTTATAGTCTTTTTTAAGCTGATAACAACTTAACTTTGAGCACACACAAAAACCGTACATTTTTACACCTTCCTCATTTTATTGTTTTAATGTCACTATTTACATATTTTCATTCTGTGTATCCATTAACAATTCATTGTAGTTATAGTTTTTAGTACTCTGACCTTTTAACCTTTATGCTAGTGTTGTGACTTACCCACTACCATTGTAATATTAGAGCATTTTAACTTAACTATGTATTTCCTTTTAACAGTGTTTTATACTTTCATATGTTTTCAAGTTACCTATTAATGTACTTTCATTTCAGCTTGAAGAACTCTCTTTAATATTTCTTATATTTGACATTTAATAGCCGAGGTGCTAGATTTGTGGACAGGCTCCCTCCAGGGAGTAGCTAGAGACTTGATTTTACAACTGGAGCAAGCTGGGAGGAGACAGTTGGTGCTGTGCCTACCAGCTTTATCAGGCTCCTGGGAGGATCCCAGTCATCTCCCAGATGCAGGCTGATTAGAAGCTGGAACCTCAGGCTAGGAAAATACACAGATTCCTTCCAGGGAGAAGCTAGGAGATAGGCATTTTTGCCTGCTCCTTCTGCACTGAGCCAGTGGAATGATGCTGCAGGAAGTTTTCTCCTTGAACATGGGTTTGAAACTGCTTTCTTGGCTTAATGATCCTATGGAACTCAAGAATGCTGAGTCCCGTTGCCTATCAGAGCTCATGATTTGGGGTCCTGTCCGTTGGGTGGCAGCTGCAAAATCTGGGGTACTATATGTATGGTACAAACCTGTTACTCCTCAGGGAGGATCTAAAAGTTGAGGGTTCCCTCCCGATTGTAAGGTTCTCTGCCTGGGTGAAGTTTATGGAAAGAGTGTAGCTCAGTCTTTCCTACCTGTTCCAATGCAGGTATGTTCACAGTTGCCCAATGTGTAGGAGTTACTTAAATATTTTCTGTATTTCTCTCAGAGGGAATTGAGCCATGTGTAGCTGTATATTTGGTACATCTGTGGGAGGAGGGAAATTCAGGAGCCTCCTTGGTGACATCCTGAAGGCACCTGGTTTTAAGTTGAAAGAGGTGGAATAAGAATTGTTATCTCCTCTGTTCCTATCAGAGCATGGGATATATAGTGTGAGACATTGATAGTTTGCACTGGAAAGCATAAAACAAAGTCATATCTCTGACTGAGAATGAGCCTTTAATAAAGGTTCAGAAATACAAAATATATTCTATGCATAATTAGGGATACATTTTTTTTCCTTTTTAATTGGAAGGAAGGTTCCAGAGACCATAAAAGCATAAAATTCTTTGCTATTCAGAGACATTGAATGGAAGTTATTTTTCAGTGTCTTTTAGCCTAATGACCTGCTTCTTTTTTCACTTAGCGCCACTGAAGCTTGAGATATTTTAAATATATTTCCTGGCTGGCTTTAAATCGAGATATGCTGATGAAAAGCCTTGGTCCATTAGAAGGCTCTAGCAGTTTCTGATGTTACTAAGCCTCTTATGGTGTTCCAGCCCCGGGAGAAGGTGCTTCCTTGGAAGTTCCAACACTCTCAGTAAGAACACCTTCACTAGTCCATAGAACTGAAAACTCTGAATTTAATTCCCTACTGCTCTTAATTCCCTACTACTACTTCTAATGCTGCATTAAGCACAGTAAAGATGTTGCCCTTTCTTCATACGTGCTCACATTTCTAGATGAAAGATTAATGGTATGATGTAACTCTTCTTTTCTCCATTTTCTTTCATATATGAATTCTCTATATAAACATATATGATTCACATACATGTAGCTATCCACATACGTGTAAAATGTATTTTTAAATAACACATTATTTTTTAAATTAAAATGATGGATAATTCTAGGAAAGTGATTTTTGGGAGATGAGCATGCACTTCTTTTAAATACCATCTGTACATGCTAAGAAAATTAAGGAATGAGACCTTTGTAGAATAAGATTTCAGAAGATGGAGACTGAGGGACAAAGCTAAAACCCAATATATAGTGAGTTGTATGAACTGGCAGGAAACCGGAAGTTTTTTTCTTTTCCAAACTCCACATTTCTCTTTCTGTTCTATCATTCTTAAGGTACTTTCTCATACTCTGTACTCAGCCTTACAAGCCATTCACAATCTTTCTAAATATCTATTTAAGGCCATGGACTTGGTGTGAAAGTGGTCACTTTCATCTGAGGACTTTCTTAGAGAACAGATTTTAAATAAAGGTGTGAGCTGTAGTTTCATCCCATGGAGCAGTCCATCATAGTGACATTAAGTTAAAATGATAAAGAAAAGGTTCTGTTTTTTTCTTCAAAGCAGTGGTCACAAATTTATGACACTGTGAAAATACTGTCTGTATCCACAAGTCACATACCTTGCTTCCACAGGGTAGAAATTTAGGACAAAGGACTACTATGCATGGTTGGTGATGTTAGTTATAATTTTTTTAAACAAGATATAAAATCAGAAATGAAGGAAAATGGTGGTAGCATCAATATTGAACATGCAAGTAGAAGAGAAAACTATGGTAAAAATGGTTATACAGAAGAAAACATTTAAATGTATTAAAAACTAAAGCATCTTTCCACCAATAATTAAAATGATTCATTTTTATAAGAATTGTGAAAAATAAATATATACTAACTACTTTCATTGTTATTTCCTTGATTCATTTATAACTGATTTTTATGCTAAATATCACATAGTTCTGAGATAATATCCCTGTGATTCATGTTCAGTGAACAATTAAGGCTGACCTTTCAGGCATCAGGTCTTTTTTAGTCTTCTTTATTAATATTTTCAGATTCCATACCATCATTTTATATTTCACTAAAATTTTCCCCAGAAGGATTTTGAGCCTGACTAAAAATAAAGAAAAAAATAAAGAAGAGAAGGGGTGGAGAAGAGATATAGAGAAAGCATATTAAGAAGAATGAGCAACAAAGAGTTAATTATAATACATGATGCCTTTGAGATCTGAGAATTATAAGCCCTACAAATCCAGGCACTTTAATACTATACCTACATATCTCTAATTATAGTTTTGCCTCCAGCTGGAGATTATCAGAAATCTCAGGTATTAGTTTTCTATAAAAATAACATTTCATTTTTGGCCAAGAATTAAAATATAGGAAATTTTCAATGAACAATAAATATAGTGATGGTTTCTTAAGAAACCTTTGCAGAACATGAACGCAATGAAGCAATTTGTATGCAGTTATTAAATATGCCCTCATCTTCTGATCTTTCCTATTATAATTAGTAATTACATTTCTTTCAATAAAACCCCCTAGGAGATGCATTTTTAACATTCAATCAAGGAGTTAAGTAAACTAATTCCATTTAGTGGTGGATTTTTTTCTATATTCACTTACTCTTCACATCATCATGAGTTTCATGTGTATTAGTAATAAAATTATGATAAAATAACAAATTAACCCTCATTTTCTAGCAAATGTTTCTATTTTTAATTTTTAAAAAAGCCCCTAGGGTTTCCGCGGTGGCGCAGTGGTTGAGAGTCCGCCTGCCAATGCAGGGGACACGGGTTCGTGACCTGGTCCGTGAAGATCCCACATGCCACGGAGCAGCTGGGCCCGTGAGCCATGGCCGCTGAGCCTGCGCTCCGCAACGGGAGAGGACACGGCAGTGAGAGGCCTGGGTACCGCAAAAAAAACAAAAACAAAACAAAAGCCCCTAACGCTAATTAATCAAGGGACATCATTTATCTTTTAAATTTAGCATACATTTACATACTTGTGTAACATACCTATGTTAAGCTTGCCTGGATCTTTGTCTTATTAATACCAAGTAGAATGTTCTCCCAGCCTCAAAGTTATTACTGTCTCGAATAAGGACTTATGCATGTGATTACTTAAAGTGTTTTATTAACTGAAAATAGACGTATGCACGTGATGATTAGTAAATAAAAAAAAAATAGTCCATTTTATTTAGAGAAAGTAGTGAAGGTCTTATTGAAGAGATTAAAATGACATTGAGTTTTCAAAGATGAACAGGTGTTAATGGAAAAGAGAGTTTGGGATGATGTGGAAGATTGTAGATGTAGTTCAGGAAGAAGGGAAATTAAAATGTGAGATTCAGAAGTTTGCAATAGCTTGCTGTTTTCCAGAACTGCATGCAATTTTATCATTCTTTACAATGAGACCTATCAGTGAGGATTAGGGAAGGGGTGACTACTGAGAATCCTTAAGAGATAAGCAGAGAATCAGATAAAGTGGAAGGAATTTTTATACAAGTTGAAGGAATGTTCACTTTATTTTATAGATAAAGAAAAGTCAATGTTGGATATTATGCAAAGAAATTACATCACCCTAATTTTTTACTCATGGTAATATTTGGAATATTAATGATATATTTAGTATTCAAAAAAATTTATTTTCATCTGTAGGGGTTGTTTTTAATTTGTTCATTTTTAGTGTTCTGATCTTTAATATTGACCTTGAGTCTAAGTTTTATTGTCCCAACTAAGAGAAGACACAAATTAACCAGAGAAAATAAAGAAGCCAATTAAATAAATAGATTCTTTTCAAAAAGCATAAAAGAAATCATAGATTTAAAGTCAATGTGTTGCATTAAAAGAACCAGGCTTTCTGAAAGGGGAAAGGTTTTTGAAATCTGAAATATCGCCAGATGTACTCTGCTTAGTGCTTCATATCACATGTGACTTGGTAAAGAAAATGAAGAAGAATTTAAGAGATACTTTTATTTTTCTCCTGGCTACTTGGAGGGGAGATATCATAAAGACGTGACAGGAAAGTCTTTAGAGTGGGAGAGATGTATGATGAAATACATCCTTGGTTGATGCTAAGAGTCAGAATGTTAAAAGAAGGTAGAATGTAGAAATTCCATACATGTTGAGAGTGATCTCAGAGCACGAGAACACTTGTGATTCATTTCTCACAGTGTAGTCTTGGTATACTTTAAGCCTCCTGGAGAAGAAGTTGTGCATCCATTATGGTGCCTGAGAAAAGACGTAGCAACTGCTCAGTATACTGAAAGATTTGAGAAGGCCCCCAGATAGTCTTACAAATCCCTGTGTGGCAGAATGCAAGGAAAATAACCAAAATCTTAAAAATGGATTCATTAAAAAAAAAAAAAGGCAGATTGTTACCAAGTCCAAGCTTGTTCTGCTTACTGCATGACAGGCCAATAAATTGGGAGACAGGTGTTGAGGCAAGGAATAACGACTTTTTTGGAAAGCCAAGAGTCCGAGAAGATGGCAGACTAATGTCCTAGAGAACCATCTTATCGGGGTCTGGATGCTAGTTTCTTTAGTAGAACAAAGAAGGGGGATGTGAGGAGGTAAAGTGAAACAGCCATAAGTTGTTACAAATGTAAGTTGTTACAAATATCTACTGGTTTCTGCCACACAGGACGAGATGTGTTAATTTCTTCTTTCCTGCAGCCATTCACAGATGGGCTGGGTCAGAATGTTTCCTGTGAGCCCAACAAAGGTATTTTAGTTTTACATGGTGGGTGGGGCAATGTTCTTGGAGATGGGCCATTATATTTACTTTAAGCTCTAGGCAACATCCCTTTAGTGATTAACTTGTAGCAAAAGCAATAGAATACAAAGGTTAAAGTAAAGAAACAGATCTGATTTGGAGTCAGATTTGTTATTCCCTATTACAAGAAGTGTATGAACTACTTTTGTCATTATTTTTATTTCCTTGATAGACACATTACATATATATTTCTCTAATTCTCTGTTTATCTAAACGAACAAAATGAAAAAAAAACTCTCCTGAGAAACACTTTGTTAATTTATTGATTTCCTAGACTTCTATATTGTATCTTTATATTTTGATCTATTCCAGGTTTTCTCAGGGTGTGGGGGATGCCCATATCAGATTTAGAATCCAAACTCTAAAAGTGGAGCATACCAAAACTGTGAGCACACTAAATATGAGACTACTGTATTATGCTTGTACCCTAGAGGGTGGCTTTACTTGGCCTAGATTGGTAGGATCTGAGTGATTTTTAGGAGGAATGGGTTCCATTTGTCTATGGAGATAAGAATCCCACAAGTTAAGTTCTTGGGATTTCCAAATATTAGATCAACTGCTATTAATAGTAAAACAAACAAACAAATGTCACAAAGTTCTACCCTATGGATGTCAACAGAAACAACAAATGTCAGATTAAATATCAACATTTGAGTTATGAGGTAGAGTACAAAATTTAAATATATATTTAATATTTAAAGAAACAAATCTCTGAGCAAAAAATGAGTAAATAGAGCTGTCTAAAAGGACAGGTTGATGTGAAAAAACATCCAAAACTGTATTTCAGAAATGATAAAATAGGCATATAGGAATTAAAAACTCAATAAGTGGATCAAACAGAAATTTTGGAAGTGGTAGAGAGAGAATAAGTGAACTAAAAATTAGACCTGAAGAAATTACTAGAATATAAACAGCAGGTAGAAAATATAAAAAGTTAAGAGAAATAACAGGTAAAATAAGAAAACCCAGTATATGTTAAGCAGAGACAGTAAGGGGAAAAAATAGAAAAAAAATTTAAAAAAACAATATTCAATAGAAATGATTGCATTTTTTGCAAAGTTGCTAAAAAATATATATATCCACAGATATAGGGGAAAAAATACTGTGTAAAAGAAGGAGGTCAAAAATGAAAGGAAATCCAGAACTTGACTTATTGTAAAAAAAAATACCAAAGAAAAAAAATGTTAAAATCAGCCAGAGGGAAAATTATTGAATTTATCAAAGATTTTTTAAACAGCAACAATGTAAGTCAGACAAGAGTAGAATAACATCTTCAAAATACTAAGAGAAAATAAACTAAATCATTTAACCAACAAAAGTTATGTTTTGAAAATAAAAGTTAAATAAAGACTTATTTAAATGAACATTAAGGGACTTCCCTGGTGGTCCAGTGGTTAAGACTCTGCACTCCCAATGCAGGGGAACCGGGGTTCAACCCTGGTCAGGGAACTAGATCCCACATGCGGCAACTAAGAGTTCACATGCCGCAACTAAAGATCCTGCATGCAGCAACGACAATCCTGCATGTGGCAACGAAGATCCCACATGCCACAACTAAAGACCCGGCACAGTCAAATAAATAAATAATTTTTTTTTTTAAATGAACATTACAATGCAAGTTGGGAGGTGTATGTTTAAATAAAAATATTATCGTTTCTTTGTAAATTTGAAATGGGATATACTAATGAAGCAGTTTTGTGTGTATGTGTGTGAAGTTTTAAAATATACAAAGTAAAATGGAAGTGCTACCAATCTAAAACGTTGGGGAAAAAATATAATATCCAAACCATTAAAGAGAAATAATTGGGTTAAAATTAAGATAAAAGTAATGTGAAGAATAATAAAACAAATCATCAAAATCTTAATCAATCAAAAAAATCAACAAAGAAAATGAGGACATAATTGAAAATAGAAAATGTGTAAGAATCTAACAGAATACCATTCAATGTATAATAGGACATGTAGAAATACTGTGAAAATCACCTACTGAGGTAATTGAGAAATTGATTATCATAAGAATATACAGAGAATATATAAAGATTATATCTAGAAATTTAAAAAATCTGAAAGTTCAAAATATGTAAAAATATAGATTTGAATGTATAGGACACTGTGCCAATCTACAGACCTGACAGTCTTCTCCAACACACATGGAATATTCACAAAAATTAAACATGGACAAGCCCATACATCAATTCTCAATGATTTCAAGATCTGTATAATATAGATAAAATCTCTGGAACTTTGGGCCAGCCCAACCTCTGGAAAAGGAGAGGAGGACTGGAGATTGTGTTCAATCATGTGGCCAATGATTTAATCAATTATACCTGTTTAATGAGACCCTTAGGCTCAATGGAACTTCCTGGTTGGTGAACACACTGATGTGCTGGGATGGGGACACACCTGGATAGGGCATGCAAGCAGCGCACCCCACTTCCCTAAACTTTGTTCTATGTGTCTCTTCATTTGGCTAGTCCTGATACTGACCAGGGTTCTTGGCCTTCCCCAATCAATAGAAATTGACTAGAGGCCAGACAAGAAATTCAGGCAAGGCTTTACTGGGGCCCCTGCAGTAACAGCAGGGGAGTGAGAACAAGCAGCAGGTTCCCTTGCTCACTCACTCCCTGGGGGTCTGGGGGAGCTTGTTCCTTATATGGGGTGAAGGTAGGGGTGTGTCCAGGGGTCGGGCCAGAGGCGTGGCTTAGGTGGTTTGTCCATCCCTTGGGTGGTGGTGTGTGCAGCAGGCATGCTCAGTACCTTGCTTTTGCTCCCAACACCCTGTTTTTGCTCTAGGCTCTTCAAAAGTGGCAGTTGGGTTTTTTGGTCTCCTTGTATCTTTTGCATCCAGAATTTGCCCCAACTGCACATGTGCACAATTATTTTTAGTCCCATATAGTTTCTTTGTATTTTGTTGCTCAAGGAGAGGTGTGTCCAGGTGCAAGCATTGCAGCATGGCAGCAAAGGGTCCCAAGTCCCAGCCTGTCTCAGAATCAGGCATCAAACGTTTTTTTCATAATTGGTTGGGGTAAGACAGTAATAACTTAGGACTACACCATGTTGAGATGACTATAAAAAAATTACAAAGAATTTTATTTCAGTAGAACACTGATAAGCAGCAGAAATGTATATTTTGATTATTTTTTTATTTTTAAACTTAACATCTGTGTACTTCTTAAGCACCACTATTGATGTCCTTAAGAATTAAACAAGGGGCTTCCCTGTTGGTGCAGTGGTTGAGAATCTGCCTGCCAATGCAGGGGACACGGGTTCGAGCCCTGGTCTGGGAAGATCCCACATGCCACAGAGCATCTGGACCCGTGAGCCACAACTACTGAGCCTGCGCGTCTGGAGCCTGTGTTCTGCAACGAGAGGCCGCGACAGTGAGAGGCCCGCGCACCTCAATGAAGCGTGGCCCCCACTCGCCGCAACTAGAGAAAGCCCTCGCACAGAAACAAAGACCCAACACAGCCAAAAATAATTAATTAATTAAAATTTAAAAAAAAGAATTAAACAATAGTCTATTCTCTGCCACTGTATTTTATTATAAGAGAAAGTAGAAATGGAGTTGGATTCAAAAATAAAACCCAGTGTAAAACTTACTTTCCAAAATAAAGCTTTTGATTTAAGTCTAGAATATTACTGATTATTTAATATCATGATATTGGAGTAAATTGAAATGGAGAGTGAGAAGGGAAAAATGTGCATGCTGTTCATAATGAAAAAAAGTAAAAACAGGCTGAATGACTTATGGTCGCTGTTGTGATGAGACATGATATTCAATCTGTAATGGAGCACATAGATAATAGGACAGTGCACTTAAATAGAAGCTTTTTGCTCAAAACTGAATATGACATAATTGCGGTTTCAGTAAAAAAAAAGACTGACCTTGATTTCTGGATGTGTTTGTCTAAAATATTATCTGAAATATGGGTGGTAATTCAGTAAAAGAAAGATGATTTAGATCTTCAAAGTAAGGAAATGTATACATATATATAAAACAGAAAAACAGTTCATGGAAAAATAAATGTCTACATTTGAATAAATTTAGTCCATATGATATTCTGTTGTGCTCTTGGTCAATTATCAGAGTCTAATTTGTGAGTAAAATTATTATTGAAAACCTTAGGCATATTTTAGTTAGGATTTTCAGAGTGTCTGTGGTTTCCTATCACCCACATACTAGTTTTATGTCTAGCAAATTATTTTTATCAGTTCAATGCAATACAATCAATCTCGGGTAAATTGAGCCTTTTGAATAAGATAATCAACTGTACATTATAAATCACAATATCTCTAGATAGTTAGGGATCTATATTTACCCTAAAAGGCTGACTGATCTCAATGCCCTTTTAGGAATATATACAATTAGAGATAAAAATAAGATAATTATAAAATCTCTGTACAGCTAGACTCTACAAATAAATGAAATCTTTCATAGAAATAAATATATAAATCTATATATATACATTATATTTTAAAGATTGTTTACTCTGGGTATTAGAGTATATCCTTATATGTTTTCAGAAAAAAATCCAACTTAAAATTAAACCTCCAAAAAGTAATTAGAAAGTTTAAATTTCCATACTGTTTTAAAAGTACATATAAAAATATGTAATGCCAGTATTTTCCCTGTTTTCTAATTCTAAAGAAATACATTCATTTATTAATTCACTTAACATATTTAGGAGCCTGACCTATCTCCCAGGCTCTTTGTTAAAAGCTAGGGATAGAGAGAGATAGATTTAATTTAGTATCTACTGGGAACTTCAGAGAAGAAAATCAAGAATTATAGCACAGTATATTAGTACTAAAATTAAATGTATCCATAGAATGCTATAGAAGCCTGGTGCAGGGTACACCTTCAGTCTGAAGAAGTAAGGACTCGACCTAATAGAACAAGTACGTTTTAGACTAAGCAGGAAGAAAGTGATTTCCAGACTTGGAAAGACAAGAAAACATAAAATATTGTAAGTAATGAGTTAAGTAACCAAAGTAGCCAGACAAGGTAAATTATATAGGAGTATGGGTTAGTTAAGGCATAGCTCAAAGTCACATGTGCCATACTAAGATTCAACATACAGTGAATAGCTACTAAAAGATTTTGAACTGAATAAAACATGCATGATTAATTTTTATTAAAAGTGCACTTTGTAAAGAGTGTGGATGATGAATTTAAGAGGACAAATGAGAAATTCTGGAGAGAGAGAGGAGAATGAGAGAGACAGAGAGAAACTTTAAGAGTCTGTATTATTTACCTATGTGAGAAAGCAAACTGAGGCTATAAAGTGGAGAGTGGAAACTAATGAATTAGAAAATATATTCCATAGAATGTATAGAATAATAAAAACTTAATTTTTAAAGCACCATTAAAATTGATAAAAGAAATACATTTAGTAAAGTAAGAAAAGAGGGATTGAACACAGACCAATATCCTGAGTAAAAAGGAGGTCATCATTACAGATGCTTTATACAGTAAAAAGATTACAATGCAACATTTCTGCTGATAAACTTCACATTTTTGATGAATTGGACATATTTATCAAATCCTGGACAAAAGAATTTATCACAACTGACAGAGGAAAATATAGGAAATTTGAAGTATCCTATAACTACTAAAGAAATTTAAAGTTAAAATTCACTCTTCCCACAAAGAAAATTTCATAATGAAGTTCAAATGGTACCACTGGACTAATGTCCTTCCCTAAAATGTTAAGAAAGAAATAACAGCAGTCTTATATGGTCATCCAGAAAAAAATAAAAAAATAAATAGAAATATTTCTTAAAATGTTTTAGGTGGAAAATATAGCATAGGTACCAAATGTGACAAACAGCGCAAAATAACATTTAAGACCATGAATATTAATGCAAAATCCTTAATAATATGGTAGCAAACAATCTAGTTATATAAGAATAATAATGCATGCTCACAAACGTGGGTTTATTATAGGAATGCATGTTATTTACTATTAAAAATAATTCTATAACTTAGAAGAACAAAGAAGAAAGATCAAAATGATCATCTCAGCATGAGGAAAGTATTTTATTGTATTCAACATCCATTTGATGAAGGAGACCTATAGAAAAACTTACACTAAGCAACGTATTAATGCCAAAAATTCGTGAAAGCTTTGCCTCTAGACTAGCATGGCCACTGTCAACACTTCTACTCAACTTTGATCTGGTAACAGTAGCTAGAGCAATGAGGCAAGAAATATATGTCTACACAGAAAGCCATATCATCAGTGTGAGAAATTAAAGGTCAAAATAAAAAGTTATTAGGTTGAACCATATAAAATACTACTTTAATAGGTCATAAAATATTTAATATAAGCAGTTTGGTTTTAATACTTGATATTGTAAACATGTCAAATTTTTCCAAATTTATGTATCAATTGAGTCGAATTCCATAGAAATCCCAATGTTGTGTTCATAGAAATTGACAAGTCAATTTATATATATTTTTGGTAACTAGAAATAGGCAAGGACAATAAAGAGAAATATGAAGCAGAAGAATATTGACGCACTTATGTTATTAGATGTCAAAACATATGTTAAGTTACTGTAATGGAACATTATGATAGCAACATGAACATGAACAACTAAATAAGAGTCCAGAAATAAACATAATCCACATACGAACGCCTGTTTCATGACAACGATGGCATTGCATAGAAATAGAGAAAAGATGGTGCTTTCAGTAATGGTCCTTGATTGTTTTGAGTTTCAACACGGGGAAGAAGGAGAAACTAAACCCCAGCCTCGTATAGTATAAAAAACAAAAACCAATTCCCAGCAGCCCATAGATCTGAAAGTGGAAATTAAAATAATAAGGCTTCTAGCAGATAACATGTGAAAATATTTTAATGAATCTTGGAGGAGGAACTATATTTTTTTATTAATTAATTTATTTTTATTTGTGGCTGTGTTGGGTCTTCGTTTCTGTGCAAGGGCTTTCTCTAGGTGTGGCAAGCGGGGTCCACTCTTCATCACGGTGTGCGGGCCTCTCACTATCACGGCCTCTCTTGTTGCGGAGCACAGGCTCCAGACACGCAGGCTCAGTAGTTGTGGCTCACGGGCCCAGTTGCTCCGTGGTATGTGGGATCTTCCCAGACCTGGGCTCGAACCCGTGTCCCCTGCATTGGCAGGCAGACTCTCAACCACTGCGCCACCAGGGAAGCCCGGAAATATTTTTTTAATGAGACAAAAAAGTAAGTTTTAAACAGAAAACAAATTGACCTACATTAAAATGAAGAATTTTTGATCATTCATAAATGTGAGAATGAAAATGTAAGCCATGGAGGGAAAGAACATAGTTTTAACACGTATATTCATCAAAGGACTAGATACTGAATATAGGAAGAACTCCTAAATGATAAGAAAAAGACAGAATCCCAAGAAATGATTGACAGATTTGAAATGGTGCTTCACAAACGATATCCAATTGAATATAAAAATATGAAATGGTCCAATTGCATTAGTCATCAGGAGAATGCAAATTGAAACTAGAGATACCAATACCTACTTCCTGAGAATCGTTAAAATTAATAAAATTGTGAATATAAGGTGATATGGAGCAATAACACCCATCATCTTGTGCTCATGTGAATGACAATTGATTAAAAATCTACTTGGGAAACTGGCATTTTCTGTTAAAGGTAATATGATGTTGGAAGTTTACTACTAGGTATACACCACAGACATTTATGCACATGTGCAACCCAAATGTACAGGAATGTGTTTGGCAAAATTATTTGTAATTACCCCAAATAAAAACAAACAACACATGCATCAATATTATAATGCAAGTAGATTTAACACATTCTGAAAATGAAATACTGTAAACTATATCTTCATATAACTTTATTGTTTTATAAGATCTAAAGATTCTTTTGATGGTGAGACATAGCACACTGTCACTGGGACGAATGAAAGGCAGAATATTTGGTCTTTACAGTTCTGAATGAGAGCAAGCTTCCAAGCAGGGCCACGTAGGGGCTGCAGTCAGGGTAACAGCAAGCTGTAGGAGGCAGCAGGTATGTGGCAGGTGGGTGTGCTTAGCTAGGTTTGGTGGAATTCCTGTGGATTGGTTATTTGAATAATTTCGGCAGGCTCCGATACTTTGTAAATGTCCCTGGTTGTCTGGTACCTAGCACTGGGGTGATTAGTGCTGATGCACAGCGGCTCAGAGTACGAGAGCCTGATAAGGGAAGTGTTAAAGATAGGGACTTAATCAGCTGCTTATAAAGAGGAACTAACCAACCTCTAGCCAGGGCCTCAAGACTGGATCAAGACAGCATGATTTATAAAACAAACTAAATTACACATATGAATTGCAAAGACAATACTTAGTGAAAAAACCCAAAGTAAACATTCTTTACAATTTCATTTATATAAAGATAAATTTTAAGAGCAATGATAATATATCCATTGAGAAGTCAATTTAATAACTTCCTTGGAGGTCTAGGGAAGAGGCTCTGATTGGGAACGGGTATGAGCTGGAGCTTTGGGGATATGATAAAGTTCTTTTTCTTCTTTGTATAGTTGTTCGGTTTTTCACAGTTTATTTAGCTGTCTGTACATTTACACACTTCTTACGTTAGTTTTATTTCAACAGGAAAATTATACATATGTACATATATATAAACAATCTAATACAAATTATACTTTATACAGCCATTCATTTATAAAATCTAAATGGGGTGTTAAAAGTCTGAATTTGACTCAACTAAATACAAAATTTGCCATCAAAGTATAGGAAAATCGAATATGTTCACTTTATAAGTGATTTTTTCAAGAAAGCTGCTAATTTATTATCTCCCAAAAGATAGAACTTATTATGAGTAATTAGGAAGAGAGCATAACAAAAAGGGCAATCCACAAGAGAGTTTGTTTTTCCCATCAATCTTGTATTGGATAGAAAGCATTAAAGTTTCTTGTAAAATGGCCATGGTAATTATTACAGAAACTATTACTAGAAGAGAAAATTAGCTAGAAACTGGAAATGGAGAGCAAATGTAAAATAATTAACTGAATAAGTCATAATGCTTAGGAAAAAAACATTTCCATGACACATAACAACTAAATGGCAATAATAAGCATCACTTCGTCTAACAGCTACATTAACAACTAACATTAATTTAATTTCACCCTGAAGGTGGCTCAGTAAAATAAAAAAAAAAATTGGTATCAAGTTCTGAGGCTCTAATGTCCAGCATAGTGATTATAGTTAATAATACTGTCCTGTATTCTTAAGATTTGCTAAGAGAGTAGATCTTCAGCATTCTCTCCCATAAAAGGAACCGGGGGCAAATATATGAGGTGGTAGCTGCATTAACTTGATTGTGGTAATCATTTCACGATGTATACATATATCAAATCATCACTTTCTACACTTTAAATATATTACAATTTTATTTGTCAATTATACCTCAATAAAGCAGAAAAAAGAGATTCTGTGAACCAAACAAAAAATCGCAGGCATACCTCATTTTATTGTGCTTCACAAATATTGTTTTGTTTGTTTGTTTTTTACAAATTGAAAGATTGTGTCAATCCTGCATCAAACAATTCTATCAAGGCTACTTTTCCCACAGCATTTGCTCGCTTCATGTCTGTGTCACATTTTGTTAATTCTTGCAATATATCAGATTTTTTAATTATTATATTTGTTATGGTGATCTGTGATCAGTGATCTTTGATATTACTATTGCAAAAAGATTTGACTCACCGAAGCCTCAGAAGATGGTTAGCATTTTTTAGCAATAAAAAATTTTACGTTAAAGTACGTACTTTTTTTTAGACATAAAGCTATTGCACATTTAATAGACTACAATATAGTGTAAGCATAACTTTTAAATGCACTGGCAAACCAAAAAATTCATATGACTATCTTTTTGCAATATTCACTTTATTGTGGTCATCTGGAACCATATCTGCAATATCTCCGAGTATGACCACCCAAGGTAATTCTGTAAAATACAGAGAACTCTGTCTTATATGGCTTCTTGTGCAGCACTCCTCAAATAACATCCAGATAAGAAAACATCATATCCTGTTTGATGGAGGACAGTTCAAGCTATGCCTGTTGTCCACCATAATCATTAATAGTAACCCTTTACCCTCTCAAAAGTGTCCCTATGTGGACTAAAATTATATGACTACTCAAAAACAACTAATTATCTACTGGCTTCTTTGTGCATCAAATTATTAAATCACTTTTTAATTTTGAAGAGGCTTAACCATTAACTTAATTGGAGTAACAACCCATAAGAATATAACTGATTGGAATACTTCTGACTTTATGACTTATCAGTATTACCAAAATTTTAAAGCACCATCCACGTCAGCTGACGTACTGAATATAATGATGGTGATTTTTAAATTTATTTTCCACTCAATGAATTTTCAGAGTTTATGCACAGTTAATAACTAATCATTTTTGGCCTGAAATTACATCAAATTATTTACAACTTGGTATTATTCAGCAAAGGAATACACATACATTTGATATTCTTTAGAACTCTTGAAACAAAAATCCATGCTTCTGAAATAGTAATTTTGGGAGGCAGTATATTTCTATATATTCAGAATCTTATTTTTTAGTTTTTTAAAAAGTAACATGTATGTAATAATAAATTATCCAAGCAGGTACATGGCTGGATAAATGCAAGTCTGTGAATTTATAATTTGCCAAATGGTTTGGAACAAATATTAGTCTTAATTCCTAATGTAGATACTATAATTTTCAAAAGACATCTTAAAATATAATTTAAAAAGTAATTATTTTCTCATTTACAGAAAAATCATAAAATATTTTAATGTATATATGATTGACTGTCTAATTAGAGCTTTATATTAGAGAGATAAACTTCCTTTTTTGCAGCTTTCTATTTAGCTGCAATTTTTCAGCAATTTAAATATCTGTTATTAGTTTTAATGTGATAAAATTATTTTATATGGAAGTATTAAAATTTTTATCTTAATGTGTAAAATGTCTATATAACATGTAAAAAAAAAAAAAACCTTGTACTTTAGATATAGTGGGGGGAAAGCCGATACAAATATTTTAAAATTGGAGTGTAGACTAAACTAAAAAAATGCCATTTGATCACATTTGTATACATGCTTTGTCATGTAACTTAATATGCTTCATTCTTATGTCCTTAAATAAAAACTTTGACTATATAGAGATATTCAGGAATAGGCTTTGCATTTCATACACAACAAATTATTGCAATAACCTATTTCATTAGGTAGAAATTAAAAGTCATACATTGTACGTATTTCTCTAGGAAAATTCACGGTCCTATGATTTATATATAACATTCCAGCAAATTTCTCAAATAAATACAAGCAGTCATGGCTGTGAGAAGGTAAATGTGATGCTCAGCATGGAACCCAGAGAACCAAGATGGTTCTCTTGAGCCAGGGTTTTCAAAGGTCTAGTCTCTAATAAGCATACCAACAGATTCAGGTCTTTTAGCCTAAACAAAAAATGTCTTTATATTGTTTTCAGTGCAAAAGATAGCCTTATAAGGAAAGGCTTTAAGTCGAGCAAAATGTGGAACAGTTTGCATTTTGACTAGTATTTTCTCTCTTTCTTTATTATAACCATTCTAATAGGTATACACAGGTATCTCATTGTAGTTTTATTTTTCATTTTCTTAACGATTAATGATATTGAGCATCTATTCACGTGCTTATTAGCAATCAATAAATTTTCATAAAATTCTACCTAATTCTACCCATTTCTTTCTCTCCTCACTTTTTGGGATTCCATTTGCAAGTATGTTAGAATATTTGATGTTTTATCACTGGCTTCTGAGGCTCTTTATTTTTCTCTTTAACCTTTTTTTTTTCCTCTCTGTTCATCAGATTGGCTAACTTTTATTGATTTATATTCAAGTTTACCAGTTATTGTTATAACATCACAAATTTGAAGTAGATTTAAAAATCTGAATCATATTATTAAATTCCATAATTTCACTTTGGTTCTTTTAATACCCAACAAATCTCTATTTATTAATTTATTATTGCCATACTTTATTTCTTTAGACTTTATTTTCTATTTCTTTGAACATGTTTATAGTAAGTGAAATAATTCTCTGTAGGAACAGGAATAATTTCTATAAATTGTTCTGATTTTTCTAAGTATGGATCAAAATTTCCTATATATTTCCATATCCTATAATATTTTTAAGTTGAAAATTGAGTATTTTGGTAATATATTTTATCTACTCTCAATTCTGGTATCTTCCCCCCAAAACGTTTTCATTGCTTTCTTTTCTTTCTTTTTTTTTTTTTTTTTTTGTTTATTGTTTGTTTCTTTTTAGTTCCTTTTTAAAAATGATCTTCCTGGACTAAGACTGAAAATTCTATTTTCTGTGCAGTGGACAGTTACTGATGTCTCTGCTCAGTTTTATTTAATTTTTTTTTTTTTAAAGAAGATGTTGGGGGTAGGAGTTTATTAATTAATTTATTTATTTTTGCTGTGTTGCGTCTTCATTTCTGTGTGAGGGCTTTCTCTAGTTGTGGCAAGTGGGGGCCACTCTTCATCGCAGTGCGCGGGCCTCTCACCATCGTGGCCTCTCTTGTTGCAGAGCACAGGCTCCAGATGCGCAGGCTCAGTAGTTGTGGCTCATGGGCCTAGCTGCTCCGTGGCATGTGGGATCTTCCCGGACCAGGGCACGAACCCGTGTCCCCTGCATCAGCAGGCGGACTCTCAACCACTGCGCCACCAGGGAAGCCCCAGTTTTATTTAATTTTAAATCATTCTTGGTTTTATATTTAAGGCTAACTTTAATCTGTTTTCTCCTTCTTTCCATATAATTTAGTGATTAGCCAATAACTACACAGGTTGTTTTTAAAGAGTCTAAGCAATAATCCTTCCAACTCTTGCCAATAGATCTGTGTTTGCATAGGGGAGCATATTTAATGTTCAAACCATTTTTAAGTCATCACTGGCTATTTCTTCTTTCTGTGTTCTTTAGTGTCTTGTATGCCCATGTGGATAGCCACAGAGTATACCAGGAGTGTGTCAACAGGTTGGGGCCTCTCTCTTCTCCATTGCACAATGCAGAGCCACAACCAGAGATATTCTTTCTCTAACCGTGACCACAATCTCAGGTTAAGAGAATGAGCTTATATCCCTGTTGCCTCTGAGGAGTCACATACACTGATCATGATGCTGGGTATTGGCAGTGCTCCTTGCTTCAAATCAAATGAGTCCCATGCTTCCACTCCTCATGGTTTTCCCCACCTGGAAAAAGCCTCCTGCTAACCAAGTGTAAGCATGAGTGTAAGGAAAAAAGTGTAAGCAGACCCAGGCCAATTGCCACAGATTCCCACTGTTCTTACTCATAGTTCAGCAATTTTTCACGTATAAATGCTTCTTAATTTGGTTTATCCCTTTGGTCAAATACTAGAACACTAAAATAGTTGCTATTTCATTTTTTTTTTCTAGTTTTATAGCTACTTGCTGGGGAGAGGACTTGTCAGACATCTCACTTGGCCATAGCTGGAAGTTCCACCTCCTTACAAAGACCAAAATAGGATGTGATGTTAAAATTAAAGTTTAGTTTGTAATCTTTTAGTGCTGTCCCACGGTACCCAATTTAGTGGCTGTAGGTATATTTGTGTGAAAAGTTTAATCCATCCATTCTACTTAAATTTTCTATTATATTCCATTTGAGAGCTAAGTACATTAATTAATGGGTATACTATCAAGCCAGGTTGCCATTTGCCTCAGTTATTAAATGGGATAGTTTTTCTCTCCCGGAATCTTCTTAATACAATGTTTCTCCTATCCTAGTTTTTTTCCTCCTACTCACTATCCCAGTTTCTTTCATTATTTAGCCAAACACGTATATAACCTACTGATTATGCAGTGTTGCAAGAGTAGCTGAATGAATCACCAACGGGAGTAATTCCTCACTGTTATTTTCATACCTTTACTGGAAATAATTTCCTCCTCGGAGGATTTCTAAGGTACTTCCAGGAACCCAAATAACCTTATGTCTGCAAGCCAAACATTTTATAATATTGTCTCATACGGCTCCATTTGCCTACCTAGAGAATTATTCATAATTTTACTAGCCTGTCCTTTTAGTATTATTATACCTTAATTCTCATATTATATTCATTCCTATACAGTTTGCCAGTTTGTAATTCTCAGGTTCCTCATCATCACACCTACTATATTAAGCATGTAAGATAAGCAAACAATACCATGCTAATATATAAAAGAGCACCTTTCCTTTTAAATGACTGATCGTTTGCTATATTTATAAAACAATTAACAGGTTCTAGCATTGAATTCAAAACCTAGGTACAGTAATGCCATAGGAGAAGACAAGGCCAAATCAATATGCAGCCTCATTTATTTTGGAATGTTTATATCCTATTTGGTAGGAGAGAGAAGGGTGAAAGACTAAAGCAGTAAATTAGACTGCTCAAATACTATTTACCAAGATTTTACTGAGATGAAGAACTTAGTATTAGCCATATGCTCACTTCTCTTCCTGAGTCTCTAGTAAATTTTTTTCTAATTTAGTGGCATGGGGTGTATAAATAGCATTTCCAAAATTTGCCCTCCATTACACCACACTGTTTTCAGTGTGATATGCATATTTTAGTAAACTCCCTCACTCTTCCAGACTACTGGGATAGGCATGCAAATAATTACAGGGATTGCACTCATAAAGTTTACAGCATTTCCTTCCAGTGGAAAGATATATAAAAACACCCAATAGGATCCATAACCTCTATTCCACAGTTACTAACAGGCACTTCAAAACACAAGCAGGACTTCCCTGGCAGTCCAGTGGTTTTAAGACTTCGCCTTCCAATGCAGGGGATGTGGGTTTGATCCCTGGTCGGGGAGCTAAGATCCAACATGCCTTGCGGCCAAAAAACCAAAACATAAAACAGAAGCAATATTGTAGCAAATTCAATGAAGACTTTACAGAAACTAAATAAAATTTAAAAAACAAAAAAACACACAAGCAAAGGGTGGAATAGCTTCAAAGTCACCAGTTTTGGTGTCAAGGCACAGTCATGTCCCTTGTTCTTTGCTAAAAGGTTGTTTTTCTTTTAAGATTTTCTAGCCTGTAACTACAAATGAGTACAAACCAATTACATAACCTCAACTTGAATCATTTCACTTTCAAGTGAGAACTGGATTCTAAAGAGACTGATGAAACACTTGCAAAGGAGCCATGGAATATTAAATGCAGTGACTACCGCCAGTGTGATTAAGAATTAAGTGTTATTTTTACAGCTATAAAGTATTTTTATTTCCCTGTAAGTAGGTGGATGGAGCAACTTTATATGCCACAAACATCTTTCTTTTCCATATAATAATGGATGAATCTTGATGATATTATAACTTATACCTAGTGAAGATTTATTCTGAAATTCCTCCTAAATAAGCCTTAATAAGAGTAGTGCTAACACTAATAGCAATAGCAAGCATTTATAGAGCATCAAAACAATCTTGGTACTATTGTAAGTACTTTATATATGTATTAAGCATTGTGATGTCATTTAAAATCATTTCTTAATTTTAAAATTGTAACTATTTTAAAGGATAAAAATAAAGAGGACAAATTCTAAGGTTCAGGTTGTATATTACTATAATACTTTGTAGTATTAAATCATTGTTTATAATATAAAAATCTACTTTTCGTAATCTTTGATATTGAGTTCTGAAAGAATATTTGTTTTCTGTTCAGTATGTATCACTTTCTCAACCACAGCTTTTTAAATGTTTCATCACATAGATCACAATTAATAGCAAACAAATAATCTGTTTTGTGTTATATTTGATTCCAGGAGAGACAGTCAGAATGACAAAAAATCTAATAAGATATGTATCTTTTGCACACGAAAATATTTTAACCAAACCACGTTTTTAAGAAGTTGTGCAGAAATAGTCTGAAATAATGTGCTATTGAAGTATAAAGTATCAGACTATTTCTATTAAGCCTCTAATAGGCTGTTTATAAATCACTGTGTCTCTTTAAGGCTTACAAATTCAGGAAACCCACAGAAACAATGAATTTCAAAGAAAACTAAAAGAGTAGAAATAATTACCCAAGGAAAAGTTTTTTGCACAAGGAAAACAAAAATAGTTAACAACTAACTTCATAAATGTTAGCACATATAATGCCACAGAAAAATCTATCCTACTTCTGTGTCAGACTCAAAGTCAACATCTTCCCATATAACCTGAGAATTTCACAAGAAATTATTCCCTATTAGTGAAAGCTACTACGTATTAGATTGTCTTGTTATTTACTCCTTATGGTGAGTGGTGCCTTAGCTTGACAGTTGTGGAAGAATATGAAAAATCTGGAGAAAGTCCTTGATTTCATGTAGTCTACAATTAAGACATGGCAGAGAAAATATCCCATAAACTGTACTATTTTTGGATGATATCGTCAATAAATAATTTAACACTTGGGAGTAAAGAAAACAAATTTTCCAAGTCACAGCAGTATTATAACCATTTAAGAAAACCACTTAATCACAAAAATGTATAATTGCAGTGTCTGACTGAACAAGAGGAGAGACATTCTGAATAATACATTAGAAGGTAACAAGCTATTTAAAACTCCCATCTCATCATATGTTAGCATAACTTTCACCTATTGTTCTTTAAAGCTGCAAAACTATTTTTAAACTTAGATTTTCCTAAGCAGGAGAAATTTTACTGCTCCTTTAAAATATATATCTCAGCGACTACATCAAACTAAAATGCTTTTTACAATTAAGGAAATCGTCAACAAAATGAAAAGGCAAACTACTGAATGGGAGCAGATACTTGCAAATATCTAGTGAGGGGTTAATATCCAAATTATATAAAGAATCATACAAGTCAATATCAGAAAA
Organism: Grampus griseus; assembly: GCF_964374135.1. NCBI lineage: Eukaryota > Metazoa > Chordata > Mammalia > Artiodactyla > Delphinidae > Grampus > Grampus griseus. Next base: position 133,061,892 of record NC_138997.1, on the reverse strand, counting down.
ACAATCTGGTTAAAAAATGGGCAGCAAACCTGAACAGACATTTCTCCTAAGAAGACATAAAAATGGCCAACAGATGCATGAAAAGGTGTTCAATATCACTAATCATCAAGGAAATATAAATCAAAACCCCAATGAGATATCACCTCATATCTGTCAGCATGGTTATCATCAAAAAGACAAGAAATTACATGCGTTAGAGAGAGCGTGGAGAAAAGTGAACCCTCATGCACTGTTGGCGGGAATGCAAATTGGTGCAGACACTATGGAAAACAGTATGGAGATTCCTCAAAAAATTAAAAATAGAACTAACACACAATCAAGCAGTTCCACTTCTGGGAAATAAAAACATTAATTTGAAAAGATATGTGTACCCCTAAATTTATTGCAGCATTATTTACAATAGCCAAGAACAACTTAGCGACCTAAATGTTCATTGATAGATGAATGGTTAATGACAATGTGGTATGTATATTCAAAGGAATATTACTCAGCCATAATACAATAAAATCTTGACCTTTGTGACAACATGGATGGGCCCAGAGAATATTATGCTAAGAAAAATAAGTCAGACAGAGAAAGACAAATACCATACGATCTCACTCATATGTTGAATCTAAAAAACAAAACAAACAAAACAAAGCAGAAGAAGACTTATAGATACAGAGAGCAAACTGGTTTGCTGGTTTCCAGAGGGGAGGAGTTAAGGGGTTGTCTTGATAATATATTTTTTTTGTGCTGGTGGAAATAAATGAAGATCACACAAATGAGAATAAGCAAAGGCTGTATATTCATAGAGTTTGCAAGAGAGTCAACCACTATCACTTTCATTTGAGAAAAAACTCAAAGGCAGACAGGGGATTGTGAAAACTCTACAGTAGAAAAAAGGGAAAGCTTCAAGGATTGTGCCCTGATTGCAAGTATTTGGCATGGAAAAGCTGGAGCTGGGCTAACTAGAAGTAGGTCATCCAATGTGGTTAGTTAGTGCAATATATAGTCTTTCTCTGGTTGGTCCTGAGTTGAAAGCAGAGAGGAAGGGAAGAGGAGGACAAAGCTAAGAGAACTGGCAGTTATTGACCAAGTACAGATTCTCTGGGGCTGATTGCTGCATACATAGGTAGTGGTTTGGCTTTCTGGACTGGCTGCTGTGAAGGTTGTGGTCAGAGTTTTATACATATATATATATATATATATATATACATATATATATATATATATAGTCTGGTCATTGCCATTTGTATACTCATTCTCAAATCTTGATGCTTTTTTAAAAAGTTTTCTGCATTTTAAAACATATGTGCATTTTAAAACACCTAATTTGGGGTATGATGTTAACTGTGTCTGAAAAGAAAAAATGATATAACATATATTTTATGTACATATAACACAAATGTCAGAGGCAATCAGATATCCTAAGTCTACTGTTACTCCTTATCACCAATACTGTCTCTGTATTTTTTGTCCTTGAGAACAGTTCTTCTGTAGTCCAATTCAAACATGACACATTGGTCCTCTGTAAGCAAATCTTCCATTTTCTCTGTCTGCCTTCATAGTACTTTTACTATAGTACTTTTACTCACTTCCAGGGAAAATGCCAGACAATTTTTCAGTGCTTTATGCCTTTGATGCCAGGATCAACCATGTGAATTGCTTTGGCCATGAGAACAAGGTGAAAGTGACTGTGCAAATTCCTAGCTTAGGCTGAAAGTCCAAATAATTTGGGTGATTTTGCGTGGCATTCTGTGATACTACAGTTGCCATGAAAAGGACTTGCCTATGGTAACCTGCTGGTTCCAGGAGTTAGAGAACGTTTGAGAAAACAGCCAAAATGCAGATACATAAGTCCAACAAAGATTAGCTAAAACCAGCCTAGATCAACCAAGCCCCCAGATACTGTATGCTAGTATGTTTTAGATGTATTTTTACAAAGCAAAGGTGTATATATATACAGATTGCACTGAAGCTATATGAGTTTATATCAGTTTAGGAAGATAAAGTTCCCTGGATTTCTTAATGCTACTGTAAAAAGTCTTAGTCTTATAACAAATATAATAATAATGAAAAAGTTTGAAATATTGCAAGACAACGAAATGTAACACAGAGACGTGAAGTGAGCAAATGCTGTTGGAAAAATGGCGCCAATAGACTTGCTTGATGCAGGGTTACCACAGACCTTCAGTTTGTAAAAAGCATGATATCAGCGATAAAGCAAAGTGCCATCAATAAGATATGCCTGTATACAAAGTGAGATTATGACATGATGAAGGGGTTTTTTATATTCGATTCATGGAATTAGCACTAATTCCATGTGCTAATGGAATCTTCTTGATAAATAAAGTTAAAGTTTCTGATTATGGGTGTTACAGAGACAATTAATATATTCTGAGAAAGGAATAACCAGATACGTATTGAATTTTCTAGTAAGGGACCTAATAACATACAGAGTACATCACTAATAAACCCCAGAAGATGTTGATTCTATGATTAATGATCCCAGTGATTAAATTTTCTCTCTCTCCCTTTCTCCTGCTCTGCTTCTCTACGTTCTCTCCTCACTTTTTTCAAGATGATAAAGATATTTGAGAAAATTCGTAGTAAATATAAACCCCAGGGATCACATACATTAAAATACCTAGTTACTTACCCTTGTTTGCTATAGATAGATGACTTGACTCTTACTTGATGTCCAGATTCAATCCCAGCATATTAATTTGTTTCAGTTTTTAGTATTAAAATTATGTCATTATTCTAAGTCACTTATCACAGAAATCATGAGGCAGTTCTTAGTTTGTAAAGAGCTCCTTAAATTGCAGTATTTATATAGCTTGAGAACATTAAAATTCACATTCTCAATGTTGTAGATATAAAAAAATCAAATGGAAAATACATATTTGTCAGGTGTGATCACTGTTTATTGCAATGATTCAAAGTCCATAGACTATAACTCAAATTGCACTTCCTAATTGTGTGGTGCTAAAATTATAACTATATACAAACTTTTGTTGTTCACTCAATTTTTCTATGTACTGATCAACTACCTTGATTTTGTTTCCTGAGTTACAGCCTCAAGTATAATTGCAGAGAAGTGTGCCCATCTAAAACTATAAATGCATTCTTAAGAGAGGTTAGGAAGTCTCAGTACTGCAGAGTCAAAAGTGCATAATAAAAAAACAGTGGATGAAAACTTTTGTTTGAAAAAATAAAATCTGCTGCAAGTCTGTTGACTTGTTTAGGAGGTCGAATGAAAGTGTAAATCACACTTAAAGAATAAAAGACTAGTCATCACTATGCACACTAACATTTTCCCTCTTGGATCTTAAATAATTTGAGAAAGATATTGAATGTCATTTGCATCCTGTTTAAGAAGAAAAACCTACTGCTGCTTTCAACCAATATTTTGGTGTATGATTTGTTTTTCTCTCTTCCCTATTTTTCTCACTTTAAATTTCTATTAACTTTAATTGATTTTACCTTATTTGCAAGTTTATTTGGAAAGTAGTAAAAGGAATACTAGCTTAGTAAATAGACTTTTCACAGTTATAGCATTAGTGTGTGTTTTGAAAGAGATTACTAAATAATTCTTTTCTATTTAAACAAAATGGTCTAACATATTTCCAGATGTCTTTGAACTATTGGGCTATTCATATTTAATCTATTAAAAAATCTACTTCACAAAATTCAGATTAAATTCTCCAAAACAAGAGAGTTTTAAAATACCTTAAAAAGTAGAAATTGTTCTTTTTACTGTAATTATATAAGTCTGCTCTTTAAGTTCAGATTCTTAAACCGGTATATGGTCTATAATCTAGTCTGCAGGTTGCATTCAACACTCATTCATTCAACATATCTTGAGTGTTGCATATATGTCAGGGACCATACTAAGATAGAAATACAGATAAAAATACTCTGATTATAAATTAACTTATACCAATCAAAAGAGTTTTTATATTAAAATTAACTCTCTAGTGTAAACTTCCTGCTAGTGAAGTAATCATTAATTTAATGGTCGGTTTACAACAAACTACAATATATATTTTGAAATTATGTTAAAAAAATATTGCAGATGAAATCCTTTTTGCAAAAGTAAATGTATCTGAATATATTTTAAAATTACATTTTTGGGAATTCCCTGTTGGTCCAGTGGTTAAGACTTGGTGCTTTCAGTGCTGTGGGCCCATGTTCGATCCCTGGTCGGGGAACAAAAATCCTGCAAGACACGTGGTTCAGCCAAAACAAACAAACAAAATAACAAAAGAAAAAAAATTACCTTTTTGATACATTCAGAACAATTATAAATCAAATTACTGAATCTATTGAGAAAAAATTTCAGAAATTTCTGGCATAGAAATTGTGTGAAATTTTGACTTTGATTTTCAAGTAACTTAATTACTAGGTTAAATGTGTCAATAACCCTTTCCTTAATATGTGCTGAAATGAGGTGGTCAAGACTGAAATAAGTTATTTTATTTAAAACTCTTTTTTTTTGCTGATTTCTGTAGAAACTTATTGAGGTAACTTGTATCTCGAATATTTATTAAATACTCCAGTAATCTCTACTACTTAATAATGAGAAGAGACACTGCTGAAAAATCATTATGAAATTACACAATGTATGTGTAGGTTTCCAATTTTTCCCCAGAAGTGGAATTACATTGTTCATAAATTGTTTAAAATTTAGATTAGGAGACAGTGGTGAGATAACAGTCTAGAAAATTTCATTTATTCATCAATATAGCTTGGGGAAACACCTTCACTAGAAGGTCCAAATGATTATTAGAGTACATTGCCCGGCTCAAATCTTAACCTTCTACCTTACCATTTTCCTCAGTTTCTTGTACTACATAGATTATATCGCTTCTAATTCTTCTCATATTCTGTTATTGATATTCAAAACACTTTCCCACCTTCTGAAATAGAAGTTAATAAAACCTTTCCTAAGTTAAACTTTGTTGTTATATTTCCAATACCCCTCATCCAAAATTTTGAATTCTAAAAATTTCTGAAAAACAAGACCTTTTTTTTTCCTTTTTTCCTAGTACATCAGGTAGGGAGGGAAAGGTCCTTTCCTGAATCTAACTTGGTGGCAAAATGGAATCAGAAGGGTTGTGAGGCTATCAATAATCTTTAGTTCATAGTTTTAATGTGAACACCTATGCTTTACTAAAAAGCAGTTTGTTTACAGGGCGTTACCCACAATGCCCTGGAGATGCTAGGTAACAGACTTCAAAAGGACCACCGATATACTGACCAATATGTATGAAGAGAGAATGATATATTCACCAGATAACTAAAGGAGGTAGGGATATTTATATCACAATCGAGAAAAGGATAATAACTTCAAATACAGAAACAATGGAAACATGTAGTCTAGAATTAACTACAGAGGATAGACATCTTATTAGAGAATAAGTATTCATAAATACTCATTTGCTTAAATCTTATTATGCTAATACATTCTTTATCCTTAATTTTTGAAGTTTGAATATGTCTTCAAAAGGAAGAATAGATATTTTGCCTAGACTTGAACCAAAAGCGTTGGTGTCACATTTATGTTCCTTTACGCATCTTAATGAGTTGAAAGAAAATTTAAACGTTAAAATAAATATTCAGAATTTTAATCCTCTGGGTGTCTCCTTGCCATTTTTATGTGCATGTGTATATATCTCTCTCTGTGTGTACAACTTTAAGAATACATATGTATGTGTACATATATACTTTATATATTTACATATTTTTGAATATATGACAAATATGTTAGAAATGTGTGCATAAACAATTTAAATGCAACAAAAGTTATTACTTATTCACTATAATTAAACTATAAAGTATAATTTATTTCACAGCCTGTCAATTTTTAGGGCTGAAATTTATAAATGTTCTTTAATGCGAAAAGGGGAATAAAACCTTTACATCATATATTGCTAAACATCGTTTTTCTGCTGCAGCTTATATGTAACATTAAGTGCACTGAAGTTTTAATTAATTTTAAGCTTTGTGACCATAGTATGCAACTTCCTTTAACAGAAATTGTTCCTGAATTATTTTATATGATTGAATTTTAAAGAAAAACAACTCATTAAGAAACTCCTATTAAATGATGTACTTGCACTAATTAGGTCAGAATAAAAATTGATATCAATGTATTTTGATAGTTGGGATCATATCTGTTACATAAAATTATATATCCTAAGCAGTAAGATTTAATAAATGTATTTTTTACATATTGCTTCATTTTTCAAACATGTAGTAGTATGAACTAATTGAATCAAGTTGAAAAAAACAGAGGTTGAAGAAGAAAATGTGTTCAACTTTTAATATTTGGGTAATCTGAGTGAATGGTATGTCAAAATTTTTTGTAGTATATTTGCTACTTTCCTCTAAGTCTGAAATTATATAAAATTGGATAGATAGATGATAGAGAGAGAGAGATGTTTATTTTTTGCTGAATTATACCCTTAGTGGCTGGCCTTCTTATATATTTGGTAATCTTGCTTTATGAAGCAATATTTCAGGCTTATTTATGGAACCCCTGCATGCCCATTTTGTATATGATTTATTCACAGAGAATTTGTCTGTTTCTTCTGCAGCTGAGACTGTTGGCAGGTGGGGAGGTTCTTGCTTTTGTTTTAGGTTAGGATTAATCAGAGGCCCTAGCTAGGGCTACTCAAGTCTCTGCCCACTTCTTGCCTTATGCTCAGATTATTATTGCTTGTGTTTGTTTGTTTGTTTGTTTGTCTATCTCGGGGTGGGGGAGGAAAGTTCACTGGCAGTCTCTTTCTCTGAGACCAGCAACCTGACAGAGGGTGTCCTGTAAGGAGACGCGTCTTGGAGGAGGGGAGTCCCTCAGATCTCTTACTCACCTGTGATTCTGGAAGCAGAAGAATCATATTTATCAAGTGAATTTTGTTTGTTTTATCAATAGGAAAGACAAGTTTAAAAGTTTGGTAACAGTCAATTTAGTCTCTTGGCAAAACAGGCTTTCTAATACGCTATTTCTTGGAATATAAAGTTAGAAAGACATTGGAGGGAAAATGTTGGCAATGTATCAATATTCAAAATTCATATTATACGGGCTTCCCTGGTCGCGCAGTGGTTGAGAGTCCGCCTGCCGACGCAGGGGATGCGGGTTCGTGACCCGGTCCGGGAGGATCCCAGGTGCCGCGGAGCGGCTGGGCCCGTGAGCCATGGCCGCTGAGCCTGCGCGTCCGGAGCCTGTGCTCCGCAACGGGAGAGGCCACAACAGTGAGAGGCCCGCGTACCAAAAAAAAAAAAAAAAATTCATATTATACCACATAGACTTTATTCTTAAATTTAATTATTCATTTTTTAGAATTTATTAAATTTTATGTATTAAAATCTATCACTAAAAAAGTAAAATTACTTAACACTAAGTAGTTAAGATGAGGTCATTAGGATGGACCTTATCCAATAACTGATATCCTATAAAGGGGGAACGTGGACATAAAGACACACACACTGGGAGAGTGCCATGCAAAGATCATGGCAGAGATTGAGATGATGCTTCTGCAAACCAAGGAATGCTAACAATTGCCAACAAACCACCAAAAGTTAGGTGAGAAGCATGGAACAGATTATCTCTCATATTCCTCGGAAGGAACCAGGCCTGCCAATGCCTTGATTCTGGACTTCTGGCCTTCTGAACTGTGAAACAATAAATTTCTGTTAAGCTATTTAGTTTGTGATACTTTTAGTATCCCTAGAGAAGTAATATCCTAGGAATTAAGGAAACATCAGTGTTCAATAGTTATTTTAATGGATTTTTTTTTTTTTTTTGGCTTGGAGGTAGCCTAATGTACTAGATGATTATCACTTGTTTATTTCTGATAAAATATTAATGATGTCACGTCTTTTTGGAAAGTCCAATAGACTATTTTTCGTTTTTTTAACATATGAAGTAGCCCAAATAAGATATATTCATATGTATATTTTACATAGTGGGTTTCAAATTTTTAAAATTTATCTGATCAGATCCATCATGTTAATGAAGTATAGTTAATTATAAATGCTATTAAAGCTTCATTTTATAAAAGTAGACAATTATGAAATGCATGCACCGTTTTATCTGATTGACAGCACTGAAGAAGTTTCACTTGTAGATTATGTTAAAAGCATATCACATAGTTTCTGTACCTCATAAATTACTTATATTTCTGAAGAATTATTTGCACAGGTACTTAGGCAATATGGGGATATCAGCTCTTCTGAACTTTGGAAGTAAATTCGCTTATGTGTCACTTTGTCTTGTAGAAAGCACATGAAGAAGAATTTGAAAGATTTTCCGTACAACTGGATAATACAAATTTTGCCAAAAAGTAGCAAAAAAAGATTTTCTCTTTAAGTTCCTGGAAAGGCAGCTTTTAGGAGTACATTATTTCACCATTACCTGAAAAAAGTTAACTGTGTTCTTCATAGAATAGAACAAAGGGAAAAAGATTGTAATAATCTGAGGTATTAAATAGTTACTTCCTAATGGAATGAGCCTTTGAATTTTTTTTTTTTTAACTAGCTGAGTGTGTAGAAGACTCAGTGGGAATATTTCTATGAGCTCTAACAGTGTCTATCAGAGTAGGATATGTGACCAGATGATAGTACTATGGGAGGAAAACTAACATTTATTCATATACATTTTATCTAAAATAATAAATGATGCCTACTATGAAATCTTTACTGATATTTCATATGTGGATTGGCTCTGGAGTCCTCAGTAGGTCTGCCAGTCAGACAGGCATGTATCACATAGCACAGGCAAAATTTTGTAAGGGAAGCATGGCAGATTACCCAAAAAACAAGAGGGTACCAAAAAGCATCCTTATATTTTATTTGTGTAGTATGTGATGAAATAATATAATTTTTATGCAGCAGATAAGTTTTACTAATAGCTTATCTTTAAAAAAATTGGCTTAAAAAGAGCCTGCAAAGAATTCTGAGAAAGAAAATACTGGTAATACTAGAATTAATAAGCAAACACTCTCACCTCCCCACAAAAAAGCAAAACATATTTTCCACTAACTTGCATGTGCTTTTCTCAGTAATGGTACAATATAAAAACAATGGTATATTTAACCACATTTGATTGAAAAATCATCTGAAAAACTCAAAATGATGATTTAAAGTATGATTTTTTTTATCTACTAACACTAAAGGTAAATAATCTTGGGCTTCTCTGGTGGCACAGTGGTTAAGAATCCGCCTGACAATGCAGGGGACACGGGTTCGAGCCCTGGTCCCGGAAGATCCCACATGCCGCGGAGCAACTAAGCCCGTGCACCACAACTACTGAGCCTGCACTCTAGAGCCCACAAGCCACAACTACCGAGACCGCGTGCCACAACTGAAGCCCACGCACCTAGAGCCCATGCTCCTCCACAAGAGAAACCACTGCAGTGAGAGGCCCGTGCACTGCAACAAAGAGTAGCCCCCTCTCGCTGCAACTAGAGAAATCCCGTGCACAGCAACGAAGACCCAACGCAGCCAAAAATAAATAAATAAAATTTTTAAAAAGAATCTTACATTGAGAATTGAAATATTATTTGATAATAATAAATAGAAGGCCCTTACAAAATAACATTTTTTTAGAAAAATGTGTAAAAATATGTGCAACCCTTAGAAACTCAGTTTTGCAAAGATATAATATAATTGAAAATAATGGCCCAATTTAATATTGAAATTGTGAGTGACATTGAGTTCAAATCCATGCAGTGAACATCAAAATTCATTGTGTATCCTTGAACTTTTAAAATAGCCTACCATGCCCATGTGAACTTTCTGTGCTGCCTAGGGGTATTTTGATACACTCTTTGGACACATTAGCTCTGCATTATCAAGCTCTCATATCTCTGTGTTTCTACAAAGACATTGTTTTTTAAATTTTTATTGACGTATAGTTGATTTACAAGTGTTAGTCTCAGGTGTACAGTGAAGTGATTCACTTATACACATATATTTTTTTCAGATTGTTTTTCATTGTAGATTATTACAAAATATTGAGTATAGTTCCCTGTGCTATACAGTAGGTCCTTGTTGGTTATCTACTTTATATATACTAGTGTGTATCTGTTAATTTCAAACTCCTCATTTATCCCTCCCCCCTTTTCCCCTTTGGTAACCGTAAGTTTGTTTTCTACATCTGTGAGTCTATTTCTCTTTTGTAAATAAGTGCATTTGTATCATTTTTTAGCTATTATATAAAGAAATATTATAATAGCTATTTTTCAATGAGTATCTACTATATAATGACTCTTTAGTACATTTATTTGAATCTCACACCAACAGTGCAGGATAGGAACTATCATCCCTATCAGGGACCCAAGATATCAAGGGTCCAGTGTTGTGCAACTAGTTATTACAGGATCTGGGTATTTGACACAAAGAATATTTGACCTTATTTTTCCTGTTATACTGATCACCTTTCAGTAACACAGGGCTTCTCCAAGAGCAATATGAGAATCCATAAACAAGAAGTGCTAATTATCGATATAATTCTTAACCAGTAATAAGTGACTCATTAAAGCCCACACTTGAAAAATATTAAATTTCTAGCTAAGACTGTTGTGTGTAGAGCTACCAGTTCCTCACCACCATACCAATATGACATCCCTAAAGGAAGTCAGTGCCAAGTTCCAGTGTCTACCTAGAGTCTTGATGACAGTATAGAAAAGAGATAGGTACCTTTTCATGGTACTCTTCAACAAACTAAGAAAATAATTTTTCTCCAGAAAGCCTTCTACTTTTCAAAATATTTGAAAAGACCTGTGGCAAAATAAATGACTTTCTGATAGATCTGCTTACCATATTGCTACATAAGGAGATGAGCACTTTACAGAGAGACTGCACTAATTACAGTAATAATAGTGCCATTTTTATAGTACTTTGCTCAACACTCAATGCCTACCCTGAAAATAATAAACTTTACTGTTATTTTATAGGCAGACTGACATTGGAGCCCTCAGTAAGTCTTCCTATCAGATAGGCATGTATCACAAAGCAAGGCGAGGTTTACTAAGGAAAACAAGGCAGAACAGCCAAAATGTAAAAGAAGGTACCCCAAACGTCCTCGTATCTTTATATCTATGTCATGAAGTAAACTTGCATTGTATTATTCTAACCACACACAAAGAAAACGATTTAGGTCATATATGAGGCAAATAAACTCAGGACTCAGTAGACTCAGGACTCAAAGCCATGGTTTCACACCAAACTGCAAGACATTACCATGCCACTGCTCCCATTCTGGCATTTTAACAGCTGCTCTAGTAAATAGATTGTTTTCTGAGTAGATTTTATATTGATTTTCGTTGAATAAATTATATATAAGATGGCATAAATATTTTAATTTCTTTATGTACTTTAGGATAATCTCGGACACAAATATTTATATTCAAATGCATTCTTAGCACAGTCTATTTCTTCTCTTACTGCATGTAGGGGGATGCTAGTAAGACATGCCAAGTTTGTTACGTAAAAAGAAAAAAAGTGTTTCAGTATTTTGATGACCTGCAGACATAATCCAGATATGTATACATAGCCTAGGCCTATACATATAACTGATTAAGGGGCTACATTAGCCCAGTCAGTGAAAAAAAAAAAAATCAGTCATATTTGTATCCAGGTAGAGAATGCTGTATAACTTCACAGCCATAGAATGCTTGATTAGCCCCTCTTTATCTCACTCTCTAGTTGGTCACTTATTTAATCTGTTTTATTCGCCAACTCTTGTCCAGAAACAACTCTTTTAAAGGTCTTCAATAACTTCCTAACACTAAATTAATGAGATTTATTTAGCCTTTGACACCATTGACATAGTTCCAATTTTAGATTAGCCATTAGCCACTCCATAAATTTATTTTTTAACTTCTAACCTCAAACCCCAGCAACAAAAACTATGAGTAGTAACCTTCTTTCTTAAATGTTTTCCACAGGAATAATGAATATGTAGCCTATTTACATGTATATTTGTCTACTTTTATCTATTAGCTGTAAATCTATTTATTACTTTTATCTATTACCTGAAACATGGTAACAACACAATAAATATATGCTGAGCTAATTAGTTAACTGAGAAAATAATGAAATGTCTTTAGATTTTGACATTATTGTTCACATCTCCTCATAATTCTGCCCGTCATTTATCCCATGCCACCTCTTTCTTTTGGCCCAGTACCTAGAATATTTATTATTCCATTGTCTTTTTCCATTCTGTTGACCATGTTCCCTTTAAAATTTTTGGTGTTCTCTTCTTCATTGCGTAGACTCTTCTCCATAGTATTCTTATTCTTATTTTTCCTACAGATTCTTTCCACATTAATTTAATATGCACAGGAGATGTTCTGGATCAGAAGTGGATTTACTATTAATTACTTCACAGTAGAGAATTGTGTTGTATCCCTCGCCCCAGTGCTTATTTGTGGGTGACACAAAAAGAGCCGTACTAAATACCCCATATGACTTGTCAAGTATTCCATCTGTGAAGAGTAAGGGAAAAAATTTTTTTTTCCTTTGCTTCTGAAGAGGAAGGAAGCAGGCCTCCTTGAAAACATATCTGAGTCATTTACTGGTGTGTAAATAAAATATCTACAGCAGCCAAATAGTCCAGGTCTCTTGTTTGAGATCTAGAGATATCTCCAAGTTTGGGGACTTTATTCCTTTTCATTCGTAAATACCTAGGTAACTGGCTCCCTGGTCATCCTAACCCCTTAGAGCTTAATTCTGAGACCTAGTCTGAGCTGTATCCATTTGTCTTTCTAAGGGAGGTAAGGAATTTAATTGTCCCTCAGATCATCCAAGTAATTCAGTAGACAAATGGCTACAGATACAATCTCATGTCACATAGGAGTCTCAGGGGTCTAGGACTTTGCAGGAGCACTGAGAGATCTAGGAAGGTTTTATTTCTCTATGCTAAGGAATTAAAAAGTCAGTAATCTTTCAGTCAAGGATTGCTAGGAAATCACACTATTGATATATTACAAGTGTACTTCAAAATATATCCATAAATATGACATCTTGAAGTTTGTGGTAATAGCGAAACTAGAATTATAATTTTCAAAATATAGAAGAGTTAAATACATTCTTCTATATGTGGCAGCTATGTTGCTAAGTACTAGTCTTCAAGGATGACACAAATTTTATTAGCCTCTAAGACAATTTAGCAGATCTTCAGGCCACTCTTTCTCACCAAATAAGAATCATTCATCTTCTGAAATCTCATAAACTCTACCTCCTTTTTTGTTGTTATTTTTAAAGCATGCTCATCATGTGTGAATTGATTTATCTTTACTCTTGATTTCTGATATTGAGATGCTTCCTGACTTTTTATCATAAGTACACATTCTTCATATGCATACATCCAGTCTGGAATTTTAAGATATAACTAATGAGAGAACTGAACTGCTTCATCATCTTATCTCTTTAATCTTGTTCAATAACAGTTTTCACCCTTTCTAACAGCACTCCTATTTTATTCAGTATCTTCAAAACTCAAATTAGTAAGAGAAAACTTTGATGTTGGCTTTCTTTTCACAGAAGATCACTGAGCATGATCTTGTCTGAATCTTCCCACTGCATGCTGAACACCATTTCGTTTGCATTTTATTGTTATGTGACCTAAACAAGTTTTCATGCAAGGATAATAGCCCGAGGGTGGCATTGATCTTTTATTCAGTCTCAGCTTTTTGTTTGTTATTTTATTAATAATAGTTTTTAGTCCAGGAATGTCCATTTGGTTCCATTTTGTTGTCTTTGTTTCTCTCCTGAGATTTGGGAGTGCTTTGTGAGATTTGCATTCTCTGAAACCATGTTCAGTTGAGAATAGTTACAAAAGATGCTTTAAGATGTTGTCTGTTAGTGCCAATATCTTGTTTATTTCATATCCGATAGCTCAATTAGAATTTTTGGACAGTTAGCTTTTGGACTCAATTAGCATTCTTTGCTCCTGAGAATGTGTCACATTTTTTATTTCTTCATTTTTCAGTTAATTTTGATTGTGTCCTTGGTACTGAAAAGGTTAAGTTGTGGGGATTCTGGGTCCTGTTATTTTTTTTGTCAGCATTTTTTCCTTAATTTTAGCAAGAAATATTTGTCTAAGCTTAAATTGTGGACTATTTCTTGAGCAGCATCTCTGGTCTCAATTCCCATCTAGTTCCTTCAGCTGGCTGGTTTGAATCTGTTTAACCCATGGTTCAAGGTTCAATCTGTCGACTGAAAAAGAAAAAACAGAGCACAACACGAGAGCTTTGAGTTTTAGTTTTATTTGAGGACTTACCCTGAGGACTGTAGCCCGGGAGACAGCCTCTCGGAAAGCTCTGAGGAACTGCTCCGAAGGGTCAGTATACATGTGATTTTGGCGAAGGAGGTTTGTGCAACCAATCATATGTCTCCATAGAAGGTTACTGCTAGTCACAAGGAGCAGATGACTCCATTAATGATTGTAGTGCTTTTCTAGGTATGAAAAGATGCAAGAAATTGTGTTCATAAAATTTTTTTCCTGAAAGTATCTAACTGTCTACAGGCCTGTTCTGCCAGTTTTTCCCAGAGCACAGAGTGTTCATGCCTGATCTCTGTCCTGAGCTCCTCTCAGGGGCTGTGAAAGGTCAGCGACTGCAGTGGCTGATGACTTCATTCTTGTAGAACCAGATGGTGAGCTACACTTTTTTAGTTGTCAAGTCAAAATGCAGAGGGGCCTGGTTTGGATAACCCCTCTTTAGCATTTTTCCTTCTGAAATTCTTCTAATCTTTTCAATGTTCATAGTTACTCAGCTTCTTGTTCCAGTTTTCCAGGAGAGAAAGACTGGTCTTCCCAGTGTGTACCCAGCAGGTACTGTATACACCACACGGACTGCTCCTGGTTTTAGATTAAGACCCACAGAAACATTCAGGGTCTTGTTCACTTCCCCTTCTCTCCTCAAAGGGCATTGCATCCTCCATCAGAATCTTTCTGCTTCTGTCATTTCTGCATTATCTGCATATTTTTTGGTTTGTTCATTTGTTTTACCATAAATTTCATACCAGTTGATTTTTAGTCCATCATATCAGGAATCAGAATCAGTACCTGTTATTGAGAACCCAACATATTAATCTTTTTTTCATGGGCAAAATATACTTTGAAATATATTCATAGCTTTTTTAAAATTTCTGAATTATTGCATTGGACTTAAAATTATAAGTGATGATTGCTTGCAGCTAAGAGTGATTATTACAGCAGTATTTTTAACTTTGTTGAAACAATATTGTCCATTCTGAAATACAATATAGTATGTGATCAAGTACTTATATATCTATGAGGAAGCACAGATCTAAGTCTAATACTAGGATAAGCTCAGTTTTATTGGAGAGATAACCTTTTACATATTCATTTTCTTCATCTATAAAATGAAAATAAAATTTTCTATCTAATAGATTCCCATTAAATTAGATAGCATGTGTAAATTACGCAGTAAAGTTTCTGAAATAGAACCAATAGTAAAAAAATAAACATTATTACTCCTTACGCAGTAACTTCCATTCACTTCCAGGGAGCATAGTACTTTTAAAATATATATATGGGTTTAGTAAATAACTACCCCTGCAGCTACTGTACATATCACAAAACCAAAACAAAGCAAAACCTGTTGAATTTAAGCCTACAGTCTACATGTGAGAAACAAGGGGAGTATTAATTTTCACATACCCATTGTATATTTTGTATATATAGTACGCACACAGTGCCAAAAATCAAAATAGTATCAATTTGAAATGGTATATAAATAGATAGGGCCAATCAAAACAAAGAGGATTATTTAAGTCTATTTTCTAACCTGTGATATATTTATATTAGATTTAACGGTCTTTTTTTGGAGGGAGGTAGGCTGTTGAGAAAGAGATAGAATTAGTGGGAAGTGGCTTGAGGAATTTATATAATTTGGGAGCATATATATTTTCATACACGTTGTTTTCATTACCTTCTCTCTGACCCGCAATGGTGAAACCTTTCTATTTACTTAACATTTATCTGTTGGAAGAGGAGGAAGATCTCCTCTCCTCTAGTAGCATCATCTTCTTGAAAACAAACAAAACAGTAAGCACATAATTTTCAACTTGACTACAAAGATGTAAAATGCATTCGAAGTATCGCAGATTTTATGATTTCTTTAAAAAATGAGGATGAGAAGAGGATTGTATGTAAGGATCACTACTAAAAACTCTAGCTAATAGCTCTGTACAAATTCAGGGCCAATTAAGTATCACATCTTAAATACAAGGAAAATAATCTATTTATCTTATCAGGAATCCCTTAAGTGATAAAAAGGCTTTTCTGATGATAAAATGAAGTGTTTTGACTGGATGAGTTCAAGGACTCCTTTTAATCTACAAGGTCTGCTTTTTTCTAACCCTAAATATGTCATCAATGTTGCCATCACCAGTCACAATATCTGATACATATTTGGTGCTCAGTCAGTATTTATTAGAAGAATGACAAGCAAATATATACATATGTGAATTTTTCTGTTTCAGATTTAAAAATATCAAGGTGAGAAAAACCATGTGAAGATCTTATTCAAAAACATTACCTTTAAAATAAGGTAGAGTCAAATTTAACCAGAATGTGCTGTAACAAATTTAGAGAGAGGAAAAAACCCAGAAAATATGAAAATAGAGATTTGTAAAATAATTTAAGGTTTCCTCCAACTCAGTAATCTCAATAGTATTTCATTTTTAATAGATATTTCCAAAAGTCCTGATTGCTAGTAGCACATAACCCGTGATTTCCAGAAAATACAAGAAAGATTTCAATTCTTTATACTCTTGCCATGTAGAACACTGACTCCAGGGTACTGCTGGCCCAGAATGGGCAAGATTGAGGTCAGGGGTGAGGTTGCATAAAGGTAATTGCTATTTGAGTTAAAAGGTTTTGTGGTATTCTGGAATTAATGAGTCAACAAGTCTCTCTTCCCACCCCACCATCAAACTAGGCACACCTAGTTTGTGTTAAGAGATACTCCGTTATTAGAGAAAAATGTGAATATATATTCAAAGCCAGAAACTCTAAGCAAGATGATAGATGAAGCATTAGTGACAGCTTTTGCTTCGGAGTAAATGGTTCACTCGATATCCTGAGCTTACACATTTTTCACATGAACAAGTTTTGCCAAATGAATAGTTTTTGCGTTAATATATTGGGTTCACATTTGCAACCTGCTCTTTAACAAAATGCATTAACAGCAGGGCTCAAAAATGAATAGTTTGCGATGGCAATACCACCTCCCTGTTTTCTTCTAAATCCTGTTATGAGCGCCAAGAGGAAATGTGGTCAGCCTTAAAAATAATTTTGTGGAGAAGAAAGTATAGAGTTTCAAATAATAGGAGAAGTGATGGTTGTAAAATCTGGGGAAAACTGGGATAGCTAAATTTTTGTATCTATTTTTTATATCTATGATTTGATATCAGTGGACATTTTGTATAATTGGGAATAAAAGAAAATTAAATGTTTTGACATAATAAGAAAAATATCTTCTGAGAAAAGTATGCACAGGCATGAATACATAGTTCTTAGGCTCTGCCTTACTGAAGTTTCAGAGAATGCTGTTTTGGCTTTGTTTGTTTGTTTGTTTTTATTAGAATTA
This sequence comes from Grampus griseus, assembly GCF_964374135.1. Taxonomy (NCBI): domain Eukaryota; kingdom Metazoa; phylum Chordata; class Mammalia; order Artiodactyla; family Delphinidae; genus Grampus; species Grampus griseus. The sequence goes on along the minus strand of NC_138997.1, from coordinate 133,044,280 downwards.
AGGAGTGCTGTAAGAGCACAGCTGTTCAGAGAGAAAGAAAAAACATAGTTGGTCAACTAATGTGAAGGAGCTAGTATATGACAAAGAAATCTAAACCTAAACTGAGAAGACAGCAGATATTATTCTTTTTTAGAAAATATAATATCCATCAATAGAGGACAATTATTATTACTGATAAAGAAGCGATGACATTTTCTTCCTTTCCTCTACACCTTTTTCTTCTTGTTCTTGTACCTGGATTTTTATGTATAGGACTATTTTTTCTATATGAGGGACCTTGTACCTGTACTTTTTATCACAGCAGTGCTTGCTCACATCTACTTAAACCAACTGATTAGTTTTCCAAAAGATTCATTTATCACAACAGTAAAGGCAAAGGGTAACCTATGGACTGACTCACATAATTTGTTTACCAAGACTGTGATTGGTATAGAGAGAAAGAAACGTAAGGAGCTTCTTTTGAATATATTGAATATTTAAAAGATAGAAAAACTGAAAATGCAGAGGAAGCATTAAAAAAAAAAAAAAAGCAGACCGGTAAGATAAATATTGTCTCATTTATCAGCCCATACCTACTAGCTTCTCTTTCCTACAAGGATAATTTTCTATGGTTAATTTCTAAGTGATGTGTTTGTCAGACCATTTAAATATGCCTGTGTCTCGCAGCAATGATGAAGAACAGTAAAAACAAAAACAAACAAACAAAAAACCTCTTTGTTAAATACTTTGGAAAAGTCTATAAGAGTGTGAAAGCCACCATGACAAAAAGGAAATATCCAATATCACTGAAGTATTGACCTTCCAAAGACATTCATATCTCCCTCCCTTCCACATTCATTAGTCTCCTTCATATTACCATGCAATGGACAAGAAGGAAGCAATGAAATTTATTTTTCCTTTTATTAAAAATTCACTTTTGTATCTCCTGGAGAAACTAATATAGACATTTGCACACAATAGATTCTCAATAAATATTATAAAATTCAATAAAATTAAATTGTATTGACTTTGTAGGTTATATGCATCTTACTTTTATTCAAATATTTATTTTTCAAAAACATAAAATGTTAAAGTGAAGACACTTTAAAATTTGATCAGGGTTCCCTGGTGGCGCAGTGGTTGGGAGTCCGCCTGCCAATGCAGGAGACGCGGGTTCATGCCCCGGTCTGGGAGGATCCCACATGCCGCAGAGCGGCTGGGCCCGTGAGCCATGGCCACTGGGCCTGTGCGTCTGGAGCCTGTGCTCCGCAGCAGGAGAGGCCACAGCGGTGAGAGGCCCACATATTGGGGAAAAAAAAAAAAAAACTTGATCATTTTAATGAAATAAGCATTACAGATTGTCAAATAATTTTGCCAGCATGCAGAAGATTTTGTGTTTGATAGTGAGAAGAAGGGGTACTGTGTGGAAACCCTTAACAATTATAAATGTCAAAGATAAATGTAATATAATTCAGTGTTCTATAATCTATCCAAGACTGTACCCAAATTATTGTTATTCTTTAATATAATTTTGATTATGTTATTGTTAAATGGCCATATATGAACTGATTTATCTTAGTCCTGTTGATTCATACAGCCATTGAACTAATGCAAACAAAACAGAATTGCACTGAATAAAATCACACCTACAAAATTAGTGCTGTTTAAATAACTCAGACATTTAGTGACTATATCTCAAATTCACATTGCAAAACACAGAGATAAATTTCTATACAAAATTGACCTTGATCTACCACAAACATTAGATACACTTGATAATTAATTTTTCCTGATGTATTCGTGTGGCTTCGAGGAGATGTCACTTGTCTGGCTTTGCTTCCATCCCATTGATTTCATTGTCAGTCCCTTTTCATTACTGTACTCCCATATCAAAATGGTGGACTGTCTCAGATCTCAGAATTTGGTTCCCTTTTCCTCTATCTTCACATGTTCCCTGAGAGATCTCTTCCCGGCTATGTGACCTCTGGTTCTAGTGTATCCAAATTTACATGTTCATACTTCTTCCATGCCCAGATTGGTTTATCCAATTACCTACTAAATTTGGGTATGCTTATAGGCATCTCAAACTCAACATGTTCATCAACGATCTTCTAATATTTCCCCCAATATCTCCTTTACCTGAGTCCCCCCTTATCTCTGTTGATGGCAACACCATCCTTCCAGTTGCTCAAGACAAAAAAATAAATAAATAAATCAGAGACAATCATGATTTTTCTTTTTCTCTCATAGACCGTAACACATATCCAGTTCACCCTGAAATCCACAAGCTTCACTTCAAAACATATCCAGGCTTTCATTACTTTCCCTGCTTCAACTGTCTCACGCAACCCTCATCACCATCATCTTTTACCTCTATTATTGTCGACACTTCCAACTGACCTCCTTGTTTTCACCTTTGCTACTTCAGGTTTATTCTCAACATAGTAAGGTGTTATTTAACTTGAGTTAGGTTATGTCTCTCATCTCAGAACTCCCCCACCGATCACCAGTTCAATCAAAGCCTAGAAGGCCCTAGGTTATCTTCCCTCTCTTCACATAACTACTGACAAAAACTGCCCCCCCCCACCGCATCTCCTGGCTTTATCTCTTACTACTCTCCCCCTCACAGGTTTCCTTCCTGCTGCTTATATTTTTATTGAATGGATAAATAAGATCATCTCCCATGGTTGATCCAGAGAAATAAATTATACCAGTAAGCAAATATTATGTTATTTTTTACATACTCAGTTTGTGTGGCCATTATCTTCACTAAAGAATTTTATAAAAGGCATAGAGAATATTCTTAACTATGTAAAATATAAAGAAAAAAAGTTTTAAGTTTTACTTTCTCATAATAATTTTTTAAACCTGTTATTAAAAAATACATGAGTTATTATAAATTCCATGATTAGATTGCACAGCTTTACAGTTTAAAAACATAAAGGATGATTCGTTTTCTAAAATATGTTTGAGAGGTGTCATTAAGCGTAAATTAGACAGTCTTAATTTTCAAAGAAAGGTACAGTATTCTGAATTTCCTTGAAATTGCAGTCAAGCATATTTAGCCACGTGTTAATGATGTACCTTTAGCATCAGTTATCAGTAAATCATTCTTCCAAGTTGAGAGTAGAAAACATATGCTGCTTCTTATCACAGCAAGGCTCTGACTTACTTCACCGCAGGGCTAGAACGTTATAACCTACTAGAATTACCAGGCACATTTCATGTGAATGCACAGTAAAGACCACACTATGCTATACAGTGAAGTAAAAGAAAATGTTCTTTGGAAGCAGTCCAACATGCTGAGACTTGCCTATGATTTCCATATTAAACAGTACTGATGAGCTTGAAGAGATGAAATAGAAAATATATTCAAAGAGGATAAAGTAAAGGGCCACTAATCAGACAAAAGTAATTATGTAGCTATTTAAAAAACTGTATTTTTGCAAAGTTTGTCTTGAATCAATGTAAAGCTCTTTTAAAATTTCAAATGCATGAAATAGGGTAGAAATAAGAGAAAACAGAAAAATTTTTGAATGTCTCCATTTGAGATTTGGAAAATAAGGATAACATTTAAATCAACTCATAGCTTTGAGATATTTTTGAAATGTTAGATTTTGATCCTAACTGGGAATTTTACAAAGCAGCTATCTTTAATTCTAAACTTAAATCTATTTAAGAATACTCTGTTTTCCAACACTGTGCTACCTGGATTATGAATTCTGTGGAACTAGTTTTTTCTTTTCACTCCTTAAAATTACTGTTATAAATTTCACATAGATATTAATATCTCATGTATATAGTAACGAGTAGCGCTGTAAGGAAAGCAGCTCTGGTAAGGACTCTAGTATAGTCTTGAAAATGTGTTTTCTTACCCAATTTAGAAGGCCCAATTCAGAAACCAAATATAATGGAGTTTAAGGAAAATAACATTAAAATTAAAGGGAATATATGGTACAATACTTAAATACTACCTTGAAGTAACAGATCTCAACAAATTAAAGCTTTTTTAGACATAGAAAGTTTTTGCAAGAATCACTTCCAACCATGTAATACATAACCTCAGAAGTTTGTAGATACATAGGGAAATAAAGTTTATGGAGATGTTTCTCTAATTTTTTTTTCCCAAAGGGACCACATTTCTACTTTTCATTGCTTAGACATTTAGACAATCATAACCTTTGAATGTGACAAAATAAAAATGAAATGATTTTTACTTATACAGAATAGTATGTTCTCGACACAGCCAAATATTTAAGTAATTTCAGAGTTAATTCACTTCTAAGAGGTATATGTGGTAGAGAAAAAAAATTAGGAATACGATAACACAGGGTCTTATCCATATATAATATAATTCCTGTTTCTTCAAGACAAAGTTTGCTTTAAAAATATGTCTTACCAATATTTACTGTAAAAGCCTAGAATAAATTTTTTTCTTCTGGTTTTATTGAGATAGACTCAACACACAGCCCTGTGTAAGTTTAGGGTGTACAGAATAACAATTTGACTTGACTCACATATGCCATGAAATGATTATCACAGTAAGTTTACTTAATATCCATCATCTTGTGTGTCTGTCTCTCTCCATCAGTCTATCTACCTCTCTGTCTATCTATCTATCTATCTATCTATCTACCTCTCTACCTACCTGTCTATCTATCTATCTACCTGTCTGTCTATTTGTCTGTCTATCCATCTGTCTGTCTATCTACCTATCTGTCTATCTATCTGTCTGTCTCTATCTTGCTATCTCCCCTTGTGATGAAAACTCAGGATTTACACTCTTAATGACATATATACACATATATATGTTATAAGCTGGTGGTGAACTCTAGTTATCATGCTGTAAGTTATATTCTCAGTACTTATTTATCTTATAACTTGAGGTTGTGCCTTTTGACTATGTTCATCCATTTCTCCCTATCGCACCCTTGCATCTGGCAACCACAATCTAATCTCTTTTCCTCTGAGTTTGTTTTTGTTTTGTTTTGTTTTAGGTTGCACATCTAAGTGAGATCATGTAGTGTTTGTGTTTGTCTGACTTTTTTCACTTAGCAGAGTGCCCTCAAGGACCATCCATGTTGTCAGAAGTAGCAGGATTAAATCATTTTTATGGCTGAAAAATCTCTCTCTCTCTCTGTCATCTACAACTCTTTTGTTCATTTGTCCATCAATGGCAACTTAGGTTGTTTCTGTGTCTTGGCTACTGTAAATAATGCTGCTATGAACTATGAATATGGGGTGCAGATGTCTCTTCCATATAGTGTTTTCTTTCCTTCAAATATACTCCCAGAAGTGGAATTGCTGGATTATATGGTAGTTCTATTTTTAATTTTTTGAGAAACCTCCATACTATTTTCCATAGTGACTGGACCAGTTTACATTCCAACCAATAGTGTACAGGGTTAACTTTTTTCCACATCCTTTCCAGCATTTTTTATCTTTTGTCTTTTTGATAATAGACATCCTAACATGTATGAGTTGATATATCATTGTGGTTTTGATTTCAATTTTCCTGATGATTAGTGATGTTAAGCAGTTTTTCATGTATCTGTTGGCCATTAGTATGTTAATTTTATGTGACAACTTAACTGGACTAAGGACTTAACTGGACTAATGTCCAAATAGTTGGTAAAATATTATTTCTGGTGTGTGTCTGTGAGAGCGTTTCCAGAAGAGATTGGCATTTGAATTGGTAGACTGAGTAAAGATCACCCTCACCAATAAGGTTGGGCCTTGTCTAATCAGTTGAGGGCCTGGATAAAACCAAAAGGTAGAAGAAGAGCAAATATGATCTTTGCCTGAGCTGGGACATCCTTCTTCTGCCCTCAAACATTGACACTCCTTGTTCTCAACCTGCAGATTCACAGCTTTCCTGGTTCTTCAGCTTGCAGATGGCAGTTAGTAGGACTTTCTGGTTTTCATTATCACATTAACCTATTTGTATAATACATAGATAAGTAAGTAAATACGTAAATATACACAGAGATAGATAGATATTCCCACCGGTTCTGTGTCTCTTGAGAACAGTGACTAATACATACATTAACCTCTATGTTCTTATATCTTGTTTCAATTTATAGCCTTTACAGTAGAGATCATCACTTTTTCTGTCTCTACCCATAAATTAAGAATAAAATGTAGATATTGGGACAATGTCTAATGCTATTTTAGTGCCTCTCAAACCTCCCCATTTCTCTCCGCTAGTATACTTGAAGGGACAAATTGAATGCTCAGAAAATGTTTCCTGACCAATTGAATGAGTAAGTATATGGAGAAATGAAAAAGCATAGGCTTTGTCTCACAAGGCAAAACATCTGTAGAGAAATATTTTGTGATGGTTAATTTTATGCATCTACTTGGTTAGGCTGGTCCCCAGCTGTTTAGTCAAACACCAGTCTAGATGTTATCTTGGACAACATCTGTTGCTATGTATTTTGTAAATGTAATTAACATTTACAATCAGGTGACTTTAAGTAAAACAGATAACCTTGCATAACATGGATACACCTGATCCAATCAGTGAAGGGCTTAAGAGCAAAAACTGAAGTTTCACAGAGAAGGTTTCCACACTGTTGTCTTGTCCTATGGGTTTCACACTTGCCAAACTACAACTAGGTAAGACAATTCCTTAGAATAAATCACATATATACTTTTAGATATATTGTTATCCCATTGATTCTGTTTCTCTGGCGAATCCTGACTGATATAGATTTAATTTACATCTATGTCAGATCTTATTTTGTCATTTTATTGATTGCTTACAGTATTATAATTGAAATAAAGTTGAGTAATATGATGTTTAAATTAAATGCAATGTGAAATTTAAAAATCAAGACAGATAAAACTATGAAATTATGTTAGAATCATTTCTAAATGCTGTTTTATATTGAGTTAAATCATGTTTTGATAATCTTATGTAACTATCTGTCTTTCATACAAACCCTAATTATTTATATCCAAACAATAATTTGATCAGACTTAATGTGATTCACTCTCAGTATAGCAGATCCATAAAAACTTAATCTTGTTTGGAAAAATTTTGAATAAACAATTTTGTTTATCTGACGTGGGCTTCATATTATTTAATGAATATATAACCCGGAGAAAACTCACTTATATCTCCTTTGTAGTCATTTGCAGAGAATACATTAATTAATTCATACATAATTATATATGATTGTTTTACTGCTTATAAAGTTTTTCTTTCAACTGATGGATTGAGCAAAAGTAAGTATTGTTATTTTTGTTTTAGTAAAAAAATATTTAAGAATAACATGGTGCATGATAATTTGACCCATTGAGAAGTATATTTTTAGAGGTCATGATGTACATTTTTATAGGGCAGCAATGAAACATGCTCTATTATTTAGGTAAAATAATCGAGTACCAATTCCAGTGTGTGTGTTGCGGGGGGTGGTTCCCCACAGCACCAAGCCATTCTCTGACATCAGCTGAGTATCCTACAATTAAACTCAATTCTGACACTATCTATGGAGCTAGCATCAGATCCCACAAATTAAGGGCTCAGTCCTATAAGACTGCCCTCCCCCACCAACTTCAGATGCCAACTGCAAGTCCGGATTGTCACCTGGGCTTCTGATCATCCAACTATAGAGTACAAGTTCCAACAAAGCGCTCCTCAGGTTTGATTAATTAGCTAGAGTGTCTTACAGAACTCAGAGAAACTTACTAGATTACTGGTTTATAAGGACATAACTCAGGAACAGCTGGATGGAAGCGATGCATTAGGCGAGGTATGGGGAAAGGGCCAGGAGCTTCCATGCCCTCTCCTATCATGCCAGCTCTCCCCAAACATCCACGTGTTCCGCAACCTGGAAGCTCTCTGAACCTTGTGCTACTGAGATATTATGGAAGCTTCCTTACATAGTCGTCGTTGATTAAATCATTGCCACTGGGATTGATTTCAACCTTCAGCTTCTTCCTGGAGGTCAGGAGGTGGAACTAAAATTCCAACACTCTAATCACATGGTTGGTTCCCCTGGCAAACAGCCCCCATCTTTAGGTGCAATCCAAAAGTCACCTGATTAAACTCGACTGATATGGGATTGAAGTGGTTTGTTACGAATATTAAAATACCTTGTTTGCTCTTATCCCTTAGGGAATTCCAAGGGTTTTAGAATGTCTGCGCCAGAAGCCAAATGAAGACCAAATATTAATTTCTTATTATAAACCATAATGCCACATTAAGATATATGAAATTAGATGCTATCTAGTAAACATATCAATAGGTTACAACATTTGGAGCAAATAAGCCAAATGAAAATTTCATTAAATTTTATTTTTTAATATTCGAAGACATTCTATACACTTGTTAAAACTAGCAAATGGAAAAAAAATAAGATGTATAAACTTCTGATGTGTGATTTTGATATTTCCTTGACATTCATTACAAACAGGCAGCATATTATATACTACAAATTGACATTCACTAGAAAAATAAAGATTGAGCATTTCCATTACTGATTTGTTTGTTTATACTTAATTTTTCAGTTGAAATGTCCTGATTTTTTTTATCTTTTAAAAACTCCATTTTTCCTGGAGCTTGTGAACTGCACATATTTAAACCTCTTAAAATATGGATGTGAGCAATTTCACTCCATTAACATTTAAATATGAGTTGTGTATGGCAATTACAGCAGTATCTAACTGAAATTAGAGAACTGCAGATTATCATAGGGAGAAGATGAAACATCAAATAAGTTGTAGTACCAAATGAAGCCTGAAAGATACTAATTTCATCATACTGTATACTAAATGATATCTGTACATCCTAGAAAAGCAAGTAAATCCATCCATATAGAGAAGATAGGACTAAAAATCAATAGTATAATAGCAATCAATCATCATATGAACATGACAATAATAATATGTATCAGTTATACAGTACTGTAAATGACTAATGTTCTCCAGATAATGCAAATAGAATAAAGGTATAAATTAATTGTCAAACCTTTTGCAATTTGAAAACCTTTTCATATACTTGCCAGTTAAACTCAGAAGTTTATTAGGCTTTGATTCTCTACGTACACAAAGTATATTTCAAAATCCTGTAATTTTGATTTTGAGTGACTAGAAAACAATTATCATAACGCAAAGCAATGGACAGATCAAACAGATCACAGTGAAATAATTTTCTTGGAGGTGAAAATGAGTTTTCTTTTAGACATACAGAATTAAAAGAAATAGTGGGAAAAAAAATTATTAGAGATAACCTAAAGAGTCAGGTAGATGGAAATCAAAATATTATCTTTTATATTAGTAAAGCTTTTCTGGAGAAAGCCACAAATGTGTGAATAAATGTGCTCAATTATTTCACCCTAAAATTAGACATGCTAGCTCACCCAGGGAAGAATGAAGTTAAAGCAGCAGAGCTGTGATCCATTTCTGTCCTGATTATGAGGGTGATATCCCCAGGGGAAAGAAAGCCGCTGACCCAGTCTAATCCTGTTGATAGTTGGATCACCCAGTAAATAGACAAGTGAAATTTGCCAGGCAGAATTTTTTATCTCTGGAAATCTCATAGCATGATGTCCAAGGTTCAGTATTATTAGCAGAACACAAACCACAATCTGTGGATTTATGGCACAACACTCTGGAAGTTGCAAGCAACATAGCATTCTTTTTATAAAATGGAGATGTTAGATAAAGCTAAATGACCTCCACGACATGAGATGACACACAGACCTTACTTAGAATCTAAACTATTACTAAACTATTACTCTGGAACAGAGAACCTGAGGCTGTTGTGGGAACGAAGTACCTTGAGAAGTAGACAGGGTGTCCCAGTCGTCTCTCTGCTTCACTTATGCTACTGCATTGCTTGTGTTCTTGAAATTATTAGTAAAGCTTGACGCTGGCAAGATCTGTGATTGAGTTGATTTGACGATCTCATGGGTGGTGGTATCTCTGATTTACACCATGAGCAGGATTGTCTTTCAGCCAGGATGTAGCCGCTTACCCATCTTTGGTATGAAGGGCCAACATTTTTGAGGGAAATTATAGGAAATAAGTGTTACCAATGAATTTTTGAGTAAATTGAATTAGATCCAAGGGGATTGTCTAAATGAATGATAGGGAGTACATGGAGGAAGACATGCTCAAAAATATTCTATTCCTGGTCTATTTCTAGCTGCTTTGGAAAAATTCAGACCTTTGAGGGAGGACAATATTGTAGAAGTAAGTAAAAGTTGTTAATTTTTTAAAAAATCAATGTATGGCCTACTTATGCAATTTTGATTACCTGGAGAGATGCCCAGTTTTCTCACAAAAATAACTCAGTTAGGTCTTCAGTTACCTAAAAGGCTGTATGTAGGTAATTGGAGACCTAGATCAGATGACTACTAAATCCCAAGGATATTGTGTTAAAAAACTCAAATATTTTACAGAGAAATTCTAACAGAAGTCTGATGATTCATTAATGGCACAGTCTTAGAATTAAAATTGGGAGACATGTTGCTAATTTTAGATCTGCTAAAGAGAAAGGATGATTTAAACCCTCAATATTTATTAATCTTTGTTTTGGAAATTAAAAATATCTGTTTTTCATTTTATTACTATTTATGCACTTATGATCTAAGTCTGTTACGTAGAATACTTGTAATATTGAACTGGTCATAGTCCAGCTGCACTCTTCAGTTAACATAGGAGAAGAGGTGAGTTGGGTGTCCAGATATCCCTCTACTCAAAAAAGCAGAGAACCTGAAAAAATATTTTTATATATTTATATTACATTTATATTACACACAACACATGCCACACTCACAAATATATTGAAGTTAAAAGTCTGAAAACCTTTTGCATAAGGAACTGAAAGTTTCTTTGTCATCTTAAAAATGCTTTTTTATTTTAAAGCTATGGTGAAGCAAGTGTTTAAAAAAAAGTCCTTCAATACTGCATTCTTAAATGTTCTTCTAAAATACTATAAAAGCAACTGACTTTACAAGACTATCGATAATCTAAAAATAGTAAATGTGTTTTCTCAGTGGTTGCAGGATTTTCTATTATTTTTGCCTAAAAAATTAATAAGTATAATAAAAGCAAAACTTAACAATTCTACTCCATGTGGATATTTTGAATGTAGAGACTTGTCTACATGAAAAAAAATTACTCTCTCAATTTCTTTGAGACGTTAATTTTTGTTTTAATATTGTTTGGCTTCAGTCCATGTAAACATACCATATTTATCATCAGGCTTCATGGGAAGAAAAATGAAAATTTAAAGTTCTAGCTTTGATTTTGTTAACAGCTGATTTAATGTTGTCTCTATAAAGCAACTTGACTTTATTTGGGAAATGCCTTTAAAATATATGCATGAATCTCACTGTTTTGCCATTCATTTAAAATGTGAAAATAATTGTTTCTTTTAAGATTACAAAAGAAAAGCATGCTCACTTAAAAAGATTCAGATGGTCATTTTAATATGATAGGAAAGTATAAATTTCCTAATATCCTAATTCCTAGTCATAAGTGCTGTAAAAATTTAACATATATTCTGCAATATTTTGCAACACAGTTGCACATATACATGCATACACAAAAACACACATATACTGAAATGATCATATAAATTTTCTCTTAGGATATTTTCGCCTGAGAAAAGTTTGATGTAACTATGGTGTTGACTATGATGATTATGAATGTTTTTATTATTGCTATTTGACAGTATATTTTCATATAGCTTGTATATCTATTTGATCCCAGTGTCATAAATGGAGTTTTTTTAAGTTACTTTCTAATTCTATCATTTTTATTGTATTTTACTGTATTAAGATAATAATTTTTGAATTTTTTCTTTTTAGTCTAAAGACAAAACCTTGTTTTCTGCCTAATTTTTTCAAACTCTATTTCCTTCTAGAATTTTCTAATGTAAATTAATATCTGGACAGTTTTATTATTGTTGTTATTAGTTCCCACCATTGTAGACGTATATAGAATTTGGTCTTACTTTTTGTTAGAGAATTTCCTTAATCTTGATCTTAAATAAATTTACCAAATTTCAACCAGGCTTTCATGGTTTTACATTTTTATCAATTTTCCCTGCTAGATGGTGAGTCCCTTAGATATTACATGTAACCTCTAAGATCTGTATTACACATTCCAAACTTCTGTTATACATCTGAAACATTTTTTCTTTTATTAAATTTTTTTCATTTCATCATGCTTAAATATTCATGTTTAAATTATTATATGATATCCAATTACATCATATTTTATATGATTATTTACAATTCTTTTTAGTTTTTCCCTTCTGGGTCATTTCTCTTCAAATCTCTTCATCATTTGATTGATTTGACCATTCTGCAAAAATATATTGAATGCTTAGGATGTGCTAAGATTCACAAAGTTGTTTCTGTAGAAAAAAAGCTACTGTATTCCAATTATTATAAAATTTACAGTCCACATGTGAGATAGGTATCATATAAATAAATATATATATTTTAAAAAGAGTATAGTATTTCATATTTTGACAGTTCTTCTGAAGAAAAATTGTTCAAGCAAAATTACTATATGTTAAAATTAATATTTAGATTGAGGAATCAAAAAATAGCCTGCCTGAGAAAATGACATTTACAGAATTGAAAGATAAATAGGAGTTGGGTAGACATGAGTAGTGAAGACAGCCTTTCAAGAAGAGGGAGTGTCATGTGAGAAGAGGTTGGAAAAGATTATTATACGGTCCAAGTATTTGAAAAAAGCTACAGAACTGAAGTAAATTGAGAGTTTCAGGTTCAGGTTTTGTTCATGCTGCAAAAATATACTGCTTATTTACACTGTGCAGGCCTTTGTAATGAATGCTAGCATTACAATTTGCTAGATAACACTCTGAACTCTTCACACATTTATTCTTTTTTTTAAAACACCTTTATTGGAGTATAATTGCTTTACATTGTTGTGTTAGTTTCTGCTGTATAACAAAGTGAATCGGCTATACGTATACTTATATCCCCATATCCCCTCCCTCTTGTGTCACCCACCCACCCTCCCTATCCCACCCCTTTAGATGGTCACAAAGCACCCAGCTGATCTCCCTGTGCTATACAGCTGCTTCCCACTACTATCTATTTTACATCTGGTAGCGTATATATGTTAATGCTACTCTTTCACTTCATCCCAGCTTACCCTTTCCCCTCCCCATGTCCTCAAGTCCATTCTCTATGTCTGCATCTTTATTCCTGTCCTGCCCCTAGGTTCTTCAGAGCCATTTTTTCTTTTTTAGATTCCATACATATGTGTTAGCATATAGTATTTGTTTTTCTCTTTCTGACTTACTTCACTCTGTATGGCAGACTCTAGGTCCATTTATCTCACTACAAATAACTCAATTTCATTTCTTTTTATGGCTGAGTAATATTCCATTGTATATATGTGTTACATCTTCTTTATCCATTCATCTGTCGATGGACACTTAGGTTGCTTCCATGTCCTGGCTATTGTAAATAGAGCTGCAATGAACACTGTGGTACATGACTCTTTTTGAATTATGGTTTTCTCTGGGTATATGCCCAGTAGTGGGATTGCTGGGTCGTATGGTAGTTCTATGTTTAGTTTTTTAAGGAACCTCCGTACTGCTCTCCATAGTGGCTGTATCAACTGACATTCCCACCAACAGTGCAAGAGGGTTCCCTTTTCTCCACACCCTCTCCAGCATTTATAGTTTGTAGATTTTTTGATGATGGCAATTCTGACTGGTGTGAGGTGATATCCCATTGCTGTTTTGATTTGCATTTCTCTAATGATTAGTGATATTGAGCATTCTTTCATGTGTTTGTTGGCAATCTGTATATCTTCTTTGGAGAAAGGTCAATTTAGGTCTTCTGCCCATTTTTGGATTGGGTTGTTTGTTTTTTTGACATTGAGCTGCATGAGCTGCTTCACACATTTATTCTTTAATCTTCAAATAATCTTAAAGCATAGGTACTATAAAAATTAATCATCACAAACTTCAATTATAATAGACTTGAGAGGTCAGAAAGGGGAGCTTTCACACCACATGATGATAGCAAAGCCCAAGAGGAAGAAGAAAGACTTCCTCTTCTTGCCTGGCAACAGCTCAGCCAGTGAGAAACTGTCAGTCAGCCAATGAAAAGCCATTATACTTAGAACTCTCAATTCCTCCAATTGACTCTTTGTTTACCATAGCCCTCCCAACTTTCTTTTCCCCACTGTATCTCCTGTCCTTTTTGAGCTGGATTTGCACATGGCTTATCATGGCTGCAGACTGTGAATCGCAATTCTTTGTTATCCCAAATAAACCCATTTTTTCCTGGAGAAAAAACTGGAAGTCTTTTTATTTAAAATGAACATTTATTTAACAAATGAGAAAACTTAGTCATTGAGCAGTTGAGTGATGTGTTGAAGACCACACAACTGAGAGTGGTGGTGAAGATAGGTTTCAAAGCTTTCCATCTGCTATCCGGTCTGTTCTCTTTATTCGGTGTACTATACTGCCAGTCAAAGATTTTGTATTTAATCTATGGATAATAGAAAGACATGAAAAGACAGAGTATGGGAGTAATAAAATAACTTTATTCTTCAACATCACACACGGCTGCTTGTGCTGAATGAAGTGGGAATTTACAAGACTAAAAGTGAGGCGACACGTTAGTAAGCTATCGTTGTAGTTAAGGTCAAAAGTAATGTTGGCTATGTTTAGGGTAATGCCGGTGTGTGGCTGAACCACACTGACTCCATTTGTTCAGCTCCATCTTTGGCCCACAGTCCTACCCCCTCCCCTTTCGACCTGACTGAACTTTAGCCTACTCACAAGGAATGTGCCCAAGCCAGATAAATTCCCTATCAACTTTTACCTTGCCTTCACCTGATATGAAAACTGGAAGGATGCCTTTTGCTGACACAGATGGTCAGTGGTCATGAGACTCCCGTGGGGAGGAAAAAAATCTGGTTCCCATCAGTGTGGATGTGATTCTTTCTCCCTGGTAGTCAGATTCTGTTTTTAGCTTTGGTCCTTTTATTTTTATTTTTTTTATAATTTTTTTTTTTTTTTTTTTTTGGCTGCGTTGGGTCTTCGTAGCTGCACAGAGGCTTTTTCTAGTTACTGTGAGCAGGGGCTACTCTTTGTGGCAGTGCGCGGGCTTCTCATTGCAGTAGTTTCTCTTTTTGCGCAGCACGGGCACAGGCTCTAGGTGCACGGGCTTCAGCAGTTGTGGCACGCAGGGTCAGTAGTTGTGGTGCACAGGCTTAGTTGCTCCCCAGCACGTGGGATCTTCCTGCACCAGGGATCGAACCGTGTCCCCTGCATTGGCAGGCGGATTCTTTAACCACTGCGCCACCAGGGCAGTCCCTAGCTTTGGTCCTTTTAAATCTCCCTGTCCCCCTTTCTGTGGTGCGGAGCGCAGCTGTGAATGCCTCTGGATCCTTGGTATGCCGCATCCTTCCTGCCTATATGTAAATTACTTACAATAAACTTCGTAGCTGCACTTTATGGAGTTACCTGCTTCATTTTTCGGATTTAAAGTTCCTTATTAGCTTGGAGGATGTTATTCATCTCTCAGCCTCGCAACAGACAGTTTTGATTGGAAAAAATGGTTGGATCAAATATATACTAGAGAATGCATTGAAGGATTTGTCTTAACCTGAAAATGGGTAGTGCCAAAAAAGTGGGGGCAGAGGGGAAAGGGCCATTTTACTAAAATGGAGAGAAGTGGAAAAAGTACATAGTGGGAAAGAAACAAAAGGTCAGTTATGAAAGTGTTAACTTAGAGATGCTCAAATTACCCAAATATTTACTGTTACATAAACTCAGCGTTCAGAAGCTCTATTTATTAAGATGGAAATGGGTAAAATCAGGTATAGCGAGCCATGGTACTTTTAAGTGTGAAATGGTATGTAGAAATGTGGGTTCTAAGTATGTTCATTGATACAAGAATCTCATTCCTTCCTTCTTGGCTTCCTTAGGGACAGAGCTGTCTGTCTGTCTGTCTGTCTATCTATCCTATTTTCACACAGACACTTAAAATATAATACTTTATTATATTAGTAATATATATACATATATACAGACATGACAAAATATAGCTATTTTTATATCTCTACCTCTATCTGTATCTTTTTGAATATCTATATACTAAAAAACATAATTTTTTTCTGATACTGATTCTGATTGAATACCCAGGATTCAAACTAGCTTTCCCCCTTTTGATATATGTTTACAGTGTTCTTTTTTTAATTGTCTTTGGCCTGTTTGCATGTAGTAAAAATACTGCATTCCATATTTAGTAGGTTTTTATGTTGTTGCTTGTTTTGTTTTTACCTTTAGTGTGTTACGTTAATCACTTGGGATACACAGAGGTTCATTATTTGTTTGTATTCTTTGTTTATTTGATTTTTGAATATGTAAAGCATTTAACAGAGTTTTAGAAGGGAGAGCTATAAGGAAAGTTATGTTGAGAGAAGTATCCCACTTCATTTTTTTTCTATCCCATTCTAACCCCCATTCTTTTCATTCTATTTCCAATTTCTCTATATAATCATTCTCATTAATTTCTCTCTTATTTCAGGACTGACAAAGACAAAGAACAAAGTAAGCTGGAAATCTATTATGTCAGGAAGTAAGATAGTCCATAGAATAAAATGAGAATTCATAAATTCCTACTGGCTTAAACAAACAAACAAACACAGAAAGAAAAAAAATCTTTTCTTCTATATAGAGTATAATTCTAATGAATAAAGTAGAAGAAATGATGGAAGAAAAAAATCACAATTTGGCAACTATAAAAATAATAAAAATTTAAAAATTTAATAGATGAAACTAGTGAGTGAAAGCTTGATGAGAAACAGAATGTTTTGTGACTTACAAAAATATCCTTCATGCAGTACTTATTAATTACTCCAGGAAAAATCTTTTTTGATCTGTAGATTAAGTCATAGTATTGTATTAATGTTTATTTCCTAAGTTTGAAAATTGTACTGTAATATTTCTTAGGAAATATACTTGGAGTAAAGTAAAACGGCATCATGCCTGCAACTTTCACACAAACAATCAGAAGAAAAATCAATCTAGCTATACAATTAAAAGATAAATCAATCTATTGATACAATCAGAAGATAAATCAATCTGTCTAACCCCTTGAACAATGTGGGTGTTAGGGGTTCCATCCCTCACAGTTAAAAAGCCATGTATAACTTTATAGCTGGCCCTCTGTATCCACGTTTTAACATCCACCGATTCAACCAATCACAGATCATGTAGTACTATAATCTGCCCTTATTGAAGAATAAAAAAAAAAAATCTACATATAACTGAACCTTCACAGTCAAACCTGTGTTGTTCAAGGGTCAATTGTATATATTTATAGGTATAGGTATAGATATATCTGCATATACACACACACACAGACAGAGACAAAATGTAAAATATTAACATTTTGGAGATATGAGTGAAGGATGTACAAGACTTTTTTTGTTTCCTTTCCACACTTTCTGGTAAGTCTGGAATTATTTTAAAGGAAAAGATTGTAAAAAAAAAAATAATCAGCAGCTGAGAGTGTACAGAGTGAATCTAGAACTTAAGCATGAGTCATAAGTCTCAGTATAAAATCCAATACTTAAAACATAATAAGTAAATAAATGAATTAACTAAGAGAAGCGTGTAATTCTGAAATTTGCAGCTTCTAATTACGTATAATTTATTCAGTGTATTTATTTAGCTCTTTGAATTTGTCTTCAGCCCTCAAACTTTCTTTTCATCACAATGTGGTTTGTGTGTGTGTGTGTGTGTGTGTGTGTGTGTGTGTGTGATTTCAGCATTTGTGCCTTATTTTTCAGAGTCAGGTATACTTAATTTTTTGTTCTATGTAAATATATCAACTTTCTTTAATTCCTTGGGTAAAAATTCAGATGTACACCTCCATATAACTTGCATATATCTCTTGCTTTTCTCTTTTTATATTGAATAATTAAAGGTTTGATTTTATCTATATTCTCATCTCCAAATAGAGATAGATTTATCTCAAATCACTTTTGTCAAAATAAATGAACTACCTTAGCAACAATATCATGAACAATAATTAGACAATAGGATGAATAGCATCTCTTTTTTCTTGTTCACTAAACTCTGTTTGATTTTTCACATAGAAATTAAGCTGTGCATTATACATTTATTTTATCATGTATTTTGTTTAGTTAACTGATGATGGTAAGGGTTAAGAAAGAGACAATGGGCTCAAAATGGAGTCACTTGTACTCATTGCAGGTCACCAAACCAAGATAATACCTACACTAATTGCAGTTTCAGCCTTTCCCAGGAATGTAATCTCAACTAGTCAATCTGGAATTTTCTGGTCAGCACTAGTGAGGGCCTAATAGACCCCTTTCATCCCCCCAAAGGAAGGTGGCCTTGCCTGAAATAACTGTTTCTTTTGTTTATGACTTCCTTGTCCCTCCCCTTTTTACCTTTAAAAACCTTTCCTTTTCTGCAGCTCTTTGGAGCTCCTTTCTATCTGCTAGCTGGGATGCTGCCTGATTCATGAATCATTTAATAAAGCCAATTAGATGCTCAAATTTGCTCAGCTGAATTTTGTTTTTTAACATAAGAAAGCAGAATATTTTCATTTAATAAGTGATCTTTAACTCTGTCTGCTTTCTCGTCATAAATATTAGCACCAAAAGTTACTCTGCCTGGTTAGAGAAGCTACTGCTAGCAGGAAGTGTGAGCACTGAACATTCAGGATTTTTTATTTGTTCTTTGTTCTTTTGCATATCAAGTGAAGATAATTTACAATAAAGATATTCACTGACTCTCACAAACTGCGTTGTTAACTGGGGGTATTCTCTTTTTTTTTTTTTTCTTTTTTTGTGGTACGCGGGCCTCTCACTGTTGTGGCCTTGCCCATTGCGGAGCACAGGCTCCGGACACGCAGGCTCAGCGGCCATGGCTCACGGGCCCAGCCGCTCCGCAGCATGTGGGATCTTCCCGGACCGGGGCGCAAACCCGTGTCCCATGCATTGACAGGCGGACTCTCAACCACTGCGCCACCAGGGAAGCCCCTAGGGGTAGTCTCTTTAATTTAGTATTTTATTGCTGTTGCTGTTCTTTGTAGGAACGTGCTCTTAAGGTTTGAGATTCTGTCTGTGTGTGTGTGTGTGTGTGTGTGTGTGTGTGTGTGTGTGTGTGTGTTAGGTCATAGATAACTTTTAAAAATAAAATAACAAGACAGAGTTATGAACTTTCTATTTTATTCTCAGTGCAATAATCCCTGCAAAACTTGGTCTATGGTAAAGACAAAGTCTCTGAATGCAACGGGGTGGAGTATCCTATGTCTCCTGCAATTTCCTCAGACCTCCAGACACTCTTCTGTTTTTGAAATTAAGCAATTAATTTTTCAGAATCTCACTGAATTCTTATTTCATAAAAGGAATTATATGGTGACTCTGTTCATTTTACTCCACTTGCAAATTAGGTGTTAATTGGAGGATGTCTCAGAATATTTTCTAGTGATTTTCTATAGCATTAAATTTCAAAGGTATTCAAGAAATTAGAGGGACTTCCCTGGTGGCACAGTGGTTAAGAATCTGCCTGCCAATGCAGGGGACACAGGTTCAATCCCTGGTCCTGGAAGATCCCATGTGCCACAGAGCAACTAAGCCCGTGCGCCACAACTACTTAAGCCCACATGCCTAGAGCCCATGCTCCACAACAAGAGAAGCCACCGCAGTGAGAAGCCCATGCACCGCAACAAAGAGTAGCCCCAGCTCACCACAACTAGAGAAAGCCCACATGCAGCAACAAAGGCCCAGTGCAGCCAAAAATAAAAAGAAATAAAATAAAAGAAGAAATTGGAGGTGTGAGAAATTAGAAATATAATAAAAGAACATTTAAAAAAAACTTGCCATAACATTATTGCCAAACTTTCCCTGAACTCCCAATATAATGGAGTTTTCTCATTACACTGGATTATTAGTTTATACAGAGACTTCAAATGCTACAGATCTCTGAGTTGTTTTTATATCATTGGAAACATAATAGTGATTCAGGGCAATTTAGAAATAATCAGTGTTGCACCCTGTGACATTCCTGTTCACATTTACAAATTTAGATTTGCCATCTCAAAAGTGAAATATCTCATTTATTTCCAGTAAAAAATTCACTTTGTCTTTAAATATGGTACCACTGAATGAATGGCAACATTCTCCTATGGTCTTCTGGTGAAATATACTAAACATGACCACTATGTTATCATTTACTGTCTAAAATGTTAAAACCAATAACAAAAATATTAAAAAGAAATAAAAGAAAATGCATGCATTGAAACATATAATGCAAATAGCCAGCTTTCTGAAATTTTTCATAATATTTTACAAACATTCTTTTATTTATTCTTCTCAGGTTTAGGAAAAATTCATAATCTTTGATCCTGTTCTCTTAGAAATAGGCTCTGAGATAGAGACTTGCTTGTAGGAAGTTTATTGGTGTGTGTGTCTGGAAACAGCCCTTGTGAAGAAGTAAAGTAATCTGAATTGGGCATAAGGAGAAGTTGAACAGCAATGAAGTTGCCAAAACAAAAACAAAACAAAAAAACCCTCAGTCTATCCAGTGCAGAACTCTGGAACTAGGATGGTGCTTCTGAATTGTCTGTAATCGTGTCATGGAGAATAACATTTGTATCATTCAACTGGATGAGTGCCCGCCATGGGGAAGGGCAAAACTTGGATGAGACAGCTCTGGCTTAAAGAAATGCATGAGAAGTTACACAGTCACAAGCAGTTACCATCTGGGGCAATGTGTACCTTGGTCTTAAAGTTAGGACCTTGACAGCTGACTATACTATACCTAGCTTCATCTACTTTCTAATCAGAATTTAAAAGTCCAATTTTTGATCTCCTTTTAAATTGTATCATTCTAAGTATCAAAACGTCTTTTACGTTAAACGTAAGAAAACAATGTGACTTGTTGATATTTGTCTTAACAATTTTCTTTCAACTTTGAAACAGGTTCAGAATTAGAGCCATAAAGGAGGTAAAAAGCAAAGACAGAGTAGGAATTCAGTGCAAGACTGATCTGTTTAGGTCCCATTCCTCAGTTCTTCTTATATCTCCAGTATCAGAGGTTTTGGTATGTAACACCCCATCTCAAGGATGCCAAACAAGGTAGACTTTCATGTCAATGATCTGTGAGCAAAAGCTGCTATTTCAATTTCCAACATTGGGTCTGAATAGATCTATTATAAACCTTAGAATGAAAGAAGTACTCATTCCACAACCGCCCACCTGTGCAGATGACATTATTCTTTCTCTTCTGTAAGACTTTGTCTTACCTCTAATATTTTCTTTTGTCATTTATTCTGCTGTTCTTTCAATATAGGTTCACAATTTCATAAAACTTTTCAGCTTTATTGCAACTTGACTGATTTTCTTCCTCCTTGAAAGCATCATCTGCATCTTCTTTCACCATTCCTCTTTGCCTCGGAAGAGTCATCATTACTTTTCTCAAGAACTAAGGCAGTCATCCTTCCTTTCCATGCTCTCCTCTACTGTGTTCCCTTCTATTTTGCTTCAACAATTATACCTGCTGTTTTACACCTCAAATAGATCAACCAGATACCATCTTTCCCTTTATATACAATCACGATTAAGTCTCCTTCATCCTACTACATGTTTTTAAAGTCATTTCTTAAGCTGTCATCTTTTCAGGATACTGTTCCTTTAATTTTCTTACTTTGACTGTCAAGTTCCCAGAAAATATAATTTTCACTTGATACCTATTTTAACTCACCAAATAACTCTTCTACTTAATGCAATTATACATGATAAATTGTATTTCATTTTCTTAAAACTACTATTTCAAGTTTAGTCAAAGGATCAATCCAATGGTCTCTTTCCAGACACTATTTGAAAGCTCTATTTGAAAACTTTTCCAGGGATGAGATACTCACTACATCAAGAAGAAGCCCCATTTCACCATTTATTAAGCCACAATATGCCATTCTCTGAGGCATATTGCCTCAGAGAAAGGCATATTGCCCTTCTCTGAGCAGGAGTTACAATGCTCTGTGGAGATATATACACCACAATTACTCCTTTGCCTTCTGTCCTTGATAAAGGATCACTCTCTTATGCCATCTTGATTGTTTAAAACAATATAAGCACCTTAAATAATTTTAGTGATTTTACGAGTCCCATCTCTTTCTAGGATTCTTCTATGAATCTACTCTACTGATTGTTTCGATTCAGTTTTAAGCATTGTACTAGACCAGAGTGTCTCAATCTTGGTACTATTAACATTTTAGGTTGCATAATTCTTTTTTATGGGTGTCTGTCCTGGGTATAGCAGGATGTTTAGGCAGCATTTTTGGCCTCTACCGACTAGATGACAGCAGCATCCTGTCTCCAACCAAGTTGTGAAGCCCAAAAATGTCTCCAGATATTGCAGTATTTCCTCGCGGGAGCAAAATGTCCCTCTCTTAAGAACCACTATATAGACAAGTAAAGAGAGGCTATAGAAGTCAGAGAAGGATTTATATACAATAATACGAACAATTTTTGACATTTGCCGTATGCCAATTACTATTGTAATACATTTATAATTTAACTGCCTTTATTTAATCTTTACACACACACACAAAAACACTATTAGGTAAATACTATGAAAATCCACATTTCACACATGAGGAAACTGAGGTGCAGACTGAGTATTTAACTTACTTAATATGTCATAGCTTATAAGGGGTAGAGCCTGGTTTTAAACCCATTTTGTCAGACCTCAGCACCCATGCTGTTAACCAACATAACAACTTGCCTCTAACCCAAATTCCACATAAAGGCCAAAAAGAAAGAGAACCTAAAACAGAATATATAGGATTGCTAGAAGTACAGACTTTTTAAAACTCGAAGGCAATTTAAAGTAAAACAAGAAAGAGGACAGGAGAGAGAAAGAGACGATAAAATGTTTGGTTAAAAGGATAAGACGTAAAAGAGGCATAGATACACATCTTTAAGGAGTTAGAGAAGGAAGGGAAGCAAATTGGGCCATATCCACATAAACATCAAAGTTAAAGCTACAATGTAGGCAGGTAATTTTTCTACTTTTTAAAAAAATCATAGTTGTCTTTATTACAAATCCATTATTTCTGATCAATTATTTTCTCAAGAATACTGCTTTTTTGTGAATACAGATTGCAATTAGTGGTATGGAGAATGATAAGGGAACCACAGAATTATGTAGCTATATTTACAATTAGGAATCTAGCAAATGCTACTGTGTAAAGCATATATTTTTTGTGGTGTCATGGAGTTATGTTTTGCATAATTTTACTAATGTTATAAGTAAATTAGGTTCTCATGAACATAAACTGGAAAGCAACATTATTGTTTGGGGTTATACTAAGTTTACAGTATTTTTTAGTGTAAGAATTATCACAAGTTCGTAGCTGCAAGATGCAAGAAAAAAATATACTAAGAGATCAGCAGTAGAACATCACACAGAAAGGTCCCACAGTCCACTTCCCAGAGAATACAACAAGCAGGAGTGGCAATATGCAACCAGTCAGATGGAGAAGGCAACAATGTGCTAGGATGAAGTAAGGTCTTAGAAAGACTCAGCTGATTGCACTAGACGAAAGACTGGTAAGTCTGTGTACAGTTGTTCAAAGTGTCGAGAATATTTTAAATTGGGTTTAGAAGGAGAACAAAGGTAAATTCTGGCTCCGCTAAACCAGATGAAAGCTCACATCAGGCTGTCCCGTCCAGTGCACACTCTACACAGTTGCTGAGGATGATGACACACCTAACCAAGGGAGAAAAGGTTTGCAGATGGACTTAAAAATAATAGAAAGCATTGCTCTGCTGCTCATTACAGGGTAGAGTACAATAGTTAAAACAAGAACTGTCTTTCAAAGCCATGTCACAGTTTTAGGCACCAAAATACTAATCTTCCAAGGTATGAATGAACATGTTTTATAAATATCCTTGTTCTAGTCTCAAAATACAGGCTACTGTCTATTTCACTAGTAAGGAAAAAAATCGTCAAGAATCCCACTAATTTTTTTAAAAACTCTCTTTTGACCATCTAAATATTTTGTGTGTGTCCTTCATATAGTAGCAGTGGGGACAGTGGTTTCTGAGATTGTATGAAGATAAGTGAGGAAAACAAAGCATGAAATATTGATCTAGCTCATGAAATGGTTGAGAATAGTTTACTGTTAAACATCGTTGAGGTCATAGTTGGCAGCAAAGAGCAAAATGGGCGATTTAGCTTATTTATGATAGTTGCTACCTATTTATAATAAAATATAAAGATTTTAATGATAGACACCTCAACATGAAACACTTACAACCACATAAAATAAGTCTTGATATTCGATTTCTGTACTATTATACTCATATTAACATAATGACAAAAAATTATAGTTTGCAAGTATAAAATAGTAATTATATTTTGAAAAAAGCTAAACTTGATGTGTTCTAACAAATGCCTAAGAACATAGTTCTTTAAACTAACTAACTATATATTTGTCATTGCCGTAATCTCAGTGTACTTAATTTGAAAAATGTGCCATATCTTAGGGCTTCATTTCCAAATTGTGGTGATATTTTGATTCAAAATTATCTCCTTCCCTGTTTATTACAAGGTAGTTTTTAACAGATGACCTCTGGAAAGTTTTACAAAAACAATTTCAGTATACAATTTTCAATTGACCTCCAGGAATACATTCTCAAATGGAATTTGAGATTGGATTGTAGATTCTGTCACATAGCCAGGTGAATTATATGTGAAAAAAAATGCCTCTGTGTGTCTATAAAATACGCATTTGTATCTGTAAATGGATTGTCAAGAGAATTTTACCCATTACCATTTTCTGTGATACTTTTTTTTTTTAAGAATTAAGTCCAGACGCTTTATTTATTGATTTATTTTTGGCCGCGTGGCATGTGGGATCTTAGTTCCCCAACCAGGGATCAAACCCGCGCTCCTTGCAGTGGAAGCAAGGAGTCTTAACCACTGGACCACCAGGGAAGCCCCTCTGTGATTTTTAACAAGAAAAAATATATATACAAGATAAAGACAATGTCGGTTCAAGTTGGGTCAACTTTTTCAGTCAATGCAAAAACCTAGGGCATAATTTAACCCTACATCGTATGAATATTTCTTCTTTTTTAATTTGGAAGATATGATTCCACGTCACATTTTTCTGTATTCCAGAAACTCAATTAAAAATTATATTCACATCTTCAAATTTCCTCCTTTTTTGAGACCATTTTAGTTGCAAAGTTTACAAAGTAACAGGCTGGATTAGAATTTGATGTTTGTCTTTCTCCTTCAGCATGACCTTTAAAATATCCTCTGAAAGGAAAGGAAGAACTCTTCCCTGCAAAATGGGTTGCCTTGTCTTATATGACCGCAAAGCAAAATCACTGTCATTGGTGAATTTAGAAGTTGTTCATTG
Organism: Grampus griseus; assembly: GCF_964374135.1. Taxonomy (NCBI): domain Eukaryota; kingdom Metazoa; phylum Chordata; class Mammalia; order Artiodactyla; family Delphinidae; genus Grampus; species Grampus griseus. The sequence goes on along the minus strand of NC_138997.1, from coordinate 133,018,877 downwards.
ATATTGCATTGAGAAGAGCCTATTGGTTTCTAAACACATTTCTATAGCTGTTTAAAGGCCCTCATATGTCAGCAGAAACATGAAACCACTGTGACTTCTGAAAATATTGATAGTCTGTGTTCTCAGTATGGAGCAAAGGAGTAACATTTTAAAAAAAAATCAGAACTAACATATATACTAAACTTTCAATCAAGCAAAAGTCATTTTTCAAGATCTCATTCTAGAATGTAAGTTCACAACAGCAGGGAAGGTATACCTTGTTCACTGCTGTATCTTCAGATTCTGGAAGATGTGCCTGTCAAAGGCTAAAAACACAAAACACATAGGTTGCTTTATTTATAAGTGTTTATTTATAAAAACTAAGCTAAGCCACCAAATTAAAAGGTCTCTAAGGAAATTATCTTAAACACAGAAACAGCATAGGGATTAGTGAATAACTTTACCAGTGATATAATTGGAGTATTTTATAATTTTGTGGACTTATTTCTCAAAACTTAAATCCAGTTGCATGAGAAGAAGAAAGATAAAATGTCCACTGGTTTTGAAGAAGGAAAACATGTAACAAACAAGAAAATATAAACTTCAAATCCAGCCCTGCACTTGCCAGTTTAAATCACTTCATTAATCGTCCCCTTTGAATGTATAACAGCTTTTAAGTTATTAAAAATATTTTGGGGAGATGTTACTCCTCCATCCTTTCTTCAGGCTTCTCCCCAACTTCCTCTTTTTATTCACATAACACAATCCAGCCATTTTAACATTCATCCTGTCCCCTGTCTAAGCATGGGGTTCTCTCTTGCCAGGATACTCTGTTGTCTACTCCTATCTAATTTGCATATATATATACTTTTGCTGGGCTTGAAGCCTCCAAACTTGGTTTAAGTCCTCCTCTAAGTGTGGCCCCCAGCCACCACTGTCCTATCACTTATTCACCATATTAAAATTACCTGGTTAGTCCTGTATTTTCTGACATTGGCTATAAACTCCAGGAATATATATTTCATGGGAATGTCTCTTGGAAATATCTGGTGCCTAGCTGGTTTTTGGTACATAGCAGGTGTTCTGTAACTTTTTATGTAATCCTTTCATTAATGTGTATATAATTAAAGAATTGAACAAATTCCAAGCAAATGATTGCTTTGCTGAACTGTTGCTCTTATAGTGAAAAGAATGATCTTATATTTTCATTTGTCGCCTAGCATATACTACATAATCACATACAATATACTTCAAAACCACATTTTTTTAAACAAGTGTGAGGGGATCAACATCTGTATGATAAACTCCTTTATAGAAGGGGTTTTGGACAATTTTAGTAGCAAACTTACCCAACAAATGTAATAATTGGAATGAACGATATAAGGCAGGGGTCCCCAATCCCCAGGCCGCGGACCGGTACCCATCTGTGGCCTGTTAGGAACCAGGCCACACAGCAGGAGGTGAGTGGCGGTCGAGCGAGCAAATCTTCAGCTCCCCATCGCCCCCCATCGCCCCCCATCGCCCGCCAACGCTCACCATCGCTTGCATTACCACCTGAACCATCCCCCACCCAACCCCCGTACGTGGAAAAATTGTCTTCCATGAAACTGGTCCCTGGTGCCAAAAAGGTTGGGGACCGCTGATATAAGGTGTTTATTTCAACCTTACAAATATTTTTAAGTAATGAAAAATATATTTCCTCAATCCTGTTTAAATTCACAATGTTATCCTCCTGTTTTGAACGCATTGTTTAAAGGGACTATATTCATGTTACATAAAGAAGTGATTTGTGTCTACAATATATTTCTCAGTAACTCAGCTCCCAGAAAACTTTTGGAAGATGGAACATATCAAGTTAATAAAATCAGCTTTACTTGTGGTATAATGTACAGAAGATAAATGCATCCAATTTCATGTACTGTTCAATGAGTTTTAACAAATGAATACACTTAAACACCAGGATACTAAAGGTTTAATATATTTTCATCACCACATCTATTGTGCCCCTCCTTGCTTGATCCTACTCTTTAGACAAATACAGATTTACTTTCTATTTACTATCAGTTAAATTACTATTTGAGTTTCATATAAATGGAATCACAAAATATGTATTATTTGTGTAGCATTTTTCATTCGGCGTGATGCTTTTGAGATTCATATATGTAGTTCTCTTTATCAGTATATTCCTTTATACTGCAAAGTGGCATTCCAATGCCATTCCAAAGTGGCATTCCAAAGTGCATATGGGTCATAGCCAATCTGGGACTATTATGAAAAAGCTGCTAAAAATATTTATATCTCTACGTAGACATTCCTGTTTATTGTTTAGTTGAGTAAATACCTAGGAATAAAATTGCTGGGCTACATGGTAAAGAGAAACTAACAGTTTGCTGAAATGATTGTATTATCTATATTCCCACCAGCAGTGTTCGTCTGTGTCCTGGCCAGCACTTGGTGCTGTGAGGTCTTTATAACACAGCTATTCTAATTGTTATGTCAGAGGCATCTCAGTGTGCTCTCAGGTGCGTGCCCCTGATTAACAGTAGTGTTCAGCATCTTTTCACGGGATTTGTGGCCATTTGAATATCTTCTTTTGTGAAGTTCTGCTCAAATATTTTTCCCACTTAAAATTTTTGATTGTCTTTTCTTCTTTGTGAGTTGTAAAAGCTCTTCACACATTCTGGATAAAGTTTTTCTTCACGCTTACGTATAATAAGTCTTTTTTCTCTTTTCATTTTCTTAATGGTGTTTTTAGGGGAGCAGACGTTTAATTTTCATAAAGTCCAATTAACCAGTTGTTTATGGTTTATGCATTTTGTGTCTTATTTAAGAACTACCCCAAGGTCACAAATGTTTTCTCACCTCTTCGTGACTGGAAGAGTTTTTATATTGATTTCTATGACCCATTGTAAGGTGATGTTCATGCGTGGTGTACGTTAAGGTGTAGGGCTCAGAACAGGCCTCCACAAAATCTGCTAATTTGGCATGAGGGTTATTTTGAGCTAAAGGCAATGGAGACCCTGTGGACTCAAGAGAAATGACTGTTCCTCCTTTAAATACCTAGAAGAATTTAAACTAGGGATTTATTTTTAGAAAAAGTGTTATTACCAGAGATAAATTTTATCTAAGTGGTCCCATCTATATGGCAGGGCAAACATCTAATTTCCAAACATCTGCTCTTCTTATTGTCCTGTGAATGAACCCCCTGCCCAGAGGACCCTAGAAGGATAGAGGAAAGTTTTCTTCCTTTTTAACAAGGGTCAAGATTCACTGTTTGTTTTTCTTAATTTCTTCATTGAATAACCTTGGAACATTTGTCAAATATAATTATATATATTTGTTTGAGTTTCATTCTGGACTATTTTTTTCCACTAATCCATGTGTCTATCCTTATATCCATAGTACATTGTCTTGATTATTGTAGTTTTAGAGTAAATATTGATATTAGGTAGTAAAAGTTATTAAATCTTGTTATTATTTTGGCTGTTCTAAGACCTTTGAATTCCTATGTATATTTTAGAATCAGATTATCAATTTCTACCAAAAAAGTCTGTTCAAAGTTTGACTGAGCTTGACTTATAGTCATATTAATTTGGAGAAAACTAGTACCTTAAAAATACTGAGTCTTCCAATCAGTTAACCTGGTTTATTTCTGTATTTATTTTGGTCATTTAATTTCAGTTTTTTCTGCAATTTGGGAGGGGTGGGGATTTCTAAGAGTAACACACAGACACACAAACACACACACACTTATCACTGAGCTTTTAATGGTGCCTTTTTTTCTATTTTAAATAGCAATGTTTCTTTTAATTTCAATTTCTAACTTTTTTACTAGTGTATAAAGTTACAATTGAATCTTGGCCCTGTATCCTGTACCATTGTTAAAGTCACGTATTACTTTTAGTAGAATTTTCTATTTGGACATTCTATATGTACATGACCATGTTGCCTGTGAACAAGACAAATTTGCATCTCTTCAGTATGTAGGATTTTATTATTTGCCTTGCCATCTTGCACAATATAGAATCTCCTGTACGCCGTTGAATAGAATTAGTCAAAATAGCTTGTGCATTTTCTGATTTTAAGAGAAAAGAAAACAGTTAAAAAATTAGTCTTTAATAAGTACAATGTTATTTATAATTTTTAATAGATGCCTTGTATCAGGATGAGAAAGCTACTTTCTATATCAAATTTTTGAGTTTTTCTTTTCTTTATTATTAGAAATGGTTTGTATATTTCATCAAATTATTTTTCTCCAGGTAGTACAGTGATTTTAAAATGTAAGTCTATGTTTTTTCTATCATCATAGTGAGTTACATTTATTTTCAGATGTTGATCCAACATTTTTTGCATTCCACTTGGTGCATTTACCTTTTAACATTTTCTTAGATTTGATTTGCTAGTATTTACTAAGGATTATTTCATCTATATTGAGGAGGCATATTGGTTTATAGTTTTGTCTTCTTATAATGTTTTTCTCTCTAGTTTTAATGTCAGGGTAAAGGCTTCATAGAACAAGGTGTTCCACTAAAGAATGTTCCCTCCGTTCTATATTATAATGGAGTTTTACAGAATTGAAATTATTTATTTCAGTGAACAGTTTAGGCCTAGAATTTTCTTTGTGTGAAGGAGTTTTTTTTTTTAACAGTTCGGATTAAAATCGATATATGGAGATTGTAATATTTTGTGAATCAGTTTTGATGACTTGTGCCTTTCAAGGAATCCATCCATTTCATCCGAATTATCAAATTTTTATACATAAACTGACTCAACATTCTCTTACTTTCTTTTAATCTTTTTAAGATTGTTACATATTTATCCAGATTAAGAAGCTGAGGTGGGGTTTGGCATTTCAGGATATTTATTAGAAGTGAACATCTATGGAAGGAAAGGGAAAGGGAATCAGGATTGAAAAGGGAGAAGTTGGATTGTCAGCTCTATTCCGAGGTGGATGTTCTTTGGTGGGAATCAACGTGTGGTTCAAAGATCTTCACACTTTATTCCAAATTCCATACATCTATCTACTTGCCTCTACTTGGGATCTTCTTGTCTCCCATATTTCATTTTTGTTTCTGGGCCCCTGACCATCCAACCAAACCATTTAACTCAGCTCATGAATCCACATATCTTCTAATCTTGGTTCACTTCCTGTTCCACGTAAAATGGATGACTAGATGTACCACAGGAAGCTTCACCCCTGAGGAGATTGTCCTACCCTGTACTTTTCAAAGGCACTGCCTGGTGGTGTCCGGGTACAGTTGCTTACACCTTCAGTCTGCATCCACATACTTGCCTACCTTTCTGTAAACCAAGCCTAGGCTTTTTCCTTCTCTATCAGCTGTCAGAAACGACGAACCATCTGGTCATTGTGCGAGAAGCAGCCATCCAGTGAGCTGTTGCCTTCTTAGAGGTTGCCCAATTAGTGCCCACAGTCTGGAACACTCTCCCATATCAGCGGTCCCCAACATTTTTGGCACCCGGGACTGGTTTCATGGAAGACAATTTTTCCATGGACGGTGGGGAGAGATGGGATGGTTCAGGCAGTAATGCGAGCGATGGGGCAGATGAAGCTTTGCTCACTCGCCGGCCCACGCTCACCTCCTGCTGTGCGGCCTGGTTCCTAACAGGCCGCGGACCGGTACCGGTCCACTTACTGGGGGTTGGCAACCCCTGTCCTTTATGGAAGCCAGTGCAGAGCTGTAACTTGGCCCCAAATTCTTCTTCCTTACTAGAAAAAATCTTTTCTTCGGTCCTGGGTACTCAGTGAACTTTTCTTGTATTACTTGAGCATATGTGTCATATGGTAGCTGGTCAGCCCCACCAGTGTATCTGCCCAGCAAACCCCCATCCAGAGCCATGAAACAGGGTCTCTGCCTGCAGCACCAGAGGGGTGCACACGGTCCATCACCCTCATCAGCTATTGAGAGAGACCTGCTGGCCAGGGAAACGGGTGCACATTATAGATGCTGATCTTGCTGCGTCTTCTCCTTTCTGTGAGTAAGGCCATTATTCTAACCAGTGCCTTGCGTATTGAGTCCTTCTTGGTGACTCCGAACCCATACACATGCAGTGGGTGCAGCTTTTTAGGCTCCTAATTCCGGTGGTTGGTATTGTCATGATCTTTGCTACTCTCCATACAGTGGGAAGTGTTTTCCTGCTCCATAGGCGTGGATGTGAGGGAGGATTTGGGTGATACTGAAACACTAGTGATGGCAAAGTTTCAGGGAGTCAAGCTCACACACCTTGGTTTGTCACCTGCTGATTATAGATGTGCAATGGCCGACATGCTATGGATTTCTTCTGAGTCTGCCTGATCTTATGATTTGAGGCCAGGACAGAATCCAGGTTGTGATTGTCATTTCCAGATACATTGTCACTTGATGTCCAGGTTTAAGTGCTTAATGTCTTCCAGATCAGCTGGGAGTTGTTTTTCAAGTAGTATTTAATCCTGTGCTACAGATGGTCTAGATGGACTTCAGATCCTCAAAAGCCAATGTTTTGATTCTCCTCCTGGGACTTGCCATAACCTACATGCAGCAGTTTTTCCAGTTACTGATACCTCTAATAATAAAGTCTACTGAGTCAGTATTTCCAAAGGGACAGAGCTGCTTATATCACACACTGAGCACTTTCCTGCTTCAGAACCCACTGGATAATGTATTTTATTTGGCTTATAATCTGGAATGTGTCCAAGTGTGCAATAAGTATGTCCAAGTGTTTAATAAATTGCCTCTGGAACTCCAAAGGCCCAGCAGGTATTATGCTTTCTTCTTCATAGTGAGAGGGCAAGATTCAATCATTTTTGCCCCATCTGGGGTGATATCAATCCACCAAAAATATGCTTTACAAGATTAATAGTGTCAGCTCTAAAGATTAAGAAACTGATAATTTGGCCAAAAACTTCTGATGTCACTTTATACTTACAGTTAAGATTAAAATACACCTAAAATGTATCTTACAAAATATCTATCTTTCATAAATATAAAATTATTTTACTTATACTTTTCTTATGTTTTTATTTTTTTATTTTTTATTTTTTTTATTTTTTATTTTTGCGGTACGCGGGCCTCTCACTGCCGTGGCCTCCCCCGTTGCGGAGCACAGGCTCCGGACGCACAGGCTCAGCGGCCATGGCGCACGAGCCCAGCCGCTCCGTGGCATGTGGCATCCCCCCGGACCGGGGCACAAACCCGCGTCCCCTGCATCGGCAGGCGGACTTTCAACCACTGTGCCACCAGGGAAGCCCCCTTATGTTTTTATTTATGCAATAATATTTGACCCTATATGTTATGAGAAATAAATGGATATTATTCTGTAAGGGCAAACTATTTTCTGGTAGGCTACTTTTATAAGATAGTTGTTGACTCATGGATTTAAAATGCCTGTTGATGATACAATATATAAATTTTGAATATATTTTGTTAAATATAATCTGATATGATTAATAGTTTTGAGTAAACAGATATTAAAATTAGAGCTTTAAAATATAAATGAACATATTTCACATACGGTAAAGACCCAAAATGGTTTTACATAAATTAAACTTAGTGTGAAAAGCTTCCGGGTTTGATAGGTGACTTCTCCAATCAGAAGTTAGTTGAGAAAGAGGCTATCTCAGCTCTGGTGGAGCAGTGTTGCTGACCATTCCCTTGCCCAGTGCCAGCTGCACTCTACATACTTCTAGGGAAACAAATGGAGATCCTTGTTTCCCATCAGTGTACTAAACAATGTATCAGACGTACATTGTATGTATCAATGTACATGTATCAATGCAATTGGCATTGGACGCCATCTCTTAAAAAAATCATAACTCCCTGAGCAAGTTCCTCCCTGCCAAGAGATAACTGCAGACTTCGTTTTTGAAATAATTATAGCATTGTGTGGTCCAATGAACAAGCAACCAGAAAACATTTTCCAAAATCTTGCTTCAGGTCAGTTTTCCTTAAGATAGGAAAGAAAACAACACATAAATATCCAATAGGATTTTTGCTGTACAGAAGTAACCATTGATTTAGAAGAGCCACATTACGCTATTTAAGCAGAAACCTACTTTATTCTTTGTACTCATTATCTATTCAAACTCACTGCTTATTCTAGAATATTTAAAAGTTCTTAGCCTTCTCTAGTCCCTAGAACCCATTACAGATAGATAGTTATTTATTATATAAAATGTCCAATCATATGCAATCTTCCCAAATCATTTAAAATAAAATCTTGCTTACTACCAGCTGGTGGCTTACACTGGGACATGGGAAGATAGTCATCTTCATCACTACCCCTTCCCTATCTTTCTAGCTGTGCGTCCTAACAATCACTCCTTAGGCAAGTATTCCATAGGAAGAAAAGAAAAAAAAAACAAAAACTATTAGTAAACTGTGGGAAATGTGGCATAAAATATTCCCCTTTTGAGAATTATTGATGAGTCTTCTAACAAGAGCATGGAGAAATGTTAATTTCATTTAACTATGTGCATTTCCATCCCTTTTAAGATATATCCAATGGTCAACATCTTATGGGAAAATACCCCTCTGCTTTGAGTTTGACTTCTCTGTGTTTCTTTATAAATTTTTCCAGTCACATTCAGTGACAGACAGATCTTTTATAATTTTTCTTGCACTAATTATCTATACTTGTAGATAATTGATTCCTGTTTAATTAGGAATCAATTTACTACAATATTGTATTGTTCTTTAATGGGCTTTTATTTTCTTTATTGCTCTTCAACTACTGGCCTATATACTTTTTTAAAGAGTTTCACTCAAAGAAATTGTCTCAAAATTATTTCAAAATTTCTTTATTTCCTCTAATTTGCTTTTTTCTCACCATTTGTTTGTTTGAGTTTTTAATTTTTCTTGTTACAAGCTATTTCTGACAAATGTTATATTTCTTGGAATCTATCTATGATTAGAAATGAGGGATTGGGGACTTCCCTGGTGGTCCAGTGGTTAAGACTCTGCGCTTCCACTGCAGGGGGCGTGGGTTTGATCCCTGGTCCGGCAACTAAGATCCCTCATGCCATACAGAGTGGCCAGAAAAAAAAAAAAAAAAAAAGAATGAGGGACTGATATATATATATACACACGCACACATATATATGTGTATATATATGCGTATATATCAAAACTCAAAGGGTATGTATTGGACTTGTTGACTTTGAGTTTTCCTGGAGTGATTTCAATGGATTGCTTTGGGGTTACACCAAGATAAGAGGCCAGTATCTAACTGTTTGCTCTTGAATTTTTCAGAAGAGTCTTTTAGCATCCTTCTCAAAGTGTTCTGGAGAGTAAATAGAGGAAGACTGTTCAGGTTTCTACATTCATAACATTAATTCACGTCTTCTCCCAATTTTTAGTAAATTACTCACGCCTTCAACTCTTTACATTTCACCAGTTCAAACACTGTCCATTTTACCGTCTCTAGAGAATAACTGTCCAGATCTCTTTCTAGGTGGAAGAAAGGTACCTGTCCAACGGTTTAGATTTAGAGAGGGAATCTAGGTATATAACCACTTCTCATGTTTTCATCCAGTCTTCCTTATTTTACCTTTATTCCTTTTACTTTGCATTGAAGCAGAACATGGTACACCGAGTTTGGGGGAATTTTTAAGAATTCTGTCATTAGAACTTGTTTGTTTCTCCATTGATGTATTATATCCAGGTTTCTTGAGTTTGGAAGTCAGATACCAGACTCTCATATAATTTCATGGTAAAAAAAAAAAAATTCCTACAGTTTTCATGGATTTAGTGGGCATTTTGGAATATAAAATTAGATGCATTATTTAATCTGATAATTTCCCAGGGGATCAGAATGTAATATTTTAATGTGCAAATATGTCATCCTCTATATAGCCAGTCCCATAGTATTGGACATTTTATTGTTATTATTATTAAAAATTGTACAAACATTTCTGTATGCATGTTTTGTCCTTCCTAGAATTAATTCCCTAAAAAAGATTACTGTGTTAAATATCATGATTATTTTAAAGATTGTTAATACATATCATCAGATGGCTTTTCAAATAATTTAACCAATTAACATTTTTCCCTATAAATGTTAGTACAGAATCCGTTAGCCCTATTCAATTATTTTTTCAATACATGTAAAGGATTGTGCTCTCTGACCTGCTGTTAAGTTAGACATAAACATGTGACTTACTTTGACCCAGTTAAATGTATGTTTAAATGCCTTGCAGTAATTCTAGACTGTATCTTTGAGACCCAGTGTGTAATCCAGAATACTCTCTTCATATTATCTAGGTGATTGTGAAAGCAGTTGTCAAATTAGAGCTCCCACTGACGTTGTGCATGACTAGAATTCAATTAGCAAAGAGCCCTGCTAATGTAGTGTAAATGGCAAATAATCATTAATTAATTTGTTGAGATTGTTTTCTGTAGCGACAAAACCTAGCCTATCCTGACTGATTCAGTATGAATATGTGTTTTCCAAATATTTGCATAGAATTTAGTCTTATTTTGTAGTTTCTTAAAATCATCAAGACATTAAAATTGCCACAGTAACTTTTTAATAAAAAATACTATATAACAGATATAGGCCATGTTTGATTTCAGGTTCCAATATAGCCTTTAAAAAGTATGCATATACTATTTCTCAGTAAAGCATAACTGCTATTTGGATGTTAAATATTTCCTGCCATTGTATGCTTTATCTACAAAATATAGCATTACACGAATTTTTGAGAGAATGTGACATTCAAAAGCATTGTAGTTTGTAAAAATTCTTCTAAAACAATGTTAACATAAGGTTTATGGTAAAAGAACTGATTGTTCTTTTGTCAGTAGTCAATCTTCAAAACAAGATATCTTAGAAAACTTCAGCAATGCTCATATACAAACTGTATTTTTATCTTCAAAACAAGATATCTTAGAAAACTTCAGCAATGCTCATATATAAACTGTATTTTTATCTTCCATTGGAAAAAGAGTGGCCACTAAGATGTAAGCAGAAAACTAGGTTAGGATAATACAGATGGAAGGTGATCCCTTTAACATCGGACACTTTCTCCTTTCTACCCCTTGGACATTAGGTGTGATCACAGGAGCCGCCATAGCCATTTTGTGATCATGAAGAATACACAGGATTACAGAAGCATAATAATAAGTGTGGAGCAAGAGAGAGAAAGATAGCATAGGGCTCTCATGTACCAGAAGTTCCTATGGTAATCCTGGACATCTCACATTCAGTATACTTCTGAGAAAGCTAAAAGATAACCTCTACATTTTAAGTCACTATTTTATTTTTGTCTTTTTGTTATACGTGGCCAAAATTAATCCAAGTTGACGTACATATTTATTCATAATAAAAAACATGTTTTAAAGTAATTTTTTTTTTTTTTTTTTTTTTGCGGTATGCGGGCCTCTCACTGTGTGGCCTCTCCCGTTGCGGAGCACAGGCTCCGGACGTGCAGGCTCAGCGGCCATGGCTCACGGGCCCAGCCGCTCTGCGGCATGTGGGATCCTCCCGGACTGGGGCACGAACCCGCGTCCCCTGCATCAGCAGGCAGACTCCCAACCACTGCGCCACCAGAGAAGCCCCTAAAGTAATCTTTTTAATTAAAATTTCTGTAATATAATTTAACTTATGTTTATGCATTTTTCATTCTCTTGTAAATCATGAGCAAATCACTTGTGTGTGTATATATATACACATATACACATACACATATATGTCACATTCTGTTAATTTCTAGATATATCAATTATAAATATTTTAATATTTATTTTTTCCATTCTTTTTTTTAAGATTTTTTTTTTTTTGATGTGGACCATTTTTAAGGTCTTTATTGAATTTGTTACAATAATCCTTCTGTTTTACGGTTTGGTTTTTTGGCCACGAGACATGTGGAATCTTAGCTCCCTGACCAGGGATCGAACCTGCACCCCCTGAACTGGAAGGTGAAGTCTTAACCACTGGACCACCAGGGAAGTTCCTCCATTAATTCTTTTATCAGGCTTAATTTCTTCCACCTGTTGAGTTTCTATTATCTTATTTTCTAATACTTAGTGATTCTTGAATATGTGGTCAGCTTTGAAGCTGAATTCAATCGTCTGCTCTTCTGTTTCTTATCCTAATTGGGCATGCAAGAGGCATGCGAGTTTAAGAGGGATACTGTTTTAGTTTTCTATTTCTGCTATAACAAATCACTATAAATTTAACAGTGGCAAATAGCATAAATTTATTATCTCACAAATCTGTAAGTCTGAAATCCAGTGGGCTTGGGAGGTTTCTTTGCTCTGAGTCTCACAAATCAATGTGTAAGCAGTTCTGTGTTTTTTTCTGGAAGTCTAGGGGAGAATCTGTTTTAAGACCCTTCAGATTATTGCCAGAATTCAGTACTGATCTGTTGTAAGATTGAGGTCCCTGATATTTTGCTGGCTGTTGGCCAAGGGGCATTCTCAGCTTCTAGATACCACTTGCATTCTATGGCTTATAGAACTCTTTCTCCATCTTCAAAGTAGGCAATGGTGGATCAAGCCCTTCTCGCTCACACAGTGAATGTCTTTGACCCCTACTTCTGCTTCATCTCTCCTGTCTCTTCTGCTGCTGCATCTCTGAATAACTCTTCCACCTTTCTCTTCCCTTTTCAAGGTCCATGTGATTACATTGGGCTCACCTGGATATTACAGGATAATTTCCCTATTTTAAGATCAAGTGACTAGTAATCTTACCTCCATCTACGAAGTCCATTCGCACCACAGTACATTAATGTTTGATTGAATAACCAGGCTAGAGGAATCTTGGGGGACATCGTTATCATTCTGCCTACGACACATACTACCCACTTATCGTTTGAAGGTGCCTCAGCAGCTGCCCTTCTGATTATAATGCTTCTCTTTGCTCTGTGATCAGACACATGGAGCACTGCTCTTACTCCCAGACCAAAGCTCTCCCTTTCTTGGCACACTTCCTGGAGGCAGATCCCTGCACGTTGCTCTCTGACTCAAAGTGGTTGGATGCATAAACCTTTGGGCTGCTGCTGCCTCTGCACATCAATTAATCATCCTAAATTGTCCCTGGATCATCACCTGCTGCTCACTCCACCCACTTAAGCATGTTATTGGTCAGTGCTGCTTCTCTTAAGCTGGAATTTTTTTTTTCTTTTTTTTTTTTTTTTGTGGTACGCGGGCCTCTCACTGCTGTGGCCTCTCCCGTTCCGGAGCACAGGCTCCAGACGCGCAGGCTCAGTGGCCATGGCTCACGGCCCCAGCTGCTCTGCGGCATGTGGGATCTTCCCGGACCGGGGCACGAACCCGTGTCCCCTTCATCGGCAGGCGGACTCTCAACCACTGCGCCACCAGGGAAGCCCCTAAGCTGCAATTTTTATTTCAAATATGAGTCAACCGGTTTGCTTGCATAGTGGATTGCTCATGATTTTTTGATCCTCCATCAATCTCTTTTCTCATTTCTGGTGTGGCTGTAATTATATATGTATGTTTTCTGTAAGTTCCAAAATTTGGTGTAGAGTTGGATATAGCAGTAGGTACTACATATACCATCTAGAAATTGAAGTTCAATCTATAAAAAGCTAATAAAATTGTTATATTATGAATTATGGAAATCTCCCTCCTTATATATTTTAAAATATGTGTGTATGCATACAGGCATATATTCATAAGCAACATTTCCTGGTTTTATAGTACCTTAAAATAACAAACAAGCATTTATTTCATGAAGTATGTCACGATTGCCACCTTATGTTTTTTTTCAATGAATAATTTTTATTGACCTAGGTAGTTGAATTTCAACTGATTTCCTTTCCATTGTTGCCACCTTATGTTTTAAGTTATCTTTTTATTTATGTTTTATATAGAGTGATTAGCTCTAATTGCCATTTTACAAGACTGATATTCATTTACAAAACCCCAATCATTCATTCAGTGTTTGTGTACATATATATATATATATATATATCTTCATTTTTAGATAAAATATAAATAGAGGTTGTAATATTTTGTTCCTGCAGTTTAGCAGATTTTTATAAATGCATGCGTATTTGAGTCTAAACTGGTTTAGGAAAATCTGGCCATGAAATAGAGTCATTGCTATTCATTCTCTGCTTTCAGTCCAACCTAGGTCAATGAAGACATCTGGTGTTTTAACGTTTGGCAGATGCTCAGTAGGCTATGACATATGAAATCGTTTGGTGGTCTGACTTCACTTTTCAATGAATCATTGTCAGGTAGTGATTAGCAGCCTATGAGGAACTTGGCAAACAGTAAGGGATGTTCCATATTGGAATTCTTTTCTATCCATACACACTCTGCTTTTCATATCAGCAGTAAAGTTTATTGGCAGGAATCTCTGTCTATGTCACCGTTTCCTACCATTCAATAAATTAAAAACTTTAACTGCCAGGGCAGATTATATATCTCAAGAGGTTCAAGTATTTGAAGTGTAAAAAAACTAATTATATAGTACTAAGAATATATAAAATTACAGTAGATGTTTTAGAAGTGATTAATAATGGCATTTCTCTATTTTCATAAAAAAGAAAAATATTTTCCTAGCTTAAACACTTACAGTAATTAAGCATTAAGTAAATATTTATTGTTGGTTGATTGATTGTTAACTACTTTCACTGGATTCAAATAATTTTCTAGTTTAATAAAAATAATTATACCCGTTGTGCATATGGTCAGAACTTTAGCACTGCAGTGGCACACTTAGAATGCGTCCTCTTCCCCCAGCTTTACTGAGATACAATTGACATATAACATTGTTTAAGTCAAAGGTGTACAAAGGGATGATTTGATACACTTATATATTGCAAAATGATTACAAAACTAAGGTTAGTTAATACCTCATTATCTCATAATTACTATTTGTGTGTGTGTGGTGAGAACATTTAAAATCTACTGTCATAGCAACTTTTCCATGAGTTTGGCTTTTTAAAAATTCCACATATAAGTGATCATACAGTATCTGTCTCTGTCTGACTTACTTCACCTAGCATAATGTCCTCAAGGTCCATCCCTGTTGATGAAAATGGCAGGATTTCCTACCTTTTTATGGCTGAATAATATTCCATTGTATGTACGTATATATCATATTTTCTTTATCTATTCGTCTGTTGATGGTCACTTAGATGGCTTCCATGTCTTGACTATTGTGAATAAGGTTGCTGTGTACATGGTGATGCAGAACAAAGATGATTGCAAATATACAGACAGGAAAGTATACTCGATACAACTGGAAATCTTGGTTCTAAGCATATCTTTGAAAAATAGTGCTTGATCTTGAGCAAACTAACTATATTATTTTTGAGTTTGAGTTTTCTTACTTTTTAAAAGAATTTATTAACTAAAAAGCTATATTATCATAAATACTTCAGTGAACTAATATTTTATGGTATCTGGTACATAAATGCTTAAATGCCTTTGTTCAGCAAATAATTATTAACTATTTACTACCATTGCAAGCCAGTTATTTTGTTCTGTTCTTTTGATCCAATAAATGGGGTATTGTGCATTTTCTCTCAGAAGCCTACAGTCATGAACATGGTCCCTGTAGTGGAAAATATTCTTTGCCAACTATTTTGTAAGAATTCTTCTTATGACACGGGTGCAGAACGTTAAACTTTCTATCTACATTTTGATAAACAGATTAAATCCTATTTGATCTATATGTTATATGATCACCTCTAACATGCAATATACTAGTGATCCTAAGAAAGTTGTGGGTATTTAATGTATAAATTCATAAACAAACTCATTATGTTTTAGAATATTGTAAGATAATACATCTTTTGTGAACTTGATTAAATGAATTCAAATTTATATTTTTTTCATTATATTTATGGTAACACTCACAAAATGACAAAATATATTTACAAAGAAAAATCCATATAAAGACAATACTAAGTCAAGCAGAAGTGTACATAAGAAAGGGGTAAAGTTGACTTTTTCTAATAAAAGTACATAATTTAAGAAGATAAAAATAGCAAAAGTCTAACAGAATTGAAAAAAAATTTAGAGTTTAGAATTATAATAGACTATTAAAAACAGGTCTTCATACAGTTTTATATTATTAATGATGGAAGCATGCCCTAAGTCCCAATGTGGTTTGAGATAATAGATAATGATTAAGCGTCATTATTAGCAAGACACTTAAAAATTGTGTCCAACATATGAAGAGTAAATTCTATAATTACGATACTTTTCAACAAGTCAGTCGATGTTTAACACAATTTTTTCTGTAAAAATACCCTTAATGGTAGAGATGGTTCTTCTGAAATTTCTTATTTAAAAGTGAAATTCTAATACCCCATACCATCAAAGTAACACTTGTTCTTCTTGCAATGGTAAAGTAGCTCAAATAAAACCTACAAAACAATGTGGGATTGAGATAGAGTTAATTCTGTTGTCAGAAATGTTGTCAGAGGATGCTTGGAAAATATTGCTGAAGATCTGAAAACAAACATGCTTTATAACATATTTCAACATTCGGGAAGATTGCTGTAAAATCGTATGAAAGTACACAGGTTTCTACTATGTCTTATATTGTGGTTTTCGCAATATTCTGTTTCAAAAATGAAATGTAAGAAAAAGTACTACTTTTTGAACCAGTGAAGAAAGATATACTAGCCAGATATAATGAAATTAATATGTCTTAAAAAGCATGCCTTATATTAAGAAAAACTACATAATTTTAACCACAAAAGGATTAGCCATTTTGCTAGTCTTTAAAAATTCTGAAAAAAGGTCACAGGGTTTTGGCTGAACTGTTAAAATAAACTGATTGATTCTTTAAACAAGAACTGATATACTGCTCACCACCTTTCAAGGAACTGGAAGTCTGGGGTACAGCAGTGGACAAAGGAGACAGAAATTCCTACCTTCATGGGACTTAACACCAGGTAGGGGAGACAGAAAATATGCCATTAAATAAACAACATATGGAGTATGTCAGAGATTAATGAGTGCCATAGAATAAAAGTAAGCAAGAACAAGGGATAGAGAGCACTAGTGGGGGTGAGGACAGATGTATACTCTTTCTTAAGTAGTGAGATATATATATATATATATATATATATATATATATATATAATTTATTTATTTATTTTTCCTTTCTTTTTTTTTTTGAGAATGTAACACTTGAACAAAGACCCAAAAGAAGTGAAAGAACTAATCCCGAGTACATGACTGTTTTCCAGGAAAAGGGAACACCAAATTCAAAGGCTGTGGCCGTGTTCTATGCAGGGCATGTTTGAGTAATGGCACGAAGCCAGTGTAGCCTTAGAAAATCTGCTGGGGAAAGAGAGACCATAGGAGGGACTCCAGGGGTCAGAATGTGTACTGCCTTTAGACCCTTCTACAAACTTGGATTTTATTTTGAGTGATACAGTCTTTTGAAGGGTTTTTTCTGTTGAACAGAAGAGAAGCGTCACCCTACTCAGTTTTTCAAGGGCTGTCGATATGGTGATACAGTGTTGAGAATAGACTTTAGGAGGAAAGTTTGGGGAGTAGGGAGACCCAGGAGTAATCTACACAGAACATAAAGCCAGCTTGGCCCACAGCAGTAGTGGCAAAAATGGTAAGATTCTAGATTACAAATATGTTTTGGAAGACTTTTCTTACAGATTGTGGCTTATGAGACAGTAAAAGGAGTCAAGAATGAATCCTTTTGGTTTTGGGGTTTTTTTTTTGAAGAATAAGCTAGATAATCTACAGTAGCAAACAAACACCCAAATGGTTATAACTATGATGTGGTTAATTTTAAAAAGGAAAATTTTCAACATATAGTATATTCTCTACTTTTTCATGAAATGTGAAGTTTGTGAATATATCTTTTAACATAAATTTCACTGTTTATGTTATGGGAAACATTTTAAGAGAGGAGGTATAATGTGAAGTTAAATTATACATTTATTGTGTACTGCTTTTGCACAAAGACAATAGATCCGAACTTACTAACTGCTGAAAATATGTCAGTGATTTGTATACTACCCATGGTTACTGTTTTTTTTTTTTTTTTTTTTTTTTTTTTGGGCCTCTCACTGATGTGGCCTCTCCCGTTGCGGAGCACAGGCTCCGGACGCGCAGGCTCAGTAGTTGTGGCTCACGGGCCCAGCCACTCCACGGCACATGGGATCCTCCCGGACCGGGGCACAAACCCGTGTCCCCTGCATCGGCAGGCAGACTCTCAACCACTGCGCCACCAGGGAAGCCCCCCGTGGTTACTTTTGAAAAAAAAAAAAAATCTTACATTTAACCTGTTTCTTCAAAGTGAAATGATGTTTTTACAATTGAAGAAGGTAACTGCTTTTGTCAAGTTCTCTTCATCCTATGGAAAACACCTTTTGAACATTAATATTTGGAATATTTCCATTGTCATGTAATTTTGCTGTTGGAACCAATGTTACTATATCACCTATTAAAACTCTTCCCACATTACAAAAAAAGGAAACAATTTCCTAACATACACATATACGTATATGTATATAAGTGTGCATATATATATATTTATGTATGGAATACATTCTTTTCGGTGGACAGGCACAAATGATTCATATTTGAGAATATAAAAATGTACTTGCTGAATTACAAAAAAAAATCACCCAAATTGATTGATAAAATTGGAAAATAAAAATCATGTTTTTTTTTAAAAAAACAGAGGCAAGGACATACCTTTTAAATTTGGGGATATATATATATATATATGTATATATATATCTTGGTGAAGTACTTTTTTAGCTATGATAGCCACTAAAACCAAATACCAAAATACGGTGCTCTACTCCTACTTTACATGAAGATAAGAATCGGGTATGCCCCGTAACTTGTACACTTCAGGGTGGCCAGCAAGCCAAGATCTCTAATCAGTCCTGTGTCCAGCTTTGAATTCAGGGGAATCTGGTTGTGTGAATGGTGCTTCTAGAATATTATTAAGTTGGCCTTAATGTCAAGTTCAAACAAGATGTGGTCAGAACACCTAAAAGAACAAAAAATTGAGATTTTTGTACCCTTTTTGTGCCTGCTTGCTCATAATGTAATGTGTCAGAAAAAAAAAATGCAGCGCTATGTAACCAGACATTCAAAATATGGAATGTCACACATGTTAAAAGAAAAATGATTTACAAAAGCAATAAATTATCTCATAAAGTTATTATTGTTAATAAATCAGAAAAATTATTATTTAAATAATTCCATATTTTTCTCATTCTTTTACTTTTTTTGGTTTTATTTTTTGCTCATAACAAATTATTACAGTAGCACATGAATATAATTTTTTCATAAATAGACATATTGGAAATACAGAAAGGATTTTTAATGATGGAATGTATAATCAAACAGTTTGAAGAGCACTAATCTAGCGGACAATGTACACAGGTAAACACTTTGAAAATAGGGTATTTACTTACAAAGGACACTAGCACAGGTAAGTTGTGTGTGCTTGTGGTGTGCGTGTATGTGTGAGTATGTGGGAGATGTTCAACAGATGCTTTCTAAAATTATTTGTTTAGATGTTCAGAGGAAACAAAACACAAATTATGTGTAGCGAAATTTAATTCTACAACTTCAATTCCTTGTGATTAAAATCCTACTTTATAATTGGCACTGGCTTCATTGTTCTTTTTCCTCATAAAGAAATGTTCTTAATTTAGGTACTAAAAACTTATGTAATCTGCCTTTGTCTGTAGGGTTGCCAGGATTTCCAAGCCAGTGTTACTGATAAATTCTTAGGACTTTTTAGTTTTGCTCACATTTCTTAATGCTCATTTACATAACAGATCGTAGAGAACAGGCACTGACATTAGTATTAGTAATAGTAATGATAATAGCAATGAGATAGCACACATTGTGTGCCGCTATGTGCCAATCCCTTTTTCAATAGTTTTGTACCTACTGACTCACTTATTTCTATAAGTCAGCCCTACAACAAGTGAAGTAATTGTTATCCTATTTTATAGATGAAGAGACTGAAGCACAGAGAAATTAAGTTACTTGACTAAGTCACACTGCACTAAGGAGGGAGAGCCAATATTTGAATTCGGATACACTTTTGCTAAGGGTAGATTTGTGTGTGTGTGTATTTCACTTTGCAAAAATCCACATGAAACCTCTGCATTTTCATGCTTCCCATAGTCTGTTAAATATCCCTGAGACAAATATTTCTTTTCAATGCATCTTTGTTAAGTTTTAATAATTTTCTTTAAGTTTGTTGCTTGAATACTTTAAATTCTAGAGACCTGTTCAATTTCCACTTGAAATTTTGATGAAGTGTAACCATAGCCTTGAGGCATTCCTTTTTTTCCGTATTGTTTCCAAGTTTAACTACTCCGGAAGTACCAATGTTGGCTTTGAGATGTGCTTCTGTGGTGTTAATGACTGGCGTAATTGTTTGTTTGTTGGTTTTTACATCTTTATTGGACTATAATTGCTTTACAATGGTGTGTTAGTTTCCGCTTTATAACAAAGTGAATCAATTACACATATACATATGTTCCCGTATCTCTTCCCTCTTGCGTCTCCCTCGCTCCCACCCTCCCTATCCCACCCCTCTAGGTGGTCACAAAGCACCGAGCTGATCTCCCTGTGCTATGCGGCTGCTTCCCACTAGCTAGTTATTTTACGTTTGGTAGTGTATATATGTCCAAAGAAACATCACTGCTTGGAATAATTGCAGAGGGTAACTTAGAGATAGAATTTGCAGAATGAGAAGGATGGTGACTGGCAATTATGCACAAACTCATTTCCCAATACCTCAAGCTTTGATCTGGTATTAGTCCCGAAGCTAACAGTCCTGATGGATATTTTTAGTAGAGGTTAAGGATTCCTTCAGTGACTTTTACTGGGAAGTAGGTAATATGCCTCTAGTCTTTTAGCTACATCCAGTTATTCAATTAAAATAATGGCATTCTGTGTTTTATCTATAGTGTAACAAAAATGCATACACTTAAAAATTACTAAATTTTATTCTTAAAAGAATCAGAATCCATCCACATCCAAAGGTAATCTAAACCCTTGACAGTAGAGCTGGAGTTCTTTTCTCCATGATTCTCAAGAAAATCATTACAATAAGATTAACTTACATTGAGGTGCAAGTTTCTATTAAGAAATGAAAATGTCTTCTTGTTTCCAAGAGTATTCCCTTTTTATTTTCTGAGCTATATAAATCTGGCTAGGAGGACGAGATTCATTAATAATATTTTGATTGTGCTGTAACACTTCATGTTTGTGCAGGTCCAGGTGTCTCTTGCAAAAAGTGATGTCCCAGGAATTGTGTCTAGATGACAACCAGACACTGTATTAATATAACAATATAATCAACTTATAAATATATTTTTCCCTGAATTCTAACACAAGTATGGCTAGCTCCATTATAGCATTGTTTTAACAGATTCTTTTTTTTTTTTTTTTTTTTTTTTTTGTGGTACGCGGGCCTCTCACTGTTGTGGCCTCTCCCGTTGCGGAGCACAGGCTCCGGACGCGCAGGCTCAGTGGCCATGGCTCACGGGCCCAGTCGCTCCGCGGCATGTGGGATCTTCCCGGACCGCGGCACGAACCCGTGTCCCCTGCATCGGCAGGCGGACTCTCAACCACTGCGCCACCAGGGAGGTCCCTTAACAGATTCTTAAAGCAGTATACAGTGAGAATGTTTTTTTCATGAGCAAGGCAATGGCAATAATGACTTCTGACATTCACAATACTGTTATATGGATTAATGGCTTTGAGTACATTTGTTTCTGTTATATTGTTAATGAATTCAAGGTTGCAGGACCCTATTTTATAATCATATTCTGTACTTCTTTTCAGTCCTGTAATTTTTTTAATATTATGAAAAAATATGTATTTAATAAATACCCAAATAGTACAAATGTATCTTCCGTGTCTACTATGGGAAAAAAAAAATCCGTATAGATAAAATTGTTTCTTCAAAATAAATGCACAGACTTCCAAGTATTATGATGCACAATATTTGAATAATTTCTTATTCCCTGTGTGTTATTAAATGCTATTCTGGAAAAAATCTTATTTTTATATCTTTATACACCTCTGTAAGTATATTTATACAATAAAATGTTAGAAAGTTGCTAAAATTAAAATTTTTCACATTTTAATATTTGCCTATATGGCCAAGTCACCTTCCAAACTTTTCATCAATTCATAACCATATAGGGGAAAATATTACATTTATTGATATTTTAGTTTTTTCTATAATGAGTATATAGCACATTTTCATATATTTCATATATATTTTTCTATAATAAGTGCATAAGCTATTTGTATTTCTGACTGCTCATACGCTTTGCCTTTTCTTTTTCTATTTGCTTTCTTGGATTTTCCTTTTAGTTTTTAGAACATGTATTAATTAAGACAATTATCCTTGTTTGTGATAATATAATCTTTCAAAATATATCATCTCTTTTTAACTTTGTGTAAGGTATAGCAATATTTATTGCTATGTATTTGTGAATTTGTGGCTGCCCTCATAATGTTTCCTCACTTCCTATCTTTTAATTAAAATATCACACTTTCCAATAATGAACTTCCTTCTATATTTAAATTTAGTAGAAAATCAACTGTCCATCTCCCAACAAAATGGCTAGTGTTTTATATGTACAAAAATATATTGACTGTTTTATTTTACATTAATTTATTGTAAGTGATAGCACCTATTTCTATATGTTCTATTATTCTAAATCCATAATATATTTCAGTGTCTTGTAATATGACTAATTCATCCTTCATCTTCTTTTCAGAAATTCCTGTCTACTCTTGAATGCTCAATTTCTATATGAATATTCATTCTTCATAACTATAAATGCATATTCTGTAAAATAAGCAATACATTTCTACAATCACATCTTTTTTCTGATTAAGATAACCTTCCACTTAACATGTTATATTCAACATTTAGTGAAAAAGGAGAGGAAAAACGATGTAGTCAAGTTTACTATATTTGATTTCTTTTCATAAGTAAGATACATTTCTTTTTTTCACTTCTTCAAGACTAGTTTTATACTTCTTAGAAGACGTATCACATATTTTTCTAGGTCAGACCACTCCTTTGTATATTTTACTTTTTCTCCATATTTTGTTTTGTAAGTGGCCAAAGGAGCCAGAACCTTCATCGCTGGTCCCAGGTAATTAGGGCACATTTACTAGGCTCCAGCTGAAACTTTGAAACGTGGAGCAACAAAATGAATACTGCTAAGATGCTTGAAAAGGAATGACTTCAGTGTTGATGCCCGGCATGTTGGCTGGCATCGTGTAGCAGCGGCGGTGTCCTGAAGCAGTATTGTCTGCTTCTTGGCTCTCCAAAGTCACCGTAGTTCCTGTCTATTAACCAGGATTGGCAGTTCAGTCTCCTGTCAATATACTTATCACAATAACCTCTCTTTTTTTACTTGTGAGGGTCAATAACTGTTCCTGCAACAAACAATCTATCTATGTGCTGGAGATTCTTCTAGGCCTTGGGAATAGATAAGGGAAAGGGAATAATGAATGGTGTCCTCTTTTAGGTAGATCAGTCAAAAAAAATTACTCTCTGAGAGCCTATAGTTTATCAGAGACCTGAAAGAAGTGATTTAACCCTGACACATATGGAAGAAAGCTATCTGGCCAACGAGAGGTAAGCTTTTTGCAGGATGGGGTGCAGGACTTCAGACCATAATGTGGAATTGGAACCAGAATTAATATATGGAGCTGTTACTCCCATGAAGAGAATACTGTTGCCTATTACCCAAGCGGTAGAAGTAGAATGGCACCTTTCATAATGAATATTTGGATTGTCAAGGAAAACAATGTTTTTATCAGCGTAATTCTAGGCTCTACAGGTTTCGGATTCTTTCCATTTAAGAAAAGTAATGGTTCCAGAAAATTATAAGCTGGATCTGTTACCAGGCTGCTTAAGGCTCTTTATTATAATTGGTGAACAGACAAGAATGAGATGTGTATATTGGTGGATATGAGTGTTCTGGGTAATCAAGGAGATAACGCTGAGTACTACATGGTAGCCCTCCTATTATCAATATGTCCAATGACAAATATTAATGCAACACAAGGGCACCCCAAAGAGGCATCACCACCATGAACACATATCCTCAGAAATGAAGGTGTGGCTCACCCCAATGAATAAAGACCTCTTAACAGTTTATCGACAGAGTTGCAGGCTTAATGAATAGGTAGTGAAAAAGGACAATCATAAACATAAATTATTCCATTTACCATTTGCAGAAAAATAGATTTTACTTAGTGTGCTTCCACCTTTCTTTCCTCCTCATAACAAAATTAGAAGGGGAATAGATGCCCACCAGAAATAATGGAACTGGGTCATATGCAGTAATGAAGGGATTTAGGGATGTATTCCTACAGGAAAGTACGGACTCCTTTGTTTTAATTGTAAGAAGAAGAGTTGCATTATT
Source organism: Grampus griseus (assembly GCF_964374135.1). Taxonomy (NCBI): domain Eukaryota; kingdom Metazoa; phylum Chordata; class Mammalia; order Artiodactyla; family Delphinidae; genus Grampus; species Grampus griseus. Next base: position 132,994,513 of record NC_138997.1, on the reverse strand, counting down.
TAGGCAGAAAAAGTTTTGGAAGTCTAACTATGGAAAGATGAATGAGTGTCAGTGTTAGGAAACCAACAAGATTCTCAGTATGTTTGGGCTCTTTATCACCCAACATCAACTTTTTAATTTTTGGAGATGACCAGTTGTGGGTAGCCTGGTGGGAGTCATTGTTCTTCCTTTCGTTATGGAAGATGAATATCCCAAATATTTCTCTCAGTTTCACAGAACATGGAGCACCTGTATCTTGTCCAAATATAAACTGCTGCCTTATATTTTAAACTTAGCACTAGCAATGCAATCAGAAAAAAAAAAAAAAAGCACAGTGAAAATTTGTTTTTGCAGTTGCTGCAGTAAAGGTATTCAGTGGTAGCTACCACCTTATCCAGGTGAGGCAGCTGCAGTGTCTAGTGTTGGCCCTGACAGCCCTTTCTGACGATTTACACTAAAGATCCCAGGTGCATTTTATTCTCTGCAGCAGAGCAGTTTTACTCTCTGACTTTTTGTCTAGGCAAAAACGTCCAACCCTAAGTATAATCAGTAAGACCTTGGTAACTGTCCAATAAATTTCCCTTTTGTTTAAGCTAGATAGAATATACTTATCTCCCTTGAAGCCAAGATCCTGAGTACTCTGGTATTTAAGAAAAAAGACCCTGAATTTGAAGTTATAATTGTGTGGTACTGTGTATTATATTTGAATTTATTTCTGGGTTTTTTTGGTGGTGTTTGTTTAACTTTTAGGTTCCTATAGTAAAGGGAGATATTATCTTCTGTTAAATGTTCTAACTTAAGTCCTAATTTTACACATGGAATCTAATTACTTATTCATTTTGTCTATTCTGTCTATGCATTTTGTAACAAGCCACCATAAATAAAAAATTATCTCATTATTTCAAAATTTTAAGTGCATTTTCTGAAGTGTTTTAGGTGTACAGTATCATCTAAAACAATGATAATTATGCTTCTCTCTTTGTCTACAACTAATTGGATAGTACTTTTAGAGTGTTGTTAAATATTAATGTTTATAATGGACAATCTTATATTGTTCTTAAAACTGATGCTTCTTATGAGCCAACATTATGCATGATGCTGGCTTTTACCTTATGAAATATATTTTCATTTATATCAAGAAGTAATATTTTCTTTCTATCTTATTGAGTTTTTATGAGAAATACATGTTGTATTTTATCAAATGACTTTTTGACACTTGAGGTGTTCATATTTTTTTCCCATTGACTTTCTAACACCATGAATTATGATAAAGATGTTCTGAAAATGAGTTACTATTGAATTCTTGGAATAAATTTCATTTGATTCCATTAATTATTAATCTTGTAGTATGAAGCTGAAATTTATTTGATATTTTATCTCAAAATATATTGTAATCTCAATATGTGAGACCGAAGAGTGGTTTTTCATTTTATTGGGTATTAATTTTATGAGTTGCTGTCAAATTCACTTTCTATGATCATGAAAAATATAAATGGCATTAAATCCTTGAAAGCATAATTTACTTGTGGATTATTTTGGACATTATGGGGGTGTGTATGTGTATGTGTACGTGCATATGTTGGTAGAGGGCAGGAAATGGTTGAGGAAAAGCATATGACAGCTTGTTTACCTTTTCTTGATTCCTCCATATGCTATTATAATTCTCCTCTATGACATCTGGTTTGAATGACCAAAATTATATTTTTCCAGAAAATCATCATTTTAATCTAGATTTTTAAATCATTTGAATACAACAACTACTCTGTTGTAATATTTTAAATGTCACATACATATACAATTAACATTTTTCAATTTTTATTATTTTTACAAAGTAGTTTTGTACCAGTTTTTCTTAATTAATTTATCTCACTGCACCTGTTTTGTTGATTTCTTTTTAAAAACAGATTTTTTTTTCTGTTTTACTAAATTTGCTTTTTCTTTTTTTTCTGCTTTCTTATTTCTTTGATTTTTATAAGTTATTGGAAAAGATTCACTAAAGCATTCATTTTATTCCTCCTTGTTTTGCGTTATATGTGTTTAAATTAGTTTTATACTTATTCATTGTATCAGTCAGGATTCTCCAGAGAAATATATACATTTTATATAATAGACAATTAACAAATTAGCTCATACAGCTATGGAACTGGCAAGTCCAGATTTGCAGGGTGGAGACCCACATAGATGGCTGAAAATCTTGCCCTATAATGCTGTAGTCTGGGGGGGGACAAAGAAAGAATTCTATATTAATATTCTATTACATGCATTTTATATGTAAATATTTAATGTATATTAAAGAAGACTGAATACACAAAGAAATTTAAGGTTTTTTATAGTTACATTTATAAATTTATATATTATATTTGACCTTTACATCTTAACTTATCACTTTCTAATATTAATTATTACACCCTCAGTATGGGATGGTAAGAAAATTATCACATTTACAATGCTTTCTACATATTCTTCCTCTAATTCTTCTTCTTGTTAATTATTTTAGTAACTACACATCTAGTAGTGGGTGAATAATTGGTTTATCAGCATTAAGTATTATGTATTTGAAATCATGCTAACTAAAGATGAGGAAAACTGAAATTTCACTTCCTCACCCCTTCTCTCCCCAATTTTTTAACATTAGTAATTTTTGTTATTTCCACCCTGTTGAGGTCCATTTTATTGAAAATATGTTTCATGAAATCAACTATACTTCTCTTTCTATATACATGTATGTGTCTTTGTATACATACGTACACACACACAGAGGGCGAGATAGGTTAATATCTTTCTATATATATATCTCATGAAATGATTCCCAGATAATAGTGATGTTCAGCACTATTACTTTCCTAAATATCTTAATTTTTCTCTTGGTTTCTGGACTTGGTCACCATATTTTTTTAAGAAAAACAAAAACGCGAATTTTAAAAATATTTATCTACTATTAGCATCACATACTTTGTAGAATTTTTTCTCTGTGACTTCAAAGAAAGAATTTCACTGTCATTGGGCCTTCTAACACTGACTTCCCATCCTAATTTCCCCTCACCGTAAAACACACACACTTACGTTCACACACCCCCCACACACACAAACACACTCATACATATATTCATATGCACACCATTGTAAGAGGCTTGATTCTTTTTTCTGATGCCTCCATATATATTTATTCTTGTGATTCAGAATGCCTCACATAAACATAAGCTTTTTTTTTTGGCTGCTTTGGGTCTTCGTTGCTGTGTGTGGGCTTCCTCTAGTTGCAGCAAGTGGGGGCTACTCTTCATTGTGGTGCACAGGCTTCTCATTGCGGTGGCTTCTCTTGTTGCAGAGCACGGGCTCTAGGCGCACAGGCTCTAGGCACGCGGGCTTCAGTAATTGCAGCACGCGGGCTCAGTAGTTGTGGCATGCGGGTCCTAGAGGGCGCGGCTTCAGTAGTTGTAGCACGTAGCCTCAGTAGTTGTGGCTTGCGGGCTCTAGGGCACATCTTCACTAGTTGTGGCTCACACGCTCTAGAGTGCAGGCTCAGTAGTTGTGGCAAACAGGCTTAGTTGCTTCACAGCATGTGGGATCTTCCCAGACCAGGGATCGAACCCGTGTCCCCTGCATTGGGAGGCGGATTCTTAACCACCGCGCCACCAGGGAAGTCCCTAACCATGTCTTTATGTCAGTTGTTTTGTTATTTTTTTCTCTGTCTACATAAATACAAATTACATGTGTTCAGGACTTTTCTGTCTTTAACAGAACTTTCTGTCTTTGTCAGAACTTTTTTCTAAGAAAAAGTTTTCTCAAAATTCTGTTTCTTACTATGCAGTCTGCCCTGACAGTACACCTGTGAACATGACTCTCAGCATTTAGTATGTGCTCCATCAGGAAACAACAAAGCTCTGCATGTCCCATGTTTTCTGTTTTGTTTCTGGTTTTGCCTTTGAGTGGCAATTTATTTAGCTTGCTTTATTTTCCTTCTTCAGCTGGCTATAAGTGGCAGCTGCTCTTCTCCACACTGTCACCAGCCACACTGAGAACCTACCTGCTTCTTGTAAAGATGTTGTATAACATACTTCCTTATCTGGTTGAACCAAAGGCTTTCCCCAATTTCACCATTGAAAATAAAGGCCAACATTATTAAAGTGGAAAAATTCGCGTCTGTCCAAAGACCATTAGAAGCTTGTTCCTTTGCTCAGCATCATCTCTTTTTTTTTGTTTTTTTTTTTTTTGCGGTACGCGGGCCTCTCACTGTTGTGGCCTCTCCCGTTGCGGAGCACAGGCTCCGGACGCACAGGCTCAGCAGCCACGGCTCATGGGCCCAGCCGCTCCGCGGCATGTGGGATCTTCCCAGACCGGGGCACGAACCCGTGTCCCCTGCATCGGCAGGCGGACTCTCAACCACTGTGCCACCAGGGAAGCCCAACATCATCTCTTGACTGGATCCATACACCATTAGACTCATTCTGAATAATGATTCAGAGTTGCTGTAAATCCCAATTGCATGTACAGTTATTTTTCTCTGTTTTTTGTTCTTTGTGTTTTTAAAGAAATGCACCAAACGGTGTGTCAATGAGTGCAATTTTGTAATAAGGTAGAAGTTACAATCAGATCTCATTTGATTAAGGTTATTTTTGTAGTACAACATAGAAATGTTCAGAATGGGAGAAAATTTAAGCTCAAACATTTTGTAATAAAATATGAATCACCTTTTAAGAAGAGAGACATTCTTTATCTGTAAACATAAGTTCTGTAAGGACCGTGGTTTTATCTATGCTACTCACTGCTCTAACCTCCAGCACCAAAACGTAGAAGGACTTTGATAAACTTATGTTAAATGATTTAATGCATTTGTTTTAATTTTTCACATGTAAGTTGGAACCCCTTACTATTTTCAGAAAATAATCATTTAATCCTTATGGAGTCTGGAATTCATTGCATAATAATGTTATGATTTCATATGACCTTCAAAGGGAGTTTCTAAAAAAGTTATACATGTAAATAATCAGAGGGTTCCTAATAGAGATAATACACTGACCCAACATCCACTGTTCACTGGAGTTTTCAGCCCTGTTAGCACCCTCCTTAAGGCTTTCTTGGAAATGACCAGAGGTTTGTTTTGGAGAGGGTGTTGTACTCTTCATTTTATTGTCAGTTTTTTTGTTTTTAAATGCTATCTAGTTACTATTTTTACTTTTAATTGGCTTTTAAAATTCATTTTTTATTTTCCCCATTGGAAAAAAATGATTTGGGGTATACAAAGCCATCAGCTTCCAATAGTATCAGAGTCTGAATTAAGTTTTTGTTTTGTTCACCATACATCTTGCACCAGTAACGCACTACAACAAAATGCACTTGAAAACTCCAGTTCATGTGTCTCTGTTCATCATTGTAATAATTTGGGGGGAGTAAGATATATTAAATACTACTTGCAAAGAGGTAGAAATATGTGTATTCAAACAAACAAAGAAATTTCCCTCCCCCCCAGGGGCAGAGTAAAGGCGATTTGCCCTCTATTAAAACAAACAAAAAATATTTTTAATTGAGAGAGAAATGCGTCCGTTTTCTGACCATGCATACAAATTTACCTGCAGGATTAGTTTCCTTTGAGGCCTCTTTCCTTGCCTTGTTGCTGGCCACTTTCTTGCTACCTCTTACATGTGCCACTAGTGTATCTCTGTTATGTCCTAATCTCCTGTTCTTATAAGTACACCAATCATACTGTATTAGGACCCGCCCCAGTGGCCTCATTTGAACTTAATTACCTTTTTAAAGGTCATATCTCTAAATACAATTACCTCTGAGGTACTGGGTGTTAGAGCTTCAGCATATGAATTTGGAGAGGTATGCAATTCAGCCCATAACAATGTATAAGATTATTTTTAGGGAATCTTCTTGAAATCAGCATCTGTGGAAAGGAGGGGAACGAGCAGGATTGGGCAGAGGGAATATGAGTTCTGCATTAAAGGCCTGAATGATAGCCTTGCACCACCCAGTGAGTGTCTTTGAAGCATCTTGCTTCACCCATTGGAGTTGTGTATTGAGTCAGTGACCAGGCTTTATAACCTGATTTGATTAGTCTTGAGATATTTTGACCTTAGCAATCGCATGACCATCTGCAGCTTAGACATTATCTGAAGGGTTAAGAGCTGGATTCTGTCTACTGACAGGACTGCCATCAATTGAGGCAAGAAATCCCACCTTGAAGCAAAATATATAAGTGGCATGTCACCTTGCCCATCACAGTACTTGTTGCACTAGGCTCATTCGCATTTACGTTTAACCAGATTATACTTACAAGTAAAATTTTCCATGGAAAAATCAAACCTATGAAAATTTTTTTTCACAAATACTTAACATTCTTGCTAAATTTATAATATTTTAACTGGTGGGGAGAATGCATAAAACCTCGGGTTATTTCAGGTCATTAAAAAAATAATGGAGATGTAATTTATTAAGCTTTTTAGTCTAGAAAGTTTATTAAAATTGTTTACAGAGGTATCTTTAGCAAGTCAATAGTTTTGGTACTAGAGAGAATCAAAATCAAGATTTAGTTGAAATACCTGATATTTAATCATGTAATCAGCATAGTTAGAGCTAAAGAATTTTCTGCCAATACACGATACTCACACATTCTGAAATAGAGCCTCAAATAGCATGAAGAATTGTTTTCATATCCCCTTAAATCATTTCTTATTGTCTCTTGGCAGTTCTTGCAAGACCTGTCAGGATTGAGTTCTCAATTCTGAAAGCAGCAGGAACTTTGCTTGGAATTTCCAGCACATAATTAATGGGTCAGTTATAAACACAAAGCAGACTCCGTTTGTATTATCTAAAGACAGTTTGCAATGGCAGGTGTTTTACTACTTCCTAACATCTGTAATCATTCTTGGCTTGATGCTTTAATGCCTGAAACTACAAATAATGGCAATTCCTGTTGTGAAAATACCACAGAGACATTAGAAGGCAAAGGCATATTTGCAAAGACAGCAGAAAATAGTGGGACAAGTCAGTATATTTCTGAATGATTTGCCTGAACTATGATTTTGTAGCAAGATGAACAAACTGGGAAGTTCTAAAGAGAAATCTATTTTCTTAGCCTATAATTAATAGAGAAAAGGATTAAGTTGCCTCTTTCAACGTCAGATTTCTTTTTTTTTTTTTTTTGCGGTACACGGGCCTCTCACTGTTGTGGCCTCTCCCGTTGCGGAGCACAGGCTCCGGACGCGCAGGCTCAGCGGCCATGGCTCACGGGCCTAGCTGCTCCGCGGCACGTGGGATCTTCCCGGACCGGGGCACGAACCCGTGTCCCCCGCATCGGCAGGCGGACCCTCAACCACCGCTCCACCAGGGAAGCCCCAACATCAGGTTTCTAATGATGTACATTTTGAATTATGGAGGATAAGGCAACATGTTCCTTTTCATTGTAATAAATTGAATGCTCAATAGTGGTAAATTTGATTAGTGTAGTCATGAGTAGATGTGCTGTATACTGTCAGGCCTTCGATTCCTCAGGCTATTAATTCTCTCATATTATTTCTTTAGTTCCTCTCTTTTGAAACTTAATCCGTCAGTTTCTAAATGACATCTCCATTTTACTTTCTAAGGTACTTTTAATGTATTGCTGGAAGGATTGCTCTATTATATCCCCTTAAAATGCTAATTAAGTAAGATGAACAAAAGTTTATAGACACATGTATAAAAAAGAGTTATTCAGTCAGTAAAATTCAACATTTATTGTCATAACGATTTATATAATGCTTATCTGTAAAATATTTGGTTGCTTTTTCTATATGGTGAAAATTATTACAAACTTAGAGTTGAATTCTTTCAAAGTGAAGAACAGAAGACATTTGCTTCAGGTCAACATTCATAAACATAAATGTGGAATTTAACAATACTTGATACATTATTTAATAATGAGTTGTGGACATATTTACTAGGGTTGGCTTAGACCTAATAGTGATAAAGTCACACTGACTTCACAAACATAAAATAAAATAACCAATAATTTACAGAATAGCACTGCATGGCCCATTAGTTGTGATATAAAAGTAAATATATAAGATGTAAAAGTAAATATAGAAATATATAAAAGTAAATATAGAAATTATAATTTCTATATTTAAAAGATATAAAAGTAAGTATAGAAATTATAATTTGAAAGAGTTTATAAAAAGCACTAAAATATCCTTCCACTTTAAACTAGAGATAGTAAAATACACCATTTATGTGAAAGTGAAAAATGTTCTCCATATCAAGAAGAAATATGAATAGAACTTTGATCCTGATTACATAAATTATCCTCTGCCAACATAACCTCCAAATAAAAACACAAACCCTGTATAAATATGTCCTTACTTGTTCCACTAAAAGTTCTTCTATACCCTATGATGTTTCTCTATGTATGGAACACTAATTTCCTTTAATGATATCTCGTCTAGAACTTTGAAAAAAATCCAAGTCTAATTTGATTCCATTCTATTTACTTCAAAAGTTTAATAAAGAATCATCTCATTTGCTTAATCTTTGCATGAAATTGCAAATATTGAAAACTATACTATTTTGATTAAATGTTCTACACAGTGTCTTGGGAATTTACATTCTACTAACTGAGCAAGGATCAGTGAGAGAGAGAAAAATATAACCTTTACTAACACGTAACCAAATGATCAAAAGTATAGGTTTGAGCAATAATAAAGACCTATAGATTCAGGTGTATCTTAGGCATTAAACTTGACTGAGGGAATAACTCCTCTTTGGTTTCCCACTTGATTGCTTAAGACACTAATTCTCAGCTCTGAAGATTATCTCACACTCCAGTGGCCATCGTGCCATAGTATAATCATCTGCTGTGAACTTTTCTGCACTTCACAGATACGCTGTAAGGAATAGAGCAGTCATGAAGAATAAAAACCTATAAAAGACTATGGCTGGTTTCATCATAATAGCTTCTATTTAGATTTCAAGAAAACTCTCAGAAATTTTCTTTTAAGTAGAATTCAAAAAGAATGCAGATTTGCAATCTAGGGATTCCTCATCCCTTCCCAACTCTGTTCTTTCAAGATAAGTTCAGTGGTTACTGTGCTGTCAGATGTTGTGAGTAAAGATGTCAAGTGCCTTCTTCTTTCTTCAATGTTGACAAATGTAATTTTAATTAAAATGTGATAAAGAGGCTTGAAATTTATATTAGAAAATAACATGCAAATATAATTTCCTACAAAATATTCTAAATTAATGCAGATGAAGTTATTCAAATTAATATATCACTATTATTCTCAAATAAATTTATAGTTCACCAATAATCAAAATCTTAAACAAAACCGTGTTCTGAAGTATTACTTGATAGGTTTCTAAACTTAATTCATATCTGTGGGTAATAAAAATAGATGTTTAATTTCACTCTTTCTTGAGCACTTTAATGATTTTAAGCTATAGACCAACTATTTATATCAATAAGCGTGCAAATAATGTATACTACCAAATTATACAATTAGAGACATTTCAGGAGAATCAACCATAGAATTATTAAAAGTGATGAAACAGTGCAGTGATGTGCTATATATAGCAATTTGTGTATACAGTACATAATTTAAACAATGAAAAAGAAAACGATAATAAGAAAAAAATATTTTATTTTATCAATAATATGCATTAATATCTAAGGAATGTGTAAACCAATTGAAGTAAACTTTAAAATTGCACCAAAAGGAATAACAGAATACCTGAATGAATGAAGAGATCTACTGCTTCATTGGAAGGAAATACTTAATACCGTAATACATGTCCCCCAAATTATATCTAATACCATCCTAATTAAAACTTCCAAATATGTTTCAATGAAAAATTAAAAGTTAATTCTAAAATCCATGTGAAATATAAATTCTCAATAATATATAAGAACATATTTTAAAAGAATACAATGAAAAATGACAATCTGTAAGACAAAAATATATTATTAGATCATAAGCATTAAAACATAATGAAATTACTTAATGCATATAAAAATATACCTCCAATAAGAAATAGAAAATGCAAAAACAAACTTGTTCATCTTGATTTATCAGGTTTACATTACTGGAGAAAGAATGCATCAATTTGTAATTCATAAGTTAGATCTCATCCTTTTATTATACACACAAAAATAAATTCAGGTGGATTAAAATGCTGATAATTTTTCCACAGAAAAATATAGGTGAAGTTTTTTAATTTTGAGTTAGGGAAAAACTTCTTGAACAAATAACGAAGAGCAAATTTTAAAACTATGAAAACTAGTAGGAGTTTATGGTGACAAATTAAAGGACAAATAATAAACTTTGAGAGGTATCTGAAAAGTATATGATACACAAGAATAACAGTCCAAATTATATAAAGAACTCTTGTCAAACAAATAGAAGACAAAGTAATGAAAATTGGGCAGAGGATATGAATAACATTCTACAGAAAAATAAAAGGCTAATCAATTTATTAGAAACCTAGTGAATAACCCTACTAGCATTCGGGGAGATATCTATTAAAACAGTGAGGTATAATTATGTTTCTCAGAAGGTTGTCAACATTCTTAAAGATATAATATTCAGTGTTGGGAAGATTGCAAAGGCATAGGTATTCAAAGAAACTGTAAAAATAAGAATTATCGTTGCTTTTTGGAAGGATCACTTGGAAGTGTCTATCTAACTTTTTTAAGTAAATGTTTTTTCTTTAGAAGTTTTGGATTTTCAGAAAAGTTGTGAAGATAGTAGAGTCCTGCTATTCCTTATTCAGTTTACCTTATTACTAACTTTTTATATTAGTACATTTCATCAGTCACAAGTAATGAACCAATATCGACATTATCATTAACTACAGTCTCTACCTTATTCGAAGTGTATTAGTTTTTACCTAAAATGTCTTTTTTTAATTTCTGGGAACCCATACATGATACCACGTTACATGTAGTCATCATGTCTCCTTAGCTTTCTCTAGACTGTGACAGTTATTTAAATGTTACTATTTGTGATATTCTTGACAGTTTTGAGAAACACTTGTCAGGTATTTTGTAAAAAGTCTTCAATTGGGGTTTGTCTGCTGTGTTTTATGATTAGACTAGGATTATGGGTCTGGGGAGGACTACAGAGTTAAAGTGCCATTCTCATCACACTTCTCAGGGGTACATGCTAACAGCATGATTATTGCTATTAATGATGACTTTTATCACCTGGGTTAAGTATTTTTGTCAATGTTCTCCGTAAAGCTACTCCATTTTTACCTTTAGTTTTTAGAACAAAGTCATTGTGCGCAGTCCACACATAAGGGATGGAAAGTTTTGTTCCTTTTTCTTGAGAGGGCAGTATCTATATAAACTTTTAGGGTTTTTTTTCTGTGTGAAAGATTTTTCTATTCTACCCTATTTTTTCAATCATTTATTTATGTTAACATTATGTTATTTATATCATTTCTCAAATTCTTCCAATAATAGGAAAGTTTTTCATTTAGGGTCCCGTATCCCTTTGACATTCCCCCTTTACTGTAGATTTTGTTTTTAGTACTTTCTTTCCTCTGGCTCATCTTATATATTCCCTTTCCCAGCGCTAGAATCAATCATTTCTCCAAGAAATTCTTGTTCCTGTTATAGGAAGATACTGTTAAAAAATAAGACCTGACCACAAGAGCTAGCTGCTAAGGGGGTGTCTTGTATCTAGACCCTCTTTGCTGACAAAGCAAGAAAACATACATTTATATACTAAATCATGTACGCACACATATCCAGAAATATTTTTGGATGTGTACATCTATATGTATATTAAGTTAAACACAAATTTGTACTTATGTTTTCACCTGCAAGCAAGTACTGCACTGATTATTGTACCTTCCCCCCAACTCGTCAGTAACCTCATGCACCAACAGTGAAAAATCTAGCCCCTTCACATGCCACATATTTCTTAATTATTTAAACCCAGTATATATATATGTAATGTTTGAGAATTGCTAACATTATGGGAAACAATTTTATCAACTACAGGATAATGTTTTTCTATAGCCTTTTTTTTTTTTTTGCCTTTAGTCTTACAATATTAACTCATTTTCAGAATTACTTAATTCACCATCATTTTCTCCCACCCATTTAGCTAGGCTATTTCATATATATGTAATGCAGTCAAATTATTTTTTGAACGTTTTTATTCCATCCCAAGATATCCTGATTTCCTAAAGGATTTTTATAAAAATTTGTATACCTTGAGGTTCACTCTTTGTGTTGTAAAGCTCTATGGGTTTGACAAATGTATAGGATCATGTACAGTAATCATACCGAATAGCTTAACCACCATAAAACATCACCTTCCACCTCTCCAAACTCCTAGCAATCACAGATCAACTTACCATCTCTGTAGTTTTGCCATTTCAAAATTTTAATGGAATTTTGTATATGTCATCTTTTCCCTACTGTCATCTTTAACTTACCAATATGCAATTAAGATTTATCTCTTTGAACAGGTTGGTAGCTCATTTCTTTTTATAAACAAATAATAGTCTATCGAATGGATGTACCAGTTTGTTTATCCATTCAACTATTGAAAGTCAGCTTGGTTCCGTCCGTTTTCTGGCAATTATGAATAAAACTGCTATAAGCATTCAAGTGTAAGATTTTGTGTTTGAAAATCAGTTGGATATACCTAGGAGCATAATTGTTAGATCCTATGGTAAGACTATACTTAGTTATGAAAGAAAATGGCAAACTGTCTTCTGTCTTTCACAATTTACATCCCCACCATCAATGAATGAAAGTTCTCTCAGCTACATGTCTTCACCAGTAGTATTGGTGTGGCTTTTTTTTTTTTTTTTTTTTTTGGTGGGAAGAGGGCTTTTAGGCATTCTAATAGCTATGTAGTGGTATCTCATTATAGTTTTAATTTACATTTCCCTAATGCCAAATGATGAACATCTATTCATACGTTCATTTGCCATCTGTATATCCTCTTGGTGAAGTTTCTGTTCAGATTAACTGCCCATTTTTTATTGACTTGTTTGTTTATGTTTGAGTTTGAAGTGTTTGTATATTTTTGGATACAAGTTCTCTATAAGAAAAATTATTTTTAAATATTTTCTACCAGCTTATGACATGTATTTTTTTTTCTTTTTTTTAATGGGGGTATAGTTGCTTTACAACGTTGTGTTAGTTTCTGCTGTATGGTGAAGTGAATCAGCTATGTGTATACATATATCCCTCTTTTTTCAATTTCCTTTCCATTTAGGTCACCACAGAGCATTAAGTAGAGTTCCCTGTACTATACATCAGGTTCTCATTAGTTATCTATTTTATACTAATAGATATAAGTATATGTAGTATTGTATATATATCAATCCCAATATCCAAATTCATCCCAACCCCCCTCCCCACCTTGGTGTCCATACATTTGTTCTGTACATCTGTGTCTCTATTTCTGCTTTGCAAATAGGTTCATCTGTACCAGTTTTCTAGATTCCACATATATGTGCTAATATGTGATATTTGTTTACTCTCTTAACAGTATCTACATCAGAGCAAAGTTTTAATTTTAATAAATTCCAGCTTAGAAATATTTTTCTTTATAGATATTCTTGTGGTGTTGTATCTAAAAACTCATCACCAAAGCCAAGGTTATATAGGCGTTATTCTATTTTCTTTCAGTAGTTTTATAATTTTACACTTTACATTTAGATCCCTACTATAAGTTAATTTTTGTGTAAGATTGTCAGAATCCTTTTTTGAAAAGACTCTCTTTTTTTCACTGAGTTTCCTTTGTTCTTTTGTCAAAAATTAGTTGACTATACCTATGTGGGTTATTTCTGGACAATTTTGTTCCATTAATATATGAGTCTATTCTTTCATCAATACCATACTTTCTTGAATGTTGTTGACTTACAGTAAACCTTGAAATTGCATGGTGAGTGTTCCAACTTTGTTCTTCCTCAGTATCATGTTGGTACTTTGTCCTTTGCCTTTTCTTATAAATTTTCAAGTCAGTTTGTCAATATGTAGAAAATACCTTGCTGGTATTTTGAATGGGATCATGTTGAATTTGTACATCAAATTGGACAGAATTGACATTTAACATTATTGGTTCTTCCAATCTATGAGTACAAAATACTTCACCATTTTTTAATGTCTTCATTTCATCAGTTTTATAGTTGTTAACATACAGAGTCTGTAAATATTTTGTTACATTTGTATGTAAGCATTTTACTTTTGGTTGTGTTTTTAAATAGTATTGTTATTCTTTTAATTTAAAATTCTAATTGTTCCTTTCATATGGGAAATTGACTAACTTTTATATATTGAGTTTTTATCCTGTGACCTTGCTATACTCTCTTACTAGATTCAGGATTTTTGGTTTTGGTTTTGGTTTGGGGTTTTTTTTTTGTAGATTCTTTGGGGATTTTATGCAGAAAATTGTATCATCTGTGAATAGTGTTTTAGTTCTTCATTTACACTGTGTTTACTTTTTATATCATTTTAATTTTCTTTTGCACTAACTAGATATTCCAGTAAAATGTTGAGTAAGAGTGATAAGAGAGTACATCATTGCCTTGTTCTTGGTCTTAAACGGAAGGAGTTTCATTTCTTAACATTAAATTTCATGTTATCTGTAAGCTTTTCTTATATTTCTTTCATTAGGCTGAGGACATCCACTTCTACTGCTAACATTTCAAGAGTATTTAACACGAGAGCATGATGAATATTGAGGTTTTCTGCATTCTTGATATGAACATACTTTTTCTTATTCAGTCTATTGATATGATGAATAGTTTTAATTGTTTTATGAGTGTTGATCCAGCCCTGCATTGATGGAATGAACACCACTTGACGTTGATGTACTTTCCTTTATACCACTGGATTTATTTTCTAATATTTTGTTAAGAATGTGTTATGTGTGTTTTTATGAGGGTCTTTTTAATCCATTTTAATATTGTGTTTTAGTTGGTGTTTCTAGACAATTTACATTTTAAGTGATTATTGATATAGTTAGATTAATATTTACCTCTTTGTAACTACGTATTTCATATTCATTGTATTTTCCTTTTTTTTCTCCCCCCTTTCTTCTCATTTCTGATTTACATTGAGTATTTTATACAGTTCCATTTTATCTCCCTCCTTCATTTATAATCCATTCATGTTTAAATAGCACATTTTTATTGTGAAAAGTTATTTTAATATTCATATCATATCATAAAGCCAGTTGTTTACAGTGGTAAAAAGGCCTGTGTTTTGATCTTCTTTACCGTGTACAAGGATACTTTTAAGAGGTGACTTAAATTCTCTGAGCTTGCTTTATTTATTTATTTATTTATTTATGGAAAGAGGTCATGGTCCTATGGGTTTTTTAAAAAAATTATTGAGTGTTACAAATATAAAAAGTGCCTGACACATCTCTGACATATAATATGAACAAAAAATAATATTTATTACCATCACAATCTCCATCAGAATATATATATTTTTTAATATTGCAGGGAGGCAGGTCTTCTAGAAGTCAATGTAGAGAGTATATTGACAGTGCATTCCTGCTTTGAGTTAAGGTAAGTTACATATTTTTTCTCAGTCACAACCTAGTAAAATAAAAAGTTTAAAATATCACTTCAATGGCCACCATCAGCAAACACGTAGAAAATCTGCCAGAAAACGGTGTTTAAGTAAAGAGAGATAAGACTTCAGGTTTGTTCACACATAATACCACTCCAGCAGATAAAGCAAACAGACAGAACATGTATTTATTTGAATACAACTGGTAAATTTATCTACATAAATGAAGACATTAAAATTACTGAAAAGGGACCAAAAAACTGGCAGAAGACTCTATGAATAACTTACTTTGATAGCTAAACTATGACATTCATTAATAAAACTACTGGCTATATTTATTTTTAAGACTAACTCTTTGCTTCAGTAACTATTCTAAAAAAACCAAACTTATCCAATACTCTTAAGTTGAAATAAGTTTAAGTTGAAATAAGTTTAAATCATAATGACATTACATTAATGGTTTATAGCATGTAATTTCCTTACATTATTCTATTGGTTTCTCAATCACTCAGTGTTGAGAATTCAATTTTAAGAATATTTATAAATAATATTTATTAATGATATTTATAAAAAGAGGAAACCAATGATTAAGAAGATTCCATAGTTTTGCAGTTAGTTTGAATTAGAGCCACTAATAATATCTAGGTCTTTGTTTATTTTTTAATTCAGGGCTCTTTGTCATAGAAATCCTGCTGACTTCTTACAAAATCAATGAATCAACAATCATTTGTTGAATTTCTCCAATGAATTAGATACAAATAAATTCCATAGCAGCTACAAAGTTGGGGAAGTGAATAATCTCTAATTTAGTTAGGAAAACAAAAAGGTGTACATGAAATGCTAAACAAAAGAGTATCCATGAAGAGCCACGAATGATTACAAAGCAAATATTATAGAAGGAAAGTGCCTTAGCATTTGAAACTAATGAAAAATTTTATTGAATTGATATGTGATTGATAACCAGTGTGACTGAAGGAGACATTTTGTGTACTGTCTCTTAAGTGTTAGCTAAGACTACCTCCAGAAAATGCTTTAATGTGGAACTTAAAAATATGATTCTCTTTAAAATAATTTTAAAACAGATACTGATTGTGAATTTACATGTCAACTAGAACAGGATAAAGAATGAAAACTGGCATATTGAATACTTATACAATATGCTCACAAATATAAAATGCTACCAGGTATTGGTCTTACTTTCAACACTGTAACATTTTTTCCTGGAGCATAAAATCTAAAATTGAACAGTAGGTCTCTATGCAAACTATAATAATAAAGACAGAGTATGCTAAATGTTATGAGAAGCACACAGTGTAAGAATTCAGTACATGGACAAGTGGCATCTGCACAGAGTTCAGAAAAGGCTTTGTGGTTACTAATTTTTTTTTAATTTAAATTGATTGGTGAACAGATATTGTATTTTATAAAGAGGAGAAGAACAGGAGTAAACTGAGTAATGCTTATTGTGAGATAATGTATGACTTTAATAATTTTAAAATACAAATGTGAAAAGCAGCAGACTGAACCAATGAGTCATAAACTCTGAGATTTAACTAAGTGAATTAAAATTCACTATTTGATAAAAAATATATTACAAACAAATTATAAAAGTTTCAAAATAACCCACACTGATATCTTCTGCACTTGGAAAAGATTACAAAAAAGCTATTTTTGTAATTTATATGAACACCCCAAGAGCCCACACTTCATTTTATGTCTGATTGTAATAATATCTGCATGTATAATTCTCCATTGGCAGTAACAGATTGGTTTCAGAAAGCAAGAAATTAACAGCAAACAAAGAAAATACATTCAAATCCCTCGCCACTAAAATCAATAAACTGACCAATTTTAAAGCTGAGCTGTTTTATTATGTAGTAATGAAGTTTATTTAGATTTTTGGCAACCACATAATAGCTCAGGGATTTATCAACCACTCTAAAACAAGGACATTTACATACTTCTTTAACTAACCCAATTATTCTTCAGACAGAAATGTCGACTTTTTTCCTTTGAATATTTAGTTTTTTAAATCTTAAGTCTGCTCACTCTTCTCAGTCTTATTGAATAATTAGGGCTTTTATTTTAGTGTTTGATAGCATTAGAAAAACTGGCATAACTTTTTTTTTCTAGTATGCCTTTTCTTAAGAAAAATTAACATCATTAAATTTCTGGATTCAGTGCTATTAAATTAGCACCATTAAATTTCACTTTATGATCATCAAAAGCATACATTACTGCCAACTGCTAGAAAACAGATAAAAAAAGAATTTTACAGTTTAAAACAAAACCAAGAGTTCCAATTCCAGCTTATATTGTAAGGATGTCATATACATTTAATACCCTATTCCATCATGATTTTATGGTAGATAATTAGGGGGTTGGGAGGATGCAAAATCTAAAATTATTTTTCAAGTAATATTATCAAAAGACAAATTTAATCATTCAAGCAGGATCACTAAATATGGATGTACTGCATAGTACAAAGTACATAGCTAAGCATGTAGCTACTGCACAGAGGATCTGATTTCCATCAGTGAGTCTTTATGGACACTCCTCATTATCATACATTTGGAAAGAGGAAAGTTTTTTCTACTCTAGTCAACCATGCCAATAGTCCATAACTATTCTCTCATCTCTCCTTTTTCGTTGTCATTGCCACATTTTAAACACTTAGCAACTCACAGGTTTGCTGTTGTCATGTATTTTACCTGTGTATTTTATCTACCTTTCCACCTGGTGGCCAGCCAGAGAATTTTGTGTTGCCAACTGAAATGGATTCTGGAGTCCAGCCTCTGCCAATTTTGGCCAAACAAGAATCTGTTGGGGTTTTTTAACATCTTTATTGGAGTATAATTGCTTTACAATGTTGTGTTAGTTTCTCCTGTATAACCAAGGGAATCAGCTATACATATACATATATCCCTATATGCACTCCCACTTGCATCTCCCTCCCACACTCCCTATCCCACCCCTCTAAGTGTTCACAAAGCTCGGAGCTGATCTCCCTGTGCTATATGGCTGCTTCCCACTAGCTATCTATTTTACAATTGGTAGTGTATATATGTCCATGCCACTCTCTCATTTCGTCCCAGCTTACCCTTCCACCTCCCCATGTCCTCAAGTCCATTCTCTAAGTCTGCGTCTTTATTTCTCTCCTGCCTCTAGGTTCTTCAAAAACATTTTTTTTTTTACATTCCATATATATCTGTTAGCATACGATATTTGTTTTTTTGATTATTTTTTGTTTTGTTTTTTGTGCAGGCCTCTCACTGTTGTGGCCTCTCCCGTTGCGGAGCAAAGGCTCCGGAAGCGCAGGCTCAGCGGCCATGGCTCACAGGCCCAGCCGCTCCACGGCATGTGGGATCTTTCCAGACCGGGGCATGAACCCGCGTCCCCTGCATCGGCAGGCAGACTCTCAACGACTGCGCCACCAGGGAAGCCCCACGGTATTTGTTTTTCTCTTTCCGACTTCCTTCATTCTGTATGACAGACTCTAGGTCCATCCACCTCACTACAAATAACTCAATTTCGTTTCTTTTTCTGGCTGAGTAATATTCCATTGTATATATGTGCCATATCTTCTTTATCCATTAATCTTTCAATGGACACTTAGGTTGCTTCTATGTCCTGGCTATTGTAAATAGAGCTGCAATGATCATTGTGGTACGTGACTTTTTTAGAATTATGGTTTTCTCAGGGCACATGCCCAGTAGTGGGATTGCTGGGTCATATGGTAGTTCTATTTTTAGTTTTTTAAGGAACCTCCATACTGTTCTCCATAGTGGCTGTATCAACTGACATTCCCACCAAGAATGCAAGAGTGTTCCCTTTTCTCCACAACCTCTCCAGCATTTATTGTTTGTAGATTTTTGATGATGGCCATTCTGATTTGTGTGAGGTGAAACCTCACCGTAGTTTTCATTTGCATTTCTCTAATGATTAGTGATGTTGAACATCCTTTCATGTGTTTGTTGGCAATCTGTATATCTTCTTTGGACAAAAGTCTATTTAGGTCTTCTGCCCATTTTTAGATTGGGTTGTTTGTTTTTTTGATATTGAGCTGCATGAGCTGCTTGTAAATTTTGGAGATTAATCCTTTGTCAGTTGCTTCGTTTGCAAATATTTTCTCCCATTCTGAGGGGTGTCTTTTCGTTTTGTTTAAATTTTCCTTTGCCGTGCAACAGCTTTTAAGTTGCGTTAGGTCCCATTTGTTTATTTCTGTTTTTATTTCCATTTCTCTAGGGTCTAAAAGGATCTTGCTGTGATTTATGTCATAGAGTGTTCTACCTATGTTTTCCTCTAAGAGTTTTATAGTGTCTGGCCTTACATTTAGGTCTTGAATCCATTTTGAGTTTATCTTTGTATATTGTGTTAGGGAGTGTTCAAATTTCATTCTTTTATATGTAGCTGTCCAGTTTTCCCAGCACCACTTATTGAAGAGGCTGTCTTTTTTCCATTGTATATTCTTGCCTCCTTTATCAAACGTAAAGTGACCATATGTGCATGGGCTTATCTCTGAGCTTTCTATCCTGTTCCACTGATCTATATTTCTGTTTGTGTGCCAGTACCATACTGTCTTGATTACTGTAGCTTTGTAGTATAGTCTGAATTCCAAGAGCCTGATTCCCCCAGCTCCTTTTTTCTTTCCCAGGGCTGCTTGGCTATAGGGATCTTTTATGTCTCCATGCAAATTGTGAAATTTTTTCTTCTAGTTCTGTGAAAAATGCCATTGGGAGTTTGACAGGGATTGCATGGAATCTGTAGATTGCTTTGGGTAGTAGAGTCATTTTCACAATGTTAATTCCTCCAATCCAAGAACATGGTATACCTCTCCATCTGTTTGGATCATCTTTAACTTCTTTCATCAATGTCTTACAGTTTTCTTCATACAGGTCTTTCATCTCCTTAGGTAGGTTTATTCCTAGGTATTTTATTCTTTCTGTTGCAATGGTAAATGGGAGTGTTTCCTTAATTTCTCTTTCAGATTTTTCATCATTAGTGTATAGGAATGCAAGAGACTTCTGTGCATTAATTTTGTATCCTGCTACTTTACCAAATTCATTGATTAGCTGTAGTAGTTTTCTGGTAGCATCTTTAGGATTCTCTATATGTACTATCATGTCAACTGCAAACAGTGACAGCTTTACTTCTTCTTTTCTGATTTAGATTCCTTTTATTTCTTTGTCTTCTCTGATTGCTGTGACTAAAACTTCCAAAACTATGTTTGAAAAATAGGGGTGAGAGTGGGCAACCTTGTCTTGTTCCTGATCTTCGAGGAAATGGTTTCAGTTTTTCACCATTGAGAACGATGTTGGCTGTGGGTTTGTCATATATGGCCTTTATTTTGTAGAGGTAAGTTCCCTCTATGCTTGCTTTCTGGAGGGTTGAATATTGTCAAAAGCTTTTCTGCATCTCTTGAGTTGATCATATGGTTTTTCTGCCTCAATTTTTTAATATGGTTTATCACATTGATTGATATGTGTATATTGAAGAATCCTTGCATTCCTGGGAGAAATCCCACTTGAGCATGGTGTATGTCCTTTTAATGTGCTGTTGGATTCTGTTTGCTAGTATTCTGTTGAGGATTATTGGATCTATGTTCATCAGTGATAT
This sequence comes from Grampus griseus, assembly GCF_964374135.1. NCBI lineage: Eukaryota > Metazoa > Chordata > Mammalia > Artiodactyla > Delphinidae > Grampus > Grampus griseus. Next base: position 132,973,398 of record NC_138997.1, on the reverse strand, counting down.
TGGCCTGTAGTTTTCTTTCTTTGTGACATCTTTGTCTGGTTTTGGTATCAAGGTGATGGTTGCCTCATAGAATGAGTATTGGAGTGTTCCTCCCTCTGCTAGATTTTGGAAGAGTTAGAGAAGGATAGGTGTTATTTCTACTCTAAATGTTGGATAGAATTCACGTGTGAAGCCATGTGGTACTGGGCTTTTGTTTGTTGGAAGATTTTTAATCACAATTTCAATTTCAGTGCTTGTGATTGGTCTGTTTATATTTTCTATTTCTTCCTGGTTCAGTCTTGGAAGGTTGTGCTTTTCTAAGAATTTGTCCATTTCTTCTAGGTTGTCCATTTTATTGGCGTATAGTTGCTTGTAGTAATCTCTCATGATCCTTTGTATTTCTGCAGTGCCAGTTGTTACTTCTTTTTCATTACTAATTCTATTGATTCGAGTCTTCTCCCTTTTTGTCTTGATGAGTCTGGTTAATGGTTTATCAACTTTGGTTATCTTCTCAAAGAACAGCTTTTAGTTTTATTGAGCTTTGCTATTGTTTCCTTTATTTCTTTTTCATTTATTTCTGATCTGATCTTTATGATTTCTTTCCTCCTGCTAAATTTGGGGGTTTTTTTGGTTCTTCTTTCCCTAATTGCTTTAGGTGCAAGTTTAGGTTGTTTATTTGAGGTATTTCTTGAGGTATGAATGTATTGTTATAAACTTCCCTCTTAAAACTGCTTTTGCTGCATCCCATAGGTTTTGGGTCATTGTGTTTTCATTGTCATTTGTCTCTAGGTATATTTGATATCCTCTTAGATTTCTTCATTTATCTCTTGGTCATTTAGTAGTGTATTGTTTAGCCTCCATGTGTTTGTATTTTTTACAGATTTTTTCCTGTAATTGATATCTAGTCTCATAGCGCTATGTTCGGAAAAGATACTTGATACGATTTCAATTTTCTTAAATTTACCAAGGCTTGATTTGTGACCCAAGAAATGGTCTATCCTGGAAAATGTTCCATGTGCACTTGAGAAGAAAGTGTATTCTGTTGGTTTTGGATGGAATTTCCTATAAATATCAGTTAAGTCCATCTTCTTTAATGTGTCGTTTCAAGCTGTGTTTCTTTATTTATTTTCATTTTGGATGATCTGTCCATTGGTGAAAGTGAGGTGTTAAAGTCCCCTGGTATGATTGTGTAACTGTCGATTTCCCCCTTTATGGCTGTTAGCATTTGCCTTATGTATTGAGGTGCTCCTATATGCACCTTATGCATTGAGATGCATAAATATTTACAGTTGTTATATATTCTTCTTGGATTGATCCCTTGATCATTATGTAGTTTCCTTCTTTGTCTCTTGTAATAGTCTTTATTTTAAAGTCTATTTTGTCTGATATGAGAATTGCTACTCCAGCTTTCTTTTGATTTCCATTTGCATGGAATATCTTTTTCCATCCCCTCACTTTCAGTCTGTATGTGTCCCTAGGTATGTAGTGGATCCTTTGTACACAGCATATATATGGGCCTTGGGTTAGTATCCATTCAGCCAGTCTATGTCTCTTGGTTGGAGAATTTAATCCATTTACATTTAAGGTAGTTATCAATATGTATGTTTCTATTACCATTTTCTTAATGGTTATGGGTTTGTTATTGTAGGTCTTTTCCTTCTCTTGTGTTTCCTGCCTAGAGAAGTTCCTTTAGCTTTTCTTGTAAAGCTGGTTTGGTGGTGCTGAATTCTCTTAGCTTTTTCTTGTCTGCAAAGGTTTTAATTTCTCTATCGTATCTGAATGAGATCCTTGCTGGGTAGAGAAATGTTGGTTGTAGGTTTTTCCCTTTCATCACTTTAAATATATCCTGCCAGTCCCTTCTGGCTTGCAGAGTTTCTGCTGAAAGATCAGCTGTTAACCTATGGGGAATCCCTTGTATATTTTTTGTTGTTTTTCCCTTGCTACTTTTAATATATTGTCTTTGTATTTAATTTTTGATAGTTTGATTAATATGTGTCTTGGCATGTTTCTCCTTGGATTTATCCTGTATGGGACTCTCGGTGCTTCCTGGACTTGATTGATTGTTTCCCTTCCCATATTAAGGAAGTTTTCAACTATAATCTCTTCAAATATTTTCTCAGTCCCTTTTTCTTTCTCTTCTTCTTCTCAGACCCCTATAATTCGAATGTTGCTGCATTTAATTTTGTCCCAGTGATCTCTGAGATTGTCCTCAATTCATTTCATTCTTTTTTCTTTATTCTGCTCTGCAGTAGTTATTTCCACTATTTTATCTTCCAGGTCACTTATCCATTCTTCTGCCCCAGTTATTCTGCTATTGATCCCTTCTAGACAATTTTTAATTTCATTTATTGTTTTGTTCACCATTGTTTGCGCTTTAGTTCTTCTAGGTCTCTGTGAAAGTTTGTTGTATTTTCTCTATTCTATTTGCAAGATTTTGGATCATCTTTACTATCATTACTCTGAATTCTTTTTCAAGTAGACTGCCTATTTCCTCTTCATTTGTTTGGACTGGTTGGCTTTTACCTTGCTCCTTCATCTGCTGTGTGTTTCTCTGTCTTACCTTTTGCTTAACTTACTGTGTTTGGCGTCTCCTTTTCACCTGCTGCTGCTTCGTAGTTCCCATTGTTTTTGGTGTCTGCCCTCAGTGGCTAAGGTTGGTTCAGTGGGTTGTGTAGGCTTCCTTGTGGAGAGGACTGGTGTCTGTGTTCTGGTGGATGAAGCTGTATCTTGTCTTTCTGGTGGGCAGGACCAGGTCTGGTGGTGTGTTTTGGGGTGTCTGTGACCTTATTATGATTTTAGGCAGCCTCTCTGCTAATTGGTGGGGTTGTGGTCCTGTCTTGCTACTTGTTTGGCATAGGGTGTCCAGCACTGTAGCTTGCTGGTCGTTGAGTTGAGCTGGGTCTTAGCTTTGAGGTGGAGATCTCTGGGAGAGCTTTCGCCATTTGATATTAGGTGGAGCCAGGAGGTGTCTGTTAGACCAATGTCCTGAACTCGGCTCTCCCACCTCAGAGACACAGGCCTGACATCTGGCCAGGGCACCAAAACCCTGTAAGCCACACGGCTCAGAAGAAAAGGGAGAAAGTAAATTAATAAATAAATAAAATTAATTTATTAAAATAAAAAATAAATTATTAAAAATAAAAAAAATTAAGTAGTTAAAAAAGAAAGAAAAAAAAAGGACAGACAATAGTACCCTGAGATAAATGGTAAAGCAAAATTATACAGACTAAATCACACAAAGAAGCATACACATACACATTCACAAAAAGAGAAAAAGGAAAAAAATATATAAATCTGTATATATATTAAGAAAAAGGAAGAGAGCAACCAAATCAATAAACAAATCTACCAATGATAATAAACCCTAAACACTAAACTAAGATAAACAAAAGCAGAAACAAATTAGATGCAGAAAGCAAATCCCAGGTCTGCAGTTGCTCCCAAAGTCCACAGCCTCAATTTTGGGATGATTCGTTATCTATTCAAGTATTCCAGAGATGCAGGGAACATCAAGTTGATTGTAGAGATTTAATTTAATCCGCTGCTCCTGAAGCTGCTGGGGGAAATTTCCCTTTCTCTTCTTTGTTCGCACAGCTCCTGGGGTTCAACTTTGGATTTGGCTCCGCCTCTGCATGTAGGTAGCCAAGGGCCTCTGTTCTTTGCTCAGACAGGAAAGGGTTAAAGGAGCAGCTGATTAGGGGGCTCTGGCTCACTCAGGCCGCAGGGGAGCGAGGGGTACAGAATGTGGGGCAAGCCTGTGGAGGCAGAGGCCAGCATGACGTTGCAACAGCCTGAGGCGCTCCGTGTGTTCTCCCGGGAAAGTTGTCCCTGGATCACAGGACCCTGTGAGTGGCAGGCTGCACAGACTCCCAGGAGGGGAGGTGTGGATAATGACCTGTGCTCGCACACAGGCTTCTTGGTGGTGGCAGCAGCAGCCTTAGCGATTCATGCCCATCTTTTGTGTCCGCACTGATAGCCAAGGTTCACGCCCATCTCTGGAGCTCGTTTAGGTGGTGCTCTGAATCCCGTCTCCTCGGGCACCCCAAAACAGTGGTCTCTTGCCTCTTAGGCAGTTCCAGACATTTTCCCAGACTCCCTTCCAGCTAGCTGTCGTGCGCTAGCCCTCTTCAGGTTGTGTTCACACAGCCAACCCTAGTCCTCTCCCTGTGTTCTGACCGAAGTCCGAGCCTCAGCTCCCAGCCCCCGCCCACCCCAGCGGGTGAGCAGACAAGCCTCGGGCTGGTGAATGCCGGTCAGCACCAATCCTCTGTGCGGGAATCTCTCTGCTTTACCCTCTGCACCTCTGTTGCTGTGCTGTCCTCTGTGGTATATATATATATATGCCTATGTACACAAATATAGATATACATATGTACATATATATATATACACATACATATATATGTAGATATTTCCTCCTGTATATATATATATATATATATATATATATATATGTTCTTATATGTATATGCCTGTATGTGTGTTTGTGTTCTTAAGGCTTCTCCTTCTACAACATGAGTGCCTAGAGTTGCATTGAATTGAGTAACTTAATAAATGACACATTGGTGCCCAAGAGAAAGACATTTCTTCAGAAGGGTAAGCATTTTTATTGCAAGTTTATAGTTAACATAATCTAGCTCATCACAAGATGAGGTAAATTAATATATTTATCCATTGCCACTTCTACCGAGAGCACACAATGCCTTATAACCTATAATTAACTAAACATACACTCTTGCTGAACACAGAATTGTAAGTCAAGTGAAACTACATTTAAAGGTAACAAGGAATCACAACGAACCACAATTTCAAAATCGAAATGAAATACAACTTGGATACTAAACAACATACTGATACACACAGTAGAAAGATGTCTATGGTTAATTAATTTTAAAAATTCTTACAAAAGCTATACATCAAAATGCAGTTTATCTATAACATCAATTAATATGAAATTAATTAGAAGCACATGAAGTTCTATTCAAATAACTAGAACTATTCACATAGATTGATTATATTTTATTCATTTAGTTGGCTTTTAAAATGTGAACTTTTCCCCCCCAAAAATGGATTTAATTATTTCATATTTGAAAGTGACAAACATTATGACAAACATTATTATGTAAAAATCATAAGGCTTAATTTTATTGCTTGTTCATTTCCGTATAATACCACCATTTTAATATATTCTCACAATTTTAATTTTTATTAATCTTTTTCTTTATCAAATAGCAGATTTTTTCCAATCTCATTTTACAAGTAACATAAAAGACAGAAAAAATAAACTCTAGTGAATTTATTCAAGAGAACACTAATTTAAAAAACAAAAAGAAAAATAAAAACAAAATTATATATATACATGTATATCTTCCTATCTAACCTTCCTGGTTATCTTCAGTTATTCCTGTGGATTCAAGAAGTTGCCATATAGTGTCATTTCCTTAATCTGATTTATTGGACAACTCATTTCTTATCTTCCTGTACAGTGTAGTATATCTCTATATTATAGGCCGAAAAATACAACTTTGTGGATGCAGTTTTTTGCAATATTTTATTGTTTTAAATTGGTTAAGTGAAGAAAAATTTTATTATACTGTCTTTTATAACTATCTACATAAATATACTATCTTTTATAACTATTTTAGATAAATGTCTTATTGCTCTCATTTAGTTTTTTCTGCTCTTTTTTTTTTTTGGCCATTGCTCAATGTGAGATCTTAGTTCCTCAACCAGGGATCAAACCTGTGCCCTGTGAGCTGGAAGCGTGGAGTCTTAATCACTGGACTGCCAGGGAAGTTCCTGATTTAATTTTTAAATAATTGTAAACACAAAACTTCAACTCTCAAATATATTAGGTGACAATTTAAATATTAATTTGATAGGTAAGATTAATTTATGGTTCTCCTGACAATTTAAATATTTATACTTAATTTTTAATAATTCAGAAAATCACCATTTCTTATTACTAATCAGTATAAATAAAACTCACTAATTTAAATTAAATTTGCTTTCTTAATGCTTTAGGTACAAATATAAGTGTTGGATATAAATTCTAAAAATCCTATCCAACCATATTATTTAATGTATGTAACTGTAAATATAGAATCAAAGTTTTAATTTGCCAACTCTACCTAAAAAACAGACATTTTGCATGTTTTATAGTAACTTTCACTCACCTAATCCCAAGATTGAATTTTAATTTATTTTGATTCTGAGAATTTTGAGCTATATATGGCTGTTTTATTCTTCTGGTTACAAATAAGTACCACTTTAAGTGGCACGTGAGCTTAAAATTTTGCTACAAGGCTCACAGCTTTACAAATATTTGCAAAGTTTGACAGCGACCTGTTTAAGTGCTGGTGAGGTATGAAAAATTCAAGTAGCTGTGAAAGTCTGAGATTGAAAGAATTTCCTATGAACTGCTGTGGGAAAATGGGGCAGTTTCACACACCTCAGATACAAATATGAATTGTAAGCCTTTGGTCACAGGCAGTATTATTCAGATGCAAAATTTCTTTTATTTTTCAGCTGAGAGAGCTGATTTTTCAAGTTGTTTGTTTTTTCATATTGCTATTATGAACTAAGTTCCTTTTTTATGAAATGTGAATACAGTGATTAATAAATATTACAACCAATAATACTTTTATAGTTGTATATAAATCTGTTAATGTATTTTTTAATGGTGTGTAGGAAAATATTGTTTTTCTTTCCATTTTCAATTTTTGGTAAAACACTGAGATTCAGCTCTGAAATAAGCAGCATGTATTATCACTTATCTCTTTACATCTGTTCTGCAGCATGCCTGCACATGCAAAATGTATTTTCCAGGGCACTCTTTGATGCATGAAGCACATAGGAAACTGCTATTTAGCCATTAGAAATGTTCTTTATGTTTTCTCTGAAGAAAGCAATTTATAGCATTTCAATTTTAAATGTTTGAGAGTGGCATAATAGTATCCTTCCTATTAAAATAAAAACTATTACTAAATAAATTCTCCTTTAAAAAGAAAAGCTGACAAAAAAACCCATTTACCAGAGTTTGATGATTGTTTTTTGTACTCCTCATAGGTACAAATATGCTTATTTTATAGTTCTAATGCAAAATCTTACTCCACTTTCTACTCAGAATTTATATTACGAAGATGCTTGCATTTTAAGCAGTCTCTATACCTAGAGGCTAAAATGTGTTCTTTGTAACTCAGTCTAAAATAAAGTTGTCGAGCAGTCTTTGAATGACTTCAAAATTTAATTTGTAAAAGGAAAATAAAAATTAACAAGGTGATGGACTGAACAACCAACCTGTAACGGCAGTGATCTGTAGTCCATGAAAACTTTTAAAAAATTTCTTGCAGCTTTTACATATATATTAACACAGTACACAATCATGTGAACATTGGTGAGATCTACAGGCAATTATTTATAATACATGCATTGGTAGATCCCAAGTTCAGCAAATACTATCAAAAGATACAAAAAGTAATTTACAGCCAAACATAGTCTTGTGGTGGTTGTTGTCATTTGTCTTCAGTCATTAGAATTAGTAAAAGAGGAGCTACCAACTAGGAAAAAGTCTACAAAGATTTTATACTGGGTCATTTCTATCTATTCTATATGAAATAGTACCACAGTACGAGCTCTAAGTATGGAGATCCAGATGGTCTTTAAAGGGTTCAGTTTTTAGGGGATTGATTTGACATTATATACTTTTTTCTGGTGTTCTTTATTCCTACCTGTGGATCTCGGCTTTCTTCTACCATCATTCTTATTCATCCTGAAGAACTTCTTGTAGCTTCTTTGTAATGTAGGTCTTCTTATATCTAGGATGAGAGTACATAAAACCCTGCAATACTTACCAGAACCCTTCTGCCTTAGATAGAAGGCCCTTAGATGGCCCAGAATTCTAATCCCTGTCCCCCTGTACAATCCAGTTGTTGAAATATCTGCTCAAATATTTAAGATCTTTGTTATTTCTGTCTGCTCTTAGCCTTGGAAACTTGCCCTTTTCAACCCATTAGAATTCAGGGGGAAAATTTGTAGTTATTTACTGATTTTAAAATTATTTAAAGTAGTGCTCTCTAAAGGAAGGAGCATTTACCTCAAGGATTCTTCTAATCACCCATCCAACCCAAATGCTGAAGAAAATAACAGAACTTTATTATTTCATTGTCTTAAAATTTTCAACTCGGTGCTTATTTCAATGGATATAATATAATAGTTAGGTAAGAGGTATATATTTTATTAAAATTTTTTCTATTTAATAAAATAAGCCAAGTGATATATATAATAAACTAAGAATTAAAAATTCAACACATATGATATTAACAGATTAGAGGACTAGTATTCAAGAAGAAAACTTAACAGAACATATCCACATAGGATCATGGAAAGTAAATTTGTATAGAAAACATAGAAATGAGTCTAAGAGTTCTGTATGACCCTAAAGACTACCTGTTATGTAGTTGGCGATACAGAGGAGAGGATGAAAATAATAAGACATAAGTATCATTCGAAGAAATACTAAGAATTTTCCAAAATATAATAAAATATATCAAAATAGTGTTACAAGCAGTCCTACAAACTTCAAACAGAATTAATATTAAGAAAATAACGTCTACGCACGTCATAGTCAAACTGTTGAAAACGAAATTAAAAAAATAATATTAAAGACAGCAATAGAACATAAATACTACCTTCAAAGTCACAGAATAAGATTGACAACATACTGTACAAAATAAGGGAAACCAGAATGGAAGTGAATGAAATGTTTAAAAGACTAAGAAAAAAGAATCCAATGTAGAATTCTTTACCAATAGGAATGAAAATAAAGCTATCTTATAGAAGTAAAGAAGAGAAAGCCAAGTGAATTAATTGCCAGTATACCTACACTAAAAGAAGCAAATTTGTCAGGCAGACAGAAAACAGTGGCCATCTGTATGTCTTTGAAGAAATATCTATTTAGTTCTTCCGCCCATTTTTTCATTGGGTTGTTTGTTTTTTTGGCATTGACCTGCATGAGCTGTTTGTATATTTCGGAGATTACTCCTTTGTTGGTTGCTTTGTTTGCAAATATTTTCTCCCATTCTGAGGGTTGTCTTTTTGTTTTGTTTATGGTTTCTTTTGCTGTGCAAAAGCTTTTAAGTTTAATTACGTCCCATTTGTTTGTTTTTGTTTTTATTTTCATTACTCTAGGAGGTGGGTCAAAAAAGATCTTGCTGCAATTTATGTCAAAGAGTGTTCTGCCTATGCTTTCCTCTAAGAGTTTTATACTGTCTGGCCTTACATTTAGGTCTTTAATCCATTTTGAGTTTATTTTTGTGTGTGGTGTTAGGGAGTGTTCTGCATTCTTTTACATGTAGCTGTTCAGTTTTCCCAGCACCACTTATTGAAGAGACTGTCTTTTCTCCATTGTATATTCTTGCCTCCTTTTTCATAGATTAGGTGACCCCAGGTGCATGGGTTTATCTCTAGGCTTTCAATCTGTTCCATTGATCTATATTTCTGTTTTTGTGCCAGTATCATACTGTCTTGATGACTGTAGCTTTGTATACAGTATAGTCTGAAATTAAGGAGTCTGATCTCTCCAGCTCCTTTTTTCTTTCTCAATATTGCTTTGGCTATTTGGGGTCTTTTGTGTTTCCATACAAATTGTAATTTTTTTTTTCTAATTCTGTGAAAAATGCCATTGGTAATTGGATAGGTATTGCATCGAATCTGTAGATTGCTTTGTGTAGTATGGTCATTTTGACAATACTGATTCTTCCAATCCAAGAACATGGTATGTCTCTCCATCTGTTTGTGTGGTCTTTGATTTCCTTCATCAGTATCCTTTAGTTTTCTGAGTACAGGTTTTTGGTAGGTTTATTCCTAGGTATTTTATTATTTTTGTTGCAACAGTAAATGGGTTTGTTTCCTTAATTTCTCTTTCTGATCTTTCATTGTTAGTGTATAAGAATGCAAGAGATTTCTGTGTACTAATTTTGTATCATACAAGAAAATACTATCTTTTTAAATTACCAGTTCTCCTCCACTATCATCTTTAAAACCACTTACAGGAGTTGGGACTAAATCTGACAGATTATGCTGGTGCTGAAGGGGAAGCACTTACCTTGCCACAGTTCACGTGAAAATGAGGGGACAGTTGTACAAGGCTGGGACCTCAATGGATTGTCAGATACTATACTTTTCATTATAAAATCTCTAGAGAGTCATATTAGTGTTCAGTATCTTACAAGTTTTTCTGTTTCAGCCACAGATACATGATTTTCTAAAGAAGAGCTGTCTCAGCTTGGGAAACCCATGTTTAGTTAAACATTTTAAAAAAATAATTAGTAGGAAATTTATAACAATAAGAAATTGTCAGACTCCTTAGGTGTGGAGGTTGGCAGAGAAATGGGAAGTGAAGAACTCAAAACTGCCTTTGATTGTGCATGCACTAAGTTTTTATTAGTCATTTTATTCTGACAGCTATCCAGGAGGTTCAAATGCCTAACCACTGGAGACATCATAAATACGCAAAACAGCAAAATTTTCACATAATGAGCATAAATATCCTTTCAAAGAAAAAAATCATAATCTAGCTCATGCTAATCAAGTCTGTATTGTTGCATAAAGAATGCTAAGCAGCTGAGTATCAGGAAATGTTGAAAGAAAACCAGAGATAAATTATTTTGAAATATTTTTCAAAAAACATTTCAATCCCTTGTTATTCAGCTAAAAGTAATTATGTTATAATTTATAATTAGGACAGAGTCTGTATTCTTCCTAATAAAATTCTTAAATGAATTTTAAAATAACTAGAAATGTATCTTCTTTATAGTCAAATTTTTGTAAGATTTTTGTCTTCAAGTGTATTTATAACTGAACTTCCAAAAGTTTTAATAAGAATTGATGGGTATTCTTAAAATTTAGAATTTTAATATTAATTTATCATTAGTACAAAATTAAATATGGATATTTAATCTGAAGTAGACTTTTTTCCTAAAATAAAATAAGCTTTGTAATCATGCTTCCTATTTTAAAATATTTAGTTGCACATGTTTTCAGGGACAGTGGAAACAATCCAAATAGCATTTGAAAATGAGAAAGGACATTATCAAACTCCAGGAGACACTTAGTAGAATTTTATTTGTAAACCTGGCCATTAGATGGGGAAAAAAATCCTTCTTATAATAAAATTCTCTTTCTACTTACTTTGTTTTATGTAAATAAAAATGTGAATCCTATGGTATGTATTTAGATATATATCAACATGGGCTTTTTCAAATAAGATTGATGCCTTTTTAAAAGAAGAAATAAAATGGAAAGCCTTAGGTTTTGTACCTTGATTACATCCATATTCTTCTTGTCAAGCACTTTTCAAGGAAATAGGTATTGCTAACATTTATCCTGTTTGGTTGATAAGTTAAATGAGACACAGGAATATTTTATTTTGTCATACATATTTATTAATCCAATTAAGCATCTTTGACTTTAGGTCTCCAACTGTTTTCAATAAACTAAAGGAGAACAAAATTTAAGAGAAGACAGAATCAAATATTACATGTTTCAAATCAGTTTTTTTTTCTGGGACCTTGGTAATGATCATTCAAATATGCAATAATGTAGCTTCTTTCAGTAAAAAGACTGTAAAAATACTGTCTTGAAGTTGTGCCTTATGTAAGATTTCATTGTCTTTCATAATATATTTAACTAATTAAGTTAACAATATCATGTTTCTTAAGATTATTTGCAGGAAATATTTAAATTAGAAGTGAGATTTTGCTATCCCTTTGTAAAACTATATTGTAAAATCAGTCACAAACAATTATTTGTTCCTAGACATTGTAGTGACCTAAATAAAGTTGCATACCAAATGAAATGTACTCATGGGGTAATATATTTTTTTAAACATCTTTATTAGAGTATAATTGCTTTACAATGGTGTGTGAGTTTCTGCTTTAAAACAAAGTGAATCAGTTATACATATACATATGTCCCCATATCTCTTCCCTCTTGCATCTCCCTCCCTCCCACCCTCCCTATCCCCCCCCCCCCGCCAAGGTGGTCACAAAGCACCGAGGTGATCTCCCTGTGCTATGCAACTGCTTCCCATTAGCTACCTATTTTACGTTTCGTAGTGTATATATGTCCATGCCACTCTCTCACTTTGTCCCAGCTTACCCTTCCCCCTACCCATATCCTCAAGTCCATTCTCTAGGAGGTCTGCATCTTTATTCCTGTCTTGCGCCTAGGTTCTTCTGAACATTTTATTTTTATTTATTTATTTATTTTTAGATTCCATATATATTTGTTTGCATATGGTATTTGTTTTTCTCTTTCTGACTTACTTCACTCTGTATGACAGTCTCTAGGTCCATCCACCTCACTACATATATAACTCAGTTTCGTTCCTTTTTATGGCTGAGTAATATTCCATTGTATATATGTGCCACATCTTCTTTATCCATTCATGTGTTGATGGACACTTAGGTTGCTTCCATGTCCTGGCTATTGTAAATAGAGCTGCAATGAACATTTTGGTACATGACTCTTTTTGAATTATGGTTTTCTCTGGGTATATGCCCAGTAGTGGCATTGCTGGGTCATATGGTAGTTCTAATTTTAATTTTTTAAGGAATATCCATACTGTCTCCATAGTGGCTATATCAATTTACATTCCCACCAACAGTGCAAGAGGGTTCCCTTTCCTCCACACCCTCTCCAGCATTTATTGTTTGTAGATTTTTTGAAGATGGCCATTCTGACCGGTATGAGATGATGTCTCATTGTAATTTTGATTTGCATTTTGCTAATGATTAATGATGTTGAGCATTCTTTCATGTGTTTGTGGGCAATCTGTATATCTTCTTTGGAGAAATGTCAATTTAGGTCTTCTGCTCATTTTTAGATTGGATTGTTTGTTTTTTTTGATATTGAGCTGCATGAGTTGCTTGTATGTTTTGGAGATTAATCCTTCATCAGTTGCTTCATTTGTAAATATTTTCTCCCATTCTGAGGGTTGTCTTTTCATCTTGTTTATGGTTTCCTTTTCTGTGCAAAAGCTTTTAAGTTTCATTAGGTCCCATTTGTTTATTTTTGTTTTTATTTCCATTTCTCTAGGAGGTGGGTCAAAAAGGATCTTGCTGTGATTTATGTCAAAGAGTGTTCTACCTATGTTTTCCTCTAAGAGTTTGACGGTGTCTGGCCTTACATTTAGGTCTTTAATCCATTTTGAGTTTATTTTTGTGTATGGTGTTAGGGAGTGTTCTAAGTTCATTCTTTTACATGTAGCTTTCCAGTTTTCCCAGGACCACTTATTGAAAAGGCTGTCTTTTCTCCACTGTATATTCTTGCCTCCTTTATCAAAGATAAGGTGACAGTATGTGTGTGGGTTTATCTCTGGGCTTTCTATCCTGTTCCATTGATCTATATTTCTGTGTTTGTGCCAGTACCATACTGTCTTGATTACTGTAGCTTTGTATTATAGTCTGAAGTCAGGGAGCCTGATTCCTCCAGCTCCATTTATCTTTCTCAAGATTGCTTTGGCTATTCGGGGTCTTTTGTGTTTCCATACAAATTGTGAAATTTTTTGTTCTACTTCTGTTAAAAATGCCAGGGATATTTTGATAAGGATAGCATTGAATCTGCAGATTGCTTTGGGTAGTAGAGTCATTTTCACAATATTGATTCTTCCAATCCAAGAACATGATATATCTCTCCATCTATTTGTATCATCTTTAATTTCTTTCATCAGTGTCTTATAATTTTCTGCATACAGGTCTTTTGTCTCCTTAGGTAGGTTTATTGCTAGATATTTTATTCTTTTTGTTGCAATGGTAAATGGGAGTGTTTCCTTAATTTCTCTTTCAGATTTTTCATCATTAGTGTATAGGAATGCAAGAGATTTCTGTGCATTGATTTTGTATCCTGCTACTTTACCAAATTCATTGATTAGCTCTTGTAGTTTTCTGGTAGCTTCTTTAGGATTCTCTATGTATAGTATCATGTCATCTGCAAATGGTGACAGCTTTACTTCTTTTCCGATTTGGATTCCTTTTATTGCTTTTTCTTGTCTGATTGCCATGGCTAAAACTTTCAAAACTATGTTGAATAATAGTGGTGAGAGAGGGCAACCTTGTCTTGTTCCTTATCTTAGTGGAAATGGTTTGTTTTTCACCATTGAGGACGATGTTGGCTGTAGGTTTGTCATATATGGCCTTTATTATTTTGAGGAAAGTTCCTTCAATGCCTACTTTCTGGAAGGTTTTTATCATAAATGGGTGTTGAATTTTGTCGAAAGCTTTCTCTGCGTCTATCGAGATGATCATATGGTTTTTCTGCTTCAATTTTTTACTATGGTTTATCACATTGATTGATTTGTGTATATTGAAGAAGCCTTGCATTCCTGGGATACACCCCACTTGATCATAATGTATGATGCTTTTAATGTGCTGTTGGATTCTGTTTGCTAGTATTTTGTTGAGGATTTTTGCATCTATATTCATCAGTGCTATTGGCCTGTAGTTTTCTTTCTTTGTGACATCTTTGTCTGGTTTTGGTATCAGAGTGATGGTGTCCTCGTAGTATGAATTTGGGAGTGTTCCTCCCTCTGCTATATTTTGGAAGAGTTTGAGAAGGATAGGTGTTAGCTGTTCTCTAACTGTTTGGTAGAATTTGCCTGTGAAGCCATCTGGTCCTGGGCTTTTGTTTGTTGGAAGATTTTTAATCACAGTTTCAATTTCAATGCTTGTGATTGGTCTGTTCATATTTTGTCTTTCTTCCTGGTTCAGTCTCGGAAGGTTGTGCTTTTCTAAGAATTTGTCCATTTTTTGCATGTTATCCATTTTATTGGCATATAGTTGCTTTTAGTAATCTCTCAAGATCCTTTGTATTTCGGCAGTGTCAGTTGTTACTTCTCCTTTTTCATTTCTAATTCTATTGATTTGAGTCTTCTCCCTTTTTTCTTGATAAGTCTGGCTAATGTTTTATCAATTTTGTTTATCTTCCCAATGAACCAGCTTTTAGTTTTATTGATCTTTGCTATTATTTCCTTTATTTCTTTTTCATTTATTTCTGATCTGATCTTTATGATTTCTCTTCTTCTGGTAACTTTGAGGTTTTTTGTTCTTCTTTCTCTAATTGCTTTAGGTGTAAGGTTATGTTGTTTATTTGAGATGTTTGTTGTTTCTTAAGGTAGGCTTGTATAGCCATAAACTTCCCTCTTAAAACTGCTTTTGCTGCATCCCATAAGTTTTGGGTCATTGTGCTTTCATTGTCATTTGTTTCTAGGTATTTTTTGATTTCCTCCTTGATTTCTCCAGTGATGTCTTGGTTATTAAGTATTGTGTTGTTTAGCCTCCATGTGTTTGTTTTAGCCTCCATGTGTTTGTATTTCCTTCAGATTTTTTCCTGTAATTGATATCTAGTCTCATAGCCTTGTGGTTGGAAAAGATACTTGATACAATTTCAATTTTCTTAAATTTACCAAGGCTTGATTTGTGACCCAAGATATGATCTATCCTGGAGAATGTTTCTTGAGCACTTGAGAACAATGTGTATTCTGTTGTTTTTCAATGAAATGTCCTATAACTATCAATTAAGTCCATCTTGTTTAATGTATCATTTAAAGCTTGTGTTTCCTTATTTATTTTCATTTTGGATTATCTGTCCATTGGTGAAAGTGGGGTGTTAACATCCCCTACTATGATTGTGTTCTTGTCGAATCCCCTTTTATGGCTGTCAGTATTTGCCTTATGTATTGAGGTGCTCCTATGTTGGGTGCATAAATATTTACAGTTGTTATATATTCTTCTTGGATTGATCCCTTGATCATTATGTAGTTTCCTTCTTTGTCTCTTGTAATAGTCTTTATTTTAAAGCCTATTTTGTCTGATATGAGAATTGCTACTCCAGCTTTCTTTTGATTTCCATTTGCATGGAATATCTTTTTCCATCCCCTCACTTTCAGTCTGTCTATCTCCCTAGGTCTGAAATGGGTCTCTTGTAGACAGCATATATACAGTTCTTGTTTTTGAATCCATTCAGCCAGTCTGTGTCTTTTGGTTGGAGCATTTAATCCATTTAAATTTAAGGTAATTATCGATGTGTATGTTCCTATTACCATTTTCTTAATTGTTTTGGGTTTGTTATTGTAGGTCTTTTCCTTCTCTTGTGTTTCCTGCCTAGGGAAGTTCCTTTAGCATTTGTTGTAAAGCTGGTTTGGTGGTGCTGAATCATCTTAGCTTTTTCTTGTCTGTAAAGGTTGTAATTTCTCCATCAAATATGAATGAGATCCTTGCTGGGTAGAGTAATCTTGGTTGTAGGTTTTTCTCTTTCATCACTTTACATATGTTCTACCACTCCCTTCTGGCTTGCAGAGTTTCTGCTGAAAGATCAGCTGTTAACCTTATGGGGATTCCCTTATGTGTTACTTGTTGTTTTTCCCTTGGTGCTTTTAATATTTGTTCTTTGTATTTAATTTTTGATAGTTTGATTAATATGTATCTTGGCATGTTTCTCCTTGGATTCATCCTGTATGGGACTCTGTGCTTCCTGGACTTGATTAAGTATTTCCTTTCCCATATTAGGGAAGTTTTCCACTATAATCTCTTCAAATAGTTTCTCAGTCCCTTTCTTTTTCTCTTCTTCTTCTGGGACCCCTATAATTTGAATGTTGGTGCGTTTAATGTTGTCCCAGAGGTCTCTGAGACTGTCCTCAGTTCTTTTCATTCTTTGTTCTTTATTCTGCTCTGCAGTAGTTATTTCCACTATTTTATCTTCCAGGTCACTTATCCGTTCTTCTGCCTCAGTTATTCTGCTATTGATCCCTTCTAGAGAATTTTTAATTTCATTTATTCTGTTGTTCATCTCTGTTTGTTTGCTCTTTAGTTCTTCTAGGTCCTTGTTAAACGTTTGTTGTAGTCTCTCCATTCTATTTCCAAGATTTTGGATCATCTTTCCTATCATTACTCTGAATTCTTTTTCATGTAGACTGCGTATTTCCTCTGCATTTGTTAGGACTGGTGGGTTTTTGCCTTGCTCCTTCATCTCCTGTGTGTTTATCTATCTTCTCCTTTTGCTTAACTTACTGTGTTTGGGGTCTCCTTTTCGCAGGCTGCAGGTTCATAGTTTCAGTTGTTTTTGGATTCTGTCCCCAGTGGCTAAGGTTGGTTCAGTGGGTTGTGTAGGCTTCCTGATGGAGGGGACTGGTGCCTGTGTTCTTGTGGATGAGGCTGGATCTTGTCTTTCTGGTGGGCAGGTCCACATCTGGTTGTGTGTTTTGGCATGTCCATGGCCTTATTATGATTTTAGGCAGCCTCTCTGCTAATGGGTGGGGTTGTGTTCCTGTCTTGCTAGTTATTTGGCATAGGATGTCTAGCACTGTAACTTGCTGGTCGTAGAGTGGAGCTGGGTCTTGGCGTTGAGATGGAGATCTCTGGGAGATTTTCGCCATTTGATATTACATGGAGCTGGGAGGTCTCTTGTGGACCAGTGTCCTGAACTTTGCTCTCCCACCTCAGTGGCACAGCATTGACGCCTGGCTGGAGCACCAAGAGCCTGTCCTCCACTCGGCTCATAATAAAAGGGAGGAAAACAAAGAAAGAAAGAAATAAGAAGATAAAATAAAATAAGATAAAGATAAAATAAAGTTATTAAAAAATAACAAGAAAAAAAATTTTTAAGTAATAATAAAAAGGACAGACAGAACCCTTGGACAATTGGTAAAAGCAAAGCTATACAGACAAAATCACACACAGAAGCATACACATACACAGTCACAAAAAGAGAAAAAGGGGGGAAAAATATATATCGTTGCTTCCAAATTCCACCTCCTCTGTTTGGGATGATTCATGGTCTATTCAGGTATTCCACAGATGCACGTACATCAAGTTGATGGTGGAGATTTAATCCGCTGCTTCTGAGGCTACTGGGAGAGATTTCCCTTTCTCTTCTTTGTTCGCACAGCTCCCGGGGTTCAGCTTTGGATTTGGACCCGCCTCTGCATGTAGGTCGCCTGAGGGCGTCTGGTCTTCGCTCAGACAGGACAGTGTTAAAGGAGCCGCTGATTCGAGGACTCTGGCTGTGGTGGCAGAGGCCGGCGTGACGTTGCACCAGCCTGAGGCGCGCCGTGCGTTTTCCCGGGGAAGTTGTCCCTGGATCCCGGGACCCTGGCAGAGGCGGGCTGCACAGGCTCCCCGGAAGGGAGGTGTGGATAGTGACCTGTGCTTGCACACAGGCTTCTTGGTGGTGGCAGCAGCAGCCTTAGCGTCTCATGCCTGTCTCTGGGGTCCGTCCTGTTAGCCGCAGCTCGTGCCCGTCTCTGGAGCTCCTTTAAGCAGCGCTCTTAATCCCCTCTCCTCGCGCACCAGGAAACAAAGAGGGAAGAAAAAGTCTCTTGTCGCTTCGGCAGCTCCAGACTTTTTCCCGGACTCCCTCCTGGCTAGCCCTGGCGCACTAACCCCTTCAGGCTGTGTTTATGCCGCCAGTCCTCTCCCTGCGATCCAACCGAAGCCCGAGCCTCAGCTCCCAGCCCCGCCCATCCCGGTGGGTGAGCAGACAAGCCTCTCTGGCTGGTGAGTTCCGGTCGGCACCGATCCTCTGTGTGGGAATCTCTCCGCTTTGCCCTCCGCACCCCTGTTGCTGCGCTCTACACCGCGGCTCCGAAGCTTTCCGCCTCCGCCACCCACAGTCTCTGCCCACGAAAAGGCTTCTAGTGTGTGGAAACCTTTCCTCTTTCACAGCTCCCTCCCACTGGTGCAGGTCCCGTCCCTATTCTTTGTCTATGTTTTTTCTCTTTTCTTTTGCCCTACCCAGGTACGTGGGGAGTTTCTTGCCTTTTGGGAGGTCTGAGGTCTTCTGCCAGCGTTCAGTAGGTGTTCTGTAGGAGTTGTTCCACATGTAGATGTATTTCTGATGTATCTGTGGGGAGGAACGTGATCTTGCCTCTTACTCTTCCACCATCTTGAAGCTCCTCCCCATGGGGTAATATTAAAGTTGAAAAATATCCTGGTTTTTTTCTCCAGACGTAAATAATCAAAACAGTTAGTCATTTTTTTTCCATTTTCTATAAAACCAAACCCTGAAGTAAAAGAATATTATAATCAATTACAGGTTTATACATTTTATTTATATACAAAACAATATATATTATAAAATAAAGCTTAAAGAAATAGCAATGTTTTTATTTTATATTGGAGTATAGTTGATTAACAATGTTGTGTTAGTTTCAGGTGTACAGCAGAGTGATTCAGTTGTACATATACATGTATCTATTCTTTTCCAAATTATTTTCTCATTTAGGTTATTACAGAGTATTGAGCAGAGTTCCCTGTGCTATACAGTACGTCTATGTTGGTTATCCATTTTAAATATAGCAGTGTGTACACGTCAATCCCAAACTCCCAATCTATCCTTCCCCACCATCCTTTCTTCCTTGTAACCATAAGTTTGTTCTCTAAGTCTGTGAGTCTCTTTCTGTTTTGTAAATAAGCTTGTTTGTATCATTTTTTTTTAGATTCCGCATATAAGCAATATCATATGATATTTGTCTTTCTCTGTCTGACTTCACTTAGTATTGTTAGAATTTCTAGGACGGAGGGAGAAGGTGAGCATCAGAGAGGCTCTACAACTTTCTTCATCCATCCTGATTATCATTTATGTTGCTTTTTCCCACAATGTTTCCTTGAGTTATTAGCACAAACTTTAAGAGCTATTTCATAATAAGGATATTAAGTGATTTCTTTTCTGTTCATCTACCTCTGAATGCTTCTCCTCTAAAATGTCTGCTTTCCCTTTTTTGTTTCCAGATATATAAAGTTGTTTCTTCACACAGCATTCATGGCACCAAAGAACACATATACAATGTATTACTGAGAATCTTTGTCATTTATATTATGTATAAAATTTGATTGTATCTTTCA
Organism: Grampus griseus; assembly: GCF_964374135.1. Classification (NCBI taxonomy): domain Eukaryota; kingdom Metazoa; phylum Chordata; class Mammalia; order Artiodactyla; family Delphinidae; genus Grampus; species Grampus griseus. The sequence continues at coordinate 132,953,521 of NC_138997.1, read as the reverse complement.
AGACCAAGAAACTCATTGTGTAAATATTCAATAGCCTGAGTAAAGCTGTAAGTGCTACTGAATAAATGAAAATATATTTAACTGCCTTAAGCAGTTAAATAAATAAATATATTTAACTTATTTGTTAAAGAAGTGTTTATTTAACAAATATGTAGTTACATAGCATACAATATATATCAGAGACAGTACTGGGCACAAGGCAAATAAGAACTATTTAATACTCCTGGAGGTTTCTGTAAGGGACTTTACTCTTCTGGATAAAGATAGACATATAAGCAATAAGTGTAATATAACGATGCATTGGTAAATATCAGAAAAACACACAAAAGAATCTTCAAAATGGGTTGGTATGTTTCTCCTTAATGAGTCAGAAAATTTTTCACCCTGGGTAACCTACTGTTTGTTTTGAAAGATGATAGTCAGCAGATGATCAGGGAGGTGGTAGATCAAGGGCCAGGTCCTGGACTAAGAAAGAATATATGAGAGCTAGAGCAGTGTTTCAGCCTGAGGGATCAGTTTCAGAAAAGGTCAAGTGATGTGAAGAAGTCAGAGAAGTTCAAGATAATGAGAGCAGTTTAGAGCTAGCATCTCAGTATATATTGCGGAAAGAAATAAGGTTGAAGTTATAGGCAGGGAGCAGATATAGAGCCTTGCATGCTGTGCTGGGGACTGTGTATTTAATATGTAAACTCAAACAAAAACAAAGTTTTCTGAGTAGTGTAGGTCAACAACTCATTAAATTTTAGGAAAAAAACACATAGTTTTACTAAAATTACACATATATTCTGGCAGTTGTATAGAAGACAGGGAGACCTCTTTGGAGAATAACACAGCCGTCTGTGTGAGAAATTACAGCAGACAGTCATAGTAGAAATATAGAGGAAAGGATAGAATCAATTCATATTTAGTAGCTAACATTGAGAAGATACAGTAATTTATTAGATATAAGCAATAAGGACATATGATAGTTTATGGCATTCAGCATTGGGACTTGGGCAATTGGGTTTTCTGTGGTGTCACTAGCAAGAGAAAAAAGAAATAAAACATGGAAAACATGGTTTTATTATTAATTCAAAGGCTAAGTGAAGAGAGTCAGTGTTCTGTGTCTACCTGGATGACTTGATGAATTTTAGTGCTGTGGGAGCATCAGGTAACAAGATTATGCCCAAATGTGAGGTTGCCTTTGGCACTAGTTCGCATCCATAGGGGCTGGGAATTGAAGGATTAGGAGTCTTAGGGTAAATTATGAAAATGTTGACTTTGAGATGCTAGTGAAGGAATTTAGTGAAAGGAATTAGGGGAACACTGGTGTCATTTGCCAATGGATTGCTTTGAATGGAGAGCAGTTTGCTCTATGTTCAGGAGAGAATGGATAAAAAAATAATGGGTAATGAGTGGAGTTCCTTTTATGAAAGAACTTGGATGTAAAAGGAAGAAAAGAAATAAGGTGATGACTAGAGAAGGCACAGAACTTAGACATGTTCTTTGTGTGTGTTCACAAGGATGACACGAGGGACAGGTGGAAAATACAAGAATGTGGGATGATGGTCCTAAGCAAAAAATAGTAAATTAGAGGAAGGTTATGGAGGTGGTAAACATGAAACTAACAGAAAGAAGAACTGCTAGATTCACCTATGATATGTTTATAATCATGAGTAGATCAGTGGTATTAACCTCGATGTTTTCCGTTTGAGGTAAATCATCTGCTGAGACGTGGGTTAGGAGGACAAGAGGCTTAAAAGAATTGGATAAACTCACTGTAGCTCTGCCAGTCTCAACTTAAGTAAACTTATTTTCATATATTTAAACTAACTTATTTTACTATTAAATGTATACAGAGTAACTACAATATCTGTACATTACTTATTTTGAAGATTAGTTCCTATTTGGAACTTTGTCCCTAAGAAAAAGGGATCAGTGATATAAATCAATTTACTGTAATTTAAAACCATTTAGGGATTTTTTTCCAGCTTTATACACTAGTAGACTCTATTATTTAACATTCATTGTTACTAAATTATGAAATAAACTGCATATATTCTGGAGTTCTAAACTTTAATAAAACAATAATACTTATTTTATTAAAGAAAATATATCAGTTGATTGATGATGAATGTCAGTGTTTTCCTTGGTACATATTTTATAATTGTGAATATATTTTTGTGTTTATTTACCTAGAATATTTAATAATATATTCTAGTCATATCATGTTGACTGAATTAACACCTCATATTGAAAATAAAAATAGAAGGGAGATATCTTATGCTGGACATCATATATTTATTAATACTTCCAAAGTTATATCAGCTTAAAGTGACCATTGTAATATTGAAACACACCAGATCAGAGACTTTTCCCATTGCAACCTAAGTAAGTAAAATCATAAAATGTGTTTATCTACTTAAGCAAAAATTAATCATATTATCCAGAAAAAACTTAGGGAAGGCATAAAATAAGTTAGAATGGTCACCAATGGGAAAAGTAGGCTTTTGAACTTCTGGTTATAGCCTTTGATTTCTGTGAAATCCTAGTTCTATCAGCAAATCCATTTATTGAAATATACTTCACCTATGCCAGGACATGCCTAGAAACCTAGCATGGTTCTAATCCTCTTTCTAGCAATGGCAATAGATATGTTTTTGGAAGGAGTTTAAATGTCAACCTAAACTCCTTTGTAAACCAACCAGTTCAAAATTAAACTTGAGTTAGAATAGTTATTGCATTGGTCAGTTTTTAGCTTTAAGGAAAAACAACAACAACAACAAAAACCTCCATTCTTATATCTACCTGTATGTAATTCTCTAAATATTTTCTGTATATCATTTTATGTGTGTCACACTCAGGGAATTATTTTTGTCTGCTATATTTATATATGTTTTAGAAATACATTTTACCGTTCATTGACAATAATAAATACGAGAATTGCAAAGAAACTAAAAAGTATTCTTTCTTTGAGGAGTTTAGAATTTATCAAGATTTATATATATATATATATATATGTTTATATTTTATGTATATATAAAACATACATACCTGTAGAGCCAATGACGTATATATATACAAACACATAGAATATATTATAATAGAGCTTTTAAACAAATAAATATAGCTATATTAGGCCAAATAATTAGTAAAGTATAAATTTAAAAAGACAAAAGTTATCAGTATTAAAAATAATCTGCTTGCACAATGAGGTGATTGGTGATAAAGTTGGAGAGACTTAACTCCATCTTGATAAAGTAATGAGATATGATTTTAAAATTCACAAATTATCAGGTCAGTTGCATCTGTGATGTCCCTGGTTGTCCTCATTTTTAGCAATGACTAAGAAAGACGTGTGGAATGGATCATATTTAGAACATGGTAAATACATCTGGCTTCTAGTGACAAAAGTCATGATGATTTTTCTTGTGCCATGGTATTGCAATTCACTCTGTACAGTTGGACATTAAATGGAGATGGAAATTCGTATCGCTTTCAGATTTGCATTATTGCTCATTCATGTCACAATAATGAAAAAATATTTTACAACAATTCATGTTGTTTGTTTTGATAGATGCTCTATCTTAATAAAGTATTAAAAAAGAGAAATTGTTAGGTGAGGAGAACGAAATTTGGTAGTTGTACCTTATTTACTTTGGGCTGGAATATTTTAACCACAAATGACAACGTTCCCTGGTCTGAAAATCCAAGCTCCACGTAATCAGGATGTAAGAACTTGATCTGACTCACCCCACCCCATCCCCAGTTCCATTAACTAACCTCTTAAATGACTGAATTAGTTTTTAAAAATCTACACTCTATTCATGCTTAAAAACTCTCTTTCCAAACTATCATTTCTCATCTAGAGCTTGGATTTCCCTAATACATTATGTGACTTCATTAAATCAATTTTTAGTCTTATAATATTTTCATATGCCAAATAGGAATAATATGTTTTCTTTTATTCCTGTTTTATAAATGTTTTGAATTATATTGAGGCCTATGAGACTTTAACATTGTGCTAAATTCACTTCAGCTGCCACTGTGTGGCTTTTCTGCAGCTCAGCTCTCCTCTGCTAAGCTTCTTCTGAAGTCCACTGGCAAAAAAGATCTCCAAATTCTGGGCCCATATCTGAGTTTCCTTCCATCTGGAATTTTGACTTCTCAGTTCATTACTGCATTGGAAATCCTCCATGTCTTAAAAATATATATTTCTAAAATATTTTCCAAGTTTCCTAGTTGTGCTCTCATTGAGATGTTTTTTGATGTGACACTGATGTACAGCCGGCATACAACTAGCATTCACTATTCCAGACACAAATACAATTAACTGCAAATTGTGGCCATATTTTATAAAATGTTGGTGATGTTTTGTACGTGAAAATGAAGCTGTGCAAATCAATAGAAAGGTAATTCTGTTGTCTGGAGATATGAAATAAGTTTTAAATGTTTAAGATTGTAGCAGAGCCATCGTTAGACATTTCAGAAGAGATAATAATCACCATTTAGAATCATTCCGTTTTTGAGATGAAGGAACTGATATCTGTAAGAGTTAACTTTTCACAAGAACTCACGAAGACCTACTGCCAATTTCTAAGCTAAAATTTTAGTTTTTATGTCATTTATTATTTTCTTTATATAATAGCATGGCCAAACAGAAATCTACAATATCATAGAGCTTAACAACCTTGCAAAATAACTGTTTAGTTTTACAGACAAGGAAACCAAGACTCTATGAGGTATATTTCAGCAAACAAAGCTAGAACTTGCATTGCCAATTTCCCACATCAGAGCTTGTTCTTTTGAATCCATGGTATAGAAGAGCACATTTAAATTAGGTTCTCTTTTTTTCCTTTTCAAGAATAACTTCATAAAAAGTGTGTTAATGCTAATAAAAGTGTCACTTAAAATAATTAAAGAAATTTTGTGCGGGCCAATTGCAATAAATAAATAACTTGAAAGAGGAAAAAAAAGAACACAAAGACAACTTGATAATGAGATAATAATACACGCTGCATGGAAGCCAGTTAATTGAAGGTTTGTCATGACCAGTGAATGCTACTTGTGAATCCTCTTGAGAAAATAATAGCCTGCTAAAAGAAGAAAAATAATCAAGAGGAAAAGATGGCAGAAGAGTATAAATTAGCATCTTTTTTAATCTACGCATTGTCAAAATATAATGGTCACTCTTAGCTCAAAACAGAAGAGAACATATCTAAATGGATTTGTTAATCAAATTTACTGCTCCAAAAACATTTTAGCAACCCCAGTTAATTTTTCCTATGTTTATCAGCTCATACCTTATGAGAAACACCTCGTAAGGAGTTTCTTTTCAAAATTATACCCCTTTAAAGAATGCCCCCTCTTCACTTTTCTTCAGAATCCCCCTGAGTGGACTTACTTCAGCAACACTGCTGTGTGTTAGGAGATGTATTGGAATTCTGAAATATCTACCTAGGTATGTTTCTTTCATTTTTAGTTCATGCTGATCGCACTTCTGAATATACCATTTTCACTGGATAATAGATTTCTGCTAGGCATGTCCAACATTGTGGAGGGATGAATCAGATTCACTTGCTTTGTACTGAACAAAGTAAAACAAGCATTCATTTTCAACCTTAATCTTCTCTCTGTTATTCAGAGGAGAATAGGTGATTGCTGTCAGTGACCAGGGACGACTCTGCTTGCTACAAATGTCTGAGATTTTCCTACTAGGATTTGTCATAGAAATCTTGTGCCCTACTGGACTTGGCAGGTCAGAGTGTACCACATTGTAGAGCATTTTGAAGCATAACCTGGATTCAAGGACTAGCTCCTAGCTCTGGACCATACTTATAATGAGGATTCTTCTGGTATTGAAGTTATCTATTCCAACTGCAAACATAGGAATTAGAACAATAAGTAGCTCCTGTGAGATGTACTCTGGTCAAACTCCATTTATCACCTGTCTCACTGGTGCAGCACATCTAGCATCTTCAAGAATTAGGTTAGTTCAGAACAATAGCCAAACATCTAAAAAGCCATTATCCATAACCTTCAGTTTGGACTTTTCATCTTCCTCAGTACAAAAAATACCCTTTTGAATGTCCTCAGGTCACCTAAAATTGAAATAGAAGGCAGGGTACTGTACACGTTTGTGGTTTTAGATCAGTGTACCAGGGTGCCTCTTCAGGCTAATCAAACTGCTGTTTTTTTAAGGGTCCTGAATCTAAGAATTGACTCAGATCTGAGAAATGGGTCACAGACTCAGACTTGGTAATTCATTCTTATCCCTCAAAGGGTTTACATTTCTTCATCTGTTTATGCTAAATGATAACTGACTTTTCAGTGTCCTTATTGCATCTTAAAATTTACATTTTCCCACACATATACACACATGCACACACACTATTAGAAACACACACGATTCCTTAAGCTAGTGTCTTGAAGGCTATGTACCCTCATATCAACACTGAATTAATAGGTTAAACGTATTGTATTAGAACACACACACACAATCCCATCCCTAATCATATTCTTCAATATTTTTAAGTGATATAAATTAGCAATTTTCCAAAATTTTGTCTGCTTAAAAGGCTTTATTACTCTAGTTGTTGATAAGCTGTAGGAATAAGATAGGGCAGCTACCTGGAGTCCAGGTAGCCTAAAATGCTCCATTTTATTGTATATACTACTGGTAATAAATGAGATCCAACTCTTTTCTGTTTTCATTATCAAGACTCCAAATCTGAGGAATGTCTAATTAGTTTAGCTGCAGTCAGAACTCAGATGGGAAAATATAAATACCTTGATTCACAGCCTGCATATATTCATGCACGAAATGGGAAGGAATAATTCCACATAGGTTTCTCTCGTCTAAGAACGGGATGCATGATGCTAAAGTGAAGAAAGTTAACGAAGGCTCAGATAATTATGTTAGCAAAAATGCCCATTCCCAACTGAAAAAAGTTACTTGAATTCATACCAATATTTCCTCTAGTGTTCTGATTACTATAGTAGAGCTTTGTCTCCTGTTGAAGGCCAGTATTTCCCTCTTCCTGTGCTCATGATCATGGTCACATCACTTCTTATCTCTCAAAATTTACATCACCCACTCTCCTTTTCTTTCCTGTATATTCAAGTCCTTGATCAAATTGAATCTTTCCCATGCTTTTAAAAAGTACTCAAGTTTCATCACCTTTAAAAATTCTGTTTTGGATCAAGTTCTATGAGAGCTATCTATAAAATTCACACCTCTTACACAGGGGAGCTTTTGAAAGTTTCTTTTTATACTTGCCGCTCCATTTGTTCACCTCCAACTTATCCTTTATCTACTCTTATATGACTTTCACCCGTATCACTATACCTAAAAATCTTGGTAAAATTGTATCTAGTAATCTTGATTACTCACTCCTTTTTTTGGGGGGGGGGGGTGTTTTTGTTTGTTTTTTGTTTTCTTTTTGCGGTACACAGGCCTCTCACTGTTGTGGCCTCTCCCGTTGCGGAGCACAGGCTCCGGACGCGCAGGCTCAGCGGCCATGGCTCACGGGCCTAGCCGCTCCGCGGCACGTGGGATCTTCCCGGACCGGAGCACGAACCCGTGTCCCCTGCATCGGCAGGCGGACTCTCAACCACTGCGCCACCAGGGAAGCCCTACTAACTCCTTCCTAAAACACTCACTCCTCTTGCCATCCATGAAGTCACACACTTAAGTTTTTCTTCCTATAGCTTTGGATCATCCCATTAAAAGCCCCTAGCTAATTCTTTCTCTTTTTTTTTTTTTTTTTTTTTTTTTTTTTGCGGTACGCGGGCCTCTCACTGTTGTGGCTTCTCCCATCACGGAGCACAGGCTCTGGACGCGCAGGTTCAGCGGCCATGGCTCACGGGCCCAGGCGCTCCGCGGCATGTGGGATCTTCCTGCACCGGGGCACGAACCCGTGTCCCCTGCATCGGCAGGCGGACTCTCAACCACTGCGCCACCAGGGAAGCCCTCTTTCTCTTTAATTTTGTCTTCAAAGTAAGATTTTCTCAATGTTGAGTCTGAAGACCACTTTCCTTTTAATTCTATTTCTTTGCCACACTGAATCTCACCCAGGACTGTCATTTAAAGTACAGTATAAAAGCCAAAGGCTGCCATGTATATATCTCCAGCTTAGAACCCATCTTTAAGCTATAGTCTTATATATCCAACTTCCTGTTGGATATTATTTTACTGATTCACATAGTTAAGAAAACACAACATGTTCAAAATCAAATTCATGATCACCTTTCTTCACCCTGATAAATATTCCTCTTCCATTATCTCATCTATTAATGTCATCAGTTTTTACCTAATTATGCAAGACTCTGATAATATAGGAAAATGAAAGCATATGTATTTATCACCTCCTGAATCTTCTGAAGAGCTTTGGTTTTCAAACTTTTATAAAAAAAAAAATATGAAGCTGCAAAATTGGAGAAAAATATTTTAAAATGTTAATTTAAAGACTTCCAGTGAATATTTTATGGAGAGAATCATGTTTAACCAAATACCTTTATCAACTCTTGTATTTTGTTTTGGTTTTTGTTTTTTTGAGGTACACGGGCCTCTCACTGTTGTGGCTTCTCCCGTTGCGGAGCACAGGCTCCAGACGCGCAGGCTCAGGGCCATGGCTCACGGGCCCAGCCGCTCCGCAGCATGTGGGATCCTCCCGGACCGGGACACGAACCCATGTCCCCTGCATCGGCAGGCGGACTCTCAACCACTGCGCCACCAGAGAAGCCCCTTGTTTTGGTTTTTAATTTTAGAAAGTGATTTGTAGAGCTTAATATTGAAAGTGAGAAAAGAGGTGAGGAGAAATAAATTACTCTAAATAATAACCTAATATGAAAATTTATTTTTCTAAGGATAGATAGCCCTAAAAAGCTGAGGGTAAGGGGATTGCAGGGGTTGCAAAAACACTCCATAGAGTGAAACCCTGAGACTCGGAGGAACACAGGTGAGCAAATGTTCCTGAAGTGTATTGCTCTGACATGTTTGAAAACAGCTGTATTTGTATCATCTGTTATTTTGCATTTACAGTATAAACCACTAATACTCACTCCAACATACAAACATAAACAAGTTCCAAACCTTCACTCTAATTCTGCTGAACACAATATCTTCTATCAGGATTATGGAAGGAATGAAGAAAATACATCTCTTGCCCAGCTTGTTATTATACCATGAAGAAAAGATACAGTAGGGCCATGAGGCAAGAAATACAGAATGGAGATTATATAGATTTTCAGAAAATATAACCAGTGGTAGGAAAATGGAGGTGGACTTAAAAAGTTTGAGAAAATTTTGCCTTTGAACAAGATGAATGAATTGGACATTTCAATAATTTTCACTTTTACATTGTAAGATAGGTTAGCCCCAGAAAGCTAGTGAAATTTAGGAAAACTGTGTCACAGATATCTGATAATACATAAGGTTTTCCAGACTGTGGATATAAACCATTTGTTACATATCTGACATTATTAATGATTTTTCATGTTTGATATGGTGTAATTGTAAAGGTAGATTTGAATATGCTTAGTACGCAGATCTCTGTTTTCTTTTTCTCTTTTTGTTAGTTTGCATTCTACAGTCGTCGTTTTGGCTTCTGTTATTTTTTCGGGGGGTTGGGCATCGTAGTAAAGCTTGTAAGAGATAAAAATAGTAGTTTAATTAAAAATCTAGTTAAAAAAAACAGAAATAATCAAATGGAACAATAAAAACAGAAGTTTCTTATTCTACTCAGTGCCTAAGTGGAGGTTTATTGAGTCTTCTGAATTGTTGATTTAACTAATTAGGGTTTACTTAAGTAACAAGACTCTGGCACTCTAGAGTCACTTCATGGGCACTGGTATATAGAAACAGGGTATTTAGGAACAGTTTAAGTGTACTCAACAGTTCTCCCAACTGGTCCCATCATGACTCAAAAAAATAGAAACTACGTTGGAATGAACACCTGCTATAAGAAAAAAGCCTGACTGTTTCTAAGCTAAGCCTTCATGGGCTTATTGTGTTAATATGCAACTCCACCCCCACCCCACCCCACCCCGCCCCGCCTTTAACTGAGAAGGTAAGTAATTTACCCAATGTTGTACTGTTGGTAGTTGACAAAGTTAAAATTATAAGTTAACAATCTGGTTCCAGAGCCTTACTTCTTTACCCATGACACTAAGTATGCTAGTATGGGGTTTAAATGAATTTTACTGGGAAATTTTTAAAGAAAGGTAGGTAAAATGCCAGTAGAGATAATTGAGCCAATATTTTAGCAGAGTAGCTTGGCAATATCTATCGAAATTTTAAAAGTTTATTCCCTTCAACCCAGAAATCCAATTAATGAATTTATCCTGTTGATGGATGGCAAAGGTACATATGTACAGAGATGTACACAGCAGCACTGTTTATAATAGCGATAAAAAATGTTAAAAGAGATTTACATGACCATCACTAATAATGAGGCTGGCAAATCCATATGTGGAATATTATGCAGACATTTAAAAAGTAAAGGACGTTAAAAGACCCAAAAGGTGCTGGATATCTTTAAATATAATAGTCAATATTCTTTATTTTATATTTATTAATTTATATGAACTATGACTATATAAGTATGTAGGATACACTAATGCTATTAACTATATTTGAGAGCAGTAATATTAGGAATTGAAGGTTGCAGGTTGAAAGGTAATGTTTCTTTTTATTTTATAGACACAGTTTTTTCAAATGCTTACCATGACCATGTGTTATTTTAATAATTATTAGTTTATATAAAATAACATTTTCTAATCTGAATTTAAATTCATATTGGAAAATGTTTACACCAAGTTTGAACTATATCCATAATGAACTGTGAAACTCTTATTTAAAAGAAGTCATCTTGAATTACCATAGAACTTACTCTCTCCAGAAGAAACTGAGCCTGGCATAAAATCCTTATAAATGTTAGTGTATGTTTTGCCCCCGACTACCTGATAAGATAATTTCTTCAAAGAAGCGTTGTCATTTCTGCTCTGACATATAAAGAGCTTGGAAATCATCACTCCACACCACTCCTCACAAGAAGAAAAAGCTGAACAAAGTAAAAGTAGATATTTCTTCTTAGATTCATCAGAGAATTGAGGTCAAAAGGCAAATTACTATCTAGAAAACTGGAGAGACAGGTGAGTACAGCAGCTTACTAGGAGCAGAAGCCACTGGAGCCAGTAACTGGTAGGAATACTTAAATGGTAATTGAGGACTTGCTGGAGACAGAGGGTGGTCTAACTTGAGAGTTAAAAACTACAGGGGGCCAGTTTTAGTGAAAGTCTCTACACTCCAGAAGCATTCTTCTTTTTTCTTGGTGAAAAATATCCCTTATCCTTTGGGCAGGTAGATGAGATAAGTAACTTTTTAATTATGCCTGAGAGAAAAGTTACTCTATTGAAATATGCCAGCGTTGAAGGGTCTGTGCTCTGTAACAAAGGCCTGCCTCAGGAAATCTACTTTACTTTTACTGGAGCTTTTTTTTTTTTTTTAAATATTTATTTATTTGGCTGCACTGGGTCTTCGTTGTGGCATGTGGGCTTCTTAGTTGCAGCATGCGGACTGTTAGTTGTGGCATGCGGGCTTCTTAGTTGTGGCATGACTGCGGGATCTATTTCCCCGACCAGGGATCAAACCTGGGCCCCCCTGCCTTGGGAGCTCAGAGTCTTACCCACTGGACCACCAGGGAAGTCCCTACTTTTACTGGAGCTTTATCTGACCCAGGGGAAGGGTAATTTTGAAAATAGGAGCTCCTTCTAGCCTTGTTTTCACACATAAGGGTTCAAAATATTCTTTAAAACTCTTCTGAAGGTCACAGACAAGGGGCTCAGGCCCAATTGTGCCTGGTTTTATCACCTGTTCAGATGAGAAGATTTTTGTCTTTTTGTAGCACTGATAGCCAGGAGAAGTCATTAAAAGCCACTGGTTATTTTATTTTTCATGCGGCAATTTTTTTTTATGCTGTGGTACATATAAGCAACTTTATTTTTTTTAACATCTTTATTGGAGTATAATTGCTTTACAATGGTGTGTTAGTTTCTGCTTTACAACAAAATGAATCAGTTATATATATACATATGTTCCCATATCTCTTCCCACTTGCGTCTCCCTCCCTGCCACCCTCCCTATCCCACCCCTCCAGGCGGTCACAAAGCACCAAGCTGATCTCCCTGTGCTATGCGGCTGCTTCCCACTAGCTATCTACCTTACGTTTGGTAGTGTATATATGTCCATGCCTCTCTCTCGCTTTGTCACAGCTTACCCTTCCCCCTCCCCACATCCTCAAGTCCATTCTCTAGTAGGTCTGTGTCTTTATTCCTGTCTTACCCCTAGGTTCTTCATGACTTTTTTGTCTTAAATTCCATATATATGTGTTAACATACGGTATTTGTCTCTCTCTTTCTGACTTACTTCACTCTGTATGACAGACTCTAGGTCTATCCGCCTCATTACAAATAGCTCAATTTCGTTTCTTTTTATGGCTGAGTAATATTCCATTGTATATATGTGCCACATCTTCTTTATCCATTCATCCGATGATGGACACTTAGGTTGTTTCCATCTCTGGGCCATTGTAAATAGAGCTGCAATGAACATTTTGGTACATGACTCTTTTTGAATTATGGTTTTCTCAGGGTATATGCCCAGTAGTGGGATTGCTGAGTCATATGGTAGTTCTATTTGTAGTTTTTTAAGGAACCTCCACACTATTCTCCACAGTGGCTGTATCAATTTACATTCCCAGCAATAGTGCAAGAGGGTTCCCTTTTCTCCACACCTTCTCCAGCATTTACTCTTTCTAGATTTTTTGATGATGCCCATTCTGACTGGTGTGAGATGATATCTCATTGTAGTTTTGATTTGCATTTCTCTAATGATTAGTGATGTTGAGCATTCTTTCATGTGTTTGTTGGCAGTCTGTATATCTTCTTTGGAGAAATGTCTATTTAGGTCTTCTGCCCATTTTTGGATTTGGTTGTTTGTTTTTTTGTTATTAAGCTGCATGAACTGCTTACAAATTTTAGAGATTAATACTTTGTCAGTTGCTTCATTTGCAAATATTTTCTCCCATTCTGAGGGTTGTCTTTTCGTCTTGTTTATGGTTTCCTTTGCTGTGCAAAAGCTTTTAAGTTTCATTAGGTCCCGTTTGTTTAATTTTGTTTTTATTTCCATTTCTCTAGGAGGTGGGTCAAAAAGGACCTTGCTCTGATTTATGTCATAGAGTGTCCTGCCTATGTTTTCCTGTAAGAGTTTGATAGTTTCTGGCCTTACATTTAGGTCTCTAATCCATTTTGAGCTTATTTTTGTGTATGGTGTTAGGGAGTGATCTAATCTCATACTTTTACATGTAGCTGTCCAGTTTTCCCAGCCCCACTTATTGAAGAGGCTGTCCTTTCTCCACTGTACATTCCTGCCACCTTTATCAAAGATAAGGTGACCATATGTGTGTGGGTTTATCTCTGGGTTTTATATCCTATTCCATTGATCTATGTTTCTGTTTTTGTGCCGGTACCATACTGTCTTGATTACTGTAGCTTTGTAGTATAGTCAGAAGTCAGGGAGCCTGATTCCTCCAGCTCCGTTTTTCATTCTCAAGATTGCTTTGGCTATTCGGGGTCTTTTGTGTTTCCATACAAATTGTGAAATTTTTTGTTCTAGTTCTGTGAAAAATACCAGTCGTAGTTTGATAGGGATTGCATTGAATCTGTAGATTGCTTTGTGTAGTAGAGTCATTTTCACAATGTTGATTCTTCCAATCCAAGGACATGTTATATCTCTCCATCTATTTGTATCACCTTTAATTTCTTTCATCAGTGTCTTATAATTTTCTTATAAGCAACTTTAATAGGTGATAAATGTACAGTAGTTAGACTTCACCTACATAGACATTTTTCCATTTTATGCTCTATGATCTGAAAAGAAACGCTTTTTGAATTGTATAAGATTTATGTTTCTGTAAACATTGCTTAATTTTTTTGCTCTTGATTAAAAAAAAGTTGTGTTGAAATCACTATTGAATATTGCAATCTATATAGTGTAATGGATGGCTTATTTTGTCAACCTGATCTCCTATGTTACCAGTGTGTATTGTCTCCTTCCCCCTAAAGTGGCCTTAATCTTTGCTTTCTTTGCACAATGTCTTTGGTTGCAAGTCATAAGCCTGAGGCAAATAAAATTACAGTAATTTCCAAATAAATAAATAAATAATTTAAAAAATAAAAAATGAGATATAATCATAGGATAATTGAAAACATTCCCTCCGCATCAATAATGCTACATTATAATAACAGTGGGTTACAACTGAGACAGCTGCAAGACACAAACTTTATTTAAGAAGGAGTTTCAAGGGAAACCCGAAGACTAGAGTAGACAAAAACAAGCACACTAGAGGAAGTTGAAGTCTCTGGTGCCTACAGCTACAGCAGACGTTAAGCATAGCCTAACCCTTAGAGAGATAAACATAAAACCTCATGCTAAAGGCCTGTTTACCTCCATTCCTATTACCCAATATGTAATATCTGTATTTCAAATGAAGTTACCAGGTATGCTAAAAGGCAAGAAAGAACAGTCTGAAGAGAAAAAAGCAAGAACCAAAACCAGACTCAGATATGGCAAAGATTTTGGAATCATCAAACCTGGAATTTAAAACAACTACAATTAACATTCTAAGGAATCTAAGGGGAAAAAAAATAGACAACATGGAAGAACATATGCTTAACGTAAGGAGAGAGATAAAAACTCTAAGAATCAAAAGGAAATGCTAGAAATAAATTTTAAAGTGTAATTGAAATAAAGAATGCCTTTGATGGGCTCATGAGCAGACTGGAAATAGCTAAGGAAAGAGTCAGTGAACTTGAAAATATGTGAAATAGAAATTTTCCAAAATGAAGTCTAAAGAGAGGAAAAATAGGTGAAAAAAAAAAAATAGAATATGCAGCTCTTCTTTATGACATTGGACAAGTGGATACATGGCATTATGCATTTGTCAAAACTCTTTAATGACTGAACAAGACAAAGAATGAAACCTAGTGTAAACTATGAGCTTTAGTTAATAATTATATATCAATATTGATTCATCAATTGTAACAAATACACCACACTAATGCAAGATGTTAATAATAGGGGAAACTGTGGTGGGGTGTGGGGAAAGATGTACGAGAATTGATATACTTTCTGTTCAATGTTTCTGTAAACCTAAAACTTCTAAAAAGTAAAGTCCATTCATTTAAATTTGAAAAAGCTTTGCCAGTTTACACAATTAAAAATAATTGATTACATTATTGCCTCTCCCTTTCTCTTGCTTTTTTGTTCATTTTTCTTTCCTTCTTTTTCTTCTTATCCTTCATCGTAATATGGACATTATATCTAATTATAATGCAGTTTGAAAAATCAATATTTATTCTTATATGAGGTATTTTAATTATATGTTCTCCTAAGTTTAATTATAATTGTACCCAAAATTGTTTTATAAGTATCTTAACATTTCAAATATTTATACAAACTAGCTATATTATATAAGAGTGTTTATTATTTAAAAAATTAAAGTGTCTTTCAAAATCTTACATTATATTAATGAAAGAAAGTTTAAATCAGTTTCTGTGGAAATATTTAGGTTTACGTAAATTACAGGACACTTAATATAAGGCACTCAATGCTATTTTCAATGACCTGTCACAGTCAGAGGCCTAGGAAGATTTCATTCATGGCTAAACATGCAAATTTAAAGTTAATGCCTCCAAAGTGATTCCAAAGGCTATATATATATATATATATATATATAATCTTTAGAATATATATATATAGATATGGAATCTATATGTATAGACTTGGATTATATATATGGAAACTACATATATATATATATATATATAGTCTTTTTCAGATTCTTTTCCCTTATAGGTTATTGCAAAATATTTAGTATAGATCCCTGTGCTATACAGTAGGCCCTTATTGGTTACCTATTTTATATATAGGAGTGTGTATATGTTAATCCCAAACTCCTAATTTATCCTCCCACCCTTTCCCCTTTGGTAACCATAAGTTTGTTTTCTATGTCTGTGGGTCTATTTCTGTTTTTTATATAAGTTCATTTGTATCTTTTTTTTTCTTTTAGATTTCACATATAAGCGATATCTTATGATATTTGTCTTTCACTGTCTGGCTTACTTCAGTTAGTATAATACCTGAAACTAACACAACATTGTAAATCAACTGTACTTCAATAAAAATAAATAAATAAGTGAATAAAATAAAATTAATGCCATCATAGAATAGCTTTAAGAAAGCTGTGCACTTCTATCATTTCTCCCTCATTATTTGTTATCATAGCTATAACAAGACTCAGACATCCTAAAATCAAATTACATAATTCAAAATACCTTGAATTCCCAAATTAATTGTAAGTAGATAGTTAACTATACACTTGAACCAACTTCATGGCAATTTTGAAATTATAGTTTATTTGCAATTATTTGTTTACTCCTTTATCTCCCTCTGTAGCCTATAAGTGTTATGACTATTCATAGTATATTTTGTTCACCAAATAAATATTTATTCATTAATGATTAAATGAATTTTCTGTAAATTTTTACTAATTGCTGCTTTGTAAGACGGCATTATCATTACATTGACATAGTTACAGACCTACAGATAAACAAAGTATATTCAACTAAACAAATAATCAAACAGACTTAAAAATGAAACATGCCAATTATCGACATCAGACATAATTCCACTTACCTTTCTACACTCTAGAACTCCAAATGTCTGTTGCTTTAAGCCACCCAGTTTTTGGTAATTTGTTATAGTTGCCCTAGGAAACTAATACAGTATTTTATCAACTACTTGGAAAATTGTTATTAATAACTGAAAAATTATAAATTTCATTCAGTTACAAATTCTTATTTGTATATTTCAATCTTTGACATAGGCCAAGGCATTTACTTTGCATATGGGTCAGCTTCTTGGAGTTTAGCACCAGCTTGGTCGCATAAAATGCCAAAAATATATATTCTAAACACAGTTTCAGTTTCTTTAAAGTATAGTAAGAACAAAGTTTAAACAAATGAATGCATATTGAAAAATGTTTCTTGTTTCTTTTTCTTTTCCAAATCTTTATATATTTCTTTCATTTAAAGAGATTTTATTGTTGGCATGATGATTTCTAATAAGACAAATTTTTTTTAACTAACTTATTCTAGTCTCTTGAAAAATTTAGTTTTTAACTTAGTATTCAAACAACCAGCAATTATTTTTACACTTACATTTTTTCAGCAATCAAATTATACAATTATAGCATTAGGTGTGAGTGACATAAATAGGATTTGGAAGACGTGCAACTGATGCTTAGTAAACATACGAATAAGCTGGTGGGAGTGTACTTGAGAGCAGCACATTCAGTGTGGCCCTGACATCAGTCAGTCTGACGTACAAAGGAAGCACAGAGTCTTGATGTTTTGGGGAGAAGGTTATGTGGAGGTCAGAAGAGTGACTCCAGTATCTTGTGCATATGTCTCCATGGCAATAACAACATCTCTTCATGTGTCTTTATTTCCTACTGGGTAGGAAAAAAAGGGGACTTCTCCCCTATCCATGAAAATGTCCTGTCTAGCATAGTGCCTGAAATATAGTAAACGTTCATCTAATCTGTTAAATGAATAAATCAATAATCAATGAATGAATAAACAAAGGGGTTTACTTAGAGAAACCTTCTAAAGATAGTGGTAGTTATTTGAAAACAGTTGTTAAGGAGAGATTTTTGACAGCTAACCCTGTGGCTATAATAAAGGACACCAGTGTCCATAATCAAACTATCTTTTCTTTCTCTGTATAGGTTATTTAGAATTAAAACCCTTTCTACAGATGAGAATATATGTCATAGAAAGATCTCTGTCATAGACTTAGTAAAACAGAATAGATCTCATAGAAATTGAGGTTTTTCTGTATGTGGAAATTAATGAAAATGTAAGAAAATAATTCAAGAATCTCTTCAAAATTGATAAAGATTACTACAGTAATATTAACAAAGCAATGATGCATTTTAAGCAATGATACAATTTTGATTGCGCGGGATTATTGAAACTAATTACAGAGCTATAACCTTTCATTTGCACTGTGATTGATACCCTTTTATATCTTATAGTGATAGATACTCAGCGCAGAATGCTTGTCTATTCAACAAATCACCGTGTCTCCTGTTTTCCTTCTCCTTTGTGTTAACACATTATATCTTTGTGGCCGGCATTTATTTCCGTAAGAGTAGTGTAACCTTAACAACCTCAACTTTGGAGGCACCCTGAGCCTCCTGAATACAATTCAAATAGTTCATAAAGAACTTTATTTTTCTTCAGAAGTTACCAGGTCCATGTATAATTTTACGGAACAGATTTGAAAAGTTCAGCTTGCTTCCCTCCCCTTAAAGCAGATCCACTGACGTGTTTAAAGAAGAGATTCTACTCTCATAAATTAAATCCTTATCTTTCTAGGGAAGATAGATTGATGATCAAATATTTTTCCATAATTATTTGAAAAATTTGTTTAAAAGTGCCCTTCATATTGAGAGATTATTGATAATTTATTAAAACTTCACATGCTTGATGTCAAACTTAAATTTCAAGGTCTAATAGTGCAGTGAAAGATTCATACATTAATGTGTCAGCAGTGATATCTTTTCCTTCACCCCACAGTCCTAACCTCAAATTTATACACACTTTTAAAAAAAAAAAAAGGAAAACTGGACCATAAAGTGTTTATGGTTTACATATTTTTCATTTTCCTTTTTGGAAATATGTAACATCAGTTCAATGAAGTATTAAAAGAAAATGCAATGAGAAAGCTTCGCTGACATTACCATTTTTAGTGTGGTAATAGTTGTGATCTCAAACTGTAAAGCAGTTTCCCAGGAACTCCTGAAGAGTTATGCTGCCATCTATTGACAATGCAGATGTCTTTTAATGGTCATATGGTTCAAGAAAATATGTTTTCCGAATATTCGGTGTTTCTGAAAATACCTACTTTGTATGATAAATATATGACATCCAAAATTATTTATAATACATCATTAACTTTTTTCTTTTACTATAGAAAAGGCTTATTAATGAATGATCTTGTGCTACCAAATTTACTGAACGTTGTAGATCTTTAGAATACAAGTCAGTAATCTGCAAGTGCTAATGTAGTAACTGAACCTGTGTTTATGCATCACAATGTTATTATCCTATATTTAGTACCTTCAATAGAATGGGATTAACACGCGTTATTAGGAATGTAAAACATTTTAAACATTCAAATAAGACTTCAGCAAATTGGCTGTTTAGAGCAAGAAAATGGATAACTAATATAGATAAAAAAGCATGTTTACCCTTTTCTTTTAATTATTTCATGACATACTACCGTAAGATGAAAAGCACCTGTATTTCATGCCTTCTGACGCAGAGGCTTCCCAAAAAGAGCAAGACAGAACTGTGATGGGACAATTAGAATTTAAATTACTAACTATTTTGAATCTAGGCCATTTATTGTTGGAAAAACCCCTTCTGAGAACTTTTCTCTCCACTTTTCGTATTCAGATATTTAATGTGTCAAATATTTAGTATAACAGGATGCCAGATGAAGTAAAAATAAACAGATATGCCAGCTGCTTTACTTCCATAGTTGGAGAGAGCAGGTATTTGCTCATCCTAGAGGATAAATACCTTCCCATTGACTGGGAAAAGTGCTTAATAGAATGTTGTGGTTTGAAGGTTTTCTTGGTTTTAGATCCTTTTTAAAAAGATGTATAGTGTGAGAGTTCACTGATGTGGATACGGATTCCTGAATATTTTTGGAGGGAATGACCAGTATTCTCCACCTTCTATTTGGGATAAGTTTACTCTAACCAAGGTTTTGAATATGGAATTCAAAAACAAGAGGGGAACTGGTGAATTAGTGACAACACAAAGACTTAAGTGCTGATGATGGAGAGCTAGTAGCTACACTTGAAGCCTTCTGGTCTGCTACTCTGACTTAGGGTCATGTGAATTGAATGAGCTATGACCTTGCACTCTAACAGGGACAACTCTATAGCAGCAAACAAGCGTCCAATAGACTGGGCAGAACAGTGTCCACAGCTCCACCTAGTGACAGTGGTAGAGAGCTAGCACTCAAGTGCTCTAAGGCTTGAGTACGTTTCTGTTGTCTTTTCATCCTAGCATTTTCAAGTGAGACTGCCGCATCACCTCTCACAACATGAAATGAGCGAATTCTCAAGATTATTTTTAAAATGTTGGTTAATGTAAACCTAAGATGGGGGATATTGGACTTTCTGAAGATAAAGGTATGTTGGGGGGACTTCCTTGGTGGTCCAGTGGTTAAGACTTCACGCTCCCAATGCAGGGGGCCCAGATTCGATCCCTGGTCGGGGAACTAGATCCCGCATGCCGCCACTAAGAGCCCACATGCTGCAACTAAAGATCCCGCATGCCACAACTAAGACCCAGCGCAGCCAAATAAACAAATAAATAAATATTTTTTTAAAAAGGTATGTTGGGGCTTAAATGGAAGTTTGAGAGGGGCGAGGGAAGATGTGCCTGTATTTATATTTCACACTAGTAAAGCAACTCATTTTGGTTATGTTCTGTAATGATGGAAAAATACAAAGAATTAAACATGAATAATGCATGGTGTGTAAAATATAAATCAAGGACAAATGGAATCCATGATTTCTGTGTAGCACTGGTGATTATAAAAGGTCACTGGAAATTTTTTCTGCACTATTAACTATTTTTACCATGTAAAGGGTGTTTGGGGCAACTTCACCTGCTCTAAGCACTCTGCCCCTTAAAATAAAAAATAATATGTATTTTACTCTGTTCTCCGCATTCTTCCCCTGCCCCGAGTCTTTAGTTTCCTACTTGTGTTTTTCATCTTGACTTCTTCATAAACTCACTATATTATATATTTACTGTCTATTTTCTGTTGAGTTGACACCACTTAAACATCCTTTCTGACAAAATATAATAATAAAATCATTATTTTTATCAATATTTACATCTACATCAAAGATGGCCTCTGATACAACTTGCAAGGGAATTTAAAAAAAATTTTTGAGTACAGTCGATTTACAGTGTTGTGTTAGTTTCAGGTATACAGCAAAGTGAATCAGTTATACATATATCCACTCTTTTTTAGGTTCTTTTCCCATATAGGCCATTACAGAGTATTGAGTAGAGTTCCCTGTGCTATACAGTAGGTTTTTATTCGTTATCTATTTTATATATAGTAGTGTGTATATGTCAATCCCAATCTCCCAATTTATCCCTCCCCCCCACCTTACCCCCTGGTAACCATAAGCTTGTTTTCTACATCTGTGACTCTATTTCTGTTTTGTAGATAAATTCATTTGTACCCTTTTTTTTAGATTCCACATATAAGTGATATCATATATTTGTCTTTCTGTGTCTGACTTACTTCACTCAGTATGACAATCTCTAGGTCCATCCATGTTGCTGCAAATGGCATTATTTCATTCTTTTTACGGCTGAGTAATATTCCATTGTGTATATGTACCACATCTTCTTTATCCATTCCTCTGTTGATCAACATTTATGTTGCTTCCATGTCCTGGCTACTGTAAATAGTGCTGCAATGAACATTGGGGTGCATGTATCTTTTCAAATTATGGTTTTCGCTAGGTATATGCCCAGGAATAGGATTGCTGGGTCATCTGGTAGCTCTATTTTTAGTTTTTTATGGAACCTCCTTACAGTTCTCCATAGTGGCTGCACCAATTTACGTTCCCACCAACAGTGTAGGAGGGTTCCCTTTTCTCCACACCCTTTCCAGCATTTGTTATTTGTAGACTTTTCAGTGATGGCCCTTCTGACCAGTGTGAGGTGATACCTCCCTGTAGTTTTGATTACAAGGGAATAATTATTTTCCATTCTGTATAAGCATTAAAATAATCATGAGAAATAATTTTATCTCATCTAACTGAATTTATTTTTTTTTACAGCTTCCATATATTTCATTCCAGGGTATTGGAAATATTTCACTCCAGGGTATTGGAAATAGCTGTATTTGCCTATTGCTAAACATCTGTGGTTTAAGTAGTGGTGAACGTACATATGTACTGAAATGCAGATCTAGATGACACCTACTTATATCAAATGTTTCAGTTCATGTTCTCTTCTGTTTATACCATAAATGTGGGGAAATTGATTAGGGAATAAGACAAGGATATAAGTGAATCAATTTCACAGCTTGGAGCCCTTCACTTTTTGAGCCCTTCATTCAATTGCCTTCACAATCCACTAAATGCATAGATGGAATAAAACTCCAGTAGTTAACTGTTAGTTGAAACTATTTTATTCCTAATAAAAAGAAGTGTCTCAGAATATCTAAACTTTCAAATAAGCTAAATGGTATTCTCATGACTTCTTTGTAGTCAATCTGTTTCAAACAATATAACTCAATAATCAGCCCAGCGAGAGAGGAAGTAATTGTAATTGTAGCTCCTTGAGAAGACTTCGTAGGGTGCTATCAGAATAAAAATAAAGATGATAGATAGATAGATAGATAGATAGATGATAGATAGATAGATGATAGATAGATGATAGATAGATAGATGATAGATAGATAGATGATAGATAGATAGATGATAGATAGATAGATGATAGATAGATAGGTAGATATTCTTTCTTCCCATCACCTGTTCAATCTTAACTCTAGGTGACAAAAACTTTTGCCAAGTTGAAATCTCTGATAGGCCCTTTAGTTCAGCTACAAACTCTATAATAGAAGTAAATTTCTCCAACTTACAAAAAAATCCTTTTTTTTTTTTTTTGCAAACTAATTTGTCTGGTTCGGAATTACACAAAACTGTAAAGTTCTTTCAAAGTTAAAAACTTTTCCCTCCCAGCTTACCCCTGTCACAAGCTATTCAAGCACTGAAGGAAAGGAAGCATTGGTGACTTTTTATCATTCTTACGTTTCTATCCTTTCTTCCCCATTTAGTAGACTGCCCATGTCTATTTTCAGGGTAAAGTTGGAGTAGGAGGAATGGTAAGCAGCAAGAAGTATCTCGTTCGGCACTTTAATAATTCAGTGTTGTTTTCCTCTGGAAAATCCTAATGATTAAAGCTCATTTTCTCTCTTGGGTTGTCTTGGGGATTTCTCAGAATTCCTTACAGGGTCCCAGCAAGTGGCTCTTTTGCCTTGAGCAGTACTTCTTGAGTTGGCTTCTCAACCTCGTTCCTCAACTTCCACAGCCATCGCTGTACTCCGGCCCCTTTGGGTGTGGGTTGCTTCACCCTCTGAACACCATCCAGAGCACGGTTGTTCCTTTTAAAGCAACCATTAGCCAACCACTTCCTGCTAATTATGCAACTTTGACCTTCTATCATAAGAAAAGCAGTAATTTACAAATGCAGCCATCTACCTTGCTACTACCAACTCATTCAGCCAGCAGCTCCCCTTTCACTTTTTTTCAGTCAACTCTGACACTAGCTCATAGTTTCCTATATATTCTAGAAAACACATAACAGTTTCCTCCGAGTAGTGTCTCCACAAGACTTGAAATGAGGAGTGATTATCCACCAACCCTCTCAAACTTCTTCACCACACGGCACCTACTCTACTCAAATAAGTCCTCCAGTTTCCACAATCTAAATTCTTTTTAATATCACCAGATTGGTGACAGATTAAGTATTGCAAACTGATTTTAAATACCTCCTTTATAATTCTCTATAGGTCATCTAATGCCTTGCTTTGGAATGTAGGACTACTAATCCACTTATTTGTGTTT
Organism: Grampus griseus; assembly: GCF_964374135.1. Classification (NCBI taxonomy): domain Eukaryota; kingdom Metazoa; phylum Chordata; class Mammalia; order Artiodactyla; family Delphinidae; genus Grampus; species Grampus griseus. The sequence goes on along the minus strand of NC_138997.1, from coordinate 132,929,744 downwards.
TATTTCTTAGCACCTGAGCAAAACACAGAAATGCCACCAACAGCCAAACACACACACACACACACACACACACACACACACACACACACACACACACACACACACAAATTCAAACTGGAGTCCAATTTCAAGAAGCGGCACCAGGGTGTAAGGATGTCAAACTAAATATACTATGAGGTTCCACACTAAAAATACAAACAAGGAAGCCTGAAGCATATCAGTTATCAAATCATAATGTTCAGATTATCACAGGGACACTCACTAAATTCTTGCATTTTATAGTCTGCTTTGAGGAAAACACTTCAGTCTTTAAAAATCAAAATTTAGGCTGAATTTTAGAGCCACAGGGTGCCCTGGTAGAGCTCAGGAAGAGCTGTCACTTGCTGTGTACTTATTCCAATCAAACTTCCATTAGGTAATGATTGTTATTCCCACTTAGTATGGGAAAAAAAAAAGAGCATGAAACTTAAATAAACTAAGTATTCTTACTATGCCCATTCATACACAGTTGTTAGGTGGTGAAGATGGGATTTAACAACAAAGCCTAGACTTCTGCTGTTTTCTTAATGCTCTGACTTCAAAAGTTGTTAGAGGAGATACTCATAAATTCCAATGGTATTGGATACAAAATCAGATTACATATGTATTTGATAAAGTGTAATAAATTTATGTTAGATCATTGAAAGGAAATAGAATGATTTCATTTCTTATCTACCCTTTGAAGTTGTTATCTAAAAGATTAATCAAGCTTTCCCATGACACAATCTGTAATTAGACTCTGGGTCCTGGGTTCCAATAGACATGAAATCTGGGAAAACAAGGCTATGCTTGTGCGCTAATCACTACCCTACTCTTGTTAGGGATACATTTGACACCACATGGCTTCATATGGAAAACGAGTAGCCAGAATATAGGAATATCTCAGCTTCTGAATAGCCAGACGATGGGAACTTTATACTTATCATATTTACAAATCAGATATTTTGAACTGAAAAGCAATATTTACCCACATGGTGTTCTGAGACTCATTTAAGTTCAAGTCAGCTGTGATTATATTTTTCTTGGTTATACATAAGTTAAGCTTAATGATTGTGGTGTTTATGTATTATTAAAAGTATATTTTAGTTAAGCTGATGCTTAAATAATAACTTGGGAAGATCAGTTGTAAAGACTGCAGATGATTTTGATTAATATTGTACAGTTTCTATTGTTTTATTTTATCATCATCAATTTCTTGTGGAAAGAAAGTGACTGCTACCAGTGAAGTTGGCAGCACTTTTAAAAATACCAAAGCCTTCAAGGTGTCTGTTCTATTTTTCCAGTTGCACTTACACATCAGAGGAATAAGTGTATTCAATTTTTTATATTGAATTTATTCTGGAAAGGGATATCTGAGTAAGACATGCCTGGACATTTCTTTATTTGTTTCAAAGGCATGATGCGGTTATAAACTTCGAATTGATTGAGAGGTTTCAACCAAAAACTACATTACTCTATTTTCTCTCCCCACCAATAGTTATTATTATCAGTATGATTTAATACTACTACCAAGCCAAATTTTCTAGCTATAACTTAGGTGAAATTAACATACTTTGAGAAGTTTTGCCAGTTTAATAGGTCTCTCTTTAAGATACTGTCAAAAACAAATTTGATCTTGTAGAAAAATCACGAACTTTGGAATCAACCCAAGATTGATCCAAATCCCAGCTTATCCATTTACTAGTTGAATGAGCTTTGTCAAGTTCAAAATCCCTGAACCTCAACTTTCTCACCTCTATAAGTCTTCTGAGAGTAAAAGATATTTGTGACCTGATGGGTGGTAGAGGGTCAAAAATTAGAAGCTGTGATAATTTTGAGTGCCGAGTGACTCATTTTTAATCTTTATTCCAAATCATCATTTTGGAGCTTCAGACCTTTGTGATGACAGTTATTTTTCTGGCAAAGGGAGGTGATAAGCAAGACTGATTCAAAGGCTTCTCTTTGCACAGGATGAGAAAGGGAGTTCTGGTGGGATTAGAGACCCTTCAATGCAGTTCTAAGAAGAAACAATCACAAGTGACCTGCCTTTCCTCTAGGCTGGAGCAACATTTCCATTATCTTAACATAAAAAGAAAAATTTAAATGCTAATAAAGGCCTTGCTTCTCTAAAGTAATACTTTTTTGAGAATCAGCATAGCCTAAAAGTTAAGTGCTCAAGGTCTGACTTTTATATTAGAGTACTCCAGAGAAACAGGATATATATATATATATATATAAAGAGATTTATGATAAGTTATTAACTCGCACGATTATAGTCTGGGAAGTCCCCAAATCTGCCTTCTGCAAGCTGGACACTTACGAAGGCATGTGGTGTAGTTCGAAGGCTTGAGAGCTGGAGAGCCAATAACATAGATTCCAGTCCAAGTTATGAAGCCCTGAGAACAGGCACATCAAGGGCAAGAGGATATTGATGAGGCAGCTCAGGCAAGCAGAGAGAGGGTGAACCTCTCCTTCCTCCAACTTTTTGTTCTGCTCAGGTCCTCACTGGGTTGGATGCTGGCCCCCTCATTGAGGAGGACCATCCACTTTGCTCAGTCTGCCCATTCCAATCCTAATCTCCTCCAGAAACACTCTCACGACACGCTCAGATAGGACGTTTAACCAGACGTCTGGCTATCCATGGTCCAGTCAAGTTGACCTATAAAATTAACTATCACACCTTCTAAGTCTGACACTTCCTAGCTTTGTGTTCTGTAACTTTAAGCCATTCACATAAGGGTTCCGTGCCTCAGTTTTCCTGTCTGTGAAACAGACACGATAAAAGAGTGTGAAGAGTAAATCAGTTACTATTATAAATTGTTACACTAATATTTTATTCTATACTTGTTAATAGTAAATACTCAATAAATGTCAGCCATCATCAGATTTTATACTTTATTTTTCTCCCATGTTTCAGTCAGTTTCCTCACCGTATCCTCTGTCTTCCAGCCAGTAGTCAAGAAAATGCAGAAAAACTAGAATGTTGGTAACCATAAAAACACAGCTTCTGGTGTGTTAATTAGTCATGTTCCTATAATTTAGACACAGAAATGACCATTTATGAATTTATTCACTATGTATATGGAGTACTGCTAATTTTTTCTTTTGTTAACAAAAAGGTTATTGAGAATTATTTAAAAACCAGATTAACGCTTTATTTAATCCTATTGTAAGCCTGCAGAGTAGTTATATATTTACTTCTTAAATTTACCAAATTTGAGAGTGAGGGGAAGACACTGAAGAAAGCAGCCATAAAGGGAGAAGAAGGGTAGTGGGTGCTGAGAGAGAGACATCACCTCCTCTCTCGGATGGCACTTGTGGCTGTCTTCACTAGTGTCCATGTGTTATCAAATCACTGGGACAACTTTCCCTAAGTCCCATTGCTTACTGATTAATGCTCCATTCTCATTAAAATGTAATCTTGTGTATATAATGAATTTAACGTCAGGATCCTTCTAACATTAAAGATTATGAATGCAGTATGCTTAATCACTATTAAGATATGTCCTGCCCAAAGATATGTCCGGGTCCTAATCTCTGGACCCTGGGAATACCACCTTATGGTAAAATATGTGATTAAGTAAGGATCTCGTGAGGAGATGCTTATCCTGGTCAGCCCTAAATTCCTAATAAGTGTCCTTATAAGAGTGAGGCCAAGGGAGGTAATTCCCTGGTGGTGCAGTGGTTAAGAATCTGCCTGCCAATGCAGGGGACACGGGTTTGAGCCCTGGTCTGGGAAGATCCCACATGCCGCGGAGCAACTAAGCCCGTGCGCCACAACTACTGAGCCTGTGCTCTAGAGCCCACGAGCCACAACTACTGAGCCCGCGTGCCTAGAGCCCATGCTCTGCAACAAGAGAAGCCACTGCAATGAGAAGCCCACCCCACACACCACAACAAAGAGTAGGCCCCGCTCGAGGGAAATAGAGAAAGCCCACGTGCAGCAATGAAGACCCAAGTCAGCCAAAATAAATAAATAAATATTTTTTTTAAAAGCACCTACTGTATGCCAGGTTCTAAAAAAAAAGAAAATAAAGAGTGAGGCCAAGGGAGATTTGACAGAGAGAAGAGGAAGTAAAGTGACCATGGAGGCAGAGATTGAAGTTAACATGGCCACAGGTCAGTGAATGCCAACAGCTCCTAGAAGTTGAAGACAAAGAACAGATTCCTCACTAGAGTCTGTACACTAGAGAGTACGGCCCTGTTGACACCTTGATTTCAGACTGCAGGCCTGTCCAGAACTTTGAGAAAGTGAATCTCTGTTGTTTTAGGCAAACATTGTAGTGATTTGTTATACAGCCTCAGGAAACTAACACAAGTGATTGAATAATGGAAGAAATTTGCTAAGACAACAATGAGAAAAGACAAGTTGATTAATCTACCCACTTCTTTCACAATAAGCCATTATTAAAATAACTTTTATTGGGACAATAATCTTGAATTCATTGCCTCTGTGGTGCATTTACAAAGCTGATCTAAAAAGACATATAGAAAAGGCATATGTATCATGGAATATTGAATGCATGAAGTATGTCTGTATATGTGTGCATGTGTCTGTTTTAGGGAGGAAGAAAGATGACATGGATGTAGGAATGTCTGTAATCCTGAATTCACGCTAGTCAGAGGACTACTGCTTCACTTACGTAGCTAGTGTCTCAAGTGCAGTTGTGGCAACAGTATTTCCGGGTTATTTTTGAAAGGACATCATGGTTTAACTGCTGTAAGTGTTCATGAAATGTTGAGACTATAAATATAACTGAAGTTGAAATTAAGGGAGCATTTCAATGACCACAGGATTATTGATATTTTTTATCACTTTCCAAACATTGTGGAACTGTCATGAATAAACAAACACTTAGTATATAAACACCCACTTGCATTAGTGGCAAATATCTCCAGAACTCTCAGGGATATGTACAAAGCTAGGTAAACAGAGTGCAATGCTTTTACTTGCTTAGAATCTAAACAGAACATGTTTAGAGGAAAAAGTGTAAAGACACGTTTTAAGAAATACCAGTTACAATAGAGTATGTATCAGTGGAACACAAGCTTAATTGAAATATTCTATGGCTTACAGAGAAGCAATATGTTCAGGAAAAATCAAACAGGGTTAAACCAGTATCCATCTACTATTATTTTTTAAAGTTTAATGAAGAATTTAGAAAGATTTAGCAATTGAGAAAAAGTAAGCATGTTGATCTCAGAACAGTATTTTAGGCAAATAATTAAGGCAAAATATATACATATGTGCATATATATGGATATATGTAGAAACATATTTCAAAAATAATTCAAATGTTAATTTGAATAAATTCTGTGAAAATTTCTATTTACCATATGAAGAGCCACCATAGAGAAAATTGTGCTGAATATGTTTTTTAATCTTACAGATTTTTCCTCATTTCTAGAATGAATATAATCTTGGCAGCAATGGAAATGAAATCTTTAATAAGGGAAAACGTTCATATGAATATCAAGAATTTAAACCTTGCTTAATTCAACAACATATCCCAAATGGCACATTAAGACTCCTAGGCAGTACTATGACTCTTCCCCTGCATATGAGTCCCTTACTTCCCAAAGAAATATTTGTCATGCTTTCTTTTTATTTTTTCTTCTCATACTTCTTGTTTGTTTTTTCCTCCATTTTTATTTTTCATTATGAACTTGCTCATGCTTCATTGAGAAAATAGCAAAAAGAAACCTAGAATTCCTTCATTTTCCCATTACCATGTCTATACTATTTCTTTAAACATTTCTGTACCCATGCCCTTTGTCTTGTGTTTAATGGATGAAGTAGCCTTTGTCCTATCAAAGTTCAACACTCCCGTTTGTGCTCCAGATCCCGTATTTTTGACATCTCTTCTGCAATTTCTTTGCCTTTCATTTGCATCATTTATTTATCCCTTTCTATTAGATAATTTCCATAAGATTTCCATATACTTTAGTGTCTTCTATTTTAAAGAAAAAAATCTTTGCTCTTACCTCTAGTCAATAAACAGCCAGCCATTTCTTCGCTTTCTGGCATGACGAAAATTCCTAGAAAGAATTTTCAATTAAGTACAGCCATCAGAACATCTCAGGCCACTAAATAAGACTTTTCTCCCCATAACTCCACAGTGAGTTAAATATCTCTCTTTAAAATCGCCAATGGACTACATGTGACCAAATCCAATAGTATTTCTTTGAATTTATCTTACTTATATGTTTGGAAATATTCAACACAGGTGTTTATCCCACTTCTTAAAACATCCTTCTTTCTTGGCCTTGTCACAATGTGCACCTAGTTTTCCATGTCACTTAAATGACCCCATCTTCTCAGTCTTTGCTAGTTCCACCTCTTTTGGTTGATGTCTAATTCACCCTGTAACTCTTCTCATATCATTTCTTTCATGAACTTTTAAACATGAATAATCTTATGTAAAACGTTTATATTTTAGCCCCAATCTATTCTCTGAACTCTAAACTATTTACATAGTAACTCAACTTAGTATGTTCCAATTATGAGTATGTCAAAATTAACATATACAAAATACATTCTTGCTATAAGACTGTACCTTAGCAGTGCCTCACTTCTCAGTATACAGCACTTGATTTCACAGGTTATTCCTAGGAATAACTAAAGACCTAGAAGTTACCCTTGATCCCTCTCTTTTGCTCAATCCTCAAATCCCATGCAAAGATTCGAGAGGCTTGGAGATTTTTGAACGGACTCACAAGAATTCACGGAGATACTCATGTAAGACTTCTAATGATGACAGACATTGGAGGGACACCCAGGCACAAATTCCCCAGCGTTCTTATGTGCACAAGGTTGCATTTTTTTTTTTCTCTGAATTTAAGTGTCAAGATTTGTCTGACAAATTATGGTTTCAGGACAGTTCAGGGCAGGAGTTCACAGCAGGGTCATTTATGCCTCTTTGGTCATAGAGCTAAACTAGGCTATCTAACCAATCCGTCAAGGGAAAGCCACTAATAAAAAAACAGCCATGGGTGCTCCCAGGGAATTTCAGACTATAAAAAAGACATCATAAATCATTTGTTAGTTATTTAGTTGCTGCCCTTATTTTTGCACAAGTATCAAACCAGACATTCAGGTGTCCCTGGAGATAAGAATAGACCTGTCCCATTTTATCCATAAAACAACTCTCTCATATCTACCTATCCTACAGGAAATTCTGTTGACTTCTATATGTAAGATATAGCCCCATTTTCCCTGCTAATAACTTGGTCCAAAATACCAACTTTTAAAATTTAGGTAGTGTCAGTTGCCACTTAACTTATCCCAGTGTACACCCTTTTCTCCCACCCCATAATGCATTCTTCACAAAGCAGCAATTGGAAATATTGAAAAGTAAAAATCAAATCATGTCTCTCCCCCATTAAAATATTCTAATGTTCCTCCGCTTTACCAAGTGAACATTTCTCTAAGTTTCTTATAAAGTTTAAAATACTTTATGATTATAACAACCCTATAAAGAAGGTGCCCTTATTCTTCCTGTACTAATATTGAGGAAACTGAGCCACAGAGAGGTTTAAAAACTTACTCAAAGTCACACAGGTTGTAAGCATTGGAGCTAGGAGTTGAATTCAGGAAGTCTGTGTCTGAAGGCCATGCTATTAAGCAGTAGGCTAAGTTTTCTCTTGATTATTTGATTATATTCATAGAAAATAAAACCTCTGTGCACGCTTCCTATACAGTAGTGTAATACGGAACACTAGTTTAAATCCTTAAAAGAAAAGTAAGGATACTCTGCCTTCTTTTCTTACTGCTTAAAGCTGTCTAGTAAAATTTTATGTCTTAATCAAGTTAGGTCTCACAGACACAATAATATATGAATTTCACCCTTTATTAGGGAAATTGGAGCTTCATCTCGGGTTGAATTCCCTTCAGAAGCAAATGATAGGCTATGGTTTTGTATTTTTAAAAGCTTAGGCTATTTGAGTGCCACTACCGTTCATCACTATGAACAGGGCGTGGTTAAGCAGACACCCTGTCACAGTTAAAATACATAGTTGTCCTTTTTTTTTTTTTTACATACTTCTGCATCTTTAGTTTCATCGCATCCAATTAGCAGAGTATAGCTCGCCGTAGACTCATTCACCATTCTTGTCTTTGGTTCTCTAGGGGAGGTGACAACCAAGACACTAATATTGTCAAAGTCAGTCATGGAAGAAAGTGTAGAAAAGTTCAATAAGATTTTGAAATAAAATGAGATATTCTTGAAACTTAGTGAGGCAAAGGTTTTTTAAAGCCATTTTTTGCCCTTTAAAGTGTTCACATTGTGATTTAACCACATTATTACTAGGCGAGATAGGGGAATCTCATTTGATACACTTCATTGTATTTTGTATTAAAATTCAGGGATTCTGAGGCTTTTAATGCATAGAAATGTAGCAGAATTTACATCTTCTACTTTAGTAATCAGCCATGTTATTGTCTGTTACCCTTTGCTGATTCCAGTGTCAGAAACAATACTTCTATCTATGTCTCAAACTGAATTCATATATGACTTTAGGGTACAAATGAAATGTTGCACAATCTTGCTTTAGCAAGTATAAAATAAATAGAACTCAAACAACAAAGCAATTAATTGAATATAATTTAATAACACAGGTAACTTTTCTCCACAAAATTTTGACACATACTTCATTATGGCAAAATGTTTATATATATATATATATAAAGATATTTGAAGTATATGTCAAGATATATCTCTCTATATATACATCTATATATAGATAGATTTCTATATCTATTTCATTCCTGAAAAACTATTAGGATAACTTTTATTTAAAAAAAATTCACTGTAGTTTATAGTTAAAATGTTCATTCCTGGGAACAAGGTAAACACTTTTAGTAATAGTTTTTATTGAATTTGAATAATGAAAACCATAAAATGACAGTGTAGGTCCAGAAAGCTGTTCTTGCAAGTAAATTCAGTTCTGATTTGTCACTATTAAAGCATCTCTCCGAGTAGGATGAGGCTCTTCAAATAGGTTCTTTGTGGGGAAAGGAAATACAAACATCATTAATCTTTATATTTTTGTTTACTTTTAAGGAGTAAATATTTTAAGCACGATGCTATGATTTTTATGTGATTTAAAAAGTTGATTTGAAAATTCTGCTGTAAAAATACCATTGGCAAACTGCTTTGAAAATAGCAACAGTGTTAAGTGCCCTATGTGATATCGAAACTCTATAAATCAGTCACAATTAAAACACTCTGGTATTGGTCAGGACACACAAATACATCGATAAACAAAATAGATAATCCAGGGATAGACTCAAAGAGTGAAGTTGGCTTACGAATATTTGGCAGTTCAAATACAGAGAAAGATGGACACTTTAGTAAATACTCATAAGCTATTTTGGTATCCATTTTGGGAAAAATCAAAGTGCTTACCTAACATTATACCCAAACTGAACTAATGGCACTTCCAATGTAAATGTTTAAAAACACTTTTTACTTATTTTTTAATTTATTTTTTATTTTTTTTTTTGCAGTACGCGGGCCTCTCACTGTTGTGGCCGCTCCCGTTGCGGAGCACAGGCTCCGGACGCGCAGGCTCAGCGGCCATGGCTCACGGGCCCAGGCGCTCCGCGGCATGTGGGATCTTCCCGGACCGGAGCACGAACCCGTGTCCCCTGCATCGGCAGGCGGACTCTCAAACACTGCGCCAGCAGGGAAGCCCTAAAAACACTTTTAAATAACTATAGAAAAATCAGGAGACTATTTTTAAAATCATTTTGGGTATTGCAGACCTTGGGAAAATTTCCCAAGATCAGGGAAAACATCAGGATTCATAAAGAAGACATATTTAAGTACATATAACATGAAACTCAAGTAAAACAAAAGATGCTGTAAATCAAGTAAAAAAAGCAAGTGACAGACTGGCTACATAGTATTTTCAACACATGTAATCAAAGAGTTCTTAAAATTAAGATTAATAAAATTAGTAACAGAAAAATAAGTAAAAAGTTATGAACAAAATCTGACACACATACACAAGAAATGCAAATTGTTAGTTAACATATAAAATGATTAGCTTTACTAGTAATTAGGGATATAAAACTTGGAAAAATAAAACTCCATTCCTCCCATTTGGCAAGCATTTAAAAGACTTAAAAATCTAGAACTGGAGAAAGTGTCGGGTAAAGACACTGTCTTCCAGTAGTAGTGGAATTGTGAATTGATGCCTACATTTTTTTTCTCGGACGCAGGTTTGTTTGTCTTTACCAATAATTTTAAAAATCTATAAACTCAACTAAGCAGTTCTCTTCTGGAAAACTAGCATATGTGCATAAATGAGAATATGAAAGAGTGATTATTGTAAGAACAAAATTTTCAAACAACCTTAATGTCTGTCAAAAGTGAGAAATGTATTTAAACATTGGTACATCCATGATATGGAAGTTCATGCATCCATTTAATGTGTGTATATTTAGAAGCAGCAATATGGGGAGATCTTAACTACCCACTGATGAATGGGAGTAGATTTAGTACATGTACAATGTTATTTCATTAAAAATATCTCAGCATGTGTGTCTCTGAATAAATCTGTATGTGTAATAAATGCATAGAAAATTATGTCAAGAGCAAAATGCAAGTGAAGAAATTTTTGCATTGCTATTGCTTAAGTTGTGATTAATTTCCATAATCACTCCCTACATGTGCAGTTATACATTTTTGGTCTATCGAAGAAAACCTATAAATTATAATTTATGCACTTGTGAAAGAACTGAGTTTCTGGACATTTTGTAATAATTTCTAAACATTGAGCCTTTACTCTGACAGGCATTGTACTGAGAATTGAATTTTAATCCTCATCATTTCCTATGAAATATATTTCACTATTAGGATTATGCAAATCAGAAACTGAAGTTGATGAAATAACAGGTCTAAGGCCATACTACTAACAAGTGATATTCAGCATGAAGCCTTCTCTGGTTTTGAAGGGCACCTGACAAATGCACTTGATGTTACCTCTTATAACACCTGTGCCCAACTTTCTTTACTCTGTTCCACCTCTGTCCTCTAATATTTTTTGAAAACAGCAAACCTAAAAATATGTATTTCAATTAATAAATTGTAAAAAAAACTAAAAACGTGAGTGAATAGTTTCAGAATAATGTCTTAGAGGCTGTTCACTTTTATTTTGAATAAACAACTTATTAGGGAATCTGTAAGGCATAATATCCATTATAGAGGTTCACATAGACACACACACAAGCATCACCATCACCACTTCCACCAAACTGGATACATTTCAAGTGTCAGTATTTATAGTGTCTTTCATCATTTTTCTTGCATTGCATGTGAAATATAAATTAGTAAATACATAAATATAAATACTTAATTGTTACATTTAATCTCCCTTGAATCAGCGTTAGTATGTCATAGAATTTTTAAGTGTAGTTGACTTTATGTCTAAATATAAATTTCACTTTTTTTGTAAAATTACATATCTTCAGTGTAAACAGTACTTTTTGTTAAGGAAAATGCCCTAAACGTTAAGAATTTTAAAGGCACTGGCTAATGTATTTATATTGCAGTGCATTTGAATTTGTTATTATCTGCATTATCTCTTAGGAATAGAACTTGAAGTATGCAAAGATTAGAACAGAAGGGAGAAATACCGTTCTAAAAATATTTTAATTCTCTTCTCTCTGGCCCTTCTGTATTTTCCTTCCTGGCCTGTTGTCACTCTTTTCACTCACTCAAACACACTTAAAAACACATCTAGAGACTCACACACAGGCACAGCAAAGCAATATGTTTTAATGAGAATACATATACATATATGTATACATATATAAATATATTTATGTGTGTCTTGTTAACTCTCTAAAGATCTAGACATTTAAATTGTAGCTAATCATGCTAGAATAACAAAATATATCAAATTACAGGAAGCCAATTGAGTTATTGAGAAAGCTGGTTTTCATTTAACATGATTTTGTAAATGATTTTGTAATTGCACTGTAAGAACAACCGTTAGGCTTTGCATTCCATCAGTTTTTTTTTTTTTTTTTTTTTGTCTGTGTCTTCCATTCACACACACTTCAGCTCTTCTCACCTTAGAATGGTGTAATGAATGGACCTTCGACTATGAAGTTAACATAGATCAAGTTTGTGGTTCAGCTCTGACCCTGCTAGCTGTGTGATACTATGTAAGTTATTTAAGTTGGCAGATCCTCAGTTACTCCTTTTTCTAACAACAAAAACATTGTATTACATAACAAAATACAAAATTTTAGCATATGGTAGAATAAACGCTTATTTTCTTTCTCTAATTATGTATTCATTTAGCTTTCTACAGAGAGTAATATATGACGTTTCTTCCATATATGTGGATTGGTTGAAGAAAAGCATGAAGGAGAGCTGAGAATTTTAGAGGATTATACAACATTTATATAAACTCGTATACTTATGTACTTATTCGTCCATTCATCCATTCAAAAACGTATTGAGTATGGATTACACACTGTTCTAATAACCATAAATACAAGATAGGCACAGTTCTTGTCCTCTTTCATCTGCCATGAAAGTAGACACTGAGTTCAAGTCTTTGAAGATAACTAAGTTACTTCAAAGTTTGTGATGAACAATATGTTATAGTTTAAATTATCATTTTATACCGTATAAGGTATTAGAAATGGAGTAAATCTGTATTATCCTTTGACATTATTAAAATTATATGGTTATATTAAAATATAACTATATCACATTAAATTTTCATTTGCAACAGTTTTAGAAAACAAAGTGATTCAATTTTAAAACAACACCAAAAATCAGTATCTATTATTTTTGATAGAGAAATTGATAAGTAAACATTTACCAAACTGATTGATACAGATAAGGTTTTCATGTAACTTTATGAATCTGTAATCTCTAGACCTGTATTAGGTCTTTTTACAAATGCCTAATCAAGAGTAAATGTTACATTCATGTAGCATCTGATGTCTGAGAAGCCCTTCAAATGGCGTGTGTGTGCAATAATAGAATATCAGTTGCATGCTTTCAACATTTCCTTGATCACAATGACATAATACTACACACACACACACACACACACACACACACACTCACTCACACACACACATACCCTAATTCTGTTTTTAAAAATTAAAAGCAATAAATTCTATCAAGCTTATTTCCCATAAGTTTTTAAGGTGAAATTGAAAACAAATTTTATTGTCGGAGTAAGGGGTTAAAGGGTTAAAGACTAACTTATCATTTGTAGCATTTAAAATTTTTATAATATCTTTAACATGATAACTGAATACCTGAATCCAGGAGACACACGCACACACACATTGCATCTGCAAATTTCTAGCTATGTGTCTTCAATCAAGACTGGAAATATTCCTACTCCAAGCATAACTTATGTTGATATTGACCAATTTTTTAATTGATTATCCAAACAGTCTTTGGTTTGTTTTTTAGTAGCCATGCACAAAGATAGCCTTGATTACTGAAAAATGGAGTCATTATTCATCCTTGAAACAGACTTCTTCTGAGGACATACATACATTCCCTACCTCAAAAACCTATTATTTGCATTAGCAGAATTAATGTGTGGACTAATGTCTCTGGATCAATAATAATCTTTTGTATTATTATAATATTGAATTACATTGTGAAACATGTATCAGAGACTAAGTGCACTCATTCGCCATCAGGTATGAGAAAGTTAGAAGGTTGAAGAGTGGAGATTGAGAGGTGGATGAAGAGAGAGAGGGGGGTTAAGATCTTACAGATGTTTCAAAGTCATGATTTCAGAACAACTGAAACCAAGGTATTGTAATTTAATAAAATCTAGGCCTTCTTTCCCATTATTGATTTAAAACACACAGATATATACACATACAATACTGAGGCAACTTTCACTTCTTTGATCTAATTGAATCAATTAGATTGATTGACAATTTCTTCTTCTATGATACCATAACTTTTGTTTTAATTGCAACAAACAAACCAATATAAAGCTGCCATTCAGTACTCATAATACAGCTTTAGAAGAATCAATTTTTCTATTACTCCAAGTTAGCAAGTAAAGATAGTAAAAACTAATCAATTACTGTTGTTAACTGTGCCTACCCAATTCTGCTGCCATATTATCTACGGTAGGAATCTTATCCGCACTTCAATATGTGGAAAGATTTTCAACAGGATTTGCTTAACTTATGCTTAATAATTGGATAAGTTTGACACCAAAAACAAATTGTATATCTAGATGGTGAATTTGGTGGCAGTAAGGTACAAAAGACAAAATGCCTGGAACAATAAAGGAGATGACTTTATTCAGACTATTGCAATATGGAAAATGTTCATTATTAAAAGTATCTACAAGAAAAGAAGAGTAACCTGGGGTTTTATAGATGCAGGTAAACAAGAGAGTCATCGTTGAGTGTTAAGGAAGGACTGAAACTGGTCTTAACTGAGTCACTGAGGGAAGGTGAAGAAAGGTGTTCTCCTGGGATATGAGAGAGCAACAGGATGGCCTTTTTGAAATTAGCTGTTTCTGGGATCGCACTGGGATGAGATTTTCCAACCATCACTGCTTTCAGGGAGTATAAGACTCAGATGAGATGCAACATTGTCAGTTTTCTTTATTATCAAGAGAATAAATATGATTTGTCACTGAACAGGTCAGAGGCAAAATTAAGTCTCTGAAGTAGAGTGAGGCAGGATTTAAGACAGTTTCTGGAGAATTCTCGTTGGAGTTTGTTCCATAACGCTAGTTGAACCATCTGTTGAATGGTGGTTGTAAAGACCAGAGTTTTATTTATTTATTTATTTGTTCGTTTGTTTGTTGTTTGTTTTAGGGTCTTGGAGATTAGGCATCTAAAAGAAAGATGACCAAAATAAAAAAGAGAAATGTTAACATAAGAGGTGTATTAGAGTCCCAGGGTTAACCGTGAAGATACCAGTACTGTGGATTTCAAGAGGTCTATAAAGGAAAATCTTTCAGTTAGTTATGTAGCACCAGTGCTTGAGTTTCTTGAAAGTTTCAAGCTAGAATGTCAAGCTCTTGGTCATGTTGTCCAAAGTCTTATTTACCTCTTATATAAGGACCTACATGATCCGAACATCTCATCCGACTTCCATAATGGCCTGGTCACGGCTTGTCCATAACAAAGTTGGCCCATCCATGGTTTGCTTTGGGGGCGGTCATGTGGTGGAAGTCATTGAGTTTCATTCAGTTCACAGAGCTTGTTCAGATTCACAGGATAAGAGGGCCAGCTGCAAGGAAACCTGGAGTCCAAATGTGGATCTGAGAAGCCAGTTTTTGGTTCTCAGTGATGCTGAGTCAGGCAGGAGGAAGGAAAATTGGAAAAGTTAGATTGGAGAGATGTAGCCAAAGAACTGAAAATGTGCTAAGGATGAACAATTTGGGCAAGTAACAGGATCCAGTACCGTTGTCTTGCAGTAAGGTAACAAAATTGTTTGTTTGTTTTTTCCAGGGAAGGAGGGAATGAGTCAATTAAATTTTATCCAGATAAGACAGAATTTGTGTATCCATCAGTTACTTGTCATTTACAAAAAGGTACAACATTGTTGAAAGACTATGCATAGGGTTTCAAACTGCTAACTGGGAAGGACGTGCTATAGAAGATGCGTAGTTTTCCACTTAAACACAGAATTTCACTCTACAATTACTCCTCTTTTGACCAAAAATAATCTCAAAGAGAGATTGTTCTTTATAATAAAATATGATTGGTGTCATTAGATTAGGCCTAAACATTTATGTAGGACCGCCAAGAATGGTAATTTACTATATAGACATTCATAAGTTTGTTTTGCCGGAAGATTTCAGAAGGAATCTCAGAGTGGGCTTTTAAAAGCATCTTGAGGCTAAGAAACCATGCCATAAACTCTCCATCAGAGTTTATCTGTGGCTCCTGTTAAGTGTGGGCAAATTTCTCTCTCCTTGGTGACTCTAAAGTATGCTAGGGTTCTTGAGCTTGCCAACAAATAAAAATAAAAAATCATCTTTACTCACTTGAAAGACTGAAAACTCTGTAAGCCAGATACCAGGCCAGTTTTCCCAAAAGGACTTTGTAAGCCTTGGCTCCATAAATTTAAGCTTACTTTCCTTAGTGTTTGCTCATATCTGATTATATTAGCATTATTCTCAGATATGGCATTCCAGGGAAGGACTTGGTTACTGAAGCAATATTTCCAATTATATCCTGGTACAAAGGAGGACAGATTCTTATTGAATTTAATGTAAGTAATTATATTGCCATGAAAATAATAATACTGAATAAGGGTTTCCAAATTCTGGAGAGCCATAGGGGGAAAAATATATATATAACTTACAAATACTTCATTTCTGTTTTACAAAGTATATTCTACTTAAATATTATGTTATAGATTGTTTAAGAGAAAGGGAGGGATTTTTTATATGTCCAGAAAATAAAACATGAAAACATCAACAGTATACTAAACAAAAACTACAATCGTATGTCATTAGTTTACTCAAAATTACTGCAGATGTGAATAAAATAGCCAGTTTGCATTTTGGGGTCTGTTTTTTGCTTCCTTTTGGTTTAACATATTGTGATTTCAGATACTGAATACTACAAAAGGTATTTTACTAATGCCTGGGTAATCCATTAGCTCAAATTATATTACTTTAATGTTCAGGAGTAAAATAAATGGAAATCATTAGCATGATCAGCATGTTGGTATTGTTTAGAGACTAGAGTACAAATTTGCGTAAGAAAATAAGAATTACAGGAAAAAATGCTATCCATTCTGGTTTTAATTGACAGCTCCTGGTTATTTGAATGCCAGAACTTGTTTTTAAGTGCTTCAATTTACATATCTTCATGTGAACTCAGTGCTCATAAAAGGCAAGAAATTGACAGCCTCAGAGAACCCATCTCCAGCTTGACCCCCTGAGCCATTACAATAGAAGCCAAGCAGTCTCCTCAAGCTTGCATGAAGTGTGGTCCATGCGTGTCCACCATCAGGAAGAGAACCCTCACCCAATCATGATGGCCCCCAAATCTCAGGCTTCCAGGCTCAGAAGCTTGAGAAATAAATTTCTGTTGTTTATAAGCTACCTAGTTTGTGGTGTTTTGTTATAGAAGTTCAAAGGGACTAAGACAGATAGATACATTATTACTTGAATATAAGGCATATATATATATATTTTTTTGCGGTACGCGGGTCTCTCACTGTCGTGGTCTCTCCTGTTGTGGAGCACAGGCTCCGGACGCACAGGCTCAGCGGCCATGGCTCACGGGCCCAGCCGCTCCGCGGCATGTGGGATCTTCCCAGACTGGGGCACGAACCCGTGTCCCCTGCATCGACAGGCGGACTCTCAACCACTGCGCCACCAGGGAAGCCCCTAAGGCATATCTTTAAACATGTTACAGTTATCCTATCACGGAACAAGATAGCTAAGAAGAGAATGACTTTCTTGCCAATGAAACTCTTGAAGCAACTCTTTCAGCACAAGATAGTGATATCTTAAAAACATTTTCTGCATGTCATGGGAAATTAAACTAGATAGGTAAACTCTAGGTCCATTTTCAAAATGAATTAATAATTTGGTAAATTAATTAATTTAACAAAGATAATTTGGTAAGTTAAACCATTAATTCAAAATATTACTCAAGCCTTTATTAAGTAAATACCTGAAGATATGAAATAATGATGATATATTTCCTTTCAAACCAGTAAGGTTTTCTATCTGGTGTTTGTATGTGAATCTAATTTAGAATTTCTTAACAAATTTCATTCTATCAAAGGAAAAACAAAAAAACCTTTTTACTCCATTCTTTACTTCTTCATTGAACTTCTTTTCTTTTGACAATGTTAAAATGTATCTGAGCCCTGTGATGGTTGACAAATCCCCCATCTGTTTGCAATCCAAGAAAGGGCAACACTGCTCTTGAAATAAGTAGTTTTATTTGATATGTTTCATGGAAGATTTTTCACTGTGGAAATCTATAACCCTCTTTCCATACTGTGGGATTGTTACCAGTTAGCTGGCTCCTTTTTCTCTTGCATTATGATTTGTCCATAACCTTGAATCCTCCAATAGAATGTCAAAAGAATTGCTGTGTGTGGCTTCCAGACCAGGAATTTAAAGATGTAATCATGCCTTCTCTTCCCTTCCCCACCACCCCCGCCCCCGCCTTTTTTTTCTGCCTGGATGCAGATGATGATAGACATGGGCAGAACCAATGAGAGAAGAGTCCCTGAATCACTTCTTGGAGGAGAGCCAGCCACTCGACAACTAACTAACTGACAAACTAACACCCATTTGGATCATTACATGAATACAAAATAAATTTGTCTTGTTGGTCCGCTGAAAATTGTTACATCTTAACTGAAACATTTCTTACATATACTAATGATGAGAATGTTCATTCTAGGATACTGCGAATCCCCCCTTCTCTCTGAACCTGACTTACATCCCTGGAACAGACATGTAAATCTGACAACGTAAGATGTATTCTTTTCTCTCAAATTGCATTCAATTGCAGTAGATTTCTTTACCATTCTTTACCACACATGCAAATTGATTCATCTGTTGGTCTAACTCTGAGGGCTATCATAGATTAGGTAGAATATTATATTTGACTTTTCCAGGTTGTAGAGAACAAAGCTATGGCATATACCTTCAAGTGATAGGAATTTTGATTTATAAGAATAAATGGGGCTTCCCTGGTGGCACAGTGGTTGAGAGTCCGCCTGCCAATGCAGGGGACACGGGTTCGTGCCCCAGTCCGGGAGGATGCCACATGCCCGCGGAGCGGGTAGGCCCGTGAGCCATGGCCACTGAGCCTGCGCGTCCAGAGCCTGTGCTCCGCAACTGGAGAGGCCACAACAGTGAGAGGCCCGCGTACAGCAAAAAAAAAAAAAAAAAAAAAAGAATAAATGGAGGACTTCCCTTGTGGTGCAGTGGTTAAGAATCCACCTGCCAATGCAGTGGACATGGCTTCGTGCCCTTGTCCAGGAAGATCCCACATGCCGCAGAGCAACTAAGCCTGTTAGCCGCAACTACTGAGCCTGTGTGCTGCAACTACTGAAGCCTGCGAGCCTTCTTGTTGTTGTCCGTGCTCTGCAACAAGAGAAGCTACCACAATGAGAAGCCCATGCACTGCAACAAAGAGTAGCCCCCGCTGGCTGCAACTAAAGAAAGCCTGTGCCCAGAAACAAAGACCCAACGCACAAAAAAATTAATTAATTAATTATTAATTTAAAAAAAGAATAAATGGAGACATAAGGAAGCATGAAAAACTAATTAGCAGTTGTATAATTAAACTTCCTGGTAATTGGACTGTCATTAGAATTTCACTAGCACATCATAATTTTATTCTCTGAGAATGGCTCATAATTGCTCTACTCTAGTGCACTGGTACCCACCTGGTCACATTCCATACCTTCTAAAAGATTTCCTCTGTTGGAAGACCTAAAGGTATTAAATCCTGTCAAAGAGATGCTGATAACCAGAGATATAGGACATCACCGTATATGGTTTTTTTGTTTTGTTGTTTTTTTTTTTTGTAGCTTGTGCTCTTCTATCCTACAAATCTTTGAGGTATCATTATTCCTATCTCAGTATACTGCTATACTGTCAATTCTCACCCCTTTGTAACGCCTTTGTGCCTATGACTCATTAAAAGTCTGATTTGATTCATTAGTCACTAAGCAATATCAAATGCTTATTATATATGATTAGTGGTTTTAAATTTTTAGAGATAATCTCTAAGTTAGGCAAGTTAATAATATTTTCCTTATTTTAGAGATGATAAAAGTGAAATGCGGACACGTTAAATAACTTGCCCAAGATCACATAGCTAGTAAGTAATGAAGACCGCCTAGAACTTAAACACTACTCAATATTATTTTTCACAATCTACCCCCATTGACCCCTGGGCAAATGAGAAATGGCGGTCTGGCTTAGGTGTTAATTTCCAACTCCATTAGTGCATCATCCTATGCATAGCATGGAAACTTCTTATGAAGTAAAGACAGGATATTTGTCTCAGAAGATTTACTATACTAGAATGATCCAATTACTGTATGTTGTCCGGGTTCAACATCAGACGTATCAACTGTTTCTCTGTCTCTGTATCTTTGTCTCTCCCCCTCTCTTCTTCCTTCCCTCCCTCCCTTCCGGATCCGTAACTTTGTCTCTTACTTTAACGCTCTTTGCAGCTACATCCCCACTATAAATACACATATATTATTTAAGTAAATGCATATTTTATAGTATAATAAAGACAGATAATGACAATTACCTGCCCTTTTAAGTTTGAAGAATATTGACACCAAAGGAAATAATTTAAATTTGTGAACTTGCCATTATAATATAATGATGGTACCAATATAGAGTCCAGTACTACACTATAATTGAGAATCATAAAACTCTATAGGAATATTATATTGCAAACAGCTCTAAATTAAAAAAAAAAGTAAATTAGAAGAATTTTTGGATTTTTAGAAGACAGACAAAAAATAACTTGTTCACACTTTACGTGAACATATATTACTTAGGTTATTTTCCATTTGCCACTTTTTAAAAATCCAAACCATTGCTGTACAAATGTGTGAATTGATAGCTAGTATTTAATATTAAAAAGATCTGTAATTTGTCACATTGGGCTATTATTTATACATATATTTGTGTTGCACCATGTCATAAACCAACAAGATTTTCTCCAGTTTGACACATCAGAAATGCAATTTAATTCTGTCAGAAGAAGTACAGGGAAGGAATAGCTATTTTTTGTTTCACAGCATGAACGATACAGAAGTTGCTTTTTTAGTTAAGTCAAATAATTTTATTAACTGACAGCATGAAATGCTGGGAAAAAAATAACAGTGACAAATTACTTAACTCTTCCAATATTCTATGCTATATGCTTGGAATCTTCAATGAGATTTTTTTTCAGAGTAAAACAGTTTATGCTTTTACAGAGAAAACAAAATTAGCAGATGTACAAGTGTCAATACTGTCTCAAATGTCCTATCACATCACTGAAGTAAGACATTAATAATTACGTAGTAAGTAGCATTATTATGATTATTATTTTTTAAAAATACTAAAATATGTATCATAAATTCCAGTTTCTGGGTTTTGAGGTCAAAACAGTTTTTACTGAAGTCTTGCCATTACTTCTGTACTAGTCAAGCTGATCTTGGTAAGCCATTTGCTGGAGCTTTTAGAGGTAGAGGTGAAACATCAAAGGAAACCCCTTCTGTGCATAATCACAGTTTACACTTTGATTCCAACACTGGGACAGATATTTTGAGAGGTCTTTATTTCTTCCAAGTCACTGACCTTTGATATCGATTTAGGTGGACTAAATATGTGCTATCATGATACAGCAGTTTCCCTGTTTCACTTCTGTATCTGCACAGAATGCCTTCTTTTTTAACAGTTTAAAATTTGACATAGTTCCTGGCATATAGTTGGCATTCAATATATACTTGTAAATAAGTACTTTACATATTTTGTTGATCTAACTAAATTATAACTCTGCAGTGGGTGGTCATCTGCTCATATTGATTTATTATTAATATGATTTATTATTAAAAGTTTAAGGGGAAACTTTTACAAGATGAGACTTGAATTAACCCATTGATTCTATAACGGAAATCTTTCTCAAATTTTTTTTTTTGTTTTGCTTTATTCTAGGAGGATGGAAAGATGAAAAGGGATGCAAATTTACTAACTGGTTTATGGGGTTCCAGAGAGTAGTCATTACTTTATATATGCTATTTCATTTATCTCATATGGTTCTAAAAGAACCTGAAGAATTAAATTATTTGTCCTTTTCTGAAAAATTAAATTAACCAACATAGCTTAAACAGAGAGGCAGTCTATTGCATGCTAAATGCACAGAGACTTTGGAATCAGCAATTATTATTTAAGATGCCAGCCCCCAAATCTACAAACCGGCCTTGCGTAAGTTATCTGTCTGAACTTGATTTTCATTTCTATGAAATGAGAATAATAGTAATCAAGGTTTAAGGTTGTTGTGAGAATTAAATGAGATTAGTCATAGGAAAAGTTTATCACAGTGCTTGTTACATATCTGTTCAACATTTGGTAAGAGAAAGAGAGAGAGAGATTAAATAATTTGTGAACACCAGAAAGTCTGCAGTGAGAGAAAGAAATTTCATAAGTGGATGAATCTTTCAATTAACTCTATGAAATCTACACTGGCTTTACATTCCATAGAAAGTAAGAACTTTTAAGTAATCCCAGGTTTGCTAATTATCTATTGCTTTTTATTATTTTCCAAATAAATCTCTAGTTGTTTTCATTAATCATAAAAAAAAATAGTAACCAAGTTTGTGAGAGTGTTATCTCAGTATATAAATGGAAATTTAAAAGACTTACAACTCTTTGTGCACCTTTTGAGACATGGTAGTTCACAAAGAAGATCTTTAAGAGTATACTAAAAGGTTATTTGGACAAGTAACTATATAACAGTTAGTAGAGTAGTTGTAAAGAGATACAAGTAGGTGTAGTTCAGCTGGAGAGATGGTGGTTTTAAGGGTGTATTGAGACAGGCCAACAGTTTTCACTAGCTGAGTTGATGTCTCTAAGTATGCTTTATGTCTTAACTGTTATGTCTGCCTGCCATTCCTATTAAAGTTCTCAAAACTGATTTCTCTTTCAACAATATTTGTACAAAAAACAGCCAAATACACTGATGATTGTTTGTGACCCACTACAGTGCAAATGCAAAATGAACTCACTAAAGACCCAAAATCAGATATCTAAGGACTAGGGGAAAAAAGTCTACAGTGTGTTTCAATAGAACACAAAGTTTACATTGTGAATACAGTGTCCCAGATACCAACAATACTTCAAGCAAACATAAAAGCAAAAGTTTCTTGGATTCTATACATAGGAGTTGCGGCTGTCATTTTTCATGTAACATGCCGTTCCAGTTATTTATACATCGAGCTCCCAGCCTGACACCCACCTTTCTAAATCCTGCTGTGTATCGCTAGGTCGAGGGTGTGCAAACTCTATTTTTCCGGTTCATTTGCCGAGTGACTTCCTGTTGGGTGCCTCCAATGGGTAGGCACTGTTTGAAGATAAGATTATGGAGAAACGAGAGAAATCCCTACCTCTGAACGCAACAGCTAGCATTTTCTGGGAGTGATTGTGCGAGTGACTGAAATAGCAGTGGGGCAAGATGATTCCTGAATTGAGCAGTCCAGGGAGAAGTAGTATTTGCTATTCTTGTTGTGAATCCAGAAGGGAGTGCAAGAGCATTTCCAATCATGTTTTAGGAAGTGTGAGTGCATGAGCTCCAGCCTGGGGTATTAATATCGTGTGTACGCTGGTATCACCTTTTTTTTTCCTTCATGTTTCTAACGTGGATTCTTTTTGTGTTTGCACCTCTCGCATTTCTAGCCCATCTACGTTCTTTGAAGGCAATTTCCTATAGTAAATGTCCAGTGTTTGAAATATTTGGAATGCTTTCAATTTTCTTTATCTGACTGGTATACATGATTCAGATTCTCAAAATTCACATGGAAGAGATAGTTTCATTTCTAATTTATTTTGGATTTTAATAATTCTGATCCTAAAATACATATTTTCTTCAAAGTGATTTCAGTGACATGCACTTTTTTGCTGCTTCTAATGACTGTTATCCATACATACCTACTATTATAATATATGTAAACCAATTATTAGATCATGGTGCTAATGAGACTTATTTAAACTCTAGCCCTTCATTTTACAAGATGAAATACTGGGTCTTCATGCCAAACATAATTTCCCAAGATTGATATGTAATCTAACAGTCACCGAAGTAGAGAAATAGAACATTTGGCATTTTCATTTTGAATCATGAATATACATTTGCTTAGGGATCGCTAACAAGTGTGCCTTTTTTCCCCGTGGAATTTATGATTACGTGCATCTCCAGGCTGGATGATAAATAGTATGTCTTACCTAATCGGTTAAGAACAAAAGTTCTGGCACCTAAATGGTTATTTTGCAACCTGGATCCACCAGTCATTACCACTGTGACTGAATCTAATGAACTCCTCCGTATGTCAGTTCCCAATCTGTGAGACAGGGAAACTAGCCTCAATGGATGGTTGTAATGATTAAATGAGAAAATATGTGGCACCTGGAACAGGGCTTGACCCCTATTAAGCCCTTTATCATTATTAGTTGATATTATTATTATTATCTCTAAAAATGGCAGAGAACTGTTTCAAATAAACACCATGGGAGGAAATTTTTCATGGATTTTCCTTCTCAAATAGCATATAATTTACTGAAAATAATTTGAAGGTTCAAAGTATAGATTAATATTTCTGCAATTTAAAATGTCACTAAAAGTGCATTTACAGTAATTGTTTAAAACATAATTGACAAATGCTACCATATCTAATTTATTTTTGATTGCATAAGTATTAAGTGCTTTTCTGATTATTTGATGCACAATATATCAGGTTGAAAGTTTACTAAAATAATTCAAAGCTTTCTGTAATATTAATTTACTGAGCTTCATCGATGCAACATCATAGGCTAGGACCTATGATTAAAAAAATGAATAGGAATTGGGGATACGGTCCATTTCTTCTCTGAAATCACTATATGCATGGGCTGGACAGAAATACAGAGAAATAATTAAAACACTGTATGGTAAACACTATACCAGAAATGTGCTAAAAACCCCATGTAAATGTAAAACAAGAAAAAGACTAACTTGACGATAACAATTATATCTGATATGAAAAAGGGAGGCTTCAATAAAGTGGTAAATCTGAGTCCATAAGTGTGAAAGAGAAATAGAATTTTAGGTAAGGATTGATGTAGGAAATGTACAAAAGTATTCAAAAAATGGCACTTTTTAAATATTCTTAAGCAATGCATTAGGATGCAGAGGTGAAAATGATGAGACCTTAGGTATGACTTTTAAAAAAGTGAAAGAGAGAAGAAAGAAGTGAGGGAGAAAGAGGTAATTGTGTTCCATTTTGTCAAATTTTAACAATTTTTTACCTCATCTTACGCTCTAAAACTTTTCTTTGATGAATATTCTTTATTAATCTGTCAGAAAAAAATGAATACTTAAAGGCTTGGTAAATAAAATCATATTATTTTTTCATTCGTATCTCTAGATTTTAGTCATCATCTAAGTTTATTTAAAATTCATGTATTAAATAAATGTGCATTGTATTATTATATATTCTGTGACTTAGTCTGTAAATTCACATCTAACATAATTATGAGAGCTCCAGTTACGTGAATTCAATTACCCTCAAGTGAGAAGCCATTTGGTAACATTTTTTTTTTTTTTTTTTTCCGGTACGCGGGCCTCTCACTGCTGTGGCCTCTCCCGTCGCGGAGCACGAGCTCCGGACGCGCAGGCCCAGCGGCCATGGCTCACAGGCCCAGCCGCTCCGTGGCATGTGGGACCCCCCAGGACGGGGGCACGAACCCGCGTCCCCTGCATCGGCAGGCGGACTCTCAACCACTGCGCCACCAGGGAAGCCCTTGGTAACATTTTATATGGTCTTTACCTTTAATTTTGTATGTGGAACTTAGAAAGCAGAACTCTTGGACTTTGAACTTAGTTGAGTTAAAAGCAACGGCTTCCTGCTTCAGAATTTGTTATTAGTTTTGCACAGGCATGCTATTAGTGAACAACTCCAAACTACTCTTAAACAGAGGTCCCTCCCAGAGCCTATTCTGAAGTATATGATCACTACTCACTCTCCTGACAAAGTTAACTTATAGTTAACTTATAGCTGTGTAACTCCCTGCCTTGTCTTTTTGAGATGAGAGTTCCATGGTGTGATGAAAAACACTCTTGTCTCTCCTAACCAATGAGAAGCAAATCTATTGCCTGGACAAGAATAGTGCAGAGAATGTGCCTCAGAGGGATCACTGAAACTATCCAGAAAACGATATTCGGGATCATTACAGATCTCAGTAAGCATTTTTCATATCTTTACTTGAAAGGAGCATAAAACAGAATTTGAAAGCACATGGTGGGGACTGAAATCATTTACTCTAATGCAGATCATTATTTACCTAAAAAGAAATACTTCACATAGTTATTTAATTTCAGATCTCATAAAACATCTGTGTTACTTGCATCATTTGCTTATCCAAGCACCAACTCCAGATTGGATCCCCAATCAGCTAGCTCTCTGCAGAAAGGAACCTACTAACAATTCATCAGGCCAGAATTCCAAGTTGGAAAGCAATGGTAAAAAAAAAATACATACTTTTCTAATACAGAGCCCTGGAGTATAGGTAGAATTTGCCCTTTGACTGATTCACTAACTGCTGAAAACATTAAATGGTGTTTCTTCATCTTCTTGTTCCCCTCCAGTTCACTCCCTATATTTTATTCAAAAAGATTTTTCTAGGAGTCAATTCTAAGAACTTTTCATGAAAATTGCTAGAATAGTCATTGTCAGAAATCTGACCTCCCTGAAAACCACCTCCTCCCTTATAACCAACTATAATGAACCAAAGCAAACCTAAAATACCTCAAACTATAATACAAATGACCTATACAGTATGATTTTGAACAGTTGGGAAGAGAAGAACCAGAGTTAGCATATAAACCCTGTTTGAGAGCACAGCATGTGAGCTGGCAAGTAGGTGGAACAATTTCTGAAAGCCTCACTATAATATAGTCCAATATTTACAGGTCCACATTCTGAAAACTTTTGATACATCTGTCTTTTAAAATTCAGAATATCTCCAATTTAAATAAGCGAAAACTTAATATACAGTCTGTTCTATAACATTCCCAGCAGGATTTAGGGTAACAACTGTAGGAAAAATGCAAACAATATAAATAGCCTCATGTAAATTCAAGTTTATATCAGATATGTAAATGAATTACCCCCAAGAAATCATTCTTAAGATATTGGTGGATTTCAGAAATGCAAATAAGGGACTGTGGACCCACAATAAAAAGAAGTGAAGTTCTGGAAAGAGTATTGGAACAATTGAGAATATCCATTTCCAAGCCTTTCTACCTCAGTAGATGAGCAATAACATCAAAACTGAAGAAAACAACTTGCCCTTGCATCCACATATTGAATATTTTTGCATAAACATCTCATTCTACCAGGAAGTCTAAAGGGCCAGAGATAAGAGTAGTAATTGAAAGCCACTAGACAGGGAAAACAGAACCTTTGTAGGGAAAATTAACCATATTAATCTGTAACTTAACCAACTGTAACTTGACCATCAGAGGTAATACAAACTGAGGGTTTCATTCTAATGCAGTGTTTCCTCTTTGAGACTCGGCTCGCTCAGAACTGTGGGAGCAAACGAATCTGAAATCTGAGCAGTACACATGCATCAGGAAGGGTATATTCCTCAGGACTCATGAACACTTGTTCTTCATGACATTTAGATTCTCCATTCTTTCACAAAAATAAATTCAAGTGGTTACATTCAACTATTTAAATTTAAAAGCAGATTTGACAAATGTGTTGGAAAAATGATAGGTTGATGGTTTTCTTTTCTTTCCTGGCCATAGTAAGGGTAAATTTTTGTTCACAAAGTCAGATATGCAACTATTGAATTATTTATGAATCAGTTTTGCTATCATGTCGAGCTCCTGATCTGCCGTTTTGCTGGACATATAACCCCAGTCAAATTGAGGCCTCCCTCCCATGAGGTAGGTTTGCATCTAAGTTTGGAGTGGGGGATGGTGTTTGAGTGGTGTCATGGTTTCAAAGGAGCTCAGGTCTTTTCCTTGCTGTCATATGATGACAGAGGCTCCTACTGGGCACCCGTCACTCACCTGGTCCTAAGTTAGTGGTCCTCAAAGTTGACTGCATACTTGCTCTTCATTCTTGTTTCACGGATCCTATAGGTCTGAGAACTATTATATTTTTGTGTTACGTTCTGGTACACTACAGTAGTCTGACTGTAGCCCCTGTGAATTTTGAGAATAAAACTTCCCAGAGGCTTTTTGAGGCCTTTGCTGCTTATATATACCAAGCATCATTTCATTTTTGAATAAAATGAAAAATCCCAACTTTGATAAATCCCAACTTTCTACTTGGAAAATCTATCATATTCTTCCTGCCTTCAGATATGGTTCACCAAAGATAATTCTGGGATGTTTGCCAAATCCCAGGCCTTTCATAGGCTGTAGAGTATAGAGTTCCTTCCCTCAACTTTCATCATTTCCCTTCCATCAGTTCCTCAACTCTCCAAAGCAGAGATTATCCTGTTTTGTTGTGGGGGGAGAAGATGGGAAAAACTCTACTTTTTTTTCAAGATTTTGAACTTTACATCAACCTAATGGCCTAGGTTTTCTAATCATAAAAGTCAGAGAAAGACTTTTCTGTTCTATTCTTTATGATACAATATCCCTTAAATCTTGGCATAGAAAAACCTATTTGCTGGAATAAGTTTAAGAGAAAAATGTTTTGCTGAAGAGGAAAAATAACAACCATTTGTAGAGCAAAAATCATCTGTTTATAATGGCAATGCTTTGCATAAGAGTAATATACAAAACTGGGGAAGTATAAAGGAAAAGATAAATAAGCTGACCCATGACAACCTGAAAAATTATATGTAAAAATACAAATTCATAGTAAATTGAGAAACTGGAAAAAATGTTTCTTTTCACATTTGAAAAGAAAGTTATTCATATTTCATTGAATATGGCATACAAAGTTAATATCAATGTGAACATTTTGCTTACAAATATATCAAGAAAAGAAACAAAAAGCAATTGGAAAATGGAGTGAAAGATATAAACATTCAATTCAAAAAAAAAAAAAAGAAAATCTCAACATATTGAGTGTGTTTGAGTAATCATCAAGCTTAACTTAAAAATGG
This sequence comes from Grampus griseus, assembly GCF_964374135.1. NCBI lineage: Eukaryota > Metazoa > Chordata > Mammalia > Artiodactyla > Delphinidae > Grampus > Grampus griseus. The sequence continues at coordinate 132,900,890 of NC_138997.1, read as the reverse complement.
ATAACCTTGGGCTTCCCTGGTGGCGCAGTGGTTGAGAGTCCGCCTGCCGATGCAGGGGACACGGGTTCGTGCCCCGGTCCGGGAGGATCCCACATGCCGCGGAGCGGCTGGGCCCGTGAGCCATGGCTGCTGGGCCTGTGCTCCGCAGCGGGAGAGGCCACAGCAGTGAGAGGCCCGCGTACCGCAAAAGAAAAAAAAAAAAAAAAGATAACCTTTATTTACTTATCAGTTTGGCAAAGACTGAAATAACTATATACCTGAGAAAGTCAAGGGTGTGGGAAAACAGACCCACTCATACAGTTCTGAATATATATGAAAAGCATAATACTATTTTTGAGAATAATTTAATAATATATTAAAACATTATATATGCATGCATTGTTCCATAAATTTGACTTTAGTCATATGATATTATCTAATCTATTAACGTATAGTTGTTCAATCTATGTATATAGATCACATGGTTAAAATTATCTAAATTATCTGCAATACAGAGTTTACTAAATGAATTCTGATAATTTTATAAAATGAAAGACGTCTACCATTAAAATTTGTGATATAGACCTACGTATGTGTGTATACGTTCATACATATGTATGTAATAATCTCATGATAAAATATTAAGCAATTAAACAAAGCTATTCGTAGCATATGATCATGCTAATGAAAATGTGTTCGTTCAACAAATATTTTTTCAGTACTACAGTGTAGTAGAGCCTGTGTTAGGAACTGGGGAGAAAATAGTGGACCCAGTAATTGTAATCTTTTCCTTATGCCATTCACAGTTTAGTGGAGGAGAAAGGAAATCATTAATAGTCACAGAACCTCTATCATAAGGCTTCTCCTTATTTCACTTCCATCTAATTTAATTCAGCCAGCCTCTGTATTTTATACATTCATTCAATAAATATTCTTCTAGGCACTGAAATTAGAGCTGTGGATGAAATTTACATGGCATTCCTCTTGGGTATAAGTAAAAATATAATAAAGGTCCATTTGAGATTGACATCATAAAATTATGGATGCCACATATCCATTCATTTCCTTTCCTTCTAGCACATCTTATTCCTTATTGCATACGTGTATGAAATAGCTCCTCACAAGAAAGACCGGAATTCATGGACTTTAAAAACTTTCAATTCATGGACTTTAAAAACTTTTGCATCATCACAGATTAGGTTCAGCTCACTTTCCTAGAATAAACATTCTCTATGATCTTCTCCTGGTTAAATAATCAGGGTTATTTAACATTTTTCATTACCACAAACTCTTGACTTTTCCAGTTTGAATTTTTGCAAATTTCAGTGTATTTCCCATTTTCTCCATGTCTTAGTCTATGTGATCAATGTTCTTACGGCCTGGAATGACTACCCCCCAATATAGATCCTCAAATGCAATCCAGTCTTAAATGTCTAGCTCTTATGTTACTTTATCTCCTAAGTCTCAAGTTTCCCACAAATGGAATCGCAAAGCGCCACTGAATCCTCACTGAATTTGGCCAGCTCTGCTCTTGTTCTCCTATGATTTTTTCCTTATTTTATTATGGAGCTTGTATACACACACACACGCACACACACACACACACACACACACCCCTACGTGTATTTGTACATACATACACATATAATATCCTTTTTAAAACTATAATCTGCTTGAGGAGATTTATGTTTTAATTAATTTTTGAGTTGTTCAAAGCAGTTACTGCAGAAATGTAGCATAATATCAAATACAACAAAAATTTAATCGAGTGTCTAATACATGCCAGGCATTATTCTAAGCACTGTATGTATATTGATTCACACAGTAATTCCAAATTATGTGTTGTTATTGTATCATTTGAGAATATTAATCTTAATCACTCAAGATACATATTTTGAATAGGTTTATTGAAAACAGCAATACACATAGGGAAGAACACTTGCTTTTACTTCAGTTCTCTAAAGCAGAAGTCGTGTAATATCATTTTCCTCACAATGACCATCATTCGTGATGATTGGCCATTAGAGGATTGTACACAAATAAAATCGGCCTCAGGTAAGCCTACTCCCCCGGGCCCTGGCTCTATCCTTTTCAAACTCTTTTTTGGTTCCTGAACATGCTAACATGTCATACTATTTATTTGAACATCCAAATCTGAAACAACTGAAATAATCTAAGGATTAAACTATCAAAATCTGTTTTTGTTTTGCCTCAGAAATATTTCCCATGATTCCCATGATTCTAAATTCCCATGATTCTAAATCTATATTTTTAGTACTGCTATACTCTCTGTTCCTCAGAAAACATTATTTTTCTTATTTCTTCTCCTTTTTTATTAAATTCAGACTTTAACTGCATTTTCTTGGTTGTTTTCCCACATGCCCACCTTTTGCGGTTCCTTCAGGGCTCATAACGAAAACCTCAGGTCAAGTAGGTGACGGCTCTCTGTGTTCTAAGCATTAGACGATTGAGGTTGTGATTGCTCGTTACCGTAAATGGTAATGGGAGACGGGTCTTCAGGGATCAGAAGATCTATTAGTCACATAATGAAGCAGGGCTAGAGAATGGCTTTTCTTCTGCGGGCTCTGGCAGTGTGTGAAGCACTGTTGCCAAGCTCGTTTGCAGGCTCTCTTGGGCATAACTGCTCCCTTTCTTTCACTGATCCACTGTATTTACTGTATTATTCTTACCTAACATAATCCTCTCCTTATTTACTGTGGGAAAATGATTTGCCACATAATTCCCTGGCCTTTTTTTTTTGTTGTTGTGAAACAGCAACTGCAACTGCTCCTTGAGAGCTTTAAAACCATCAAGCAGTGTCACAGCTAAAGGTAGCATGATAAAGACTCAGCCTTTACTGTTTTATCTTTCTCTCATTTTAACTTGGTTTTGCTTTGCGAACCACTCTTTTTTTTTTTTTTTATAAAGTGAAACATGCTGGGGGAAATACAGGGTGAAATGTTAAGAGCAGCTGGATCTTTGCCCCACCTGTGATTGGAGAAGGGAAGGAAAGGGAGCAATTCCCTACTCTAACCCCTGGTCACTGTAGCTCTGTAATCCTCGCTGCCTGTGCTTTTCAACCACTTCTTTGGGCCATTGGATGAATATTAGTTAAAATCTCAGTGACTTTCCACTGTCGAAGGAAACACATTTTTCGAGTGGTACTAACGTTGCTTATTTCAACCAGTTTTTCCTTTTCCTGAACTTCGTGATTATAATATAAAAATTGCTCTCTCTCTTTTTCTTTCAGAAAACAGTATATCTTTCTCACCTTTACACATTCTTAATATAAAATGCACAGTAAGCCTGAAAATGGAGGCTAGTGTCATACTGTGGAGTTTCCTGAAAACCCATAGTGAGGAGTTCTCGCCTAATCCTACGGGTGATGACAGCACAGTTAAAGGTTTATTTGTTTACTAAATCTCCACTCAAATGCAATATGCCAATAATTTTAATCCCGTGATACAGGAAGCATTCTTTATTGTCTATTCGAATACATCTCTTTATTTTCAATTATTTTCAGTGGCAGAACTTTAAGACCTATCATTTACATTTGACAGGTGGTGAGTGCTCAGTTGAAGGAGGATGGGGTAAATTGAATTGTATTTTTACTTGTAGAGTAATTAAGGACATACTTTGAATGGAGCTCACTTTTATAAAACCAAATCCACCACAGTGCATAGCATGGCTTGGGCTTGGGAGTTAGTAACAATACATAACTGAAGAATCACTTAGAAGCTTATTTTTATAGCCTTTGGGTAATGACTGCACAGATGAGATTTCATAAGGTCAGGAACTACTGGGCAATAGTAACAAAAAGGGGGAGTGGCGTACACTGGCTTTATGCTGGTAGAATCTATAAAATTTAGTAAATCACTGCTTTGGAAGAAAAGAAGTAGGAGTAAAATATTTTAGTCTTGGTTGAGCAGGATAAGTGCAAAAAACTGAATTTCAAGAGATACGGGTGGGTGCCGAAGGAATAGCTTAATGGAAGAAAGGAAACTGAATTTTATATTTTGAAAATCTAGGTATTATTCTCAGTTATGATCATAACTAGGAATGTGATATTGAGCAAATCTCTTAACTTTTAGGTGCTTTATTTCTCATCTACAAGAGAAAAAAAATAATGAAGACTCTATCTTCAAGGGTCTCTCCAGTTCAAGTATCAAAATGCCTCTGTGATTTTGACAGGAACACCTGAGCTATTAAAAACAGGGACAGAGAGTGAGTGTGAAGGAGTGAAAGAGATTTTCATATTCAAAAGGAGGTTTTATACTAGTTTGCTTTTCTTTGAAGTGAAGGGAAAAAAATAACATATACACTAGAGAAGAGAGGATAATTTTTAGAACTTGACCCTAAAGGACATGAGTAAGGAAAGTATTAACAGAACAGACAGATATATAGTTTTGAATTGGCCAGAAAAAAAGGAAGAGAGTAACACAGTTATGTTTTATGTATACATAAACAGAATTTATTAAAATATAATATACAAATTATATGTTGTATATGATAAGCTAATAATATTTATATATAAAGTAACACATATGTATGAAAAAAATTATAAGGAAGCTATAAGAGAAACAAATTGAGGACTGTTTTCTCAGTTTCTCAGAAAGGTTGAAAATTAGCCTGCTATTGAGTGAGAAGGCCAGAAGTAGAGTAAAGGTCATAATGAATATAACCATGTTTAGATAGAGTTTGCATGAGAAAAGAGGGGATTGAGCAAGCCAAAATTAAATGCTTAGAAAGAAATAGAGATCCCATTTGAAGACAGGTAACATGAAATTTAGTGATATGAGTCAGCACATTTTCTCTAAAAATTTCTCAGCTTCCACTCTCCTGCATTTGAAGATAATAGAGAATATGTGCTTCGACTGGTTGAGAATATTACCTTGGAGAGAAAATTGCATGAAGTCACTTTGGTGGGTGATATTTTAGGTCAGAGCACTGAGATGAGACCAAGAACTTGAAGGGAATTTCCAGTGAGACTAAAGAGTAGGTTTAAAGGAACTGCAGGAAGTTGGTACATGTTTCAGGTTTCAAGATTAAGAAAATAGTACAAACTGGAGTGATGACAAGGTGTAAGATATAGTCACATCAGGGTAGATGGTGGGAATATGAGGTAGAGGCCCCTGAACCAGAGCAGGTAAAGGACTTCTGAGTCAGGGCTTTTTTAAGGACACAAATATAGCTGTTAACATATCTGGTTTTCTTAGAGCAATACACAGAATGTTATATACTATAGGCTGATAGTATAGTTTTCAAAATATAAAGAAAACATCCAGGAGATTAAAATTTTAAAAATCCAAAGACTTATTATTATCATCCATATACCCTTGAAATATGTGCCGATGTCCAGTGGAGAAAATGGAAGATACGCACACATCGAATAAATATATAGTTATACGCAACAATGAAGATTTTGAAAGATGCGAAACATGAAAATCTGAGAGAAAAACACAATTAGCTGATGTAGAAATGGGTTTATGACACATATTAAGAAAAAAAATCCCTCTGAAGAACTGGCAATTTTGATCTAAAACCAGACAAATATTTAGGAATTAATGAGATGAAAGCTCAGAGAAAGAGTTCCTGGAAGCGAATGCAAGAAAACCAAGAACTATAGGATAGCTTGCATCATTCCCTTTGGGCTGGAGTGGCACTCTAAATAAAACTGAATGATAACTGGCCCTTTAGATCCCAATAAATATGAAAATAAATTCTAACTCTATATAGTGAATAATGTACCTATCAGAATAGGCAAAGTCATTTCTTCTTCTCTGTATTTTCAATAACTATAGACCAGGAGGGTTATTAACATGTTTTCAATTTACATGATGTAAGAATGAAAAAACATTGATATAGATGTTTGTTAGTAGAGAAATAGGAGGAAAATATATCAGTAACGAAAGTACATGCAATTACCTTTTTTCCTAAAAGCTTTAAATAGTCTTCATTTAAAGGGGAAAACTAGAACCAGGATGTTTAACAGAAGCTGGGTGTTAAACTGCCTTCCTAAGTACCAGATTACAAATCGTGTCTAGTTTCATTTTTCTTCACTGGTGGGAGAAATGGTTACAGGGAATTCCCTCGTGGTTCAGTGGTTAGGGCTCGGCACTCTCACTGCAGAAGGCCTGGCTAGGTTCAATCCCTGGTCAGAGAACTAAGATCCCATAAGCCACGTAGCGCGGCAAAAAAAAGAAAAAAAAAAAAAAGAAATGGTTACAAACTGAGCATAATGAAAGATCACAGAGGGAAATTTCACAGAGAAGTCTTACCAGAAAGATATTTGAGATGGACCTTGGAAAGTTGGAATACTTTCATGTGATGGAGTTGGGGATTAGGGACGTTATAGGTAAATGTAATAACCTGAAATAAAGATTAAAGAATAAAGCTCAAGGCCTTTTGTACTATTGATTTATTCCTCTGGAGAGCATAGGGCTATGAATTTAAATTTGGTAATCATTTATATGAGAATGCTAGTTGAAATTAAAGAAATGAATAAAATTCCATTTTAAAAATATAGAGATGAAAGTAAAAAGTTCAGAATATAAGTAAACCTCATCAGCAACCAACAAACCCCTTTGATTTTTCCTCCCAGTCACTTTCCACACATTCTTTCCTATACTTCAAACACCATAGTTCTGTAGTTTTTGAACCTCATACTTTCTTTGTACCATGGAATGTATGTATTCTTTTGTGCTCAGTTTCTTTTGTGCAATACTGGGTTTAAATGAATAATCCATATTTTTGCATGGTGACATGTAGTATTCTTTTTTAGTATTTAAAAAATACCACTGAATAAAAGGCAGTAATAAATGTTCTTTTCTTGTACCCAAATTACGGGAAAAGTGTTTACTATTTAGTATAATGTAAGCTTCAGGGTTATTAGAGATATCCATCAAGTAAAGAACGTTTCCTTCTGTTTGTACTTTGCTGAAAGGTTTTCTAAAAATGGACTTGAATTTCATACTTTCTCTGTATCTTTTGATGTAAGCATATGTTTTTCCTTTCTCTCTGCTAAATTGGAGTATTAATTAATCCTTGAACGTTAAACCAACCTTGAAATCTCTTTTATATATTGTTGAATTCAAAATGCTAATTTAATATTCAGAACTCTTGTCATTATTTATGAGCCATATTGGTCTTTCGTTTTCTTTTTTTCTCTCTCTCTTTTTACATTTTATCTATTGTAGGTATTTATATATGTATTTATGCATTTTTTCTTCCAGTGTTATTGAGTATAATTGACACTGTATAAGTTTAAGGTGCACAGCATAATGACTTGACTTACACACATCATGAAATGATGATCACAGAAAGTTTAATGAACATTCCATTGTCTCACATAGTTACAAAATGAAAGAAAAAGACAAATATGTATTTTCCTTGTGATGGGAGCTCTTAGGATTTACTCTCTTAACAATTTTCATCTGTAACATGCTGCAGTGTTAATTGTATTAATCATGTTATACATTGCACCCCTACTACTGGAAGTTTGTACATTTTGACCGGCTTCATCCAATTCTCCCTCCCGCTTCCCTCTGCCTCTGGTAAGCACAAACCTGATTTCACTTTCTTTACTGGTTATATCCTTGCCACAGTTTTAGGGTCATAGTTTTGTTGGCCTCATGTAACACATGGGGATGTGTTTTCTATTTTCTGAAAGAAGTTTTAAAAGATTGGTTTGTTTTCTATTGTTAATCCATTTTTGTTATAGGGTCTGAGGTCAGAACTGAGAAGGGCAGGAGGAGATTTGTTTTTCATCCTCTACCGAAGAAACAGGAGGAAGAGGAACCCATGAAGACCAGATTGCTGCCAAGCCATCCATGGTTTGAAGTTGAACAAATGTTACTGTCATGGACAGTTAGAAAAGCTATCCATGGGACGTAGAGGTGGTAGGCCTGAAACGTGGAATCATGGCTAAATCAATAAAAAGAGTAATTTCGACAGAAGGGAAATCAACTGAGAATTTGGAGACCTTTTGGTGAGGTGTATATTAAGCACTGATGACCAGAGAGTGTTCTCTCTAGCTTAAGACATCATGATCTAAGTGGAGGTTTGATCTTATTCAACATCCCAGTTAATCACAGACTGGTAGAAATATAAATGGAGGGACAAATTCCAAGCTCATGAGCTGGTTAAAGGTGAGAGTTAAGTAAAGATTACCTTGAGAAGAATTGCCCAAGCCATCCTTATATATTAAAGGGAGCATTCTTGAGTCTTCTAAATTTTAAGAAGGTAAGCTACTTTGGATTGGTTATACGGTGATGTCAGGTTGTCTCCTAATTTTATCCCTTTAACTGATGTCGTGATTGATGCCATAATAAGTGGAGCTCTGCCTCTTTGAACATCTTATTTTACATTGTGGCTAAAAAAACAGACCAAATGAGTAAAGCTGTCACAATTCTACTAGCTAAGCTTCACATAATGGGCTGCATGACAGAAAGAAGATATAAATTATTCAGGAAAAAACGACATAATTTTAAAAGGGACGATAAAGACGCAGGATGGTCAAACAAAATGTAAGGAGGTGGTTAGTTTAAAGTGGTACAGGGACTTCCCTGGTGGTGCTGTGGTTAAGAATCCGTCTGCCAATGCAGGGAACACAGGTTCGATCCCTGGTCTGGGAAGATCCCACACGCCGCGGAGCAGCTAAGCCCGTGCGCCGCAACTACTGAGCCTGCGCGCTAGAGCCCGCGAGCCACAACTACCAAAGCCCATGTGCCACAGCTACTGAAGCCCGGGCCCCTAGAGCCCGTGCCCCGCAACAAGAGAAGCCACCGCAATGAGAGGCCCGCGCACCGCAACGAAGAGTAGCCCCCGCTCGCCGCAACTAGAGAAAGCCCGCGTGCAGCAACGAAGACCCAACACAGCCAAAAAAAAAAGTGGTACCAAACGGGAGGAGATAATTGAAGTGGCAGCCAAGGTGATTATGGATCATTATATGAGATCAGGTGGTCAGGCTGCTCTAACAATTCCTCTGGTGAGAAGAAAGCAACAAATTTGCTTGTTCACCTCCTGATGAATTGAAAACCTGACGATGACAAAAAAGTGAAATCTACAGTGTCTTCAGATTGGTAATCAAAATAGTGTGCGATTAAGAAGAGCATTGTGACACTGAGTCCTCGCGTAGCTGAGGTCTCTCGGCACAGCTTCCAGGGGAAGGTCTTCTGCATTGGTGTGGGTAAAATAGCCTGGAGAGGCATTACTGGGACTGTCAGATAGGGGTGCTTTGCGCACGCGGATACCTCAACCTGCAGGTGAAAATCTGAAGGGCACTGTGTTAAACGTACAGAATATGGTGATGCTGCTGTAGAACATTCCAAAGTAAAAATGTGGCAAAGGTATGAATTTATAAATGAATATCATGTATGATAATCATGTCACCCATAAACGTATGCATTATTAGAATGAATGTAATGTCTGAATGGGAAACTCTTGCCTTGCAAAAATAATTGAGGGGCTTCCCTGGTGGCGCAGTGGTTGAGAGTCCGCCTGCCGATGCATGGGATGCGGGTTCGTGCCCCTGTCCGGGAAGATCCCACATGCCGCAGAGCGGCTGGGCCCGTGAGCCATGGCCGCTGAGCCTGCGCGTCCGGAGCCTGTGCTCCGCAACGGGAGAAGCCACAACACTGAGAGGCCTGCGTACCACAAAAAAAAAAAAAAAAAAAAAATTGAGGAATGAGAATCTCATGCAAATTTGTTCTTTATCTTTTTTTTTTTTGGTCAGATGGTTGTTTACTTTTACTCTATTTTTAAAAGATTTATGTAGGCATAATTGACATACAATAAGCTTACAATAAACTGCATATACTTAAATCATACAAGTTAAGTCTTTACACATGTAAAAACATATCATACCTACTTAGTGAACAAATCCATCACCCTCAAATGTTTCTTCAGAGCCCTCTTTTTTTTTTTTTTTTTTTTTTTTTTTTTTTTGCGGTACGCAGGCCTCTCACTGTTGTGACCTCTCCCGTTGCGGAGCCCAGGTTCCGGATGCGCAGGCTCAGCGGCCATGGCTCATGGGCCCAGCCGCTCCGCGGCATGTGGGATCTTCCCGGACCGGGGCACGAACCTGCGTCCCCTGCATCGGCAGGTGGGCTCTCAACCACTGCGCCACCAGGGAAGCCCAGGCTCCTCTTTAATCCCATCCTCTTGATGTTCCGGCTCTTCCATCCTCAGGAAAGTATTGGTCTAGTCTTTTTTTCAGCTATAGATTTATTTGCATTTTATAGAATTTTATATAAATGGAATCATTTAGTATATGGACTTTTTTTGCGAGGGGGCTGTTTGGCTACGCTTTCTCAGAAGAATTCTTTCAGATTAACCAATGTGCTTGCATGCATGTATCAGGAGTTTTTCCTTTATTGCTAAGTACTATTCCATCGTATAGATATATGTCAATATTTGTTTCATCATTTACCTGTTGATAGACATTTGGGTTGTTTCCAGTTTTGAGCTATTCGCAAATGTCAGTTATGAAGATTAGTGTGAGAGTCTTTGAACGACCATATATTCTTTTTTTCTCTTGGGTTAATACCTAAGAGTGGAATAGTTAGTGGTGTATCTTCAATGTTTGAAGAGATTGACAGCTATTTTCCAAAATGGTTATAAGATTTTATATTCCTACCTCCAGTGTATGAGGGTTCCATTTATTCCAGACTTTCACCAGCACACGGTAGAATCAGTCTTTTAGTTTGCAAAGCATGTAGTTTTCTCATTGTGGCTTTGTGTTTCCCTAAACTCATGATTTTGAGCAGCTTTTCATGTGTATTTGTCATTTATATATTTTGTGGTGACATTTCTGTTCAATTTATTTTGCATTGGGTTTTTTAAATTTCTTATTGACTTATAAGAGTCCTTTAACAGAATTATGGCTTAAAATTTTGTCTCTATGGTTTGTCTTTTCATTTTCTTAATAATTCTTTTAAAGAACACAAGTTTTTCCTTATTTAAAAAATGTTGACTAAGTCCAACTCAAAAGTCCTTCCATTGGCTTAATTTAGTGCATTGCATATACTCTATTTCAAGCGATCCTCTCCTCCCATGAGGTTCAATTTAATTGAACATATTTAGTAACAGGCATTTAAATGAAAAAGTAACCTACATACATAATAGAAAGACAAAATGGAAAACATAAATATCGCTCCCTTTACGAGGCCTACCATTGTCCATCCACCCTGGTCATGTGTTCCCCCTCGTATACCTTGCGCCAATTATGGTCACAGTGGCTCAACCACTCACAGCCCCATATATATATTTTTTTTCTCTCAGAATTACCTATAGGAGTAAGGCTGGGTTTTGGAGCAGCATCTTAACAGAATGAATAAAGCACTGTCTTTAGCAACATAGTTTCTTTTAACAGTTATCTAGATAAAATCAGCTCTCAGTTGTGTGTGCCTCTTCAAATTGTGTTATATAAAAGGAAGTGTCTTCTCGCTTTTTGTCCTATGTTCTTATGTCCTAGTGAGAGCTATGAGGGCATGATTATCATTGGCTTATCCCGTTTACATTAGCTAGAAAGACAAATATAATAATTATTCAACACTGACTTAACTGCATCAACACAAAACACAACTCAGGAATAGCACTAATGAAAAGAAGAGCAGTTATGTAGTCAATGCTTAATAAATGCCAGCCATTGCATTTAATTAATCATATTATGTGCTATACATATAGGTTGTCTTTAGAATGTAAGCCTAATTTATGGAAATGGTTGTTTGGAGAACAAAAGTAACTGTCTTCCATCTCACAGACCTAGAGCCAACCTACCCTGTATTGATTTCATCTCAGGAAGTACATTGCTGGTCTTAATACCTTGCTTTAGTTAAGGATGCTCAATACACCAAGATTTTAAGAAATGTGTGTTTGGGGACATATGTTTGATATTTGTCTCCTCCCTGATAACCCTCAGAGTTCTCATATCAGTGGAATTTCTCACCCACAGAGTATTGTTTTTCACTAACCAAAATACATATGTAGACCATCTCTTATTTGTTTATTTTTATTCTTTTGCCTTATATCCACTATAGCCAACTTCACCCACTATGATTTTTTTTTCCTTTATCCACTGTGTACCATTTAGTCTTCAAGCTAAAATAAACTCGATCCATCATATAATAACTAGTGAGGAAGTGAGTTCTGAATGTATGGATTTGACTCTGGACATTTTCCTTAAACTTTCTATGCTTTATCCCTAAAAGGAAAAACATAAGAATAACAAATTTCTCATAGGCTGTAAAATAGAGAGTTTTGCCAGAGGCTCAGATAAATCTTTTTCACCTTTAAACTTGTGCAGATGATGCATTTTAAAGTCATGGATTCGAGTGTGTGAGAAGTCTTAGTATCTACATTATTTATATTATTCCAAAGGCAAACACAAAGTTTCTGGATCAAATGCAGATTACCATTATGTACAGCGATAACTATATCAGACCCCCATACTGCATCCTCCCCCATCCCTAATGTGTTATAATCCTTTGGAATGTAAACAGCCCGCTCCTAGCTCCAGGTTTCATTCCACTTTGAAATGTAAACAAATTTTAAGATAAGCATCTAAATCTCTCCGGAGGTTTCTCACTATCGAAGACTTGTACTTTAATATAGGTTTCAGTTTCTTGGCTCAGAAAGCCCTAACTCTGCAAAAACATGAAAATACTCACTTCCTGGTATGTTAAATTTAAATGACAACCTTATATAAGTATGAAGACTAGAAGTCTACACTATAAAAATTAACCATGAACTTACTAAATATATATTTTCTCAAACTTGACAAAAGGTAGCCTACTTTTTCATTAGTGCCAATGATACAACTAGCCTGTATTATTCAGTCTTTCATATATACTCTAAAAGTAAAACCAGTTTTTAATGAAAATTAAATACAACATGCTGTTTTCATCTATCTCGTTGTCACTAACATGGGATAAGACAAAAATATTTCATTTCAAATAATTGTACATTACGCTACATACGTTTCCTCAGAGATTGAACCTACATGACATGTTTTTGGAAACAGCCAAAGCTTTAATAAGAGAAAGTCAATGAACCTCATGTACCTTTTATAAAACATGACATAAGGCAATATAATTAAAACTAAACTTTTTTCCTGTGGTGAAATTAACTTACAGAAATGAAGGTGTTTATTTATTAAATGCGATCTCTGAAGCTCTTACCTTATTCTTTCCCCTCCTGGGAAGGTTTTGATTGTTTGCTTCCTTTCTCTTGCCCGCTTGCTGTGTAATTTAAAACTGATGCCTTCCTTTGGGAAACAAAATTTGATCGGAGAACTGCCTGCACCGCCAGCTAAACAAATTACCAATGTTTTACTCACTTTTCTTCCTGTATTCTTTTTTTCTTTTTCCTTTAAGAATCAAAAGAATTGCGTGCAGGGGTTTACAAGTGCTGTTGTACAATTCAGATTTAATTTGTAATCATGAGGAGGACATACCAGTACCTTTAGAGACATATAGCTGCTTGATGACAGTAAGCATAGAAGCAAACAGGTTATTAGTCTCTTTTTTTCCCACTGTCTGAAGTCTGTCCTTCTCTGACAAGCTTTTGGTTTCTAAGGAACTATTTTTTGATAATAATGGATTAAATTACAAATGCAAAATAATTAACATAAAAAAAGCTTTAAAATAGTTTCTTATAAAAACAGAGACCAAAAGATTTTTTATAGCACAGTAAGATCAAATAGTATCAGATATATCCTATAACCTCCTATTCATTTATTAAATAAAACGGTTATTGAGTATGAACTCTGTCCCAGGTACCAATGCAAATATAAATACGAGTAATATACCATTCTGCTGCAGGGAGTTTATGTAACTGTATATTTACTCATACTGAGGAAGACCCATATATAAATATTTTTAGCCACTGTGACTCCAGATAGCAGTGTTAAGTTTCATGATTCACATTTGATTCCTGGATGACAGTCAGAAGTAGTTTTTGCAGTGTAAGTAAATTTGGTCCATTAATCACATGTGTTGAGAAATTATTTTGCACTTAAGCCTGTATTTGTTTCTGAAAATGATGTTCTGGGCCACAGGATTTACCAAGACAAATGTAACTTTATTACACAGGTAATTTAATTTAATTAATTTTCCTTAATTAAAAATAAGGAATTTTTAATTCCTTATTTTCTTTGTAATTGACAAATATCTCCTGAAGTCTAAATTATTCTAAATTTAAATCATAACACGTTTAAAAGCTGTTTATTGATTTTACTTTTAAAATTGGAGACGATTTATAAAGGCTTAGAAGATGCTGCAACTTGAAGAGGTCTTAGAATCTGAAAATACCTTGTTTACTTAAATATTTCCATGTGGCCTCACAGAGAGTACTGTGGACCAAATATGTGTGTCCCACGCAGGCTTATATGTTGAAACCTAATGCCCGATGTGATGGCATTAGGAGGTGGCATATTTTGGAAGTGCTTAGGTCATGATGGCGAAGCCCTTGTGAATGAGATTGGTGTCTTTATAAACGAGATCTAAGGAAGCTTGCTTGCCCCTTTTCTGCCATGTGAGGCTACAGTGAGAAGATAGCGGCCAGTGAGGAAGCTGGTTCTCACTGGCTTATCTGCTGGCACCTTGATCTTGGACTTCCCAACCTCCAGAACTGTGAGAAGTGAATTTCTGTTGTTCCTAAGTGTTGAGAGTTTAGCTAAGCTACTTCATGATATTGCTGCCTTTGGCATCCGTTTTGTTTGGCTGGCAGTGACCTTAAATGGACACTAGCCTCCCGTGCAAGTACATGCCCTAGATAGGAGCCCTCAGAGTCCCAAGTAAATCTAAGTTCCTTGAAATGACTTCCCCAACAGTCCTTGTGATCCACAGTCTCTCCTGCCTTCCAGTGCCTTCCCCTTATGTACCTCTTAGATAAGACCGCAGTGGGGCTTCTCAAAACTTCTTTCTTGTGGTTTGAATTGACCTATCCAGACATAGCCCAGGAACTCCAAAGCACTCCACCCACAGACCCTAATAAAGTCCTGTGTCCTGGCTCCTGTGTCTTTCTATCTGCCTGCCTGCACCCTGCCTGGACCTCCCCGCGTGGCCCCCTCAGGGTGTGCGGACGCTTCCTCCAGAATCTGTGAGTAACAAACTTCTCTGTTCCAGTTTCTCTTGTGGTGTGTTTCTGAATTGTGGCTCATCATTCAGCACCCTGTGCTCTACTTAACAAGTGTTAATTTAGTAGACTCATGGTAAAAGCTACCCAGGTTATAGAATTTTGTTATGGTAGGTCACAGGAATTGAGACTTAGTGACAGAGTCCAGACTGTAACTCGGGCTTCCTTAGATTGAGTCCAGTGTTAATTGAGTCCAAATAATTTGTGTAGGTTCCTTCCAAAGAGAAACCTACACAAATTATTTAGTCACTTGTTCAGTGAACAGGTGTGCATCGTCTATCTACTCTACTTGATACTTTGCTTGGTGCCGAGGATAGAATAGTTAGAAGACTGCGGTAAGGCTTAAAATCTATTGGGGAGACAGTCACCACCAATTATAAAATAAATAAGGAAAATAACATCAGATTGTAAGAAATGGTATAAAGGAAACAGAGTGCTAAGATAGAGAATATTGGGATTCTTGGAGTGTGTGTATTTGCCGAGGGGTATTTACATATAATAAACAGGGTACACTTTGCCACTTCACACAGATGTGACAGTTATACCAGGAGGATAAGATGGAGTTAAACACGTGAAGAGGAGCTAGAAAAGTGTTCCAATGTGGGAAAGACTACAAACAATATCTTTGTGCCATATAGTCTGAATGAAGACTAATAATTACATTGTATGAGGTTGTGTATGATCATATATATATCCTTGTATGTGTACATGTTAAGGGATTTGACTTTTCCCAAGTATAGTAAAAACAATGAAAGTATTCTAACAACAAAGTGATATAATGCATTCCCTCACCCTGTGCAGAATATATTGGAGGCATAAAAGAGTAGACACTACTTAAGAAATTGTTGTAATCGTCTAAGTGAGAGAAGTCAGTAAGTAGATGGGGACCTTGGTACTGGAGGTAGAGAAGAGTAGGTAGATTGGAGAAATATGCCCTGATATTAACAGGACATGCTGGTGAAACAGATATCATTTGTAGGAGTGTCAAGGAAAGAGAGGTATCCAACATGACTATTAGGGTCATGGCTTAAGCAGCCGAATGAATGAATGAGTGTGAGTTCCTGAGCTTGGTGAATTTGCAGATAGGTATCATTCACCATCAGTCAGTTTAAAAAATCTGCTAGACAAACAAATGTGGGTATAATCATTGTGAATTTGTATTCCTTTGCTAATCGGACATTGCCTTATTTTGAGTTACTGTGTATAATTCAACTGAATCCAAATATATTTCTTTAAAAATATGAGCTTTCCCATGCGGAGGAGAGGAATTAAGATTTCAGTTTTGGACATGATAAGTCTGAGATTTGTCTGTGAGACCCTGAAAGGAAATACCAAGTACATACTAGGAAGGGCATGTAGGAGATTGCAAGACCTGGAACAGAAACATAAATTTGAAACATGGTATTGAGCTGGTCTTTAAAACCTTGGAAATCAGTAATACAATTAATAGGGTGATTCTAAGACAGAAAAGGGACTAAAATGATCCCTGTGAAGTACATAATTTTAGAGGCCAAACAGGGAAAGAAAGCAGTGAATCTGGTGGTCTCCATATTATACTACAGGGCAAGAGTTTCATTAATTAGAGCATATCTGTACACTGATGAAAATTATTCAGTTGAAATGGAGAAAATGATGATGGAAGAGAGGAGTTAAGTCAAAGTGCAGATATAAGGGAGTCTAGAGTGGAAGGGATTCACAGCACAAGTGGAGAAATTATTTCTTTCTAAGAAGAGAATGGTTTATAGGAGGAAATCATTTTAACAGGATCATTGTTACAAAGCCATGGTATGTAGATTTCAGAGTGTGATGGTGAGAAGTTGTGTAGCTGTTTATTTATTTTGTCAGTGAAATGTGGACAGGACCACAGCTGGAAGTGACAGGAGATGAAGACATATGGAATATCTGAGGGGAAGTCAAAGGGTGCAAAGTAAACATTTTAGGAAGTAAGGGAAAGGATCTCCATTATAAATAAAAAGCGTTGAAGAATGGTTGTATTTATTAATGTTAAACTATAAGTGGTAAGAAAGAATAATAGCAGTTACTTAATAAGATTAAATTTTATATTTTTTTATATATATGTATAGACAGACAAGAGTTAGTGTGAGGATGTTATGATCATCAGGAAGCCAAGGCTCCCATATTTCGCTCTACCAATCTGAACTTTGTTTTCTCTTCACGGTGCAGGTTACCTGTTTAGGTTCCTGATACCAGCATTTATATGCCTTCTAGGCAGCAGGAAGTAGAAAAGCAATAAAAGGAAGAAGGGAAAATTCCTTCTCTTCAGGCACAATTCCAGTGTTTCCTGCACCATTTTATGTTGTATACAATTTGGCCAGAACTTAGACCCATAGTCATGCTTAGCTGCAAAAAAGACTGAAATGCAGTCTATTCCAGGTAGACAAGTATCCAAAGAGAATTTGGGATCTACAGCTACAGTAGGGAGGAGAACAGATATTAGGCAATGTGATCATTAATTTTGTGTCAACTTGACTGAACTAAGTGATGCCTAGATAGCCAGAAAAATATTATTTCTGGCTGTGTCTGTGAGGGTGTTTCCAGAAGAGATTAGCTTTTGATTAAGTAGACTGGATAAAGATCTGCCCTTACCAGCGTGGGTGGGGAGTCATCCAATCTGTTAAGGATCTGGATAGAACAGAAAGGCAGAGGAACGATGAATTCTCTCTCCTCTCTCTCTCTGTCTCTCTCTCTCTCCTTGAGCTGAGATGTCCATCTTCTTCTGCCCTTGGTCATAGGGGCTCTTGGTCCTTGGACCTGTGGACTCAGACTGAATTATACCACTGCTTTCCTGGTCCTCCAGCTTGTGGATGGTAGATTGTGAGACTTCTTGGCTTCCACAACTGTGTGAGCCAATTCCTGTAATAAATCTCCTTTTATCTATATCTATGTCTATATATCTATATCTATCTGTTTCTATGCTGTTTGTTCCCTTTTGCTGAATAACCCTGATTAATACAGGCAACAACAAGCAATTTGTCTACAACGTAAAAAGGACTTTTTTTTAACATTTATTGTTATGAATTTCAAGCGAAATCAGGGACTTCACTTACTCTGGCAGCTTTATCTAGCAGCCGTTGAATGTACATCAGGATACACAGAGAGGTAAAGTGTTCCCCAAAGTTTTAGATTTTTCCAGATCATCATGAGTAGGAATTGAGAGGGAATATGTTTATATAAAAAACAGAGGAACATAGTTCTGTGTTAGTATTTCAGGATAATCAAATAATGGGGAAACTCATATTTTTAAAGAAATATAGTTGGATTTGATTGAATTATATACAGTAACTCAAATAAGATAATATCTGATCAGATTAAGGAATACAAATTTGCAATGATTATATCCACACTTGTTTGTTTAGCAGTTAGACTCCCTTCCATTATAGGTCACTACAAGATATTGAATATAGTTCCCTGTGCAGTTTTGGGTTTTTTTTTTTAATATTTATTTATTTATTATACAGCAGGTTCTTATTAGTCATCTACTTTATACATATTAGTGTATATATGTCAATCCCAATCTCCCAGTTCATCCCACCACCACCACCCGCCACCCGCTTTCCCCCCTTGGTGTCCATACGTTTGTTCTCTACATCTGTGTCTCTCTTAAACTGATTAAAGGTGAATCGAACCTTGCTCTGGAACATGTAATTATTTCTCCAGATAATTTGCCTTTCTTTAAGGATCGATTTGTGTACCTCTTTCATATTCATTGAAATGAATTAAAAAATAAAATTATATATGTATTTTTATATATATACTTCCTGTATAGACTTGCTGATACTATGCAATAATTCTGATTAGTATTCTTTATCATTATACTTCCAACTTATGTCCCTGCCATACACCTCTTATTCTCACCCCTCCCCAACTTTTTTTTCTATTATTAAAATTCTAGTACATTTATCATTCAAAAGCAATTATGACTTTGGCGGCTAAGATACACCTTGAGAACTATGGAGGTAAATGTGAAGATATTCCAGCTGACAAAAACCCAAGACTTTTTTATTGGCTTCATGACATCATTCATACTGTAGAATCTGGGAAATTCTTACCCTATAACAAATGGAGAAATTCTCATAAGCAATTCTTGAGTTGAAAATGGCAATCTTCTTTTATCCTCTCAGTTGTCATATAATAAACATTTCTGATTTTTGATAGCCCTATCTGTAAAATTAAAAAGTTGTATGATTTAGATTGATGTTTACCAAAGATTGCCTATCATTTGGATGAGATGTCTTCAGAAATGATGGAACAGTTACTTAATTGGTTTCCTAAAAAGAATAAAGGAAAGCATTGTGCAATGACTAGGACACTCAAATCACCCCTTGTAGAGTCAGAAAAGGCTACAGTATCAAATAACCCTAATTTTGCTGTGGTGTAAAAACAAAACGAAACAAAAAGCAATATATATTTACTCCCTGTTCATGCTGCATGATCAGTTAACATGGGTCATTAAAGAGCTTTGCTCGACACAGGCTTTCAAAAACCCAGGCTAACAAAAATTCTATCATTTTCTTGCTGCACCAGCTGAAATATGTGGCTTTTTCAGCTAGTCCATGAATTAGAAGAAAAATATTAGAAAATCCTGATGGGCTTTTCATTACCAAGGCTCTGAGTGATATGTCTGTCTTTAGAGCCCCTGGCCAGAGCCACACATAGCCTCACATTATTTGGATAATACAGAAAATCTATGACAAATGGAACATTTAGTAGGTATTAGTATCTGCCTCAATCCATTATTTTGATTAATAAATTCGCCCTTTCTTTTTTTTATTCCTAAC
Organism: Grampus griseus; assembly: GCF_964374135.1. Lineage (NCBI taxonomy): Eukaryota > Metazoa > Chordata > Mammalia > Artiodactyla > Delphinidae > Grampus > Grampus griseus. The sequence continues at coordinate 132,880,977 of NC_138997.1, read as the reverse complement.
TCACAGTGATATTGTGGTTTATAATAAGAAACATATATTTCGTCTTTCACCCATTTCAGAGCTCCTAAAACCCTTGGAATTTCCATGATGGTGTCTCTTATAAGGTTAACGAGGTGACATTTGCACCCCATCTAAGCATGGGGGCTGGTTGTTGCCAGGAGAATCAGCCATGTGGTCGGACAATTGGAACTTCCAACCCCACTCCCCTGACCACCAGGGAGGGGAGAAGGGCTGGAGGTTGAGTCAATCACCAATGGTCAGTGATTTAATCAAGCATGCCTATGTAATGAAGCCTCCATATAAACCCAAAAGGAGGGGGTTCAGAGAGCTTCCAGGCCGGTGAACATGTCACCATGCCATGCCCGAGCTTCACAAGAACAGAAGCTCCTTCATCTTGGACTTCACTTTATGCGTTTCTTCATCTGCCTATTGATTCCTTGCCTGTAATATCCTTGTAATAAACCAGTTATCTAGTGAGTAAACTGGTTTCCTGAGTCCTGTGAGCTGCTCTAGCAAATGAATTGAGCCCAAGAAAGGGGTTGTGGGAACTTCTGATTTATAGCCAGTTGGTCAGAAGTGTAGGTAACAGTCTGGACTTGCTTGTAATTGGGATCTCAAGTGGAGTGCAGTCTTGTGGGACTGAACACTTAACCTGTGGAATCTGATGCTGTCTCCAGGTAGAAAGTGTCAGAATTTAGTTGAATTGTAGCACACCCAGCTGGTGTCTGAGAATTTCTTGAACACGTTGGAATTACGTGCAGAACACTTACTCAAAAAAAACATTTTTTTTTGAGGATTTCACAGGCTATTTAACTCTCTGAGAGATTCTTCCGTGTCCCTTATTCTGATGGGCCGCATGAGAAATAGGCCTAGGAAAGTATGTTCTCCTTGTACACCGTGCTTCTTTCTTAGTTTATTTGCTGCATGCAGATATTTTGGGAGCCAAAGCACACTTTTCACCTTAAAAGCTAACAGTATCTCTTAGAAGTGACTTGTCATTTCTGACAGGATATATTTCTCTAAAATTTAATAAACATGCTCACATATTTTTCAAGATATGTTGAAGCTGAATTTTTTATTTGTTCTGTTTTGTTTCTACACTCTACCTCCTAGTCTCTGTCCATCTTTCTTCTCAACTTAATATTGGACAACTTAAGCATATTGACTTTGATGGGAAATCCACATCCTTAATCTGCCCTTTGTTCTAAGTCATTGAATTGAAATAACTCACTGGGAATCACACGTTTATGTTCCTTTTCTATTGCTGGTGCGATTTAATCATTTGAAAGATACTTAGGATTTGCCATTCACATTCTCTCCCAATCTTATTTTTTGTTCTTCTTTGTTGAACAGTAGTTGAGTTTTTTTTAACACTGAAAGGCAAAAATTTTCTAGAAACTCTATATTTACTTTCTACTTGCTTTCAAACTGTCAACATTTTTTTTTCTTCTGAACTGTTTTTTCTTTAATACCCTGGCAAACATAACCAATCAATACCAACGCATTTTAGAAGATTCTGTATTCTCACTTTTTCTCATGGGGCTCTAAGTTCATTAAGCAGGTTACCTTGCATCCATTTAATCTCAGTTGACAATTTTTCTAAGTATTTTGCTGCCACAGATCGTGCTTGTTATCTTTCCAGCCTTTGATATCAATTTTCTAACTCTGCCACATAGTTTAGTTTTTCCCTTATAGAATCATTTCACTTTTGATGTCAATTTTTTTACTAGTCAGTATTGCTTAGGTTATGCTGTAGTAATACAAATTGTCAAAATCTCAGTGACTTAAATCCAAAGTTAAACTTAGACTCAGATTCATGTCCACCGCAGTTCTGTGGCAGTAGTAGGAGGATTCTCTGCTTCACGTAGTCACTCAAGAATGCAGATGAAGTACAGCACAATATCTAGGAATTAAAATATTTATCTGGAACAAACGAGCATATTTTGTGTGTGTGTGTGTGTGTGTGTGGCACGCGGGCCTCTCACTGTTGTGGCTTCTCCTGTTGCGGAGCACAGGCTCCGGACGCGCAGGCTCAGTGGCCATGGCTCACCGGCCCAGGCGCTCCGCGGCATATGGGATCTTCCCGGACCGGGGCACGAACCCGTGTCCCCTGCATCGGCAGGCGGACTCTCAATCACTGCGCCACCAGGGAAGCCCACAAATGAGCATATTTTGCCAAGGCAAAGTAAGAGAGATCAGACGAGCACCAGCCTGGCTTGGAAGTGGAGCACATCACCTCCCTCCCAGCTTGTCGTCCAGGATTAGCAATGTTGTCTTGCCTAACTGCAAGGAAGGGAGAGAAATAAGATTTTTAGTAATCTTTACTCTCTCTGGGACTCCAATCTTGAGATAATTTATTCTTAAGCTCTTTATTAGACATACTTATCATCAACATCTAGTTTGTACATTTTAATTACTGAATAAAATAAGGCCTTGCAATTCCTTTGCAGAGAATATTCTGTTGCTCCGCCTGAGTTAAAGTATGTAGCACAAATACATTAGCTGAAATTCAAAGTCTCACAGTGTGATTCTAATCTCCCTTTCAAACTATATTCTGTTAGTATCAATACCTTGTCCATATAGTCTCATATATTTGCTTTCCAAATATAGCAATTTTACCCCCATATAATTATTTTAGTCAGTCATTCATTTTTTCCTTAAATCTATATAAATCCTAGCATTTCTAGTGGCAGTATTTAGGCCTTAGAATAAAATCTGAAAAAAAAAATGAGTATCAATTTACTTTGACAAACTATATTCTTTGAGTTTACTATATGAATTTGGAGTGCTATTCTGTTGTTTCATAACAGCATTTTCAAAAGGCATTCATGGCCTTAATAAATGTTAATTTTTATTTTTTCAATTTTTTTTTTTTTACCTCTCCCATCCAGTGTTCTTTATCCAATGGACAATAAAGTCCAGTCACTGAAGAACTAATTCCAAACCTGTTTACAGGTTCTATAATCTAAATATATTATCTCTTCCAATTCTTAATTTCTCATCTATTAAGGAAGTATAACAGCATTTTCTATATTGTTTTCACAGAGTTACTATGGGGACCAAATCAAATGCTGTCTGCAACATGGTTTTAAACATTGCAATTTACAGTACAAATCTCACACATTCTTTTCATTGATATTATCGCCATTATTGAAAGTGCATTTCTAGTCTAGCATTCTCTTTGAAAGTCTATACTGTATTCTCAGGCCATGTTTAATTACGTTTTTCTTAATCATTTATTAGTTGTAATGATTTTGCAATTAAAAACACGGAGCAGTCTTACAGCTCTTTAGGTTTTTTGTTTCTATTCCTAAATACTCAGTAACCTTCCTACAAACAGGGGTTGGTATTAAATATGATTTTTGTCAAGCTCAGTACTTGGTAAGTGTCCAAAATTATCTGTCAAACAAAATTAGCACATTTCTCCTTCTGGCTGGTTCACATTAATATCATTATCTAAATATATGTGTTAAAAGAAAAATTTGCTAAGTGAGGAAATTTAAGTCTAGCTCAAATGATTGTTTTGTAAATCACGAATAATTTAGAATTACTGTGGTTTAGAACAAAGAGCTCTACTCTATGTATGCACACACAAGCTGAAGTCTATTCAGTAAAAAACCGAAGTGTAATCACTGGTAATTTATCCACATGATTTTTAAAAGCCCTATTTCCATTTTAAAATCTAAGTCCCATCTCTTAGGGTGAATCTCTTTTCTAGGAGAAAAGTCAGTCTTCTCTTATCTCAGTTCCTTCTGCAGTGTTTTCAGTAACTATTAATAATATTTAAGGCTTTTAATGTTTTGTTTATAGTGAAAATTAGAACTAAAATATGTTAAATCAAAACTCATCACTGTTTCTATTTCAGAATTATAAATGGAAATATAAAAGTTATAGAATCATAATTCATTAAAACTGAAGTAACCTTAAATATCGTCTCGATAATCTCAGCACATTCTCAGTAATGAGAAACCTGACACCTGAGGGCTTAAGTGAACTTCCTGTGTCCACACTGCTTGGGAGTATTAGAAATGGATCCAGAACTCCTGCCTCCTGGCTTGACAATTCTGAAGAGAGACCACTCTGACTGTCTTTTAAGTCAGTGGATATAGGTGTGACTAGAAGTAGGGAGAGTAAACAAAAGACTATTAAAATAGTTCAATAAAGAAAGGATGAAGATAAACTAGGGCAGAGTTGACAAGAGAGATGGAAGAGACACTGAAACTTGGAAGCAGAAGAGATGGGCTGTGATGATGAATTGGAGGGATAAATAGATGAAGAGTAATATGTTCGCAGGGATTCATGCTTAGTGCACTGGGCTCTCCATGTCACTACCATTGGGAATAGAGGAACAGATGAAATGTCACATGGGGACAGAAAGATGAAGACTCATGTTTTGACAAGTTGACTTTGAGGTACAAAAGGTAATCCAAGTGGAATTTCTAAAAAAGAACACTGGCGTTTGATTTTTTTGTTTAATCTGTATTTTGGAAATGAATTTATGCCAATTAATATATAGGTCATAGGTGAAGCCAAAGGTACAGGCAAGATGTTTAGGAAAGTGTATAGAGAGAAGAAAAGAAAGCGGAGGACAAATGCTAGGGAACCTCAGTGGAACATAAAAAGTTGCACAGATTGAACATAGGTCAGCCACGAGATAGACCAACATAGGAAGAGAGAGACAGCGAGGCAAGAGGTTCAAGTGCATAATGTTACAGAGAAGTCAAAGATAAAGAGATTAACCTGATAGGAGATCTTTGGTCATCTAAGTGCAATTCAGTTTACAGGGAGTGATGAGATTACATGGCAGTGGGCTGAGGAATAGAAAAGAGGTAAAGATGACAGACTGGAGGAGTAGACCTCCCCCAACCCCCTGGAAAACTAGATAATAAAAGTGAAAACAGAGACTGGGTAATATAAAAATAGAGGGAAATAGTTTTGTGGGTTTTTTTATGCATAATAAAAATGATGGTGATCATGTTTCTAATATGTATAACATCTCAACTTACTCCTCTCTTCATCGTCCTTTTCATTTCAAGTATTTTCAAGCAAAAAAAAAAAAAAATAGAAGCCATTATGCTGAACTAAAAGGTATCTGTGCTGCCCTATCCTTTCCTTAAACCTGTTGAAATGGAAGCCATTTCTCACTGTCTATGGTGGGTATATTTCCACCATAGACATATAATGCCATGTTCGGCGTGCTATGTCTTCCTGCCACCTCACCGGCATTAATCATTGTTATCTCCTGGCTGGACTAAATCCAACAATATTTATACATATTCTGGTAGCTTCCTTTTTTAAAAAATACTCTTCTTTGATACAAATTTCCCTGAATTGTTGCTCTCTCAGTCCATATTTATATCTCATTTCTTTAAAAAGACCACTGAAGGCACTGATTTCATTTTTTATTTTTTATTCACTTTCTAATTTATACCAGTCTGGCTTATATCCCTACTGAAACTGCTCTTTCAAATTCAACTGGATCTCTCTATTGCTTAATCAAAAGGATTCCTATGGGTTGCCATCTTACTGTAATAGTGTAGCATTTAAAAATAGATGTATACTCTTTTTGTTTCGACTCACAGATATAGAGGACAGACTTGTGGTTGCCAAGGGGAGGGGATGTAGGGGTGGGAAAGGATTAGCAGAGGCAAACTATTATACATAAGATGGATAAACAACAAAGTCCTACTGTATAGCATAAAGAACTAGATTCAATATCCTGTGACAAATCATAATGGAAAAGAATATGAAAAAGAATATATATATTTGTATAACTGAGTCACCTCGCTGTACAGAAGAAATTAACACAACATTGTAACTCAACTATACTTCAATAAAATTTTAAAAAAATAACTGGATACTCTTTCCTTCTTAAATTATTCTCTAAGTTTCTGAACATATATTTCAATATTTTTGTTGTCGTTTCTGTTCTATTTCTATGGTTGGTCTTCCGTTGCTTTTACACACTTCACTTTCTCTGCCGTACTTAAGAATTGTTGACATTCCACAGGGATTGATCCTATGACCATTTACCTTCTTACTTGATATTGTTTCTTCCCCTGTATGTGCATCCATCTCCAAGGGTTTGTATATAACCTGCGTATAAGCTAATACATAAGTATTTATGCTTCCTTACACCTCCCTCCGTTAGCCCCAGTCCTATAACCATCAACTACTGGTACCTCACATCCCTCATCCTTTGTCTTAGTCAGTGGCACCCTTTCCCAAAAACTTTGGAGCAGTTTTCCTCTTCCCTGTTCCTCAAAAACTCACGAACAGTTCAGGATCCATGCTATGATTCCCCGTAAAAAGTATTGCTAATATTGGCCCCTTTCTGTTGATTTTCACCACCATCTTTTGGTATAAGGCTATATCTTTCACCTGGGATAGTATGTTTACTGCTACATAAAACTTCCTAAATTCACTCTTCTCTCTCCCTTGTTAAAGTGTATAATTCAATTGGTTTTTAGCATGTTAACACAGTTCTGCAACCATCACAATCAATTTTAGGACATTTTTATTACCCCCAAAAGAAACCACATATTCCAATTAGCAGTCACTCCCCATTCCTTGAAAATAGTCCAGTTGCAGGCAGCCACTCATCTACTTTCTTCCTCTATAAATTGAATCATACGATATGTGGATTTTTGTGGTGTCTTTCATTGGCCATAATTTTTTTAATATTCATGCATGTTGCAGCATGTATCTGTACTGCATTCCTTGTTAACACAGAATAATATTCTATTTTATGCATATACTCTCTATAATGCCATCAGTTTGGGTGGAAATTTGGGTAGTTTCTACTTTTTGGATATTATGAATAATGCTGCAATGAAAACTAGTTTATGTGTTTTTGTGTGAATATACAGTTTAATTTCTCATGAGTATATACTTCATAGAGGAATTACTCGGTCATATAATAATTCTCTGCTTAACTATGAGGAACTGTCAAACTCTTTTTCAAAGATGCTGCCACATTTTACATTTCTATCTGCAGTTTATAAGGGTTCCAGTTTTTCCATATTCTTGCCAACACTTGTTTGTTTTTTTGATTATAGGTATATTAGTGGATGTGAAAAGATACCTTATTGGGGATTTAAGGTGCATCTTACTAACGGATAATAATATGGAACATCTTTTTATGTGTTTATTGGCCATGTATATATGTCTTTGGAAAAATACCTATTCAAATCCTATGTCCATTTTTTAATTTTTTTGCCTGTTTATTGTTGAGTTGTAAGCGCTCTTTATATAATATAGATAGGGCTCCTTTATTAAAAAATTTATTTTATTTATTTATTTATGGCTGCGTTGGGTCTTTGTTGCTGGACGTGGGCTTTCTCTAGTTGCGGTGAGCGGAGGCTACTCTTCGTTTTGGTGCATAGGCTTCTCATTGCGGTGGCTTCTCTTGCTGCGGAGCACCAGCTCTAGGTGCTTGGGCTTCAGTAGTTGCAGCATGTGGTCTCAGTAGTTGTGGCGCACTGGCTTAGTTGCTCTGCGGCATGTGGGATCTTCCCAGACCCGGGCTCGAACCCATGTACCCTGCATTGGCAGGTGGATTCTTAACCACTGCACCACCAAGGAAGCTCTAGATAGAGGTCCTTATCAGATAAATAATTTGTAAATATTCTATGTGTTGTCTTTATGATATTGTTTGCAACACAAAAGTTTTAAATTTTGATGAATTACAATTTATTTATTAGTATTTTAGTGACTTGTGCTTTTGATGTAGTATCTACAGAACCTTCACCTAATCCCAGGTCACACAGATTTATTCCTATATTTACTTGTAAGAATTTTAGGGTTTTTCTTCTTAAATTTAGATCTATGAATCACACTGATTTAATTTTTATGTTTGGTTTTGCATGCAAGTATCCAGTTTTTCCAACACCACTTGTTGAAAATACTATTATTTCCCCCATTGGATTATCTTGACATCCTTTTAAAGAATTGGCAGGCGGACTCTTAACCACTGCGCCACCAGGCTTCCCTGGTGGCGCAGTGGTTAAGAGTCCGCCTGCCAATGCAGGGGACATGGGTTCAAGCCCTGGTCCGGGAAGTTCCCACATGCCGCAGAGCAACGAAGCCCATGCTCCACAACTACTGAGCCTGCGCTCTAGAGCCTGCGAGCCACAACTACTGAAGCCTGCGAGCCTAGAGCCCGTGCTCCGCAACAAGAGAAGCCATCGCGATGAGAAGCCCATGCACCACAACGAAGAGTAGCCCCCATTCGTTGCAACTAGAGAAAGCCTGCGTGCAGCAACAAAGACCCAACGCAGCTAAATATAAAAATAAATAAATTTTTTTAAAAAAGAATTAGCCATCAATGCAAGCGTTTATTTCTAGTCTCTAAATTGTTTGCCATTCATCTATATGTTTAGTCTTATGCCACTACCACACTGTCTTGATTACTGTACCTTTTTAGTAAGCTTTGAAATCAGGAAACGTGAGTTCTCCAACTTTTTATTTTCAAAACTTGTTTGGCTATTATGGGTTCCTTGCAGCTCCATATTAATTTTTAGATCAATTTGTCAAATTCTTTAAAAAAAAAAAAGGCTACCTGAGATTTTTGATAAAGATTCTGCTGAATCTGTACATAAATTTGGGCAGTATTACCACCTGATCAATATTAAGCGTTCTCTTCCATGAACATGAAATATCTTTCCATTTATTTATGTCTTCCCTCATTTCTTTCAACAACCTTTCATAGTTTTCAGTGTACAAGTCTTGCCCTTTTTTTGTTAGATTTTATTATAATTGGTGTTACTGTAAAGAGAATTGTTTCTTAATTCCATTTTAAGATTTTTCCTTGCTATTTTATGGAAATGTAATTAATATTTATATTTATCTCCTACCCTGAAACCTTGCTGAACTAATTTATTAGCTCTTATAGATTTTTTTTTTTTTTTTGTGGTATGGGCCTCTCACTGTTGTGGCCTCTCCCGTTGCGGAGCACAGGCTCCGGACGCGCAGGCTCAGTGGCCATGGCTCACGGGCCTAGCCACTCTGCGGCATGTGGGATCTTCCCGGAACAGGACACAAACCCGTGTCCCCCGCATCGGCAGGCAGACTCTCAACCACTGCGCCACCAGGAAAGACCGTTCTTATAGATATTTAGGTAAAGTTTTAGAAGTTTTTTAATACAAGATCTTGTCATCTGCAAATAGACATAGTTTTATTTATTTCTTTCCAATCTAGACATTTTAGAGGTTGCTCTAGGGCTTACAATATACATCTGAACCTATCAGAATCTACTTCAGAGTTGTACTCACTTAATTCCAGTGAGATATAGAGGTGTTCTTTCACTATAGCTCTATTTATTGTTCACTTTCCTTTGTGCTATTACTGTTATGCATATTATGTGTATAGGTATTACAAACCCAATAATGTGGTTTTATGATATTACTCTATATAATTTTATGTATTTTAAAGAAGTTGAGAGAAGGACAGCAAGTATATATTTATAGTTCATTATATCAACCTTCTTATTTTTTATTCCTGGTTCTCTTCATTGCTTCCTGTGGTTTTTTTTGTTGTCATCTGTTACCATTTACTTACACCAATATAGCTTTTTCCCTACCTGTCTCCTTTGTGTTACTACAACTCTGCATGTCATATTTCTACTGTTTCTACTTGTTTTACTTGTTGTTATTGTAGAGCCACCAGCCTCCTCTTAATTTCTCACCACCAAATCTCCATTGTTTTTGACAGCACTTTTTGGCTTGAATTTCTCTACACTACACTCCAAATAAAATTGGTTCCTTGAAGGGAGAGCTTCTAGAGCCATCTGTTCTTACAGCCTGTCTGTGCCCTGGGCAGAGCACCATGGCTCTAGGGCTGGGGTGTAGACAGAGACCAGCTTTTTCTTGCAGGAACACCCTTGGTGTATGCGTAGGTGCTGAGCAGGTGCAGTAGACTCTGGTCATCTTAGTTTACCTCACCTGGTATGGATTCTTCATCTCACGAGCAAACTGTAGTGAAGGTGATCATTTGGCATGCCATGCATGCCTTTGGTAAACACTTCTCCATGGAAATTGAGGCTGGGTAGGAGAAAGGAGCCCCAGACATCTTAAGTCACACTTGCCTCAAATAGAGCTCCTGAGACACGGAAAGGATTGGAACGATGAGAAATCCTGTTAGCCTGCCCCTCCCTGTGAGAAGTCATAGCCCTATACTGGGAACTTGGGGAGAGAGGGAACCATATGCTCTTGGCTACACTCACCCAGAGGATCCATACCTCTCACTGAGTTAGGGGAAGGGTCATGGGTCATTGCTTAAATCCCACAGATTCACTGTTCTAACCAAGATGCACTTGCTTCCTTTGCCAGGAATGTTCTTGAACATTTTCATCTGGCTAATTTCTGCTCAGTGCTCCAGTTTTTATGTATTCACATCCATATCTCTAGAACTTAGCACAGTGTCCTGATTATATTAGGTTCTCGAAAGATATACATTACACAAATGAATAAGTGCATAAAAAGTGAAAGAAATTTATGGAAAGGACCAAAAATTATTGATAAAGCAAAGTCCTTGATATAAGGAAGTGGTAGATTTCCAACATGCTTGTGATTTGAATAACATCTTCTCTTCTTCTGAGACAGTGAGATACATTTTTTATAGGAGAAGATTTCATGGAAACTCATACTTCATAGCGAGCAATGAATAATGTCTGGTATTCCAATCATTACTTCCTGCTCATAATTTTTAGGGTATGACACCTCTGTTTTCTGCCTCTTGTGATAAAAAGTAATCTGGTCTCAATTGTAGGAGGTATACATATTGTGTTGAACATTATATTTCTATCCCACATATTCTAAAATATAGAAGGACATTTGAAATTAAAAATATAAAATCGGGTGCAAAACAAGAGAAGCTATTTTTTTCAGAGTCTCAGAAACACAGAGGTTCCTATATCTCAAGAACACATTTTAGCCTTTAAAAAATTGCATTTCACTTGGTATTTCTTCAGATTTCCACATGAAGAAATTGGGGCTTAGCAAGATTAAATTCTTACTTCAAAAGGATTAAATAGCAGAGCTAAAAGTTAATTCTGCAATAATATAGCATTTCTTTAACAATGCATTTCATTCCATTCTTAATTCATTTATTCATAAATATGCACGCATTAAACTCATTCTTTCATTTAAAAATAATCTATTTGCTCCTTGGAGTTGTGCAACTGAATTAGATTATAGTTTTCTAAACCTAGAAGGTTGTGTACAGGACATTCAGTCAGACTAAATCTGAAACCCTGTGGTATAGACTGGGAACCTACATACTGGCACGTTTTTCTGCTGATTTTTATTTAGTCTACAATCTTGTATGAGGCAAAGAGTTATGTTTGTGGATCACTACACTGGAGACATAAGTAGGATTAATTTTTCTTTATAATCTTCTAGTAGGAATAAGATTATTTTTCATAAAAATATAAGCCAAGAGTATGATCTATATCAAGAAAATGTTACAGCTGACCAAAGGGGAAAGAAATTTGCATTTGGGGTGAAAATTTGGCCATTTTCTTTAGGCCTTTATAGCCTTGCCTTGGATGGATTTCTAGAATTTTAAAAGTTATAATTCAGGTTTCTCCAGTAACAGAACACATCATGAACACATGTGTGGCATTCAAATGCATGTGCATGTGTAGAGTGTGTTGTAATGTGAATGGGTCATGGGGTTTCAGGACAGAATAGTGAAAAATCATGCTGGAAGTTTAGATTTGTGCCACATTGTGAGGAACTTGAATGCTGGCCATGAGGTTGGAATACACAACACGTATGCAGACATTAGTGATTTTGACCAAAGGAAAGACATTTTCATAATTTTACATAAGGAAAAATGTAATCTTTTAGCCTCATATATAGCAGATTATAGGAAGAGATTCTGGAGGACAGAAGACCTGTTAGCAGGCCATTGCCAGGGTCAGTCATGAAGCTGTGTACTTTTGAACTAAGACTTTTAATGAGGAATGAAAGGCACAGAGACCAGAAAAGACATCATCAAATGCCATTTCCACATCACAAAGCAGAAACAGGAAAAAAAGTATCTAGTTACACTTTCAGAAGAAAAGTAAATTCTCACTATGATATCGGAAACTAATGGAAAAGAAATACAGGCTATAGGATTTTTTGGTAGTGCAGCATTCTTCAAGGGAATAAAACAATTATTACATATTATTTTCTCCCTTCTTTCAAATTCCACATCGATTTCTACATTATTTCTTTCAAGGTTCATAATGGAATTGAATGCCTACTGAACACTGGAAAATGAGGTTTGCTTATTTGAGAGCTCCAGGACTTTGAACATTTCAGATTTATTTCAATCACTATCATTTCAACTCTTATATATAATGCCAAACTTCAACTGAAAACCACAAAAAGCATAACTTTTTCACAAAACAGCTAAAGTCACTTTTTTTTTAAACTGCAATAGTGTCTGACTATTTGGCTTTTACTTTATACTGTAATACAGTATTAGGGATTCATTTAATCATAAAAAGACAAAGCATTCCCTATAAAAGACTCCCAAATCCTTGCAAACTTCAATCCATTTCTTCCTTTGGTCAGTGTAGAACATTTTTCTTTTCAGTTACTGTGCTGGATCCTAATTCTGTTTTCCTCTCACAGTTTTCATGCTTTGCAATACAATTTATGATAGTAGCAGCATTCCTCATTAGTTAATAGGAGAAGAAAAGATCAGTGTGGTAGGAGGGAATGGGGTAGAGACAAGTACGAGAGGTATCTGTGTATAGTCAGTGAGGCAAAGCATACCCTTAGAGGAAGCTGCTCTTTTTAATATGATGTATTTTCACAAAACAATAGAGCAGGAGAAAAATTAGCTAATGGAGAGGGTTTGAAATTTGCTGACTAGTTCTGCTTGGAGTAATTCTAAGATAAGCATAACATAATTCAATTTTCTGAATATCTTTTAATTACATTGTCATCTGAATCTCCTAATATTTCAAAATGGCAATTGTAGGTATAATTGCTCCTCTTTTGCAAAGAGGAGAAACCAAGGCTCACAAAAGCTACTACTGCCCGGGGACAGACCACAGAAACTCATCAACTGAGGGCTCAAATAAAGATGTTCCATTTCAGAATCCATTTTCCTCTCCCTTCTTCATACCCTCTTGTTTTTTATCTGCCCTTCTTATCCTGCTCCCTCCTTGCTATATCCTTTCTATCATTTTCTTTCATTCATTCATTCATCAAACATTTATTATCTTCTGCTATATTTCAATCATTTTAATTTTTACTGGGGATTCATAAGTTGATAAACACAATCTGTGACCTCACACTACTGTGTATAACATGTTAGCCAGATGTTGGAAGTTTCATTGGAGAACCTCTGATTTCAACCCATCCTAAAATTCAAGCGCAAAAAAAATAGGACAGATTACATTTTCAGAAAATAAATTTCTCATTAACATGGATTTTTCTGAATCTTTTGTAGAGGAGACTGAGGAGAGTATTTAATTTGCAGTCATCATTTCAATACAAAAATCAGTATCAGTACAAATATTTTTTAAAATTTTATAGTTATTTATTTATTTATTTTTATTTAATTTTGGCTGCGTCAGGTCTTTGTGGCATGCAGGATCTTTTGTTGCGGCATGTGGGCTTCTCTCTAGTTGCAGTGTGAGGGCTCTCTAGTTATGGTACATGGGCTCTGTAGTTTGCGGCACGCGGCCTCTCTAGCTAAGCACGTGGACTCAGTAGTTGTGTTGCACGGGCTTAGTTGCCCTTGGGTATGTGGGATCTTAGCTCCCCGACCAGAGATCGAATCCATGTCCCCTGCATTGGCAGGCAGATTCTAAACCAGTGGACCACGAGGGAAGTCCCAAGATTTCTGTATTTCTAACACAGAAATATTGCAACACATGTATAAATATGTTAAACATTAGAATTAAAATCCATATATAAAATTGTTTGCAAAGGTTTAGTTTCTGTAGAGAAAAAATCAAAATGAAATCATTCATTTTATATCATTTTTCAAGGTGGAATTAAATGTGAAATTTGTTGTAATTTTTGTAAGCTAATTAGCTTTGTTTCTGAAAGCAAAGAGCTAAAACAGCTAATGACAATGAATTGTATTTTCAATTTGATGCTATTGTAAACAATGGTAAAGTCTCTGGTTTTGTTGGCCAAATCCTAGATAATCTGGATTGGCCACTTCTTTGTTGTAGGAATGGGCAAATCACAGTCTTAAATCTTAGTGTCCTGTCTATAAAGTGAAATAATATTACAGCAGTTTTATGGTGTGTTTTATGAGACAATGTGTGTCAAAATATCTTGCCAAAACACCAAATTTTATTATTGTTAAACTAATTAAACAAGGAGGCCATCAGATTGATGTGGTTCTAATACCTTAGCAGCCTACGTAAGCAAATCAAAACCTGAACCTATAAATGACTCAAGGTTAAGAAGTCGAAACCGAAGGACAACCAATCATAAACAGCCAACTGGGCTTCTCCAAATAGGGCAGACATTTAAGCTATAGCCAATCAGGTAATTTCCTTGCTTTGCTTCTTCCTTTTCTCTAAAATAAGTCTTTCCCTCATGTGGCTGGAGAGCTCCTAACCACTTCCGGTTTGGCTCTGCCCCATTCAAATCAATTTTTGCTCAAATAAATGCTTAAAATTTTTAATATGCCTCAGTTTATCTTTTAACATTATATAGTTTTAGTCACAGAAAAATAAAACTGTTTGTTGTATTTAAAAGGCCCTTTCGACTCAAAGAAATTGTTATCATGTTAGTAACTGCTTAAGAGAATATCTATATTATAGACAAGCCCTCCAGAACCATGGACAAAAAAGCCACTATCAGTTTATGGATGTTAATTTACACTAACTGACACCTGCATACTGAAAGAAATCAGGATATTAGAAATGGAGAATTTTAGAAGTCTGATTCATTTATGCTGTTGTACACATAAGCTGGCTAACTTTAAAAGCAGTCCGAATGACTCATTCTAAAATTTCTTTTAAAAGGGACATTTGATTTGATATTCTGCTCTACCGGGTAAGAAGGGAACTGTTGGTGTAGTTGATGTGGTTGACAGTGTAAGGAGGTATAACTCAATCTCAGCTGATCTAGAACTGCTGGACCAGCATCAGTGGACAAGAAACTTATTTGTAAGAGTCAACCAGGTGCATTTATTCTGTGTAAATCAAACCATTAAATTATGTTAGAAAAATGATAGCTAGTAAATAGAAACTCTTTCTTGGTTTAGTAATAATTTTCCAGAGATTTGTCCCTTACAAGGAATATTCAAAATATAATGAAACTGGGCTAGAATGTGCCATGCTCTGATTTCTGGAAGCAACTGTTTTCTAAATTTTGTATTTTCTACATTGTGTATTGTGTACAATTACTGGGTTCAAAGAGCCCTGAATCCTCTGCTTTCTCCAGTCTGATCTTCCATCATTACTGAGGGTTATCACAAAATATGTATGAAATGATCAACATAGATTATTATATGACTGATGCTAATATGTTAAGTATGTGAAACAAACCAAAAGTATGGTAAGAAAGGGCTAGATAAGGGCTGGAAGCGATAGACCAGCATAGTTTCTTGGAAGTGCTAGAAACATACATGAAAGAATGGTTAAAACATTTCAGGAAGGAGCAACAACAGGATTAAATCTAGACAGCTGAGTAGAAACATGGTAAGTGTGGTGGGGAGTAAGAATATCTACTGACTAAAACTGAGCAATAAAACGGATGAATGTTCATATGAGAGCGAGATTAATCAATCCCAGAGCCTTGCATATGACAGCTATTAGAAGAATGGTTCTCTTCTTTCAGTAATGAAAATTGTCACGTATTTGCATGTTTATTTAGATTTGTCATATTCTTCCAAATAGCTAATTACAGTTAGTCTTCACAACACACCTGTGAAGTAAATATTATCATTATGTTTATTTTGCATCTAGGAGTAATTTGCTCTACTTCACAATGTTAGTAAGTGGTGAAAGCAGATGTACATACCACGTACAAGAACGCCTGGCCAGGGAGGTACGAAGTACCAGCTGAGAAGCAGACAGGCATGGCTTGCCAGATCCGCTAACTTGGCTCAGCACTGTGGCAGCCTGGAGGAAGAGAACCTATTCTGGACATCTCTTATCTCCTCCACATTCACTTTCTACCCTTCACTACTTTGTTTCCGCCTTAGGCTTTCTTGTCTCCTGGCACCTACGTATGTTGGCCAATAGGTAGCAACAAAGGAGATGAAAGTGAGGAAGGAGAGTGAGGTTGGGGTACTTATTTCTCAATCTCCTTCTTTCCAGCACTGCTTCAGGCTGGCTATTTTCCAGCTCTCAATATGGACTATAGGACTCTTATTGTTTAGCCTTCATAATTGCTTCCTCCCCTAACCCTTTTAATGGAAGAGAAAGTAAAAAACAAGGTGTACTACAGATCCTTCCATTTTCTCAAAGTATAATTTGTGCCTGTACAATAAGATCTTCTTTATTTACCCCAATTTGATTAGGGTTTTTTTTTTTTTTTTTTTTTTCCTGCTGGGACGCCGACTGACACAGAGAATACTTCTACTTTGCATAGAAGGGGCAGTCTCTTAACTGATTTGCCTTGGAGGGACCTCTTCCTAACTTTTACAAATGTAGTAGATGTGCCAGCATCTACTGAGGGTAAAACTAAAATTTAAACCTGTGTCTTCCCATCAGTAAAACAAATGAACTTGGTAATTTAATTTCTAGTACCACCTCTCCCACTGACCAGCTAAGTGGGGTTAGACGTTCCATCTGACCTATTGTAAAGATCCTTTCCCATTAGGTTAAATTAGAATAATATATTATATGTTTAAGGTTATTTCTTGGTATAATTTTTTGTTTTGGGGTTTTTTTTGCCTTGCTTTGCTTTGATTTTAAGATTCTACAAAATTCATACTTGGAAACACTTGTCTTTAACATTAAATAATCACAAGATCATGAACAAGCTTAAGTTTACTGAAATTAAACTTACATGGAATCAGAAACATAAAATATTTTACTTCAAATGTTTCTAGAATCTGTTTAATATATATTTATAATTATTTTTATATGTGGCCTATTCTCCAAACACTTAAATGTTTTAAAATATAAGTAATATGAGGGCTTCTTTTGGTTCTTAAAGCCACTTCCTGCATTTATACAAATATGAATATGACATTGAACGTCCTGTGAGTATCCCCAAAGTATGTCTGTCTTCTAAATAATCAAACTTTGTGAAAATTGTCATATTAATATCTCAAGATAATTATGAAAGTTGATTTTAAATCATATATTTAAAACAAAATGCAAGAGAAATCCAGTACTTCCATTTTCTCAAAGTATAATTTGTGCCTGTACAAAAAATCGATCTGAACCACGAAAGCAATACTTTTCTTGTACATAACATTTTCTTATCTACTGTATTTATATTTTGTAGAAAATGTGTAATAAGTCTATTAAAATGCACAGAAATGAAGCCAAAACATCATGCATGTAATTAATCTACAATCTCTAAGCCAAAAAAATTGAGGATTATTTCCTTAATAAAGGAAAATGAAGAAGCATATCATTGATTTTTTGAGTGGAAAATTCATTTTAATCTAATGCCAAAAGTGTCAGGTTTATCACAGTATAACATAGCTTGTAGTTTTCATGGTCATCTAAATAAAATGCTTTATAAATTATCAAAATGCTTTCCTCTGCCCAAAAGCCATCACTTCCATCTTCTACTGTTTGAATTTCAAATGGTTCACACTTAACTCAGCCAGACACTGGGCAAGTCAAGTAACTCTGCCATCTGGACCAGGCAAAAAAGTGACAGAAAGAGGTGATATACTGAAATTCAAACCAGAACACCATGCCTATTAAGGCTGCCAATTTGAATATTTCTTCTCCAAAATATCCTCCAGTGAAGAGTTTTCAAATTAAAAAAAGTGTGCTACTAAGGTAAAGTATAGTATAAAGCATAATTTAGTATAACTAAGAAAAAACATAAAAAATAAAATACACGTTTTATGATTACTGGCAAGAGATAAAAAAAGCATCCTTTCTTTCCATTAGACTATTAATTTTTAAAATGGTTATAAAATAGGATCAAAAGTAGGAAGAGAAAATTACTATATGATAATATGACATTCTAGGTAGTCTGACCAAATATTCCAACTACAACAACTGAAACTTTAAATATATATGTATAGATAGATATAGAGATAGATACACATATACATATATAGACAATTAAAAAAATACATTTATGTTCTGAGTCTTTGATCAAATCAAATATTAACTGAAATGAAAGCCTAGAGAGGAGAAAGGAGCAATGGAGCCAGCTTTCACTGTTGAACATTTGCTGATTATATTAAGCTTTTTCTTTTTTACCGTAAAACTTATCTTCAAGAATTACCACAAAAAACATTTCCAAGAAAATTGAGTCCACAGCCAAAAATATCACAATTAACACTCAGTACCATGAATGTGGGCCATGATAAACAACTGGAAGAAAATATTAAAACAGCAAAAATATGCATTTACAAAATTAAGTACATTTAGTAATAACAAGAAATGAGAGGCAAATGAGATAAAAGCAAGACTGACTCCAGTAAAGGTACCTAATCTGATTGAAAAATAATTAAACATAAAGAGACATATATAACAAAAATTAAAGACTCAATGGATATGTTAGTAGACACAATACAGAACTGAAGAACCACTCCTGAATATATATTTGAAGTCATTTTTCACAACGGACCGTAAATGGTAAAGAGACTAAGAACAAAACTTATGGTTAAGTTACTTGGAGTTTAGGAGGATAAAATCTAAAATGCTTGAATCAGAATTTCAGGAAAGAAGAGGTGGAATGGACATAAAGCTATGTGAAAAGCAAATGACCAAAAAATTTCAAAACTGGTAAGAGGAAAAAATTCACAGACACTTATAAAACCTCAAATGAGATAAATGACAGACATTTACTCCTAGGCACACACCAAAGTGAACCTGTAGTGCACCAAGACCAAAATGAATCTCTTAAAAATGGACAAAAAGAAGGCAAAGATTGTCCTCAAAACATTTGCAATTAGACTTACAGGGGACTTTGTTTAATCCGCTTGAAAATAACTTTTGTGAAAGTGAAAAGTAGATGCTTAGGAGAACAAAATATGAGATTTTGCCACAAATAGATCCTCTTCATATGAAATTCTATTGGGTGTACTTCTGTCCCAATGAAAATGATGCTAGAAGGATATCTATGTTCCATCAGGAACAAAAAGCAAAAAACCTGATATGCATGTCAGAAATTAAAACAAACATTGCCTGTGTATGCCAATATTAAATATTTATTGTGGAAATGAATAATAATGGTGATGATTTGGGAAAATCTGGGAAATGTTTGATCAAGTTTAAAGTATTCTAAATACTATTTGTAAGAAGACTAATGATACTAATTGACTTAAATGAATATTAAAATTGCTGAGGAAAAGCTAGAGATAAATGAAATGTATAATTTTAATTGAATGGAGGGGAAAATTAAATTAGAACATTCACAAAAACAGAAAAAGGGTAAAAAATGTAGAAAATTTGGGAAATTCTTGACAACCTATAATATTAAAATAAATGAATAAGATAAATCATTGCGATAAATATAAATGGACAAAGTGATTAAGAAACACAAAGTTTATCAGAATAGGCCCCTCACAACGTATCTACCTGTGCTGCTCAAGAGACTTTTCTAAAACGTAGCAAAGAGAAAGGTGGAAAGTAAAATGATGAACAAAGAGAGAATTCACTAATACTCATCAAAACAAAGTGTAATAGTAATAGTTAATGTTTAATTTGTAAAACATGTCAATTACTTTGAAAATATCAAGCAAATAAATTAATTTCTAAATAAATCAACTTGAAAAGCTCACTGAAAATACCTTAAAAATCAGATTCACTTTATAACAAAATATATTGGCTAAGTAAAGTCTTCAATAAAAGGAAACACCAAGCTTAGGTTATTTTTTTTAACTAACATGTTCTAAGGAACAACTAGTCCCATTTTCCATATTCAGAAAATATGGACTCTATTCCTACTGTAGAATATATAAAATAGGAAACATTCTCCAACTATTTTATTGGATTAAGACATCCTATATACTAAAGCCTACAAGGATGAAATGATTACAGGTGACCTCACAGGAAACAAACATTGCTGTATGGAAACTTGATTTATGACAGAAATGGTGCTGTCAGTCATGGAAGAAAGAAAGAACTACAGTATACATGCTGAGATAATTAGCCATCCATATGTCAAAAAGTGGAACTGGACTCCTACCTCACAACAAAAACAAAGATCTTATGAATTATAAATTTGAATATGAAAAAGTATAAAACTTGTAGAACTTGTAAAACTTATATTGAAACAAGAATATTTATTTATGACACTAAACCATAACAAGTGGAAACACAAGCCATGTATTTGAAGAGAACATTTGAAACGGATGTAATTTATACATTCAGAATACATAAATACTACCTACAAATCATTAAGAAAATGAGATAATCCAATAATATGGGCAAAAGCAGAATTTCCAGAGAACAAAACCATATAAGCCATTAAATATCTGAAGAAGTTAACCTGATAAATAGTAGGTAGAATTCAAATTGAACTTACAATAAGATATCATTTCTTATCAACCAGGTTAGCAAAAAAAAATTAAGTCTGAAATATCCAGTGTTAGTAATGATATGAGGAACTGGAGTAATTTTATACTTCTGGTGGGAGCTCACATTGATACAACTGCTTTAGAAAGAAACATGACATCTTCTAAGAGGAACAAAGATATACATACCCATGACGCAGCAATTCTATTCTTAGCTGTACACCCCGGAGAATCCCTTGCACACACACACCAGGAAACGTATAGAAGAATGGTGATGACAGAATTTTCGTATTAAAAAAAAGCTGTAAATAATCCTATGTTTGATACACATGCTAGTGTTATACAGTGGTATATTATCCAATCATTAAGAATATATGATCATTATTTACAGTAAACATAGATGAATTTCAGGAATACAGTGGTAAATCAAATAAGCAAGTTGCAGAAGAATCCACAGATTGTAATTTCATTAACACAGAGTTTAAAAACATCAAGGCTCAGAAACATCTTCGTTCAGGGACACTGACACATATTTGGAAAACTAAAGGAGTCTAGGGAAAGGCAAACATAACGTTCAGGGTAGTGGTTTCCTCTGATGGGAAAGACAGAGTTGGCACCACATAGGGGGCCACAGCGGTCTCCAAAAGCAATATTGATTTTTATTGTAAATTATATGCTAGATATATCAGTGTTTCTTCTAAAACTCACATATATTTATACATGTTTTTATCGTATTTGATGTTTAACAAGCTGACAAGTATAACGGTTAACCAACTCAATACAGAAAGTAAGCATTATGAATTAGGGTGAATCAGTCATGTTAGAGTCAGACATGAGAATTAAGTAAAGGTAGAGGAAACAGTGTTGTTCAATCCAAGCAACACTGAATTTCACTAAGTGAAAATCATCTGAGGATAGTAAAACTAATAATTAAGAGTTATTAACCTCTAGGATTTACAATTTAAAGAGGAAGAGAACTATTCTGATACTAATTAAAGTGTTGATTTTATTTATTTATTTTATTAAAAATATTTTTTTCATGGAAAGACATTTTATTTTAAATATAGCAGCATGTACATGTCAATCCCAAACTCCCAGTCTATCCCTCCCCCCTACCCTTTTCCCCGGTTACCATAAGTTAGTTCTCTAAGTCTGTGAATCTATTTGTTTTGTAAATAATTTCATTTGCATCATTTTTTTTAGATCCCGCATATAAGTGATATCATATGATATTTGTCTTTCTCTGTCTGACTTACTTCACTTAGTATGATGATCTCCAGGTCCATCCATGTTTGCTGCAAATGGCATTATTTCATTCTTTTTAATGGCTGAGTAATATTCCATTGTATATATGTACCATATCTTCTTTATCCATTCATCTGTCAATGGACTTTTAGGTTGCTTCCAAAAAAAAATAAAGAGTGTTGATATCAGGTTTGGAAGATTAATTCTGGTCAGGATATCTAACTACTTCAAGGCAAGGAGAAAAATGGAACTTGTATTTATAAGAATCTAGAGGACCTGAACAAACTTAAAAGTTGCTTCTGTGAAGGTTTATAGAAGGGAAGTTAAGGCAATGGTTCATTGATGCACAGTTTGTCTTTTACAGCCTGTGTTCATTGAAATGTAGAAAGAAGCATAAAAACAAGTAAACTTTGTATGTGTGTATGCTGAGGTCAAATAACAAAGGTTTATAAGAGTTTTCTTGTAATGACATTGCCTCTCTGTGTGAAGTACACTAGAAAAGAACAATTGTAAATGATGATATGAAGCAGAAACAGGGAAAGAGTAGAGTCTGGTCTAGAGGGGGATGAATCTCATTTATTATAGTCTAGAGCCTAATGAAACCTCACAGTTGAAATCACACATTTAAATGATATATTAACCTAACGTCTCATGCATTGTTCCAGTAAGTGTAGCTTACATAAGTACCAATTCAATCTAGCACCTAGAATAAAATGGCCAGAACCTTGAATATCTACATGTAAGTAGTGTATTAGTTTCCTAGGACTGCCATAAAGTATCACAAAAAGAGTGGCTTAAGACAATAGAAATTTACTTTCTCACAGCTTTGCAAGGCAGAAGTCTGAAATCAGTGTCAGCAGTGTTGGTTCCTTCTAATGACTCTGAGGGAAAATCTGTTCCATGCCTCTCTCTTAGTGTCTTGTGATGGCAGAAAATCCTTGGCATTCTTTGGCTTATAGAATCTCAACCTCTGTCTTTATATGGAATTCACCCCATATTTCTGTGTCTTCACATGGCTCTCTTCTTATAAGGATGTCAGTTATATTGGATTAGGACTCACCCTAATGACCTCATCTTAACTTGACTAAATCTGCAAAGAATCTGTTTACAAATAAGGTCACATTCTTAGGTAGTGGGGCTCATGACTTCAACATATCTTTGGCTGAAGAAACTTTTTATTCATATAAAATTTTGTTTTCCTAGAAATAAGTTCCACTTCTCCATTATTTATACTTAAGAAGTGCACCTTTTCTTATTCCTGGAATAGAAAAATATAAAACACAATATTACTTTATATGCAACCAGAAAAAATGATAATAATTTATGGGAGAAATTATTTTATTTTAGGATACTTTTACATACTTTAAAATAGGATATATACTGCAATTAGTTGAATTACATTAATAATATTGTCCTATAGGTAAGTTAAACCTGGAAAGCAGTTAACAAAATGAAAAATTGTTTTTGTTTAATTTGTCTTCACAAATAGTATTTATTAAGTAGTTTATTATGTTATTTCTGTGAAAATGCACAGTAGAAGATCTTCTTTTTAAGATTTCATTAGTGTACAATCCCAAATTGAAAATTTGGGATATAAATTATTAGTTGTGTAAACATTAAAAATACTTTCATCATCATTTCATATTTTACTTACACAAAATAACTGCAAACAGTATACTTCTGTTTTTCTATTAGATTTCTTCATGCTAACTTTAACAAAGAAACTAAACTTCAACTAAGAGAATACCTAGATAACTGATGGGCAGCTCAAAATAACTGTATCAAATGAGTACTCCTTACAGACTTAAGTAGTCCTTTGATTTGTTATTGATTTGTTATTCAGTAATTGATTTGTTATTCAGTAAGATCATTACAATAAAATAGGTAAAATTTATTTGTTATTCAGTAAGAGCATTTGTTATTCAGTAAGAGCATTACAATAAAATAGGTAAAAAGGAAGAATACCCATTACTATTTTAAGCACTTAGTTACTTTCTAAAGGTCATATCAATAGAGAGTGCTACATTATTGTAATATTTTTCAGATTTGGCATTTATGCTCTAAAAATTGACCCAGTCTTAGGAGTACTCTTTCATTTTCTTAGCCCTGTAGTAAATTGTTAAAATGGAACTTTAAACACTCAACTATGACCAGATATACATAGTTCCAAAATATAGATCAGACATAAAAATTAGGAAAGACTTAACCAGACTCTGGCATAAACAAAATCAGATTATAATCCAGTCAAATATAAATGTAATAAAAGTAAATTCATAAATTATAAGAATAACTCAATATATACAACACACAATTCAAGAAACATGCATCTTTTTTGAGTAAAGTTTATTTTTGTTACTTATGCTCTATACTTATAGAGCTGGTCATTTCTTTTTCTTTAAAACTGTGTCAAAATCAGGGTTAATTTGTGACCACACATTTTTTATAGGAAAGACACAATGAAGATGAAGACAGAAATTTTTTTTTCTTTTATTAAAGTTTAAATGTGAAATCCCAAAAGTGCAAAATTTATTCTCATTAGTTAATTATATAAATATTAACTGTTGAAAACGACTTAAACCAGTAGTCTATTATAATAATTTAGGTGTGTCTTACCTCTTGATAGTCAAGATATTTATTTTTAAATTTATTTGTTTTTTAGGGGAAAGCTTAGAATATCTTATAGATAGGTACAGTCTATTCATGATAATTGTTCAAATTGCAAAATATCTGGATTGCGCAGCTGGAAGGCAATGTAGGCTCAGGAGTCCATGTAAAATGTTTAGCAATACTTTTCTTGACTGTTTTATCATTAACACACAATAAAAACTACTAAAAATCAGACTCTTGTAGAAGGACTGAATAACTGAATTTTGCATCAGTTTGTAAAGAACCCATGTGTGTGCTGGGCTAAGTGGAATCCAGTCTTGGCATCATAGTCTGTAAGCTTTAACAACAATTAATTTCTGGTGAACCTCGAATGCACGCTCCCTCTAAATCACTCTTGCTGCCAGTTGAGTGCATTTATTTTCTCCTTTGGATTTCCACAGTAGCATTGGCTCCTGCTTTATATTCTTATTGTATCTCTTAATGGCAACATAATTTGCTAGATAGAATGCAGACTCCTGCAGAAATGACTCCTTTATGTTAAGTAGAAAAAGGAGTGGTGGCCAGAGTGGCAAGTATTTAAGTAGCAAGAACAAGGTTAATGATGGAGAGAGAGAGAAAGAGAGAGGCTTTTCAAAGAAAAACTTGGAAGAGGGTGCAAGGAATTGTCTCACTGAAAAATGAAAAATATAGCTACCAATTATTTGTACTATACCATTTCATGCTAATATAGGAGTGGGTGTGTGTACATATGGACAATATGTTCACTTGCATTTTCTTATCCATGTTCTTTTAAAATGATTGTTTAATAGAATGCAGTCATATATCCTGCAAAGCTTCTAAAATCGATTTGCAATGCAAGGTTTAGATAACAATATTAACATGACTAAATGTTTTATTTTTTAAATCTTTACATGAATAAATATTATTCAAATGCCAAAGCAAATATACAGAGGGCAGCAACAACTGATCAAACACCTTTAACCAAGAAAAGATTTGTTTATTGCTTTTTGGTTTTAATATAGTGACTTATAGAATCTGGTCAGTTATCAATAAGCTATGTTCGAAATTCATGGAACTCTTTGCTAACATCTTAGATTTTAAACTAAACTCTATATTGTCAAAACAAGTTCTTAATTTTCATGGGGAAGAGTATCCACATATTTACTATGTACACAGAATATGTAATTGAATCAGTGAATATTTTACTACTCAAGGACTGTATTAGCATTTCATAGGCATAAACTTATTGAATTTTTATTTAAATTATGTACGATGAATTTTACCAAGGTCTGCATTTGAGCATATAATATTCTAATTTATCAGTAACCTTTTATATAAAAATTAATTTTGAGAGTATTCCTATATACTTTTAAGAAAAGCTTGATGAAAGGAATCAAAGAAACTCCAAAGGGAGAGAGCATAGTGCAATAGTATATATTCTTTTTGTTTGTTCACACAGCAATATACAATCACTGCTTAAGTTATACTATTACTTTGAAACAAAACGACAAAATGCTGCCCCAATTGAATTTGCATTTGGTGTTGATTATGTCATTATTAACTTAAATGACATTGAATAAAAGGCTTAGCAAGTGATGTTCATGGTAGTCTGTTAATATCCTAAGTATTCACAGAATTATATATAATGTCGTAGTAATTTAAAGAAGAGAATTGACAAATTATTTACCCTGTATTTTCTAGGTCTCAAACTGATAGTCTAAAATCTATGATTTTAGAATGGAAGTAACAATGAAATCGAATATATATCCTTCATTGCAAATGGATCGAGAATCACTTAACCTTAATATTTCTAAGAATTAGCAAGAGGAACAAAAACTGGCACTCAGAGCTGCCCCAGGGATGTGAAATAGCTTACGAACACTGGACTGGATTCATAGCACATACTTCTTAGAGCTGATTTTTAAATTCTTTACGTATTGATGCTGGAAGGCAGGACTCCACACTAAAAGCTGTCTCCATTAAATGAAATGATCTTTTGATCTTTTCTTCAGAAATGATAGTCTACATCAGAAACAGAAAACCCACTCCTTGCTCTGCCTGAAAGGACTTTTTATGCTTATTTTTCACTAAAAGTCCTTCCAGACAGTAAGTGCTTATCTTTGTATTTTTTCCTTTCTCAACTTGTTTAAAATGTTTTAACATGGGGAATTATTTGCATATTTTTCAATTATGTTTAGAATGATAATTAGCTAATGAGAAAGCAATGATTTTAATATTGCATTGGGTGTATTTCTTTGAGTTTTTTTTTCTTTTTTAAACTTTTAAATTATTTCCTGGGAAATGCCTTCTTTGTTATAATGTCTTTTCACATAAGCTTCCCCAGTGTTGCCCAGTATAAAACACCCTGTAGCTCTCTCTCCTTCTCTTAATCTAGGCTAGAAAGCCAGCAATTCTTTCACAGAAAAATGTGAGTATTTGATCACAGAGTTATGCTATTATGAATTATATTAACATATTTAGTAGGTTAAAGGGATTGACATGTTCCCTTTACCCCTTTTCCTGTTATGTTAATTTGAGCTTCTCTCAGCTAAATCTTATAATTAATATCAGCATTGGAGTGCTTGTTGTCTGAAAATAAGTTGAAATGTGTTTTACAGAATCCTTTACTCCCAGATACCGTTGGAACAAGCATACCCAAGAAAAGTCTATTTTAGGGTGAGATTAAGGCACTTCCTCTGTTATACCAATCCTTGTAAATGCTTCCAGACCCAGATATTTTTGTTCAGCTTTATTAAGATGCAATTGACATATAACATTTTATAATTTAAGGTGTACAACATAATGATTTGATATATGTATTATTGCAAAATGATTACCACAATGTTTAGTTAATATCCATCACCTCACATAGTTAACGATTTTTTTCTTGTGATGAGAACGCTTAAGATCTGCTCTCATAGCACCTTTCAAGTATATAATACAGTATCATGAACTAGAGTCACATGCTGTATATTACATCCCCTGAACTTATTTATCTTATGACTGGAATTTTGTATCCTTTAACCACTTTCATCCATTTCTCCCAGCTTCCCAGTGCTCTGGCTCTGGCAACCACCAATCTGTTCTCTGTTTCTGACTTTATGTGTTTAGATTCCACGTATAAGTGGGCTCATACAGTGTTTGCCTTTCTCTGTCTGACTTACTTCACTTGGCACTTCAAGATTCATCCGTACTGCTGCAAATAGCAAGACTTCCTTCTTTTATACGGCTGAGTATTATCAGACCAAACGATTACAATATACTATAAGACACTTCTCTTTATTTATTATGATGCTACACTTCAAAAATTACATGAATTTGCTACATAGTAATATGGTTTAATAACTTTACGAATTATAGCGAATCATAATAAAATACATTTCAAGGCAATACGTTGCAGACAACACTAAGGTTGTCTGCAATGTGGACTCTTTTGTTACGCGGGCTTCTCACTGTTGTGGCCTCTCCCGTTGTGGAGCACAGGCTCTGGACGCACAGGCTCAGCGGCCATGGCTCACGGGCGCAGCCGCTCTGTGGCATGTGGGATCCTCCCGGACTGGGGCACGAACCCGTGTTCCCTGCGTCGGCAGGCGGACTCTCAACCACTGCGTCACCAGGGAAGCCCATCGTGGACTCTTTTGATTTACAACTTAAGAGATTTTAATAATCCAGAGCAAGAAAATAAGACTGTGACTAATTTTAGACTGCTTATTGAAAGCTGAAGATGAAAATAAGTCTTTACAATCAAGCAAGAATATATCGATTAAGAAAAACTTCAGAAAATTGTCAGATTTCTCAAGTGTCCCTCTCCAATGTGTGTTAGGTGAATACTTATCCGTGCATGCATTTTAACATGGGTTGTTTTGGAAGGACAAAATTGATTATATTTTCTGATTCCATTTTGTAGGTATAATTTTTAAGTATACCTAACTTTAGATATGACTTGAGTAACTGAAGTAAAGTAACATAGTGGAATAGATTGAGAAATTTAACATATGTTCAGATCCCATTTTAGAAGCAGACTATAGTTTGAATATTGACAATGGCTGTGACCAAATCAGTTTGAAAGAATCTAGGTTTATTGAAACTATTTATTGAAAATAGCTATAAAAGCAATTTGCAGAAACATGATTATAATCTTTGATACACTTGTTATTTGTCAATAGCTATTTCAGTACCTCAGTGAAAAAGTAATTTTGTTGGCATCATCAGTGTCTTAATTATCTTCATGCCTACACAATGCAACGTAAGGAACAATTTTACCTTTCTTATGGAAAAATTGAATTTAGGATCAGGTTCCTAAATTCATGTTTACTTAAATATAAAGACACATTTTTTCCATCAATATTTTTGACAGGTTTGGATTGAATTCAGACCCACAAAATTTTCTGCAGATGTAAGGTTTCCAAAGCTATTGCTTTAGTGAATTTGCACAGTATATTATAAATGTGTTTTTCCCTCCGATTTCTCTTTGTTTTGCCCTATCTACAGACATTCTTTGCACATAAATGTATTTCTTCTGAGTCCAACTATTATCAGACCAATCCTCTATGAACTTGCTTTTGCTGTTATCAACGACTATGACTGAGTATTTTGTGCTTAAAGCTAAAGATTTATAAGAAGCTTTTATTCAGCTATGTATTTAAATACTCAAAATATCCTCTCTACCACGCTTTTTATACTTTCCATGATGCAACCATTTTGGCTTTCTCTGAATACTTAGAACAAGATGTATAAATGAACACTGTAATTGAATTTATTCCCAATAAAATTATTTACCTGTAGGATTGTGGAAAAATACAAAAAGAAAAACTACATTATGATCACAATTTTATTTAAATTTAGTAATTATTTCAATATAAGCCCACCCAATAATGAGATTAATGAATTAGCAAATTGCAGGTATCAATACTTTTTAATTATCATAAGGTAGAAAGTATGCAGTTGTCTTCAAAAACATAAACTGCAGGGTTTAATAGATGTATTTTTAAATATCTGCACTGCCATTCATTGTTTATGATTTCTGGCAAATTATGTACTGTATCCAAATTTAACCTTATCTAGCTTTAATATTATAATAATTGCCTAAAATATCGTTCTGAGGATTAAACTTATTCTCAGAGTGCTTGAAATTTAATAAACTTTTTTATTAAATGCAAGATTACCATTGAAGATAATCCATACAAAATATGAAGAAGAGTTTAAGACATTTAAACATCTTGCCCTATATTTGTTTTTGCTATACCATTTATACTTTTGTATTATGTTTATCATACATAAATATAATCATATTTTCTTGATGTCCATATTTGTGGGCATCTTGCATCATGTCAAATGATAAATCAAAATTTGAGAAAATAGAGATAATGAGGTAAATGTTCTGAGAAAATTATAAAATCAAAAAAGTAAATAAAAATAAAAAAGATTCTGATCAAATCTTCCAACTCTCCATAAAATTGAGAAAATATCTTCAATAATCCTCACATGGTTTGGGAAAGTGGTCAATGAGATAACTGTGCAGGGATATTTTAACTCATTAAACTAAAGTTGTTAGAATAACCACAAGATTTCTTTTACTAATTTTTATGGAAGCTTAAAAATTTAGTATAAATTAAAACTTTGCCAGTGTATATTCTAAATGGAAATTTCATAGAAACATTGTAATGTTTTGGACCATCAATGATATTTCTCATAGTTAGAAACAGAAAACATTTGTCTAACTCTATCAAAGTTATAAATGTAATTTATACTTATTTTGCTTGGTTTTTTTTTTTAAGTAAATTAATAGCAAATAGTTCAGATTAATTGGTAACCCTCAATTTAAATCTGTTGATTATATGATTTAGGAATGATATAATAAACAATTATTTTCTGACTTACCATGATGAAACAAGTGGATAATCTTTACACAGGTCTATATCACTCTCTTAACCAAATGCAATAAATATACTATGTTTAAAGAAACAGAGGAGAAAATAAACTATTTTAATTCATTTAGAGGGAGAACACAATATGATAATTTCTTCATTCTTTCAAAAAATGTTTAATTAGTTCCTAGTAATTCCTGGCAATACAGTAATGAATCAAAAAGAAATTAGGCCTTGCCTTCAATGAGTTTTATTCTAATAATAGAAAGACATCAACAAAATAATATTACAAGTAAGTGTAAGGATTTAATAAATTTTGTTGATGTATTTTAAGCAATGGAGTGGAACTCCATTTTTACTTAGTAGTGGAATCTATGATTTTGTTTAGATGAAATGTCATCCCAGATGTAGTGAAAATATATTTTAATTGAGCAATATTAGATGTGAGTTGACCAAATTTGAATCTACTACGGGAGACAGGTATAGGATAAAATCAATAGGACCAAACTGTGAGTTAAATATATGCATTTAAGGAAAGAAAGGTGTCAATGATGACTTCTGAGGTACTGGTTTATTTAACTGGATGGAATGATGATAGCATTTACCAAATCATAAAGTTTGAATTCTTTGAGTTTTAGGTTTCTTTGAGTCTAGAAATCATAGAGATGTCCTAATTGAATATATAAACTGTGAGTCTTGTGAGCAATTGAATCCATGAGCCTGGGTAGGATGACCATATGGTAGAGACCATAGCGTGAGACCATATGGTAGAGACCACAGCGTGATAGAGATGCCCACGGCCAGACCAAATGCTGAGTCACAGTGACTACTAGTGGCCAGATGATGAAAATATGCTCACCAAATAAGTATCAGCAATATGGCACAGAGAGGTAGGAGGAAAGCCAGGAAAACGTGTTCAGAAACCAGAGGAAGAAAACATTTTAAGAAGCAGGGAGTGATTTCAAGTGTGACTAAGTAGTCAAATGATGTGAGCACTGAAAACACATCTGCTGGATATTCTGGAGACTATTGTAACCATAATGAGAACTGGGTTAACGGGCACATCTGAACGACAGACCCGAATAATATGGGGAGAAAATAGAAATCGAGAAAATGAAGACATATCTTCCCCAAATTTTACTTATGAAGGGAGAGAAAGAAATAAGTAACTAATGCACCAGCGTTGAGTTTTAAGGTTAAAACTTGGATACGTTAAAACCTATAGAATGGATTCAATTTATAGGGAGAGGTTGACCAGAAAAGAGAAAAAGAGAAAGGAAGGGATTGGGAGGAAGGGAAGGAGACAGGGAAAGAGGAAAAGCAACAGACACAGAGCTAGAGAGTGAAACAGTATAAAATTCATAAGAAGGCAGGAGGTATTGAATCCAACAGGTAGATAGAAAATTCATTCTTAGGAGCTGGTGTTAGTAACATCTGTCGAAGTCCAGATATTACAGTATCATTGAGTCACTGCAAATATTAGCAAAGGCTTTTCTCAAATAATTATGTGGCAACACAATTACAATAAAATTGGTTTAGAAGTTTTGGAGAATTTATCTGTGAACTGACATCATTGTTGACCTTCAATGCATCATTAATACTTGTAAGATATGACAGCAGGTTTTATCTATAGATATAATTCTCCTCTAAATTTACAATACAGGGCCCTGTATCCTTCAGTCTATCATTCTAATAATATTTCTTACTGCTGGAGTAGAAAGTGGACTCTGTCAAACTAAATATTCTGTAGCAAACTCTTGAGTAAAATCATCCAAAACTTGCCAAGAGAGCTTAGGTAGAAATCCAGCCCCGTTATGGCATGTAGCTTCATTCCATTTTGTTTTGTCATTGAAAAATATATGTATTGAGCTACGATTGTATGTAAATCATTGCTTTAGCATTATAAATGCACATCTGGACAAAATCAACACAGACTGAAGATTACATTCTAACAGGTAAAATAGACATAAAAGGAACGATGACAAGATTCCTTATTTAATTGATTATCCCTAGAAAGGAGAAGTACAAATGCTATGAGTAGACTACCAGGTTGCCCTGCTGTAGGATGGAGCTGCAGGAAGGCTTCCTGGTCGATGTTGTTAAACTACAATTGAGGTGGCATTTCAGTAACAGGAAATACATTCTGTCTATGTTCTGGGGCCAGGAAGGAATAAAGCACATTAACAGGGAATGGGTGGATTTTATTTATATATGAGGAGATAGTGTTTCTGCATTCAGAAACAGCATTTCTTATTTGTTATACTATGCTGATGTCGCACAGCTAGATGGTAGAATGTAGTATATATTCAACATCTGTTGAGTTCCCACTACATAATCAACATTATACAATCCATGATTCTTCCCACCGTAGGAAATTTTATGAGAACCAGAAAATATTGTCCCATTCTGGAAGCTGGTAATTCTAAAGAGTCACTTGGCCAGGCTTGTTGATACAGACTGTTCAACATGCACAACCACTCTCAACTTTGAACCAAGACCTAATCCGGCAAAACTGCAGGAATTATGGGAAGTCCTCCCTCAAGAAGGTTCATTGGCAGCAAATGGAGGGACATTAGAAGAGCACTGACAGCAGAGATAAACATGCCATCTAAGAGCCAGTGCCTGGAAGTAAGATTTGGGATTCGGTGCTCAGAAAAGTAAGAGCCAGCTTCTCAATGGATGAGTTGTATGGGCATGATTTTGCTGATCATGTTTATTCTTTTATTATTATTTCTTTCTTTCTTTGGCCGCACAGCGTGTGGGATCTTAGTTCCCCGACCAGGGATCGAACCCGTACCCACTGCATAGGAAGCACAGAGTCTTAACCACTGGACCACCAGGGAAGTCCCTTGGTGGTAGTATTGAATGTGGCAGGATTTGTGTAGCTCTGACTGGTTAAATTCTTCCCTTTTGAAGATTTCCTGAGTTTGATTCTCCAGGCTTTTTCGCTAATTTAGTTATCTAATTAGTTATCCAAACTTTTATCTAATCCCTTTTCTGCTTCAGTAGGCCATGATAGGTTTCTATTATTCGAGACTAAAAGATTAATCTGGGAATCACTACCAGGAAAGGAAAATAGAGGGGCTATGAGAAAGTGGTGGGGAAGTTTGGGAGTGGTTATCTGGCTTAGTTGGGGCTACGTGGAAAATCCACTTACTGCTAAGGAATCTGTCAGCCCTGACGTGAAGTGGAAAATGATTAATTCCTTTTTCACCTATTGTCACCTGGAATGAAGCTCTCGTTGAGAATTAAGCTTTAAATATTAGAATGGCTGATACCCTGAAGAACAAGCAAAACACAGTAACTTGAGTTGGATTAGCTATTGTTAATAGTACTGTACATCATTAAAGAATAGAAGAGGAAATGAATATCCTTAAAGGCATTTTGTCCTAATAGTCAAGATATAGCCTGGAAACTGACAGACTTTCCTCTTCATTGTTACAAAAAGAGTGGGGCCCTGAAAACTAACAGAGAGGGTACAAGGACTCGAAATTAAACAAAACAAAACAAAACAAACCACCAACGCCCACTGAACCTCCTTTGTCCCTTTTATTAAGAGGAAGTTCTCTTCTTGCTTGAAGAGTATGTAACTTGGGCCAAAAGCTAACTTGGAAAGGAAGCAGTGCTAATAGATAATCCTTACTGAGGATGGGTTGTCTTGTAAGGTGAACCTAGCTCTCCTCCTTCACTAATAACTGTTTCTCTCTATATCTACACCTACTAATGTGAGCTGTACCCCAGCCTGTGTATGTGGGGAGGATGGTGATGAGAAATGATTCGAAAATGAAACCAGGAAGGAGAAGACTGCTCAAAAAATATTAACAGTTAACTAACGTACAGTCATAAAAAAAATCTTGCCTGGGCTTCCCTGGTGGCGCAGTGGTTGAGAGTCCGCCTGCCGATGCAGGGGACACGGGTTCGTGCCCCGGTCCGGGAAGATCCCACATGCCGCGGAGTGGCTGGGCCCGTGAGCCATGGCCACTGAGCCTGCGCGTCCCGGAGCCTGTGCTCGGCAACGGGAGAGGCCACAGCAGTGAGAGTCCTGCGTACCGCAAAAAAAAAAAAAAATCTTGGTACTAAGGATATGAATGAATTCTGAGAATTCTGAGAGGTGGGAGGAAAGCATATACTTTTAGAAATGGCTAAGTCTTCAGTCCTTGGTGGACTAAGTTATATGATGCTCTGAGGTCATAAGTTGCTTATTGAATGTGAGAAGGAATAACCCAGAAAGTTCAGAAAAGAAGTTGGGGTTATTTTTGGTTTTTTGGATTCTACATGTTTATTATTGCTCATCATATTATCTATTACTTTCTTTTTTTAACATCTTTATTGGAGTATAATTGCTTTACATCGTCATGTTAGTTTCTGCTGTATGACAAGGTGAATCAGCTATACATACACATATATCCCCATATCCCCTCCCTTTTGCGTCTCCCTCCCACCCTCCCTATCCCACCCCCTTTTTTTTTCCCCCCTTTGAGGAATATTTATCATGTACAACTTGTCCAACTAGCTCTTAAGTGCTGAGAAATATATCCAAAGATCTCTTGAAGTTAATTTGCTAAATATTAAATTTTCTGAAGCCAGTGAGACACCTAACCAATTCTGAATATATTAGTTTCCTTCAGCTATCCATTTTCATTTATTAGTTGAATAGCACTGGGTTGTCAACATGTGTACATGGCCACTAGCAGTACAAAAATGAAGCAACCAAGAAACAAGAAGTAAGACATTCTGAAGGTTGGGGACCTGGTAATGGGGCCTAGGAAATACCTCTTCCTGTGCCACTGAGCTTTGACATGGAATGCCAAGGAAGTAAAGAATTTTATATTCAAACTTAGCTTTCCAGGTTGTTATGAGAGCATATTTGTCAAGAAGATAGGTCATATGTCATCTAACTTGACTTGTCACTTCTAACTATTTAGACCTATAGCATATGGACCTTTATTTGTATTCTTGCCATGGGCAAGACAAGTATGTGTCTACCATTCTTCTGTCAGGGCCACCATCTGTGGGCATTCACCACATTATGATAGCATACACAGCATTACTTCTAAGCAATACATTTATTTTTAAAGTAAAAAGTAAGGTAATGGGCTGATACCCACTGATTTAGCGGTCATACTGTATTCCCCTTTACCTAGAAGTAGAATGAAGAACAATCAGAGTGGTTATATTTCACAAAGTTACAGCGAAAATGTGGAAATAACATATAGTAATGTCATGAAGAATGAGAAATACCATAAACTAGCAGCAAATTATGGGCGCTATTTTTCCCACAGACAAAATATAGGGTACCTTAAAACAAGCTGAAATTCCTAACCCATTAGGAGAGAAAGACTGACAGAAAGACAGACAAAGGCTAGCTAGCTAGTTAGCTCCTAGATAACCTTGAAAGAAATTTAATTGGCTATTAGTCATTTTAATGTACAAATATTACTTGAGTCCCAATTAAAAAT
This sequence comes from Grampus griseus, assembly GCF_964374135.1. NCBI lineage: Eukaryota > Metazoa > Chordata > Mammalia > Artiodactyla > Delphinidae > Grampus > Grampus griseus. Next base: position 132,845,174 of record NC_138997.1, on the reverse strand, counting down.
TAAACTCAGATAAACAAACAAAAACCACAAATAACAATGACACACACACAAAATTGGAAAATTTAATGCCATTTGGTTATTTGAAGATATGGAGCTATGATAAAACTTTAACCATGGAAAGAATCCTTATATCTTATAGAAATTATATATTTATGGATGCCTTTCTCTGGAAACACAACCATCATTCCATTTAACATTACACGAGGCTGCCTACTAGAAAGTTCAGGCTCCTCATTCCAGTAGGTTAACAGGTAGATAATGAGGTTACTATTTTGGTAAGTGATGATTTCACACACATAAAATTAGAATTTCTTTCTATTTTGTTTATCTTCTGCTTTAGATAGGTCACTTAGTGAAAGTATTTCCTTGCTAAGAATGAGGATGTCTTATCTGTTAAAGTCTATGGCGTGAGGATGGGAAGTTCAAAATGTTCAAGTCAATCATTCACAGTGATGGAGAGGGGAAAAAAACATCCCACTTCTATCCTCTGACTTAAAATTCATGTATTCCAAGAGGACAGTGTGTTGCAATCATTCAAGTCAGTATCCCCGTCTGTCATCGTAACTAAACCTTCCAAATATTATTCCACACTTTTTAAAAAAATCTGATGATGGGTTATATGGTAAGACTCAAGAATTGCATAGTCAGGAGCTCATTAACTGCAATTCTTTGGGCTCTAAAAATAATTCTTCAATATGTGGTAATATTTTGTGGGGTAACATCTCAATAGAAGAGGCATTCTGTAAGCCCTTGGATGTGGAGCTAGCTGAGGCAAACCCATAGTCATTGTATATATCTATTACAATAAAGACAATTTGCTGCCCCCTTTGTGGTGAAAGGGGTCCAATATAACTTACTGCTATTAGGATATGATGCAGTCTTCTCTAGAAATAGTAGTTCTGAGTCAAAATTCTCAGTCAGTCTCTGCTGCTGGCTGCTAGTAACTAGGATTCAGTGAATATCTGTAACTTAGTCTTTCTCTAAGTGGATGTCCAAGGGTCATGTTCCCGGATCTTCCCACTTGGATGAATTCCTTCATTTCTGTCCTTTATGCCTATAAGTGGAGTTATTATGCAGTAGCAGTCTTTTTTTTTTTTCTTGGCCTTTATTTTATTTTATTAAATGTTTGAATCACTACATTTTTTAAAAAAATATTGCTGAATGCTTACAAAGACAATTTTGCATTTCTCCATATACTTTATCATATATGGATATCATATCTTTTCTAAATTTCTTAAATCTATATTTAAGATACAATTGTAAAATAAGAGTCCCAAGGAAAACAAAAGTTAAACCTCAAAATTATTTTTCATCCATTACTGTTTAAGCTGTTAATTTTTGCCCATGAAAACTCCTTTTTTTTCACTTATTTAAAAAGCCACATACTAGTATCATTTTCATTTAAAAAGTCACTCTTTAATACATAACTTTCAGCATACGGTTATTTGTGAATATAATTTTGCAAAAAGCAGCAGTCTTTTTGAAGCTAGAACCAACATACACTCTTAATGGTCTGAAAACTTGACCTGAATCTTTTTCTTCTCCATCAACAAAGAAATCCCCCTGTTAAGTCCTGGGTACAAGAAGAGGCATCGGCACAATGGAGGTATGTTATGTGGGGTCTGGGCCACCTGCTCACGTAATTTATTCATGACTTCCGGCCTTACTCAAGACCTATCCTGGAGAGATCACTTCCGTTGTAAAATGGATTTTGGCTGCTTCCTCCTGATTTTATGCCTCACAGGTTCTTAAGGCCTCCAGCTCATTACTGGAAGCTAGGTTTGTACAGTCGCATGTTGTTTCATGATCTGATGCGCATTCTCTGAAAGGACCCAGTAGAATATCATACACTGACTTCCAAATAGAAAGTAGTTCCCTCCTGTGACAGGATGGTATATATTCAAAAAGAACAAGTCTTTTTCATGTTCCTTTTGATTTCTTGCCTTTTATTCCTGGTCAGAGTTATTCTCATGTTGTTAATCCACACTTCCTTGTTGTTTCACTAGCCTGTACAGACTGCCACTGGGAAAGTCACAAACTCTGTGGGTTAATTTGGGACAGCTTTGTGCACTAGAGTTCCTAAGGATCCCGCCTGTGAATGGGTAGGGGTGACACCTAGGAAAACCTGTTGCAGTAGTAGTAAAAAATCATTGCAGCACTATTTACAATAGCTAGGTCATGGAAGCAACCTAAATGCCCATCGACAGAAGAATGGATAAAGAAGATGTGGTACATATATACTATGGAATATTACTCAGCCATAAAAAGGAACGATATTGGGTCATTTGTAGAGGCATGGATGGACCTAGAGACTGTCATACAGAGTGAAGTAAGTCAGAAAGGGAAAAGCAAATATCATATATTAACGCATATATGCGGAATCTAGAAAAATGGTACAGATGAACCGGTTGCAAGGCAGAAATAGAGACACAGATGTAGAGAACAAACATATGGACACCAAGGGGGGAACGTGGTGGAAAGTGGTGGTGGGATGAATTGGGAGGTTGGGATTGACATATATACACTAATATGTATAAAATAGATAACTAATAAGAACCTGCTGTATTAAAAAAAAAAAACTAGGAAACAAAGTAGGTCACTAGACTTTCCACTTAGTGAGCAGCCAGGGCCCAAAAAACAAATGAACCCAAGGGATTTCTGAGAGGCCCAGAAATTAGGTCCTGTATAGCAGAAATCTGATAAACAAAAACAGACCCAGCCAGAATTGTTAGTGTTCAGCAATGTTTGGAATAGAGAATGCAATTAAAAACTAGGTTTACTTGAGCCTGTGATTATTAATTTTACGTGTCAAGTTGATCATGCCACAGGGTACCCAGATATTTGCCCAAACATTATTCTGGACGTTTCTGTGAGGGTGTTTTTTGGATGAGATTAACATTTAAATCAGTAGACTGAATAGAGCAAATTTTCCTCCCTAAAGTATGGGGCTCCTTCAATCAGTTCAAGGCCTGGATAGGACAAAAGTCTGACTGTCTCCTGAGTATGAGAGAATTCTTCTGCATGATGGCCTCCAAACAGAAATTCAGCTCTTCCTGCTTCCACAATAGCTTATGGTTTTTGGACTCAAACTGAGACACTGGCTTTATAGATTTTAGACTTGTTAGCCTCCACTCCATAATCATGCACAATGATTATGAGACAATTCCTTATTAAAAAGTTTCTTCCTTCCTTCCTTCCTTCCTTTCTTCCTTCCTTCCTCCCTTCCTTCCTTCCTCCCTTCCTCTCTCTCTCTCTCTTTCTCTCTCTCTCTCTCTCTCTCTTTCGTCTGTCTATCGCCTATGGGTTCTGTTTCTCTAGAAAACCCTAATACACACTGACACCGCTGGTAGAAAAATAAAATTAATTATCTTTTTGATTACATCCAAAAACTGACTAAATTCAACTGTACCTCATATTGATTTAAACAAACAGATGTATATGCATACTAGTAATTTTTTAAAACCATTTGCTTTCAAAATCAAATTATTAATGTAAAAGTACTTGCACATAAGAAGTGAACTGGAATCTTTAAAGTCTTGCAAACCTGTTGATTCTGAGTGCCTAAAAACCAAAAGTTTGTATTTTGCATATTGTTGAATCTGTAAGAGAAAGCAGCATATCTGGAGCATAGATTTGTTTTAAACAAATGGTTTAATTAAATTCCAAAAGTCAGGAAATCTGTTAAAGTGAGTTGACGTTACTAAAAAGTTATCCAAATATCGTGATTTGGGTGGTTTCAAATTAAAGAAAAATGTAAGACATTTATATAGTTTCAGGAAAAAAAAAGTAACAGTGTCAAGCTACTTCATTCATTCATTTAATTTATTTATACATTCAATTATTCATATACAGCCTTTCTGGCATTGTTCTAGGCGTAGTGTTAGAGCATATTTAGAACATAGTTTCTGTCCTCTTCAGCTTGTATTCTATCAATCTTCTAGTAGTAATCTCTGCGTGAACATGTGAATATATAAGTGGATGTGAAAGGTAAGTTGCAATTGGGAATAAATGGAAACTAAATATAGGCATCTGTGTAAATCACGTATCAAGCAGAAGGTTTTGGGAGAGAAGAGCTATTTAAGGATCTTATGAATACATACAGAACTGGGGGATATAAAACCAGAACTTCATTCCCAAAACAAATAAGTGAAACATAGCAGAAACTGTCTCGGCAGTCAATAATTCTAAAGTAAAAATGGAAGAGATTTAAATTTTTTCCTACCTTGTTTTAAAAATGTATACTAAAATATGTATTTTAGGGAGTTAACACTGAAAAATTTATCCTCATTCTGTTGCAAAACACTTCGGTTTGTAGCAGTAGTTTCTAAAATTTATTTGAGGTACTTTTAAAAGGATGAACAAATGCCACTTTCAGAATTTTGAAGTACATTTCAGAGATATGTGTTCATCTGTTTTAAAAGTTGTTTCAGTTCTACTAGTTATCTTATTACCTAATAATTTAATATAATATGTATCAATTGGATGTCTTATTCCAACTGTTTTCTTATAGACCTGTTTTATGAGTACGTTTTATCTGTTAATGAATAATTCTGTATACTGAAGGACAAAATTCACTTCTTTCTTTGCACAGTTTTCTATTGTAACTTTTTTTTTAACTTTCCATTTAAATTGGTGCCATTGTTTAACTTTTTTCAAGTCTAAAAAAGTAATGTTATTGTATAAGGAAATATTCCTTCATCAAATAAATATTTTTCATAATGTCAGTCTCAATTGCATTTGAAGTTCTCAAACTTTTGTTGTCTTTATTTATTTATTATTACATATTTTTAGTAAAACAGATAGACACCTGACTTAGTGGGGCAAAATCTATTGTTCAATTTCTTTAAAAAAGAATTAATATAAAAATGACCATTTATGAAGAAAATCTTTCAACCTCTTTTTTAAATTGTAAATACTACTTTCCATAAAACCTCAAGAAATTTTCTTTTTTTTTAAAAGGATCTTTTTTTTTTTTTAGATGTTGGGGGTAGGAGTTTATTAATTTATTTATTATTTTTGGCTGTGTTGGGTCTTCGTTTCTGTGTGAGGGTTTTCTCTAGTTGTGGCAAGCGGGGGCCACTCTTCATCGCGGTGCGCGGGCCTCTCACTATCACGGCCTCTCTTGTCGCAGAGCACAGGCTCCAGACGCGCAGGCTCAGTAGTTGTGGCTCACGGGCCTAGTTGCTCTGCGGCATGTGGGATCTTCCCAGACCAGGGCTTGAACCCGTGTCCCCTGCATTAGCAGGCAGATTCTCAACCACTGTGCCACCAGGGAAGACCCTCAAGAAATTTTAAAATGGTGAAAGAAACACAATGAAGGAGAATGAAGAAAACTAGAAATGGGATATATTTTCAGCAATGCAGAGAACCGATGTGTAGGACAGGAATAGATATATAGGATTACACATACAGAAACATAGATGGAGGATAATAAAGAGAACATGGGAAAATAGAGGGACAATCAAGGGAGGAAAGAGGAGGACCCAGCGAGTCCTAGCCTGAGAAAGAGTATAGCACAGACCTCGCAGCCAAATCAACTGGGTTTAATCCTAACTCTGCCTCTTTAACTTCATGATGTTTAAATGAGTTAGTATCTGTAAAGACCTTAGAAGAGGGAATGGCAAGCTCTGGCCTGTGCACCAAATCTAGTCTGCTACTTTTGTAAATAAAGTTTTATTTAAACACAGCCACACATTTTTACTTATTGCCTATGGATGCTTTCAAACTACAACTTTTAAACTAGATATTTCTGTCTTCAGACCTATACTTACTTTTGCCTTAAAATCACAGATAGATTCTAATGATTCTAATAGCAGACAAATTTTCGATATTCATTACATCCTCCCTCCTGTCTAATGTACAGGAACCACTTCAGAAGAAAGGAACACTGGTTTGGTAGCACAGGTTCAACTATTTACCATCATCAGGGTTCTCTTGATGAATCCAAGACAGAAAATCATGCATGCAGGTCTCAGTAGTAATATTAAATTCAGCAACACATTAATCTTCTGTGTGCTTTCAAAGTCAAAATCGTAATGCATTTTTTTTAACCTTGCCCTGTAGTCTAGAAATACTGTCAATACTAACAAATGTTTGAAATGTTACCATATATAATCTAACGATAGCAGAGCAGGAAAAGATTTTCCTTGAAATTTACTTATAAGTGAAATTATGTTATTATTGAACTTAATGGAAAAAAGTGCCTAACAAAGGACATGCTTTAATAGTATTTTAGATATGATGTCAATGAATACTAGTAGTGTTGGACAGAACTGTAGTAATTATAATAGTTAATATTTTATTGAACATTTACTCTGTGTTAACCGATTATAAATGAATTACTTATTTTATACTCCTATATTATTATTATTATTTTATATATATATATATATATATATATTTTTTTTTTTTTTTGCGATACGCGGACCTCTCACTGTTGTGGCCTCTCCCGTTGCGGAGCACAGGCTCCAGACGCGCAGGCTCAGTGGCCATGGCTTACGAGCCTAGCCGCTTCGCGGCATGTGGGATCTTTCTGGACCGGGGCACGAACCCACATCCCCTGAATCGGCAGGCAGACTCTCAACCACTGCGCCACCAGGGAAGCCCACTCCTGTATTATTTTGAAATAGGTTCTGGGACTTCCCTGGTGGCACAGTGGTTAAGAATCCACCTGCCAATGCAGGGAACATGGGTTCGATCCCTGGTCCGGGAAGATCCCACATGCCGCGGAGCAACTAAGCCCGTGAGCCACAACTACTGAGCCTGCATGCCACAACAACTGAAGCCCATGCGCCTAGATCCCGTGCTCTGCGACAAGAGAAGCCACCACAGTGAGAACCCACGCACCGCAACGAAGAGTAGCCCCCGCTCACCGCAACTAGACAAAGCCCGCGCACAGCAACGAAAACCCAACGCAGCCAAAAATAAATAAATAAATAAAAATTTTAAAAAAAGAAATAGCTTATTATTATTATACAAATTATACAGATTATACAATGGGGACCTAAGACTTAGAGAGATTATGCAAGTTTTCCAGAAACATAGCTGGAAAGTTAAAGAACCAGAACTGGATATACGTTTATTAGACCCCAGGGTGCGAACATCATTGTGCTGTATTGCTTTTCCAGAACAACCAAGGCACTTTCTTCCATCTTTCTTCTAAAACACCTATTATTTAATACTTGTTCACTATGTGAAAAAATCCTTATCTCATTTAGACAGCTAAGTTAAAAATATCTCAGAGTTAAACTCTTCATAAGTGTAGTGAGCTTTGCTACAAATAATACAATATCTAGTAATTTTATACTTCTAAAATTTTTTATTGAATATGAATTCATGAAAATGTATGTAAGGCATAAAGGATTATGATATTGTAAAACCTATCCACTCCAAATCCAGGCACTATATGTGCCTTTGAAGAATCCTGCCCTGAATAGATGTATCCAATCTCTCCTATTATCTCTATGTACAAAGGTAACCATTGGCCCAACTTTATTTAGATAGATATAAATAGAAGAATAAGAAATATACATATCTTTTCCAGGAAGAGTATATATAGATATAATTCTCTTTCTCTCTCTCTCTCTCTCTCTATATATATATATATATATACACACACACACATATATATATATACATATATATATCTTTAGATAAATAGATAGATACATGTGTAGATTTAGTTTTTAACCTAAATATTGTAGAGTTAAAATTCCACTTCTTTTCATGATGAAAACTAGAGTTATTCTCTCACCATAAACAGACATTGGCAAAACATGGGAACCAATAGTTTTCAAATATTTGTCAACACATGCAGGGCTGTGACCCCCTGAGGAAAGACAAACAAATGAGGCACCACTGTGGTCTCAGGCTAGAAGAAATTTCTGGACATTAGTGTAGGGAATGGAGACCTAACTAGATTGTGGCCATTTTACTGAGTGGAAGAGTCAGAAATTCAAGTTCTGGGATGCTGAGGCAGATGGACTTGTGAGACTTAGAACACCCTTTGACTGCCACCCCTTGATGTATGAATATGTCCCATAAACTTTTCTAGGTTTGAAATTTTTGGTAAGCTCTTCATATATAAGTGGGAATTTCAGTTTTAATTGCACTACCAACAAAGTATGTGGCAAGCAGTAGTCATCAGGACTTCAAATGAAAGTTGAATAAACCTCTCAGTGTATGTCCAGTATAAACAGCTAAACTGATGAAGACTTGAATAGTAAAGGATGTATTGATATTATGTACTTTGTAAGCAAGGCCAAAGTCACATATGTGCAATAAAAACAATTAGCCTACTTTTCTGCCAAATGCCTCTGATTTGCTTAAAAGAGGCATCTTCGTCTTCGAATCAGCTACATATTTTTAAAAAACAAATATCAAATAAATAAAAAAGTTTCAATTTCTTACAATAATACAATTAATGTCCAGCCAGTGTTGATATATGTCTAAGATTAAAAATTTTATACCCAAAGGTACAGAAAACTCCACTTTATTCAGATCTTTGATTGTTGAATGAAGTTCTAGATTATGTATGTGTTCACATAAAGAATGTAAGCTCCACAACATTGTATCTTATTCACCAAAATTATATATCTAGTATTGTGTTTGTAACATTTCATAACCTGATACAGTTTTGCTTCTCTCTCTCTCTCTGTGTCTCTCTCTCTCATACTCACTCACTAGATACAGAAATATATTAGTAGAGAAACATAATGGACTATTTTAAAGTGAACATTTGCACAGGAACATGATGAATGAGGTAACACAGTTGTGGTTGCACTGACCAATGAGCAAAAACCCTTGCAAATTCATTGTATTGATCCATCTTAATTGTCCTAAATGTACCAATAATTCTGAAGCATTTACTCATGTACTACATTGCTGTTTAACTTGAGATTTTCAATACTAAGTAATTAAAACAATAAATATTTTAATTTTATATACATTAACAATATTGCTCATTTAAATTTTTATAGTTGATAAAATATGTTGATGAAATTGTGGAAACAATAGTTTGGCCTAAATTTTTACATCATAAAATTCAGATATTTAATCAATAATATTATCTACTGTTCAATTGTATAAGTTTGTTTGATAGTATTTATACTATAGGGAAATTGGCAGCCAGCATTTTAATAGAGATTCCAAATTTTTAGGCAAATAAGTCAACAGTTGTATCATTATCTATCAATGAGATATTAAACATGGAACGAAAACTAAAAATAATGACCTTTTAGTGATGTTTCATATAGCCCATATGGATTCAGTCATCAACATTCATGTTGCAACAGAGCTATAGAAGTCAAGTGATTAAAATAAGAGATGAAAATCACTTCCCAGGTACTTACATTGTTCTTATTCTTCTTTAATATGCACTTAGCTAGAGATAAACTTTTCCCCCCTTTCTCCATCATCACTTTATAGAATTCATCATTTTAAAAAATTTATTATTTCTACTAATTAATGAAGTGTTTTGTGTTTTGGTAATTATTGTTTAAGTCTTTTTTTCTAAGTCTTTTTATACCCCAAGAGCTTATATAAAGCTTTAATTTTAGATGTGTTCATTCTAGTACTGCGGGAGTAATATTCATGCAATTCACAGAATATTGAACTATGGCCACCCTGTTTTTATGTGCCAAAGATGAACCTGGCAACTTCATTAAATAGCAGTGTTTTTACTGTAATTATGTGAATAACTTAATAGAAGTTAAGATAAACACATAAAACAAATAGAGAACCACCATAAGAATATAAATCCTGAGTTTTAAAAAATATACGATCTGGAATATTGTGTTCAATAGTTGCTGTTCCATATAGCCAGACATATTAAAGTAAAAATGAAGCTGGAATAGGTTGTGTAGAAGAAAATTTCTCATGCCTTAAATAAGATTATCCCAAATAAAATATTTTGCAACACTTGACTCAACTGTTTTCTTTCAATAGAAATGGGTTTTAGTACATAAAAATGACAGAAATTCATAATATTCAGCCTGTGAAAACTGAGTAAAAGACCAAAAGCATAAATAAGAGAAAAAAAAACATCATTTCACATGAAGAGGATTTAAGTATATGAACAGGGATCGAGAAAGCACTTTCTCATGTAACAGAATATGTCTTTTATTTAGTTAGCTATGACCCAAATTATTTTTATTTCCTCCTAATTACAACTTTGTCTAAACAACACACTTTAATTTTCAGTTGGCTTATTCTCATGCTTTTGTTTCTGATCTTTCAAACGGATCTTCTCATACACATGTGATAGTTTGATTAAGAGAAACATCATAAACAGCTGTATTCAGCAGGTCCTGAAAAAATTATGCTATTTTAAACAGATAACTTGAAAAGACTAAACAGAACCACTAACAATGAGGTACTGGAAGTCAGCCAGTCTGCAGGCATTAAAAGGATGGTTTTAGTTCACTAGCCTGCTAGGCTGAAGATTCATGGAGAGTGAGTACAAATAAAACCCCAGAGCATTTCTGTAAGACATTGTATTCAAAAGGTGAAATGAGGGTAACTATAAAGGAAGAACGTGTAAGCACTTAAAATGTATGTTGAGTTATGACCTCTAGCAATATGACACTGCCCCAAACTGCTTGGCAAAAATAGTGGCATGCAAAATTACCAAGATGTAAAAATAGAAAAAGGATTGCTCATGTTGGACAAAGACATTAAAAGCTATCAAGTACTTTAATAAACAAAATTCACAAACAATGCTAAAGAAAGAGTGGCTTTGCCTACCAAACACAATATACTTTATATATGGAGAGATTGAGCTTGTCGTGGTCTTTTCTTTCTTAATCACTTAACAAATGTTCTTTTCAAAAAAAATAATGTATTCACTACCAGGCCTTGAGCAAGAAAAAAAATATAATTTGTTTACATATTTCAATTGATTCTTATCATGCTTCTTGATAATATTTATAAAATATATAATATGTTTATACATAGAGGTATATATGTATATATATACACACATCTGTTTATAGTCAAAATATAACATGGATTAAATGTACTTTAACGTGTACAACTTTACTCAAATATGATTAGGAGAGATAAAAAACATCTTGATACATTTAATAAAATACACTTAGTGTCAAGCATGGTATTTGTTTAAAATTAAAGTAGGTTGAGTACATGTTTATATTAGGAATCCAACAATAGGGCAGATGTTGAGTTATGAAGAAGTAGACGACAGGATAAAAGCAGTGTGGCTTTTGTGGAATAAGGGAAAAGGAATCAGTCACATAAGGCAAGGAAGCACCCCTCACCCAGAAAAGGAAAGTTTAGTTAAATAGACTAGAACCAATACCCTCTAAGATAAGCAAGCCCAGTTTTATTTCTGGTAAACGTTAGTCCTGAGATTTTCTGGAGTGAAAAGTATGGTCTCAAGCAGTGCACAGAGAATATATGTGAAAAGTACTTAAATCAGAAAAATGCATAGCTATCACTATGTGATATGTGTCCACAGGTAGAAGGGCCTGATTCTGGGACTTCTTGTCTGGATTAGATTCCATCTCTTGCGCAGGAGGAAGCTCAAGTTAGAGGATGTTGCAAAGGTAAGGCAGAAGTCTCAACCAAATACCAAGTACAGCAACTTTTACTTTTTTATGCTCAATCTCCAATATGCTCTTTTCAAAGGTTGTATATCCTGTAAATTACCATCCCTGTGTTTTGTTAGTTTCACTTAAGTGGCCTTGCATGGCCTGCATGGTATATCATAAAGACTTTTTTTGTGTATTTCTATATCTCCATTGCCAGCATTGTCATTGTCTGGGAGAACATGGGAAAGGATCTTAGAAAATGTAGCACGATGGGACAAACAATCTGGAAAGAATAAAGACATTCTCAAGCCTCTCCCAGCTCTGGTATAAACAGCATATCATTATTTCCAGTAGGCCTTGATTATATTCATAGGAGTTTTGAGGGTGTGTAGGCCTTTTAAAAGCTACTGAAGAGTTAGGAAAAGGTTTGCTTGTATCAAATAAAAGTGGGCATGATGCAACCAACTAGGAATCAGAGGAACGGGGCAAAAACTCCTGGAATTCTCACATACATAGAGTTGCACAGAATCAGGTCCCTTATAGCGGTTTTATCATGTCCCACCCATGTATGTAAGCCTCTTGACTTCAAGCTACATTGATCATAGAATTCTTTAGAGAAAAAAATATATGTAGATTAGCTGTGGAAACTATTTCAACCAAGACGTGGACAGACATATTGGCAGCTGTCTTATCCAATTCCACCCCATTTTTCATCTGACAGGCCAGCAAAACAGGGAAGATGGAGGCAAAGGAGATTTGCAAGCAGACTGCTGTGGGCCAGGAAGCTCTGTCCAAGCCAGGAGAGGCGTTTCAACTGATTAAAGATGAAGGATAACTGTAACATGGTAATTGACTGAGGTTTTAGTAATCATATTAGATTCTATTTATTGGAAAGATGGGAAATAGCATTGATTATTAATCAGCACATTACCTTTTGTCATTCTATTTTCCAATATCAACCCAGTTCAAGACTTTGGGAGATTTGAAACAGAAATTTGATTTGGGTTAACTATAAAATATGAAGACTTTTTATTTGCACAAAGCTGGAAAGTTTTCCCACTACACTGGAAATGCACATCAACCAGGTCATTGATTTAACACATATGACATACTTCATAATAATCAGATTAAATAGCTTAAATATTGTCTTGTTCATAGCTCCCCAAAAGCACTTCCTAGAAATTGAGCTTCAAGGAACGAGTTGTGCTGAAGTCTGGTTCTTACTATGTTGAACATGGTCAAGCACGCTGTTTTATTGCGGCAATGCTTCTCATAATGGCGGTGTGAATGATTAATCTCCAGGATGGTCCTAGACTGGATCCCAAAACAAAACATAATTTTTGAAAGACTATTATGCATGCAGTGTTTGCCATGAATAGACTTCTAGAAATTCTTATTTATCCCTATCCTTAATTTTGCAGCTGAAGAAACAGATAAGATGAAAATTAAATGATTAGCTAAAATTGAACAGATAAATACTAAACAGAGGCAATCCAGCTCTCCTTATGCCACGCTATTGACCATACTAGAATTCTTACGTTTGCTCCCTTAATTTACCATGCTGTGCCAGGTATAAACTGGGATTCTATTTTAACCAAGTTTTTCATGGAATCAATCTTCTTACCTTTTTAAAATCTTTAATTAGACTTACACAGTATCAGATTCCTTGATGTCATGAGTAGCAATGAGACAGAAACAAACATATTGACAAATTCCCTAATCGTTGACACTGCCACTTAAAGGTAAGTTACCAAACTTTTCTACTGTCCCACTTCTATCACACTTGCCTCTAGATAAATGAGGTTAATGTGCATGTATACTGTTTGATACAGAAACTGATTTCAAAAAAGGATAAGTGAATAGTAATACAGCACAGTCAATGCTACTTCACAGAATATAGATTGACCTAAAGTGATCAGCATACTGATGATTCTCTAAAATGTCAGAATTAATAGAATTTGAATTACAGGTGTAATAAATAAAGTTTGTAATAAATGACTATAAAGAAGACATAATGATTACTTTTTGAACAATTAATCCATCCTTTATTTAAATTTGTTTTTACTAAGAACCTATTATGTGCCAGTCTAGGTGCTGAAGATACTGTGCTTAAGAAAATAGTGCCTCTCCTTAAGTTATTTTTAGATAAGTTGAACCTATGTCCTGTTTTCCCAAGAACCTACATATTTATTGCTTTTTTTTAGAATTTTAAAATTAATTAATTAGTTGATTGATTAATTTTTGGCTGTGTTAGTTCTTCGTTGCTGTGCACAGGCTTTCTGTAGTTGCACCGAGCAGGGGTTACTCTTCATTGTGGTGCACAGGCTTCTCATTGCAGTGGCTTCTTTTGTTGTGGAGCACAGGCTCTAGGCACGCGCGCTTCAGTAGTTGTGGCATGTGGGCTCAGTAGTTGTGGCTTGCGGGCTCTAGAGCGCAGGCTCAGTAGTTGTGGCGCACGGCCTCAGTTGCTCCACGGCACATGGGATCTTCCCGGACCAGGGATCGAACCCGTGTCCCCTGCATTGGCAGGCAGATTCTTAACCACTGTGCCACCAGGGAAGCCCCTATTGCTTTTTAAAAATCTATTTTATTAAGAAGACTCCTTTTACTCTCAAATGTACTATCATATATATGATTAATTATATCATTATCCTAATTGTAAACTATTGATAAAACTTATATATAGAAATATTGGAAGAAATTCAAGTCACTAAATTAGATCTTTTTTAAAAAAGTTAATTCGATCTTTTATTCCTTTTATGTGATTTTAATACCTCTTTTATTTTGAATGGTTTGAATCCTATTCTACCTGCATGAGCTGAGGCAACTTTTTTTAAACCACAGTGAAAGCTGAATAAATATCTGATTATCTATCAATGGAATCAGTCTTACACCACAGAAGTCAGTAAATTAATTTCATCTAGCAGTGTTAAATCCTGTTTGGACAAAACTGTGTAAAGAGGGTTAGACAACATATTATAAATTGACTGTAAATAAACTATAGTCTCCTCATGAGGGAAGACATGATATTTGCTCCTACAAATGAGCATTTCATGATGCTCTGTTTTCTTGTTTTTAGATAAAAACTGGATGTAGGATAGTTGCCACTAGCATTTTGTAGATGTAGAGTGTATTTTAAAGAAATCTACTAAAGGAGTACTCTTTTGAAAACAACAAAAATTCCTAAGATAGATGCACCTCTGAGTATATATTGAATTCTATAATTAATTAGAATAGGAGTAGATCCAGGATAAATAAGAAGTTTGCTTCGAACTCTAAAGAAATAATTAAATATTTCTAACTTGTCTAAGGCATTATTCCTTACCTGTGCTTTGGTTCGATTTCTATATTAGAAAAACAAGAGATGTGTTTGATAATTCGGTTTTAAAAAACTCAGATCACCACATGAAGTTTTGAGACATACGGAGGTATTAAATCACAGTTTTGCTGATTTAATGAAGTTTTTGCATTTTTACAAATATGGAAGAGAAATATAAAGAGCAAAGGAGTCTATTTCTCCATAGAAATAGGATGAAAATTGTAGCCCTTCAACTTATATAAACAATAAACTATAAAATAATGTGTTTCTCATTGCCAATGAGTAGTATTGTTACTAGTACTTAATGTAAATAATCTGAATATTTTATCTGTACATTTAAGATAAAAAGCTCATATCACATTTCGGAGTGTGAGAAAAAATAGCAATTACTTTCTAATCTTTCTCCATACACACAACTCCTCTCTATCATGCCTAGCAAAGTGTATTTCTTATAACATATGCTCATTAAATATCTGATGGATTGTTAGGTTGAGAACATGAATTGAGAGGAATAACTGAGCATTTGTGGCTCTTCTGGGGGAAAATGAGATGCTAAAAAGTATATAGACAACTCTACAGTTGCTGAATTAAATAATAACCTTGCTCATTCTGGTAAAAATAAGTGGATGGGACTATATAATTTCCAAACCATCGTACAATGCTAGTTTTAGGACATTTTTTTGTTTGGGGAAAAAAAACAACAGCAAAATATTTGAATTACATTTATCAAAGATTGCTGGGAAGCGCCACATCTTACAGTTAAATTTAAATGGTTTATAAGGAGACGACCACATAAATGTTATGACTCAAAATGAAATTTTTATAATTAGCTTGTAATATTTTTTGTTGGCTTAACAATAAATATTTATAAAGAGTGTGCTACCTAGAAGCAAAAGTAGTTTCTTTCCCTTTTGGAATTAATTTTCTTTTTTATAATATTACTAGTATTTTCAAACATTTATCCATTTAAAGATCTAAAACTAAATCTCAAAAGCAAAAACAATGCCTATTGAGTTATATTAAAGTTAATACAGATAGCTACAGTCAGATTTATGAATGTATAAACAGTAGTATCAAATGTAATTAATAGATAATAGATTATGTATAAGCTTATAATTTTGAGTGACTAGATAACAACAGAAAATTTAAAATTCTCCCAAACAAAATGTGAAACCATCCCTTATCAGTAATGATCCACAGGATAATCTTTTATTTAGTCTATCTATCTATCATCTATCTATCTGTCTATCTAGATGAATAGACAGATACCAATATATCCCCATGATGGTTAATTTTGTGTCAACTTGGAGGGTATTTTTGATGAGTTAATATGTAATTAAGTAAACTTTGAATAAAGCAGATTGCCTTCCATAATATGGCCTCATCCAATCAATTGAAGGCTTGAATAGAAAAAAAAATTATTTGACTCTCTGAGCAGAGCAAGAGGGGATTCTGCTGCAGACTGACGTCAGACTTCATGTGTACCATCACCGCTCCTGAATCTCCCGCCTTCCAGTGCCCACTGCTGATTCTGGACTTGCCAGCCAACATAATTGTGTAAGCCAACTCCTTATAATAAATATTGACTCTGGGGCTTCCCTGGTGGCGCAGTGGTTGAGAGTCCGCCTGCCGATGCAGGGGACACAGGTTCGTGCCCCGGTCCGGGAAGATCCCACATGCTGCGGAGCTGCTGGGCCCGTGAGCCATGGCCACTGAGCCTGCGCGTCCGGAGCCTGTGCTCCGCAACGGGAGAGGCCACAGCGGTGAGAGGCCCGCGTACCGCAAAAAAAATTAAAAAAAAATAAAAATAAATATTGACTCTGTCTCTCTGGATGTCTGACTCTCTCTCTGGATAACCCCAACCATGGTTCTGGTGATTCTGTCTCTATTGATTCTGTTTCTCTGGATAAACCTTACTAATACAATCCCCCAAGTCAATTTGACCAAAATTATGTGTCTTTATACAGCCATCATTTCTGACCTTATAGTACCAAAGTAAGTGATTGCAACATGAAAAAAAATCAATCACAATGCCATAAAGTGAAATGTCTAGATAAATTTCTTTGATCAAAAAATTTATTTCTCATCACATTGATACTATCATAAAAAAAAAAACCTGACCTTCAGAATAAAGCAGGTCACATCATTTCTACATCATAAAGAATTTTGTGGCACACTAAGCTAGTTTTTATTTTGTTTCAAATTTGATTTTAAGAAATTTTTGTTACAACAGGTGTTAGTCTGGATATAACAAGCTATGTTGTGTTAATAAACAACTCTAAAACTCAGTGGTTTATGAAAAGACAATTTATTTTTATCTCATGCTAAATGTCCATTGCAAGATGAATGCATCTCTGTTCTGTTATCCTCCCTCTAGGTCCAGGCTGAAGCAGCAGAATCTCTGTGGGAGATTTGCTTGGCAGAGGGAATAAAGAGATAAGGTTAACTGTGAGTTGGCTTTTAATGCTTCAAGAGCGACATATATCACCTCCACACAAATACCCTTGGCTAAAATGATTTATATGACCTCTCCTGATTTCAGACTCCAAGGAGGCATAATTCTCTTTTCGGGTGCATCATCACAAATCACAATGACTAAGTCTGAGGTAACTGGGCAGGAATGGAAGTATAATCCTTCTGCAGAGAGAACCCTGCAAATTGCACTGCCAACATTGACATTGATAGGGTACAGCAGTATAATCCTTCCTCAGGAGGAGCAGCAAATGTTTTGAGCAATAATACAATATAACATATATTTGGTGTCAATCTAGTAGATAGAACTACACATGTTGTCAACAGATAGAGGTAACAGAAAGCGATATTTTGGCTCACTAGAGAAATATTTGTAAACAAGGGCTGTAACAACAGAACAACTGCCCAATAGAAGTGTGAGTTTTTCAGGTCATAATTAACATCTTGTCTCTAAAATATTCAAATGTGAACACAACAACTGCATCTCAACGTTACACTGGAGTCAGCTGGAATCAATAATCTCCAATTCTTATAACATGGCAACTGTGTATATTTCTCATATGAAATACTTCTTTGTTCTTGAGGAGTTTGGAAAGAAGAATGAGTTGGAGAAGGACTTGAGAAGATGAATAAGTAGGAAGAAAAAGGAAATAAAAAGAGAAATCTGGATTTAGAAATACACTCTTCACACTAGTACTAATTTTATTTCTCACAAAAACAGTGATGTAGATTAAAAGAAGAATCAATATTTGTTTAAATGAATAAAATTTGGGTAGTATTGTAGTCAAAACATTTTGTTTAAAAACACGAAAGAGAATCAACAGATACTATTTAGGTAAATTAAAGTTTTATTTTATAGTGAAATAACATCATGATTTCCATTTTTTTAAAGTGATAGTGAAACTTTGTGAAATACAGTATTTTTTCTTAGAAATTATAAAGTTTTTTGTGGGAAAATCTCTTCTTTTTCTGATGGCTAATCTTATTGATATATTACAGTTCAAAATGGTTTTACATGAGACACTTGGGAAAGTGCTTATGTTTTTAAATGATACATACAGATTTGAGTAAGATATTAATTCAGAGTAGGAGCAGGTAATTATGGACTAATAGTTATCCTCTCTGGATCTCAATGCCATGTATAAAATAGTGATAGCAATCATATTTCAATTACATTATGTATACATTTTTAACACTTGCTTTATCACAACTTCTATCATTTGAGTTTTTCTTCAGCCTCATAAACATTTAAAACTGTGAAGGGGAAAATTTTCACAAGAAATAGTTTCCTTTGTACTGTTTTGGCTGAAAATAATATTGAGGTTTTTTGCCTTTCTTAAAAACTGTTTGCTTCAAATGTGCTTATACAAATTACAGTTTTATAGATCTGCTAATTAAAATAGTGAAGTAAGTTAAGAAAACACATTGAGAATTCTGGGAACACTTATAGGATCTTTGTGCTTATTTACAATGTTAAGCATATACTCTTTTCTAATTTGGTGTAAATTGAAAGCTAAAGGGCCATCTTTTCTATATCATTTTTTTCCTTACAGTCATTTACTTAGTAGTGATAGATGGAGCCTTTGCTTGTCGTGAATAGCATACTATACATCTATTATAATGAATTTTAGCCATCAACTTAATTGATAGTTTCAAACTGTGGGATAGATTTATTCCCACAATGAATAAAACTACTTAACATTTTCAGCCTGTATAAATTATATTAACATTTCTATTGGTTCTCCATTTTCAGCCTAATATACTGCTACTTTTAAAAGAAATCAGTCAAACAATATATAATATATCACTAAACCATAGCTTCTGTTTAAGTAGAGTAAAACTATTTTTTCTGTAATACTTGAAAACCATGTGTTAAATGATTTTGCCAGGAGCCTTCACTGAACCATGAAGCTTTTGACTTGTCTGATGTATATCTCTGTGAGCTCCTTTTATCATTTTTTACTTTAGACTATTTGTCTTCCCCTGGCATCTCACCTGTACAATATGTCTCTATTATAATAACATAGGGAGTTTCAGAAAACCTGTCCACTAATAAGAAACGACTCTAATTCCATATAGGTTGTTATAAAGAGTAAAATACAAAGAAGTGATGATCAAATATTGATTTCTGAAAGTTTATACATATCTAAAACTTTTCTGGTACAAGTAAAAACCCTTAGGTCAAGTATCATAGGATCCAGTACACTTTCATGGAATGTGGCAATTATATAAGGAAATACATGGTTCAAAATTTATATAATGAATAATTTCTACATTTTAATAATTTGTTACATTACTAAATCATGTGGGTTATTTAATTTTGCTGCATTGCTAACAAATGCATATTTTAATTATATTTTATTATTTTATATGATATTTTATGAAAAACTGGTAATTGAATAATGTTCTCAAATAGATTAGAATTAACATGCTGCTTAGAGGTAACAGTTTTATAGATAAAAATTGCAATCACTTGTAATTTACCACAATACTTGATCTAGATGATATAATATATTGCCTTATGATCCTTTGTTTTTTCTTAAGTAAAATTATATAACTTTGCTTTCCTTTTTGTAATACCATTTTCTTTTGATGAAACTCCACAAAAGTTTAAGAATTGAGTACTTTGCTTTATTTTTATTTTAATATGATTTTAAAGGAATTAAGAAATGGGGAAACCATAAGGTGATGTTGTAGACCTGTTAATACTAGTACTATAAAATTAAGATACATTTTAATAAAACACAATTTAATTAAATTTAATTTCCACAGAGTTATAGAAAATAGATGGATCAAAAGTACCACCCACTGGGGAATTCCCTGGTGGTCCAGTGGTTAGTACTCCATGCTTTCACTGCCGAGGACCTGGGTTCGATCCCTGGTCAGGGAACTAAGATCCCACAAACCATGCAGTGTGGCCAAAACAATAAAATTAAATTAAAAAGTACCAGCCACTGGAGGACAACAATTCAAATAAGATCTAAACATAAGTTGTAATGTTAACTGTGTTAGATGGAATCCAAGACATCCATGTCATTTATTACACTTGATACAATAAAATGACCCTTTTTAAGTGCTCTGAACAAGTATTGAGGTCTCATGGGACATGACAGTCATGATTTAAAGATGAAATCAGTCAGCATGTTGAGTTTTTTTTTAATTTTTTGATTTACAGACATAGCTGCATTGGTGCAGGTACGGAGTAGTCAGATAATTGAATCCCAGATTGGGATACTTACCAACTATGTACAATGTAGCAAGAAAATCACACACATGCTGATGTTTTAAGCAAGGCAATTATTTTATTGTTGGAAAATGGAACTTAAGGTGGGTCATTAAAGAAGTGAAGCTTGACAGTGACACTGTTCGGTACAAAGATGGGATATTTGAGGCATTGTAATAGATTATCCCAAAATTTATTGTCATTAAATAGCCATGTATTGTTCTTGTCAATCAGAACATTGAAAAGGGCAGAGTGGGGATTCCCTGTATAAGCTCTGTTACCTCTATGGCCTCGGGTTGAAGAATCCAAGACCAAACACTAGAGTCATCTGAAGGTTTACGCACTCACTTGTCTGGTTGTTGATACTGACTGTTCACACGGGGGCCTCAGTTTTCTTTCTTCAAGGGCCTCTGATAGTAGAGATAGTTTGGGTTTCCTTAGAGCATACATAATACCTGGATTCAAAGATAAGTGCCCCGAGGTAGAAGAAGCCAGTCAGAAGCCCCATATAACCTTTTACGATATCACTTTGGAAATCATGCACTATCACTGCTACCACTTTTTTTTTTCAGGACATTGCTTTTTTTTTAGAGCAAATTTAGGTTCACAGAAAAATTGAGAGGAAGGTATAGAGATTTCCCATATACTCCCTAAACCACACATGCGTCGACCCCCCCATTATCGGCATCCTCCTCTAGAGCTGTGCCTTTGTTACAATTGATGAACCTATATTGGCACGTCATTATCATCCAAAATCCACAGTTTACATTAAGGTTCACTCTTCCTAAAATGATCTTATTTAACACTTGGTATATCTGGAGTCTCAGTTGAGTGCCTGCATTATTGTGAGGTCTATGCAGTCTGTTTCATCAAAATTCCCATTTCTGCCAGCACTCTTTGACCTCTAATCTAAACTCTTCTTTTGGGTCCCTGCTTCCCAGTAACTGGCCTCTGCCAGGACTCACGGAAGACTGCCTTGCATATATACAACTTATTATTCAGCCAGAAATAAAAGGGATCCCTGAAGTCAATATTCGGAGCTCCTTTTCTGAATAGCACCCTGCTTGCTAGTAACCTGACATCACAAACTACAGCCCTGAACTCCAAGTTCTGCCTTTCCAGCTCAGAGTTACCACTGTGTTCTGTTGCTAAACTACAATCTGAAAGGTAAACTCGAGTATAAAGACAACATACGTAGGTTGCTCAACATGCTTTTTTTCCCTCCTCTTTCAGGCATCAAATTCCAATACTGTCTGTTAAATAACATTGAAAAATAGTTGTCTCATATGTTGTTCCCAGTTTTTATATTCATTTTTACTGGATATATATCCCTGTACTGGTTACTCCATCTTGGTTAGAGAATCTGTTTTTATAACAATGTTAATAAACTGTGGGGTATCCTTTTTAGAACAATGTTAATATAGTAAAAAAAAAAAAACAAAACTGAAAGATCATTTCCAAGTAAAATCATCAATAGAGTGTGTTAATATATTTCTCATATTTAGATGTAAGTGGGATGTATAATTAGAGGAAACATGGTGGACATTTTATTAATGATAACATTGTAAAAATATTTTACCATGACCCAGAGATATTCCATTACATTTCATTACAGTAATATTTAGCATGTGGTTCACAAGAATGCAATTATATAGAATGCAAGAATTCTATATAAGAATGCAGTTTCAAGTTTCTGAAACTTTGTGCCATACTTTGCCCTAACTTAATAATCTTAATGTTTTAAAATAAAAGAACAAACCGTGATAAGAAAATCAAAATAATGTTACAATTATATAATTATTGATTTCTTATTAATCACTCAACCAGACTAAATTCTCTGATGACAGAGACTATGCCTAATTTCTCTCTCTATCCTTTTCCAAGTACAAAGACTGGAATATAGAGGTGAGTATAATGGATCAATTTATTGACAGAAAGAAAAGTCAAAATACAAGTGGTATCAGAAACTGTGTTATGATCATGAGAAATGGGTGATTATAACAATGTAGTAATGAACAAATTACTGTCAATTGAAAGTAGAGAATAAGTGAATATGTAATCTTAAATTTAAAAATTATGAATATGTTAATGCCATTGTTAGCAGTATTTTTAGAGGGCAAGTTCATCAAAGGAAGAAAGACAACAGTCAGGCTAATCAATACTAGGTCAGACTCAGTGAATCCAAGATCAATTTGTTCTCCACACATATCTTATTGTACACTGAGAAAATTTTCAGGCATACATTTTCTCATAATTAGTGATGGATTTTGATATAGTAATTTTAATTATAATTAGAAAAGAAATGGATGGAATGAATTAGAGAAAAGATAGTGTTATATATATATATTTTAACTTAGATATTCCCAAGAACCAGAGTTAGAATTCTCGAAACTATTAAGCTAAGTACCACATTAATGGAAGTTCGTACTTAATAGTCTCAGAAAGCATTCAGCAAATGCTTGTTTGTTAATTATATTGTACTCTACAGTGGGCATTCAATTTTAATTCTAGGAGTGGGAGTGTACTGCTTTGAAATAAAAATCATATTGAGAAAGCAACAAGGATAAATAAAGTGTTTAATTCTACTAAATATTAGCTCATACAGGATTTCTCAAACAGGAGTAGAAAAAATAATAGAAGTATTTTGACACATACATGGAACCTGGGTTAGTTAACTCAGAATAAGCCAGGTGGATTTTTTTTTTAACATCTTTATTGGAGTATAATTGCTTTACAATGGTGTGTCAGTTTCTGCTTTATAACAAAGTGAATCAGTTATACATATACATATGTCCCCATATCTCTTCCCTCTTGCGCCTCCCTCCCTCCCACCCACCCTATCCCACCCCTCTATGTGGTCACAAAGCACCGAGCTGGTCTCCTTGTGCTATGCAGCTGCTTCCCACTAGCTAGCTATTTTACATTTGGTAGTGTGTTTATGTCAATGTCACTCTCTCACTTCGTCCCAGTTTACACTTCCCCCTCCCCATATCCTCAAGTCCATTCTCTAGTAGGTCTGCATCTTTATTCCCGTCTTGCCCCTAGGTTCTCCATTACGTTTTTTTCTGCCTTTTTTTTTTAGATTCCATATATATGTGTTGGCATACGGTATTTGTTTTTCTCTTTCTGACTTACTTCACTCTGTATGACAAACTCTAGGTCCATCCACCTCACTACAAATAACTCAGTTTCGTTCATTTTCATGGCTGAGTAATATTCCATTGTATATATGTGCCACATCTTCTTTATCCATTCATCTGTTGATGGACACTTAGGTTGCTTTCATGTCATGGCTATTGTAAATAGAGCTGCAATGAACATTTTGGTACATGACTCTTTTTGAATTATGGTTTTCTCAGGGTATATGCCCAGTAGTGGGATTGCTGGGTCGTATGTTGGTTCTATTTTTAGTTTTTTAAGGAATCTCCATACTGTTCTCCATAGTGGCTGTATCAATTGACATTCCCACCAACAGTGAAAGAGGGTTTCCTTTTCTCCACACCCTCTCCAGCATTTATTGTTTGTAGATTTTTTGATGATGGCCATTCTGACCGGTGTGAGATGATATCTCATTGTAGTTTTGATTTGCATTTCTCTAATGATTAATGATGTTGAACATTCTTTCATGTGTTTGTTGGCAATCTGTATATCTTCTTTGGAGAAATGTCTATTTAGGTCTTCTGCCCATTTTTGGATTGGGTTGTTTGTTTTTTGGATACTGAGCTGCATGAGCTGCTTGTAAGATTGGAGATTAATCCTTTGTCAGTTGCTTCATTTGCAAATATTTTCTCCCATTCTGAGGGTTGTCTTTTCATCTTGTTTATGGTTTCCTTTGTTGTGCAAAAGCTTTTAAGTTTCATTAGGTCCCATTTGTTTATTTTTATTTTCATTTCTCTAGGAGGTGGGTCAAAAAGGATCTTGCTGTGATTTATGTCATAGTGTTCTGCCTATGTTTTCCTCTAAGAGTTTTATAGTGTCTGGCTGTACATTTAGGTCTTTAATCCATTTTGAGTTTATCTTTGTGTATGGTGTTAGGGAGTGTTCTAATTTCATTCTTTTACATGTAGCTGTCCAGTTTTCCCAGCACCACCTATTGAAGTGGCTGTCTTTTCTCCACTGTATATTCTTGCCTCCTTTATCAAAGATAAGGTGACCATATGTGTGTGGGTTTATCTCTGGGCTTTCTATCCTGTTAAATTGAGTGTAAATATGAGTCTATGTGAATACACATAAAATTAAATTTTGAGGAAAATATAAGGACAAAATAATCCAGATTGACATGTGAAGATAAAACCAAACACCAGGGCTTCCCTGGTGGTGCAGTGGTTGAGAGTCTGCCTGCCGATGCAGGGGACACGGGTTCGTGCCCCGGTCCAGGAAGATCCCACATGCTGCAGAGCGGCTGAGCCCGTGAGCCATGGCCACTGAGCCTGCGCGTCCGGAGCCTGTGCTCCGCAACGGGAGAGGCCACAAGAGTGAGAGGCCCGTGTACCACAAAAAAAAAAACCAAACACCAAAAAGTCACACCATAATCAAGAGCTAAGGATGTTTTTAAAAATTAAGAGTAGAAATTAGAAAAAATATAGGTAACCTAACAAGAGTAATGAACAATTGCTATTTTAATAAAATGATATTCTATAGACTGCTTTAAATTTGATTTTAGAACAAAAAGGTATATGATATGATATATCCATGAGACTCCTTGGGTAGTACAAAGCATTGGTTACCTCAACAGCAGGTAATTAAACTACCTTGAGACTGTCTACAAAATTCACCTTAAAAGTAATATGTACTCGATTTTGTTATGGTCATTTCCTTTGTTCTGTTTTCTTCAGAGATCTTTTAGTTTTGAATAAAAGCAGTGCATAACCTTTTCTTTCTTTAGTAATAGATTTGTCTATTGGTGTCTAATTTAAAGGTAAGGTATTCATTGAGGAATTCTACACCCATAATTTGTCATCTAAAGGACTTTCATGAATGTGTCAGGAATATTCTCTACTGTTTAGAGAGTGCTGTAATATGCTGGCCTGAAATGTGCTTTGACATGAAGGCTTTTCAAAATTGTGTTAAATAAGTGGAAATTCTTAGATATAAATATTCTAAATATGTACACATAAATAATATATGCTTAGGAATACTTAGTTAATGGATCTTGTAAAGAAACAAGTCTGGACAGTTTTATCCATATAGAGAAAGCCTGGAATTGTTAAATTAGATGATTAAGATGCCAATATTATTATTTTTAGGACTTCTGTTCAGAGAAATTTGGAGTAGTTTTTAAATTCTACAGATTCCTAAAATTGTTCAATTCTTAATTGTTCTTACCTTTTGTTCTTTATTATAATTGCAGCTCTCCCTTTGTTATGACATTTTGAAAACTTAGGAAATTGGAAGCTGAACCGGATAATCAGTTATCAACCAAGACATTTATCCTTATTAGCAAAAATTCAGTCAAAATTACCTTGCCACTTAAATTCTCAAAAAGAATTCTTTTACTTTTTAAAATTTTCGACATTTTTCAGTTTGAGTGTGATTACTTCAAACAATACACATAGTAATGGACTGGAGGGAACAACATTATGTAAAGTGTAGCAACAAGCCATCTCATGTGGATTTTATAATGTTTGCATATGGGATTGATAATTTTGCATTCAGGATTTTCAGTCAAATAAATCAATGGATCTAACATTCAAAATTGAAGATGTCAAACTTCCTAAATGCTAATGAATGTTGATTATAGTGTGCTGAAAACCAGCTACTCAATATTAATTCTTTTAAAAGTGAACCTGTATACCACTCAATTAATAAAGTAGTCCATCTTAGTACATCTATCTTCTCCCTGTGTTACAATAGTATTAAATTCAAGGCTATATATAAAATCTTTAATTTGATACATTTATTTTAATTAAAACATTTTGAAAATATATTATTTCTTTAAAATGGAAAAGAGTCAACTTTACTTTTTCTCTCTCTTATTCCTCACACAATCAATGTGTAAATACCATTTTTACTACCTCCAAAATATTTTATCAAGCCTTTTACTTTGTCCCTACCCACAAGGACATGACAGACTATGAATATATGAATTCTTGAAACAGCTGGTATTTAATAGTATTCTTTTAGTAACAAGGCATATAACCCCAATATAAAATAGATTAATTACAGTATAACTTGGAAGGATTTTAGAATAACAAGCTTCAAGAAGAATCTGTTTCATTCTGTTGTTTGTTTCCTTTGCTGTGCATAAGTTTTTTAGTTTAATGTGGTCCCACTTGTCTGATTTTGCTTTTGGTGTCATATCCGAGAAATCATTTCCAAAGCTAATGCCAGGAAGCTTTTCCCATATGATTTCTTCTAGGAGTTTCACAGCGCCTCGTCTTATATTTAAATAATTCATTTTGTGTTGATTTTTGTGTATAGTGAAAGGGTCCGATTTCATTTTTTTGGCATGTGATATCCAGTTTCCCCAACATGCTTTGTTGAAGAGACTGTCTTTTTCCTATTGTGTATTCTTGGCATCCTAAGATTTACTTTATGACCTGGAAATTCCACTTCTGATTATATACCCAAAAGAATTGAAATCATGATCTCAAAGAGGTATATGTACTCCCATGTTCATTGCAGCATTATTTACAATAGCCAAGCTATGGAAGTAACCTAAGTGGCCACCAACTGATGAACTGATAAAGAAGACATTACATCTATGTTTATATATATATATGTATATATATATGTGTGTTTATATATATGTGTGTATATATACCTGTATATACATATAATATATATGTGTAATTTAGCCTTATAAAGAAGAATCCTGCAATATACAATGACTTGGATGAACCTGGACAACATCATGCTAAGTAAAATAAGCCATTCACAGAAGGACAAATTCTGCATGATTCCACTTACGTGAAATATCTAAAATAGTCAAACTCATAGAAACAGAGTAAAGTGGTGGTTGGCAGGGGTCCAGGTGGGGGAAAGTACCTTTGCGATTCAAAGGGTATAGAGTTTCAGATACTCAAGATGAATAATTTCTCGAGGTCTGCTATGCAACATTGTGCCTATAGTTAATAGTACTGTCCTGTGTATCTAAATTTTTCTTCAGGGTAGATCTCATATTAAGTGTTTTTTTTTTTTTTTAACCACAATGATACTTTAAAAATAGTCATTTAGTATATGAAATATTATGTAGAGATTTAAAATAATGGAACAAAATTATATTTAATTACTTGAAAAATATTTCTGAAATCTCATAAAGAAAAACAAATATAAGTATACATGTAATAAAATCTGTTTTTTAAGTAAAAAACAGTAGAGTACATGGTAATGAGAAGGCATTGTCTTATGTGTTCACTGTCAGTCCCTCAGTGGTCTCTGTTTCATAACGTACTTCACTCAAAATAAGTTTTCAATTGCCAATCAGAATAATTAGTCTACAACATAAATGTCATTCTAATGTGCCCATGCTTGAAGTTATTTCTGCTTGTAATTAATTTTAAACTTGGCTTCATATACCCTCCCTTACATAGCTTCATCTTCTACCACATCATACTATTGTGTAAGCCACATGAAACTTTACCCTCTTGGAGGAATTTTCCACTCTCTCACCTTGTGTTCTTTTTGAACACACTATGCTTTCAATATGACTCCGTTTTGTAAGACACTGCCCTTCCATCAGTTTCATTTGGCTAAAACCCTCCCGAAAACATGATTTACATCAAGTGTCCTTAACGTGTACTTCTATTACAGCTATTACTTTTTTTTAGAATACATTTAAAACCCTAATTGCAATTGCATATTGAATTGTCTGTCTCTTCTGCTAGATTGTAAACTCCTTAATGGAGGTGGAGTTAAGCCCCTCTGCTTCCTAAAGGAATGCTACAAAGAAACACAATGGTATTGCTCCCATGTGTGAAGTGATAAAATACAGAATCTGGGACATTAACTTTAGCTAACCTTCTTAAAAACTTAGAGTCTAAATGATAAAAGAGTCTGAGAAAATCTTGTTTAAACGCTTCCAGTCCCAAGGGGTACAGAGACAAGTTTAAGTGTACAACAGTCAATGGCCGGCCTGAGATTCAGTGAGTAAATACGTGATAGAGAAAGTAAGAATACAAAAAGGGTTAAAAGTTTAAAAATCAAGACAATAGATATGAAGCATTCTGGAATTTTTAGTAAAGGGAAAACAGGCAAAATTCTTCAGGGAAATAAAATAGTATCACTTACTACAGCATTATTATAATGGTTTATGATTCTAATAATAACCTTGGGTCATCAAGGCAAAGAATAATTTATATTAGCAGAGAAAATTAAAAATCTTGACCTTCAGTAATATTCATCTCATAAAGGTTTACACCTAAATTTGTTTATAATTTTCCTAGATGCTCAATGATGTAAATCTTCAATTTTCTGGAAATCAAAGCTAGCCTGGTAAGTGACATCCAAACATTTCTAGGTAATTTCAATCTTTGAGTTAAGGAACATCTTCTATAGAAATCAAAAGAGAAGAAAAATTTTATTTTCAGGATGAATTTGTGTTTTGATTTGATCATTTTTCTTTAATCGATTGCTGGAGTCCCCACACCCTTTGCTACTTAGAAGGGGAGTCTTGGTTGATGCTTGGACTCTGTTGTTTATGAGCCAGATAATATGAAAAACAAAGAGATTATTTGAACTTGATGTTGCAAAATGAGGGAATTCCTTGGCAGTCCAGTGGTTAGGACCCGGCGCTTTCACTGCCATGGCCGGGGTTCAATCCCTGGTCAGGGAACTAAGATCCTGCAAGCTGCATGACGCGGCCAAAAAAAAAAAAAATGTTGTAAAATGAAAGAGTAATATGATTCATTCATTATAAATTCACAGTAAGTCAACAAATGTTTGACTCATAACAAGTGATATTTGACTTCAATGAGTTTCTACTTAGCTCTTTGTGAGGGTGGGGTCAGAAGTTCTCAAGGTAAGATTGTACAGGATGCTTTCATAAATGTTGCATAGAATATTGGTCCATGAGTCTTTAAATAATGTGCAGAGCAGATTTGTGATTTGCAAAGTAGGAATTTTGATGAGTAAAACAATGCTAAGCAAGTGTGTTTATTTCATAATTTCTTAAAATGCGTTTTTTGATCACAAAGTCCATTTTTCAGGGCATTTCTCTTAGAGTAACATTTCATGAACTATACTTTGAAGCATATTGTTATATTTATTTAGTTAGAAAACCATTATAAAAATCTAAGCAAAAAATTTTTGAACAGAACATTTTCCCCTCCTATTCTGCAACAAGAACAAAGACAAAAAGAAAGGTCAAAAATATATCCTCATCCTACAATTATGGAAGATCAGACTTTGTAAATTCTATCCTATGATTAAGAAAGCATGTTTTGTTTTATATGTAATGTAACCTGCTTTATCCCATTTTTTTTCTAATCTATTTTGACTTTGTTTTTTAAAATAAAATCAACTATGATTGAAATGACTACCTCTTCCTTAAACACAATAAAACACAGTTGGAGAGAACTTGAGGATCTAATAGTTAATACACAATATATACGAAATATATCATTAAACCTAAAAGGTCACTCACTTGCATTTTAATATTAGCACGCACTTATTTTTGTGTGCTTTTTTTCCAGTTTTATTGAGATGTAATTGACACATAACACTGTGTAAGCTGAAGGTGTACAATGTGTTGATTTGATACACGTATCTTGCAAAATGATTACCATCAGAGGATTAGCTAATGCCTCTGTCCTGACGCATATATACTTGAAAGTAGCCAACACTTGTATAACACTATGTACTAGGCACGGCCCTAAGAACTTCTCACTGAATTTTTACCATGACCATCCTGTGGAGTTACATTATGATAATCTCCTTATTTTATAGTTGGGGAAAGAGGCTGATTTAAATTAGGCAGTTTGCTGAGGGCACACAGTAAGCACACGGCACAGCCACATGTGAAAGTATATAGTCTGTCTCCAGAGTCCATAGCCTCAAACATCCTTCTTTGTAACACTCCAGGTCATCATATTGATAATCACTTGATATACTCAGAGTACTTTTGTTTGGGCTCTATGGATCAACAAATTATGTTTCCTTTTTCATAGAAAACTGTACTTTTTGGAAAAGATAGCTATTGGCATAACTGATTTTATTAATGATTATAAAATAATTGTTTCCTTGCTGCATAAAAGATAATGTTATCTTTAGATGGAGAGGACAAAACAAGAAAGTTTAACACAAAAATAGACCTGCTCAAGGAAGAGCAAGTTTGCCTTCGTAGTGGTAAAATCCTGACAAATTAATATTCAATGATTCACTTACTGCTTCTAAAATAATAATGACCATGCATTTTTTACATAATTTATTACTCTATTTTACAAGTATACATTATGTATAAAATATGCACACCGATTATAGGGGCTTAAATGAATGCTATTCAATAAAATTATTCTTAGTGTATTTTATTTTTCTGTTTACATATTTTATTATTTCATTAATAGTAGAAGGTTAACCTATTTTAAACATAGATAACACCACTAATTATTATTCTCCCCCATTCAAGCCTTTCTCATAATTTTCAGTCTTCTAAGTCCTGTGTAAAAAAGAAAGGAGTCACCCATTCAAACACTAAAGAGATAAAATGTAAGAAATATAGACAGTGTGATATTTACACAACAGTTAAAACTGCTGTCCTTACAGAGAGAAAATATCGTTTTGACTTGCAAACTGAGAAAAAATAACTAGGGATGTCAGAATTGCAGAATAAATATAGACTCTAGATATCATGTTCTTACATTGTCACTGTTCTGACCGTAATTACACTTTAAAATGAAACTTGTGGATAAAGAGTATTTGAAGATAACAAACTATAATGACTATAACACATTCTCAGGCAAAATGGCTATATTTGTTTTTTTCTAATATTTGATCACCATTAATGAGCTCCCCATGAAAGTTATGGTTTTTTTTTTTTTTTTTTTTTTCTGTACACGGGCCTCTCACTGTTGTGGCCTCTCCCATTGTGGAGCACAGGCTCCGGATGCGCAGGCTCAGCGGCCATGGCTCACGGGCCCAGCCGCTCCGCGGCATGTGGGATCCTCCCAGACCGGGGCACAAACCCGCGTCCCCTGCATCAGCAGGCGGACTCTCAACCACTGCGCCACCAGGGAAGCCCGAAAGTTATGGTTTTAAGAAATTGGTGAAAACCTTAGTTCTGGAAAAAAATTTTACTTGAGACTATGTACCTACACAGCATACCAGAAAAAAAACTGAATAATTTGTATGGCCAAAAACTGTTTCTCCAAGATTAATCTTTTTAGAGAACAATGAATTATTTCTTTGAGTATTTTCTGCCATGGGGAAAGGGGAGGGAAATATACATTATTTCTGCTACCCTTTCTTTTTTATTAACATGATGTTCTCTCTCACGAGTACCATGGGTATAAACAGATGAGCATTTCTGTTCAAATCTATGGAATATGTAGTGAGAACCCAAGTTCCCATTATCATATATCATTTGAATTAATTTTTTTTCAAAAACATGTGCAGATCTATTTATCATTCCATCTTTTTGAAAAAAGTAGTCACACTATACCCCTTGGAATCTAGGCCATTTAATGAATTTCATTTTCAGTATTTAGCATGCAAAAATATTACCTAATAGAAGTTAAGACCTCTTCTCTTGCTGTACCCATTGGTGAAGTTAGAAGTAACTAGTCACCAATTCTGTCCTAGGACTCCTTAATAAACAGGGACAAAGGGTATGGGGATACTCATGAGCTTTATATGATATCAGGCAGAAGATCCCTCCGATTGCCAAATACTGATAGCAGTGCAAAATGCATTTATCAATACTTTCCCTGAACACGAGAAAATAATTATGTTTAGGAGAGAAAAGGATAGGAATGAAGACAAAACACTTTATGGCTTCTAAAATTTTACAGGATGAAAAGTGTAACTTGAAATATTATGTTGTAAAACTGAAATGGATAATTATAAATGCACATAGATCTATGTAAGTCTAATGACGTTTAAGGGAGAATGGATATGGAATAATACACATTTGTAGATAGAAGCAGTACTCTGTATAGTATGCTTTGTATCAAATGAAGGCCCTTTATGTCTACTAATGCTGACAGCAATTGACCCAGAAAAACAACCCCAACCTGAAAGAATTTTCTAAGTCAGTACTTTGTGAAAACTACAAGGGAGATAATTTGACAATGATTATATTAACAATTTAAAATGAGAATTATGTATTTTCCAACTAGTATAATTATGTACTCCAAAATATAATTTGGGGTATGATGAAAACTCTTACCTTAGTAAAGGTAGGTAATTATCTCTGCTCTTGTCCTGTGGCTATCTCTTTTTTTTTTTTCTTTAATTCAAGAGAATTTTGCTCTTCTGATCAGTTTCTTCGTGTACCATGCTATTCTTTCATGTGTCCTTCTGCCGTGGAATGGTTGGTTACATCTGTCTTCTAATATTATCAGACAGTCCTTAGTTGTCTGCATAAACATATTTTAAACTTGCTTTGTCTTAACTACTTTGTCTTTATCAATGATATGCTCAAAAGGATCTCTATGCTCCCATTTGCTTTGAAGAAATTTTTACCATTAGCTACTGATTAATAAGAAATGACTTCTCATTCTATTTATGTTATCTTACATCTGTAAATGTCTCTAATATGAATCGTGCTTCTTGAACAAGTTGCCACAGTATTCTGCCTACTTAAAATTCTGCTCTATTATGGCAGTAGGTGGGATGTTATAAATTTTTTTTCCTTTGGATGAAAAATAATAATACCTGGTCTGTGTTGGCACTGGCTATCTTATATGTCACATAGAATCATTGATGCCCCAGGATTTTATTTTGTTTTGTTTTCTTTTAACAAAACATTAAACATCCCTCTTGGGCTGAAGTAGCCATTAAAGTTTATCTTTTTGCTCCAACTTGGTGATAGCAATAAAAGTTGGTAAGAGGGCTTCTCTGGTGGCGCAGTGGTTGGGAGTCCGCCTGCCGATGCAGGGGTCACGGGTTCGTGCCCCGGTCCGGGAAGATCCCACATGCCGCAGAGCGGCTGGGCCCGTGAGCCATGGCCGCTGAGCCTGCGCGTCCGGAGCCTGTGCTCCGCAACGGGAGAGGCCACAACAGTGAGAGGCCCGCGTACCGAAAAAAAAAAAAAAAAAGTTGGTAAGAAAGAATTCTGCCCTTGACCACACAAATCAGTAGACATAATCAGAAGGAACTGTATTTAGTTCTTCTCAATACTTTCAATGATTCTAAAGACCTATGTTTAAATGATGTGATTAAAATTACATGCAATTTTGTCTCTCATCCATCTTTGCTATATCTTCTTACAAAGCCACTCTCATTTGCACATAACCAAGTACCTAGTAGTAGGACAATGTATGTCCAATAGACTAATAGAGCTGGGAATGGATTACTTTTATTTCATGATAAAAAGTTTTCCAAGTCAGATATCTTTCTTACATGTGATTCTAGACCTAAGGCAAAAACACACTTGCAAGAAGATAGAGCTTGCCTAATCTCAGATATGGGCAAACTGGATGCTGATGATGATTTCAACTCTGGGACTAGCATGGAATCAATTGCATCACTGAGTACATACAATGGCAGCAACGTATAATGTGACTGTAATGAGTGAGGCTCTGGGACTTTAAGGGGAAGGGTTTCACAGAATTTATACCTGAGTTAATACACTTTGAGTTAGACAGACTTATAATTCAATTATTTCTCTTTTATTTAATCAGTTTTAATGTGTTTTATGCTTTTTTGTTTGTTTTTGTTGTTTTTTTTTGCGGTACGCGGGCCTATCACTGTTGTGGCCTCTCCCGTTGTGGAGCACAGGCTCCGGATGCGCAGGCTCAGCGGCCATGGCTCACGGGCCCAGCCGCTCCGCGGCATGTGGGATCCTCCCGGACCGGGGCACGAACCCGTGTCCCCTGCATCGGCAGGCGGACTCTCAACCACTGAGCCACCAGGGAAGCCCTTTAATGTGTTTTGAATGAGGTTAAAAATACTTCTACGTGTTGAAGCTGTATTAATGAAATGAAGTGTAAAAATGCCTATTTACTTAACAGTCATGGTTACTTTTCTTAATTGAAGTCCAGAGACCATTAATAAATGAACTGTTAGTTTTTAGGAATGAAAATTGTCCCTTATGTTTTTTATATTAAATTTTAAAAAATGAGACAGTTTACAATTATATCGTCCTGTTTGCTACAAGATTATTCACAAGTGATTATAATCCCTGAATTTATATGACTTAACACACCTGCCAATGTCTCAGATAAAACTGCAGAAACTATATCATGTGGAAAGCTTAATGATAATTCAATATTAATATAAATAATGGTAAAATCATTCTACTTAAAACAACTTTGCATATGATTAAAATTTCAAAGCCATAAAATTTGAAACTAAATTCATTTTGCTCATGACCAGAAGGTATTCACAGTTCATCACATATTTGATGAAAGCCGTCTTTGTACATTAACTATTTCATTTTTCCTAACAATAAAGCCATGAGGGAAAAACAAAACAAAACAAAACAAAAATCTCTAGGTGTGAGAATCTTGGTAATCCACCTGTTCTCAAAGGTAAGCCTATGCAATTTTTTTTTTTTTTTTTTTTTGCTGTATGCGGGCCTCTCACTGTTGTGGCCTCTCCCGTTGCGGAGCACAGGCTCCGGACGCGCAGGTTCAGGAGCCATGGCTCACAGGCCCAGCCGCTCCGCGGCATGTGGGATCTTCCCGGACCGGGGCACGAACCTGTGTCCCCTGCATCGGCAGGCGGACTCTCAACCACTGCACCACCAGGGAAGCCCCTGCCTATGCATTTTTGACCTTTCAATTTGTTCCAAGAGTCTTCAACCACCTTTTTCCTGTATTATTTTCTGGACATTTAATGATATGGCAGTGGTATTCTTGTCTTCTTCATTATATGAGTAAAGATGATTAAAACTTTTGTTTTATTTTCCCTTATATTACATGAGAGAACTTTTCCAAAAATTTTTCATTTGAAAAAATGGCAAAAGAATGAGTGAAAAGGCAAAAACACAGGTTTTGAGCAACTAAAGTAAGAGAACGCTTAGTCTTCTACTGAATGTGACTGGATCTCTTTGTATCAGAATGCAACTATTGCTTTAATTTTTGGTTGCTCATTGTTTAATTTTTCATTTAACTTTTTCATATATAATGCAGTCACATGATTGACTCATCCAGTGAAAATTCTCCCTTCTCTCCCTGTGCTCAAGCAATCCCAGAATTCCAGACAACACAGACAACTGTATTTGTGTCTTACCTGTCATTCCAGAGTGTCTTTATGTAAGTTCTTGCACTCTATGAATATATACTTACCCTCCACTTTTTATACACAAAGTAGTGTACTATATACACACTCCTCTGTTTCTTGCTCTCTCATTTAATATATCTTGGAGTCTACTTTCGTATAAGTGCACAGAGAGCTTCCTTGCTGGTTAGAGCAGCACATTATAACATTATTTGTTACACTGTAAATTATTTCAACACTCCCTTACTGAAAGACATTTAGATTATTTTATTTAATTATTGTTTCTTCCTTTACAGACAATGCTGCAATTAATGACCTTAATGAGAAAAGTGTATATGTAACATATTTCTCAGTTGAGTCAACAAGTGAATCCATTTCTAATTTTAATATTTAAATAGAAATTATACTGAAGCTAATACATCCTCCTTACAGATGTAATAGTTTGCCCTCCCACAGCATTATAAGAGAATGCATATTTCCCAGCAGCCTCATTAACAGAGCACATTGTCATTTGTTTCAGGCTAAGATGGAGTAATAGGGACCAGATATACTTCCAGAAACAAAAGTGTTGTTCCAGCTTTTCTTTGATTAGTGTTAGCATGAACTACAGTTTTCAGTCCATTGCCTTTAAAGTTATGAGTCTTTACATTTACATTTGAAGTGAGTTTTTTTTGGTGGAATGCAGTGAGTTTTGTTTCACTTGTCCATTTTTCACCATCAACAAAAGCAGAGGTATTTCAAGTGGAGAGGAAATAGTGATGATAGATATATCAGTGACATGCTGCTTATGTTGTAGTATATTTTACATTACAGCTTGAAGAATAATGTGTAATGTATATGTTGTCATAGAGTAAATGGAATTGTAACATGTTTCACCATTTACAAAACTATTTTAACATGCTATCTTCTACCCTGCTCTAGGACATTTCAAAGCAAACTAATTCTATTATCCCTTACATCTTATTCTCCTTTATATTTATTCTCCATTTTACACTGCGACCTGTGAAAGTTCTGTTAAAAGGAAATCGTGGGGCTCCCTGGGACTTCCCTGTTGGTCCAGTGGTTAAGACTCTGAGCTTCCACTGCAGGGGGCACGGGTTCCATCCCTGGTGGGGGAACAAAGATCTGTCATGCTGCATGATGCAGATTAAAAAAAAAAAAAAGAAAGAAAGAAAGAAAGAAAGAAAAGAAATTGTGGGGCTCCCTGATATATTCCCAATGCTGTAGTCTCCCTCCTCCCACCTCATATTAGTCTCATTACAGCAGTGGACTTGAAGATGAAGTAGCAGATTTGTTACCTTCAGATATTTCCAATTTTTACACAAGTAACATCTTAGGTAAATTTGGCAGAGGCCATGAAATCCAATATAAAGTGTTTATAAGGACACTTTGTTTTTCACAAAGTCATCCATTTTTAATCACTAGGTTCAGGCGACTCAGATCCATTGCTGGGATGAGAAATATCTTCAACACAATTCATGAAGTTTGCAAATTTTTTAACCTCTATTTGTTTCCTTCCTTGAGTTAATCAAGGGAAACTTCTTAGTTGGAAGATTAATATTCTTATTATAAAACAGTATTTTAGAAAAAAAGGCTGCTATTTGAAAATTTCAATACTTGAGCAAAATAATAAAGATAATAAAGAATTTCAGTGTTTGGGCAAGTATTAATAGCATATTTCTGTCTTTATCAAGACCATGTTCTTAACACTGTACAGCATTTAATCTCCGGGTATTAAAGAAATCTTTTTCAGAGAAAGATGTTCAATTAACCTGATTGGATTTGACATATAATCTACAATTCATTTAAGTTGAATATTAGACTTCAGCTTACACCAAAGTGCTATAGAATGACAGGTTTTTCACAAATATTCAAAATTGACAATGTATTATTGTTGTACAAGTATTCCAAGTTTTACTATTTACATATAATATATATTCCATTTTATATATAGTATTTATTAATATAGTATTATAATATAATTCGTTAGCCATTACTATTTTTGATCCATATACATATTAAATAATGATACATTTTTGTTCACTGGTTTATAAGAAAAAAGGCAAAAATCACTTAAATTGACAACTGTAATATCAACATCATAGTATGGCCAGCCTGTGCCTAAACATCACTAGTTTTGAGAAACTGTTTCTACCTGAGGAAACCCATTTAATTTTGTACCATCTGTTAGCAACGCCCAAGCCATGCCCCCATGCACACTTTTCAAAAAATTAGAGATTATTTTAGCATGCTGTAGCAAGCACCCCATGACCCTCCAAGTTTATTCCTAAGGACCAAGAGGGAAAACCAGTTTGTTTCTCCAATGTGAGCCAATTTTTTCGCTTTCATCTTATTGTTGTTTGTTCTACTTAAATATATTAATTTACATTAAGCATCTTTAATCAAATAACTAAAGTTTTGCTCCATATTTCAGTTGTGGCATGTATTGAACAGACTAACATCATTGCATCGATTCTAAAATATTTATTGAATACTTTAATATAATTGATTAAGTTATAAAATCTATAGTAATCCCCTTGGACTTTTCTCTGAGAAATGAGTAAGTTTTTCTTAAATAGTCATATTTTCACAAATATTTGAGATAAAGAATATAAAAAGTTGACCTATATCGTTGTTAATTCGTTCCCTAAACATCAAACTTTGTACTGAGAATGTTTATTTTACTTCCCATTGTCAGAGAGGGCTCTCAGTAGAGATATGGAACAAAACAAAAAGCACAGAAAATATAAACCTTAAATAAATTAAATGTATCAATGGTTAATAAAATGACTCTTTTAGTCTAAATTGTAATCTTTTTTTTAAAAAAATAAATTTATTTATTTTTAGCTGCGTTGGGTTTTCGTTGCTGCACGCAGGCTTTCTCTAGTTGTGGCGGGCGGGAGCTACTCTTCGTTGTGGTGCACGGGCTTCTCATTGCTGTGGCTTCTCTTGTTGCGGAGCATGGGCTCCAGGCACATAGGCTTCAGAAGTTGTGGCTCGCAGGCTCAGTAGTTGTGGCTCACCGGCTTCGTTGCTCTGCAGCATGTGGGACCTTTCCGGACCAGGGCTCGAACCCGGGTCCCCTGCATTGTCAGGAGGATTCTTAACCACTGTGCCGCCAGGGAAGCCCTTCTAAACTTAATCTTTTACACTATGAAAATAACGTGCATTTATTTATATTTTCATTCATGACATGAAATAACCTGAAGGTATACTTAATCTTAAGTACATTGAGTCAATCAAGTTATGTAGACATTTTAATCATAACACAATTTAATCGCACTATGTTAAAACCTAATTTAATTTTCTTCAGTATCCACAATAAAACTTGTTATTGTATCCTGACAGCTATGAGGAATGGTTAAAATATTTTCTGCATGGAGCGACACACTACATTGGATGAGAATAAATCATCAAATTGGTCAATTACAAAGTGTGAAAAAGTTGTTCCATTATACTTATTATCGTCATCGACCTATTATTAATGTTATGGTTGTCATTACTTAGCGAACAACTGCCGAATCTACTGTTCGAGTCAAATGGCAGAGATAACACAGAGTGCACCAGGCTAGGAACAATTACATCAATAGACTTTTAATTCTTAGAGACTTTAAAACAAGGGTCGTAATGAATACGCTTGGAGAGGCCGGGTTGTTAATGCAAATACATGAAAGAGACCGGGTGAAAGAGAGAAGGTCTGAAACAAACTGGAAATCACATTGTACTCTAAAGCAGCGGTCCCCAGCCTTTTTGGCACCAGGGACCAGCTCCGTGGAAGACAGTTTTTCCATGGACCTGGGGGTGGGTGGGTAGGGAAGGGTTCAGGTGGTAATGCTAGCAGTGGGGAGCAGCTCATGAAGCTTCACTGTTGTCCACTGCTCGCCCCCTGCTGTGCGGCCCGTTGGTCTAAAGGACCTCACTGATGTGCTTAGCTGCATTCCATCATCTCGACTGAACCATAGGGGCCAATTATAGCCACATCTTATGATCTTGTAAAGGATGCCAGTAACTTATTTTTTGACTTTATATATCCTTATTTTAATGTCATGAATTATTAAAATAAGCAGACACACACTATATGGGCCACAAAAATATGTTTTTGAAGTCGTCTACTTTGCCAATTTCCTTGGTGTAAAACTTCCAAGGAACATGGCCAGTTTAAATCTATCAATGTTATATCACTGAACATGAAGTTGAGAAGAGCTTCAGACATTCATTTCTCACAAGCACGTGCACTGCACCTTCAGCACACCACTCCCAAAGGCATGGATTGCTCCCTTAGCTTTAAGGGAACATCCACAAACACCAAGAAGTCTGCCAAAGGGGATCTATCTGTATATTGGTACCTCTGGAAACATCTTAACTTCCTCTTTACTCTCTCCACCCTCCTTGGCCTTATGATATACCCTTTAATTCATGTTTGCTTTTTGCCTTTCTGTACGTCCTGTTCCACTCCTTCCCTCTCACTCCACATTTTGTATTTATGGTGATTAGTATGGGTTTGCTTCCCATACTAATGGGAAGCTAGGCCACTGTTACCCAACACACAGTTTCCTGTGTTTGGTTCCCTTTGTGACCCACAACATATTCAAGACAGTCCTGCCTTCCTTCTAGGTCCCAAGCCCAGTGCCAGAGTCTCCTGGACTTTGCTCAGGAGACAATAATGGAAAAGATACATGATTTTCCACTGAAAAGTAGTTTTTGTCATTATCAGCCCGGAATAAATACTATAAGGTATGCTTTAGTGTTATGAAAATGTGAAAAGGGCCC
The DNA here is from genome assembly GCF_964374135.1 of Grampus griseus. Classification (NCBI taxonomy): domain Eukaryota; kingdom Metazoa; phylum Chordata; class Mammalia; order Artiodactyla; family Delphinidae; genus Grampus; species Grampus griseus. The sequence goes on along the minus strand of NC_138997.1, from coordinate 132,804,526 downwards.
GCTAAATGTGGTAGCTGATAATGGAAGTAGACGTTCTGGGAAGAAATTGAGTGGTCAGCATCTTCAAGAAAAAGAATACTGGGCTTCCCTGGTGGCACAGTGGTTGAGAGTCCGCCTGCCGATGCAGGGGACACGGGTTCGTGCTCGGATCAGGGAGGATCCCACGTGCCGCGGAGCGGCTGGGCCCGTGAGCCATGGCCGCTGAGCCTGCGCGTCCGGAGCCTGTGCTCCGCAACGGGAGAGGCCACAACAGTGAGAGGCCCGCGTACCGCAAAAAAAAAAAAAACTGAACAAACTAAAAATCAACAACTTAGATGATCTGTCAGAGAATTAAGGTGATAAGAAAAACTACAAGCTCCTGAACAGAAACCAGATGTCTAGAAGTTTTACCAAAACCCATGGAAATCAAATGACTTTTATAAAAAGGACAATAATTAAAAAGAAAACTTTGAAAAACAGCAAACACTATGAACAAATTTAATATATAAGACACTGATGAGATAATTACAATACAATATTAAACAAAGCATAGTATTATGAAAATGTATACAATTTCTACAAATACTTAAAAGGTAAACAAGTAGCCAACAGAGGAAAAACAGAGTCAAATGTTTTGACTCACAGAAAATGAAACCTAAGTGCTCAATAAACATAAAAAATTCTAAAGTAAGTAGTGGTCAGAGAAATAACAGATTTGAAAATGAGAAGTATTTCCAATAAATCAAAATGAGAAAAATAAACAGTGGAAGTACTTGGTACTGATGAGAATATATAAAATCAGGAATTCCCTAACAATAATAGTGCAAATTTAAATTGTATATGACACTATAAGCTTAAATCTGTCAATACCACATAGCGTTAAGGATTTCCAACATACAAACCACCAATATTACTTCTAAGCCTAATTTTTATATTAACTCACATATGTTCAAGGTGATAGGTTCAATGATGTTTACTGTAAATTTGATTTTTATCATCAAAAGTTAATCTGAATTAATCTGAATGACTCTCAAGAGGAGAATAAGTAGATATATGGTGATTTTGTCATTTTTACAATAGTCAAGACTCCTCAGTCAAAGACTACTAGGACCTCTCCTGTAGTTGAACAAGATGGGTACATTGCTTATTGCAGCTAGGCAAATCACACCATGGGGATGTGTGGAGTGTCTAGTAAGAAGGTATGAAAAGGAAATTCTGTTTTATTTGGATCTTTCAAATGATTTGGGGGCGTGGTTCAAGGCAACTAAGTTTTGTTCTATATCAAAAGCCATTAAAGGGCTTCCCTGGTGGCGCAGTGGTTGAGAGTCCGCCTGCCGATGCAGGGGACACGGGTTCGTGCCCTGGTCCGGGAAGATCCCACATACCGCGGAGCGGCTGGGCCCGTGAGCCATGGCCGCTGAACCTGCGCGTCCAGAGCCTGTGCTCCGCGATGGGTGAAGCCACAACAGTGAGAGGCCCGCGTACCGAAAAAAAAAAAAAAAAAAAGCTGTTAGAAAGCAGGAGTAATTCTATGATTTACTATCTTAATGAACCTTATCTAGAAGTAGAAAAGATTAACATGAGACTGAAAATACAGGTAAAGAAGCAGCAGCCGCTCATATTAGCAATGATGGCGTATATTTGGTGTTTTTGTAATTTGCACAGTATGTTTGTTGCTTTTTTCTGTGTGTGGACAAACTTTGTCTCACTTCATCACAGCCATGGTGTGTCCTTAATTGATGTTGATGTTCTATGAAATTATTAACATTTAAAAGAACATGAGGCTTAGCTCTGAGTGCTAGACCAGCTCTTGGATGACTGCTTTTATCTTTCTCACATGAAATAAAATACGAACGCTAAAATATAAAAGAGAAGTGCACACATCAGCTTCTGTTTATTGCAGCCCCTCTTCCTCTTCAAATTTCAACTCCTGTTGTTTTGAAAATTCTATGTCCAGGTATACTATCACTCTGCTATAATTATCTACTCCCAGCCTTGCTGGCTTCAATTTATTTCCAATAACCTTGATTTTTGGTTTCTTTTCTCTCATAGTTGACAACAAAAAAAAGTGCTTTAATGTTTAATAATGAAATCTAAGCTAGTTAATATATAGCACTGACTTTGGGTGCCAAGTTGGTAATAACGTGATGATTGTTTTGTTTTGTTTTGTTTTGTTTTTTTCGGTATGCGGGCCTCTCACTGTTGTGGCCTCTCCTGTTGCGGAGCACAGGCTCCGGACGCGCAGGCTCAATGGCCATGGCTCACGGGCCCAGCCGCTCCGCGGCATGTGGGATCCTCCCGGACCGGGGCACGAACCCGTGTCCCCTGCATCGGCAGGCGGACTCTCAACCACTGCGCCACCAGGGAAGCCCGTGATGATTGCTTTTATTTGATATTAATTTGAGAGACACCATAGATTTATCTTGGGTTCTTGGATTTGGTTGTATAATGAATATCTTAGCAGAGGATAAGAAATTTTGACTTAATTAAACATATTAAGAATAATTAAATGACTTTGACTTTGAAAATTATATTACTCTTGTCTTCAGTAACTCTCATAAAGCATATAAACTAATTGATTAATAGGGAAGGAAGGAGACCAACTGCACATACACAATTCAATACTCTGTGAATGTCCATGTCTGTGTCTTGAATTTTTACACACACACACACACACACTCACTCACTCACAATTTTTCCAAGTTTAAGAACGTTGTTAAATATATTAAATCATTACTAGTATTAGAAAATACCAAAGGAAGCAGAGACTTAGCAATGTCTAATCTAAAATTATTTCTTACTGCCCATTCTATTTACTTAGCTTCTAGCATCCAATTCCTAGATGCATAAAAATGTCATCTTATGTAGGTTGAACCTGTATAGTGTGCATGGCTGTGATTTACTAACACTGATATTGTGAACATTATTAATATAATGTTCTTTTTTTTTTTTTCAGTACGCGGGCCTCTCACTGCTGTGGTCTCTCCCGTTGCGGAGCACAGGCTCCGGACGCGGAGGCTCAGCGGCCATGGCTCACGGGCCCAGCCGCTCGCGGCATGTGGGATCTTCCCGGACCGGGGCACGAGCCCGTGTCCCCTGCATCGGCAGGCGGACTCTCAACCACTGCGCCACCAGGGGAGCCCTAATGTTCTTATTATATTTTCAAATGCATGACATTCTCCTTTATCTGCTCAAAGTATCAGTCTTCTTGGGAGTAGGTAAGTGTTCCCTACAGAAGGAACATTCATGAGAAGATCAAGGTAAAACACAATTTCAGAATTTAAAAAATTAATATAAATTTCCATTCAAAACAAGGTAGTTTCTTCTCTAAAGACAGTAACCATGTCTTTTTCACCCCATTATTATATCAAATACCTGACTTGTGGTTGACTTTTGGGCAACCACGCATGACTTTTATAAACTTGAAACATGGCTAGTACAAATTAATATTGCTATAAGTGTAAAATATGTAATTTGAAATATCTAATATGAAAAAGTATATAAAAAGTATATAATTTGGACCTCATTAATGGTTTTATATGTCAAAATGTTAATTTGGGGGATTGGTTTATATAAAATATATTACTAACATAAATTTTACTGATTGTCAATGTGCCTATTAGACTTAAAATTACATATATTGATCCCATTATATTTTTATTTAATAGCACTTGTTCAGACTACAGAGAACTTTTATAAGGAAAGTACAGATGGAGACAGGAAAGTGAAAGAAACTTCAGAACTTGGAGTGACTGAGATGGGTACCTTCTCAGTTGGTATAATCGAACTGAAGGAGAGAATGAGAAACTGAATAGCAGGGTTTAGGGAAAATACAGATATAAAAACACAAGTGAACACACATATACTTTCCTACTGACATCTAAATTCTGTATTAGGAAGAGAATGAGGTGTGAAGGTCGTAATGAAGGGAGGAGAAGCAATGTAACTGTTTAAATGATAAGGTCATGACTAGGGGCACTTTGTCAGTTTTTGTTGTTTTTGTTTTCTTAACAAGTCTAATAGCTGTCATGCTTGGTTAGCTAGTAATCAAGTAGAGAAAGAACACTGCCTCTGCATAACTCAATGTTAGTGAGATGTTCTTTCTTTCCTTTTTTGTTAAACAAACTTATTGTGATACAATTCACTATAAAACAATCTAATTCACCCATTTAAAGTGTACAAGTCAACGGTTTTTAACATATTCCCAGATGTGAACAGGCAGAATTACAGTCAGCTTTAGAACATTCTCATCACCTCAGAAAGAAAGTGCATACCCTTTAGTTATTACCCTTCTGTATGTTGCTGGATTTGATTGTTAGTATTTTGTTGAGGATTTTTAAAGGTATATTGATAAAATAGGTCTACAGTTTTCTTGCGACGCTTTTGTCTGGTTTTGGTGTCAGAGTAACAGTGGCCTTGTAAAATGAGTTGGGAAGTGTTCCTTCCTCTTCTACTTTTTGAAAGATTTAGAGAAGAATTAGTATTAATTTTTCTTTGAATGCTGGTAAAATTCGTTGGTGAATACATCTGGGCCTGGGTAGTCTGGATTACCACTTCAATCATTTCACTCATTCTAAATGTATTCAGTGCGTCTATTTCTTCTTGAGCTGGTTTTGGCAGTTTCAAGTATTTGTCTGTTTTATCTAAATTATCTAATTTACTGGCATACAATTGTTCATAGTATGCCTTTATTTTTTAAAAATTTCTAAAAGTTCAGTGATAATGCTGCTCCATCTTTTATTTCTGTTTCTAGTAATTCAACTCTTTCTTTTTCTCTTGGTCAGTGTGGCAAAAGTCTTGTCAATTTTGTTGATTTTTATCAAGGAACCAACTCTTTCTTTCATGGATTTTTCTCAATTCTTTTTCTACTCTAGCCTTTATTACTTCCCTCTTTATTAACTTTAGGTGAGTTCTCTCTTCTTTTTCCAGTTTCTTAAGAGGTAGGTTTAATTCTTCCTCTCCTATTTATTTATTTTCTTGTCCAGCTGCTTTGGCTTGAAATTCAGTACAGTATTGAAAGCAGCGGTGAAAGTGTCATCTTTGTCTTGCTGCTCATTTTAGAGGGAAAGTTTTCATTCTTTCATCACTGAATATATGATGTGGCTTTTCCATAAATGCTCTTTATCATATTGAGTTCTCTTCTATTCATAGTTTACTGGGTGTTTTTATTATGAAAGTGTCAGATTTCTTCAAACTTTTTTTCTGTGTCAATTGAGATAAATAAGTGTTCTATGTTTTCTCTTTTCTATTAATGTGGTGTATTATATTGACTGATTTTCCTGTGGAGAACCAACCGTACATTCCTGTGATAAATTCTTATTTGTCACAGTGAATAATCCTTTTAAAATGCTGTTGGGTTTAGTTTGCTGATATTTCCGCTGAAGATGTTTGTCTCTGTATTCATATGGGATATTGGTCAATTGTTTCTGTACTTGTGGTATCTTTGTCTGGTTTTAGTATCAGGGTAATGCAGACCTCTTAGAGAAAGGAAGTGTCCTCTCGTTCTCTCCTATTCTGTTTTTTGGAGGAGTTTGATAAGAATTGGTGTTAATTCTTTAAATGTTTGATCAAATTCACTCATGAAGCCATTTGGTCTTGGACTTTTTTTGTAAGCTTTGATGCTATAATGGCTATTTTAAAGTCGTTTTTTCCTTTAAATATGACATCTGGTCACTTACACAAGCAATTTGTGTTGTCTCCTGTTTTCTGTTTTTTTTTTCTGGTGTATAGGGCATAATTTCTGGTTTCTTTGCAAGCTTCAAATTCTTGTTGGAAAATGGACATTTTAGGTAGTATATTATAGGAACTCTAAGTACTGCCCTCCTGCCCCGCCCTGTCCCCAGGGTTTAGTATGTTTTTTGCTTATTTATTGTTCAGTGACTGCGTAGACTTTTAGTGAAGTCTGTTTATTCCTTCCTCACAATGCTAAGCCTTTGCTGTTGCTCTGCAGGGTGACATATGCCTCTAGTCTCCTGGGATGTCCGTGGTATTGACAGGGCTTTCTTTCTCTCTCTCCCTGACCATACTCTGCTGTTAACCTCCACTAAGCGTGGGCAGACTCCTCAATGGTTTTCAGCAAAGCCCTGGGGCATAAATTGCTCTACAAACTAATCCAATTAAATTTTAGCTCTCTTGAAGGATTAGTTTCTGAAGTCCATGGTTGAGATCTATTCTGACTACAGGATTGCCCCCAGCAGCTGTCTCATTCCCCGATTCTATCCTGCAAACTAGTCAGCTTACCAACTGGACTGTACATTCATTAAGTCCATGAATCTCCTCCCAGTTTCCTTTCACCACAATCTCAGGTTTCCCAGAGGGCCTTTATGCTTGAATTTCTCCATATCCCCTGCAAAATAAAGGCAGTTGCTTTGGAAGAGATTAGGAGCTATCTATTTTATGGCATGCCACTTCCCCTGGCAAATCCTGGGATAGGACTCTGGAGCTTGGAGTGAGGAGAAAGGCAAGCTACTTTCTGAGCGGCAGGCCCACCGATGATTAGGAACTGAGCTCCAGGTGGAGGGAAGGACTATTGTCCTAAGGTCCTCTCCTGGTTTGGGACTGCCACCACTTGATCTGGCTTTGTACTGGCAGTGTGCTGAATGTCGCAGTGCCTAATAAAGAAAGCCCTACCTCTCAACCACACTAACCCAGGAACTCAGCCTCAGCAACAAGTACCTGGGGAAGGATAAGAAGTGCTGAAGTCCTGCACCCCCTAGGATAAAAGCCTGCTAACTGGAAGCTGGGGGAAACGGAGCCCTGTGTTCTTGGCCAGAGCAGTCTGGAATGGAGTCTCAGATGCTCTGATGTGGGCGAGTGGAGAGAAGTGGTTTGGGTTCAAATACCATAGACTCTTGCAGTTCTTAAAAATTGTTGTAGATTTTATTGAATAGATGTTCCTTTCTTTGCTCTTTTTCCTTAGGACCACTTCCAGAGGCTTGAAATAGTTGTGTTTCTTTTTTCTTTCTGTTGTTTTTAGACTTTAGTTTTTAGAGCAGTTTTAAGTTCATAGCTTAAAAAGTACAGAGTGAACGTTCCCATACCTGACTTGTCCCCCTCACAGGCATAGCCTCCTTCTTTATCAACACCCTACATCACAGTGGTACATTGGTTAGAATCAATGGAACTCCACTGATACGTAATTATCACCCAAAGTCCTTAGTTTACATTAGAGTTCGCTCTACATTCTATAGGTTTGAACAAATGTATAATGACACATATCCTCTAATATAATATCTCACAGAGTTGTTTCACTGCCCTAAAAATCCTCTGTGTTCTGCTAATTTGCCCCTCCCTCCCCTCTGATCCCTGACAACCAATGAAGTAATCTTTTCTGTCTCCATAGTTTCGCCTTTTACAAAATGTCATATGGTTGGAAACATACAGTATGTTGTCTTTTTTTTTTTTTTGGCCACACTTCGAGTCATGCAGGATATTAGTTCCCTGACCAGGGATCGAACCCAAGCCCCCTGCGGTGGAAGCTCAGAGTTTTAACCACTGGACCGCCAGGGAAGTCCCAGTATGTTGTCTTTAAAGATTGACTTCTTTAACTTAATAATATGCATTTTAGTTTTCTCCATGACTTTTCATGACTACAGCTCATTTATTTTTAACATTGAATAATATTCCATTGTTTGGATGTACCACAGTTTATTTATACATTCACTTCCTGTAGAATATCTTGATTACATCTGTGTTTTGCCGATTATGAATATAAAACTCCTAAAAACATCCATGTGCAGGTTTTGTGTGAACGTAAGTTTTCAACTCCTTTGGGTAAATGTCAAGTCATGTGATTGCCGGATCATGAGGCTAGAGTATAAGTTTCTTAAGAAACTTCCAAACTGTAAGGTGGCTGCACCATTTTGCATTCCCCCCAGCGATGAATGAGAGTTCCTGTTGCTACACATCCTCACCAGCCGTGTCACCAGTGTTCTGGATTTTGGCCTGAAATGGAGCAGGACCCTATGGTCTTTGCCCCTCCATGTCCTAAGCTTGCTTTTTGTCTGTGGAAAAACTTTAGCCAAAAAATAAGTTTAATCAGAGAAGTGAGAAAATGCAGAAACAAAGGAAAACAGTCAAAGGAGACCAAACAATAATAGTTTAGTCATTAAACATAGTCAAGGACCTTTAGTTCCTTCTTAAGAGCTATAGGTAATATTCTGAGCCATAACCTGTGAGCTGTCTTATAGATACAGAAACCCCCGCCAGGTGGAAGAAGTTAACTACATGATGACCAGACTGTAGCTATGACATAAGCTACCACAATTCCAAGAATTGGCCTCATGGAAATGGGAGCAAACGGACCCTGGAACTGAAGATTAACTGTACTTAAAACAATTAAGATGACGCTGGTCAGATCACCGATGACCAATCTCAAGATGACTGTCGGAGCTGACTGTGCTGTTTCTGCAGGCAGGCCCCTCCCTCCGACTGTAAATGCTCTTGACCCCAGATGGTCCGGGAGTTGGGGGAGGAGATCGGCCTTTCGACAGGCGTTCCCCCCTGCCCCCGCCCTGGGTGCCAGCACCCAAAACAAAGTAAACTTTCCTTTCCACCAGCCTTGCCTCTTTATTGGCTTTTGAGCAGTGAGCGGCCAGACCCTACTTTTGGTTACAGTATCTCACTGTTGTTTTCATTTCTAATTATCTAATGATATATGATGTTGACCATCTTTTCACATGCTTATTTATCATCTCTATATATCTTTGGTGAGGTGTCTGTACAGGTCTTCTCTCATTTTAAATCAGCTTCTTTCTTTTCTCGTTTTAAGAGTTTTTATAAATTTTGAATAACAGTCCCCATACGATATGTTTTGCAATTTTTTTCTCCCAGTCTGTGACTTGTCTTATCATTCTCCTGACAATGTTTTTCATAGAGTGGAAAATTTTAATTCTGATGAAATAGTTGTTTTGTAAAAATAATTTTAACCACTTTTGCTAGAGTGGCGGTCCCCAACCTTTTTTGGGACGGTTTTCGTGGAAGACAATTTTTCCACAGATGGGGTAGAGGGGTGTAAGGAGGGGGGATGGTTCAGACGGTAATGCAAGTGATGGTTTCGGCAGTACTGTGAGCGATGGGGGGCGGCAGATGAAGCTTTGCTCTGCTTGCCCACCACTCACCTCCAGCTGTGCGGCCCGGTTCCTAACAGGCTGAGGACTGCTACAGGTCTGTGGCCCGGGGGTTGGGAACCCCTGTGCTAGAGAGTGGGTCAGTGGAGTTCCTTAGGCTGTCATGCCAGAAGTCAATCTCTGGGATAATCTATCTCATAAAATGAATAATCATGGAAACAGTGGACTATAAACTATTCTACAGCCAAGAAAATCTATTAGTTGTATGTATATAAACATTTAATTACATATCCACATATTTCAAGGCTTAGGAGCTATAAAATTATCTGTAGAAAAGTCAAGATCACATCCTTCTAGACTCCAAACTCAAATTTGTGTCTGGGGGAAGCATTAAGAAACTTAAATAGAGAGGATCAAGGCTTATTTGGCATGCAAAATTAATGAGAAGTAAATGTTCTGAAACAGTGGGCAGTTGTCTGCACACTGCACTTCATTGTGAACTAAGAATAAAAAGAATAGGTTAGGATGAGTAATGTCAAATGCTCTAGGACTTGTAAACATGTTTAAATAGTTATTCAAGACTAATCCATACAATTTTCATAAACAGATTTTCTTTTGATAGTAAAATGACTTACTATCTACCTTGCTTTTTATCCAAAACATAGAGATTCCTTGAAAAATGGTATCTTTCTAAAACATATTAAATATACCATGATCACAACTATTTTCAAACATGTGTTTAGACATACGTCTTCCAGTTTGTGAAATTGTGCCCATCTGCCAGCAAGAAAGGAGTGTCTAAGACCATTTCTTTAATAGTAGATATAATCTTAAGTGGTTGCTAGCCTAAAGAGAAAGATTAAAAAGCTAACTATTTCCACTTTTCTTCTCCCCAAAAGTAAACCTGGTAATAGTCCCATATATAAAACATAGAGAATGACACTGAAATTATCAGTTTACTAAAAAAATAAAAACATGTTCTATTCTTTCAGTTAACTTAATGTCACATAGCATCTAACTAATATATTATATTTTAATTATTTCCATTAAAAGTTATTTCTAATAGTAGTTGAAACACACCAACCTTAAAATTTTTTTCTGTTATATTTTGTTTGGATGAATGTTAGATTCGACTACTTTCTTGTCAGTTTTTTGCCATTGAATACAACTACAGTGACTAATATATGGTATGTGTGCATATATTTTAATTGATTATATTCTTACTACTATAATTTGACATTTTTAAAACTCAATTTTTTGATATTACTGGATTTGACATGCTTTATAATGCCTAGATTAAATTACATTTATCCAAAATTTCCCATGTTGTTGGTCAATTAAGAAAATTACAATTTAATGTTATTACAAACACTGTTGCAATAAATTTCTGGTAGAACTTTTCATTCACATAATTGTTTCCTTGGGATATATTTCTGAAGTACTCTTTCTTGCTCATTTTAAGGCTTTGGATATTCATTACCAAATTGCCTTCCAGAAAGGTCATACCAGTTTATATTCTCATATTAATACAGTGTGAAAAAGACACTTTTTATGTTTCTAATTGGAAGGATAATTGGCAAATGCTTTCTAGAGTTCAAAGGAAAGAAAGTAGCCTGTAATTCTAAATTAAAGCAAAAATATTATGAATGGATGTTATAGCTTCTATATGATTACCATTGGAATTTTTTTCCCCTATAAACCAGGACATAGAGATTAAGTCTAAAATTCATGTAGTCCCACTCCTTCATTTTTTCTTATGAGAATGGTAAATTAATAAGGTGACTCACTCCAGAAAAGGAAGCTTTTATAATATTCTGTAGTCTAAATTGTTGTTCAAGGGGTATAACATTTCAGTTATGCCAAGTGAATAAGTCCTAGAGATCCACTGCATGATATACAGCCTGTAGTTAACAACACTGTATGGTACACTCAAGAATTTGATAAGAGGGTAGGTATCATTTTATGCGTTGTTATCACAGAAAAAGTGGGGGGAGGAGGAAATTTTTAGAAGTGATAGATGTGTTCATTAATTTGATTGTGATGATGGTTTCATAGGTTTATTGGTATGTCCAAACTCATCACGTTGCATTAAATATATGCAGTTTTTTGTATATCAATTATACCTCAATAAAGTTGTTAAAAATAAAGTCTATAAGTAGGAAACACCAAATTTTGTACCTCTATATCTAATTTAATGGACAGTAGCTATATAATCTAACCTCTTTTTCTGGTCAAGAAAGCATAAGGGAATACCAATGAATGCTCAATGAAGCTTTTATATAGACATTGCTGACTCCATCGAAATTATATATTATATATATATGTGTGTGTGTGTGTGTGTGTGTGTGTGTCAGTGAATCTTTACGCACTTGTGATCTTTGACAAACTGCTGGATTACTTAAGACAGATTAGATGAATAGAATCATCATGACAAAAGATCAATAGGATTTATCACCATTTATCATCAATATTGATCACTATTTTGATGACACCAAAATATTATTTCTTCAATTTTATGCTAGATTTTAGCAATTGTTGCCTTACCATGTCTAGTTCTAGTTGATCTGTTTAAATTTGGCCTCAGACTCAATTTAGTCACTTGCATTTCTTCAGTTTATTTTTATACATATACTATTGTATATGTATTTGCATACTAATTAAAACCAACATTACATAAAACATGAAATCAATGTATTAGAAACATATCAATCAATTTTATTTTAATAAAATGATCTTTCTGTGTTCAGAACGCTAAGTAAAAAGTGGCAAATTTTACTATATTAGAGAGGTGAAGAGTCTGGTTCTGGAAATCTATCTTTGTGACTTAGAGAAAGTCATCAATTTTATGTCTGGTAAACTGGGGTATATGTGTGTGTATATATATATGTATGGTACTGTAAAATCTTGATATATATGTTTATATGTATATATAAATATACATATATCTGTTTCTGTCAAGGCTTTATGAGACAATATTTGTGAAATATTTATCACTATGTCTGGTACAAAACACGGGCTCAGTAAGTGCTAGTTATTATTTTCATGATAATATCTTCATGTTCTCTGCATATTCTTTACCATAAAATTATTTATCATTAACTGAAAAACACATTTTATATAATATTTTCTAATTAAAGTATCATGTTCCTTATCACTATGATGAGCAATACTAGAGACATCCATTAATTTTTATTTGTATTTGCTATTATGAATATTAAATACAACCAAAAGAAAATTTATTTAAACATGGGCACTTTTTACCTCTTTTTCTAAATTTAAGACAAAACCTTTGGTCAAATATTGCAATCTATAAATAGTTTAAAACATTTTTTTACCAACAAAGGGAGTTAAGGGGATTCAATATATTTGAGAAAAGAAAATACAAGCTGAGCAACTGTGGCACAGAATGGCTCTGACGTATATATTATCTTACCTGGATAGTATATTTCATTATTAGGTCTGAAAAAATAGCTGTTCTTTGGGACTGAATGAATATAGCTCTAATTTCGGCTTCTCATTTCAGCTCCTCATATATAATTACTTTCTCTATGAGTGTAGAGTGGAGGGTTTTCTGTTACCCTGGGTATGAGCTTTAATTTAAATCCTCAGATTTCCAAAATTCTAATTTAAACTGCAGAGCAGCACAGCACAGATTTTTCTCTTGCAAATGGGGTTGATAATTTGCGAATCCCAAATGAAACAAATCATTTAGCAGAACTCAAAGAAGCCAGTTAGTCTATGCTTTATTTTTTTTTTTTCTCCTACAAAATGAAAGAAAAAAAAAAGCTTCAATACTATTCTGAGAACTTAATCAAGAAGACCTACAGAGTTATGCTGGAATTATATGCCCAATGGCATACAATTTAAATCCAATACTTTGGAGAAATATTAATAAGTTAAAGAAATGGCAAAATGAGACAGTCTGAAAAATGTAGTATCATGTAGCTAATTTTTCATGGTTTATATTGAAGAGAAAGGACCGTTCCTCTGTATATTATATCACACAGGTTAGAATCAATTGTTTCTGAAAGCAGGGAAGAATACTCTATCACTCATATCCAATTCTCAAGGCTACTTAAAATGTCAGGTATCAAAAATGACTGACTCTTTGCAATTGCCTACTTTATTCCTCTATGCTGCATCTCTTGAAGACATATTGGCACTAAAATTGGGGAGAAGAACAATCTAACCAGATATAGAAAGCAGGAAGATATTCTTCCTTTACAATAAAAATAACCAGTATCTTTCTGAGAGAAAACAAACAAGCAAAACAATCACTTCACTAATAGAAAGGGAGTCCAGGAGTGTGAAGGAAGAAAGATCAAAATCAAATCGGGAAGCAGTTCCCAAGTCCTTTGAAGAGAAGCAAGTTAGGGCATTCTTACTCCTGTGGGCTTTGGTAGAAGTTAGCTGCAAAAAGATAGCAAGATAGACATACTGCCCTAATCTTAGCTCTCCTGGTGATACAGTTCAGGACTTTATTATTCACAATAGAAAGCTGTTGCACAAAATGAATCTTTTTTGAAGATGAATAGCTGTTCTCACAAACGTTAATCTGGTCCATATGAAGTCTATTACATTCTCAATTGCTTCAGTGCCAGAGATGGTTTAAGTGGTAGTCAGAATGTTGAAAATATTAGAAAATGTATTCATTTTGGTCATCCTGAAATTATAAAACAAGCTACATAGTTAGGAGTGTAGGAAGGAGAAAAGCAAGAGTTGAAGCAGAGTGAACATGTTAAGAGGTAGCATGTGATGATGGCTACACATGGACAGAAGAAGAGAGGGTTTTTAATCAATAAGGTTCATCTTCATTATCTTCCTGTCAATAGGCTCAAGAAATAGCTCGTGAATTACAAATACAGTAGAAAAAATAGATTAAGTTTTCAATTTGTATACTTTCCTCTAAAGCCTGTAGCTCAATGAAACGCTATCTTGTAGTTCCTTTTGGTTTGGTTCCTTTTGGTTTCCTATGATTCACTTTAATTGATAAAATGGCGTTATTAGGTTTAATATGTGCTCAGAAAGTACAAATGGAACAAACAGAAAGTGTTATGGCTTCATTATGGCTTCAGGTCTATTCTCAGTAGGAGCTGGGGTGATTCTGCTGGCTTATAGGTATTTGGCTGTTTCAAGTAAACAATCAAATTAAATAGTTTGGTAACTTTGATGACCCAAAATGATGAACACAAACATATATCAAGCCCAGCCAGGCAGACTCCGAAAGTCTTCCAATTAATTATATAAAAATGTGTCATCTAAGTGGAGTAAGATCTCTGGGTGAAAGAGACAAAAGCGAGAAGCATAAAATGAGGGGTGTGGTGGAAAATTTTGACCAAATCTGATATATATCAATGGAGAATTTTAAACAGGTATACACCTCTAAAAAAGGATTAGCAGAGTTTATGCAAGTGATACAGATGAAGTGGTCCCTCTGCCTCTGTTAAGGCACACTTTCACATCCCAATGGGGATGTTATGGGTACTTACGTGGAATTCCAAACATTATCCATATCTCACAAACCCATAAACTCCACGTGGTTGAGGTTGTGGGAGACATGGAAGGTGTTAAAAATCCAAAAAAGTTTTAGTCCTTCATAAGTCTCCTGTTAGACATAAAGTCATATAATTCCTACCACCAATTCTAGCAAGTGAGAAAATGAAGAAACAAGAGGAAGAGGGGAAGGAGGAGAAAGAGTTATTTAGAAAAAGTCTCCCCCATGATGACATTTTCATCATTATTTATTTCAGACTAAATAAAGAATGAAAAAATAGCATTAGGTTCCAAAAAAATTTATCACACTAAAATGTGGTGACAAAGAAAATTAAGTAAAAAAAAAAAAAAAAGCAGGTTTTAGTTATTTTGCCATCAAACATAAATCATGATAAAAATGTTGGCAAAACTTTTATTTTCCTTAAATGATGAGGAATAACCACTCCTCTGTTATAATAAGCAATAAATATTATATCATGTATTTGGCCATATAGGCTCAAAGTTATTTTGACAAATCAATTCCCTTTTAGTTAAACAAGCTTAAAAAGTCTACAGAACCTAAATATAGTCAATACTTGAGATATCGAATTTTAGAGATTTTTTTTTCTTATGATGAAAGTAAGTTACATTGTATTGCACATATTCACATTTTGTGAGAAGTAAGAAACTGGAATTGAATTTTAAATTTTGTATCGCGTGTTGGAAATTGAAAGCTAAAAATTTAGCTAATATACTTATAAGACTACTCGCTTCCAAAATTAATCATTTTGATTTTTAATCTTTTATTTTGGTTCGGGGGAAGAGGGTCCAGATTCTAAACCAGACTGAAATATGAGTACCAATAAAGCAAACTTTGATTGAGCATCTACTATAATCCAGACTCTAAACTAAGCCTCTCATACACTTATTTTTTTTTAATCTGAGATATGGGTTTCATTTAAAAGACTACATAAAACATATCTGTATAATTTTTTTATCTGTATAATTTTAAAAATAATTATAAATCAAAGACCTATCCATCTCCCAAATAAAACATTTCTACTCCTTATTCTAAGTCTAGAATTAATAGAATCCTGAAAGTTTTAGAAACATTATTAGTAGTTTTATAACTAAATGCAGTCCTAAGCAATGGTTCTTGTTTCATTGCTATCTTCAACCCCCCTTTTTGGCTTAATAATATTTTCCAAGTTTCATTTTCTGCTTTTCCTGTTCTTTTGCCATCATCTGAATACTACTTCATTGTTGCATAAAGTACATGAAACTTATCTGTTTCTTTGAGAGATTGCTTTTCCACTTCTGTTCTGCCCTCAACCTGCAATGACTCTACTGTGATTACCAAATCTCTTTTGAATCATGATTTCTGTCTCTAATGAATTACTTGTATTTGTACACACACGTGTTGGTGTCTTCAACTTTAATAATACCCTGTCTTGACCTCATGATACCTCTTAGCTGCCTCCCATTTCTTTGCCATTAGTCACAGTAAAGATTGCAAAATCTTTGTTTATATCTATTAATGCAAGTGCAAATCCCTCACTTCCTAGTGTATCTTTAGCTTAATCAAATTTACCTCTTATCTTCATCCTTTTCATTAGAACTTCTGTGGTCAAGGAAAGTCCCACCTCGAATTCTTGAAGGTATTCTCCTGTTATTTCCTAAAGGCTTTATTGCTTTGGTTTGGCCAAAAGTTTCGTTCATTTTTTTCCATAAGATGACTCTAGTAGCACCTAGTTGTCTTTAACTTCATTCGAAACAATTTTGTTAGATTGTATGTGACAGCTGTCATATCAGTGTGCATTAAAAAAAAGACAACAAAATTGGTGAATTTTTGTGTAGCCATTTTAATATTGAAGACAGAAGAAGAAAAGCAACATTTTCTGCATATTATACTTTATTATTTCAAGAAAGGTAAAAATGGAACTGAAATGTAAAAATAGATTTGTGCAGTGTATGGAGAAGGTGCTGTGACTGATCGAACGTGTCAAAAGTAGTTTACAAAGTTTCATGCTGGAGATTTCTCTCTGGACAATGCTCCACGGTCAGGTAGATCAGTTTAAGTTGATAGTGATCAAATCGAGACATTAACTGAGAACAATCAACATTATACCACACGGGAGATAGCCGACATACTTAAAATATCCAAATCAAGCATTGAAAATCATCTGCACCAGCTTGGTTATGTGAATCGCTTTGATGTTTGTGTTCCACATAAGCGAAAAAAACCTTCTTGATCATATTTCCGCAAGCGATTCTCTACTTAAATGTAACGAAAACATTCCATTTTTAAAACAAATTGTGACGGCTGATGAAAAGTGGATACTGTTCAATAATGTGGAACGGAAGAGATCATGGGGTAAGCGAAATGAACTACCACCAACCACACCAAAGGTCGGTCTTCATCCAAAGAAGGTGATGTTGTGTATATGGTGGGATTGGAAGAGAGTCCTCTATGATGAGCTTCTTCCAGAAAACCAAACGATTAATTCCAAAAAGTACTGCTCCTAATTAGACCAACTGAAAGAGGCACTCGATGAAAACTGTCCAGAATTAGTCAACAGAAAACGCATAATCTTCCATCAGGATAGCGCAAGACCACATGTTTCTTTAATGACAGGCAAAAACCATTACAAAACTTGGCTGGGAAGTTCTGATTTATCTGCTGTATTCACCAGACATTGCATCTTCAGATCTCCCATTTATTTGTCTTTACAATATTCTCTAAATGGAAAAAATTTCAATTCCCTGGAAGACGGTAAGAGGCACCTGGAACAGTTCTTTTCTCAAAAAGATAAAAAGTTTGGGGAAGATGGAATTATGAAGTTGCCTGAAAAATGGCAGAAAGTAGTGGAACAAAAGGGTGAATACATTGTTCAATAAAGTTCTTTGTGAAAATAAAAAATGTGTCTTTTATTTTTACTTAAAAACCAAAGGCACTTTTTGGCCAACCCAATATTTCCTCCTACCTTAAATTAGCAATTTCCTTCTAATTAAATTTTGTGAATAGTGTGAAGAAGGAAGTTTTCATTTTTAAAAAATATGAATTTCCAATTACCAAGTTTTATTTATTGAAATGAATATTTGTCTGCTGCTCACAGGTGCAAAATGTTTTTAATAAGATAAATGTTCATAAATATTTAAGACTACTTCACACATCTCTCTTTTGTACTATTTTTCTATTGATCGTTGACTTAAAAAAATGCACAACATGAGAGTTGCAAATTAAGTTTTTATTTGGGGCAAAATGAGGACCACAGCCCAGGAGACAGCATTTCAGATAGTTCTGAGAAACTGCTCCAAAGAGGCAGGGGGAAAGGTCAATCTATATGTGATTTTGGTGAAGGGGGAATACATGCAATCAAGCACACATTTTTGCAGAAGGTCTTGTGAGGGTTACTGCTGGTTACGAGGAGCAGATGTCACCAGGAAGGAATTTAGTGCTTTTCTAGATATGAGGAGATGCAAGAATTGGGTTCATAAAATCGGCTCCTGAAAATATCTACCTATCTGAAGACCTGTCTGTCAGTTTTCTCAGAGCACCGAGTGCCTCATTCCTGCTCTCCACCCTGAGTTCCTTTCCAGGGGTGTTGAAGGTCAGCAGCTGCAGGGGCATCTGATTTAATCCTTGTAGAGGTAGATGGCAAGTGCCTGTGGCAAGTGCCAATTTGTAGTCGACATGATCTGTATTTGTATCGATATGACTCCTAATTGCTCAAGGTCTTAATGTCATGCTATCTGAAGCTATAATTCTATTTTTTTGCTATTTTGGTTTTGATAGACTTATTCTTTTTGTTTTTTCATATTAATCTTAGAATTAATTTGTCAATTTTACCACAATAGGCTAAATTAATTTAGATTGGGATTAAATTAAATTTATAGATCAATTTACAGAAAATGTACATAGGATTATAATAGAGTTTTCCAATCCAGGAATATGGTCAAACATGTCAGTTATTTATATCTTTTAGAGTCAGTTTTTGTCATGTATTGCAATTTCCTATATGGGGATCTTACACATATTTTTAGATTTATTTATTTTGTTAGATTTCAGTATTTGTTATTTTGATGCTAGATAAATACAATTTATAAACTGAATGTGAAAAATCATTGTTTATGATATCTAGAAAAATACTTTTATGTTGATTTTGTATCCATCCACTCAAAATAAATTCACTAATTCCACTGCAATTAATAAATGTTTTATATCTACTTCTGTAATAAGTGGGATTTTATTTGTTTTACATTTATTCTGTTGCTAGAGAATACTATTGAACTGCATTAATAGTGAACACAGAATTTCTCGTATCTTACTGAACTAAAAGAGAATCACAGTCAATATTTTACTATTTAATATATTTACTATGTTTATTGTAGGTTGGTTTTTTTATACTGTGTGTAAATATTCTTAACCAGATTAATGAAATTCTCTTCTAATTCTGGTTTGCAATTTTTTTAAGTATAATTGGATAATGAGTTTAATTAAATGCTTATCTTCTACTTTGAGATGATCATATGATTTATATGAGCATACGATTTATATGATTTTGAGGAGATCATGAGTTATATCTCCCATTGTGATATGCCGGTAATATTTTATTTGTTGATTTTTACATGTGAAACAAACTTACAATTCCTGAAATTAGCCCACCTTCATGGTCACATACTGTGAAATAAAAACCGTAGTTTTTTTAATGGTCTACTAGGCCCTGCAGTATCTACAGGCTTGTTAACTCCATGACTTCATCTCTTCCTATCTTTTCTCTGGCTCACCACGCTTCAGTCATTGGGCCTCAAAGTGTTCCTTTGCAAAGTATTTGCAAAGCCCTGCGTTGTTCCCTTTGTCTAGAATGATCTTCCCCTAAATATCCACAGCCTCACCTCCAACAATTCTTTTCCTAAGTGACACATTCCCCGTGAACTCTACCCTGAATACCTTGACAAAAATTATAGCTCTGATATCCACCCTTATGCTCCCAAACGTTAAATATAATTACATAATTATGCATTATGTTTATTTTCTTTCTCAGTAATAAAAATGCCCTGATAGCAGAAATTGTATAACTTCTTTGCTCATGTTAATTTATTTAATGCACAAAATCATCCCCATTTTATTTGTGGAAACCTAAGTGAAGGGAATTTAAGCCACTTATCCACCATCACTCAGCAATGAGTTCGAGAGGCAGGATTCAAACACAGACTTTTTGTCTATTGCCTTAATTATTATTGTATATTGCCTCGACTAAGTTTCACACATAAGTAAGCACAACAGGGTAAAGGACTATGACATTATTTAACGGTTTATCTCCACCACTCACCCAATAATAGCTGATACACTGTGGAAACTGAGTAAATATTTGTTTATTATATTAAGATGTTTATTTAAAAATTTGATAATGGATTCTTTAAACAGAGTGTTTAATACAAAATACCTAGAATCAAGTCAAGAGATATTTTTAGGATTCACTAAGAAAAAGAAAAGTCTTTAAAACCACTCAAAGAGCAGACTTGAGGGAAAGCTACAGGATGCATATGTGGCTGAAACTTTTTTTAATAATGATCAATTTGAGCAGTCTGTGTCTGATCATTACCTTAAAAAATGATCAATATACAAAGAAAAGTTAATAATTAATTTTCTCATAAACCTTGAAGAAAAAGTTAAAACATACTACTAAGAAAGCAGTAGAGGAATCAAATTATAAATTGAGACCTCGTAAAACTGTCAGAACATTGTGAAATTTTTATAGTCCTTTTCACAGCCTCTGTCATTTTTTACTTATGTCAAATTTCTTGTTTAAATAATGCTAAATCTATATTGATTTTGAAAACTTTGAATTAGTTAATTTTCCTTCAGTCTAAACATGTGGCAAATATATTTACACAAAAAGAGAATCATGTTCAAAATTCAGATTTAATTCTTTTGGACAAATATTTATTTTAAAGAGAGTAAAATTCAAGATTTATTGTATAATATATTGTTCCTATTTTAACTCATTTCAACTTCCCTAAGCACCACTCACCACCCACTGAATGGAAATAACTTTCATAGTAATGTCTTCTAAATTACATATTTCAAAATAACATGGTATATATTACAAGCTATGGAAAGCAGAAATAAAAGTGGATAAGACATGAGAGGACAAAGGAAAAGTTCCACCCCTTTCATGCAAAAAAGGCCTCTGTTGTAATCTTACTATGCATTTACAAAGGTATCCTGTCACAAGTAGGAAAGAACAAAGATTACATGAGTTAAAGGCAATTTTAATAATGAAGAAGGTGAGAAGAGCAAGATAGAGCAGGGCCCATCAGCTAATTTGTACTGCATAACTACCAACCACAAGCTTTCAGGGGCATGGAGCAAAAGACGTTTATTTCAAATGTGTGTGTGGTTGAATGGGGGCAGTGCAACTTTGCTAAACCTTTCTTAATTCTGGTCCCTGATCTGGAGGAACAACAGCTACCCCCAGGAAGCTTTTCTCGTGGCAACAACAGAGACACAAGAGTGCATGAGCAAGTGCTCCATTGTGCAAACAAATTTTAAAGCCCTGCGTTAAAAAAGTTTTTTTAAACCATAAATATGTACCGATTTGCCTCAAATTATTTTCTACAAAATTATTTGTCAAATGATTTTTCTGCTGATTTATTTTCTACTGTGTAATCACTTTCCAGTGACTGCCTTTTTATATATTGCTACTTTCCATTTGCGAATACTATACTTATAATTTTTGTGTCATGTCACACAGTAAATGAGACAGGCTTAGAAAGTTCATTTTCTCTACTATTCTTTGTGCAGTTTGATGTCAAGGTTATGCAATCTTCGTATAATACATTGGGAGTATTTGAACAGCATAGCATTCTGGCCTAGCTAAGTTAAAAGCACTATAGAGAATGTGTCAAAATTACTGATTTAAAGACATTTTTATTCAAGATTTGTTACATCTTCTAATTCTATCTATAGGATTTGTATGGAGTGTACTAGGATTATAAACTTAAGAACATTTATTTTATCTGTAAGAATAGCTCACCTTTAACAGCAGAAAAGGCAACAAGTGCACATTTATAACGTGGTGAAAGCTACAAGCAAGACTGACTGATTACAACATAACCTCTTCCCTTCCACATGCTCCCAGCCCTGGTCCCTGAAAGGTCAACCTAACTTTGGATTCTGCCTATAGCATTTCTAACTGTTATTTTCATCATGATTCCATTTGATTTCATTAGTAGTATCTCTACATTGATAATAACTGACTTTCACAACAGAATTATAATCTGACTTCCCCTTTCCTGATTTTCTTTTCTTTTTCCTTGAGATTCAGGATTTGTAATATATATATAACATATATATGTATATACATATATCACAATATGCATACATGTATTATATGTTATTATAACATACATTATGTTATATATTATATATGTATGTACATATATGTATATAAAATATATGTACATGTATATATATGTAAAATTCTAGTAAGGAATTCTCACATGGAAACCCTAGTAAAACCTATTCTACAATGACAAAAAGCCACTAGTCACTAGTCTCCTAGTTGTCTAGGAGAGGAGTAGAGAGATTAACTACGAAGGGGCAGAAGTTAATTTTTTTGGTGGTAGAAATAGTCTATATCTTGATTGAGGTTGTTATTACATGGGTGTAGATATTTGTCAAAACTCGTCAAACTCTAAAGAAAATAGGTACATTTTATTGTTTCTAAGTTATACAGCAATAAAGTTGATTCAAAATGGGGAAGTTTTCCTTTTTGGAGTTTACTAGCTAGTAATTTACTAGAAGTTCTATTTAACCTAGTGACAATGTTCTTTGAACACACTGTCACATGTATAGCATGTGATAGAAGAAATGCAAGAAGGTGACATTGGTTAGAGATGTCCTTTTTCACACTATTATTACAGGACTTCTCTAGTTGGCATCGATCAATAAATTTTATTCGGCCAAATTTACACTCTGGGCATTTGATAACCATTGAATTTAATAAGATTTATTTCCGCAGTGTTATCGTGAAACTGTTGAAAATATTACTTCATGTTGGGAAGGTGGCTGGTCTTCCACACATTATATTAGCATAGTATAAAACTTGGTCATACCGAAACAGAAGGAATTCTATAGAAAAAATAAGTACTTTTTTTTTTTTTTCTTTTTTTTGGTACGCGGGCCTCTCACTGCTGTGTCCTCGCCCTTTGCGGAGCACAGGCTTCGGACGCGGAGGCTCAACGGCCATGGCTCACGGGCCCAGCCTCTCCGCAGCATGTTGGATCTTCCCGGACCGGGGCACGAACCCGCGTCCCCTGCATCGGCAGGCGGACTCTCAACCACTGCGCCACCAGGGAAGCCCGCAAGTACTTTTTAAAT
Organism: Grampus griseus; assembly: GCF_964374135.1. Lineage (NCBI taxonomy): Eukaryota > Metazoa > Chordata > Mammalia > Artiodactyla > Delphinidae > Grampus > Grampus griseus. The sequence goes on along the minus strand of NC_138997.1, from coordinate 132,781,621 downwards.
TACAATTTTGTCTTCCTTTTTTGGCCCTCAGTAGCAATCAAATAACTTGCAAAACTACTTACCATCCACCAGGTAATACACCAGCTTTCTACGCAGTATAGGTTATATCACTGAAGACAAACTTGTGGTTTCAGAATATAGATTCAAATTTAGATATGATTAAAATATAAAGACTGTATAAATCCCATTATCTTTGAAATGGAAAGCAAACATTAATAAGTGTTAGTAAAATTGATGCTTTAGAGATTCATCAATGAATCTACCATGCAAATTACCAAGAAAGAAGGAAGGTAAGCCAGACTAAGTGTCATGTGAGTAAACAGGACTTCTCACAAAAACTGAAAATCCCACACGGAAAGCTTACTCTTCATGTCTTCAGGCTGCTCTTTGAAATCAGAGGTCAGCAAACTTTTTCAGTAAAGAACCAGATAGTAGGGGCTTCCCTGGTGGTGCTGTGGTTGGGAGTCCGCCTGCCAAGGCAGGGGACACGGGTTTGTGCCCCGGTCCGGGAAGATCCCACATGTCGCGGAGCGGCTGGGCCCGTGAGCCATGGCCGCTGAGCCTGCGCGTCCGGAGCCTGTTCTCCGCAACGGGAGAGGCCACAACAGTGAGAGGCCCGCGTACGCAAAAAAAAAAAAAAAAAAAAAAAAGGAATACTAAAGCATTTTTCCACCAACAAATAGATCATGTCTCTTACGGAATTTACACTTTGTAGAGCTATTGTCCCAATACATCTAACTTGCTTCTTCTGACAAGTAAACATTATTTTCACTATCTTAACTTCAAAGACTACTGTTTGATACTTACTTGCTTTAGTCATTTTTCAAAAATCATTAATCTTTGGTGGATTCTAAATACTTTTTTTCAATTATTGCAATCACAGTCACTAAGTACATCGGTAACACTTTAGTGATTATGATACTACTGATTGTAATAGACTCATTTGAGATTTAGGCAGAATAATATTTATTTCCATAAAATATTCTACTGTAATGTAGAATTAGTTGAGTTCTGCTGCTTTCTGCAGTTCTGGAGGGCTGCCAAAACTTAGTTTGTGTGCGTGTATCTTTCTCATTGTTAATTGTGTTAAATAATATTTCCCTTTTACACATTATGAAATTTTATTGCTAAACCAAGCATATTACAACTGTCAGAAATGATGAATGGAACCTCCTAATTTTATGGTGATATGAGGATTAGACAAATAAAATAAAATTGTCCCACACTGACTATCTAACTGTAATTTTATAAATGTAATGTGCATACATATTATGCAGAAAAGGATGTCATTGCCTTTATTACATTTTTCTCCAGTTTAAAAAGAAAACAAATAAAATTGAAATAAACACACACAACAATAAGATAGAATAAGTTTCAGAAGGAAAACATTTAGAAGTAAATTAAAGGAGTTTTTGTTCGCATGCATGCAGGTGTGTGTATAATTTTTGCCTAAATAAATTAAGACTAGGCATTAGTTGGATGAAGAAAGTTAATATATAATACAAAGTGCTATGAGTAATGTGCCATGAAAATTAAGGGATATTTTCTTCATGAATCACAGTGTTTATATAAAAGGACTGATTTCAAAATTTGGATAACATTTTTCTCAAAAATTTGCCTCTGACTTAACTTTTGTCTCTAGTCGAAGCCTGTTTTTTTCCCCTGAACACACATACTTAGTAAACTATATTTAAAATATAGATAGACTAAGATAGGCAGATAGGTAGTTAGATAGCCCTTTTCATATTAATAAAATCTTGGAAAGAGAATTATACTTATTTCTCAGGATATTTTAAGTTCAAGGTAGTATGACCTTAAGAAGAGTGGGATAAGCCAATCGTGATGTTGCTTCGTGTCTCTAAAATACACTTTAGCACAGTGGAATGCTCCTTCTGTGATTTCATTTGGATTTGTGATAAATGTTTCTTGTACTTGTTTTTGGCCTTGCATTATTTTCTATTTTGGATAATAATTTAAATGTATGGATGCATATCTCATTTTGTTGGTGCTTTACTTTATTACACTTAGCAGGTATTGTGTTTTTTACAAAAACATCAAGCGAGTCTTTTTTACAAGACTTTTTTACAAAAGCATCAAGCGAGTCTATCGGCGCCGTTTTTCCCACAGCATTTGCTCACTTTCTGTCTCTGTGTCACATTTTGGTAATTCTCGCTGTATTTCAAATTTTTCATTATTATTATATTTGTTATGGTGATCTGTGATCAGTGATCCTTGATGTTACTGTTGCAAAAAGATTATGACTCATTGAAGGCTCAGATGATGGTTAGCATTTTTTAGCAATAAAGTATTTTTAAACTAAGGCATGTACATTTGTTTAGACTTAATGTCATTGCACACTTAAAAGACTAAAGTATAATGTAAACATAACTTTTATATACACTGGGAAACCAAAATGTCGCTTTATTGTGGTGGTCTGGAACCTAACCTGCAATACGTAGTAGTTCGTTCAGATTATTAAAAAATAACTATTAAAAATAATAACCTGAATAAACTACTACATATTGTGTAGATTAACAAAGCTGAGTACAGACATTATTTGTAAAAAATTTTTCACGACCTCCCTGCATTGTGCCAAACCTCATGACACTCTTTGCCTTCCCCGAGCCATTGCTATGATGAATTCAGCGTTCATCATTTCCTGCATGTTTACATACTTTTACTTATACATGAACATAATCTACTACTGTTATGCATGTTTAAATTTTTATTTAAGTGATTCTTAATTAATGTGCCATTCTAAATTGTGTTTCTTTCATTCAAAGGCACCATTCCTAAGTGCCAAGTTAATAGATGCAGTGCTAGTTAATTAATTTTAATTCTTTAATAGAATTCCATTGGTTAGATATTAAACATGTATTTATCCAACAACCTTTGATGGACACTTAATCTACTTAAAATTCTCTCTGTTATAAATTATGGTACACTGAAACATAAGTGTATGAAAATTCTAGTGCTCATTTGTGACTTTTTCTAGAAAATACATAAAGAAATAAAATCCCCAGGTAAAAGAGTAAGAGTCTATTTGATTGTAATTAACCTTGGCAAATATCAAATTCATCAATTTCTATTATGATTTTTGTTTTTGTGGTTTGTCAAAGAAAACTTTTCCTACTTGTACGTCACATAGCTTGTCTCCTATTTTTTCCTCTTATATTTAAGTTTTGCCTCAATATTGATTGTTGTAACCCATTGAAATTTATTTTATTTGTGCCATATTGAATGAATCTAAATTGATTTTTCTTTATGTATCACCAATTGTCTCAGAATAGCTACTGACATTTAATATTTTATATTTGTCACATAACGTTTCCACACATATGTTTTTCTGATTCTGAGCTTGTTAATCTTATTTATTCATTTGCCTATCTTAAGACTATTAATAATGGTAATAATAATAATATAATAATAATTCAACCTAGTACTTTTTAATGTGTCAGATATTGCCATAAGCGCTTTATAAACAGTCATTTAATCTTACGACCATCCTACGAGGTAAGTACTTTATTACCCCCATTTATCAGAAGAAAAACAAAGAGTTTAAATAATTTGCCTAGATCACACATACATGGTAGAGTCAGGTTTGAACCCAGACGTTTGACTTCAGAGTTTGGACTTTTAACCTTCAGCTATCTTGCCTGCCTAATATACTGTCTGTGAGAGACACTGCTATGTATTACCAAGGCCCACTTCATTTTCCTCTTGGGAAAACTACTCATCTCTAATTTCCAAGCCTCCCTTTTAACAAGATATGATTGTGTAATTGTGTTCTGACCAACGGACAGTGAAAATAGTAATGTGTGTAGTTCTGATGGGCTCATGGAAGCTTTCACATACAAACTTGTCTTCCCCTGTTTACTAACAAGATGCAAGCAGAGGATTATGAAATCTGGAGGGTAGAATAACCATAAGGTGCACTGAGCCTGGTCTCTGACTCACAGTGAGGAATATGGATGTTGAGCAATTGTTTTGAAGTGTTAGGTGGTTAGGAAATAATATTCTAGGGGTGTACTCTCCCATACAGGAGCCGCTGGCCACATTGGGTATTACATTTGAATTTAAATCAATTAAAATTTTAGTCACACAACCACATTAGCACAAGTTCAAGTGCTCAGTAGGTAAGTATGGTTATCATCATGACCATCATAATGGACAGCACATGTAAAAAATATTCCCACGAACACAGAAAATTCTATTGAAGAGTACTGTTCCAAGGTGTTAACCTACTGAGATTTTGAAGACTGTTACAACATTCAAAGTAATGTACTCTGACAAAAATTTTATTATAAATACTAACATTTTTTCATTAATCTTGAAATCTTATAAGTGATACAACTTTGTAATTTTTACTTTAATTTTTTTTTTTTTTCCTGCGGCACGCGGGCCTCTCACTGCTGCGGCCTCTGCCGCCGCGGAGCACAGGCTCCGGACACGCAGGCTCAGGGGCCATGGCTCACGGGCCCAGCCGCTCCGCGGCATGTGGGATCTTCCCGGAGCAGGGCACGAACCTGCGTCCCCTGCATTGGCAGGCGGACTCTCAACCACTGAGCCACCAGGGAAGCCCTTTACTTTAATTTTTATTGTTCAAAATATTCTTAGATTTTATTTTCTCATTAAATTGTGAAACTAATTTGAAATCCCCACAATGTTTTGTGTCTTCACTAGCACTTGTTACTGTAAGTCATTTAAACTTTAGCCATTATGGTTATGTTATCAAAATGAGGGTTTCTTTTGTATCTGTCGATAACTAATGAGGTAGATGTTTTTACATATGTTTATTAATCGTTTTGATATCCTCTTTTGTGAAGTGCCTAATCAAACATCCCATTCAATAGTCTTCATTGTTTCTTATTACTGTGTAGCATACCTTTATGTGTCCGCTATGCATCCTTTTCTTTTCTTTTTTTTTTTGGCGGAGGGAGCCATGCTGTGCCACATGCGGGATCTTAGTTCACCAACCAGGGATCGAACCCGTGCCCTCTGCAATGGAAGCTCAGAGTCTTAACCACAGCACCACCAGGGAAGTACCAAATCCTTTTCAATTAATGTATTTCACACTGAAAAAGTTAGAAAAACTAGACAAAATTCATATTTTATGTAAGAAAAGTTCTTACTTTATCTTTATTGCCACCTTAAAAACAATCATATAAATATAAGTTAAAAATCAAGTTCTAATTTTTTGATGTTGCTGACTGTCACCTATCTACTTATCCCTTCGTCCTCCACTAATTCCTTGCAACCAAAGACATTCTGACTGTCTCCCGAGTTTTGGCTTTTTCAGATTGTCATATAGTTAGAAACATCCAATGTGTATTGTTTTCAGATTGCCTTTTTTTAAATTAGTAGTATGAACTTAATGTTCTTCCATGATGAATACATGTCATTATACACTTGTTTGACACATTTTATGGGCTTGGACAAATGTATAGTGACATTTATCCATCATTATAATATCACATAGACTACTTCTTCTGCCCTAAAAATCCTCTATGCTCTGCCTACTCATTTCTCCCACCCGATCTCAACTGCTGGCAACCACTTATCTTTTGACCGTCTCCATAGCTTTGCCTTTTTAAAAAGTCATATAGTATAAATCATATGATATGTAATGTTTTCATTGTTGGAGAGGATTTGGAGAAATTGAAACTGTCATCTGTTGCTGGTGGGAATGTAAAATAATGTCACCACTTTGGCAAACAGTTTGATGGTTCCTCAAAATGTTCAAGAGAGAATTACCATAAAACCCAGAAATTCTACTCCTAAGAGTAATGAAAATATATATCAGCACTCAAAACTTGTACACGAGTGTTCAGAGCAGCGTCATTCATTATAGTCTAAAAGTAAAAATGGCACAAATATTGACATGAATGTTCAGAGAAGCGTCATTCATTATAACCTAAAAGTAAAAACTGCACAAATGTCAAAGATGAAAGAATAAGTAAAATGTGGTATATTCATATAATGGAATATTATTCACTAGTAAAAGGAATGAAGTGGTAATACATGCTACAGCGTGGATATACTTTAAGAATTTTATGCTAAGTAGCAGACACCAGTCATGAAGGACCTATTGTATGATTCCATTTATATGAAATTTCCTTAATAGACAAATTCATAGAGACAGAAAGTAAACTATTGTTTGCCAGCAAATTCTAATATATAGGAGTTTCTTTTACAGTGATAAAATGTTCTAAAATTAGATAATGGCTGGGGGAATTCCCTGGAGGTCCAGTGGTTTGGACTCCATGCTTCGACTGGAGGGGGCACGGGTTGGATCCCTGGTCAGGGAACTAAGATCCTGTAAGCAGGAAGGCACAGCCAAAAATAAATAAAAAATAAAAAAATTAGATAATGGTGATGTTTGCACAACTCTGAATATACTAGAACCACTGAATTATACACTTTAAAAAAGTAAAATTAATGGTGTAAAATTATACCTCAGTAAGCTGTTATAACAAAAATATCACATTGCTATACATATATTTCCATTTCTTTTGTTGCACAGGTGTATTTATTTCTTCTGGTGTATGTTTCTTGGTGAAATTTCTTGGCTTGCTCTTGACTTTCCCACTGCACAATTTTACTATCTTGTGCATATAAAGGAAACCCCATGTATATTTTGGCTTATGTGGGAGGCTGAGAGCATTACATGATATTAATTTAGGTCTCATCATAGCTCTAACAGACTGAAAAGATCAAAGAAAATATACTTACTGAAGAAAATCTACAGAAAAAAAGATAAATTAAGAGTAGTTATTGCTAAGAAGACAGTCAAATTATTAACTAATAGATAAAAGGCTGAAAGAGGAAGAGTGACTAATGGGATATAAACATAAAATGATTTTCAAATATTCTTATTATTAGGTACTCAAATTGCACGCATCTCAAACTGTTTTTTTCCTAACATTATCTATTTCTGGTAAAATATCCAAGCAGGGCTTTTCTTATTAAATTCTCCTTTGTTTCTGTTTCTTGATAGAAATATTGAGGAAAAACAACTAATGCAAATGTATTTTTAAATATCTACATACTAAATGCATTTAACTTTTGACTTCTATCCGTTAGAAATAATTAGATAATTAATTGATAATGCAACACAAAATATAAAAATAATGGTAACACTTATCTAGTGCTTACTGTGCGTAATTGTACTTTTGAGCACTTTACATAATTAGTTGATTTAAAACTTGGGTGATAGAATTGCCGGATGCTGAAAAAGTAACAGAGAAATATTAAACATCTAGATTATGCTGTATGAATATAGGACTCCTGACTCTTGAGTTCACACTCTTTATTTGTAAGTTCTATCTGAAATGATAAAGCATCAGTATATAATTTAATGCAGATTGTACCTATGCCTTAAGTAAAGCCAAGCCTACACTCAGAATTGAGATCTCTATAACACAATTGTTTGGACATCTTTAAAATCAGTTTTTGTGGATCAGAGATACTCTGTTTTCTAACTATTGAAATGGTAAAATAGCAAAATCATATATTTATGAGTAAGCATTTCATTCACATATACTTGCTCTGAATTAGCCTTGTGCTTCTCTGAGCATTAACTCTGTTCTAGTAAGAACGGGTAGTTGGGTGAGGAATAAGGGTTGAACTGAAAAATGAAAAGGATGACATTTCAAGAGAAAATGCACTGCATGCAAAGACCTACTATTAAGAGGGAAAACTAATTCCAAATGGCTGAAGCACAGAAAGTTTGGATACGGGAGTAAAGAATAGCCTGTATATTGGTGTGAAATAAAGCTGGAACAATAATCAGGCTTTGTATAATATGCTGAGAGGTTTTCTAGCATAGGCAATGAGAAACTGTTGAAAGGTTAAAATGGAATTGAGGACACAAAATTAGGGTTCTTTTCAGATTTGTAAGTAGAGGGCAAACAGCTGTTTCTGTGGCCTTTCCTAGCCTCAAGAATGCCTAAAATGTTGACCCATGGTTGAATTCTTCTTGTATCACTAACAAGGAATTTGTAAGAGGGTGGATATATAAGACCAAAAATATCTGAGGTTTTAGTCAAGGACTATATTCTAGAGATCAAGCCTGCATGCCTTTCTATAAAGATAATTTATTTTGGTAGGGAATAAATAGAACTGATAATAAGATGCATCTGAGCTACAGAATAAGAATTAGTCCATGACCCCTAAAGGGGCTGAATGCCTAGCTTAGTATTAAAGATGAAGGGATCCCCAAAATGATGACATCTATGAGCTGACATAGATTGTGTCTACCCATACTTGTCACTTTTTAGCACACATGTCCCAGTTTGGAGTGACTGGATAATCAAAGCTGTGTCTAGAACTGGAAGACATGGGACCTCTGCTCTGCTATTGCTCTGAAAATGTTGTTGTTTATTCCATATTATTAAAAAATAAACTTGTAGCTAGGAGAAGCCTACTGTTTCTTAGGAGTTTGTTAATCCAAACCCAAGTGCACTGCTGTGGTAGAGCAGAGTAGACACTGCAAAATCTGTTATCTGATACATTCAAATGAAGGAACCCTAGAGGTAGGAAGTTTTGTTTAGAAGTCTGGACTTTCTGCTAGTATCAATAGTTGGGAGTAAATAGGACAAGAGGTGTATATTAAATAAAGGCAGTGAGGATGAAGTGGACAAGACAGATTCCAGAGAGGTTTAGAACATAGATGCAATAAGACTTAGGGATTAATGTCACATTAAGGATGAATGATAGGGGCTTCCCTGGTGGCGCAGTGGTTGAGAGTCCGCCTGCCGATGCAAGGAACATGGGTTCGTGCCCTGCTCCGGGAAGATCCCACATGCCGCGGAGGGGCTGGGCCTGTGAGCCATGGCCGCTGAGCCTGCACGTCCAGAGCCTGTGCTCTGCAACAGGAGAGGCCACAACAGTGAGAGGCCCGTGTACCGGGGGGAAAAAAAAAAAAAAGGATGTATGATAGAAAAAGCTGTTTAAACCACTGAGTAAGAGACACAGAATGAAGAATAAGTGTGAGGGAAGAAGATGATAATTTTTTTGCTATGATTCTGGAGATAAACCAAGAGGGGTGTGTTGGAATTAATAGCTATTGTTTGTTTCGTTTGAAGGATTTAATTAAACACAGATCAAGGCTCTTTTAATCTTACTAATATTATAAAGAAGTATATTTAGTGTTGCTCCAGCTCATATTCTATTTTCGCCCATAGTCCTTACCTTAAATGGATAAAATGTAGTTTTTAGTACTCCCATAGATTTACTGCATTTTCTTGTCTCACTGCCATTGTTCATTTTTAAAAACAACTAACTCATTTATTTATTCATTTATTTTTGGCTGCGTTGGGTCTTTGCTGCTGTGTGTGGGTTTTCTCTAGTTGCAGCGAGCGGGGGCTACTCTTCGTTGCGGTGCACGCGCTTCTCATTGCAGTGGCTTCTCTTGTCACGGTAGTTCAGTAGTTGAACTTCAGTAGTTGCAGCACGTGGGCTCAGTTGTTGTGGCTCGTGGGCTCTAGCCGCACAGACTTCAGTAGTTGTGGCACTTGGGCTTGGTTGCTCCGTGGCCTGTGGGATCTTCCTGGACCAGGGCTCAAACCCATGTCCCTTTCATTGGCAGGTGGATTCTTAACCACTGCTCCACCAGGGAAGTCCCTCAATTTTTAATAAACTGCTGGACATTTTCTTAGCTACCGAGCTCCAATCAGCTTTTTAAATCTATAAGACTGTCATGTTACACACCTACAAATAAACTCTTCATCTGTGAATTCTCAATTTGTGACAAAAGTAATAAGAGTAAAATTTATTTGGAGTTGTACCAGACAATGTGCTAAGATATACATATATGCCTTAGGATATATGTTTGTGTCTATATCTATCAATCTATATATCTATCTAACTTTATCTTTTACATATGCTTTCTTATGGCACTCAACTCTTCCTACATTCAATTCTGTGTGTGTGTCTGTGTATGTGTGTGTGTCTGTTTACCTTAATCTGCATACAGGAGTGTAAGACTTCCATGAGATAATTCTATATCTGGCTTAATATTTATGCCCCTTACAATGCTTTCTCAGTGGCTTTCAATACATTTTGCTTGACTAAATGGCTGAATGAATGAATAATGAATCTTCTATCAGTGGAATATAGAGGGGGGAAAAAAGAACCTTGTATATTTTATTCAACAGATATTTGAATGGGAAACTGTGAAGAAAATACCGTACCAATAGATATGGTTTTGATTCCACAGAAGCTCTGTGTACTTTTACAAGAGCTACAAAATCAATTTCAGGTAAGTTATCCAACATCACCTCTTAACTATCATAAATAAACTTAAATAAAGTCATTTTCTACATTTAGGTATACATCCTGCTTCTAAACTGATAAATACTGAAACGTTTCCAAGAGGATAAAATTTCTAAAATGTAGGTATGTACCTGTGCTAAAGAAATACATTCCCTCGAAATTTGAGACTTAAAAAAATGTTATAAAAGGAAGTCAGTTTCCCAGTTCTGAATAATTACTTTTAAACAAAATATTTTCAGAACAGAAATTAGCAAGAGTGATTTTGTTGCTTCTTTTGGAGATTTATAAATATATTCTCTATCTAAAAATCGTCAGTTAAACATAGAGGGAAAGAGCAATTATATTTTGTATAATGCTGTCATGTAAAGCCATAATTTTAAACAGAAAACTTCCAACAAAAATTATATAAAGTCATGTGCTATCCAATAAAACTTTCTCGGGTGATAAACATGTTCCATATATGTGTTATCCTACGTAATAACAGTCAGCCCCAACTTGTCACTGAGCACTTGAAGTGTAGCTAGCAACACAGAATTGAATTTTTAACTTATTTCCTCTTAATTGAGTTTAATTTAAATATCCACATGTGGCTAATGGCTAAAATATAAGAAAGCAAAGCAGGGATTGATAAATTCTACTCAGTAAAGACTTCATATACAAGCTCTCATCTTCTAAAGTATATTACACATAACTTCTGTTGAAATGAATCATCACTTTCAGCCTTTTGTAACTGACACAGGGATCCACAAAAGCCTAATACTGAAAAGAACAAACAAGTATAGATGTACTTATAGATGTGCCATATCAGTTAGTGTTTAAGGGTGTTAAGAAACAACAAACAAAATGATGATAAGGATATGAGAAGCTCCTTGCAGGAATTACTCAAGGAACAAGAAAACATTCTAGTTTGATGGTCAAATTTGGCAACATTTCTATAAGTCTGCCAAGAAGGACAATTTTCTTAAAGACAAAATTGTCTAATTAAAACATACTATATGGAATTTTGTCAATATGATTACTTTAAAAACAGAGATAATCTTCATTTACTTTAAGTCTAGGTGATAGGAAAAAATATATAAATTACACTTATCATCTTTCTGTTTCTAGTTATTCTGTATGGCTTTTTCCATTTATTTGTAAGAAGCCAATGAAAACTGACAATTATTTTGCCTCTGGTTATTTCGATAATTTGGAAAAGTTTTCCAAATTAATTTAAGTCTTTGAAATACTCTGATTTATATTTTCGTAATGAGCGTGTCTGTTGAAAGTTTGCATAATGTAATACAATCCAATACTAAATTTATTTCGTATAATTTTTGAGAGACTAGAGATACACATTTTCTAGTTCTATGTAACCAATGTCAAATTGTTTTAAAATCCTCTCCTACAGGCCCATAAAGTAAATAAAAACACAGCCACACTGATTATAATATCAGGGTTGGAGCAAATACTTTGAAAATAGAGACAAAGGGCAAAGCACAAATAATAAAGAGAAACATAGCTAACTTTACTAAAAATCATTAGTCGCCCTAAGCATAAACTCTAAAACCTAAATATCCAACTCAGTGTCTTCTACCAGTCTGTGAAAAATGGAATCATAGTGAATTATGCAGATCTTACTTTCTAGTAAAAAGACTCACATAATACCAACAGAAGAAACAAAGGATTTTCTTTGCCTAAACTCTGATGAGAATTAATCTGGTACTTTATATCTTTAGTAATAGATGTATAGATGTCTTTAATACACTCATATTTGGACCCTGTACAAAGAAACAAAAGCTAAGGGCATATTCATCAAACTATTAACTTAAAATTTTGCTTCTGAAACTAATCAGATCACAAGAAAACTTTATCCTTAAATATACATTAACTTTGTTAGATTGGAACTTTATGAATATAAATAAGAACTGCACCAAACAAGTACCATAAGGTAGAAATTAAAAGCATTTTCCAGAGGAAAAAAAATTAAAGTGTATATGTGTTTGTATATACATATCTATGTATATAGAGAGATACAGATACATTCTTTTAAATTATTTAATTACCTGCTTGTTTGTTTGGAAGCATTAGATATCAGCCGAAGCAAACAGGTTTTGAAAGGACAGGATCACAAGCAAGGTGTCAACAGTGAAACACAAAGAAGTAAGATGACTCCTTGTCCGATGGCCGCTGCATTTTTCCTGAGACATTTGTCAAGTCTCTATGCTGTACAAGAGGCTGAGGAACAAAGTTCCCTTAGCTGAGGGCCAATATGAAGATACAGGGAAACAAGCAAAGATCTGAGAGGTTTTGTGAAACGGTATGTGAAGCTACAAGAATGAGGGTCCCGATCAGAAAAGCAGGACAAAAATCTGTCACTTGCTCTGTTTTCCCCTCAAGACATAGGCTGCAATCAGAAGCCATACAAGGGAGAAGGCTAAGAAATTAATTAGAAAGCTTGTTAAAAGCAGAGCAGAGATTTTGGAGCTCCTCCAATCCTGAGGATTTAAGGTATACAGCTTAGAAGGAACCCCAGCGAACATGAGGGACTCACAGTTAAATTCCTGAAGGTTATACCTTCACAGCTGAGGTAAACCAGAGGTAGGTAGTCTATGCCTTACCCTCCTCGGCTTATTCCCTAACCAATTACGGGGATGAATTTACTCTACCTGCCTAGCAGACAACAATGTAAACTCTTAAACAATAACTATAACATCACCTAGAAAGGAAAAAAAAAAAACTAAAAAATAAGTAAATAAACAGATATGATCAATGCAGAGGTAAAAACATGACATATCCTAGAGGCATTCAAAAATAGAGAATATTATAAATTGTTTTATGTTTATAAACTTGATAATCTAGTTGAAATGGACAGATTCCCTGAATTCACAAATTACCAAAATTGACACAAGCTGAAACAGAAAAACTACATGGCTCTGTCAGTAAAATTTAACTTGGTATTAAAAACCTCTCCAAAAATAAACATCTAGGCCCAGATGGCCCCACCTGCAAATTCTACCAAGTGTATAATGATGGTCATACAAAAACTTTTTTCACAAAATACTAAAAGAAAATAAATTCCAATATTCCTGATGCCAAACTAGATTAGGACGTTATAAGAAGAGAAAAATGGAGACCAGTATCCATTATGAAAACAGAGGCAAGAACCTTTTTAAAAGATAGCAAAAGGAATTCACAAGAACAGAAAAGTAAGGTTTATCTTCTCAGGAATGCAAGATTATTTTAACACTGATAATCAGTCAGTATTCTTTACCGTGCTAACATACCGAAAGGAAAAACTATTTAATTATCTTAATAGATGCATAAAAATTATGCACAAAACTTACCACCTACCTATGAGGGGAAAGTAGCAAGCTAGTAATATGAGGGAACTTTCTCAACTTGGTAAGGCAGATACGTAGAAAAATGTACAGCCAACATGATATTTGAAGTGAAAACCTGAACATTATTGCCCTAATATCAGGAAGGATGTACAGATACCTGATATTACCACTTTTACTCAATATTATTCTGGAGGAAGTAGTAAGTACAAAAAAAATTTTTTTTAAACAAAGAAACAATGAAATGATATAAATAAAAGTATCTATTCCAACGTGCCATAGTTGAGTAAACAGAACATCCGAAGGAATTATAAAGAAAGAAACCAATAAAAGTGCAAGAACTAATAAGTGAAATTCAACCAGGTAATAGGAATATTTTTATATAAAAGCAAAAAGCACATGCAAAATTAAAGATAAAAATACCATTTACTAGTTTGGAATTGCATAAAATATTTAGGAATAAATTTAATAAAAGATGTGCAAATGAGCTTCACTGAAAGCTACAAATAATTGTTGAAAGAAATCAAGGAAGACAAATAAATAAGAGATATACCATGTTTACATATTAGGGGCTTAATATTGTTAACATGTCCATTTTTCTCATATAACTTTACAGATTAGACACAATCCCAATTTAGTCACAATTGACAAGCTTCTCCAATTTGTATGAAAATTCAAAGGACCTCAACCAGGAAAAACAATCTTGAATTACAGGTTTAACAATAAAAAAATTGTACGAGAGTTGTTGATCTGAAACAAATAGACTACCAGAAATTTCTCCAGCAAAGATAAGTTTATTCAAGATCAGCAGAGAATTGCTATTCCAGATCTGTAACCATGGCAAGCCACGTGTAAGTCCCCAACATGGGGGAAAAGGAAGTTGGGAGGGCTATAGTAAACAAAGAGCCCATGGCTTTTCACAGCTGAGTCCTTGCCAGCAAAGAAGAGAAGTCTTTCTTCTTTCTGTTGGGCTCTGCTATCTTAACTGGGTGTGAGAGCTTTCCCTTTCGGTCTTCCTACTCTACTGATTTGAGGCTTTTGTTTATTACTTTTTTATATTTTCTCATTTTGTTCAGTATTTTCCTCTGAAAGCATCAAGGGTCAGGTTTTCCAATTTCAGCAGATTTTTGGACCTCGATGTAAGGAAGGAACTTTCCTGAGTACAGAGTCTCACGTCAGTAGAAAGTGCACAGATTGGAAACCTATTAAGGTCACATTTGAGTAAAAAGGAGGGGTAGGAGGGAGAATTCTCAGGCACTTTTTACCTAAGGTCCAAGGGTTATTAAGCTCATAGACATTGGAGATCATCTGAAGCATTATGCCATCATCAAATGTTTGGCAACAAAGTTGCAACAGGCCTGATAGGATATCTTGGGAAAAGCTGTCTAATCAGATATTGTCTGCTTTAATTCCAATGAAATCTTTACTTTCAAATCAGATGATGTGCAGGTTCAATCAGGGTTCAGTGCTTTCTTCAGGCGTGTCACACGAATCCAGAAGTCTATTCCTTGGAGTTTGGTGGCACAAGAATTGATTGGCAGTACTTAAAGTGGCCTTTCCAGCAAGGGTGAAGAGTTCTCTATGTATTTTCCAATAGACAAAATCTCCAAGTTGCAAACTGTGATGCTTAAGATCTTCTCTGCCAAGGGCATGGTGTGAAAAAATTGCTCTACCAAAACATGGTTATTTTTAATAGAAGCAGTTAGGTATATGCTATGTTGGAGTATCTCTCCTAACATCAGTTGTGGGTCAACAGAAGCAGAAGCCAAGTGCATTGAACATTTTCTATCTCAAACAGTGGAAGTTTGATTCCAAAAGGACCTGAGACTTAGAAGGACCAATGGCAATGCTTTTGGCCAAGGTAATTGGAGGGCCTCTACAAATTTTGCCAGTTGAGTCGTAATAATGTCATTAGTTCATTCCACTAAACAAGAGGATGGAGGATGCTAGGCACAATAAAAGTGTTATAAAACCAGACAAATAGCACAGACTTCCTAAAGCACATGGCCAATAAAATAGGTTTCGATCACTATGAAATTTGAAAGGAATTCCCCAGGTAGGGATAATCTTTTCCAAAAGGATTTTAGCCACAGAGAAGGCAGTAGCGTATCTGTAAGGAAAGGCTTCAGTCCAGTGTGAAAATGTATACCCATGACTAAAATATATTTGTATCCTTTAGAAGGAGGAAGTTGTATGAAATCCATTTACCAGGCTCTAAATGGTCCTGGCAGTTTAAAATGCCCAGGAGCAGTACGAAGAGTCTGCCCTAGGTTGTACTTTGAGTAGGTGGGACAAGGGAGGCAGGCACTTTTTGCAGCCTTGTTAATGTTTCCCCATCAGTACTGATTCAGGACTGCTGTCATTTTGTCAGTCGACCAATGGTTTAACGCATGTACAGTGGTGCGAATTGGGGATTTGAGAGTCTCTAGTAGAACTGGGATGTTATTTGATCCAAACCAGAGCTTTCTCTTTTTATCAAACCAACAGTTGTTGAATTTCCTATTTTGTTTTTCCTTCTCTGAGGCCAATTGTCAGGCGACTCTCTCCAGTTTTTCTAAGTTTTCATTTGGGGAAATATCTGTTTGGACCATGACAGAGGTTTGGTGGCAATTGGTTCCTTTAAGGACAACATTTCTTGCAAAAATATCAGCAAGGTGATTTCCCTTAGCTTCCAGGGAGTCAAGTTTAGAATGCTCCAGAATTTCAACAATAGCTAAAGCAGCAGGTATTGCATTCAATAATTTCTGAACAGATGGGGCTATTTTTAATCTTATTTCGACTGGAAGGAGGGAAGCCATGTTACTTCCACAGCACCCCCAAATCATGGTCTACTCTGAAAGCATACCTACTATCAATGTAAACATGGGTAGTTTTGTCCTTGGCTAAAGTACAAGCCCCTGTGAAAGGGTATAATTCAGTTTGTTGGGCCAAAGTAGCCATAGGTAAAGATGCTACCTCAACAACATGAAAAGGACTTACGATAGCATACCCAGCACAATATTTGTCATTGTCGCCTTTTAAATAAGAACCATTAGTGGACCATGCGAAGTCAACGTTACTCAATGGAATTTCCTGTAGATCATTAGAGGAGCCAGAAAGTGGTCCATTAGCGTTAAACTGTCATGAGATCTTCTGTCTGTGATGGAGGCGTGAAAAGTAGCCTGGTTAATACTATTACAACATAAGAGTTATGTGAGGGGCACTTAAGAAAAGGACTTTACAGGAAGTGAGGTGTCTGGCTGAGAAATGTTGAGTGTGATGAGAATTCAGGAGAGATTCTACTGCATGAGATACAAAAATGTTTAAAGGGGATCGCACAATGATTGTCTCAGTGGTATTAACCAAAAAGGCAATGGTCTTAATGGCCCTAAGGCAAGGAGGGTATTCCCATGTCTCAGGGTCCAGCTCCTGGCTATAATACCCTATGGGTCCATGGTGGCCAAGTGTTTTGAGGTGAGTACTCCAAGGACATTCCCTTCCTTTTCTTACACAAAAAGGAAAAAAGGGAAACTGATCATTGGGATACCCAAGGGCAGGTGGGTTCATCAAATTCTCCCACAAGGCCTTGAAGGCTATATAGTCTACTTCCTTCAACTGTAACCTTAATAAGTTTCCAATCTGTGCACTTTCCCTCTGACTTGAGACACAACACCCAGGAAAGTTTCTTCTTACTTGAGGAACAAAATGCCGCTGAAATAGAAAATCTGACTCTTGATCAGTGATGCTTTCAGAGAAAAATATGGATCAACAGACATATGAAAAGGCACTGAACATCAACTGGTAATCAGGGAAATACAAATCAAATTTCAATATTATATCACTACATACAGACCTACATGGGCAAAATGAAAAATACAATGTCAGTTTTTGACAAGGTTGTGAAGAAACTGGTGCATACATTAATAGCGAAGTTTTAATTTTTTATATTAACTTCAAAAAACTATCAGCATCTGCATAAGTTTAACATATCTGTGATTCAGCAATTGCATTCCTAGCAATACATAGCAGAAATCCACATTCATGTTCACTAAATACATGTTTCCTTTTATAAGCAACTAACAAAATGTTTTCCAGAGTGACTGTACTGATCTACGTTCCCTCCAGCAACATAGGAGTCATCCTGTGACTGTGCACCCTCACCAGCATTTCATGTTATCGTTATTTTTAATTTGGCTATTCTGATACACATATAATGATATTTCATTATGCTTTCAATTTTCATTTCTCTAGTGATTAGTAATGTTTAATATATTTTTATGTTCTTATTTGTTCTCTGTATATTGTTTGGTGAAGTGTCTGCATATCTTGTCCATCTCTTAATTGAATTTATTTTTTTAATGTTGAGTTTTTAGTTTTTAGCTATTTATATATTGTTAATGCTAGTGCTCTGCCAGGCATGTTATTTGCATATATTTTCTCCTAGTCTGTAATTTGTGTTTTCACCCTAACAGGTTCCTTTTTTTTTTTTTAATTTTCTTTCTTTTTTATTTATTTATTTTTGGCTGCGTTGGGTCTTCATTGCTGCCCGCGGGCTTTCTCTAGTTGCTGCCAGCGGGGGCTACTCTTTGTTGCGGCGCGCAGGCTTCTCATTGCGGTGGCTTCTCTTGTTCCGGAGCACAGGCTCTAGGCACGCTGGCTTCAGTAGTTGTAGCACACAGGCTCAGTAGTTGTGGCGCATGGGCTTAGTTGCTCCGCGGCCTGTGGGATCTTCCCGGGCCAGGGCTTGAACCCGTGTCGCCTGCATTGGCAGGCAGATTCTTACCACTGCGCCACCAGGGAAGCCCCTAACAGGTTCCTTTTGCAGAGTAAAATTTTTAGTTTCCATGAGGTTTAACCTTATCAATTTTTCTTTCATGTTTCATGCTTTTTGTGTCAAATTCTAAGCAGTCTTTGCCTAGAAGTAGATCCTAAAGATCTTCTCATTTTCTTTTTTCTAGAAGTTTTGTAGTTTTTTGTTTAAGACCGTGATCTACTTTTGTTAATTTCTATATAAACTGTGTGCTTTAGGTAAAGGTTCATTACGTGACTGTTGATGTCTACTTGTTCTAGCACCATTTATTGAAAAGGCTATTCCTCCTTCATTGAATCCCTTTTACTGCTTGGTCATAAATACATTGGGCATATTCGTGGGGGTCTATTTCTGCATTCTTTATTGCAATGTCATTTTTAATAGCCAGGAACTAAAATCAATTCAAATTCCCCGGAACTTTAAATCGGTCAAATAAAGGGTGGTATATTCATAGAGCGGAGTATCAGAAAGTTATAAGAATATCAATGATTACTGCACATGCATGCACAGGCGCACACACACAATGGATGAATTTCGAACATAATATTGAGCAAAGGAACCCAGGTAAGAAACAAAGCATAGTCTGTGTTCCTGTTTATACAAGATTCAAAATGGTCAAACTAATTTATGGTGTTAGAATTCAGAATGACAGTTACATTTGTCATGGAAAAGTGACTGGGAAGAGTCGCAAGGGAGCTCCTGGGGTATGAATAATACTCTATTTATTTATTTATTTATTTTTGCGGTACGCGGGCCTCTCACTGTTGTGGCCTCTCCCGTTGCGGAGCACAGGCTCCGGACGCGGAGGCTCAGTGGCCATGGCTCACGGGCCCAGCCGCTCCGCGGCATGTGGGATCTTCCCGGACCGGGGCACGAACCCGCGTCCCCTGCATCGGCAGGCGTACTCTCAACCACTGCGCCACCAGGGAATCCCAATACTCTATTTTTTGATGTGTGTGATGGTTAGCCTAGAGTTTACTTTGTGAAAATTTTCCTATTTGTACATTTATGATCTGTGCATTTTCTGTATGCTGGCTATGTTTCAATGTTTCAATTAAAATGAGTAAAAATATCTAATCTCGTCATTCCCTGATCAGTTTGAGTGAAGAGAACATACACTTTTCATGTATATGTAATAAGTTCTGGAGGGGCTTAGAATCCCGCTCACCTTGTGCATTACTCAATAAATTGTAGAACTGTCACTGACATCCTACAAATATAAAAATCAGGAATTAACTTTATATACTCAAATTGGTTGAAATTAGCAAGATACTTTTTATTTAGAAGAATTAAATCTATATTTTAAAGAATTTAGAAGGATTTTTTTACACGTAATCAGTCCAATGTATGAGCAGAACATATAAATAGAATAAAAAGTAAAAACATGCAAAGCTGAACTTGACCTTTTTTTTCAATATATATTTTAAGAAATTTGTTATAATGGTGTAACAAAGCCTTTGATGGGTCTTTCTCTTTTAGTGTCTTGTAATCTCTGTAACATTGCAAAAAACAAATGAAAATAGAGTAAGATGTTGCAAAGAGAGGAGAATGATCCCTTATTTTAAAGAATTTAGGATGGGATCCTTACAGAGGAATCCATGACTCCCCAAAAGATTTTCCTTATTCTAATCTCCCTCCAACTATTAGGAAACATTATCCATACCTACTGGGGGTGATACAGGATATATTTCCCTCATCTTTAGAATTTCATTGCACAGGTGTAACATACCTCATCTGAAATAATGTGCCAATATATGTTCTCTCTATAGTATAATTTATATGTACGGTTTTATTAGCTGGTAGCACTTGTTTTCATTTCACATTGTTATGCAGAACATTGTTAATTCCCTTTGTACTCTTTCTCCTTTAGCCTTTTATTTGTTTAGTTATTTATTTTGAGAAAAAAAGCTGTAAACTTCTCATGGCTAATGGTTACTCTATTACAAAAAGACCCTGTCAAAGCTTTGAAATACCCATAGTGATCTTTCATTAATCTCTTGGACAAGTCTCAATTACCTGCAGTTTCTGTTGGGTATGTTTTGTGGATGTTGTGGTTCATTCAGTAATAGAAGAAAAAAATTAAATTGGTAAATACAGGATAGAGGGCTTTTTTAAAATATATAAATAATTAAAGGAAGATGTGATGGAAGATGTACAGTTAACAGGGAAAAAGGGAATTAGTAGCCAATAGAGTTGAAATGATAGAACTTTAGACAGACTGTAAAGGTCTGATAAGCAATTCTAGCTTAAATTAGGGAATTAGAAGTGAAATAAACTGTACAGTAAGTACAATAAACAGTCCAGTAAGTAATTTGACAACACCACTCAGGATATTAAAGAAAGATGTAAAGACTAGATTTTGAAATGTTTCTTAGCATGTATTACATTTGACAAGAAAAGAAAAAGTAAAGTTTAAGACAGTAAATCCACAGTGAATGTGGAAAAGATTTGATCTTTATGAATGATTTAAAGAGTATCAAAAACAATTTGCAACTGATATAGTAGACAATGGCTAGGATTATGATGGACTTGTAAACATAGGTCACTGGAATAATGGTTATGTACCGGTACATTTTTTAACCAAATTAAGGAATTTAGGAAGAAAACCTGGATTTGGGGATAGGAAATGATCATTTTTATAATGGATATTTGCACACATTTTTAAAAAGGCAGGGACTTCCCTGGTGGTGCACTGGTTAAGAATCTGCCTGCCAGTGCAGGCTACATGGGTTCGAGCCCTGGTCTGGGAAGATCCCACATGCCGCAGAGCAACTAAGCCCGTGCGCCACAACTACTGAGCCTGTGCTCTAGAACCCATGAGCCACAACTACTGAGCTTGCGAGCCACAACTACTGAAGCCCGCACACCTAGAACCCGAGTTCTGCAACGAGAAGCCACCGCAATGAGGAGCCCGCGCACCGCAACGAAGAGTAGCTCCAGCTCACCGCAGCTAGAGAAAGCCCGCGTGCAGCAACGAAGACCCAACGCAGCCAAAAATAAATAAATAAATTTATAGAAAAATATCAAAGATATGCTTTCATCTCAGTGAGAGCATGTCTCCAAGCAAAGGGTCCTCTATTCCAGTCGTCCTGAACTAGGTGGGCTACCATATCAGAGGTTAAAAAAAAAAAAAAGCAATATTTATTTATAATATTCAATCACTAATTACATCTGACTCTGGATGTCCTACTTATTTTTCCCTATTCATTATCAGTCATAGAGAGTGAATGAGACTTTACCTGGCACATCAACACTCTGATGCAGAGACAGGGGATAATTTTGCAGTGTTTGTCACAATTCAGGTCCAGATCTGTTAGTGGATCAAGATTAGCTCTTCTAAAAATGTAGTAAATGGAATGGAATAGAATACAATAGATAAGAAATTATCAGAATGTAGCCCAAGTAGTAAGGGGTGTCTGTGTGTCTGTGTGTACGTGCGTCTGTGTGTACGTGTGTGTGTGTGTTGGATCATTATGTAAAAAGAATTTAGTTTTTACTGTGGATTGTTTAAAAAAGGATGAAAGCCACTGGTATAGGGAATAAATAAAGCATATTGTGGAGACAGATGCCCTGGGTTTGAACCCTAGATCCATCAATGTCAAATATATTGCATTGACGTGTTACCTGAAATCTGTGAAATCACTGAAAAATCAGATGATACTATAATATCTTTATAAATTTGCTAGAATGGTGAAATGAGTAAATATATGTGTCGGGCTTGTGATGGTGCAGAAATCATTTTAAGTACAATGAATCAAGTCAGATGTATCCTCTCTCTGTGCAACGTGCAGTGAAGAGCACTGAACCATTCAACAGTCGTTAGTAAGTCACGTTTTTATTGCAGATGCCAGGGAAGTTGCCAGCTTTAATACCATGGCCGCTAAAGGAGGGTCAGAAGCTGGAAGTAAATCTTTAGACAGTTGTATAATCCACAGGACTACAGTCAGAGAGTGGCTGCCGCTAAACTGGACAGAGCCCTTGGATTTAAAGGCTTTTCAATTCCTTTCTTATTTCTTGTACTCAGATGAGACAGGCTTCTAAGCCAACTGGTCAGAGTCAGTTGTATTAAAGTATTTGAAAAATCCTCTTTGGCTCCAATAAGTTTTTACTGGAGATCATTTGAAAGTTGAAGTGAATAACATGTAATCATCAGTACATGTAGTCTTTTATTAACTGCTTTTTAGGACCTTGTAATATCCAGTTCACTAGGCTTTGGGAATATTATGAAACCACAGTAATTTCTGTTTAAAAAAGCAATCAGAAAAATTTGTGATTCTTTCTAAAATCTATGCTTTTTTAATGCTTAGTTTAATAAAACATAAAATTTAATTTTAAAAAGCAATGACTATTATAGTTTTGCTATTTTACACAGATTTTTTATAACTAGTCCCATTTTTCTCTACAATAATGTTGATTAAGTAAAAATATTTCATTGTTCTCTTTCCCATGCACTTTGGACTCTGTAGTTGATGCCTAATTTGTCTATTAATGTCTTCTAACCTCTCCTCCTTCCTCAGATATAATTCAAATATTATTTTTTTCCCTCACCATATCACCTTTAACTTCTCCATTGCCAGTTTACTAGAGGGTCAGTCTCCAACCCAAATTTAAAGCATTGCATTCAAAATACAAAGTAAATACATCAATACTTTAAATAATACTGTTAACTCACTTAAGTTGATTGGATGAGTCACCCTCCTCATTGGATGGAGGGTAAGAAAATAACATGTTAGGCATTATATATTTTTCTAATACTTTTTATAAGCATTATTTCTTACAAAGTAGGTATAGTTAAAAGATAATAAAATAACATCTATAGTAAAAGTATCACAAAGTAATTATACTTGTATTGTTTTCAGACAATTCTTTCCCTTTTATTTATGTTTTATTTACAATGTAACCACCAATATAACATTCTGAAAATTTAGATAGCAATGACTTTGTGATCATCTTTGAAAATATTAGTATATCTTAACCAGTAACGGTCTTTGAAAATAAATTCCTTAAAATTTCAAACGAATACCTTCACCTGTGCAATCCATTAAAATTAACTTTCACATATGTCAACCCTGTATAGGGAGCCATCTTTGTACTTTTGTTGCAATTGGTAAATTTCTTTTTTTTTTTAACCTTTTTAAAAAATTATTTATTTATTTATTTTATTTTTGGCTGCTTTGGGTCTTCGTTGCTGCATGCAGGCTTCTTCCAGTTGCGGCGAGCAGGGGCCACTCCTCGCTGCGGTGCGCGGGCCTCCCATTGCGGTGGCTTCTCTCGTTGTGGAGCACAGGATCCAGGCACACGGGCCCAGCAGCTACGGCACACGGGCCCAGCAGCTACGGCACACAGGCTCAGCAGCTGTGGCACACGGGCCTAGCTGTTCCGCAGCATGTGGGATCCTCCGGGACCAGGGCTCGAACCCGTGTCCCCTGCACTGGCAGGCAGAGTCCCAACCACTGCACCACCAGGGAAGTCCCACAATGGGTAAATTTCTTAAACTGTCTGCGCTTCAGTTTCCTCATCAACAAAACAGGGGTAAGACAAGTACCAAGCTCAAGGGGCAGTAGTGAAGACTAAGAAAGTTGACATATGCTAGCTAATCACTTAGAACAAGGCCAGATATATAAGCCACAAATGACACTGATTTATTAATTATTCAAAGATTAATATTACAAAACACTGAAAACTCGGAATCTCTGACATTTTCATAACTTGATGTCATTTAATAAAACTTCCTTTCCTGGAGAAGCATATTTAACAATACTGGCTCATTTCATTTCAAAATTTTTTCTTTAATATATTGTTAATAGTTTTATTATTAAGGAAGATTCTTTCAAATGGGCAATGTTTTTATACTATATATCTGAACTTGAAATATGGAAAAATATTAGGACCTTAATTCTCAAATTTTACTATGCAAAAGTATTATTGAAACGCACACAGATTTCTACCCCCATTATCTCTGATTTTAAACTCTGGGTGAATGTGTGTATTAACCAAGAGCTACAGGAGATTTTAATGCAGGTAGATCTAGAAAAATACAATACAATGAAAAAAGCTGTTTCCCTCAAAGTCTGTCCCCAAGTTTCTTATCTATGATGAATCGTATATAAATTGATTTAATTTCATATGTAAACTCAAATAGGAAACATAACGGCCATTCTTCAATATTAAAAATATGGCTAAGATAACTAAATACTCAATAAAAATTTAGATCAGGTAAAATGTTTTAAAGTTAATTTTCTGCCAATAGATGTTTCCACTTGCAAGATTTAAGAGAAAAAAATGATAAAATGAGAAGAGCATGTGCAGAATGATTATATTTTATTAAAAATTATAACTACTTACATATTTTCTGTTGAATAAATAACAAAAAATGGAAAAGGTTAAGATTAATGAAGTGGAATGAATGCAAAAAGGAGAAGGTTTACAGGTGGACTGTCAGGATAATTTTGTAATATTTTATATAGTGAAATATTAAGGTGGGGAAGAATAATTTTATTAAAATCTTAACTGATATTTTATTTTTTTTTTTTTGCAGTACGTGGGCCTCTCACTGTTGTGGCCTCTCCTGTTGTGGAGCACAGGCTCCGGACGCGCAGGCTCAGCGGCCATGGCTCACGGGCTTAGTTGCTCCGCGCCATGTGGGATCTTCCCGGACCGGGGCATGAACCCATGTCCCCTGCATCGGCAGGTGGACTCTCAACCACTGCGCCACCAGGGAAGCCCCTTAACTGATATTAGTTAAGATTCCTAATGCTGAAAGCTGGCTGTCTTGTCATGGATTACAGAATTTAACATTTTAAATAAATAATACAGATTTATTAACAAAGATCTGAGGCAGCACATACAAATACTGGGTTGTTGCATACTGAGGAAAGAAAAAAGTGTCCCAAAACTAAGAAATGAGCAAACTGTGTCTTCTGCCTTATTGTTTGCAGCATGAAAAAAAGTCACTGGTGATAGCCTCTTGAAAAATAGAACCTATTGCTTGGTACTATGCTTACAATCTCTGTGAGACACCATTTCCTACCTTCATGCTTGTCAGCCCTATTGGATCTTACTGACAAGAGATGAAATCCTGTTATTCCAATTTTAGACACAGATGTGACCTTCCCATTTGCTTCTTCAATCTGTTGATTTTGCCTCCAGACTGGTATTCCACACACCTGGCATCTCTCCCCAGCAAGTCCCAGACCTCCTATGTAAAATCTAATGTGGACATGAGACTTGTAAAAACTTGTGAACTGAAAATACAAAGCCCTTTCTTTTTCTTAAATTTAGCTGCTTATGTAAGTATCCTTGAACCTCTTTATTTCCCCCACCTCCCTGCTTTATTATCTAGCAATTAAAAAAATTTCAGTATATGGTTGACATTAATAAAATTTTGTTTTTAAAAAAAATATTTTTAACTAAACAATACTATATAAGAAAGGAAGAAGAAAAAGAGGAAAGGAAGGGGAACATGAGAAAATTTCATAGGATGATTAAAATGGGTAATTGCCAGAGTAATATTTGAGTGATGGAAATATACGTTAGAAGAAAGAATCACATGTACGAGTAGCACAGCATACTAATGCATGAATTGTACTTTCTTTTTTGGTTGTCTCATATGGAGAGAACATGGTAAAGAGAATGAAAGTAAAATGACTAATAAAAAACTCCTTGTTTTGCATGGCAAGGAGTTCACTGGAAATTCGTGAAGCATTCCATATTTTTTATCTATGTGTAAAAGAATGAAATTAGAACACTCCTTAACAGCATACACAAACATAAACTTCAAATGGATTAAAGACCTAAATGTAAGGCCAGACACTATAAAACTCTTAAAGGAGAACATAGGCAGAACACTCTACGACATAAATCACAGCAAGATCCTTTTTGACCCACCTCCTAGAGAAATGGAAATAAAAACAAAAGTAAACAAATGGGACCTAATGAAACTCAAAAGCTTTTGCACAGCAAGGGAAACCATAAACAAGATGAAAAGACAACCCTCAGAATGGGAGAAAATATTTGCAAATGAAACAATGGACAAAGGATTAATCTCCAAAATATACAAACAGCTCAGGCAGTTCAATATCAAAAATAAACCAACCCAATCGAAAAATGGGCAGAAGACCTAAATAGACATTTCACCAAAGAAGACATACAGATGGCCAAGAGGCACATGAAAAGATGCTTAACATCACTAATTATTAGAGAAATGCAAATCAAAACTACAATGAGGTATCACCTCACAAAGGTCAGAATGGCCATTATCAAAACATCTACAAACAATAAATGCTAGAAAGGATGTGGTGAAAAGGGAACCCCCTCTTGCACTGTTGGTGGGAATGTCAATTGATACAGCCACTATAGAGAACAGTATGGAGGTTCCTTAAAAAACTAAAAATAGAACTACTATATTACCCAGCAATCCCACTACTGAGCATATACCCTGAGAAAACCATAATTCAAAAAGAGACATGTACCACAATGCTCATTGCAGCACTATTTGCAATAGCCAGGACATGGAAGCAACCTAAGTGTCCATCGACAGATGAATGGATAAAGAAGGTGTGGCACGTATATACAATGGAATATTACTCAGCCATAAAAAAGGAATTGAGTTCTTTCTAGTGAGGTGGATGGACTTATAGTCTGTCATACAGAGTGAAGTAAGTCAGAAAGAGAAAAACAAATACTGTATGCTAACACATATATACGGAATCTAAGGAAAAAAAATGGTACTGATGAACCTAGTGGCAGGGCAGGAATAAAGACATAGACATAGAGAATGGACTTGAGGACATGGGGTGGGGAGGGGGAAGCTGGGGCGAAGTGAGAGAGTGGCATGGACATATACACACTACCAAATGTAAAATAGATAGCTAGTGGGAAGCAGCAGCATGGCACAGGGAGATCAGCTCAAGGCTTTGCAATGACCTAGAGGGGTGGGGTAGCGAGCGTGGGAGGGAGGCTCTAGAGGGAAGGGATATGGGGATATATGTATGCATACAGATGATTCACTTTGTGGTACAACAGAAACTAATACAGTATTGTGAAGCAATTATATTTCAATAAAGATGTATTAAAAAAAAGAAAGATAATCGTTGATGAAAGTTTGCAAAGCAAAATAAATAAATAAATAAATAAAGTGAACAGTAAGGAACTAAAATGATGACACAAGCTAATACTTTCAAGTAAGTAAGAGAAGTTGTGAAGGTCAACATGTGGAGATACCTGGTTGAGAAAGATGCCACTCAGTTTCTATTTTATTGGTAGAGAGCATTATCTGTAAGCAAATCAATTCAATAAATATGTCTTTTAAAGCAATCATCTTAAAAGCACTGTCCTAGATATTATGGAAGTAATACAGGCATCATTTTTTTTTAAATCAGAATATTAACTGGTCTAGAAAATATGATTCAAGGTGCAAATGATTCAAGTAAATTACAGTAGAGATGGATAATAATCCAGAGTAAATCGGGTCAGCTTTATTCAATGTATCTCCATGAAAGAAGTATAGTCTACCAAAACTAGGATTGGGCTAGGAAGAAATGAATGTCACTCAGTCATTGAAACATTGGTTCATGAGCTGATATGTTGTAACTCTGTATTTCTAAGTAAAAAATTAATAAATTAAGCAATAAAATTACTATTATATTACAAACACTATTAATGAGATCCAGAGAAGAAAATGATTTAGCAGTTATTACTAGATGATCAAAGTGGTAGGATCAAGGATACAGTTATATGCCTTAGTAAAATAGTAAATCGCTTGTTCGTCAGAAATGGGAGTTTAAAAGAAAAAGGAAAACATGCAAAAGAAGAGAGTTACTTGTGGAAAGCACCTCAAAATAATAAATGTGTGGCTTGGCCAGGAAACATCATATTTAAATACATTTGTCCTAAAGAAAGTCTTTTTATTCTAGGATCTTAATAAAAAAGAGATCTTTCATTATCTATATAAAGTACATCTGGTTCAGAATATATATTTAAATAACAAATAGACTTTTTTTTTTTTTTTTGCGGTACGCGGTCCTCTCACTGTTGTGGCCTCTCCCGTTGCGGAGCACAGGCTCCGGACGCGCAGGCTCAGTGGCCATGGCTCACAGGCCCAGGCGCTCCGCGGCATGTGGGATCTTCCCGGACCGGGGCACGAACCCGTGTCCCCTACATCGGCAGGTGGACTCTCAACCACTGCGCCACCAGGGAAGCCCAAATAGACATTTTTTTAAATTATGTATTTTTTACTTAAATTAGTGATATAGCACTTAAACATATGAGAAAAAAGAAGTCACAAATTTTTTTATGACTCAACTAGTTCACATTATATAGTACTTTTGAGGACTTTTTAGAACACTATGCAGTTGCAATTGTAAGAAGAAAATCTATCAGATTCCCTTGCTAATCTTTCTGTAATACAGTTGTAAAGTATTAGAAATCCACTTACATGTGACTGTGAAGTGTTTGCCAAAAATATAAATAAAAACCCTTTAACTTTGTGTCTGTGTGTGTGTATGTATGTATATATGTGAATTGAATACATACATTCAAGAGTCAATTGCCATGAATCTGATTAACATGATTAGGTTATGAAGTTTTTTGTTGGAGATGGTAAGGTTATATCTGAATATTGAAATTATAAGGAAAAATCTACTTTGCTTTAAATTGCATACTAAAACACTAGGGAATGCATACTGAACAAATAGAACACATTTCTGTTGGTGCAATTAAAGTTAAAGATAGCATCTTAGAGACGACAAAATGAAATCATTTTAAGAAATCAAATTAACTAATAAAATACCCATACAAATCTAGGAGAGGGAGAATTTTCTTAGCTAAGCTGTTTGGAAAACAAACATTAAACACACTTTCCTAATATGTGCAAATATTTTAAATCACCTATTCTATATAAGAAAGACATTCTGTCTTTTGTAACACCAGATTCTAGCTTTATCGGTATATAGTTGAGTGACTTTGATCCACATCCTTTCAACATATTAAAAGTTGACAAACCAAGCAGTTTTATCCCTCAAAGGCCAGTCAGGAGACAGAAGCCATGTTAGTATTTTGTACAGGGGGAATTTGTTAACTAAGAATAGAATGGGTAGAAAAAGAACTCTTCGGTATCATGAAGGTAGGGATCTGAAGTGGCAGCTACTACCCCAAGGTGAAGGAACGAGTGAAGAGACTGGCACAATTACAATTTAGAAATTTACAGGAGGGCCCTGAGAAGCTGAAACTCAGACCTCTAAGGAGGGGAGGTCCTAGTAGTTAGCGCTGATGTCTCTAAAGGAGACAAAGAGGCTATTTTTATTTTTTTTGATGTTGGAAAAATTGCAAACTGCTGCTGCTTCAGGAAGGAAGTGCTTCTACCAAGGTGAACAAATGCAGCTGCAGTAATGCTCACAGAAACTGCAAGCAGAGAGGAAGCCACTAGGTAGGAGCGTGTCTCTCCTCTCTCTTCCAGCCTCAAGGTCTCCAACCACTGCCCCCTAGTGAAAGATGCTCACAGGAAAGAGCTGGCAAAGGAGAACACAGAAGAGCAGTATGAGAGCTGAGAGAAAATAACATAATAACCTGCCTATCATTGAATCTTATGTCAGAGGAGTAAAAGTTACTGAGTTATTGAGGTAAATAAATGCATGTAACAAAAAATGTACAGCAGGAAATTTATTTCTTCATTGGAATCAAGCCTAGATTTAAACTAATCCAGTAGCAATTTGACCAATTAGTATAAACAGTGATGACCAAAAAAAAAAAAAAAATGTAATCATAATATCATATACTTTAAATACTGAAGAATCTTAGGGGACATTTTTTAAGGTTGAAAAAATTTTGGAGGATCATTATATAACTTGCTCTAAATCGTAACAGAAATTAATGATGGGAAGAAAATTAAAATTCAGTTTCTTGACTCCTGTTCTCTATTTGTTAGACTACAAAGCTGCTTTCCTCATTTACTGATAGGTGATATTTGTAGCAGGGAACATTTTTTTAATATCTTTAGTTTTGATGTAAAGAAACCGACTGAGGCCCTAAGAAGTGAAATGACTGTAAAATCATGGAGCGAGCCTGCAGTAAATATCCTTCCATCTCAGCCCACTACTTCTCCCACTGCTTCACACTGTCTCTTTAACACTGTTGTGAATCTGATTCAATTATGGGAGAATTCCAGAGTTACTGCTGACTATTTTTTTATTAATATCTACTGATTGAATGTTTAAACATGATGTTTAGACATTAAATGTATTAAGAGAATTATAAATGTGCCATGACTTCAGAATGTATCACTGAGATACAGTAAAAGTAGTGAATTATTCCCCAAGTCTAGATATAGAATTTATAGAAGAAACTGTCAATACAGAAAATCAATAATCTATCAACATGTCTGTATTGGTTATCTATTGCTGCATTACAAATTCCTTCCAAACTAAATGTCTGAAAACAACAAAAATTTATAACTCATAGTTTTTGTGGTTCAGGAATCAGATCTATCTTAGCTGGATCCTCTAGCTCAGGGTCTGAAACAAAGGCTATAATCAAGCTACTGACTAGACTGCGAACATCGCTAGGGTTGGCTATCCCCCAGTTTATGTGGTTCTTGGGAGACTGCAGGTCCTCCATGGCTGTTGATTTGCCTGAAAAAATCCACTTCCAACTCACTCACATGACTGTCAGCAAGCCTCAGGTTCTTGCTGATTCTTGGTCAGATATCTCGGTCCTTTGCTAAGTGGGCCTCTCTACAGGGATATCCACACTAGACAGCTTGCTTCTACCAGGAGGAGGATACCATCCAAGAGAAAGTCAGAGATGGCAGAGGTCACATTCTTTTTGTAACTTCATCTTGGATGTGATATCCAACCACTTTTGCTGTATTCTGTTCATTAGAAACCAGTCACTAAATCTAGCCCATCCTAAGGGGAGGAGTTACACAAAGGCAGGAATACCAACAGGTAGGGATCATTTGGAGCCATTTTGGAGACTGTTTACCACAAGGTGCATCTCCAGCCTCCCAGAGGAAACAAAGTGCATATGTAGTCAAAGTCACTTCTTTCAATCTCTAGTCATTCCAAGTCCCTCTTCCAGCCAAGTCCTATTTAAACATCCTAATTAACTTTTACAACGGAGTAAATGAAGAAAAATGCTTTGAAATACGACAGAGCTATCAAAAGCACAACAAATAGATAACATAATTTGTGAAATTAGAGTGGATTTTTTTTTAAAAAGAAACATTATGTAACAGTTCCAAGAATCTCTCATTAACATAAAAACATTATCTGTGAAACTGAGATTAAAAACTAAAAATCTCTCTTTTCAGTATATGGTTTGCTTTGTCCTAAATACAATAGTTTCAGATTTCAGGATTAAAAAAAAATCAAGTTTTAAAATAGACACATGAAAGAGTTCAGTCTACCATGGATTCTACACCTAATTTCCAAACTCCAATACCATTATTATTTAAAATCCTGATGGAGTGATTTTGTTGCATGCTCACTGCAATGTTAATTAAATTGGTGATTCAAAATCAGTGTTATTAGTATAGTATAACTGGCGTTTATATTTTTATCTTCCAACAATGAGAGTTGCTTTTTTCAGGTAAAAGATTCCAAATTACAGAAGACCCTTTTTCTTCACCCTCAAACCAGTACTCAGTGAATTTCTTACCCCTGGCTATAGCGATTATCTTCAAGATAGGTAATTGGCCTGGATTAGGGTTATAATGTTCAGGTCTGGGCTTTCCTTGTGATCTGTTGAGATACAAAAAGCCCTCTCCTTTCTGGAGATTTTACCAAGAGTAACCTCGCCTGCAGATTCTGCCCTATGTCAAGAGACCACCTGAGAATGTCACCAATGCAGAGTAAACTTAGAACTTAGTGAAGTAGACATAGTAGATCAATGAGATCATTCTTGAGACACTTGGCTATGCCTGAAATAAGCCTTGTTAGTAATCTGATCCAAGAAACTAATATTCTGTTTGCTATGATTTTGCTAAGCATGTTTAAATTGGTTTTGTGGAGTTTGCTACTTAGTAAGTTCCAACTTATATAACCATTCAGTAAAAGGGGCTTGATGACAACCTAAAAACACACCTCCCCAGTGTAATTCAATAATGGAAGTAAAGCCACTGTCCACCATATATAGAATTCAGAATATTTTGACTTAGATTTAAATATTACGAAGCAGAAATGACTTATTCTTTGAATAAAAAAACTTCAGTACTTATTTGATCAGTCACATTTGTATGCAGAACTTATCTACTAAAGAAATGATGTACTTTCACTTCAAGATCAAACTTTTAAGCAAATGTAGGGGATGTTTAAATTGTCACTTGATATATCAAGTCAACTGTATAAAGACGGAACAAATTATTTATGAGCAATTGAAGTAACATAAAAATGTGCAATGAAAGAAATTCAAAATCTATTTTTATATAAAACTTTCACCTTGTGATTAAACTGTTTTTAGTTATTAGTTTGACATGTCAAAGATGCTGATGTGTAGGTGGAAGAAAAATGTTCTAATGTAATTAAATGTAATACTTAAGTAGGAATAATGAAGTCTTGTACTCCTGCAGTTAAGAAGCTGTGTGACTTCAGAACGTTTTCTGACCTCTCTGATATTTCAAAGTCAAGTTATTTTCTCTACAATAATTGTACACTTTCTTCCATGGACTTTTCCAAATAAAAACAATCAAATGATCCAATAAAATAATTTTGGGAAAAATAATCAATGATATATTGAAAATTAGAAGTATTATATAAATGCCATTATCCTGCTTGTAATTTTCTAAGCTTATATGCCCTTGAAATGATGTTTATCAGTTTTAACTGGGAATCTTAAGCCTTGAGCATCTGTTCTTTGCCTTCCTTTCCAGGCTCCCCCTCTCCCCCCACTCTTTACATAACACTCCACCTACTCTAACTTTCAATCATTTCTTCTTCTAACCTATTTCTAGTCTCATACACTTTGAAAGTGCTATTGCTGTCTCTCTCCATAGCGGTAGTTTCTATATTTTGGCTTGCGTAACTTCTCCTCCTTTTTCTTGTATTACCTTAAATGTCATGTGCTCAATATTCCTTCTTTAGCCCATCACCACTAATCCAAATTTAGTTCCTTTCTCATCCTTTCTCATAGTATTTTGCTATTTTCCTAAAGATAACTTCCTACAACTTGTAATTTTACATATATACATAGACATAATTTTCTCCCTATGTATACATATATACATGTGTATACTTTAAAAAAATGGAATCATGCTTTATGTGTTCATTTTGACCTGGCTGCTTTGAGGCAGTATAATAATTCTGAGACCACCCCCCATATTGTTTCATAGAGATGGAGTATATTTTCATCACTGCATAATATTCTATTTTATGAATATATTAAAGAGGTTTTTTTTCATTCAGCCATTTATGAGCATTTGTGTGTCTGCCTCACATTATTAGCTAGGATGAATAATGTTACCTCAAACATCCTTTTTTTGAACTTACGCATGTTTATCTATTTAAGACACACACAAGTGAACACACACACACACACACACACACACACACACACTCCCACCCAAGAGTGAAATAGTCAGACGGTATCCTTAGGCAAAGAGTGCCAAATAGTTTCCCCCAAAACTTGTATCAATTTACACACCCTCCAGCAAACAGATGGTACCAAGTGAAAGTACTCATTGCTCTAGAGCTTAGACAACACTTGGTTTTGTCTTTTTTATTTTGGTCTTTCTCATCATAGGCCCATCACCACATTCCTTATTTATACACACGTATTTGGGGCTTCCTTGGTGGCGCAGCGATTGAGAGTCTGCCTGCTAATGCAGGGGACACGGTTTCGAGCCCTGGTCTGGGAAGGTCCCACATGCCGCGGAGCGATTAGGACTGTGAGCCGCAACTACTGAGCCTGCGTGTCTGGAGCCTGTGCTCCGCAACAAGGGAGACCGCGATAGTGAGAAGCCCATGCACCGCGATGAAGAGTGGCGCCCGCTTGCCACAACTAGAGAAAGCCCTCGCACAGAAACGAAGACCCAACACAGCAAAAATAAGTAAATTAATTAATACACACGTATTCACACAAACACATTGGGATATTGGCTTAGAATGTATTGAACATATAATTAATATGTGACAAATGTATATCCTTAGAATGTCAAGTTTTCTAATAAATGAACATGACATGCTGATCCATATGGTTAGGTTCACTTTAATTTAGGGGGAACAATATTCTAGAGATTTCTGTGTAGAGGTCTTGCACATCTTACACTTACTTTTAATATTTGGCATCTTTTCTTTCTCATTTACTAAAATTTTTGTGGTGTATAATAATTCAAGTGATTTTTTTATTCACCTTACATTCAATGGCTTTGCCAAATTTACTTATTAATTCAAACAATTCATTGCTAGATTCTTCTAGATTTCTATGTACTCAAATACATTGTCTGTAATTAATAACACTCATTTCTTTTTTTCCAATTTTATAAGTTTTGTTCATTTTTCTTGCCATATTGAACTAGTAAGCACTTGTAATGTTGAGTAAACATGATGACAGAGGACATGCTGTGCTCATCATCGATCACAGAGAAAATCTGTGAATTGTTTCTGGACTTTTGTTGTGGCTAGTATCCTTACTCAGATTTTTAAAGAAGTCTTCTTGCTAACCAGTTAAGTCTTTATATTATAATTAGACACAGAATTTTATTGAATGATTTTTCTGTATCTATTGGTATCCCCATGTAATTTTTCTTTTATTCTGTTAATCTGGTAAATAACATTGATTGATTCTTGAATGTTATATTAACAATACATTCCTAAAATGAACCTAATTTGGTCATGATATATATTTTTTACAATTAAATATTTGAATTTGCTTTAATAATATTTAAGATGTTTATGTTTATGGAAAAATTTGCCAGTAACTAACTGTTATTGCAATATCTTTGTCAGGTTTTGTTACAGGGTTAGTTCAGCCTCTGAAGCAAGTTTAGATATGATTTTCTCGTTTTCTATTCCTTGAAATTGTTTTGAATATCTGAAGTTATTTTTTCCTTAAAGATTTTATGAGGGCAGACTTCTTGACCTATGGATACTTTTTGTGGGAGGAATTTTAATAAATAGTCAATTTTAATAGATATAGAATAATTCAGATTTTAAAACTTTCTTATGTCAATTTGTATACATTATGTTTTCTTGTACATTTTCCTATTTCATCTGTATTATCAGATGTACTTTTCTAAAGGTGTTTATAATATGCTTTTACAACACTTTCATATTGGTAAAATTTCTATTAATATCCCCTTTATCAATCCTATTGTCAATTATTGGGACTTTAATATCTTGATGTGTGTCACCAGAGGTTTATTATTTTTAGTAAATATTATATATTTCTTATATGATTAATTTTATTATCTTGATCATTTTTATGTTATTATTTCTTAATTTTAAAATGAAAGGAATGCTTAGAACATTCATTTCCTCACCTTTATTTTCTTGAATATGCAGTAGGCGTATAACTTTATTCTAACAACAGCTAGAATTTTTGGCACTTAATTTTAAAAGATTTTCTAATTGTACTGTGATTTTTTTCATCCCAGTAGTTGGGTATTTAGGATTCTGCTTTCTAATTTCCTAACTTAATTGAAGTTTGATAATTATGTTTTAATATTGATTTTTAAGTTAATCTCACAATAATTAGATAATATACTGTTTATATTAAGACTTTGATATTTCTTGTGACTTTCTATGGGGCTCAGAATGTGGTAAATTTTAGTTAATCTTCTAGCATGTGTACTTACAAAGAATGTATATATTTTGAAGTTGTTGGGCTCAGGTCAAATTTATTACTAGGATGGTTCATGTATTGTAAAGGCTTGCTGTTTTTACAGGGTTTTTTTCCTTTTCAGCATGTTTTATCAGCTACTGAGAAAGTTGTTTAAATACCTCAAAACATGTTTTTGTATTTTATATTGAAAAAATTTAAAAATATGCATATGTGTGTAAGTGGACCTGCACAGTTCAAACTCGTGCTGTTCAAGGGTCAACTGTACTTTATTTGTGATGGAAAACTTAACCACAGAAAGAATTTACATTTTATCATATAAGTTTACAATATTTAGTATGTTGAAACAATAGGTTAGATAGGAATATATTTGGAATATATATTCTTTAATATTTCTGATTCACACATCTGTTTTTAAGTTTGCATAGGTCTTTCTAAAATAATCACTACATGCAATTAGCAAATACATACATATATGTGTGTGTATATATATATACTTCTGATAAATGAACATTTGCTACTGACAAATAGAAAACTTGAGAAAACACACCCAGAGGCAAACAGTCTATTTAAGATGTGATGCAATTTTTCTTGAGAATTTTAACAACCTGGAGAGTGTCTTATAAAGTATAAAAATAAATGTCTTATGAATCTGAAAATGAAAGTTCTTTTAGAAATCATAGAACAATATCTTTAGAAGCAATGAACAATTGTGTATTATAGTTAATATTCTCAATTTTATGTCAACATCCACCCATATTCTAAGTATCCATAAATACAATTTTAATAAATATACTTAAATTTTTGAGGTTAGCATTCACCCACATCTCAAGTAACCATAAAATAATGTGAAGTTGTATTGTAAGAAATACAATGACTTTCTGGCAGAGTTCTATACTAACATTAATCCGTATAGAAAACCTCTTTTATTTTAATGACATTTTTTCTTCTCAGCTATTGTTTTAAATGTATGTGTACACACAAATATACACACATATTTTCCTACAGGTACACAAGCTTAATAAAACTCAGAAGCATTACTATTTTCAAATGTATATTTTTTAGCTATACAGTTGACCCTTGAGAAATATGAGTATGAATTACGCAGGTCCACTTATATGCGTTTTTTTTCAATAAAATACTACAGTATTACATAATCTATGGCTGTTGAATCCACATATGCAGAACCACAGACACTGAGGGCAGACTATAAAGTTATATATGGAATTTTTTTTTTTTTTCTATTCTCTGCGGTATGTGGGCCTCTCACTGCTGTGGCCTCTCCTGCTGCGGAGCACAGGCTCCGGACGCGCAGGCTCAGCGGCCATGGCCACGGGCCCAGTCGCTCTGTGGGATCTTCCCATACTGGGGCACGAACCCGTGTCCCCTGCATAGGCAGGCGGACTCTCAACCACTGCGCCACCAGGGAAGCCCAAAACTGTATTTCTTTAAATCAAATGAAGTCACAGTAGCTGACCATAATGATGAAATTCCCAAATTTTATCACATTTAACTCTTCTAAAGCATCTAAAACACAATACAGGCATTATTTTATATCGTAACATTAAGATAACGTATTACTGTTGTAAGAATTAATAGACAAGAAAATACTGGACTTCATATTTGTTTCTTTAAGCCTTAAGGAAAAAATATTTGAAAGGGAGAATGTCTTTCTTTTATATTTTCTTACCATCTCTTAACTCTTGCTTGACATGAAAGCCATGAAAGAAATATTTTCCCAGAATCAATGAGATAAAAATAATCTGTGCCTCCAAACAGCAATTCTGTTCATCATGCCTTGTTAGACTGCACGCAAATCCCAGCAGAGTGCCGTATACACATGGAAGAGAGTACAGAAATAAGTGTGTTACAAGGAAAGGAACAAATCTTTAGAGAAAAAATATTTTCAAAGCGCAGTTGAGAAAGAGAGATCCAAGATTTCCAAATCAGTAGATTTATCTACTGGTGTATGCCACATTCCTTCTTTCAATATTTTCTGACTCCTGATGGGTGAAGGAGGCCATTGGATGTGTGATGTATCCATATGCAACACTGAGTAACTTTTTCATTTCTAACATCTGACCTCCTGAATGTGCTTCACTATCAGTTGTCTCTTCAACTGGATAAATTAGAAGTTGCTCCTTGCAAAGAAAGGTTGGAGACTACCAATTTGGACCAAGTTCCTCATTTTACAAAGGGAAAATTGAGGTTGAAAAGGTTAAATGACTTTTTCATGGTCATGCATATATTCAACAGGAAGTCAGTGCAGGAACGCTTGTTTCTTTAGTACCCTTCAGAGACCAGAATATGATCAGAATATGAGATATGAAAAACCTGAGATTGTCTCACACTTTTAACTAAAATAGTGTGCATATATATACATATATATACGTGTAGTTATATATATTATGTATATATTCACTATAAAGAAAAACCTTCTGTAAATGTTATCTAAATCAGAAACATTTTGAAAATTAAGACATATACCAGTATTGTTTTACAGACCGTTCTAAGTGTATATGAAATCTGAAAACATTGAATTTAATCATATATCACACATTTATTTGTATTAATAAAAGAAATTTTATATGAAGATACTAATTGGGAGAATAATTTTCTCTATGTTAAAATAATTTATTGGGGTTTCCCTGGTAGCGCAGTGGTTGAGAGTCTGCCTGCCGATGCAGGGGACGCGGGTTCGTGCCCCGGTCAGGGAGGATCCCATATGCCGCAGAGCGGCTGGGCCCGTGGGCCATGGCCGCTGGGCC
Source organism: Grampus griseus (assembly GCF_964374135.1). Classification (NCBI taxonomy): domain Eukaryota; kingdom Metazoa; phylum Chordata; class Mammalia; order Artiodactyla; family Delphinidae; genus Grampus; species Grampus griseus. The sequence goes on along the minus strand of NC_138997.1, from coordinate 132,742,700 downwards.
TGCACGTCCGGAGCCTGTGCTCTGCAGCGGGAGAGGACACAGCAGGGAGAGGCCCGCGTACCGCAAAAAAAAAAAAAAAAAAAAAAAAATTTATTATTGGGTTATATGAAATTTCAAATAGTAACAAAGAAAATAAATTTCTTAGCCTACTTCAACAATATCATTTTATTTCTATGAATGAAGCATGTAGTTAGCATTGTTTCATATAGGCACTTTTTTGAGGTTTGGGGAAGTATTTGAAGAGAATAGGAAGATCCTCATTCTAAACATTCTATTAAGTTTATAATTTGACTGGAAATTTAGTAGACTTTAAATAGTATTTTTATCCAGAATAATTTTCCTTATTTATCAAAAGTACACTTCAAAGTAAAATGCATGTAACTTTGTTTGGGGGCTAGTTTACAAAGGCACTTCCCCAATATCATTGTGATGAACTTATTTTTCCCCAGGATATGATTAAAATAATTGTTTCAATTTAAAATATTACATGAAAATATAGTAGATATTTTCTCCACATATTAGAGTTATTGTCATATACTCTCTGATGGAGGAACAATAATAGTTGATTTAAACTGAAAAGACTGAAAAGATGTAAGACATACTTCTTCAAACAGTAAAACAAAACAAAACAAAACCACAACGAGTTAATGAACTCTACTATTTTCATGAAGGTCAAGATTAATTAATAGAAATCTAAAGAAGTGGCACAAGCTCTAGATTTTTTTCACTGAACTGTTCTTTTAAGTATTATATCACTGAGTTGGATTGTATTGGAAGATCATATTCATCTATAATGTGGATCAATGTGTCAATTGATATTAACATCTGTATTCTTACATGAATTTTTCATACCTATTAGTGAATTTATTTAACATATTTTGGAAGCAAGCATTTACCATTCTCTGATATATTGACTTAGTGCTATTAAGAGAATATGTGGCTTGAGACAGTTTTTCAGTCAGATATTAGGACTCTGTTTCTGTTGGAGATCACAACAGAAACAAAAATATCATTGCCTTCTGAGGCCTTTGCAGACTTGGATCTGTGAAGATCTAAGAGAATTTAGCATTTTAAAAATCCTACAAAAGTTGATATTGCATTATTCACTCCATTGGAAACAACCACTGCTGTAGATTTTGTTGTATGTTTTCCAAAAATATGGCATTAAACTCTAATTTGAACATTGCATACTGGAGTATAATTTTGATGCCTATTTCTGTGTTGAAATTACACTGAAATGTCAAGTAAATTTAGGGAATAGTCTTAAAGAGCTAAAATTGTTTCTCAAAACTAATCTTCAGATGTCTTGCACAAACTTACCTAAAGGTCTTTTGGTCTTTCCCAATACACACTAAATCAGAATCTCTGGGTTTACAACTGAATCATCTATAATTTTAAAACTATTCTTAAGTACATACAAACATTCATTGTAGAGTCATTGATGTAAATTGTATCATGCTACTTATATCCTGCCTCCATTTGGGTTATCCTAGAAGCAGAGACATGTATGCTGGTACATCATTTGATAAGGTAATGTCAATAAATAAAAGTGAGGGAGATGGGAAAATGGGACTTGAAAAGTGGATAAGCAGAGTGATTTATCAAGGTTATAGCTCTGTCTAAAAGATGCTCATGTGCATCTATAAGAAGCACACAGAATGTCTCTTAAATAGTCCTCAAAGGATGGGTGGCTGAGGCATTTATACACTGGCATTCCATCCTCCACTAGTTGAAGGTTGCCTGCAAGGAGAGCTAAGTCTCCCACACTTCTGGGTGACATTTTTGTGCAGGCCAAGTGAGTTCCATATGTCCAGAGCAGGCCTAGGGGAAAAGCACAAAAAGACATGTGGCACAGAGCTGAGGGGGATACTGTTAGCATGAATCTGAGCTTGCAAAACAAACAAACAAACAAACAAACAACTGACCATTCAAGCTGTGCTGAGCCTAGAAATGTAAGCAAGAGACCAAATATATATATATATTTTTTTGAAAAGCACTTGTTATCATTTAATGAATCTCCTACCATGTGGCTTCAAGCTACCAGGACACAAGCCCCACACACACCCTTAATTTTCTCCTCAGCTCTTTTGCTGAAGAATTTGCCCTTTACAACGACAGGCTGCTTCGGGAGCTTTCCCTTCCCCAGAACTTTGTAGTAACCCGATCGTGCCACATCAATGACAGGAGCAGCCAGGCCTTGTTCTTGGCAGCATTTATCCCTGTCTGCTCACTGACCAAGGTCCACAATTTACCAAGGTTGCCCGTTGGGCAGAAGCTCTGGTTCCTCTTTAAGTGGTAATGCCTCATGTCAACTTTCCCAAAGTATCGTGGGTGATATTTGTCGAAAGAGACCAAATATTCTGCCACTTTTGAGATCCATTCATGCCATATGTAAAGTCCTCTCTATCAGGTTTCAAAATGGTTTCTGTCTGAAAATTTCTGTAAAAGTCACAACAAAGGAGTACGGCGGAAAAGCTGCAGTCTCTGCTGCTACAAGGCAGAGTCGTTATTTCCTTAGTGAGAGACAGGCCATGATGTTGGGTCCATGCAAAGTACTATTCCTATCACCAGGGCTACTCCATGCATGGGCATATCATGCAAGTCTGAGATGCTCAAGTACAGTGGATGGCTGACATACAGAGGGCAAGTCATCTTGTTCTACATGTTTGTTGAGTATCCTCTCTACAGTAGAGAATCTTCTGTTTTGTGAACTTTAAGGTGAACGTCAAAACTCAAAACACTGCATCTACTCCTCTAGTTCCAGCCACAGTTTCTTCCCCAAATCTCCTTTATGCCAACCTTCCAATACTGCTCCTTCACAGTCCTGGAAAAACCAGGGGAACTACTTATCACTGCTCAGGAATTCTTATGTACTCTTACCATACTCCATACAGATCTGAATTCCATGTATAACACGCTCCCCAACTGAGAGAATTTCCTCTCAATAATATTATTTAGTGCTACGTTTGAACAGAATGATAGCATAGCAGGAATCCGTTTTCGAAAACATTGAGCTATCCCTTTGTAAAGCAGGCCTGAGCATGTTTTCTTCTCCGTTGACTAATCATGAAGAATGCCCATGAGGCCATAAGTGAGACGTGAGTGCAATAAGACACAAAATAATAGCTATCATAGGAAATCTGAGCCACCAGTACGTGTAACATGCTTGTATCATCTGGACCTGCCCAGGTTCAATCCTAAAGGTAGTATTCCCACCACATAATGGATAGCTGCTGTGCTTGCTTAAACTTGTGATGCGGTAGATCTTACCCTACCCAGCTTCTGGTGGGGAGCAGTTTGTGTCACATAGCCATTCAATGTCTTATATGTATCCTCTTAGCTTTTACTACAAGCCCCGCAGTACGTGAGGAATAGCTTTCAAAAGCAAGTAATTCTCTTTAACAGAAGGAATGCCCAAGGCATCTGGCTGTGACTCTCCTTTTAGGGTTTGCACGTATTAGAGACGCACCACATCTCTCTTATCTATCTCAGATACCTCTAGTACTTTTGGATCTAGATCAAATGGCTAGAATGGTAGACTACCTCATAGTATCACCTTGATTTGTTGTTAAATCCTCTCTCTGGGTTTCATTTCAAACTGACCATCATGCATCCCTTGATAAATGATCTTTCCTGAATGTTGTCTATGTTGCCTTCAAAATCAAGAGACCTGTTAATACTTAGTCCAACAGTATCCAAGTAAGGTCCCCTGCTCTCACGTCCAAGGTTTCTTAGCCATTACTACAGACCCTGGGGGATCAAGGCACACTCATTGCCCCAGGACAGTTACATCTACTTTTCTCTGTTACTTAAATTCAGCCATCTGATCTCTAATAGTCTAGAATCCTATCATTACCATTGATGCTAGGATGCCTCGTCTAGCTCTATGAAGCATCTCATACTATCAGTCCTGGCCTCTGATGACTTCTCACATTCTGCTGGTACACATTCACTACTGCTTTTGTTATTATCTTGCTGAAAAGTAGGTCCACCCAGCCCTCTTGGAGAATATAGTCAAGTAACACTTTTTCTCACTTCAAATGATAAATTAATTTGAACATTTATATCTCCTTAAGTCTGTTGACACTTCCCCCAGTACTCTTTCAAAGTATTTCTAAGATCTCAGTCTTATTTATTGTAGACCATTATAGTGTCTATATTTCAAGGACAGAGCCACCCCTGCAGTATATTAAGATTGATGAATCCTGAGTAATGGGAGTGTGCTCCCACGACAATAAACTTACCTTATCCTGCCTTAAATTTCACCCCTTCTGTTTCATCATGCTCAAGAACCATATCTACAAATGCCTCCTGTTTCTTTCAGCTATATCTTAACTGGGTCTTGAAATTCTTTCACCGAGTAAGCTTTTTCCTTTCGAAGCAGAAACTATATTTCCCTGTTTGGCCCACTTGAGACTTTATCATAGTTATTGTTCTAAAGTACAGACACGGGTAAATCTTGAGGAGTACAAGCGTCGTCTTGTGAAAGCTCTAGCTCGGTGGAGTCCCCAGCTAAGGATTCTGAGTCCTTTTCTTGTAAGAGCCCTTACTGTAGCATAGGGTAACTGTCAAACCTAAACGGTTTGTTCCATTGGTGCTATTAAATGCTTATAATTACACCTGTGTTGAATAATCTACACACATACACATGTACCTACAAAAATACACAATTCCAATTCTAGTTAACTTTTAAATCAGTTCATCATTAATAGGAGTAGCAGCAGTAGAAATTGCCAGAAAGCGTACTGTGCTACATTTAAAAAATGTTTTATTATCCACTTGCAGTGTTCAAGAATATGATTTTTCTTTTCAGTTTTAAAAATTATGATTTAGATCTTTAGGAGCACAGATGTTTTGTCCCAATTCACCCAGATATAAAGTTCCAAAGTTTCATATTGAGGTTCTTAGGAAGTTAGAGTGTTTGCTTTTTCTTCTATATTGTGGTCGACATTTTTTTGGAAGAAATTTGATATTTTTAATTTAACAGCTGTTATCAGAAATAATATCAAAAATCATAAAGAATAAATGAAGAAAAGTATGTCTTTATTCTAATATCCAAACATATTGATGATTATGTGTTCAGATATATATTACATGGTGAACTGATTATCGACTGCAATTTCTTTTTTTAATTGAAGTATAGTTGATTTACAATGTGTTAATTCCTACTATACAGCAAAGTGATTCAGTTATACATATATACATTCTTTTTCACATTCTTTTCCATTATGGTTTATCACTGGATATTGAATCTAGTTCCCTGTACTATACAGTAGGACCTTGTTGTTTATCCATTCTATATAATAGTTTGCATCTGCTAACACCAAACTCCCCCTCCATCCCTCCCCCACCCCCCTTGACATTCGATTGTAATTTCTAATGCATTCTCTTAGTATGGTGGCCATGAAAATGTACCAATGAGATCTTGTGTTGTGGGGAGTATAACTGACTAATGGCCTGAGCTATTGCCTTTATGAATCTACCATCACGTTTGTGCTGAGGTCATGCTTTTCACAGAGCTCTCCCAGGTAATGAGTGATTGCAAATGTTCAAATATAGGCCTATTTCTGTGAGATACAGGAGTCCTCAACTTAGTGATTTTGGCTCAATGTCTCTGTCAGCATGAATGGAACTTTCTTGGAACCGTGCTTCAGTTTGAGACTGTTTCTATTCCCCACCCCCTCTCCACCCCCCCATAACTTCACAGGCATCCTATCCACTTTGGATCTGAAGACTCTCCCCATCTTCCCTGGTTACCAACCGCTTTTCCCTTATAGGCATTTCCCCGTCTACTCCTGTCCCAGTGTCTGCTTCTCTAAACTAACACAAATGATAAAAGAAAACAGGATATAAGACGGGGTTTGGGGACTGGCTCACTCATTGCCTGGCAAGCAAAGAGAATGCTATTGTAAGTGGTATGTGGAATATAGATAGTCCCTGGGACAAGGTGGTGATCCAATTCCTGGTGATTTCACCAAATGCTTACCTGGGAAAATATCCTAGGAATTTATCCTTGCAGTTGAAATGATCTTGACCTTTGAAAGATATGGGGGCAGCAAAGTCTTTTATCAAGGTGTCAGAGTTAGCTGTTTACTGCTAAGTTATACTGAGAGTCTAGAGAGGGATGATTAAAAACTTAAGGCAAATAAATGGCAAGTGTAAGAACCAGAGTGTCTGTTTCATACCTAACATAGAATCTTTTATTGCCTACAGTGGAAAAGCATAAACAGCTGAACAGCAGACCAAAGACCTGATACTTATAGTTACAGGGCTCCAGAGATATATAAATTCTCAATCTAGGCATGTCTTTTATGCTAAGAGGGGAGCCCTGCTTGAGAAAATCTGTGATTAAAACATGCATTCAGGTCATTGAGAAGGATGTTTCTAAGGATGTTGGTTCTGCAGAGCACTGTGAACTCTCAGAGAATTCTACTACTTTCCTACTAAGAGCTAGAACTTCCTCTCTACTAGCTCATACTGCTGGTAGTCAGTCTTATACTGGGTATGAATTTTGAAGATGTTTTATCAACAAAGTAAAAAATAAGTCTGGATAAGCAAGATTCTTTTTTTCACTCGGTTGCACATTTTGGGGATGTGGTATTAGCACCTTCAGAAAGAATCCAGGAGGTTGGGGCACACTGACTGATGGTGACTCTTAGAAGCCTAGAAAAAGTGTTGGCTAATCATTGCTTCATCTCATATTAGAAAATTACATAACCTACTTTCAGTTCATCCATACCTTCTGAAATAGTTTAGAAAATTGCTAAAAACGTAGGGAAACATAATACACTTAATACACAAGTTTAATTTCTAAATGTTCAAGTTTATTATTAGTACTTAATAATATACTTAAGTTTAATTTCTAAATGTATGATTACTGACCTGTTTCTGACTCTTTTTTTTTTTTGCGGTACGCGGGCCTCTCACTGTTGTGGCCTCTCCCGTTACAGAGCACAGGCTCCGGACGCGCAGGCCCAGCAGCCATTGCTCACGGGCCCAGCCGCTCTGCGGCATGTGGGATCTTCCCGGACAGGGGCATGAACCCGCGTCCCCTGCATCAGCAGGCGGACTCCCAACCACTGTGCCACCAGGGAAGCCCCCTGACTTATTTTTTAATTAAGTGATTTGTTAGAACTGTGTACTTTAGTATCAAATAGGAAAATTACATAATCTAAAACCCTTCTGTTATTTTAATAAAAATTGATATTTCTGCCTAGGAATCATATTCTATTCATGCATTTAATTTTACACATTTCAATACCGCATTATAAATATTTCACTTGTCAGTTATGATTTTTTAAATGTTTATAAGACTTTATTATTCCCACATGAATATCTGACTCACTCACAAAATTCAAACTAATTCATTCCACTGTTCATACACTGCCCGTCTCATGCAGTTATTTGTACTGTCATCTTTCCCTGTTTCTATAGCCACATTTTCTCAACATATAGAAAATATTTGTTTATACAACACCCCTTACCACACCCGTTCAGATTTTCTCTCTGATTCTTTTCAAGACATGAAAAAGTTGAAGGTAAACAAAAAACCTAAAGGCAGCATTAACTTTTATGCTGAATCAGAACCACACCCTACCTTGAATTGGTTTTTACATTTAAAATGGTTACCGGCAGCAGTTTATATCAGCTTTCAATATAAATTTCAGCTCACTCATTTGATATAGACAGTTAGTACTATTAGTGGGCAGTGTCCAAGGAGAACTCTAGTTAAAATCACCTCAGTAACATGATGAAAACTTAGCAGTTAATTAAAAGCAAATTTTCACTTTATGAAACAGTTGTAATAAATTATTGTGAATATACAGTCAGAATAGAAAAGATATTTTGTGATAAAATAGAACTAGTCTCTAAGAATCATATTATACATTCACATTTATTTGGCCTTCCTCATGAAGATTTCTCTCCATGATCTTTATGGTAAGAAAAATCAAGATATTCCCAAATTTCTCTTAATTGAAAAAGAAGGGGAAATAAAAAGCTATATAGCTTCCAGGAAATCAGTCAATAAACTTTCTTTTGATTGTGATTGGGGAAGTATGGGAGTTTAAAGTATGTAATTTAGTGTTTTTATCCTTTGACTGTTAATCCAAATATTTACATGCATATATATATATATATATATATATATATATATTTTTTTTTTTTTTTTTTTTTTTTTTTTTTTTTTTTTTTGCGGTACGCGGGCCTCTCACTGTTGTGGCCTCTCCAGTTGCGGAGCACAGGCTCCGGACGCGCAGGCTCAGCGGCCATGGCTCACGGGCCCAGCCGCTCCGCGGCACGCGGGATCCTCCCGGACCGGGGCACGAACCCGCGTCCCCTGCATCGGCAGGCGGACTCTCAACCACTGCGCCACCAGGGAAGCCCTACATGCTTATATTTTTATATTTAAAGTGGATTTAGCAACTTTCTTAACAGCCGTCTACTATGTTAGTCGAGAATTTAAGTACTTAAGTACTACTTTCATCCTCACAGGGTTGTCATATCAGAAACTGTAATCACATAAATTTAATATTTATACTATTTGACTATATTAATATCACTCACTGTTAAACCAAGTAATAGACTTAGCTTCTAACTAATTATGCACAGTTAACATATATATACACATATATGCATTTGTATTTGTGTGTGTACATATATGTGTATATTTGTATGTATAGTTGTTATGCTATTTGTATGATTGTTATTCCTCTTTAACATTAACAAAATTCTGACTTTCTTTTTTAATTGCTTTTCTATGGGTTTTTATTCACTTATTTCTCTGAGCACTGGAAAGGCCTCTTTTATCTGAGTGACAGGACAAGTTCTCAGATTTAAAAAAATTTTCTTTTGGTAGTCACCTCTTCTCTACTTTTACTAATTTGGGGGAAGAAATTCATATTAGTGAAATATTGGAACTTCTTGACCATTCTTTAAATATCTTATTTTTCTTCACCTATTTTGCTCATTATGTTTTTTCATTAGTTTTAAGTTTAAGAATATTTCCTCAATTTTATCTTCTAACCTGGCTACTATTTTTATTCTGATTACGATACTTTCTATTTCCAGGAGATTATTATTGATTTATAATTGTTCCTTTTCAAAGACTTATTGTTTTTCACAATTAAAGTACCTGATTTCTCTAAAGATTTCAATTGTACCATTTATTTTCTTTCTAATCCCTATCTTACACTTGTTTTTCACAGGTAAAATACTAAAATGAGATGGATCCTTGTCCCGCTTTTAGGTGATGCTTGAAGAAACTAAATGCACATTCCAAAAAAGAAAATAGATTACCATTAAAATATATCAAGGTACGTCACCATAAACTATTTAGAAAGTTCACCAACATTCAGAATGAAACAGAAATTGCATAGAGGATTCATTTGGAGAGCATTTGACTGGAAATCTCTCTCCCCGAAGAGGTAAGTGGGTGCTGGGAAGATGCCACATTTAGTCACAAGCTAAGGGAGTCATACGGGTTTCCTTGCAGGTGAAGGCACTTTGGACCAGTATCTGACTCATGGCTGAGACAGAAGAGTGAAAGGTTGCCTCTGGGAGAGTCATGAATGAAGGCGTGGCTGAATGAAGCAACCAGCGTCCAATGCACATTTACAATATGTTACTCACACAACTACAATTTTCAGTTAATTTCTCATTTGATCCTCACAATACAAATAAAATTTAGTCTTTACCACACTAAGATACTGATACTCACAGGAAAATATAAAACAGCAACAATGACAACAATAAATCTTAGAACTGATAAATTGTAAAATCGTGCAAGACTCTTTCAGTAACTTCAGTTTAGCTCTGTGGAAGCAACATCTGTAGGCCGATTCATCCATACTCATACCCAGGTCAGGCCTGTGGAATTTCCTTGTTTGCCCATAATACTGACTGCATGCCCTTCACATTATATTTTAAAACACTCAGGGCTTATTCTATTGCCACATGTAAATTTCCTATCATTACTGTTTTATGACATAAAAGATTGTATTTTTCAGAGAACAGTAAAAGAGGTGGGGATTGAGGGGGGGTACAGGGTGCATCCTGATCTGTAAATTCCATACATATGAAGTATAAAGCTAAGTAAAGACAGCGAGAGAGAAGACATCATGGCATATTGCAGACCGCGGTATTTTTGTTTTGTTTTGACTTTTTAATATTAAAATTGGTAAACTTGAGACATGTTTACATTAGAAAATTGTCATTTTGAATGTTTATATCAGTATACACTATAACTTGATTTACAAAAACTTCTTGAAGAAACTGAATCCTAAAGGGTGAACAGAGTTTATCAGAAGTGATAGGATTTTTTTGTTCCCGTTTTATTGAGAGATAATTGACATACAGCACTGTCTAAGTTTAAGGTGTACAGCATAATGATCTGACTTACATACATCATGTATGATTACCACCATAAATTTAGAGAACATCATCTCATATAGATTGTAGTATTTTTTAACAAGGCACACAGATTCAATGTGACACAGATTCTAGAATAGGAGTTATAGAGAGGCTCTTTGGCCAGGAGAGCCACTCCTAGGTGCTGGGCTGTGAGCTTGAAAACAATTTATCATATACGTAACTGTAGATTTTTTGAGTGAGCACTAGATCCTATCTTAATGCAATCATATAAATAATCAGGTTTTTTTCTCGCAGATGTAATACTGAAAGAAGTATTGATAAGGAGGGAAAACAATTGAGTGATAACCACAACCTGAACTTTTTTTTTTTTAGATTTTTGTTTGTTTGTTTTTTAACATCTTTATTGGAGTATAATTGCTTTACAATGGTGTGTTAATTTCTGTTTCACAACAAAATGAATCAGTTATATATATACATATGTTCCCATATCTCTTCCCGCTTGCGGCTCCCTCCCTCCCACCCTCCCTATCCCACCCCTCCAGGCGGTCACAAAGCACCGAGCTGATCTCCCTGTGCTATGCAGCTGCTTCCCACTAGCTATCTACTTTACGTTTGGTAGTGTATATATGTCCATGCCTCTCTCTCGCTTTGTCACAGTTTACCCTTCCCCCTCCCCATATCCTCAAGTCTGGACAGCTACATGTAAAAGTATGAGATTAGATCACTCCCTAACACCATACACAAAAATAAGCTCAAAATGGATTAAAGGCCTAAATGTAAGGCCAGAAACTATCAAACTCTTAGAGGAAAACATAGGCAGGACACTCTATGACATAAATCACAGCAAGGTCCTTTTTGACCCACCTCCTAGAGAAATGGAAATAAAAACAAAAATAAATAAATGGGACCTAATGAAACTTAAAATCTTTTGCACAGCAAAGGAAACCATAAACAAGATGAAAAGACAACCCTCAGAATGGGAGAAAATATTTGCAAATGAAGCAACTGATAAAGGATTAATCTCCAAAATTTACAAGCAGCTCATATAGCTCAATATCAAAAAAGCAAACAACCCAATCCAAAAATGGGCAGAAGACCTAAATAGACATTTCTCCAAAGAAGATATACAGACAGCCAACAAACACATGAAAGAATGCTCAACATCACTGAACTTTTGAAATATTTTTAGGTCAGGAGAAAGATAAAAAATAAACCTTTGACTGAGGCAGAGAGGACATCATAGCGTGGTAGGAAGAACCCTATGATGATCTATAAACCAAAGCTGCAAACACTAAGGAGTAGGGAGTGATGAATGCTGAGCATATGGTTAGCAGTTGTCAAAATTATAAAGCTGAAGAGAGTATTTTACACACGTTGATGTTTTCAGTGAGAAACGGCCGGCCGTGGCAGCCAGTCCACTCCACAAAAGGACCTTCATGACTACGACGTTGTGACAGCAGAAAAGCACTGTGTCGACTCCCGACTTGTTCCAGGAAAGAGCTGGCCAGGGAAAACTATATGTCTCTAACACTGAACATTTTTTTTTTTCTCTTTTGAAATAACCCCAAACTGTTAACTTGTCCCCTTGTAGCCAAGCAAGGTCTGCCAAACATTCCAGATGACCAATTAGAGTGTCTCCCTGCTTTCAAAACTCCCACCTTGAAAGAAAGCTTGCCAATCAAAGACTGTCTCAGTTTTTCCTCTTTTTACTCTCTATAAAAATGTACTCTCCTGTCTAATTCCTTTAAACCCCTGCTGAAATGTAAGTGATGGCAGATGGATTCCCTTGTGGCAAGTTTATGAATAAATAGCCTTTGTATGTGTTGTAGCAGACTTAGTTTTGTCACTGACATCAATAAAGGGACCCATACATTTAAAAGAGGAATAAATTTAAATATGAATAACTAAACATACAAATGCCAAATCAACACGGTAGGAATCTTTAACATTTTTAAGGTTTGCTACAATTAACAAACTGTCTTTACCTAGATTATTTAAACTTCAACACACCCTAGAGGGGCAGTCATTCATTGTAAAGGATACTGGAAACAGGTTTTATATTTTTATTACTATTTTTCCAAATTCAGTAAATGTGGGCGAGAACCTGAACTCAAGCCCTGGGTTACAAGATCCCTTTCCCTTAACAATTTAAAGCACTACTTTTATTATATTACAATGGTAAAATTAAGATACTGTTATTCAACTTTGGGAATGCTTGAAGTAAGAAGTATAACGTGGTTTGGCTTCTTGAAGGAATTTAGCCTCGGCTACAGATTTTTAAAAAGTGGTATTCATGGATTGGGAAGGAATAGAAGAGAGAAATGTCATTAGAATAATGAAATTTGAAAAATATACTAAGACCCAGATATGGTTTGCAGACCAATTTCTTTTTCGGTTTTAAATATGGAAAATGACATAAAAATGTATCATATATGATATTTAACCAATAGATTAAAGGATCATTAGAAGATCAATTGTTACATTTAAATTTGGAGAGAGTTTAAGAGGATGACAAATATATACATGACATTTATATGATTCTTACATAAAATTTCCATGACACTCTTGGATAGGAAAATCTGTCTTTTAATCTCTCTAGGGCAAGTTCTCCTACTTAATACATTTACTCTGTTGGATAAAACTTCTCACAAAATTCTGACTCTCTTAGTTTCTGACCAGTAAAATATTGGAATGAGAAATTGAAATACATAAATATTTAAGAATTTCAGACATTTTTCGAACTTTACACTAAACATGCATTAATCAGAGTAAGAAAATTATACTTTGAAATTTATTATCAGTCACTGATATCTTTATTTTATTGGCATAAATAAAAGGAAAAGCCTTTTAAAAAAAATCCTTCCATAGTAATATCCTTTCCTAAAAGTTTTAGTAATATGAAAGAATTCCCTTTTACTACTTTCCTCCCCAAAACTAAAACCTCTCTTTTTAAAATTGATCATTTCTAGTTCAAATTTCTTTCATATTTTGCAAATTTCACAGCTATATTATTAGAACGCTGTTAAGGATGCAGTGCATGAAATTCCAAAGTTTTGTGAACAAATAATATAAAAACTTGGCAATCAATTAGTTTAATAAACTTTACAATATTGTGCATGCTGTTATATTTTAAAGCATTTTCCTAATAATACTCTTATCATATCAATCAAGTTTTAATGACAAGTAATTCCACATTTTAATATAAATACCATGTCTGAAATTTTCTGAAAGGAAAAAATAATTTTGAAAGCAAAAAACCCACGTTTTTTTCTTTTTTTTGTTTTGCTGTACGTGGGCCTCTCACTGCTGCGGCCTCTCCCGTTGCGGAGCATAGGCCCCGGACGCGCAGGCTCAGCGGCCATGGCCCACGGGCCCAGCCGCTCCGTGGCACGCGGGACGCTCCCGGACCAGGGCACGAACCCACGTCCCCTGCATCGGCAGGCGGACCCCCAACCACTGAGCCACCAGGGAAGCCCCCTAAAAAAATCCATGTTTTATCAGTATGATTGATAATCTCTGCTAAACACCTCTTATTGGTATTGCCACATCCAGAAAGCCTCTCCTCTTAGAAGTGAGGCTATATCATATGTACTTTATACAAAAATTTATAATTATGGTCATTGATACCCCTAAATGTGGCCTATTAATGGTGAGGTGATGTCTTAGGTGATACACTTTATAGGCTAAATTCTGGCCAGGTCAATCATCTAGGAAGATTACTTTCTTCTTTATAGAAATCATACATCTTTCTGTAATTATTTTCTTCTTCCCCAAGGTCTTTGTATTTCTTCTACTTGACTATATATTTTATCCATATGAACCTACAAATCTGATCACGTCATTAAAATATGTAAAATCCTCTTCTGATTTCAGGGTGAAATTCAATGTTCATTTATTTGTTTTACACAAATATGGTACAGTTTAGAAGGACAAACGGATATATAAAATGTCATTTTAGACATGTACTTATATACTTGTAACTTATATTTCCAACATCTTTTGGCAGACTCATTCAGTGATGTGTCAAGTAAAATGACAACTGATAATTAAATCTGGATATAGCAAAGTGGCAGTCACTAATGGTCTTAAAAAACAATGATTTAAGATCAGATTATGATGGGTTTAAGAAATAAAGTGAGCTATTACATACAGTAAATATAGACAACCCTTAGGAGAATTTTTTTCTGCATGGGAAAGTGTATGGATTATTAGCTAGAGGGAGATGTGATTCAAGGGAGCGTTTTGTTTGTTTTTAATATTAGAGAAATTTCACGTTTGTACACTAATGGGGATTATCTGGTTGAGGGAAAAAAATTGAATAATGAGAGAGGGAGAGGGAACATTTTCTGTAGTACTGATCTCAGCTTACTTTTATTTTATTTTACTTTTATTTATTTATTTATTTTTGGTTGCGTTGAGTGTTCGGTGCGCGCGGGTTTTCTCTAGTTGTGGTGAGCGGGGGCTTCTCTTGTTGCGGTGTGCGGGCTCTGGGCGCGCGGGCTTCAGTAGTTATGGCCCGCGGGCTCAGTAGTTGTGGCGCACGGGCTTAGTTGCTCCGTGGCATGTGGGATCGTCCCAGACCAGGGCTCGAACCCTTGTCCCCTGCACTGGCAGATCTCAACTTCATATCAGAAGCCAGTGAGATCAGGCTAGTGAGGCTTCATACTGATGTGTGCCTTAGAAGAATACTTTAGAGGGAAAAAGCTGTATTAGACAACAAATAGCATGGTAAGTAATTCTTGACATTGAAATAGGGTCACATAATTCCAAAATATTTTCCTGACATTATTTACCTCATCCATCTCTCAACCTGTGATCTAGGTCAGGCAATTTTGAAGGTGAAAAAAAATTAATTTTGAGGAAATCATTTTTGTTCTTAGAACTATTCTGTACAATGTGCTCTTTTTTAAAAATTTATCTCATGTCTATGGGTATCATTTTCGTGTTCCTTTCATTTGATTCATTTGTTCTTTTGCTAAATATGAATTGATCTTCTTGAAATGATCATATGTTCTTACCAGAAAATGTATATTTGGGGATAATGTCAGTAATTGCTTTCACTGTTAAATTTTGTACCCTTTTCCTGTCTCTTCTGAATCTAATATGTTGCTACCTAGACTATCATTGAATTAATATTCCTTACTTTTTCAAATAACCATATAATGTCAGGAAAATGTAGACACTTCCTTAAATGACCATCTTTATAATATAAAATTTAATTAGTACATACAAAGTACAAATATCTGATTATATAGACAAAAATAATATATTTTAAATATTGCCAATATATTATTAACAGCAGAAACATAATGATATAAGGTATGCCTTTATAGTTTACTTTTTAATAAGTATATAGTCTCCATTTGACCTACATTTAGAAATGTACACAACATAGTATTACCTTTGCCATAAATTCTTTTAGGCCAACTATTGTAAACAAATTTACATCTAAAATTAAAATTTACTTAATGCATGTACAATGGTGTACAGGTCAATCAAAGATATTTAAATGGTTTGAATATATTTTGTCAATTCTAATTACTAAGTACTTCTGCTATTCTTGAAATTATAATATTATTGTTTCCTATTTTTGTTAACATTTCATAGTTCAAGTAACTATGGTATTAAAATTAATGTTTGTGTGTATTAAGGACTCTATTTATTTTTAATGTTTGACCACTGACTTCTTTGTGAATCTAATGCTCCTTTTTCTTCTTTGACCCAACATGTGGATAAGCCCTTGCTAATCTCCTCCGTTGGCACTGGTGAGAAATTTAAACCTCACAGCTCCCCAGCCCACCATAGGAACTTTTCCTCAGTCACATCCTCTCCCATAAAGACCCAACGCACCCCTACTATTCAATCAGGCCAGCCCTGCTTTCCAGGTATCTGTTGTGTGAAAAATAAATTTACTCTCAAAATACCTTAGTCTGGTGGGTGTCATCATCCTTGACATCTGCCCTAGAATTGGCAGAAGTCCATCTCATTTCCACACAGTGACCCCAAAACACTGAGTATGAAAACAATTTATTATTCTAGAATGTAAACTTCTGCTCTTAAGCTAAGTAAATGTAAAGTAAGTTTAAAAGAAACCAACATTCCCCAAATTTATATTTTTCACTTATAACTGTACAATTGTGTGGTGTCAATTAAACAAAATATAAAGACAATAGTAATTAAAGTTCAGACAAATATAAGATTTAGGATATTCTAACCCAAAGGCTGTGGTAAGATATTACTCATTTTTTAAAAATCTATATGTATTCAATAATTGAAGATAATTTATAAGTAGGTAAACAATCATATGCATACACACATGTACATATATGTGTATGTATACACGTAAGTATGTATCCATATGCATGCATATGGATATATATTCAAACTAAGACTTATGAGAGCAAAGAACTTTTTAAAAAGTTATGCTGAGACAAGGGGTATACAGCAAAACTATCCAGTAAAACTGAATTTCATGGTAATTTAGACAGATACACACTTACCCACAATACATGTAACTTCACCTAACCCTATGACTCTTTTATCACTGTCAACAAGTAATATTCTCTGTGTCTACATTACTAGATTGAATGAGTATTTTAACTTCCACCTTAAACCTCTCTTCCTTCAATTAACACTGTGCACTACTATCAAATTTAATCTTCTTTAATTATACTTGCATCTCTTTGCTCAAGAATAATGTCTTCCCATAACTTTTGAATTCCTCCATTAATCAGACTGAATTGCCCTCTCCTTGCTGGTCTACCAGTTTCCACTAAATTCTTGAAGATCTGGGTTCCCACTGAATATAAACTGTCTATCATAAAACCTACCATTTTGGTATATGTTGTATTGTTTTCTCTTTCCTCCTCTTTCCTTCCTCCTAATCTCCCTCATATATATTAATCTCACCCCCTCAGTCTCAATTTCTAATAAACATTTTTTAATGTTCTTTCCCCTGAGGCTCAAAGTACAACATAGGAACTTGTTTTATTAGTAACAAATACAGACTTACAGAATACTACTGATAATAAAGGTAATGGCTAATGTTTAATGAATACTCACTATGTACCAGACTCTTTACCAAAACATTTACAAGGCATATGTCATTGATTTTATTCAAAATTCCATGGGGCAGTTACTGTGATCATCGTCCTTTAATTGGTGATAAATTTGAACTTTAAGGAAAGTAAGCATTATCCCCCAAGATCACTCAGAGTAAGGGATGCTATCCAAACCCTATTAACACTTAGCTTCAAAGTCAGTGCTATTAAAATCTGCAACATGCTTGAGGATTACATCAACTAAGCCATATGTGAAGCATATGATATGGGATTGGCAGCGAGTACATTTTTTTGTTTGTTTGTTTGATTTTTTTTCCAATTGATTTAGTTGAGACTCAATTCAAATGTCATTTGACCAGACAGATGAAATCAAAACTGAGTGTTGCTTTATTTTCCAAGCTATTTAACATTATTTTAGACTCAGCTTCAAAATATATTTAGTGTTTCTAAGTTTCATGTTGTGTGTCATAACCTAATATAATTTAATAACCAGTCACATAGATGTTATCTTAGTATTGTAAGCAGCTTAGCACTGAAGGATGATTGTGGTACATAATCACCATTATATTATCCACTTCTAATTATTATATTTTGAAGGCATAATGTTAAAATAGGCAGGAAAGTAATATTGGAGAGCACCAATATCTTATCAATTTTAAGTGTTTGGACTATGCCAGTGGTAACTGTAGAAGATAAAAAACATTGATCTAATACTATAAAGCATAAGGATTAACCACAATACAAACAATAACATACCAAAAAAAAATCACAATGGTTGCTAAACTCATACAGTCAATGTGCCTACAGAAGCATTGTATCTTTAGCTATTAGCCCTTATTTCCCTTTTTGTTTTTGTTTGTTTTCATCTAATATTTTGTGGAACTCCGTTTTTGAAGCATTTCATAAGAAATCTGTTGTGGTTTAGCATAAAAGTGATTACTCTTCCCGAACTTACCTTTTTTGATACTTATGCTAACCATACAATCATCTGGGTAATCTAACTTTTAAAAAGCTGAAAATTATTTGTCTGTAAAAAGATCATCTTATTCTTTGCATTGTTAAGTATTTCAATGCATATTTATTATTACAATTTGTAGTCCCTCATGCATTATTTAATTTCATTAGAGATAATAAGTAAATTGATACTCAAGACACTTCCTTTCCTTCCACTTCAGTCTCTATGCTGGCATGGAGGAAATACAATCAGTTTATAATCAGATAAGTATTATGGATTACATTGTCCTTTATTTTAGACTTAGAGGTCCCTTTCCAGCTTCTTTTCTGTAGTGAAAAGCCTAATGAGGAAAAGGCTATATTTTATGTTTTCAGAAAAATCTTTAAAATGTGCATATATTTTGAATTTCTCTTTCTGGTTTCTATATAAAATATAATTACCATCTGGAATTATTTACTAAAATTCAGGCAATTTATAATCTTGTTGTTTCATTGATCAGGTCCTGCTTAAGAGAGAAATATCTTAGCTTTAAAGTTACACTCCTTATTTAGATAATGAAGTTTTACCACTGATTCAAGAGACAAATAGCAATAACTACAAACACAAAACCAAACAAAACCTAAAGTTTAAAACTGCAGCTTATTCTCTCAGAGTCTTTAGGGAAGAAATAACATTAATCAGGAAAAGAACAAATGGTTATATAACAATAGAAATGTTTCAAATGAACAGTCACCGTATCTATAATTCTATTAAGCTTCATTAAAATGATTATCAAAAATAAAATCATACTGCTATCTTTCAATATTTAGATATAATTTAATATGATTTAGAGAAAGTATTGCAAAACAATTAAACATAATTCTTTCAAGAAAATCTTGCCCATAATAAAGGTCAGGGTTTATTTCTGGACTCCCAAACATATCCCACTGAGCTATGTATCTATCCTTGTGCTAGTACCAGACTATCATGATTACTGTAGCTGGATAGTAAGTTTTGCTGTTATGGTTAACTCAAGTGTTGTGAGTATCCACTTAAAATTCCATGTGACACTAATCGTCTCCACATGAGCAGTTCATCTCTCCAGAAATTGCATATCACAGTAAAAGGTGATCTCTCCAAGTTCTCGTATATTTTTCATTGCGTTTAATGAATAAGATAAACCCTGAATAATACCATGGGACCCATACAAAGTGCCACTAGTGATATTGGAAGTGCTCCCAAAAAGCAGAGAAAAGACATGACATTAGAAGAAAAAGTTGAATTGCTTGATATGTACCATAGGTTGATGTCTTCAGCTGTGGATGCCCACCATCTCATAGTACATGAATCCAGCACAAAGACAATTTTTAAAAAAGAAAAGAAAATCGGTGAAGCCATTGCTGCAGCTACCCCAGCAGGCGTGAAAATCTTGCGCTTTTGGGGGAATACATACCTCTTTATGTCGTACTGAAAATGCAGCTGTTATGAGGATGCAGGATTGCTATGAGAAAGGTATACCTATGGACTCTAATATGACTTGAGAAAAAGTGAAGTCATTACATGACAACTTAAAGCAAAAGGAAGGTAAAGGATCTAAAGCTGGAGAGTTTAATGCCAGCAAAAAATGGTAATTTTAGAAAGAGATTTGGCTTAAAAAATGTCAAGATAACAGGAGAAGCACCTTTTTGCTGACCAAGAGGCAGCAGATTAGGTCCCAGATGCTGTTAAGAAAATCATTGAGGAGAAAGGATATCTGCCTGAACAGGTTTTTAATGCAGAGAAAGTACCCTATTGTGGAAAAAAATGCCACAAATGACATTTATTAGGAAGAAAAAGAAGCAAGCATCAGGATTTAAGGCAGGAAGGGATAGGCTGACTCTACTGTTTGTGCAAATGCAGTTGGGTTTAAGATCAGGAATGCTCTTATCTATAAAGCTGCTAACCCCTGAGGCTTGAAGGGAAAATATAAACACCAGCTGCCAGTCTTTTGGTTGTACTACAACAAAAAGGCCTGGAAAATGAGAACCCTTTTCTTGAATTGATTCTACTGATGCCTTGTCCCTGAAATCAGGAAGAACCTTACCAGTAAGGGACTGCCTTTTAAGCTTCTTTTGATATTGGACAATGCCCCTGGCCACCCAGAACCCCATGGGTTCAACACCAAAGACATTGAAGTGGTCTACTTGCCCCCAAACACAACGTCTCTAGATCAGCTTCTAGATCAGGAGGTCATAAGGACCTTTAATGCTCATCACACTCAGTACTTTATGGAAAAGGTAGTCAACGCTATGGAAGAGAACACCCACAGAGAGAACATCATGAAAGTCTGGAAGGATTACACCACTGAAGATCCATCACTATTACAGAAAAAGACATCCAAGCCATCAAGCCCAAAACAGTAAATTCCTGCTGGAGAAAACCATGTCTAAATGTTGTACATGGTTTCACAGGCTTTACAACAGAACCAGTCAAGGAAATCATGAACGAGACCGTGGATATGGCAAAAAAAGGTGAGGAGTGAAGGGTTTCAAGATACAGATCTTGGAGAAACTCAAGAGCTAATAGACACCACTCCAGAGGAATAACAGAAGACGACTTCATGGAGATGAGTGCTTCCGAACCAGTGCCAGACGATGAAGGAGATGTAAAGTAGGCAGCGCCCGAAAACAAATTGACACCGGACAATCTGGCAGAAGGGTTCCCATTATTCAAGACTGCTTTTGATTTCTTTCACAACACGGACCCTTCTATGATTTGAGCACTGAAACTAAAGAAAATGATGGAAGAAGGATTAGTACCATATAGGGACATTTTTAGAGAAGTGAAAAAGCAAAAATGTCAGACGGAAATTACAATGTATTTTTATAAAGTTACACTGAGTGTGCCTGCCTCACCATCCACCCCTTTCTACCTCTTCGGCTACTGCCACCCCTGAGACAGCAAGACCAGCCCCTCCGCTTCCTCCTCATAGAAAACTACAATGATGAAGACCTTTATGATGATCCACTTAATGAACAGTGAATAATCACCATGCTGTACAGTTAATAAACTATGTGTTGTGTGTTTGTGTGGCTATCTTCCTGTGAAAATCTAATAACGGTATGCATAGAACTGTATGAGGAATTTCTGTGTCATCATAATCATCATCACCCAACTATTCATTGAGTGCAAGACTTGTTTTGAAATGGATAACCTATTTTTAAATAGGCAGAAGATGAATGATATTTAGTATAAAATTAACAATGAATTAGCTTTCTTACTGTTTTATAACTAACTTTGCTTTGAAAGAATAACACTGTGCAGTATTCCTCTCTCTCGTAACTGGAGAAACCACACATCAGCCTATCATTACAGGTAGGTAGTTTTTTTTTTTTTAATGTAACAGTTTCAGTACTGTATTATGAACATGACTATAATACTGTATGCCATAAATTTTTTGAACAATTCATTCATTAGTGTATAGGTTAAGCTATTGCAAAGCAATCATATTTATTATACTAGGCTACCATAATGCACTCACACTGCTGCTTCTTTAATATCAATGCATGAATTGCTATACCTGTAAATTAATAAAAATTTCTTTTTCACATTATCTTTTCATTTGATGTCTAGTGTTCATAATATGTATAACATCTACAGTGGTTTGTATCATGTAAGAAAATATTGATGTAGGTACTGACAGAAAATTCATCTTGTAAACAGACAATGTAAACTTATGATGTTGATAAATACAGTACAGTACTGTACATGTATTTTCTCTTCCTTATAATTTTCTTAACATTTGCTTTCCTTTAGCTTATCTTATTGTAAGAATACAGTTTATAATACATATAACATACAAAATATGTGTTAATTCACTATATTATAAGTAAGGCTACCTGTCCACAGCAGGCTATTAGTAGTTACCTTCTGAAGGAGTCAAAAGTTACACGAGTTATTTTCGATTGTGCAGGGGGTTGGCACCCCTAACCGCTGTATTGTTCAAGGGTCAACTTTATTATTTTAAAGATAGTGATAGTAGAATTGTTTTCCTAATTTTATTTTTAGATTGTTCATTGCTAGTGTACAGAAATATGATTGCTTTCTGTGCACTGTTCTTATATTCCATAATAGCAATTTTTATTAGTCTTAAAGTGGATTCTTTAGAATGGTCTATACAAAAATAGAGGTAGTATTGACACATTCACTTTGTATTTGTCTGTTTAAGAATAAACTCAAAAAGTAAAACTTGCACTGTATCTAAGTTTTTGCTTTTATGAAACTACAAACCTAGACTAAACTCTGTGTTCTGCCATAAGTCTTTGGGGAATAATAAAATGTCTGTATTTTAGCCTATACAGATGATAATAATACTTTGTAGAAAAACATAATTGAAGACTTTAAAAAGATAAACTGAACCAGGTGATGTTTCAGGGTGGGAAGAAAATTTTCCCCAAAATGCAGAATTTGATCAAGAGGTTTGAAACATTTTGGATAAAGGGGAATTTTAAATCTGCAACAAACAGAATCATGTTTATAGATGGTATTGCTCTAAATAGTTAATCACCATCATTTGGAAGAAAATATAGTATCTATATCTGTATCTTACACTATAACAGAAGTGAATCTCATGTATAAAGTAGAGGTTATTAACAAATTTGATGGGTTCTACTTGACTAGTTTTCATTTATACATAGGAGAATTTCATTGTTTAAGCATAAAATGAAGAAATCAAGTAGTTATAAAGAAAGAAAAAAGAAGAAGGAACTTAAGAAAAATATTTGCAAAATATATGAGTGACTAGGTGTTGGGATAGTCAGAATCTTAAGATGGCCTCCCAAGTTTTCTTGCCTAATCCCTGGGAAGGTGAATATTATGAGACATAATAAATACACTGATTAGGGCTTTTGCAGAGGTAATTAAGATTATATTCATTTAAATTTGAGTTAATCACAAGAGAGATTATCCAGAAGGTCCTAATCTAATCACATCAGTCAGTCAAAAATCAGTATGTTTTCTACAGCTGGTCACAGTTGAGTAAGTCAGAGAGACTGGAAGAACAAGAAGAATTTAATATATTGACTCTGATTTGAAGATGGAGAGGCCCAGGATGAGGAGGGTGGGTAGCCTCTAGAAGCTGAGAGCAACTCCCAGGTGACAGATGGAAATGAAATAGGTACTTCAGTCCTACACCCACAAGGACCCAAATAACTTGAAAAGAGGATTGATCCCGAAAGTCTCCAGATAGAGTCCACAATGGCTGACACCTTGATTTTGGTCTTGTGAGACTTTAAGTAGAGAACCATTCAAGCCTGCCTAGATTTCTAACCTACAGAACTGTGATATTACAAATGAACATTGTTTTAATGTGCTAAATTTGTAATGTATTTTAATACAGAAATTAAAAATAATAAAATGCTCAATAAAGAACTATAAGTAGTCGGGAGGAAGCACACTGCCACCCCTTCAACACTTTACTTTAGAAATCTCATCAGCTAAATATCCAATTTTATCACTCACAATTTTTTTCCTCCACAAAACACTACAACACAGAGCAGCCAAGTTCTTTGCCACATGTAACAAGGATTGTCTTTCCTCCAGTTTTCAACAACACGTTCCTCTTTTTTGGCTGAGGCCTCATCAGAATCATCCTTAACATCCATATTTCTAGCATGCACCTCAAACCATTTCCAGCCTCAACCCATTATCCAGTCCCAAAGACACTTCCACATGTTTAGGTAATTTGTTATGACAGCACTCTTCCTTGGTACCAAAACCTGTCTTCGTCGTCTCAGGCTGCATAGTAAATATCATAGACTGGGTGCTTAAACACAGAGACTTACTGTCTCACAGTTCTGGAGGCTGGAAGTCCAGGATCCTGTGTGCTTGGGTTCTGATGCCATCTCTTTTCCTGGCTTGCAGAGGCTGCCTACTCACCGTATCCTCATATAGGAGAAGGGAGGGGGGTGGGGAGAGAGAGAGAGGGAGAGAGGGAGAACAAGTTCAAGCTCTCTGGTGTTTCTCATTACAAGGCCACAGATCTCATCATTAGGGCTCCACCCTCATGGCTTCATCTAAATTTAATTATCTTCCAAAGGCTCCATCTTCAAATACCATCACATGGTGGAGTTAGGGCCGCAACATATGAATGAGGGGGGAAGATACAATTCAGTCCATAGCACTTGATATGACAATGTCTTCCCCTAAATGACTTAATTCCTTATCAAGTTGCTTAATCTTTTTTTTTTATCTTATATTTTATTCTTCTTTCTGTTCCCTGGATTGTATTTTTTTTTTTATGTGTTGCTGATTACCAGTTTTTACCTTAACTTGCCTTTTTACTGATAGCATGTTGGGAGGAAGATGCAGAAAATATATGCATGTGTCCTCCCCAGTCAAAAGAGGTCAGTTCAAATCAATGAATAAATAGTGCCCTAGATTATTTGAGGATGGCACAATATAGAAACATATCCATACTACGAAGCAGTTATAATTGAGGGAGGAAGAGAACACATACACACAAAAAATAAGTAACTTAAGGGACATTTTTGTAAATGCTACAGAAAAGATATGAAGAAATTGCTGTGCAAACACAGAGAAAGGGAAATTAAATTATGACTGGGAGAAACAGAAAAAAAAGGAATATGTGAATTGAACCTTCAAATATTCTGATGAAAACAAAATCTGCTTTCTTTTTTCCTCAGTATCTGCACCTCCCTTTTTTCTTAATCTATACCTCCCTTTTCTTTCCATGAACTCTTAGCCTCATTATTCTGCTTCTCTCTGCTTATATCTCTCACTGTTATTCAGGCATGCTCTATACTTGCCCTGGCAACCAAACCTCAGAGAGCTTGGAGACAATATTTTAACCTGACACACAGACCTATAGGAACTAGAGGTGAAGATTGAAATTTTCCTTGGAAACAAGAGGGAATTCACCCTGGGACAAAGCTGATGAAAGGCAGGAACAGGAATGAGTCCCCAGCCTGGGCTAGAGGAAGTGTGCTTCAGTTTTTATGCAAAAATAGAGATCATCAGTCCTCTCAGTAGTGTTTGCTGCCTCGGGAGTGTGGCTGAGTTTAAGCAAAGCATCTGAATCAAGAATCCTCAGGAGTCACGCATTAAAA
Organism: Grampus griseus; assembly: GCF_964374135.1. Lineage (NCBI taxonomy): Eukaryota > Metazoa > Chordata > Mammalia > Artiodactyla > Delphinidae > Grampus > Grampus griseus. The sequence continues at coordinate 132,717,228 of NC_138997.1, read as the reverse complement.
TTAAAGAGCAGGAAACACATAAACTGATTTTCCCTGAGAAATCACTTTCTGCATTGTCTCGTTTAACTTCCTCATTATATGTATTACATAATTGACCTTTCCTCATTTTAAGGTTTCTATAAAAAAATTACAGTGAAATTACATAAAAAGACAGATTTTTAAAAACATTTTTAGAATTAAAATACAATATAGCTTTTTTTTCACCCCTCAGAGAATGTTTCTATGCTCCAACACACTTCGATGACCACACTACAATATTGCAGGGTATTTAGAACTCAAAGAAGTTTCGTGAAATGTAAGCAGGGTCAAGAGAGAAATGTGTGAATTTGAAGTATAACTGATGACAGCATAATCAGATGATCTACGTGGCCAGTGTAAGTTGGCTCTAGTAATAGCCACAAAGGAATATGTGAAGAACAGAAGTTCAGAGAAAAAATACATCTAACACATGATAGGAATCTTTGATATGTCAAGTTCACATTGCAAAGAACAATAAAAATCTGATACCTTAGTTTCTGCTTTTGTATCTAAAAAATATATGCATATCCACTAGTAGAGAAGTATAAAGCGTCTAATTTTATTTTAAAAATATACTAGCTATACATGAGATTAAGAGTATTAAAATCTTTTGAACTTACCTATATCATGTGTGCAATTTAAAGATAAGATAAATCAATGCCAGCCACCAGAGTACCCCTGCTTTTCTAGTCAGTATTCTAACCCTTTCAAGGAGCTTTTTGTTAGTCACTGATCTATGATTCATCTTTCACAATTGGATTGCTGCTAATGAACTCATTCCTGTTTCAATAATCTTTTTTATGCTTATTTGTGAAAAATGGATTCTGCATATCTTTTCTGTTGTCCTGAGCTCAAGAGAACGTTAAATTAATGGCTACTTATAACAAGATAATAAATTATCAGTGGTGACAAAATTATATACATCATAATTTTAGAGATCCAGAATACATGCTTCAAGGGTATTGCACATAGGTGATAAATAAGAGAAAGCATACATGAAACACCTACTAAATTATATTAATGCTTGCACTATAGTATTACTTTTATGCATATATTAAAGAAACAGACATAAGTTTTCTTTCTTCAGTGGACTTTAAAACAAATGTCATATTCAAATATGACAAAATTCTAAATTTGATCCTAAAAATAATATGAAATGTATGTCATTGTATATTAAATGTGAAAATAGCCATAATATGAAAATTTAGAGAAACCAAATATACCATAAAAATTATTCTTGGTTTTAACACTGCAGTGAACCAATCAATATTAAAAATAACTTTAATACTGAGGGAGAAAGTCTTCCATTTTCCTTAATTATGTAGGCAATTAAAAAGTCTTGCCTGTCCATAAGTAGTCAAAAGTTGTGAATCCGTGGAAATTAAACAACACACTCCTGAACAACCAATGGGTCAAAAAAGAAGTCAAAAGGAAAATCAAAAATTACTTGAAACGAGCATAGAAGTGCAACATGTCAATATCTATGCTGCAAACAGTCCTAAGAGGGAAGTTTAAAGTGATAAATACCTATATTAAGAAAAAGAAAGACATCAAATAAACAGTCCAGCTTTACATCTCAGGGAATTAGAAAAAAACCCACAAACTTACTATACCCAAATTTAGCAGAAGGAAGGTGATACCAAAGACTGGGGCAGAAAGAAATGAAATAGAGGCTAGAAAAACAATAGGAGATTAATAAAACTAAGAGTTGTTTTTTTGAAAAGATCGACAAAATTGGCAAACCTTCAGCTAGACTAAGAAAAAAAGGAGAGAGGACCCAAATAACTAAGATCAAAAATAAAAGACATTACAACTGATACCACATAAATACAAAGGATCATAAGAAACTACTATTAATAATTATACACAAAAAATTGGTTAACCTAGGAGAAATGGATAAATTCCTTAAAACATATTAGCTACCAAGAGTAAATCATGAGGAAATAGAAGATATGAACAGATCAATAACAAGTAAGGAGACTGAATCAGCAATCAAAATCTCTCAACAAAGAAAAGTCCAGGACCAGATGGTCCCACCAGTGAATTCTACCAAACATTTAGAGAACAGTTAACACCAATTGTCAAACTGCTGCGTGAGTAAAGAAGTTCACAATGCCAGATGGAATTACAAAGACTAAAAAGCAATAAATGAAAATACAGCTGATCCTTGAACAACATGGGTTTGAACTGTGCAGATCCACTTTTACATAGACGTTTTTCAATAAACACCACAGCATTACATGCTCTGCAGCCAGCTGCATCTGTGGGTGCAGAACCGCAGAAAGGAAGGGCCAACTGTGAAGTTATAAGTGGATAGTTGATTGTTCAGGGGTTGGTACCCTTAACTGCCATGTTGCTCAAGGGCCAACTGTGCATCGCTGTGACGATCTTACTTTTTACGTGAAGTAATATAAATTTTTTCGTGAGATATGCATACTTAAACCCTAGAGTAAATACACGCGCACGCACACACACACACACACACACACACACACACATACCTTTGGCTGAAAAACCAATAAAAGAGATGAAATATGATACTAAGAAATACTAGATTAATCCACAATGTGGAAGAAATGAAAGGAATAAAAGGAACTACAAAACAGAAGGGTCAAAGAGAAAAGAAAGAGCAAGATAGTAGATCTAATCCAAACTGTGTAAATTAACTACGTTAAATGCAATTCTATCACTTTTAAAAGGAACAGTTTGAGGCTGCCCTGGTGGCGCAGTGGTTGAGAGTCCGCCTGCCGATGCAGGGGACACGGGTTTGTGCCCCAGTCCGGGAAGATCCCACATGCCGCGGAGCAGTTGGGCCCATGAGCCATGGCCGCTGTGCCTGCACGTCCGGAGCCTGTGCTCCGCAGCAGGAGAGGCCACAACAGTGAGAGGCCCGCTTACCGCAGGAAAAAAAAAAAAAAAAAAAAGGAACAGCTTGTCAGACTACATAAAAAGAGGAAGAGTAAATTTGTTGATTATAAGAGATGCTCTATAACATTTTTTAAATGTTTTTTTTAAAAAAAACAAATGAACAGTAATAGGATGGAAGAAGATATACCATGAAAATACTAATCATGGCAAAACCTGAATGGCTATATTAAAATAGAAAAGCAGACATGAAAACAAGGGGTCCAAGAACAGGTATCTGTTCAGGTATCTGAGGGCCACTTTATAATGATAAAATAGTTGATATCCAGGAAGACCTACCAACCAAATTAATTTGCCCTAATACAGAGATTCTAAATATCTAAAGCGAAACCAAAAAGAACTAAAGAGAGAAATAAAGAAACATACACTTACAGTTGAAAATTTTAATATCTTTCTCTCTATACTTGATAGAACTATCAAAGAAAAAACATAGAAGAGATATAAAAGGTTTAAACAATTATCAACCTACCTGACCTAACTGACAAAGAACAATAAAACAAAAACTGTAGAATATATATCATTCTTAATGGCACATGGGACATTCACCATTAAAATCAAATGCACATGGAATATTCAATATGATTGATAATGAAATGTGTTTATTTTCTAAAAAAAAGACTTCTGAGTGTATGTACATACTAGGTTCTTTCACAAAAGACAAACCACAACTAAAATGTCCATCAACTGGTGAATCCTAATAAAAATGTGGCAAATTCATATGGAAGAATGCTACTCAGTATACAAAGGGATTAAAATATTGTTACATACAACATAAATAAATCTGGAAAGCATTATGCTGAAAAAAAGTAAAATTTTAAAAAGTGAAGAAACTATATTATTACATTTATGGGGATTTATAGACTAAGTGAAACTAAACAATGTTGAAAGAAAGGAGAGTTTGAGTGTTCTCTGAGTTGGATTTTGACTGGGAGAGCCACAGGGTAGCTTCTAGGATAATAGAATTTTTCTGTTTCTTGGTAGGTGTATTTTATTTTACAAGTCTATACATTCTTAAAAACTAATTGACTAATGCACTTAAGGTTTGTTCACTTCATGGTATGTAAATTTTACTTCAGTGAAAATATATGTAAAATCTAGTTATTAGATTTTTTTTAGCAATAAAATAGCTATTTTTAATAGAAGTATAGGTTAATAAAGAATACATTATGACAGACCAATACTTTATTATATGTTATATTAATATCTCTGTAATATGTATTGGCTTACATATGCTACTTGTAAGCATGTTTCAAAATAGATATTGTGGATGTTTAAAAATGGCAAACACTATGCTAACAGTATAAAATAGTTTCAAAGTATTCTCAAATTACATATTGAGACTTTTCTCAGCTACTAAAAGTTCAGCTAAATCATGGAGAAAAGTTATCCTAACTTTTAATGCAACACTCAGGATAATATGCAACAATCATTCCAGAAAAGTGTTTTTGGCAATTCTTTATAATAGAATCATAATTTGTTTTAATTAAGATTTCTAAAATTAATTAAAAAATTTTTAATTGCTGGATTATGGCATCCCAAGAAATAATATTTACCTGTACAATTGCAAAAGCAAAGTGCTCTATTACATCCACTTGGTTTTCTTTAATCTTGCTTCATATATTCCTATTCGTTCGAGCAATATTATTAAGTTCTGAAGTTGATTATATGGGGGTTGCTTTGTGAATAGGCACAAGAAGCATTTCAGACAGGTAAAAATAATGTCCTATTTGGTTTCAAGTGAAATACTTACACCTATCATCCCCTTCGAAGAATATGCACTAAATATTAGAATTAAAATGTTCACTACTTTAAACCTGCTCTGGAAAACTAAAAATTAGTGTGGTGACAGTTAATATTTTAGATATTATCTTTGAAGTAACATTTTTAATATTGTGCCTTTCCACTCACAAAATTAAAGTCCTTTAAAGTGCTCTTAATCATTAATTATGAGTAGGATAACAATGATTTCTCTCTTATTTTTCTTTTACAGTTTGAAGTAAAACAATGTTATTATATTAAAAACAATTTTTCTAACACACTATGTAATCTGAAGAAAGACTGATGTACAGAAACTAATTTTCATGTGTAATCAACAGAATAAGACCTTAAGGGCAATGTTTGTGAAAACATACATTAATAATTGTAAGATAAAATTAAATATTGGTTTTATTATTGATTATAATTTTAACATGCATAACTTTAATATTTTAATTAAATACTCCACTAAAAAATTCAATAAAATTTACATAACATTGAAATGTGAATTATGAGATGCACAATAAGTAGGTCATATGAATGATAGAAAATATTTTATAAAAATATGAAATCTATAGGTTTTCTTCTCACACTGTTATTTCTCAGCAAAATCAGCACCTTTCTTTTTATGCTCTCACATAAAAAATAGCAGTCCTTGGATTTTGTCTGCATAGAATTAGTCTTATCTAGGCTAGGACTGTCCAAGTGTTGGAGGATGGAGGGAACAAAAAGTGCCCACCAAACCAGGAAGGAAACTTGAGACCAAGAAATGAGGCAGGCAGCTCCATATAATGAATATACGTGTGATATAAGTGCTACATGAGGACTTTTATGGAGTCCTCATTTAGCACTTATATCACATTTTCCAAGGACTGTGATTATCTTTTTGGCTTTAGCCATATTTATATTACAAGGATTAATGATCATCGCTTGCTATGTTCTTTATCTTTCAGCATCTTGTGGCCTTCATTCAGATTAATTTCTTGTTTGGTTAAAATAACCTCTCATAGTTTTCAGTTGAATTATAAAAGGGATATTAACTCCAAATACTTCTATGTTTCTTTGCTTTCTGAAAGATGAATAATACTTTGAGTGGTATGATTATAAACATAAGAACATAGGATCACCTTGTTCTCAGAATACCCTTAACTTTTCTACAAACATTCAGTGCTGAAAGTCACACTCTAATGTTTTTTTAAGTTTGAGTAATTATCATAGAATTTTAAAATGAGATTAAAAGACAAACTTTGATTGCAGTCCAGTGCTTATCTGGAAAATCATGAGAAATGGCAAAAAGTCACAGATTATAAAAACATTTGAATGCTGAGGTCTGAGGTAGAGAGGGGAAAAATAAAGTCTATTAGAATTATAAGTCATTCCTTCTTTGGTTTGTTTTAATAAGTTGAAAAAAATCTCTAACTTCAAATAGTACACGACCATCACTCAATAATACTTTGGAAAATGGATTGAATGTAAATTCAATCCTAATATTTTCTATCACCGGTTTAAGTTTTAATTATGTCTAAACATGATACAGAAATTTCAATTGACATTTATATATTCAAGTCAATAAGTATAAGGCATGACTTTTTTTTATTCAGGTAGTGTATATTTTTGTGAATTTTCTTAATAACCTCAATTAATACCCATGTCTGGGCCAGATTCAATATACATTATAACATCATATGGCTCAAACATATAATTCAAAACTATATACGTCTGTTGCAAAGAAATAAACCATCAGACCCTAGTTTCCAAATAAAAAGTATAATGAAGACAAAAAAAATTGTGTTTTTTTCTGATATCCTTGTATTTACAAATTTTCTTAAATTTTAATATATACATAAACATAATGCTTCTAATGTTAGTGTGCAATTTACTGACATTTAGATTTTCCATTCTGCTTTTCAGACACATAAATATCTTCTTTGATATAAGAATTATGGTCCTTTTATTAAACTATATATTTTAAGGCTGATAAGTTATAATAACTGATTCTATGGATTAAATTCATTATTGCTTTAAATACAATGAAGTAAAGACTTATTAGAAATAGCTCATTCTTTTGTATTTCCTAAAGACCACTTTCTGGTTTCAAAAAATGAAAATGCTTATTTTTGTATCTGTGATTTGACAGAGAAACAGTAAGAGTTTTTCATATCATATTATCTTGATCATACTGGGTAGTGCATTACAAAGAGTATAGTGCCATCTATTGGGTAACATTATTCCCAAGTTGAGCTCATGTTTTATTGTTGTTTTGTGGGTTTTGTTTGTGCCTCTTTTTTTTTTTTCACATTTTTAGTACCTTATATAAAACTATAACACACAAAAAAAGGGACTCATCATTTTGTAAATACGATTTTTTCTCATAAGAAAAAGGAGGCACAAAGAAGGAAAAGGAACCTAGGATACTGGAAATATTTCAAAGATATAGAGAAATGTACATTTTTAGAGTTGGATTCAGATCATCCCAATGCTTTATATGAGAGTGTTAGCTATCTTTCTATGTCCAGTTACCTCAAATCAATAATCTAAGTTCCATCTTAAAAAAACTAGAAAAAATAATACGAATCAAAGCAAGCAGAAGGAATGAAATAATAAAATCAGAGCAAATAATTGATAAAATAGAAAACAGAGACATACTAAATGTACTATAAAGTTGTGCTTCTAATTTAGCACATATCTAGCGGCTGCCTGTAATCCTCCCCAGAGACCTGGGAGACAGCTCTTCCTCTACCATTCCCCTGTAGCCTGTTCCAAGTTGCAGAGGGGTTCCTGCACCCATTAAGAACAGCTTCTTTGTTTGCTACCATCCTATGAGACTCCTGAATGCAAGCCCATTGGCTATCAGAGCCACTTTGCTTTCTAGCTGAGATCTGGGGCCTTGAGCTCATTGGTTTCTCAGTCTTCACTTGCACAGTGATAATTTTTTTGAGGAGTCTACTTTATTCTGGCACATCTGCTGCCCTTTTAGCCAGTACAACATCTTTTAAGTTCTCGTCCAACTTTACCATAAGAGCAAGGAGAGTTTTCAGTGGTGTAAGAATTTATCTAGATTCATCTAGATTTCTTTTGGTGAGTTTCTTCCTTCCTTCCTTCCTACCTTCCCTCCTTTCCTTCCTACCTTCCCTCCTTTCTTTCCTTCCTCCCTTCCTTCCTTCCTTCCTTTCCTTCCTTCCCCTTCCTTCCCTTTCTTTCCTTCCTTCCTTCCTTCCTCCCTCCCTCCCTCCCTCCCTTCCTTCCTTTCTTTTGTTAAAAATCATTTTATTGAAGTATGTATGATTGACATACTAAAAGCTATACATATTTAATGCATGCAATTTGATGAGTTCAGAAATAAGTATGCATCCGTGAAGCCATCACCACATTATATGCCATATATATCCATTACCTCCAAAGGTTTCTTCTTATGCTTTTTATTTTATTATTATTAGTGATAAGAATACTTCACATAAGATTTACTCTTTTAGCAAAAGTTTAAGTATTCAATACAGTATCATTAACTATAGGTACTATGTTTGATGAGTTTCTTATTTTCTAGATTATCACCTTCGTTAGCATATTAAATCCAATTTAGAGCAGTTAAGAGCCCTACTACTAGTCAATGCCTCATATATGTTTTTTCAAATAAGTTTGCCTATCACAAGGACTTCTTCCTGAAAGGGGAAAAACTCTTTCTAGCAGTCAGGACACACTAAAAACAACTCTGAGACCTTTAGCTGACATTTTTGAAGGACCAATAAGGTAACGGCCTGCAGGAGGGGATGAGCTGTAAGATGCCCCAACTACTGCCATTCATTCTTTATTTTTTTTTAAGAAGAACTTTATATGTTTGTATACAAAGGAATAGCTGGGTTTTTAAAATATTTTATTTTATTTATTTTTGGCTGTGTTGGGTCTTCATTGCTGCACGTGGGCTTTCTCTACTTGTGACGAGTGGGGGCTACTCTTCGTTGTGATGCATGGGCTTCTCATTGCGGTGGCTTCTGTTTTCTGTGGAGCATGGACTCTAGGCACACAGGCTTCAGTAGTTGTGACTCGTGGGCTCTAGAGCGCAGGCTCAGTAGTTGTGGCACACTGGATTTGTTGCTCTGCAGCATGTGGGATCTTCCCGGACTAGGGCTCGAACCCGTGTCCCCTGCATTGGCAGGTGGATTCTTAACCACTGCACCACCAGGGAAGCCTGCCATTCATTCTTAATGGGCATTAGTCTTTCTGACCTCTCTCATCTTTAAGGCAACCTGGCCAGAGTTCTAAAGAGTTAACTGGCTTCTGCCCATAGCAGTCATAAATTTCTATCCTTTTATGCTTAGTGTAAGTGCATATCTCTGTAACTTAAAGCTGGAAGGGGTGGAATCTTCTGCTTATTGAGGACAAATCATAGTACTACTTATTACAATGAGATCAACTTGAGGCATACCACAGATGGGTGAGGAAGTGTCCATACTTGGAGAAATATTAGCAATACTCATGACAATATTTGTGCATCTGTCTTTGAACCTACATCCCAGAACTCTCCCTACAAGCACCTCCTAAATTATTTCTCATTAATATGTGGTAAAGAAAATTTTACTACCCTACTGACCATATGATGTGTTCAACACATTGCTACCAATTCCCATGGACTTGTCTCAAATCTCAGTAATCAGCCCATGAGGCCCTCATCCTTTTTCTCCTTAAAAGCCATGCTCTTTCAGCATTCCATCCATGCATCCCATAACAGTCATGCAGGTTGTGCCCTACCCAAAGTCACTGACCAAGGTGGTGGAATTAGGGATTGAAATCCAACAAGCATTACTACTCAAGCTGTGCACTTTGTGAGCTGCCTTGTCCTGGAGGAAGGCGCCATTTTATAATACGCCTTCTCGGAAGAGACACTTTCTAAAAAATTTATGTCTGTGTGTAATAAAAGGTGTCCATTTTTTGAGGTTGTACTGATGACAGCCTTCAATCACACCCATTTCCTTTTTCCTCTCACTCTACATCTGGGCAGCTGATAAGAAATCCCAGGTGCTTCTCCTTTGGTACCAGTAGGAAGTTCAACCAACACACCTTGCCTCCAGGGAATACTCACTCTGGCCCCCTGCCCTAATCACTGTAAAACCCCGAGTCTGTCTCATTTCCTGACTCTCTCAATCCATTTTCAGTCCTGCTTGGGAGCCACCATTTTCTTCGTTAGGTGAGTTATAATAAAAATATTCATTTCCTTTTGGTGCACATGTGTTGTCATTAAATACTCAAGTCAAATTTTGGGTATGGGTCCATTCTGCAGAGTGATCACAACAGAGGGGAAGCTTTTTTCTCAATTCCCACAAAGGTTTAGTATATGCTGCAAATGTAGAATGCGGTTATGCTAGGGACAATGGCTACAAGAAGCAGAGGCAAAATCTTATAGAAGTAAGCACAGAGGAATAGGCAAGAGTAGAAAAAGACAAAAGCAAATGTGACTTGGAGAGAGATACTTGTATCTGGCAAAGACCAGACTCTACCAATGCTTAGATTACAGGAGGACTCAGGTAACAATTACAACTGTTGTGCTAACTACTACCAAAAAGAGATCATCATTCCCTTTGGGGGACTGAAGCATTGAACATAGAGGGTGGTGGGACTGAGGCCACAGATTCTGTTGCCACGAGGAAGATTCCCATGCTTTTCTGAAATCCTTTCCAGAGTTTGGCCAGGTGTATACTATTACATTATTATACAACTTTTTAGATGTTTTAAGCATTAGGCCTTAATGCATTTTATTTCTCCAATTTTCAGTCTGTAGCCTGAAGCTATATAATGAGAATTTTTATTTGCCTTTTATTAGATTTTTTTCTTAGTGTGTGTGTGTATGTGTGTGTGTAAAAGAATAAATCTTGTTCAAAGACTGACATATTAGCCTGTGGGTTTTCATTGTTGAAGCAAATTTATTTTCTGGTTCATTTAATGATAATCAAATTACAGACACAGATAAAAATTGAAAGGCAAATTATTCAATCTAGCACGACTAAGGCTGATGCAGTCCTGACCCAAGGATATAAATTACTTCTGTTGAAATGATTTAAAAAGGTATCCCTTCCTTTTAGAGTTGAAATTGTACTCATACAAATGAGGTTTTTTGCCCCCCACTAATCTTGATCTCTACATGGATAAAATAATTAGAAAATTTATACAAATCAATAAATGAGTTAAATGTGATGTTTGAGACTTTCTAAACAAAGCCCCTGAACATTCATTTTTCAACTAGACAGAGTATTGTACATGTAATTAACATTATTCTCTAACTGTGGCTAACTAAATACTAATCCTCCTTTTACCTGAATAAAAATGAGAAATTGCCTCACATGTGATATGGGTGACATAAAAATTTTGAAAAATCCAAATCTATGTCATTTGTGTGTCTTTCAATTATTAGGATGGGAAAATAATTATTTTAATAAATCTAAAGATGTGTTATTCATGTTTCTGCTAACTAAACTTATTTGTGCTTTGTTAATTTCCATCCATGTTTTCAATTTAGTTTAGTCATCTGTTATGCTCATTATCTTTGTTCTTTTACATTATATTATAGTATTTTACCAATCTTTTCTCTTTTGTGGCTTTAAATTATCATTATCACCATCATCAGCCGAATTATCATCACCATTATTTGCAAAAAAAAAAAAAAAAAAGTTTTATGTAGAAAACATGGTTTTCTTAAGATCCCTGGACCAGACATCAAGAGATATGACTTCGAGTCCAATACACACCCTTGAGTAATGTGTACAATAGGTAAAGAGTAAAAAACTCAAATACAAATTATAAAATTTTGGGTGGGAGCTGCCTGCCCTACTTTACTCATTGTGTACTAACTGTATCTCATAATAACCTGTTACTCTTCTTTCACAATGGCTTTCCATCTGGTAATTTATGTATTTTGTAAGGCAAACCTAACTTTAAGAGAGATGTTTTACATGTTTACTATTTTAATATGTTTACATCAGAAAATGCTTGCTTTATTCTACTTTAGCTATTTGCTATTCAATAAATCCTGCTATATATGGATGAGAAAATTTTTTTAACTGTCAAAGACAATAGTGGTTGGAATGTTGAATAAAACAAGTGGACTCTCTCTGAATGATTTGATTAATAGTAACAATCTAGAGAGATAATTTGCAAAAAGAAGCTTTTAAGATTGCAAAATGTGGCCTAAATTAATACTTATATATAAATGAGATTAAATTATTAAAAAACACTCAATATGAAATGTATAAATGTGAAAAGGAATTTATAGCCTATGAGTTTTTTGCATTTTTTCCACTTAAAATTTGTGATTTGTTGAAAATCCTTCAGATTAAAATTAAAACCACTGTATGTACATAGTAGGAAAAGTTCTTTGAACCTAAACTTTTCAATTATTAGGTGAAAGGTAGAGACTGATGTCTTAAATTGCTTTTTGTTGAACTGCTTTGTTTATTTTCAGTTCTCTTCCCTGGATGAGGGGTAGGTTGAGGGATCAACATTACCAGATCTAATTGATCCAATTTTCAATTTTGGTGGATGACATTGAACTCCAGTTATAAACAACAGGTGTTGTCTCACTCCTCTCCCCCTTCAGGTCAACTTCCCTTCCCTCAGGGGCTCTACAAAGCAAGTCTAAATCTCTGCAATTTAGGGAGAAAACAAATGCTATTTTCATGGATTTGTCTTAAAAAAAAAAAGACATCAGGTTTATATGCAGTGAAGAAGAAATAAATAATCTGGATGTTTTTATTTATTTTTAGATATAAGAATTATAATTTTAATAATGTATGATTTTGATGCACTTTAATTGACTTGTTTCTGTTTTTCTTAGTTTTCCCCTTCTATTTTTTTTTTTTCCTTGAGCTTTTCAGTCCATTTATACAGCTATAGCATGCTCTGCCTTCTCTCATTTCTGTTAATTTCCAAACTGGTATCCTCTGTAAGGTCATCCTTCTTGCAACCTGGATCTTCAGAGCACTTTTATTTCAAAAAATACAGATGATTCTATATCATCTGCAATAATATGTTTGTGACAATTCCTTTGAGGCAAAGTAAAGAGGGTTAACTGCATCATTATAACTTAAAAATGACAAGTGATAAATCTTTTTATTTCAAATGTTGCACCAGAGTTTTCAGATAAATTATATTCTTTCATTCATCAAATATACTTTGGTTGACACCAGACAGTGCTGACCCCATCATGGATTTTGGCCTGAAAACATAGTTTATATACTCTAATATATCAGTATTCAGTGTGGTTGTAAAAAAGGAAAATTCCAGAACATCTAAGTTTATCAAAGCTGTTCATTTACAATTACTATTTGCTTTAGACATGAATAAGTTCAAAGTATATAATTCATGTGTATACTGGCAAATTCAAGAATTGTATTTATAGTGACTATAATTTAATAATTACTTCAGATGGACTTGCTTGGCCAAAATACTCACTCTTTACTACTTAATATAAATTATCAAAATGCAATCAGGCAGAACTGTATTATTAAAGGTAGGTTTCTTCTATATACTGTCCAGGAATAATGAGAATTTTAACAACTGTTATCATTGTGAACCTGGCTAAGCTTCTCACATGCATTGCCATCTCTTTTATTTTCTACACCCATATTACATGCCTACTATTAGAGTCCCAATTTACCTACGAGGAAACCTAAGAAGAGTGATGTAACTTCCCTGAGGTCACAGTTAGAAAGGTAGAGAACCAATATATTTGAAACCATAAATATCTGATTCTGATATTTTATACAATTGCTATCTACTGCTTAGCACCAAAATTTTCATTTTATGATTTTTGGAATTATTTATACATTATCTCTTTAAATATACATACTCACATATGTATTATTTTAATTTTTATTTGTGCCTTTTAAGAAAACACTTAAAGAGTAAATTAATTAATCTTTCCTTAAGTTTTATTAATTTTTCGGTGCCTGGAATATTCTTTTCTACCAACAAGCTATATTTATACTCAACAATATTATTTTCTATATATTTTGTTTTATAAACATTTTTATAAATTGTTTTCTCGGGCTTCCCTGGTGGCACAGTGGTTGAGAGTCTGCCTGCCGATGCAGGGGACACGGGTTTGTACCCCGGTCCGGGAAGATCCCACATGTTGCAGAGTGGCTGGGCCCATGAGCCATGGCCGCTGAGCCTGCGGGTCCGGAGCCTGTGCTCTGCAACGGGAGAGGCCACAGCAGTGAGAGGCCCGCATACCGCAAAAAAAAAAAAAAAAAAAAAAAAAAGATTGTTTTCTCAATTTTATATATGATTTCATCACAATAACCATGAGATGAGATATTATACAGAGATATTAAAGCACTGGAGAGAAATTGTGATACCAGTTCCTCCTCACTTAACTAGAGGCCAAAGTTTGGACACAATCTAATATTGATATTGAAAATATCTTTTCAGACATTAATTAATCATGACCTATTCTGACATTAGAGAAAACAAAGATCATAAAGTAAATAGGATTTGGCTTTCCTGAAATGAATAATCATATAAAAACAAATGGCATTTAATATCACAATGTGTATTCCTAGTACTTATCATTCCATTATATCCTTTTATTTTATTCATTTGAATATCTAATTTGACCTTCATTGTGTAAGTTCTCCAGAAATGCTAGCTTTAATAGCCTTTGCAGATAAAACTTTAAATCCCATTCTGATATACCTTTGTACATACCTGTTGGAGTTTAAACCAAACATTACTAATCCTTTGACCCTCCCTCCAACCTAAACAACTTCATTATTTTTTATTTGATCATAAATCACTTTTGTGTTCTCCTAATGTTATATTTACAATCTCCTGAGAATAAAATGTAAGTTCTTATCTCACATTTTTTCCTCTGACCCTGCCATGCTCCTCATTCATCATACATTTACTCATTCTCTTGGTGTTTTATGAGTGCAGTGTAAGAGCCAAGCACAGTACTTGGCACTAGTAAGACAAAGATGAATATGACAGAACCCTTGTCTTAATATCACCAGTCTCTGAAGGAGATAGACTTGCAAAGAAATAAGTAAAGGGAATTTAAGCAAAATCCTATTAAACCACAGAGAAAAGATTCCTAAATCTAGAGAAATCAGAAATTGTTTGCAAAAGTAGTAGTATTTTAGTGAGATCTTAATAATTTTCTAGGTGAATAGGGAAAAAAAAAGGAATTCCAAGAAAGGAAACAGTAAGTGCATTTGGAGAGATAAAATTCTGCTAATTGTTGGGGCCACGGAATAGGATCTGAGAATGGGAGTGGCAAGAGATGAGAAAGGAAATCTATACAGGGACCTAAATGTTAAACACTATGCATTCATACACTGTTATTTAAAAAGATTTTATCTAATTGTTAACAATAAAAATCTCTAAATTCCTTTAAGCAGGAAATAATTTGGCACAAATTGGGAAAATATATGAGAGGGGTAAAAATTGTTATATAGCTTTTATAATAGTCCAGAGGAGAGAAGATGAGGCTAGATTTCATATTGTGTCAGTGGATATGAATAAAGTGGGTAGAATCAAGTGATAATGGGTTGACGGATTTTACAGCATTTTCATGGCAAATTTATAATGACGAGATGCTAAGAAAACCAGAGGGGTCAAAAATAGTAATGTACTATCTGAAGCAACAATAATCCCAAATTTGGTTTGGTTGACCAAGTAGTAAAATGACATGATATGGGATATCCAGCAACTCAGGAAATCAAAAATTTTAAATGGAAACGTTGGAATTAATTTACTAAGTCAGATTTGTACATAATGAATTTGAAATTTATTTGTAGCTTCTAGATACTTGAAAATGTGACTCTGGCCTTCTGGAATGATTTGAGGATTTTAATATGCATTCATTTATTTATTTAATAGTTATCGAATACCTACCATATGCCTTGCTAGGGACAGAAATTTTGATCCCTTTCAAAATTCATATGTTAAAACTCTAATCCCCAATGTGACTGTATTTGGAGGTGGGCCTTTGGGAGGCAATAAGGTTATGAGAGTGAAATCTTTGGGGACTAGTGCCCTTATATGAAGAAACAGGAAAGAACTCTCTCTCTTTCATTCTCTCCACCCCTGACGCCCGTCACACACACACATTTGAAGTTACAACAAGAAGACGGCTGTCTGCAAACGGAAGAAAGTGCCCTCACTGGACCCCGGATCTGCCGGCACCTTAATCTTGGACTTCCCAACCTTCAGAACTGTAAGAAATAAATGTTTGTTATTTAAGCCACCCAGTCTATGGTATTCTATTATAGTAGTTCAAACTGACTAAGACATGCCTGCCCTATGTTCAATTCAGTGGTGAACAAAAGAGGTAGATTCCTTTCCTTCTGGTAGCTTACCTTCTATTTGAAAGGGAAAGTAATAATACACAAAGAAATAAAAAAAGGTACATTCCGAAAGTAGGATGTGCATGTAGAAAAAAAGGATTTTTCAACGTGGTAGAATTTGAAAAAGGACAAGGAAGGGATGGGTTTACTCCTGAGGGGTCTCTCTGTGGAGGTCACATTGGAACCGAGACCTAAATGGTAAAGATAAAAGGAAAACTTCTTCCAGGTAGGAATAAGTGCAAGTGGAAATATACTTTTAAGGTAAAACAAAATAAAACAAAACAGAAAAAAAAAAAACAAACCCAGGAAAACAGTGTAGCAAGGTAGTGAGACAGGTAAAATTTTGTGTGATGTATGGCCTCAGAACAGGTGCTTTAGATCCCGGGAATAAGAGATTAGAGTGTAGAAAGTCTATTGGGGAGTTGATCTAAGGCACAGCACATGTATGGGAGCAAAGGGATTATCATTGCGCAGAGTGAGGAGGGGAACTGGAACAGAGGTAAGGGGTGAGGTGGGCAGCTGCGGAGCTGGGATGCTAAGGCTTGAGGCAAAGGGGCCAGGCCTCTGTACACCTGCCACTGAACGTGGGCTTCCCACTGAATGAGGTGGCTCTTTGAATGAAGGTAATTTCTGGGGAGGAGCTAAGCTGTGAAACTTAGGAGCCAATGCTGGCAGCATCTGAGGGAACAGGGACCCAGTCTTGAAGAGGGTACATAGAACACCGTAACATCCAATGTTGCAGATAAGAGCATGGCGAGGAAATTGAATTTTATGCTTAGAATCATGAGAATCTCTATGAGTATTTCCAGCAAGGGTTTATCCTGATCTGATTTATAGTTTTAAAAAGACGTTCCTGGCTACTGTGTACAGAAATGTGAGAATAAACCAATGCGGAAATATGGAAGAAGAGTGAGCAGTAGAATACTTGAGTAGTCCAAGTGAGTGATAACAGTGGCTCAGAAAAGGTAACAGGAGTAGACAGGCAATAATTAGAAGCCAAAGTCATGGGTTGAAAGTGGTTGAAAACACTCAGAGAAGGAGTAAAGCCAAGAGAGCTATGGCTAGATCACTGGAGAACAGCATTACTTAAATCAGTGAAGAAAGAAGCCATTAAAAAGAGAAAAAAGACAATAAGAGTTACAAAGAAAACTGAGAGTGGTAAGAGAGTGGCATCAAGTAAATGCTAGAAGCTTTTTGTTTCCACAAGTAGAAAATCATTAACCACGTCAAATGGCGCAAGATAAATCTAACAAGATAAAGGTAGGATTTTCTGCTTGGTGAGTTTATCCGCAGTAGTTTTGTATGTGTAATGGGATGGAAGACACTGAAGTGGACAGAAAAGGAAATGGGAAGTGAGGAAATGGAGAACACACAATGATTGTCTCCAGGTAAATAGAGAGCAAAATATTTAACTAAAGTGGCAAAAAGGAATAAAACAGGGTTTTTTAGTTTATTTTTATGTGTTTTATGTGTTTATTTGTATTAAAAAAAGATATCTAAATGGGTTTTCTAGCATGCACATACACATACACACACAACAGAAGCCTGGAATATAAAGAATTGATAAAAGACAAATCGAGGACAAAGGAACACATGTCTTCATAATCAATCAATCATCTGTCATGAAGATCAGCTTTGATTAGATATGTGTGATGGTGGGAAGGGTTATAAGTGAAAAATTTACATCAGCTTGATCCTGTTTCTTTGGAGAAGTGGAAGACCAAATGGAAAGAGATAAAACATTATGAAATGGTGATATCATGATATTATTCCACTTGGATGTTTCAACAATATTAATATACACATTAAGGGTGATTTCAGATATCTTACGTTAAGATTTGCAATAAAACATCTTTATAAAACATCCAGCCATAAACAAACTAAAAGATAGGATCCTTACACTGAGGAAACTTATAAGCAGGGATAGAAAATGTGGACAAAGATTGCCTTTATATATATGCGATATTTTGGCTTTTTACATATTTATTAAACTCTTTAAGACAATTAAAAACTCATCCAAAATTTGCATTCTTTGTTTGGTGCAATCTCTCTTTTCCATGGCTTGATTACTTTCTCAGTAGTCAACATTGGCTTTCCATGGTCAGAACACATATAAACTCAATAAGAGATAATGGCTTCTCCATGTAAATGTGCATCTACAGTTTCCCTAGTCATTGCATAATTTTATTAGTATTTAGAATAAATGGTAAGTTCAATATATGCTTACTAGACTTAGAGCAGTCTAGCCAGCCCACAAAATTGAGTTATATCAGAGTATCTGTGATTTCCATTTAAATGTTTGAGACTTTACTTATAATGGAAGACACAAATTCATTTTAGCATGGCATTTTTATTTTGTAATTTTTAAGTAGTATCCCTTTTTCCCCTTAGCAATATAGCATATTAAAGTATTGTAGACTGAATTATTACAAACATAAAAATTGGTTTAAAAGAGACCATATGCAAATGATAGAAACTGCATTCATCTAGTTTGGCTCTTATAACCTTGAGTGAGCTATTAATATTGACTGAAAATTCTACTATTACCCTACTAATAAGTTTGGAGCTTTAAAAACAACTTAGATTGTATGATTTATAACATAAAGTCCACCTGATTATAAAAGTTACTTTAATATCAGATATTATAAATTAATGTTAAAATGCATGGAAGAGTGACAGAAAGATGATTACAAAATTCTATTTTGGGTATTATAATAGAGATAATATGCTGCAATTTTGTTTAATGAGTTGCAATTAAGAAACTGTTCCAAGAGTTGCATGTGATTTCTTTTAATTATTAGTTATTAGTTGTTCCTGCATAAGTATATTTAAAACCACGTTATTTGAACTGTTGTAAATGATAAAAGCTCTTCAATATAGTAATATTTCTTATGGACTACAGATCAGTAAAATTTAAAAGGAAATACAGTACTTTTAACTACCAGCACTTATCAGGATAATATGGTCATTTTTAGGAAGTCTATTATTTGGGAAATGGGAAGAACACATACCTAAATACGTATTGAATAATTTGGGTATGTTTTGACAAAAACCTAAGGGACATAATATTGAACATTTATCCATCCAAAAGGTACTGCAATTTAATAACCACCTCTAATCAAATATTTAAGATAACTGGTTAACTGAGTGACTTACTATATTAGTCAGCTAGGGCTGCCATAACAGAATACTATGGACTGGGTAACTTAAACAACAGACATTTATTTTCTTATAGTTTCAGAAGCTAGAACCCTAATATCAAGTTGCTGTCAGGGTTGGGATCTGGTGAGGCCCCTCTTCCTGGCACGTACGTGGCCACATTCTCACTGTGGCTTCACATGACCTTTCCTCTATGCAGGTATGAAGAGACAGAGATCTCCAGTGTCTCTTCTTTTTATAAGGACACCAGTCATATTGGGTTACAGACCCACCTTTATGCCCTCGTTTAACCTTAATTACCTCCTTAAAGACCCATCTCCAGATACAGTCACCTTCGGGGTTGGGATTTCAAAATACGAATTTGGAGGGAACACAATTCAGTCTACAACACTTACTATGCTACATAATTTTTCATAGTTTTAGATTAAGAAAACAATATTGTAGGATTCCGTGGCAATTAGCATAAATTCTTCGTTTTATTCCAGAGGAGCTTAAAAACCCATTAAATTAGCATTGATTTTGGAATTAAAAAAGGAACATTTTTTACTCAAATCCTATAGCACACATGGCATATTGCTTTGGAAAGTTTCACAATGTGTAAAATATAAAAGCAGTCTTATTATATTTCATATTCTCTTTGGAGATATAACAACTCACAAATTAATTGCCAGAGCAAATATAGTTTTGCTAAATGGGAAAAATATCTTAATATTTGAATGACTAGAAATAGAATCTTGAGCAAACTTCCTGTGAAAAATTATGTCTAATTTAACGTCAAACTGGAATAGTCTGAAAACAGATATTACTAGAAAATATAAAATACTGTACTAAAGCATTCAACATTCTTAACATAATATAGGTAAGTATGCTGATCACACTGTATTTTATCGTATGAAAAGATAAACAGTGAAGAAATCCTTTAAAATTCATATAAAAGGAAGTCTATTATGCAAAAGCAATCCTTCCCATACATAAGTTATGGTTATGTTAAAAATTGTCTAAATAGTTGTTTAAATTCTTCCCCCACAGCTCTACTTGTTTATTGCAGCATCACCAACACTTAAAACAGCAATTCATTCACACTGGGAATTCAATAAACATATATTGAAAGCATAGATGAACATACTTCATTAAGACTAAGTTTAATGGAAAGGTCATGCCACCTGCACTCATGTATTCTAGAACCTTTTGGAAATTATTTCTTGAATCATACACATCCCTTGATTTTCTCAACTGCTGCTTAGCACCTTTAATAACACATATGGAAATACTTCTCATTTCTTCACCTATGTTAAACTTTCGTGATGCTATCTATAAATAAACTCACCCAACAGTGGGTTTATAATGTAAGGTAAAGCTGAAAATATCTATTAGTATAGATTTTTAAAGAAATTATCACAAATGTGGATTTATTAAACATAGCTATTATAGGAAAGCTGATACTTTATTATTTAAAATAGGAAAATGTCAGTAAAGAAACATTTTGATGTGAGATAAGAACTTATATAATTTATTCATTCACTTATAAATATAGCTACTATAAGCTATATATTATATTAACTGCTGGTATTTCCAACGTGAGCAGAATTGATCGAGACTATCCCCCCTTAGACTCTAGAACCTAGTGATAAAGACAAACACGGATTATGTTCTTTGATGAAAGCTTATGGGATTCTATGTGAACCAGTAATAAAGGCAACAGTTCTTCCTTGAGTGGAAGGGGAAGTCTTCCTTGAGGAAAAACAGAGAATAATCTGGAGCTACCACATCGTATAGGAGGGAGGAGGAGAAGGTTAAGATTCTGGGAGAATTTCAAGAAACAAAACAGGATTTTATCACTCACCGAATTAGAGAAGTTTGAGTATAAAGTAGAACGTCTTGATACTGAATAAGATAGAGATATTTTAGTGGCCTGAATTTAGTGGCCTGAATTTAGCTTTGCTAAAATGGTCTGCATTGAAGTTAGGTGGTAAAATGTTCGAAGATAAGATTCAGAGGAGAGAGAATCAAGAGAATGTCTGATAAATGTGGAAAGAGAATGCAAGTGAAGGGGCTATTATTGCAATTTTGCCTGAAGTGCAAAATGTTCCTTACTACCTTAAGGGTGAAAATGCAATGCTCGATTTAGTACAGTTTGCAGAGTAAAACCCCAAATATGATGACAGGGGCCCCGTAATATTTCTTTTTAAAAGTGTATTCCCTTGGGCTTCCCTGGTGGCACAGTGGTTGAGAGTCCGCCTGCCGATGCAGGGGACAATTTGGAAAGGTGTGTATTCCCAGACATGCCATAAAACATCTTGGTTAGAAGGTAAAATGAAGGCTACAGTACACCCATTAAAAGGATTTATAACTATGTTTTAACTTAGAGTGGAGATGGAAGGAACACCAGACAGCTGTTAAGGGGTTGCGAGCAGAAAATATGCTCTACTATTCATCAAAAAAGAAGGCAGTAGGGATATAGAATTTGTTTTAAGTTGCTGAAAGACGTTGAAGAATCAAACAAGCTTGGAATTGATATTTTGGAATTGGAACATACTTTTTGATTCAACAGAAAATCTAATATGATGAAACTCTCAAGAATATTTTCAATAGAGATGTTTACTTATGAAACAATGATCACATTATATTTGATATTTTAATATATGACACCAAACTTGAAAGAAGGTGAATTTACACACAAAAAGAATTTTTAAAAAGAGAGGTATTCATTGATATCAGGATAGATTACAGCTTGGAGCCTTTGATGTGTAATCTAAGTGTCATTTTTCAACTTCAGTGGTTGCTTAACAAATGAATTGCTTGGTTTAGGAATAAAGATATGTTACA
This sequence comes from Grampus griseus, assembly GCF_964374135.1. Taxonomy (NCBI): domain Eukaryota; kingdom Metazoa; phylum Chordata; class Mammalia; order Artiodactyla; family Delphinidae; genus Grampus; species Grampus griseus. The sequence continues at coordinate 132,695,209 of NC_138997.1, read as the reverse complement.
AAACAGAGCATCAAATATGTAATACAATCTTACTCAGGCATTTGTCATCTATAGGTATAAAAATGTTACCATAAATGTTTATGCAGAATTAAATTCTATGTATACCCATGCACAGGTTGGCTGGATTTCACGCAGGTTGCTTTTCTGTACCATCCAAAATATTATATTCATCCAAATTTTAAGTTCTCAAATTTCAAAGATCAGCATTAATTAGGAATAGCTGAGAATTTAAGAAACAGAATTTTTAATATTTAAAATTCCAGAATTAGTAGAAAATATTTGCAAGTAATTTCCCAATTCATGACCATGAGCTTCTAACTGTGAAGGAATTATCATACTACTATGTTACTACTACTACTACAAACACTATTACCACTACTATTACTGCTATTGCCATCACTATTACTATTATTAAAACTATTAATAGTAATTAGTAATTAGTAATAGTAATTAGTAATTTGCTAGTCATAGCAAACATTTGTTGAGTGTTCACTGTATATTAGACACTATACTGAGCCTTCTAAGTATGTTATGTAATTTATTTTTTATAATAACTATATCAGGTAGAGGTTATTATTCTCACTGTACAAGTAAATAAGTATGCCCCAGGTCACATGGCTAGTGAGAGTAAAGACAGTATCTAAACCCAAAACTATGTGTTACCATAGTCCACAATTTTCACTACAGAGCTGGACTTTCACTCATAGGCTACTGTTGAGAAGATGCATACCTACTTTTTCATGATTCAAATTAAAATACAGAGAGAAAACAGAAGAGGCTACATCAAAGTATTGGTAAAATAATTTTAGGTTTTGCTTTTAAGTAAATTTTGCTGAAAGATGTCTTTTGATAATCAGAGTTAATAAGCATCAAAAAAGAAACACACATTACTCTCTCTGTATTAAAATGTCATGAGCTGCTGAGTGGAAGCTAATCAATACACTGAGACCCAACTGCAGAACTCTATAAGTTTGTTTACATAGCTCAGCTACTTATACAAATGTGGACGGTATCAAAACAGATAGTGCTGAGCTATCCCACTGACTTAGTTATCCATAATGAAGCAGTAATAATGGATATGACAGGCATGGTATTTTGAGACTTCTGACAAATTCTCATGAGGATTTAGTTAAGACTTTATAATCAAACATACAGAAAATTCTGCAAAATCAAAGGCGAATAATATTTCCACGTGAAAGAATGGCCCACGTAACTCTGCAGAGCTTTATCACATATACTGTGAGAGGATTCCAGAGTCACACACGTTAATTGGTTACTATAAAGGCACTGGATCTTAGCTTCTTCTACAAAAGAATAGAAGGACTGGAACTCAGTCCTTCAAACACTCATTGTAAATTCTCTGCAGCCAAAGCTGTAGCGTTTCCATCCCCCCACTCCTTCAAGTCAAATCCCTGAAAGTTACATATTTTTTCCTCCACCGGTATAGTTACTTGGAATGGACAATTACTTGTGAAAAATGGATAAATACCACGTGGCTGTTATATACTGTAACAAAATCCTAGCTCATCAGGTATCTTTAACAAAAGTAACATTGAAGTGAATAATAATCTCTACCTGATATAGTTATTATAAAAAATTAATTATGTAACATACTTAAAAGGTTCAGGATAGTGTCTAATATACAGTGAACACTCAACAAATGTTTGCTATTATAATTATTATTAGTAGTAGTAATAATAGTAATAGTGATGGCAATAGCAGTAATAGTAGTGGTAGTAGTGTGTAAATTTTAAAATGTTTCTCTTTATGGATAGTCAGTTAAAATAATTATTGTAATAAGAAATAAATAAAGAAAGGAGGAAAGAGGAATGGAGGGAGGGGGAATGAAGGAAGGGGAGAGAAAGAGAACGAGGGAAGGAAGGAAGAAAGGAAGGAAGGAAAGAAGGAAGGAAATTGAGAAGGAAGGGAGGGAGGGAGGAGAAAAAAGAGAACTTGAGACTCTAGGTAAGGATATTGATGTCTTAGTCCCTCTACTCTTTAATTGGTTGAAGGCAGGTCAAAGCAAAGACTGATAATTAACTTATGTTTAAAAAACTCTTAAAATTCAAATCTATTTTTTACTAAAATCAACATAAAATCCAATAAAAGACTTGAAATATCTATATACGGGAATGTGTTTCCTTGACTGACTTGAGCTGTTTTTACTTTTTACCTTTTTTCCCCATGTACTTTTTAATTAGTTGCAGTTAATATTGACATTTCCAGGCATTTACCTTTTCGTCCTCCACAGTATTTAGTAAGATGTCTTGTTAAAAAAACTCAACGTATTATTAATTTTATTGTTCAAAACTAAATGAAAACTTCTTTCATTGATTCCAGCCCTTGGAGTAAGCAATCTCTGTAGAGAGCTCTATAGCCATTTAGTTACATTAGTCTTTAAAGACATTCTAAACTTATTTGTAGCTAGAACCATCTTTTAATGGGTCTTAGGCTTAAGATTGAAGGGAAGCTTAGGTAAGTAATCACAGGATACAATCACACAGTAGGTACTTAAATGTTGAAAAATCATGCCTCACTTTGGCAGAGATCAATATAAATTATGTCTTTAATCCATTGCCTCTTCTTCAATAGTAATAAAATTTTCAGAGGGTCATATGACTCCCTTAGTATTAAAGAATATATTTCACAGCCCCCTTTGCAACAAATAGGATTGTTATTACGTGAAAGTGTTTGGGGAAGCTTACAGGCACATCCGTTTAAGAAACAGCTGAGGCCACTGCTGGTCCCTGTCTGTCTCTTCCCCTACCCACAGTTTGTAATAGGAGTGTTGCTAGATTGGATTATGAAGTTCAGAAATACTCATTTATTTCTAAATGTATATAATGAAATACTGGAATAGAAAGCTTTTGAGTCATACCAACCTTAGAATGCATATCTGAAATTATAAAGGAAAGAAAAATAAATGTGCAACTTGTTTGGCATCTTTTATTCAATTATTTTTTCAATTTTTATTATTCACGGTCAGACAAAACTACTATCTCACCTTTATATAGCATTCATATACTTTTACAAAAAAAGAAATCAGGAATAATTTGGTGCCCATATATTCACTGTTTTACTTGCTCCTATTTGGTTTTGTTAATTAAAAAAATCTTCCCAATTAAGTTCACTGCCAAGTTGGTTTGAATGTCTTCTCTAAGATCCAAAATTCTTGTTTGAAACTTTTTACTCATATATCTTAACATAGCTCCCTAAATAGTCAGAGTCAACATTGGAATCCCACTGTTCAATTATATTCATGTTTCTTTTTTTTACCTTTGTTCCCCCATCCTGAAATATTTCAGATAGTCTTAATCACTGTATCTTGTATTAGAAACATAACTAAATCATTAATAATAACATTCATGAACATGTTCCATATAGATCTACCTGAATTAATATTATCTAGTTTCATCTTCACAATAACTCAATAAATTAGAATTATTATATTCATGATTAAATAGACTTAAAAAACATTAAAAGATTTGACCAAGATCATATACTTATTGAAACAAGCGGAATTATCCATTAATTAAAATCAAAATTTTAATTCAGATTCAACAGAAAATGTCTCCAGTATTATTTACATCTCATGGAATCTGATTTTAAGCCAAGTCAGTGGCAACAGAATGAGATATGAGAGTTTCTTGACCCATAAGCGATTTACTGAGTGACTAAACTCTTTCAGATTTATGATGATGAAGACATGTTTGGTAAGTACAAAGGAGCAAATGATGAATTGTGTGACTCATAAAAAAATAGGCCTCAGCAGGTGAAACTGATTCTTATTCAAAGGGATAGAACACGACACATTTTTGAACTGTGTGTGTTGAGGCCTGAGCATGTAATACTCTGATGTTATAGCATCCATCTATGCTGTAGCTAGATTCTTTTCTTACTTTCATTAATATTATCAAAATGATGATTAAATAGATAATGTAGTGCAGTTTAAAAAAATACTGGCTGATTTGTTTTAAGGTTGCTTATTTCTTAATAAGGAAAACTGAAACTTGACTTGGATTTTGTTTCAGTCGTTAGCAGCAACCAGGATTGTTATTACCTGGCATTCCATATTTCCCTGAGTAATCAGACATGTTCTTTAGTACATCCATTCTTTAAATTGAGGTACATATGGCTGAATTCATCTTTCCTTTTTTTGTACTGACATGCACGATAGGAACATGTATACCCTTAGACAGAGAAATGAAACAAGGTTTGAAGGGACTGAAGCTAATATAACTGCAGAATATGCAGGGTGAAATCCTAAGGAGAAAAAATATATAATTAAAATTTTAATTTTAGGTATAGGGACTTAAAAGGAGCCTGTTCAAGTGAGGGGACTCAAGTTTGAGCTTCATTATTTCATGGTAAACCCGCCTTATTAGAACAGTATACATACATCCATCTCATATATCCATTGTATGTACATCTTATTAGTAATCATGGATATTTTCTAATACCATGGCTTCTGGCACAATCTGTAAAGACATCTAAGACCACATATTTTATTCATTTTCTCTCTCCTAGCCAGTCATTATATTTACATATGCATTTATTTATTTGTCTTATAATATTTAACATACCCAACATTTATTGTACCAGGCACTGTTCTATCCATTTTTATATTCATGAATTATATTGTGGAGCTGTTCTATCACCTATATAATAAATATAAATAGATAGGTAAATTTAATTGTAAATTATAAAATGAGAAAAGATAAATCAGAAAAGGGCATCTAGGATTTGATGCAGTTTAAAACCAGGTTAAGAGAAAGCATTATGTTTCAACTTAAGTTTTAGAAATAAATACTCTTTTTAGTGTAATAAGGCCCAGAATTTGGTAAAGAACATAGATATCTAAAGGAGAAAAGAAACTCTTAAAAAATATATTAAAAGTGACCTCCTCTCTTGCAAGGAAGAAGGAAGAAGGAAGGAAGAGAAGGAGCTGGGAGAAGAGGGAGGAGGGATAAAAGGAAGAGAAAGTAATTATGAGTTGCAATGGGAAAAATCTACTATTATATACATCAAGGCTTTGCCAGTGTATTTTCACAGACTTCCAGACATTTTAACAGTGTAGATAATGTAAATTCAAAATATAATCCTGTCATACCACACTTATCAGCACTGATGGGTATCATTCTTAAAAAAAAAAACCTCACATTGACAGGCAAAAAGCAAAAAGTAGCTTCTTGTTTTTATTTCAGTAATTATTTTTAAATTTAATTTTGAGTAAGTTTGAAAATATTCACATAGATTTGGTGACTCACCGTCTTCCTCCATAACAGGGGTCCCCAGCCCCCAGGCCACGGACCGGTGCTGGTCTGCAGCCTGTTAGGAACCCGGGCCGCACAGCAGGAGGTGAGCAGCGGGCAAGTGAGAGAAGCTTCACCTGCCGCTCCCCACCGCTCCCCACCACTCCCCACCACTCCCCATCGCTCCCCATCGCTCCCCATCGCTCCCCACCGCTCCCCATCGCTCCCCACTGCTCCCCATCGTCCCCCATCGCCCCCCACCGCTCCCCATCGCTCGCCACCGCTCCCCATCGCTCCCCACAGCTCCCCACTGCTCCCCATCGCCCCCCACCGCTCCCCATCGTTCTCCATCGCCCCCATCGCTCCCCCTCGCTCCCCACCGCTCCCCATCGCCCCCCATCGCTCCCCCTCGCTCCCCATCGCTCCCCATCGCCCCCCATCTCTCCCCACCGCTCGCAGTACCGTCTGAACCACCATCCGCCCCCTACCCCCAACCGTGGAAAAACTGTCTTCCATGAAACTGGTCCCTGGTGCCCAAAAGGTTGCAGACTGCCACTCTATAAGTTATCTTTTCATTAATTTTTCTCAGTGTTCTGGATGGTATTTGATCTTTTCCTAATTATTTGTTAAAATAATAAAAGTCATACATGTTCCATTTATGTTCCTTTTTTAATCATTTGACTCTATACTGTGCTGTATTTTATGGAACATAGTTTAGAATTTTACATAGTCACATCTATCACTATTTCTATTATAATTTGTAAATTGGCTATAATGCCTAAAAAGACATTCACCTTTTTAACATGTGAATATTTGCTAATGTTTCATTCAATGCCTTTATAAGCTATTTCTGCATTAACAAATATAGAATTTATTTACCAGTGGTTGAATTAGGGTTATAATTTCCTTTTTCTTTAAACTTGTATTCAGTTTTTCACAAAAGTAAATCATGTTATGTTTAGATATATACTACATAAAAATGTGCATATAGGGCTTCCCTGGTGGCGCAGTGGTTGAGAGTCTGCCTGCCGATGCAGGGGACACGGGTTCGTACCCCAGTCCGGGAGGATCCCACATGCCGCGGAGCGGCTGGGCCCGTGAGCCATGGCCGCTGAGCCTGCGCGTCCGGAGCCTGTGCTCTGCAACGGGAGAGGCCACAACAGTGAGAGGCCCGCGTACCGCAAAAAAAAAAAAAAAAAAAAAAAAATGTACACATACACTTAATTATTCACTTGTTTAAGCTTCTATTAATCATTCTATCAATCAGTAGATTTCTTTCCTAATCCATATTACCATTATATTATTAACTTTAACATCATATAGCAAGTGACCATGCAACACACACACACACACACACGCACACACGCACGCACGCATGCACATGCACTGTTTTATTTTTCCAAACACGGGCATTTTCAGTTGTATACTAATTTCATTTTCTTATAAATAGAGAAGCAGTAATTTGGATTTTGGAAGCTTAGATTTCTATACACTGTGGATAAATTACATTAATACAATATATTCAGGATGACTATACTGTTGGCTTCATTGATAAGTTAACTGGGTTGTATTATAATATATTGTGTTTTTCATGTAAACAAAATCTCTATTAAGAGGATTGCTTTCAAGAAGTAATATACCCTCACAGAAGAGGGTCATCTGTGAGGTGTGAATAATGGATTCTTTGAAAGGAAATATCAAATCTGAGACTGAGGTCTGTCACTAGCCTACAGAAGAAGTATCTATTTTTACCTCTGGAATCAGATAATGGTCACTGTTCTTACGAAAGCATGAATTTGAAATAATCTATGTTCATTTCCTGAAATTCATACCTTTATGTGTGCTACTGATTTTCAGGTTACTAGTTCAATTCCACTGGGCCCAGAAGTGTCAGTTCTCACAAATTCATAACTCCAGGTGAGCCTCAGAATACACAGGTCAAGCTCTAGTACAGAATTCTACTGGGGTTTTGATTAAAACTGCATTAAATTAAAAGATTAAGTTAGGAAGAAGTAAAATACCTATAAGTTAATATTTCTTTCCACTTATTTTGATTTGACTTTGTGTTCCTCATTGAGTTGAAGTTATATTCTTCATGCAGGTTTATCCTGATGTGTTTTATAAAATTTAAAAAATAATTTAATAATTTTGTTATATAAACAAAACTCTTTTCCTGACATGTTTTCTTATGTAGGAAAACATGATATATATAATACATATAAATACTTACAGTTATAAAACATATTTTAGAACTTGTAAATATATATACATTGGCATGTACGTGTGTATATATAAAGGATATATACATATAAAATGGAATTAGGTCAACTCTAATATTTTTCAGGTTTACAAATATTCAAAATTAATTCCAATATTTGATCTCCTGTGCAATTTTCTAGGATTTTTGGTTTATTTGGCTTATTACTTGGCTTGTATAGACTAATGGCAAATGAAACTTGTGATCTTGGGGAAATGTGGAATATTACATGAGTTGGGAGAGGTAGTCTGCCATGAACTCAGAGCATCCCGCATACCTGTGTGCAAGGTTGCAAGGCTTGACCTTTTGTGTACCTGGGCCACTTTTCAGGGTTGTGTTTGTAGTGAGTACCTTAGAGGGATGAGGTAATGTCACCCTCTAGAACCAAGAAGAACCTTCCTTCCTGTTTGCTCTGAAAGATGTGGATTTCCCAGGTCAATATTGCTCATCTATTGATATGATGCAGACCCACTGCATGTGCAATGTCCACCTAGCAACCCCCGGCCCCGCACTGCCCTCATGGGACTTGGCGGGAAGGGGGCTGACGTGCACGCTGCTTGCTGTCCTGTCCTTTGACTCTCATCCAGGACTCTCCTGTCTTCTGCCTGCACTGGGAAATACTAATAGGCTAACATTTTAGGTTGCAAGTAGGCTAAAATTGATTTCTAGACCCAACAATTTTGGTGATGAATACAGAATATTGATGAGTATGCCATGTTTAAAATGACTTCACATAAGAGGATGGTCAAGGACCCTGCAAACTGGGTTTGGGGCTATGGGCACATTCTCTGGGATTGGGTAGCATAAGCTCTTGCCGAAGTAATGGGCTAGATAAGAGTAAGGGTCTCTAAGTATCCGGTTAAGGAGGCTGAACAATGAGAGGTAAAATTGAAACAAACCGGCGAATGGTGATTTGATTGTTGCCTATTCTCCTCTGGGTAGGAGAAAAAAGGAATGCTGTGACGATAATGAGGCAGCAAGTCCCACTGCCGGAGCTAGAAGGCAATGCTGCTGTGGCTGTGTAGCTCCCAGAGTTGAAGTAAAAGGTGTCAGCAATAAGAAACCTGCTATTCAATACAGAGCTTCGGATGAGCCAAAAACACTAGAGGTTTGTTTGGTTGAGCAGCGAGGAAGTAGACGCTTAAATGCAAAAGTGAATGCAAAGATCTGCTTGCCAATACGGAGCTGCTCTCCACTGCTGGATAATCTGCAATGGGGCAGAGCTATAGAGACATGCGTGGGGAAGAAAGAAAGGAGCCTCTGTGTCCGAGGCCTTGTCAGATGTTTGGCAGCACACAGAGGACAGAGCAGCACCCTCTTGCCTGCACTGAGCTTGACACTAGAGGTCAAGGGGGAAAAAGCCTCCCTATCTCCACATCTTCCAGCCTTCCTCTGTGCCCTGCACTCCACCAAATGCCTTTGCAGTGGGTCCTGTGGAGGGAGGGAGCTCCTGAATTCAGCTCGTCAAATTCACGCCAAGTTCTCAGAGGGAAAGGGAATTAACCTGACCTTGTATTTGAGGTCCTTGGGCCAATCCAGTGTACTCTTTTTGTGGCTTCCACTTCTGAATGTAAAATGGATCTTGATGTTTAACATGCACATACTGTGAATACCCAACACTGTTTCTGAGGGAATTCATCCATTCAGGGATGGCCACGTATAGAGAGAGAATCCCTGTCTCCTCTTATGGGGTCCAACAGAAGCAAAATAGAAAACTAGGAGCAGAAAGGGGAATCACAGGATTAGTTAAAGAATTAGAGTACTCAGAGACATCATTTCCCAGCACAAGAGCATCACCTGTCTCATGACATCCTTATTTCTGAGTTTGTCAACTTAGACTCAATGACTAACAAGGGAAGTACCTAAGAGGCCTCGCTCTTCATGTGAAAATGATGTTTAAGTGTAACTGGCCTGATGTTACATGAAACAGTGGCAGCTACACTCGTGAGGACAATTACTTTCCACTCTACCGCTTGAAGAAAAGCCACTTGCTCAATGGGACCCTTGATTTATAAAGATCTTCCTAAATGCCCATCTTGGTTCACTAATGATTTGGCTAAGTGAACATCTGATGGTGTTTATTAGGAGGCAGCGTCCATTCAACTTGAGTGACAAGATTGGAAGACCAATAGAAGGGTTATAGACACTTTCTGAGTTTGACTTCAGGTGGTGGAAACAGACCACAGCTGCTGATTGAATAGTCTGGATCACTCATGAAGATGGGCGCAGTAAGGGTTCTGTGTTGAGATTGACTGGAATCAAGCTGCTGCTGAAACCTGTACCATCCAGATCTCTGCCACTGGCACCAAGATCCATCATCACACCAGAAATGGCAACACATCCACCCTTTACACTGGGCACAAAGAATAATGTTTCTGACATCGAGGCTATAACTGCAGGCTGGACTTGTCATCATCACTGCCAAAAGGCTGTATTTGTACCAAGGAACCTTGAGGGATGAGGTCATATCTTCCGTTGGGACAGAGAGCTTACTGCTTACAGTGAAGGCTTACCACTTACGGAAAAAGGTGATTTCCCAATGTAAATGTTTTGTATGTGTGACACAAATCCACTGCATGTGCAGCAACCCTCTGTGCCCCTCCACGCTACCCTTGTGAGACTTGGGTATAAAGGGGATCAATACACAGCATATTTATGCTGCTTGCATGACAAAATAAATGAGAAATAAATGAATATTAAAGTTATTTTGTCTATTACACAGGAGTCTCTCTCCTGTTTTCTGCCAGCATCCAGGAAGGAGTAGCAGGCTTTCAAGTAGAGAAAACTAAATCCCAAACACAAATATATACGCTCCTGGACATTCACACATATATTATTAACTTTCCAGCTCTAAAAATTCTAGATGGATTCCACCAACCGTGGACCATATAGTACTATAGTATGTACTGTTGTAAAGAATCTGCGTAGATGTAGACCTGTGCAGTTGAAACCTTCATCGTCCAAGGTTCAGCGTACTTTCTCTGTTCTAACGTCCCTGAGGATTTGCTGCTTAAGCACTGACCTCAGCTTACCACCTCCACTGGGTCACTGTATCCCATCCTCTCCCATCCTCTCCCACAAAAGGAAAGAATCTTCTCTCAAGGCCAAGATGGTGTTATTTCCTATACCTAAAAAATCAAACAAGGGCAGTATCTTTTTACTTCACTTGTCCCGTTCTTTGCTCTTCTTTATAGCCAAACTCCTGGATAGAGTTGTGTATATGCACTGTGTTGAATTTTCCTCCTCTCTCTCTTGAGCCCACTCCAAGCTGACTTATGTATCTCTTTGCTCCCTCCCCATTGCTTCTTTGGCCACATCTCCTTCTTCCTCTTCTCCAGCCACCCTAGCCTCTTTATTGTTCTTGGAGCACAGTAGGCGTGTTTTACCTCAGGGCATTTGCACAGCTCTTGCCTCTCCCTAAAGCGCTCTTCTCACAGGGCTTACTCTCTCACCTTTTTAAAGTCATTGCTCAGATATCACCTTCTTATTGATATCACCTACCCTGACTAATTCAGTGGTTCCAATCTTTTCCATCCTTTCTAGGAACTTGGTTAGCGTGATCTGTTAGTTTTTAAGTAGGTATATTTAATCCACCCACTCTGATTGTGATCTTGCTAATTCTTCTTCAATGCTGTCAGATTTTGTACTGTATGTTTTAATATTACATGGTTGGGTTCGTACATTTTTGTGATGTGTCTTCTTTGCATTTTCTTCATTTGCTATTCAGTATTCTTTCTTTATCCTTTTGCTTAATTGTGTATGTGTGTGTTTCTTTTAGTTATTATTTGCCTGGTCTCCCCTTATGATACCTTTTTTTCCCATCTGTCTGTTTATGTGTATATTCTGTTGTGTTACTTGTAAGTAGTACATGGGAGGATTTTAAATCCAGTTAATAATCCGTTTACTTGAATCAAGCCTTACATTAAAACAATTTACATTTATTGTGATTGTTATATATTGCAAATGACTTCTATTTTTTCACTTTTTATAATTCTACTTAACTTCTCTTTCCTTTTTCTCCCTTTCCCTCTCTTCCTTCTAGCTTCATTAATAATGATTTATAAATTTTTCCTCTCATGCTTATTACCTTTTACACAAAAAGTACAGTCATCAGAATATTCAGTGAGTATCTTCTGATGTCATTATCTGCTAAAATTTCAATATTGTATTTTATCTTTAAAATATAGTAACTACCTTATATGTTCATTAACATCTTAAATACAAATACACCACTTGGAAATTAATTTTTTGTTTACTTACTTGGAATTTATTAGTATGCAGTTTCACATTGTTTAGTGTATTGTGTTCATTTAATGTCATCCAGAATGATTTTATATTTTAATCGTTAATTTGGCTATCTTTCTTAGGGTTATATTTCATTTTGTAATGTGGGTTTACACGTACATTTTGTGTTGTCTCACTCAGAACCCCTTCTCTCACCCACCTGGCTTAGCTACTGCTTGTCTTGCTTATCACCAACCTTCCCCTAGGAATCCCCTCTTTAAATGTAGGCTTCTCTAAATTGGTTAGGGCCCCTGTCCCATTATTCTAGTGGATATATTTCATATCAATTAGCAAGCAGTGGTATTTCAGCTCAGTCGCTGTTTCCAAGGCTGTGTCTGTTGGATCCTATGTCCTTAGGTATTTGCATAAAGCGCAGCCTCAGGTCTTAGTTCACTGCAACTTCCCAAACCCATTTTCTGAGACTGAGGCAGTGAAAATAAATCTTATACCCAAATTTGTGTTTGGAGGGTTTGTGTTCCACATCACTTATAAGAGCAAGCTCCAAGTCATCTCTACATAATGCCACACTTAGATGCCTCAGATTTGTAGCCTGAGATTGCATTTCTAGCCCACGAAGACTTAAACTTGTTTTTGAGCTTGAGCATTTTTTCTTTTGTTGTTTAAAAAAATTACTTTTCTTTCCAGTTTCATAATATATGAACATACAAATAATACCTATCCTGGAGGAACGCAAATAAGTTTCTAAATTTTGTGTCTCCTTAGTTAATTTGTTTCAGTGTATATAAGAGAAGACTGCCTGTCCTGTGTTCATATTAGAAAATATTTCCAATTAACTGCAGTCTCTACATCTTCCTGAATTGCAATGCATAAAAGGCAAAGGTTAGTAAGATATGGGGCTGCTATTCAAGGAAACTATAATGCAATATTTGGAATCAAATAAAAACAAATGACTATAATGCAAGGGAGAGCCATGTGAGAGTTGAAAACAAAATGTAACATGAGATTGTAATAGATTCTGAGTGTTGGTGAGAATATCAGCAAGGATTTTGTAGGGAGGAATAATAATTCACACAGGTAAATAGGAAAGGTATTGAATATTAGAGAACTGAAACAACATGTTGAAAGGCAAAAACTTCGATGAGCATTCTACATGTTTTGGCAACAGTTGATATTCCAAGATGAATGGCAGGCCATAAACATTAGAAAAATGTCAGGAGAAGAGTCTAAGTGTTAGCTTGGTGACTTGAGTGCTAGACTGAGAAACTGATCCACAGTGTTGTTGACAACTGGTATTGTCTGATGGTACAGGAGATCATGAGAATAATCTATATGAGAACAAAACCTCATTTTTTCTGGTAGTGCAGGCTATAGGAAGGTACAAAAATGACTGGCATCTTCTGCTTAATGAGGCTGGGAAATGTGCATTGCCATAAGAAGATAACAATCAGGCTCTGGAAGTATATAAGTTATTGTTTGGGGTTTAAAGTATACAAAGGTAAGTGAGGGCTGGAAAGTTTACCTGGCTAATAATTGGCATAGCAGTGATTAGCGGACAAGGGTTTTGAGTTCAAAATCTCCACACTTAATCACTTCTCCCAAGTGCCTCCCTGGAGCATTTGGGGATGTTAAAAGTTTACAGTTACATGCCTTGCATTTACTCATTTTATTATTATTTTTAATGTCTAACCTCTCATTTGGGGAAGATAAGAATTTTAGTCCTTGAAATTATATTCAAATATAATGATAAATGTGAATCCTGGATAACCATGCTTAACAAGTGAACTCATGGTGGAGAAATTTCTAGGAGTGAATTATGAATCAAAGCTATTCTCGAGACTTATTAACATAGATATAAGTAGAATGGAATAATAATGGAATGATAATGGAAATCACATTTCTATAATTGAGATAATCCATATTCTGTAGTATCCCAGGTTAATTTGTAAAATTAGTGTGAAATGATAAATGAATAGAAAGTTACTGTGCTACTAGACAAAGTTTAATTTGCTGAGGCAGCGCTCAGTTTAGTGATTCTACTTGGCATTTCCTTTTCTTTAGACTTTTTTTTTCTTTTCTGATACTCAAATCGTAAAATGAAATGATGTTTAAAAGGTAATAAAAGCCCCAGTTCTGTGTAATGTGCTTTTCTATGTGGTTGCATTCATTTAATTTTATTTCACATCATGTACTTGGACTGTAGATATTTTGCTCTTTTGGTTCTAGGTTTGACGACTCTCATAATGTATGTTATAGTGTATGGAATTCTCTGCTCTACTAACTTGGACTTTTTAATTTAAAAAACATGTTTTAATCCAAATAAAATAGCTAATTTAAAATTATTTTATTTAAACTAAGCATAGCCAAATACAGTCATACTTTTGGCATACAAAAATATGCATTAAATTAATAGGCAGAAGGAATAAATGCAGGTTTATATGGGCATCGAGGCACTTTATGAAAAAATATTACTATTAATCTTATTATTATATTTATTATTATATAATGAATTTAGAGACAGAGTCAAATATCTGAACTGATGAAGTCACTTTTTCTCTGTCTGTATGCTCATTGGAAAAAATTACATTTTCTGATAAAATGTATGTAGTTTACAAATGGATTAAGTCACTTACATTTTGAAAAGTTCCATACTAAAAGTTTCATATCTTTTGTATCTTACTTTGTATCCTTCTATCCCATGGGAACTCAGTATTTATTGAGGCAATGGAATAATTTTTAGAGAATGATATTCACTTGATGTACCTAATCAAAATAACCTAAAATTCTATCATAGGATTTATTTTAAACTCACCAATAAGATTTATTCTGAATCTAATTAAGCATAAGAAATTTGAGTAGACAACAGTCAAAACAAATAAACAGACTGAAAATCTAAATGAATGTACAATATTAATTGAATTTTGAGCATGTGAAGAATTTGTGTATGAACTATCAGGGTGTTTTTGTGGTTTTTTTTAGCGGTACGCGGGCCTCTCACTGTTGTGGCCTCTCCCATTGCGGAGCACAGGCTCCAGACGCGCAGGCTCAGCAGCCATGGCTCACGGGCCCAGCCGCTCCGCGGCATGTGGGATCCTCCCGGACCGGGGCACGAACCCATGTCCCCTGCATCGGCAGGCGGACTCCCAACCACTGCGCCACCAGGGAAGCCCTATCAGGGTGTTTTATAAGTTGCTTTTCATTTTTATTCTTTTTTGAGGGTCTTTCATAGCTACAATTTAGATAAGTTAGCTTACCTTATAAGTTAAAAAACGTATGAGGTTTACTAAATGTTCTATGATTTTTAGTACAGATTATCATATACTCAGATAAAAAAATTGTGGAAGTATCATGTAAAATCGCACCTTAAAAATTACATACATCAAGGGACTTCCCTGGTGGCACAGTGGTTAAGAATCCACCTGCCAATGCAGGGGACACAGGTTTGAGCCCTGGTCCGGGAAGATCCTACATGCTGCGGAGCAACTAAGCCCGTGCACCACAACTACTGAGCCTGCATTCTAGAGCCCACGAGCCACAACTACTGAGCCCATGTGCTACAACAACTGAAGCCCACGTGCCTAGAGGCCGTGCTCCGCAACAAGAGAAGTCACCACAATAAGCCCGCACACCGCAACGAAGAGTGGCCCCTGCTCACCGCAACTAGAGAAAGCCAGCGCACAGCAACGAAGACTCAACGCAGCCAAAAATAAATTAATTAATTTTAAAAAATAATTACATACATCAGTGAAGTGCCCTGGGCTCATTATTTCAACAAACACCTAGACACGCACAAATAGGAAAGTCATATTTCTTATATTTAAGAATTTCTCCATATTCATGCAGGAAAATATACTCTTAATGATATATAACTTCATTGGTGCAATTACAGATACACACTTAAAGTGTTGTAGGAGCACAAAGGACTGAACTGGCTAACTTGACTTCGGGGAAACTTAGAGAAGAACAACTCAGAGAGCTCCATGGGGTAGGCAGAGCTTACAGAGCCTAGAGAATTTACCCAAGGTTAAGGGTGACGTGTAAATTTCTGTGGGCTTGGAACTAGTATGTGTTTAGATACCAAATCAGCAAGAAGCATTGTCTAGAATCCTCTATTAAAATAAACTTCTGAATTTTTTATTGAATAAGATTAGGAACAAGGCTTGGTAAAAATGTATTTAAAGATTCCTACAGTGTTGCTATGAAAATTAAAACAATACATATGTAAATAATACATAACAGATGCACAATAAATAACTATTATCATTCATTTCTTCATTTACTAAATAATCACATACTGAATGCTAACTGTGTTCTCGGCACTATTTTGGGTGTTGGAATTACGGTTAGTTAGCAAAACATGCAATATTTCCTGTGCTAGGGGAGCTTACACTGGTAGTGGAGACAGAGACAGAAAATAAGTAAGTTATACTAGAAAGAAATAACACAACAACAACAAAAAATCAGAGGAGATAGGAAGTGGAGGGGGCTTGCATTTATAAATAGAGTCATTGTAGAAGGGCCCACAGAAAAAATAACATTTTAGGAAAAAACTGAAGGAGATGATGGAAAGAAAAATGCAGATATTTGGGAGGTGAACATTCTATGCAGAAGTAAAGGTGGTGAACATGAAGGGCTTTAAAGTTCAGGAGCTAATGGCCTATGAAAGTAACAGCAAGGATGGCAGTGTGACTACAGCAGAATGAATGAAGGGGGTAACTGTGAAACAAAACAAGGAATTAGGCAAAAGAAAAGAAATTAAAGTGAATGAATCAAACTCTAGCAAACTCAGTAATTCATTGGCTGGAGAAAAGATAGTATTTTCAACAAATGGGGATGGAAAAACCGGACATCCACACACACAAATATGAATCTTCACATAGTCTTAACAGCCTTCACAAAAATTAACACAATATGGATCATAGATCTAAATGTAAAATTCAAAACTAGACAATTCTAAAAGGTAACATAAGAAAAACATCTAGAATATCTTGGGTAATCTTTTTAGATACAGACTTAAATCTTTTAGATATAAACTTTTAATCTTAATCTTTTTAGACTTTTTAGATATAATGCCAAAGGCACAATCCATGAAATAATTGATAAGCTGGACTTCATTAAACTTAAAAACTTCTGATCTGAGAAGCACACTGTAAAGAGCATGAGAAGACAAACCACAGACTAAGAGAAAACTTTTGCAAAAGACATACTGATAAAGGACTGTTACCCAAAATATACAAATAACACTTAAAATTCAACAATAAGTAAGTAAATGAATAACTCCATTAAAAAATGGGCAAAAGACCTGAATAGACACCACACCAAAGAAGATATACAGATGGCAAATAAGCATATAAGAAGATGGTCCACATTGCATGTCATCAGAGAAATACAAATTAAAATAACCGTGAGATACCATTACACACTTATCAGAAAGTTCAAAATGCAAAACACTGATAACTCCAAATGCTGGCGGGGATGTGGAAAAGCAGGAACTTTCATTCACTGCTGGTGGGAACACAAGATGGTATAAGCCACTTTGGAAGACAGTTGGGAGTCAGGTTTCCTATAAAACTAAACATATTTTTTACTGTATGGCTCAGTAATCACATTCCTTGTTATTTATCTAAAGGAGTTAAAAACTTACGTCCACACAGAAGCCTGCACACAGATGTTTAGATCAGCTTTATTCATAGTAGTCAAAACTTGGAAGTGACTAAGAGGTCCTTCAGTAGGTGAATGGTTAAATGAACTGTGGTACATCCAGACAATAGATTATTACTCAGCACTAAAAGGAAATAAGCTATCAAGCCTTGAAAAGGCATGGAGGAAACGTAAATGCATATAATGAAGGGGAAAAAGCCAACGAAAAGGCTACATCCTGTATAATTCCAAGTAGATGACATTCTGGAAAATGAAAAACTGTGGAGACAATAAAAAGATCAATAATTGTCAGAATGGGTGTGGGGGAGAGATGAATAAGGTAGAACACAGGATTTTTAGGGCAGGGAAAATAGTCTGTATGATACTATAATGGTGGATACACGTTACTATAAATCTGTCCAAACTCATAGAACGTACACCCCCAAGAGTGACCCCTAAGGTAAACTATGGACTTTGAGTGATTATGATGTGTCAATGGAGGGTTAGTGATTGTAAAAAATGTACCACTGTGAAGCAGGATATTGCGAGTGGGGACAGAATACGGGAACTCTCTGTCCTCTCTACCCAATTTCGCTGTGATAAAAGTATTCTAAAAATTACAGTCTGTTAAAAAAAGAAACCTACTATGTTAACTTAACCTACTCTGCAACCTAATATTGGTTAACCTACTATGTTAAGATGGTCTAGATCTTTACCACTAGCCTTATTAAAAAATTAGAGTGACATCTGGGGACAAACACTGAATCCCTCCTTTGAAATTTATGTGACAGACTTCTCGATTTGGGTCTTAGACAACATCCTGTGCTGAAATTAACGGAATTATCTCATAATCATGCTTAATACTTAAAAAGGCTTTTTTCTTCCCTAGAAACCCTGAGACACTAAGTCATAAGGACCTGGAAGGACACAGGCAAGGAATTCTGCTACACTTACGGAACAGATTTGACTATGTTAAAGCGTTCCACAGGAAAGACAGCTGAGCTGTAAACAAGGGGAGGGACCCTTTCAAGTGCTGATAATGACCCATATGGCTAAATTTTCTTTTTACTTTTAAAAAATTTGGGGTTATCGCCCAAAGTGAAAACCAAGTTAAAACAAAATCAGCTGGATTTGCGCTCCCAATGGGAAGCCAGTTCCTCAGGAAGATGCCTATGGTTCCTACAAAGGACTCAGAAACGTAGTTTTCTTAAGTAAGTGATATATGTGCTGAATGCAACTAAAAGGAGGTATTCTAGCAAACTTATTAATATTCTCATAGACTGCCTGTTGTCCTATTCACAGAAGGGTTATTTCAATTACTTTAAGAATCACATTTTCCTAGAAAACAAACCTTATTTGTTATAGAACTTTTCATTTTCGTACTCCCAGTAATAACCCCACAGTCTAATTTCTGACCTGCTATAAATTGTACCCCCAGCATAAACAGGATTTGCATTTATAAGTACAACAATCTGATTATTGATAAAGTAAAAACTGGACTATCTTGATTAGTAATTTTTGATAACAAAGTAAAAGTAATGAACATCCATGTTAAGTACTCAAGCCCTAAATTTAATACAAAAATGCTTTATTGACTGATATGATTGGAAGCATGATGTAGAAAAGAAAAGCATTTAATTAACATACAAACAGAAATCTGGCACTTACAAGAAGAGACTGGAAAAGACAGATCTAACATCACTTGGTTGACTTTGGAATATATGTAAATCTTTTTAAAAGCTAAAGAAGCCTCTTATTAGCTTCAGGACCCAAGACTGTTTTTCTCAAGGACCTGGGAACCATTCCTTTGAAATATCATCGTCAAGGAAGATGCGCCCTGTCTCCCAGTTCCTTTGGGAGGGTAGAAGCCTACCTTCAAAGGGCTACTCCTCCAAGTTGCAAAACCACCTCTTGTCATAAAGATATGAGAATTTTCTTTTTCCTCTAGATAAAACCTACCAGCTTACACAGGTGGTCATCCCAATTTAAGATGAACTTTGGCACCAAACTGTGCTGTCAAGATCTCTTACTTGAGGACTAGTTATTGTTTATCTTGAGAATATGTACGTAATGGTTCATATCTTGGCTTGGCTACATAAAAGGGTGATATTTCTTTCTGTCACTGCAATCTCTTAGCAGATTGCCTGTGAGGTACATCACATTCTGGCTTAATGATTATTCAATGATAAAACTGTGTTTTTGTTTGGTTTTTTTTTTAATCTTCTATGAAAAGAGAGCAATTTCTTTTGTGGGGATGGGAGAGGAATTTGCTTTTAATTATATTTTCCCGATAGTTGTCCAGCAATTAGTCTGTAGTCAGGGAAGTGTTCCAGGCTGGAAATATTTATTGAAGTATTGTCATTCTGTAAATGGTATACAAAACCCAGAGACAGGCTGAGATCACTAAAGGAGTGAATGTAAACAGCCTTGAGAAGACGTCAAATCCTGGCAGTGGGCCACTCCATGGTTAAAAAGTTGCACAAAAAGAGAAAAAAAGTCCGGAAAGGAAAACAGAGAAAGGACAGCCCATGAGGGGTAGGGAGATGAAGAGGGAAGTGTAGAGGCCTGGAGGCAAATTGAAAAAAGTACTTAAAAAACTAAGGTGTATATGGGGATATGCGTATGGCTGATTCACTTTGTTATACAGCAGAAACTAACACACCATTGTAAAGCAATTATACTCCAATAAAGATGTTATTAAAAAAAAACCTAAGATGTGTTTGCTTCAGTTGTTTAAAATGCTGCTCTTGGAGCAAAAGGTCACGAAGGTGAGATACTGGATTTAGAAACTTGAAATTTCAGTAATCTTAGCACAGTCATTTTGGCGCGGGGTCCCGGGGTGGGGGGAGTTTAAAGCTCCGCTGGAGGGGATGTAAGAGAGCATTTTTCAGCCAGGTGATCAGTGGTAAAGACTGGCACGCGGGAGCTGGCTCTCAAAGAAACCAAACGGACACGCAAACAAAACCCCCCAAACCTCGAGGGCGCCAACTGAGCACATCTCTTCCAAACACCACATTGGATAGTTTGAAATCAGTCCTCATCGCGTGAAATCAGCCCTGGCAGGAGTACATGTTTATACCGTGAAAATCTGAAAATGTTTCAAATCAGGGTTTTGTTCTCCAGAAAGCTGGTTGCTTAACATTTACCAGCATCTCACGCTGAGTGAAAATCAGTGTGAGTTTCAAGTGAGTGAGTTTCAAGGATTGGAAGAACAGGCATTGGATAAAAATAATAGCCTCAAGAGGTTTCGCTCTAAAAAGAAGCAAAAAAAAAAAAAAAAAGGAGGGGGGACAGAAACTGGAAGGAAATGTATGGTGGCTGAGACGTGTGTTTTGTGGTGGTGGTGCTGTCTGGTGTGTTTGTTTTGGTTTATCATAAAGAAGAAATAAAAGCCATAGGTAAGCCAATCAAATACTTCAGTCAAGAGGAGAGCAATCTGATAGCACAGAAGAGGAGAGGAAGATGAACAGAGTGACTGCTTTGCTCTGTAAGGAGGAGATGGGATCTACGGAGCTAATGATGGTTTTGGAATCCACAGGAGTCGCTGGACTTAGCACTCACAGTGCGTGGGCACCTGCAGGCAGGTAGGTAGATAAGGGTGGTGGCAGATCTCTTCTGATTGCATGCATTATTTTTTCAAGAGACGTTACATTTTGAACACATATGGCTCATATTTATTTCATTCTTTCACACAAGACATTTAGACGGCAAACGTTAATTTTATAGTCTAATTACCCTAACATATGCTTTAAAATATATCACATTGAAATCTTAACCCGCTGTGTTAGGTTTATATATCTAAGTGGTCACCTCTTCGAGCAGCCCATAAAAAGACTTAACTGGAAGGGCCATGTGATACAACAGAGTTTAGACGCTCTGTATCTGCTACTTAACTCACACCAAAGAATAAGAACACCAACTATGACTTTTCTGACTCAGCCTATAAGTTGTCACTTCAATGAGCATCTGCTGTAGTCTGCTATTAGGTATCTGCTTATATAATAAACATTATATTTGGTAACGTACCCTCTGGACAAATAACTGACATCAGTTTTAATGTCAACTGCAAGCAGAAGAAAATCCAGTTTTTCAGTTCTACTGCTTCTGTCTTTTTTTCAAGAATATGTATAGATAATATATAAAATTGATATACATATATAAAATACATATACATGCACTTATATAAATGGAGTTACTAATTGTATTAAATAAACTGTACATAATTAATATGGCCATTGAAATGATAAGCTATCTTCTCCCTCTTAGATTATATAATACTTATAAACAGATTGAATATTTTCAAGAATTATTTGGATTATATATTAAGTGACACTTTCACAAAACATATAGATATATATGTGTGCGTGTGTGTGTATTACTGATTATACCTTTTGCTGAATACACCCAAATTGTTTTCTTTCTAGCCAAAGAAATCTAAACACAAATTAAAAATCTTCTTACATCTTCATGCCCATTCAGCAAATCCAACAGGTCAAAAGGGGAAGAGCTAAACAGCTGTTATTGTCATCATCTATCTACATGCTTCAATAATATCCTATCCAACTGACAGAGGGACAAGCCCAGCATCTTTATCTTATCCTTAAAATTTAATTTGCAAACAGCTAGCTTGACTCCCTTACCCTCCAGGCCCAGTGTCAGCCTTTATTGAATGAAAATTCAATTCTCACCAAAGGCCCTCAAGGGTAATTACTGGTCCACGGTGAACAGTTTTGCAGAAAGAACTCCAGGTGAAATCCAAACAATGTCTCTTTGTAGTAACAAAAATCCTATCTCCCTGGATTTACGCTTCATTCCTCTACCAAAGCAACCTAATGATTTGTTTACTTTCTACACTTTTACAGCTGACACAACGCATCAGTATTTTTTTCCCAATTATTCTTAGTCCTTTTCTTGATCAGTTTCTCAAGTATACTTCAATTTTAGAACTTTTATTTTGTTTAAGATTTGTCAACTACAGAGTTATATTTATTTGGATTTTTAATGTATAAAGTAAATTTCCTGAAGTTCTTAAATAGAACTGAGTGAATTTATCTGAGGAAATGTTTACTCAGAAAGCAACTGATTAATAACCACCAGAAAAAGACAGACTTGAGATTAATAATAAAAACTGTTTGGCTGACAAAATGCTTTGAGAAAATGAAAAAGCCACAAGGTGAGGTTTTGTGAACAAAAGAGAAAAGGGTTTTTTGTTTGTTTGTATGTTTCTTATCATGTAGATATCTCTGAACCTGAAAGTCAATTCCAACATTGTCACTTAAAAATGTTTATAAAAAGGAGGAAAATAAACTTCCTAGGAACTTATCTAAATTTAATAATAAAAGAGTCTGTCCAAGGACTTGTGGCAAATGCTTTACTCATCTTCCCAGTTAGTTTTCCAGTCATATTTAGTTCTGAGGAACTAAACAGTCAAAAAGAACCACAAAATCACTTTGAACTTGTTAAAATAAAAATATGCTGACATTAAAAAAAGGTACAAGCTATTAAAACCTTCTATTTTCTGTCATTCAAAATTACATTTCCTCCGTATCCCTCCTAAAATAATGAGAATTATAGTATCACATTTTATGAATTAATCAGTCCTCAGTATGTTTATTGGTATTATCCATACAACTGTCTGAAAATATAAAAAAATCTTAATGTCATTTTAACAGAATAGATGAAAATGAAACATTTATTGCAAAGATTTGAAGAGAAAAAGTAAAAAAGTGTGATGGCTCTTAGTGCAGGGGAGAAAATTTGCCACCCCAAAGTGTGTCTCTTTGACACCAGGAGCAATTTACACAGATTATTTGAAGAAACAGAAGACTCAGGAAGTTCTTGTTACCTCCCCCTTAATTGCCTAAAATAATGTAGATAGAGACCCTGTTCCCGGAATACAGCTATCACCAAAGATATTTGCGAAGGATACAGACTAGGCTGGGCCTAGATCTCCAAGTCTACTCAGTGTCCCATTGTCTCTGCATGGCCCAGCAAACATCTGTTCAACAAACATTTGCTATTTTATCTCCATGTGAATCGTCTTCCTACATTTTAAAGTCTCAAACTACTACCCCCAACATCCTCTTTTGTCTTTAGATGAAGATAGCATTTAATGTGAGGGGTTCAGCCATTTTGGAGAGTTAACTCAGTTTTCCTGGGTCTCTCCTTTGTATATATGTTATTAAACCTTTGTTTGAGTTTTTCTTGTTAATCTGTCTCATGACAATTTGATTCTTAGACCAACCAGAAGAACCTAGAAGGGGAGAGGAAAATTTCTTCCTCTCCGACAGAGTAGATTAAAAAAAGAAGACCAAGACATTTAAGTGTAACAAAAGTAATGTAACACAAAAGAAAATGAATCAGAAAATTAATTGTAACCAGTTCTATTAAAAACCAATGGGGGAGGGAATTCCCTGGTGGTCCAGGGGTTAGGAATCTGCACTTTCACTGCCAAGGGTCCAGGTTCAATCCCTGGTTGGGGAACTAAGATCTCACAAGCCATGAGGCACAGCCAAGAAAAACAAAAAACAACAGGGGAGTGGTGAAAGTCAGGGGAGGAGAGTGTCAGAAAGGTGCCCACGGTCACCACCTGTGCCTATTCTGCAAAAATATTCAGAAGGTTCGGTGGTCTTTTAAAGGCCAACTTCAGAGGAATATGGGGCAATAAGGGAGACATCCCTTGGCAGAATTGCCTAAGGTAAGGGAGACAGTCTGAGGGAAATTGCCCAAAAAACCTCACACACACACACACACACACACACACACACACACACACACACACACACACACCAACATACAGAACAGTAAAGCGCAATGGCAGAATCAAAAGGAGAAAGGGTGAGCCACCATGATGGGAGTGTGCAAGGGCTTGAAAGTCTGAAAACCTATATTTAAATGTTGACTTTGCCTCCTTAGCTGGTTACCTGGAGCATGTACCGAGTCTCTCCATGATTCAGTTTTCAGGTCTGCGCAATGAGAAGCATGACATCTAACCTTCATTGTTACCGTGTGTTAAAGGAAAGGTTGACCATACACCACTTGTCATAGGCCTAGACCCAAACAGAAAATCATCCTCTATCAAATGATCTCATTAGTAGTAAAATAAGTCAATAAATAAATAACCCAGTCAAAGACTTGACAATTGATGTTATGAGCATTAATCTTGCAAGCATTAGAGTAGAATGTATTAGTTTGGTTATTCGTTCCTTTTAATTAAAATTGAAAAAAAAGTTGTCAGTCACACATTTCCTTTAATACTGTACATAATATTTTATACCCTATGCTATTGAGTTGGGTATTTTTTAAATAAAATAATTATATTAAAAATTCAAGTTTGTGTTAGAAAGAATATTTCATTCAGCAGTAGTTTTCTTTTTAGTTTTTATTTATGCTATTATTTTTTAATCTGATAACAGGATAAAATAGAGAGGGCCCAGGTTTTCTGATCAGGCAAACTTGACTTCCCAGCTGTGTGACCCTGGGAGCTTTTCTAGCCATTTCACGAGTATCTGGGGATAATGTACATTTGCCCATATGGTTGCTATGGTAGCTAATCTACAGCATAATCATACAATCCCAGTGAGAGGTTTCACGTTCTATTAAGAACTGCAACCAAGACCCAAACCGAGGAACCTGATTTCTATGTACTGCCCATCCTAGGTTCAGAGACCGACCAACTTTGGTGCCAAATATCTTTCTTCAGAGCTTGTTGAAATGGTGACCCAAGTAGGTAAAAGATGAAAGAAGGATTGAAGACAAAGACTGGAAGTAGCAGGGAGGCATGCAGTGTTCCCAGAAAGGGATAATTTTCACTCATAATTCCTACACAGGAGATGGAAGGCTTCCCCTCTCTAAGGTAGTAGGAATGGCCCTAAGATCAGTAATGAAGAAATGAGAAATAAATATAGCCTCTTATTAGCTCCTCCTAACAAATCTTTGAGGTAAAATTCATATCTTGATTTAAGGTTAATTTGTACAAAATTCACAGTTGGGAACTGACAGAGATTTAAATCCAGTTTGGTTTTGCACTATTTTCTTTAATTCCTAGGCTCTACATCTTGCTAGTGTCCGACAGAAAATAGGAATTTGATACTATTTTCTCCATTCTCCTCTCTTTTCTGAAAATACAATTTGTCACTCGCTATGTGTATGTAAGTATGTGTGTAAAATGGGCAAAATTTGGAGCCAAAAAGTTATAAAACAATCAGTATTTAAACCTCACAGTTCTCTCAATAAAGATAAAGCTTAGAAATTTATGCCTACATATGCCTTTACATGTACTATTAATATCTTGTACATTGGGCTGGATGCCTTTCATGTGCTTCTCCAGGGTTCTATCTACTCTGGTCCATCCTGCTCTATGTCATAGGAGCATGACCTGGAGAAATGAGAGCAATGGGGTCCTGTGCCCTCTAGCTTCCTGCTAAGTTATACTAATGGGAACCAAGCAGGTGATCTGAATGAGGAAAGAGAGTTAGGTATTTATTTTCCCAGTTTCCTCCTTGAAGTGTAACCACAGGCTGGCTGAGTGTCTCCACAAAAGGTCACTTCTGTCTCCCAGACAGTGGCCTCCATGTGACTCTCCTTCCAGAGCCCTGTAACCTTTCCTTGTCTTGGGTCCTTAGAGTCCAGGGCTGGTGATCACTCCACTAGCCCTTGGGTGCTGCTAGCCCCTGGGTCCTTGTGGTTTCCTCACACCAACACACTTCAGAATGCATCTCTTTATTAAAAAAAATAATTAACAATGTGAGTGCACCATTTCTTTCCTATGGGGCCCTGACTTATAAATATATAAATTTAATGAATCAATTATTTAAAGGTCATGCAAAATGGATTAATTATATGTTAGGTGCATAATGAAGCATTATCCCACCATACAGCCTAAAGTATGCAAGTATATTATAGGTTAAATATTGATTTTAAGTGGATACATTTGCAACATATATTGTTTGTTGAACTTAGAAGGAAATTATTTGGCAAGTATTCTTTTTATTTTCTCCAGTCTCAGACAGGAAAATATTAATTTTGAATTTCTGTTTTTGTGGTCCATTTCTCAGAAGATATGTCTGGAAAACTTATGTCACAGCTTAACATCTCTGTTTCTTTTTGGTATTTTTCTTTTTTCTTTTAAATTTAGCATAAGTTACTCTCCTACAATGTTGGTGGGAATGTAAATTGGTACAACCACTATGGAGAAGAGTATGGAGGTTCCTTAAAAAACTGAAAATAGAGCTACCATGTGATACAGCAGTCCCACTCCTGGGCATATATATATTTGGAGAAAACCATTATTCGAAAAGATACATGTATCCCAATGTTCACGGCAGCACTATTTACAATAGCCAAGACATGGAAGCAACCTAAGTGTCCATCGACAGTTGAATGGATAAAGAAGATGTGGTACATATATACACTGGAATATTTTTTCTGCCATAAAAAAAAATGAAATAATGCCATTTGCAGCAACATGAATAGACCTAGAGATTATCATACTAAGTGAAGGAGGTCAGACAAAGACAAATATCATATGATATCACTTATATGTGGAATCTAAAAAAAAAAAAAAAGATACAAATGAACTTATATACAAAACAGAAATAGACCCACAGACATAGAAAACAAATTTATGTTTACCAAAGGGGAAAGGAGGGAGGAGGGATAAATTAGGAATTTGGGATTAACATATACACACTATATGTAAAACAGATAACCAACAAGGACTAACTATAGCAGAGAGAACTATACTCAATATTTTGTAGTAACCTATAAGGAAATCACTAACTTATAACTGAATCACTGTGCTATACACCTGAAACTAACACAGTATTATAAATCAACTATACTTCAATTAAGAAAAAAAAAAGTACCAGGAAAAAAACTAAAATTAGCATAAGTTGGAAAGTTTTTTGCTTTTGAAAACTATAAAGTATTAGTGTGCTTTGATTTATCTCTTTTCTCAGTATACTTTCGTGTTTGTATTAATCACATATGCTATGATGATAGCCTGGTACTTTTAGGCAATAACTTAAAGAGCTACCTTTAAAGCTATGCACACATAACATCCAGCAGGAGGTGTGAATAGACTTCTTCTGAAAGGCTGACCCCTCCAGAGAAACTTCTGAGGCTGCTATACCTCTCCCAAAGCCAGGGGAAAATATTTAGAAAGTAGAACAACTACATTGCTTTCAGAGAAAGAAAAAGGTTTTCTATGGTAAGAAAGCTAGTCTACCTTTTGCTATTAAAATTTTTGTACTCTCATAAATTTACTGAAATTGATCTTAACCAACCCTTAAAAGCTTATTCCACATTTCCTAATGGCCTATCTCATTTATTTACTCAAGCCCAGTGTCTTTGTTCCGTTACCTTCACATAAAACCTCAAGGGCATTGACATTCTGATGACATTGTGATCACTAGACTTGAGTTGACTCTATACCACTATCTTATTTTTCATCCTTGTCCCATTTCCCAGCCACATTAGGGCTAAGTATATAATAGCCTAGGCTCCTGTGGATTGTTGAAAGAATATGTCAGGAAACAGACGGTGTTACCTCCAGGAAAAGAAGCCCTTTCTTATCAATGCCATAATTGCCATCCCAGTCAATATCAGCTAATTGAAATACCAGTGATTAATGATCTATCCTTTTAAAGGCTTTTCTTATCTCAGTGAGCTTTTGAAACCATGCCTGGGAGGTCTATATCATTTTCCAGTAATCTTTTTTTTTTTCTTTCTCCTCTAGTTTTAATTTTCCTGTCTTTCATCTTCATCGAAACTGTCCCTACTCAGGTGTCTAAGCTACATGTGTCATTTATTTCTTTTGTCACACTCTCCTTCCTCATTCATATTGTCATACGTCTTTCTGTCCTGTGGTGTCTATCCCTTTAATAGTACATATTTATCATAGTTTTTTATCCCTTCCCTCTGACTAAATATAGTTATAGAATGAGCACAAAGAAAAAGGGAGTCCGATTAGGTGGTGACAGTTCTAATTGCTAAGATGTTAGATATATACGGTATATGGAAGTTGTTTTTATCAAGTCATCAAAGCCTAGCTTTTCTTAAAGACAGACAAAAAGTTCAAGGACTTTAAATCACATCTCCATAGTTTTATAAGCAGAAAAGTCAAAAGCATTTAGTATATGTTGAATATTAGTTTGTTGCTTTGACATTATTCTCATCAATAGTATGTCAAAATCTGTTTTATTCTGTGTGTAGTCCAACAAAAATACAGGTGTTCAGCTAGATTGTAACTCCCTCTAGATCAGCACCTAAAAATAAACAATAGCTTCATCTCAATAACACCTAACACAACGTGAATGTTTCCAACAATCATTACATACCTTTTGAAATAATAACAAGAAATATAGTTTCCTAAAATTAATCTTCCATAAATAAGAAATGTGGAGATTCCTTTTGTTTCTGTGCATGAGGATGTATAAGGAAGGAAAAGATAGCAAAGTGATACCTCCAGAATGTTCCTTCTTCCTTTAGATTGTTTGGTAGGCTGAGAGCCATATAAGATTACACAAATTATTCTAACATTACTTTAATGTAATTTTTTTTTTTTTTTTTTGCGGTACGCGGGCCTCTCACTGTTGCGGCCTCTCCCGCTGCGGAGCACAGGCTCCGGACGCACAGGCTCAGCGGCCATGGCCCACGCGCAGCCGCTCCGCGACATGTGGGATCTTCCCGGACCGGGGCACGAGCCCGTGTCCCCTGCATCGGCAGGTGGACTCTCAACCGCTGCGCCACCAGGGAAGCCCCTACTTTAGTGTAATTTTGATATATTCATAATGCTTTTGGACTAAATGGTTACTACAAATATATAATGGGAGACCTCAGTACGATAATCAGTTTATATGTCATTTGCCATTTACTTGCTGTGTGTACCAGGCTATTAAAATTTAACACTTAGGGTACTGTTTACCAAAAATGAGACCACTTAGTAGGACTTACACAAAAAATGAAACCCATTTTCAGATTCTGAAAAACTTCACAGAAATTGAGGGGACAAAAGAGTGAGGCATTTGAGATTAGAAGAATCTTTTATTTAGAGAAAGAATGATCCTAGCAGGGACCTTCTTGACTGTAATACGTCACCTATCCCAAGGAGAAAGGTGAGATTGTTGTTTTTTATTTCTAATCAGAGAGGTGGTTTGAAAATAACTCTAAGAGCTTAATGTGTCCCTTGAAATTTGGTGGAGCTAAAGGGGTTAAGTTTTGAGTCACACCTGTGGTAGCTAATGAGGAGAGTAGTTGAGAGAATCAGCAAGGGGACTTCAGAATAGAAGTCTGATATATAAGGTGTAGTAGCTACACTCCCAGATTCTTGTGGGAAAATGAGTGCATAAATGTTCTTGGTGGATTGGGTGTAAGTCATGCATACGCCATGTGGAAGAGGCATGTTTCTCAGTGCTGAGTAATGAGGAGTAAGACACAAACAAAAGTTACTGTGACATTCACTTCAAGAGTTCAGCAGATGAGAATTTCCAGCTAATGCAGGGAGGGGGACGAGAGGGTGTCCTCAAATCTCTACAGGAGTGATTCTTGAATGAAGGAGTAAGCTTAAACTCCTGCTTAATACAGATGGTGAGATGCCAGCTCTGGACATTACCAAGCAAGAAAGAACATTGTTACACATCATTTTTTTCTTCTTGCTCCAACTGTGAAAAGAACTCTGAATCTACAAGCTGGGGGAGAAGCTGAAACACTGAGTATAAAATGAAAGCTGAATCAGTTTATAGCAGATCTATGCCCGGGATGGGAGGGAAGTCTCAATTTTAAGCCAAGTTCTAAATTTTGAATCATGCATATGACTAGGCTTTGTAGTCACTAAGTTGATATTTCAGTGCCTAAGAGTGACCAGAAATACCGTGGAAACAGCCAAGTTTTCATTGCCAAGGCCGGCTAATCCACTGAGTAGCTTTAAAGGCAGAATGGTCTACTGAGTAGGCAGTTCCACTGAGATTAGAGCTCACAAGTCATTTCTTGTTAAGAACTCCAGTTACACAAGTTGTATGACCTTGGGCAGGTAACAATTGTTTTGATCCTGTTTTATATCCATAAATGGTGACAAATCGGGTGACAAGCCCCAAGATCTGGTGACAGGAAGAAAAAAGCCTGACAACATTAACAGAGACAAATTAAATACCTATAAAATCCTTTAAAAATATTATATTTTATAATAGAATAATCTGAATGGATTATAAACAGAAATTTCAAGCAAATAAAAAATATTTTACTACATTTGTGCTTTAAATAATTCATAAAAACCATTGTTACTAAATATAACTTAATACAAGTCATGAATCTTATAGTTCAAGCGATTCTATTCAAACTATAATCCTACATAGGAAAAATCATTTTTGAAATAAAATGCAAAAATATATAAACATTTGAGTACGGTGAGAAAAATTTAGTGAAAGTGTTAGTACAGTTTATATCTTATTCACCAACACCCAAATAATTTGAAAATAATATTAACAGCAAACAACATACCACAATATATAGCTCTGTGAAGAATTATGTCCTATGAACCTGGCAAAAAATAGTGGTATTGCTGCATGCACATGACTCAGGAAGTCTGTCAGCAAGGTAATTTGGTTTTAGTACTCAGAAGTAAAGATAAAGTTTCCACAGAAATGTCCCACTGTTGTCACGCTGTCGCCTATAATCAGGAATATAATAGAAGCTATTATATCCCGTTAAGAAGGGAAACATGATTGTTTGATTGTGATAGATACAAGCGACTTTTTTTTCTTTCTCTTTTTTTCTTTAGAGTGAGCTAGGCATAATGGAGATAGAGTTCCCCATTTTTTATTGGTCTTGACTACTGATAATTCATCAATAGAACAAAAAGCTGAGTTCTCTCTGCTTTCCATAGGAGACAGTCAACTGTATATCCTACTGAATAGGACAACTGTAAAATTTAGAGTTCTAAATATGAAACTATAGAGTGACAGCTAACTTTATTATTGGAAATTATTGATGGGAAAGAGGCACTTGACAGCTTAGTGGAAGAATGTATCAAATTTCAAAAATATCATTGAAGGAATTGCTAAAAAATTGTGCTATGTATGAGTACAAGGCAAAAAACATAAATATAGGGCTTCCCTGGTGGCGCAGTGGTTGAGAGTCCGTCTGCCGATGCAGCGGACACGGGTTCGTGCCCCGGTCTGGGAAGATCCCACATGCCGCGGAGCGGCTGGGCCCGTGAGCCATGGCCGCTGAGCCTGCGCATCTGGACCCTGTGCTCCGCAACAGGAGAAGCCACAGCAGTAAGAGGCCCGCGTACCGCAAAAAAAAAAAAAATATATATATATATATATGTATATATATATGCTTACAAATATAAGGAAATCCCATTAGATCATTAGATTTCAACATCTAAGATAGTTTCTAGTATGTATATGTAAATATGGTATGCATTGTATCCAGCAATGTAAAAATGTTTATTTATTAAAGTGTAGTAATATATACATTTAAAATACAATATTGTGAAAAATCTCTGTACCTTCCTCTCAAATTTTGCTATGAACCTGAAACTGCTCTAAAAAAATAAGGCCTAAAAAAATTGTGGAGAAATCTAAATATTCTGGAACTGCAGGTTCTTTCTATTATCATTTAGGATTCCTTTGATGACAATGGTAAAAAAAATCTCAATTGATAATAGTTTAAAGAAAAATATGAATATATCTTCTACTGGAGCCATTTCATAAAAAGGTGGCAATGACATGGACATAAGGGCCTGGTTATTTTATTTCTTTGGGCTTCTCCACTTCACCTCCACTCCATGGACAGACAGGGCATATTTGGACAGGGGTCCTCCTCATGGATGAATAAGACAGCTGCAGGTCCTGAAAATTTCTTCGTTAAGGCCTGGAATGCACTGTTTAGAGAACAATGGGTCACGTGTCCATCCTGGACTTAGTCCATCACAACAGTGGAAATCTGGAGTGCTGACTGGCCAGCCTTAGGGACATATGTTCTACACTAGAGTTGAGATCTAACCCAAAGTACATGGCCTGAGTGTGAGGAAGATGTGTTTCTCTAAGAGAAAGTCATGAAGCAGTCAACAAATAAAAGTCAATAAGTAAAGATGGCAAGGAAAAAACTGTAAGGCAACAAGTTACTGCTCCAACATTTTAAAAGTGACCATATCATTGTTATGCGTTGGTCCAAATATTTTATGTATATTCATATAAGTTCTATCCTAGAGAAAAATAAATGAGGTGGGTCTAGGTCATTGTGTTCTCATTTTCACAGAATGGGAAACTAAGGTAGGAGCATTTGTGTGGCTTTTACAAAATTAGATAGCTGGTTGGCAGCAGAGGCAGGATTTTAGTCAAGTCAGTCTGAACTCTATGGAATAAGCAGTTTATATTACTCTGTACTCCCGACAGTAGGCATTGGATAAATTTTGAATGAAGTAATGAATAAATGAATAAGTAACTGCCTGAACTAAAAGGTACAGTGTTCCTGAGGTGAACAGGAAGGCTACTGCCATGACCTGACCTAGCCCCTTGTTTGGTCACGAACTATATACTCCTGAAGAGGACTGAATGATCATAACCTCCATCTCATCCTGTGTGATCACCCTTGGGAAGGTATGAATAACTAAAATTCTGTAGGATTGCATAAACCATCATGACTGACCAAAAACAAAATTGAAGGTCAGAATGTTAAGAGCTCTACATTAGAAAAGCTTAGAGAGAGGATTTTGCCAGACACCAATAATGAGAATAGGATTATAATATATATTGTTTCTTGTCAGCAACATAAAGTAGATACACACTTATCCTGCCAACACTTATTTCATATTAATTAAGAATGTCAAGGTAATTACTCAAATAGAAGTTTTATTTACCAGATTACATTCACTTTAATTTTACATTGTCAACAGCTTTGACCCAACAGTCTTTTTACTACGATAATAACATTTAAAATGTATTGTTATATTGAATATTTATAGATGTACTTCCCAGCTTTATTCTGTTGCCATGTGCATGTTTTAACATTTGAAAACTGTAAACTGTGAGAATGCCTTGTACAATCTTCATTCTATTAGTATCCTAAGAAAGTTAATTTTCCATTGCATATTTTAAAACTATTGATTTTACTGATTCCAATGTTTTGTACGTTTTTATCAAGTTCCATTAATGTTTTCTATACATCCAGACACATCTTACTTGCTTATCATGTAATTACTGGAGGGTGTTTATTTTTTCTCTATTTATATTTCTAGACTTGCTTAATAGCAAGGGACATATAAGCACATTGATTAGTTAGTATGATGTTCCTCATCTGAACCATGGTGTTGCCAATGCTGTTCTCACTGAGTTAATTCTGCATGAGGTGTTCTGTATGGTGGCAGCTGGCAAACTCTCCTGGTGCTCTAAAGCTGCCTAGTGTCCATGGCTTTTCCTTTCTTTCTATCATTAGCATGAGTACGTATGAAACTTGGTGGCCCTTCATTTCTTATCTCTAATCCTCTTGTCTTGGTGTTTATTTTTCCTAGAACGGGAAATTTGATTGGATCATTTAGTGTTTAGACGTTTCCTATATGTTAACTCTGTGTTTATTTTCACCTCCCCAATTGCAATGTGACCAACCTGACAAGAAGGACCTTGTCTTTCAATAATCCCCTAAATCTATCCATGTACAGGACACCAAGTAGGGTCTCAAAATCTTTAACAAATGATTATAGGGACAGATATTATAGGCTTCATAAACATTAAAGCATTATTTGAATATATCTTAACTTCTTTATGGGCACAATTGTACTTAGAACGGTGCTTTTGATTTGCCGAGAATCTATCTGGTAGTTTCGATGCTGCCTAGAGATTACAGTCTCTGAAAGCTTAGGAACCAAAAGCTTGGTTCTTAACATCAAAAGAATTTTTAGACCTCTAACACAAATGCTTAAAAAACAGCTCTGCAAAAACAATATAATTTCAAATCTAGTTTCTGATAAGGCCCATTTTCCAACAAGCCCTCCTCCTTCGCTGGAATATATGACTCTTGGCTCACACAAACCACCCAAAGAGAGAGATATAGTGCACACAATTTAACCTCTCATTTTCTTTCCCAGAATCTTACCTGAAGCTCAAAAGCATCATCAGAAATATTTGGCATCAAAACTACTCAAGTGACTGATAACAAACTCCCTAATGTCAAGAGTCATTCCATTTTTCTATCAGAAAGAATAAGGCCATACCTAAACATATTAAAATATTATTCACTTTGACAATAGAACTAGGTCCAAGACATGAACTATTGCTATATTAAGAAAGGAGAAGCAATCAGTATTTTTCATCGCCTAAGAATCTCTATACTGCAAAAAATATCCATCACTTCTAATGAAATTGGTAAGTACCTAGGAGGCAAATGTCTTTTCTTATTTCTAGTGTGAAATCTGGGTTGCAATGAGCAGTTGTAGTTAACTCACATTCTCATTAACCAGAAAAATTCAGCCAACAGTGAAAACACTTATCAAAGCTTTTTGAAAATGACATGAAATTTTCATTAAGATTGCAAGGACTATTATTGTTCTATTTTAACTAGATCTGTAAATTGTTCTTAGTATTAAAAACTGAGAATAGAGGTAAATTTACTTGTATTTAAATTATACTGATTAATCAACAAAATGTTCCTTAGATCCATTTATCTAAAAGATAGTTACATAGTTGAGCTTATATGTGTTTTTTTTGGTTGGTTGGTTTCTTTTGGCCGCATTGGGTCTTAGTTGTGGCATGTGGGATCTTCGTTGAGGCATGCAGGATCTCTCGCTGCAGCACACAGGCTTCTCTCTAGTTGTGGCGTGCGGGTTTTCTCTTCTCTAGTTGTGGTGCGTGGGCTCCAGGGCAAGTGGGCTCTGTAGTTTAGGCACCCAAGCTCAGTAGTTGTGGCGTGCAGGTTTAGTTGCCCTGCAACATGTGGGATCTTAGTTCCCTGAGCAGGGATTGAACCCGCGTCCCCTGCATCGTAAGGCGGATTCTTTACCACTGGACCACCAGAGAAGTCCCTATATGTGAGTTTTTTAAACACAAATAGTATCTTTAATTTCTGCTTTTAAAATAATTATGTAGCACAATTTATGCTTTCTTTACTGTGTAATTGGATTATCATTAGCTGGAGTGTCAACAGAAGATCAATTTTCTGGTGCATTAATCTTATATATTTTCTTTACTGACAAAAAAATAAAGCCACATGAACATTTTAAACAGATTAAAATTGGATTTAAAGTTTTCATTAAAGTTTGTATGTATTTCTATAGTAGACAAATGTTAAAGACCAATATTGTATGGATTCATATATATGCTTGCAACTCCATTATTTTAATTTAAGATATTTATTTAAAATCAATTATAACTATCCCTTAATGGTAATTTTGGCATAATTGGAAATTGCATGCATATTTTCAGGCTGATAATGCTCCTAAGGAGTAATTTACCAAAAAGTAAAATGTCTTCAAGTATTGTTTTAAATAATAAAGTTAGTAGAGAGTAAATATTTATCAATCATTAAGACAAGTGCATTTGAAATAAGTCAAAATATAATATTTTATAATTTTTCAGAGAAAATAAGTTGACTCTAAATTATACTTTGCATGGCTAAATTTCAGTGTTTTAATTTTCCTTTATAACATTTATTTCAATTTTAAATAATACATTTACTGATCAATAACTTGATTAATTTCAGTCTTCTCATTAGGAAGAAAGCTACATGAGAGATAAGAACACGTCTGTTTTGTTCTCTATTTACCCTCAAAATTACACTCTGCCTGTCACGTGGAATTAGTTTAATATATTTGATGAATAAATTAAAAATAAATGGGTAATATAATCTGAAAAACTACCTGACCCTCATTAAATGACTTGTGTACGACCAGAAACTGGTCCAATAGAAACAAATGTAAAACATATCAAAAGACAATATGAGTTTAATGAAAATACTACGGACAATTTTATGCTCAATATTATGTTTAAAGATAGGTGGATGGTATATAATTTGAAGATAGATAGATAAATAGATATAAAGATAGATCAATCAATCTTGACACTTCTGGCCCAAATTTTCCTAATTTCACTTAATTTCCTAATTCCATTCTAATTTTTCTAATTTCAAATATGGTTTGAAATCTTGATTTTCTGTTTTTATCATCCTTTCTGTAATACTAACTAGTAGTAATCTACAACAGTACTTTTTTTTTACCTGAATGAGATTTTGCTTTATAATTGTCTCTTATATAAAACATAATTGTCTCTTATAAAACTTCAAAATACATTTTATAACACAGAACAAGAAAAGATTTTAAGGCAACTCTTTTATTTCATCATATTTGATAAAGCTTAAAATGTAGTACTTGGGAAAGATTTACAGTCTAGATGGATGCCAAAACTAAATAATTAATAAAATTATCATGTAATCATATTTGTCATAGATGGTCTTTGAACTATAACTGGTCTTTAATAGTGAAAAAAGTTATCTTGTCTTCTCATGAGATCCAACATTTACATATTTATGTAACTTATAAATAAGTATTTTTGGAAGGATATATGGATATAATTTACTTTGTCACATGTTTTTACAGTCACATTGGGGGTTAGGAGTTCAACCTATGAATTTTGGAGGGATACAATTTAATCTAGAACAATATTCAGTTAGCTTTATTTTCCCAAGGGATGGCTTGTAAGGATTTCAAATGTGGTTTTTGTTATGGATGTTCTGTTGTATCGTTGTTGTTACTGTTTGAGTATATACATTTCAGCCACCTAGGTGCAGCTATTGACCTATAACAATATTATGAACAATGTTTTTCATAGTGCAGCTGGCACAGTTTAAATGAGTTTGCATATTTTTTTCAAATGACAAAATATAAGTTAATGCTCTGCTGATTTCATGACTAATTACTTTTTAGTGTGAAAATATAAACACAGTCTAACTTGGCATGTAACTAAACCATTGCTATGGTAATGATATTATGAAATATGATCACCAATGTTTTTTTAAATCATTACTCCATTTATTAAATTCTATAGTACAATGTATTTCTAAGTCTATTCATATATTAATAGATCACTGTAGTTTTTCCTCTGCTGTGAGGCAAATGGCAGTCAAAGAGGAATCACAGAGTTTTAACAATATTTCTAGTGTGACATGGAATTAAAATGATCAATACAATTCTTAACACTATATTTTCACATTAAATGAAATACTAAAGTTTCAATTCTTGGATTATCTCCTGACAGTAATGGTGCCAGATTGCATTCTGATAATTTTCCACCATGGTGAATAAATATTGTCAGTCAAAATGCTTCAAATGCTTCAGAAATTCAAACAGAGTTTTATGACAGGGTGTGTTTACAGGATGTCACAGTTTCTATATCATATAACTCGGTTCTGTTGACAGTATGCTGCTTATCATTCAAGTCAATATGTAAAGGATTCCTGGAAGTTGGGCTTATGAATTTTTTTCCTGCTATGTTTTTTGTTATGGCGGAAAAGCATTTATAATTTATTATATGCTTTATTAATATTATAACCATTCCTTATAGCTTATGTAGAATTATATATTTTGTACTATATGAAATCATTTGACAATGACAGTATTAAAACATGATTGTCAGATGTCATTATAAAAGTCTTAGAATTGAAATGGACTCTAAATATCATTTATTGAAGTATGTTATCTCATGAACAATTAAACTTCGTAACACTTGTAGTATGATGTCATGGAAAGAACAATGAACTAGAAATAAGGAGACCTGAATTCTATTCCTTCTCTACAAATGATTAAGAGTAAGACTTTGGGCAAAATGGTTTAACCTCTTTGAACCTCATTTATCATTAGTGTTACCTAGTTTTCCAGCTCTCGGTATCAGTAAACTTCATAGTGATGATTTTCTATATTCATACCAGTCACTGATACAGTATGGAAACAGTCAGGGCCCTGGCTTGAGATCAGTGTGTCTTCCCTTCACTGCCCCATTCCCTTTTACCAAGGATCTTCTTTCCTTCTTCCCACAAAGGAGTTCTGGTTATGAACACAACTTGGATTCTACCTGGAAAGGCCTCTTGGGGTTCTAAGAGTTATTTGTTTCTGCCAGGTATTCAGTGTCATATGTTATAAAGATATACTTCAGGTTAAAAGCATAGAGTATGTATGTCTTTATGTATCCACACAAGTGCATGTGATTTCAATATCCTGTTATCAATTGATCATTAAGTGGAAAGTGATGTTGACTGTACTATATCAGCTAGGACAATTTTTTCAAGAAGAGAAATGAATAACTCTTTTCCTTCAATGTTTCAACTACTGGAAACTCTGAAGAAGGGAGCATTTCCAAGAGCGACTATTTGGACAGTAAAACTTTCACACCCTAATTAGGACAAGTCACGTTGTTTATTAGAATACCTCAAGCAGTTGAGGATGATGTCAGGAGGTTCACACATTTTGCTATTTTTGAAAGAAGAGGCTATTTCAGAAGCAGGAGACTAAATGATGTCCATATATCTCTAGGGGTAATTTGATGTGTTTTAAAGTCTGTGATACCTAAATATCACTTGGCTTGTTCAATCCTCCAGGATTAATTACTGTGAAAGTGAATGCTGTAGACATCAAAGATCTTCCTGGAGAAGTCATTTCTCTCCTCAAAACATCTGTAAATAAATATACTTTGCAATATTGACCCAAGTATCTTTTGGAATATTTGGCAGTGATTCTCCATGTATCTTAGAATACATAGTCATTTGAAAATATTTTTTAGAAATTATTAGGTTTACCACTTAAGAATGACGAAGCTTGAGCATATCTTTTTCCTAAAGAAATAATCAATGTATTCTTAAAGAATGCTTTCATTGACACTTTATATGCTAAAATATGGTCAAAATAAAGCAAAATAAACCAAAAGTTTTAAGATTGAGAAAGATCTAAATGTGATATTAGTGTTCTGAAGGTACTGCAAAAACTTCAGATACAATAAATCAAATACTGGGCCCCCCAATTTTTAAGCCATTCAGTTGTGCCTGCGCGTGTGCATGTGTGTGCATGACCCCTGCACAATATGAGGGTAGTCAGTTTTTTTTTAATAACAAAACTTGTAGCTCTCAACTAATGAAAAATGGATACTCAAATTTAAGAAATCAATGTTTATTGGCAGAAGAAACAGAAGAGACAAAGACTGCTCTTAAAAAGACAAAATTGTGCATAAAATGTCAAGGTGAGTAGAAAAATGCAAAACTTCCCCCATTTCCTGCCGAAAAGAGGCACCTAAACATAAGTTAGGGTTAAAGGAGGGACAGACTATGTTACACACAGAGATGACATGAAACCTAGAAGAAAAGACTTTACAGAAAGTGCAAGAAGCAAATGAACACTATGAGCTTTATATGACAAATGTTGAAGAAAGATGAAAATTCTAGAAAATGCCAAAAATAAAATTTATCACAACTATGGGATATTATTTTTAGTGTAGTCTTTCTTTAAAAGCAGTTATAATTAATCTCTTCCTAATACAGCATGTGAAAGACGTATGTCTTCTATTAGTCAATCTCTCTGTGACTGAATCTAATTTTGCGCAGAATTTATTAGGACTTAAACTCTGAGATGGTGAAGTTTATGAGCTTTTAAGTCAGCTCTGAGCCAGAGATTACTATGTATTTACTATAATTGGTTTCCTTTTCTACTTGGACATACAGATAATGTGCATTTCCCAATTATTCTTGCAGTTTGGTGAAGTCATATTACCAAATTCTGCAACAAAATTTCAGCAGAAGTGACATATACCCCTTCCAGGCTTAGCTGATAGAAACCTACCCCAGACTCATGTACTACTCTATTTTTCTCCATGTTTGCTTAAATGTAGGAGAGGATCATGTCATAGAAGATGGCAGAGCTCATAAGGGAAGGAGCATGGGTTCCTGAATGACTTCCTTGAAAATAATATTTTCTACTAACCATCATTAGACTAGCAATGATGTAATTGTGTAGAATTCTGGATAACCCAATATCAAGATAATGATGGTTTATCAATCAAAGCAGTGACAGGTCTATGATGCAGAGTCCAGGAGGAAGCAGTGAGTTGAAGCCTTTGAAATCTCCATTGTCAAGTACAGGAAATTATAACTGTATTAAATATAGTTATAATTAAATATAATTATAATTTCCCAAAACATTTTCAGCTGGGACTTTATCCACTTCAGATGACCTAGATGGAAACATGAGTATTGTAGTCTGGCTTAAACATTGTGGTATCTGAAAACCACATCCCTCTGGAGCACTTAGAATAACTTTGTCCGATTAATCCACAAACCCATCAGATTTGTTAGGTGAAAAACGTTTGGACTTTAACCCACTGTGGAGAATTTTACAAACTAGGTGCAGAACGTGAGGACATTTCTCTCTCTCTCTTTCCCTCTCTCTCCCTCCCTCTCTCCCTCTCTCCCTCTCTCTCTCTCTCTCTCTCTCTCTCTCCCTTGCACATGCACACGGACACACACACACACACCCCCCACAAAATTGGAAATTTTGCTGTTCCAACAGCTATACAACAAAAGAACAGAGTTGCCTAAACTGTTAAAATTTATACGGATATAAGCTTTAAACCATCAAAAAGTGTACTTCAGAAAGAAAATAAAGATATGAATGCACTTGATTTCTATCACGTCAATGGAAACAAAGTATTAATAGTCCAGGCTCTTGAAAATGGATAAGATTTAGTAAAAATGTCAGAATTTAGTGCATATGGTATTAGTGATGTTTTAGATTGCACATTTGTCATATTTTAATAACTTGTTTTTCCTCGAAGTTAGGAGTCAAAATTCAAATGAATAATTATACAGGAAACAAGATAGGCTTAAAGCTAAGAAACAGCTATATATATATACAATGAATTCAACAGTTCTTATTAAAATTGAAGAAGTTCTTTAAAAACTCACAATGACAAACTCTAACAGTCTTCAAAACCTTACAGTACATTTTTCTCAAGTTTAAAAACAAGCAAAAAAAGGAACTTGACACTGGTTAAAAATATTAAAATAATATTGGGCCACATGTGATGTAACCATGAAAGACCACTACTCAGTTATAACTTTATCACTCAACTGTCCAAATCAATTTAGATTGTTGAAGCTTCTTGTAATTTATTCTGATAAAATCCTTGATGTGTTTTTCAGTCAATTGTGATCCTACTGCCAGATACTGAATGCTCGTTTCCTATACTTTAATCATCATCGGAAGAGAGATGCCACACAGCACAGGTAATCATTGTTATTTTTTTCTTCAGAGACAAGTAGCCTAATAACTCTTATTGTGAACAAGATTTTCTACAGCCCTAGATTATTTGTGGGGTTAACTCACAAAAATCAAAATACAGGAAGACAAAATACAGGAAGATGTTTCTCCAGTTGACACTGTGGCTCTATTTTTGGACTGAAAGAATTAAATTTATCCCATCAAAAAGAAAATAGATGTAAAACCAATAAATAAGTAAAATTAAAATATATAAAATACAATGATCAAACAACCAAAGTTTAATTGATATCTGACAATAGGTTACTTTACCTAAGGCATTTTCTTGTGAGAAATGGCAGCAAAATTACAAATGTAATTTCAGATATTTGTGATAAGTATACTAGTATTTGAGGAGTTGTTAGAAATCAGTCCCTTCTACTGTTGTGTTTTTGATAGGATGAACAGACTATACAGAAAATTTTAATTAAAACAAATATATTTGAGATAACTTCAAAGTCTGCCATAATTTTGACCAGTATACTCCAGAAAAATAGATAGGATGAATTTATTCCAGTAGAAGAGATCCAAGAACGCTAATTGCCTCAAGCTTGGTCATCTAGAAGCTATGTAAACAGGATGAACAAAAATGTCCTAAAAACGTCCAAAAATGTCCTAAGACCTTCAATCATGCTAGGAAGTCTAGAATTATTTTTTATGATTATTTTCATTCTCATCTTTTTTACTTTTCATGTAGAATGGAGAGACATTCTCTAATCTCCTAAATAAAAAAGCTGTTCATCCCAATTTTCTCTATCTCAACATTCTATCTCATGTATAGATTTTCTTTGCTTGCTTTCTTAGCCTTTTTTTGTTTTCTTTTGGTCGCATTGTGGGGCATAGGGGACCTTAGTTCTCTGACCAGGGATCGAACCCATGCCCCTTGCTTTGGGAGCCCAGAGTCTTAACCACTGGACCACCAGGGAAGTCCCTGCTTTCTTAGTCTTAATATACTTACTGCATGTGAATGCATGTGATGTGGTATACTAAAGGGTGGAGGCCATTTCTATCCCGTTCATTGTAGAAGTCCATACAGCCTAGTAAAGTATCTGACACATAATAAGCAATCAGTAATATTTGATGAATGAATGAGTACAACAAAGATAAGCTAAATGAACACAGTGTAACAAATGTTAAAAAGAAGTTCTAACATTGTAAATAAATGGAGAAAATACTCAAATCAGTAGAAAGGACCTCTCTTTGTAAATAACTACAAAAACAAAATCACTAGTTACTACTATGCATTTTTGGTCACCCAAAATGCATTACATATTAGATAGTCACTCACCAATTTTCCCTTAAGACCCATTATTATAGGATTATTCTCACCCCATAGATAATTTCCTTTCTCTTTCTCTATGATAATCCTTTTTTTCTTTAACTCTGATAACTTAAATATGTTTCAGTTTTCAGTTCATTGTACTATCTACAATTTATTTGAAGAATACTATGTAAACATCAACTAATATAATTATTCTCTGTTCGCTCTTTTCTCTACTCCATTTAAGAGAGAAAACCCGAAAAGGGTTTGAAATAAAGAAATGTATGTTGTCATTATATGTTTCAAAAGGCAGCTCATTTTACTATCCACACAAACCTACTGATCAAGATTGTTTCTTCATCTCCATTTTGATTACATATGAATATTTTTCATGTATAATAACAGCTTCATCGCATACAGCACACAGTAATTACTGCTTTTTTTCTTTTTATACCTGAATTTATTTCTCATACTAATTTTTTCTTTTTTTGAGTAAAGCATTATGTTCAATTTTTAGATGCTGGCACTGATTACTATTTTCTTTCTTTGTAAATTGTGTATCCATAATGTATTAGAGATGGTTCTCATTTCTTCCCAACAATAATTTTTTTCAAGTGAATTCTTTAATTAAATTTTTCCTACTGTACTGAGAGTCTACGATGACTTCATACACACATGAATCTGTGTGAATAGTAGTCTCTATTTTTTATACTAAATGCAAACACACACATAGATACTGGCTTATAGAATAATCTCAAGGGGAATGATTGATGAATAAAC
Organism: Grampus griseus; assembly: GCF_964374135.1. NCBI lineage: Eukaryota > Metazoa > Chordata > Mammalia > Artiodactyla > Delphinidae > Grampus > Grampus griseus. The sequence goes on along the minus strand of NC_138997.1, from coordinate 132,651,488 downwards.
AGGGTTAAATGCAAATTAAATATAGAATAATAAGCACTAAAGTTAACACTATAAATATTTATTCAAACCCCAAAACATCTAAAATCATTACATGGACCATATCTTTCTCATTCATTAAATTTTGATGGTGTAGGAGACATATCCATTTTTATAGAAGTAGCTTTCATACATCCCTTTTCAGCCAATTCAGCTGAAATACAGTTGTTATCCATCTAAAAGAAAATTGTTTCTCTTATATTACCATTAGTGCATAACTAAATATTTTTCTCTGAAAGAAACTATATTGGAATTTAATTGACATACACTTATTATTCTGATCAAGATTCTGTATGTGAGATTAGCAAGTGTTACTTTTTTCTTTTTTTTTTTTCCTGTACGCAGGCCTCTCACTGGTGCAGCCTCTCGCGTTGCGGAGCACAGGCTCCGGACGCGCAGGCTCAGCGGCCATAGCTTACGGGCCCAGCCGCTCCGCGGCATGTGGGATGTGGGATCTTCCCGGACCGGAAACGAACCCGTGTCCCCTGCATCGGCAGGCAGACTCTCAACCACTGCGCCACCAGGGAAGCCCCTAGCAAGTGTTTCTTAACTATAGGACTAAGAAACCTGTCTAGGTTTCCTAGTCTTTTGTATAGTGAGAGTTTGAAAGTGATGCTTATACACCTATTTTACTCTTCCTTATTCTATCCCTATCCTGGAAAAGTGACAGATGCTTTGTTTCAACTGCAAGATGATTTTCAAGACCACAAGCAAAAGGCAGTCTTCGACTTGAGAATGACATTGCAGCATCATTTTCTCTTATTTAACTAAGTTCTCTTTGGCAGACTTTCATGGCAATCACAACTTTGTTTTTTGTATCTTTAGATGTGGAAGTCTGTTGAGTGATGGTGTAGAGAGATAGTAGGCAGCCAATAAAGAAGAATTTTATCTGTCAAACCCCTTTACAAGCTGTTTAGGTAAGGAGATATGAATGACTTAAGCAAGTTAACAAAAAAAAAAAATTTAACTCAAAGAGTACCTTTCAATGAATATAATGTGGAAAGTGACAGAGTAACATTACATTAATAAATGTAATGTATTACATGAAGTGGAATCTAAAAAATCTTTGAAATTAAGGAAATAAAATTATAAATGGATGTATATATGTATAGGTATAGAGATAGAAGTATAATCTGTGTTATTTTTACTGAACAACCAGCCAGAACATGAGAAGGAAGTGCATGAGAATGGGGAATTACCCAGAAATTCACTGGGCTGGTACCTGCAATCATGACCATTATCCAAGGGAATGTAACGAATTTAGATCCCATTCATACATGTCATTAAACAAAAAGTTCAGTATCATGGGTGAATACGGTAGAACTTCTCAGGGACAGTGGCAATAGGTTAGTCTTTTAATAGGTAAAATCACAATTCTAGAGTAGTTTGTCAGAATCAAATGAGAACACAGCCAGTGGCTTTGGGATAAGGACACGGTACAGTTCCTTGGAAAGAGAGTAGTTAACTAAACAGGTTGCAATTCTTGGAATGGCTACTATGCTAGTAAAAAACTGAAATGCAATTTTGGATGTAGGTTAAAAAATAGGCACATATAGATTCATTATTTAATACATTTTTCATTCTGGCAAAATTTTTTAAAGATGTAATATCTGAAGTCTCAAAGGTTGTGAAGAAGTGGATATTCTAAGACCTGGGAGAATACAAAATATCATAAGTTTAGGGAGAATCATTTGGCTGATCTATTTAATGCTTTTAAAATAGATATAGATATATTTTAAAGTAGTTTTAGATTTACAGAAATATTGCAAAGATTGTACAGAGCATTCCCACATACCCAACACAGTTTCCCTTGCGGTTAACAACCTACATGAGTATGGGACATTTATCAGAACAAATGCATCATTCTTAATCCATAATTGATCCAGAACTATTAACTAAACTCTATACTTTATTCAGATAGCTTTAGTTTTGACCTAATTTCCCTTATGTGTTCCAAACCACCAACCAGAATATCACAGAATATCACATTACAGTTAGCCATCATGTCTCCTTAGATTCTTCTAGATTGTAACAGTTTCCCAGACATTTGTTACTTTTGATGATCTTGACAATTCAGAAGAATACTAGTCAGGTATTTTGTAGATTTCCCTCAGCTGATAATTTGTCTGATAATTTTTCTCATGATTAGACTGGAGTTATGTGTTTGGGGGAGGAAGACCACACAGATAAAGTGCCATTCACACCACACCATCACAGAAATACATACAAACTACTGATGTTATCACTGTTGATGTTAACCATGATGCCCTGGCAAAGGTAGGGTTTGTCAGGCTTTTTTTCCACTGTACAGTTGATCTTTTTATCCTTTGTCACGCTCTACTCTTTTTTTTTTTTGTAAGTAAAATCAATTTTATTAATAAAGATCTTGCCACATGTCCAGAGCAAATAATTAATTAATTCCGAGGAAAAACCTACATACAGTGAAATTAGAAGTATCCCAGGATGACAAAAAATAAATTAAATATGTACACCCGTAATCACTGCTGCCTCCAAAAACCTTTTTTCTTCTGACTTTTCTTAGGTATATTTTTCCGCTTCTTAGTACACTCTACTCTTTTTTTTTTTGGGGGACGCGGGCCTCTCACTGTTGTGGCCTCTCCCATTGCAGAGCACAGGCTCCGGACGCACAGGCTCTGCAGCCCTGGCTCACGGGCCCAGCCGCTCCGCGGTATGTAGGATCTTCCCGGACTGGGGCACGAACCCGTGTCCCCTGCATCGGCAGGCGGACTCTCAACCACTGTGCCACCAGGGAAGCCCCCACTCTACTCTTTTAAAGAAACAACTGTATGAAGTTCACATTAAGGAATTGGGAGTTATGCAATCTTTTTGAGGAGTGTTCATATAAAGTATTTGCAATTCTTCTGCATGGGGGATTTGTCTATTCTCCCCCATTCATGAATATATTCAATCATTTATTTGAATAATATGGACTCATGGGTATTTATTTATACATTAAGTTATAATTTAATGCTACTTTATTATCTTATTGCTCAAATTGGTCTAGCTATGGCCTTTGGAGGCTCTTTTCGTTGGCTCCTGTGTCCTTTTGACTCATTGTGTGTGTGTGTGTGTGTGTGTGTGTGTGTGTGTGTGTGTATCACTTCCTTACTTTATAGCACTATAGGATACCAGAGACTCATCTTGTATATTTCCTTCCCTGACCTAAAATCAGCCATTTCTTCAGGAAATCTGATTCATTTGTTGAAGAATCATATTAGAATTGGTTTTAGAAACGAGTATCTGGGAACTGATGGTTACTACTGGGATGTTGTCTTGGGCTTTTTAGCAACCTGAGCAAGGAAATAGATGTGGAAATTACTAACTGGTGTATGTACACCTATCTATAAATATTTCTGTATGTATCCATCTGCAACTTTATTAAGCACTTCATGGGTTCCTCCCATCTCAAATTCTATTCCAACTCCATACACATCATTCTCACCTTCTTCTCTGGCTTTTCTAAACCTCTAACTACAACAGTGAGAAACACAGCCCTCACCATCCAGCATCCACGGACTTAACTGTTAAATTTAAGAATATGTATATAATGGTACCAGAATTGTTAAGCTGTGCCCTATGCAAAACACCTTTACAACTAGAGGACAGTGCTTATGGACAGATTATTCTGCCGTTAGCCTTATAGTTCCTCACATTCCCAAACTTACACAGGTCAGCATCTGTTCCCCCACTTCTTTCAGTGAGTTATTTCATACATTTGTGATATAGATTGTTTTATACAATTATTTTCTCCCAGGGAATGACTTGCCTTTTCATTCTCTTAACAGTATCCTTTTCAGGGCAAAAGTTTTTAATTTAAAAAAATTTAATTCTAACAGATAATTTAATTTTAAATAATTTAATTTTAATAAAATCCAACTTATTTTTTATTCATGGAATATGCTTTTGGCATTGCAGATGAAAACTCACCACCAAATCCAAAATTTCTCCTATGTTTTCTTCTAGAAATGTTAGAATTCTCCATTTATAGAAATGGAGAATTGACCACTTTATCATTATGTTTTGCCTTTCGTTATCCCTGATAATCTTCATTTTTCTGAAGTATGCCTTTTCTTAAATCAATATAGCTATTCTAGTTTTCTTTTTATTAGTGTTTTCATGGTACAAATTTTGTCACCCCTTTTGTTTCTCTATTCAAAAGTCATTTATTGGTGCCTAAAGACTAGGTACTCAATTTTATTTATTTATTATTTCTACATGTTCACCAATCAATGCATTTTCGTATGAGCAGTCAGGAAGCATAAACTCCCCAGTCCCTTTGCAACCAGATGCATTCATGGCACTTGTTATGATACAGGAGACATGGATAAAAGTAATGACTGCAACTTCCAGTTCAGTTCATAAAATCTCATATATTATTCCCTGAGATTGTTGGATAGGTAGAAAAGAGGTGACTTCAAATTCCTAGGAAATGGTATAGCCATCTAGTCTAAATATAATAAAATATCTAAATATAGACATTCAATTTTGCAGTGACATCCACATATAATACATTTGATACTGTCATATATGCCATAAGAAAGTTATATTAGATGCTATCTGTCTGAAATCTATGTATAAAGTTGATGCCAAGGTGGTTATTTGTAAGCTCCTTTCTACCATATGATTTTAGCCAAGGCATATACCTTCCCTGGCCATTTGTTCTCATCTGTTAAATGTTGTAATTAGATGATATAATCTTAAAGTCCTTTTTTAAATTATTAGGAATTATAGTTTCAATTCTCTTAACAATTTCTTCCCACTTTCCCCCTAAATCTGCTTCATGGTATAGCAAATTACTATGTCTGTGAACTTTGCTTGTTTTCTATATTTCCCAGCCAAGCTATATAGCAAAGCAGTTATTATGTAACAGGTTTCTTCAGCAGACATTTTTAACATTTTTATTTACAGTGGTTTACAAGGGAGGCCTCAGAGAAGAGGGAAGTCTGTTGACTACTCTGGCTGACTACGCCTATTCAACATAGCAATTTTGTTCTATAGGAGATTTAATTTTTTAAATGATTTTACCAATAAATGAGGAAAAGGGAAAGAAAATAAAAGAAAGTAAGGGGAAACAAAAATGAAAAGTAAATTGAAGAAATATGAAAGGAAAGAGGAACAAAGAAAAGTTTGTATTATACCTTGCCTTGCTGCTTCCATATTTTGTGGTCCAATCATAATTTTTAAACTCTAGATGTTATTGGGCATGTAGATAAGATGTAGTAAAAAGGACAAAGATATCTTCAAATTGAAACTTTTATCAAATATTGACAAGTTCTGAAATTTCACTTTCTAATTTGTTAAGATAAATTTCCCATAGGATTGGTATATGATAAACAATAGTGAGGGACTTCCCTGGTGGCGCAGTGGATAAGACTCCGTGCTTCCAATGCAGGGCCCTGGGTTCAATCCCTGGTCAGGGAACTAGATCCCACATGCATGCCGTAACTAAGAGTTCACATGCCACAACTAAGGAGCCCACCTGCCACACCTAAGGAGCCCACAAGCAGCAACTAAGGAGCCTGCCTGCTGCAACTAACACCCAGCGCAACCAAATAAATAAATAAATAAATAAATATTTTAAAAGGGCATACTAATACATTTAAAAAAAAATAGTGAACACAAAGTGATGTGCTGTAGAGGTGTAATAAATGTCCAACATCTTTAAGATAGTGCAAAAAGTGCAGGACCTTATTATAATGACTGGCTTATATTCATGACTCTCACACTTGACTACAGCCTAATTTTGAATAATTTATTTAACTTTTTTAACCCAGATGGGTGATTTATCAAATCTGAATAACCCTACCAAGTCTATGTCACCTTGATATTTTGAGGTCTTACCAAATGATCCTCAAAATTATGCACGTGACTATGCTTTATTCACTGTAATGTGCTATATAAATGCAAGAAATTATTACAACAAAGCCATCATTTCAACTATGTACATGAACTTATTATGCCCTAATACATTTCAAGATAAGTTACAGTGGATTTTTGGTTATTCCAAATCTTCGCTTTATAAAAATGACCTCTTTCTACCTGTTAACAATCCTTACCAAATATGTGTTTACTTAAATTTATTTCCTATTTAAATTAAAAGCAGTAATTGCCAAATCAACAGCAAGATTGAAAAATTTGGCCATTGAAATGCACATAATACTTTATTATTCTTCAATGTTTCTTTAGTCTGTCCACCTAAGATAATCCTTTTTGGTACTTTATGTTATGTGATTTCTTGCAAGTTAATTGTAGATCATTAATAATAGTTAGTAATAAGCTCTTTGCTGACCACTTCAAATTATTTTGACTTTTGTTGATATATCTGAATTATAAAGTTTTCATGGGAATTGGGAATTAGAATATAATTAACTTTTTGCTTTCTTCAGCAGGTCTAAACAGATAAAGCTGAACAGAGTTCAAAATTCATGGAACTTTTCTTTGAGTGATAGTTATTTTAAAAAGTAAAAAAGAACATCCAATTGAATGATTTTTTTGAATTTCTTACTATATCCTATTTCTTAATTAAGTGTTCAGTCTCTTATTTTTCTGTGAAATTGGTATAATAATTTCTTTTTGTGGTGATTCTTTAAGACAATGTCAGTAGAGGGTTTAGCGCACTAACTTCACAGCACATTGTAAGAGGAAATGGATACATCAGACATTTGGACAAATAAATTAACTTCTGATAGATAATTTTTAAAAAACCTGTTCTTGAAGACCTTGATTCTAATTTTCTAGTTTTCAATATTTAATACAGAAATATGCTTGCTATTTCTCACTCTAGTAGAAATATGGCAGCAAGACTGCTTTATATATACTTTTCTACATTAGGATATAAAGGGACTGCTCAAAATTTTGACAACCATGCAGAACAATAATCAATATATGGCTAAAAAGTGATCATCTTTTCAACAGAAACTACAAAATATATGCTTACAAAACATATTCAATGAATTAATATTGCATTCACTTCACAAGACTATTTGCCTTTTTGAGTCTTCAATGCCATATCAAGAAGCATATAAAACACATATTTTTAAATTGCAATTCAAGTGCCAATATAAAGCATATAAAATAAAAGCTTATTCAGGATCATATATTTAAGTATTTAAGAAAATGAATCAAAATACTCTCCTATTCAGTGAATACTATATAATAAGTTAACTTTAGTCAAATCTGTATTAAATACATGAAAGCCAACAGTAGCCTTGATCAAGATGTAAAATGCTACTTGCAAAATAAAATGATTTTTGCACTGCTTTTTCTAGATGCTGCAAGTGCACCATGTTGTTAGTACATCCATGAGCACTGTGGTAAGTAGTAGTATTTATTCCAAACCCCTCCTCCGCCTCCTGCCCTTGCCATGCCTTTCATGTGGATGTAGTCCTTGCCTCATAGACCATTGTGTCTGTACATGAAAGTTGTTTGTCCAGTCAAATGACAGAATGACAGAGTACTATTTCTGAGCATGTCTTAAAAGACACGTGAGTTCTGCCAGCCCTCTTTTTCTCCTACCATCCATAATAAGAAGCCTATGTCATAAGGAGCCATTGATCCTTCAGCATGGGTCACAAAATAAGGGATGTGTGGAGAAGTCCCAAGCATAACCTGTGGGCTGCAGTCTAGAGACAATCCAAACTGACCCTACAAACTACCTTGAAGTCACAGATGACTCACAGACTACCGAGCAAGAAAGCAAAAAGCCGTGTGCTGAAAGCCCCATGTATGCGGGTTGCTAGTTATGCAGAATTATCACTGCAAAAAATTGTTCATACAAGTATTATTTTATAAGTTGAGAGTATGACGAGAGATAATTCTTAGAGAGTCTGGCTGAATATTTTAGTGGAGCTCACTGGGCAACACTGTATTAATGGAATCATAGTAGCACTGGTTCACAGCGATGATGAATATTAAAATTAACTAAGGTGGTCTTGGTGCAATTTCTGATTGCCGCATGGTGGAGTAGCTTCAGCCCACCCTTACACGTCCTGCCAACAAATTTCTTTTCATTATTTTTAAAGAGGTCCAGAGAGGGGACCTTCAAGATGGTGGAGGAGTAAGACGCGGAGATCACCTTCCTTCCCACAAATACATCAGAAATACATCTACACGTGGAACAACTCCTACAGAACACCCACTAAACGCTGGCAGAAGACTTCATATCTCCCAAAAGGCAAGAAATTCCCCACGTACCTGGGTAGGGCAAAAGAAAAAAGAATAAACAGAGACAAAAGAATAGGGACGGTACCTGCACCAGTGGGAGGGAGCCGTGAAGGAGGAAAGGTCTCCACACACTAGAAGCCCTTTCACGAGCGGAGACTGCAGGTGGCGGTGGGGGAAGCTTCAGAGCCGTGGAGGAGAGCACAGCCACAGGGGTGCGGAGGGCAAAGCGGAGAGATTCCTGCACAGAGGATCAGGGGCGACCAGCACTCACCAGCGCGAGAGGCTTGTCTGCTCACTACCCGGGGTGGGCGGGGGCTGGGAGCTGAGGCGCGGGCTTCCGTCGGATGCAGGGAGAGGACTGGCGGCGTGAACACAGCCTGAAGGGGTTAGTGCGCCACGGCTGGCCGGGAGGGAGTCCGGGGAAAAGTCTGGACCTGCCGAAGAGACAAGAGAGCATTGTTTCAGGTGCGAGGAGAGGGGATTCAGAGCGCCGCCTAAACGAGCTCCAGAGACAGGCGCGAGCCGCGGCTAACAGCACGAACCCCAGAGACGGGCGGGAGACGCTAAGGCTGCTGCTGCCGCCACCAAGAAGCCTGTGTGTGAGCACCGGTCACTCTCCACACCCGCCTTCCGGAGAGCCTATGCAGCCCGCCACTGCCAGGGTCCCGGGATCCAGGGACAGCTTCGCCGGGAAAAAGCATGGCGCGCCTCAGGCTGGTGCAACGTCACGCCGGCCTCTGCCGCTGCAGGCTCGCCCCACACTCCGTGCCCCTCCCTAACCCCCGGCCTGAGTGAGCCAGAACCCCCAAGTCAGCGGCTCCTTTAACCCCGTCCTGTCTGAGCGAAGAACAGATGCCCTCCGGCGACCTACATGCAGAGGCAGGGCCAAATCCAAAGCTGAGCCCCAGGAGCTGTGCAAACAAAGAAGAGAAAGGGAAATCTCTCCCAGCAGCCTCAGGAGCAGAGGATTAAATCTCCACAATCAACTTGATGTACCCTGCATCTGTGGAATACCTGAATAGACAATGAATCAACCGGAAATTGAGGTGGTGGACTTTGAGAGCAACTCTAGACTTGGGAGTTTGCTGTCTGTGACTGACTTGTTTCTGATTTTTAAGTTTATCTTAGTATAGTTTTTAACGCTTGTTATCATTGTTGTATTTGTTTATTGGTTTGGTGGCTCTCCAGTTTTTAAATTATTATTACTTTTTAAATTTTAATAATTAAAATTTTTTCTTATTTTAATAATTCTATTTTTATTTATTTATTTATTCATTAATAATTTTTCTTTCTTTATTTTCTCCCTTTTCTTCTGCGCTGAGTGGCTGACAGAGTCTTGGTGCTCCAGGCTGGTGTCAGGCCTGAGCTTCTGAGGTGGGAGAGCCAAGTTCAGGACATTGGACCAGCAGAGACCTCCTGGCCCCATGTAATAACAATCATCAGTGAGAGCTCTCCCAGAGATCACCTCAATGCTAAGACCTGGCTCCACCCAACAGCCAACAACCTCCAATGCTAGATGCCCCACGCCAAACAACTAGCAAGACAGGAACACATCCCCACCTATTAGCAGAGAGACTGCCTAAAATCATAATAAGGTCACAGAAACCCCCAAACACACCACCAGATGCAGCCCTGCCCACCAGAAAGACAAGATCCAGTGCCACCCACCAGAACAAATGCACCAGTCCCCTCCACCAGGAAGCCTACACAAGCCAATGAAACAACCTTACTCACTAGAGTCAGACACCAAAGAGAACAGGAGCCAAGAACCTGCAGGCTGCAAAAAGGAGACCCCAAACACAGTAAGTTAAGCAAAATGAGAAGACAGAGAAACACACAGCAGATGTAAGAGCAAGGTAAAAACTCACCAGACCAAATAAATGAAGAGGAAATAGGCAGTCTCCCTGAAAAAGAATTCAGAGTAATGATACTAAAGATGATCCAAAATCTTCCAAACAGAATGGAGAAAATACAAGAAACATTTAACAAGGACATAGAAGAACTAAAGAGCAAACAAACAATGATGAACAACACTATAAATGAAATTAAAAATTCTCTAGAAGGAATCAATAGCAGAATAACTGAGGCCGAAGAATGTATAAGTGACCTGGAAGATAAAATAGTGGAAATAACTACCACAGAGCTGAATAAAGAAAAAAGTTTGAAAAGAATTGAGGACAGTCTCAGAGACCTCTTGGACAACATTAAACGCACCAACATTCGAATTATAGGGGTCCCAGAAGAAGAAGAGAAAAAGAAAGGGTCTGAGAAAATATTTGAAGAGATTATAGTTGAAAACTTCCCTAACATGGGAAAGGAAATAGTCAAGTCCAGGAAGCACAGAGAGTCCCATACAGTATAAATTCAAGGAGAAACATGCCAAGACACATATTCATCAAACTATCAAAAATTAAATACAAAGAAAAAATATTAAAAGCAGCAAGGAAAAAGTAACAACATACAAGGGAATCCCCATAAGGTTAACAGCTGATCTTTCAGCAGAAACTCTGCAAGCTAGAAGGGAGTGGCAGGACATATTTAGTGATGAAAGGGAAAAACCTACAACAAAGATTACTGTACCCAGCAAGGATCTCATTCAGATTCAACGGAGAAATTAAAACCTTTACAGACAGGCAAAAGGTAAGAGAATTCAGCACCACCAAACCAGCTTTACAACAAATACTAATGGAACTTCTCTAGGCAGGAAACACAAGAGAAGGAAAAGACCTACAATATCAAACCCAAAAGAATTAAGAAAATGGTAATAGGAACATACATATTGATAATTACCTTAAATGTTCCAACCAAGAGACATAGACTGGCTGAATGGATCCAAAAACAAGACCCATATATATGCTGTCTACAAGAGACCCACTTCAGACCTAGGGACACATACAGACTGAAAGTGAGGGGTGGTAAGAAAATATTCCATGCAAATGGAAATCAAAAGAAAGCAGGAGTAGCAATTCTCATATCAGACAAAATAGACTTTAAAATAAAGACTATTACAAGAGACAAAACACTACATAATGATCAAGGGATAAATCCAAGAAGAAGATATAACAGTTGTAAATATTTACACACCCAACAGAGGAGCACCTCAAAACATAAGGCAAATGCTAACAGCCATAAAAGGGGAAATCGACAGTAACACAATCATAGTAGGGGACTTTAACACCCCACTTTCACGAATGGACAGATCATCCAAAATGAAAATAAATAAGGAAACACAAGCTTTAAATGATACATTAAACAACATGGACTTAATTGATATTTATAGGACATTCCATCCAAAAACAACAGAATACACTTTCTTCTCATGTGCTCATGGAATATTCTCCAGGATAGATCATATCTTGGCTGACAAGTCAAGCCTTGGTAAATGTAAGAAAATTGAAATCGTATCAAGTATCTCTTCCGACCACAACGCTATGAGACTAGATATCAATTACAGGAAAAAAACTGTAAAAAAAAATAAACACATGGAGGCTAAAGAATACACTACTAAACAACCAAGAGATCACTGACGAAATCAAAGAGGAAATCAAAAAATACCTAGAAACAAATGACAGTGAAAACACGATAGCCCAAAATCTATGGGATGCAGCAACAGCAGTCTAAGAGGTAAGTTTACAGCAATACAATCCTGCCTCAAGAAACAAGAAACATCTGAAATAAACAACCTAACCCTACACCTAAAGCAATTAGAGAAAGAAGAACAAAAAACCCAAAAAATTAGCAGAAGGAAAGAAATCATAAAGATCAGATCAGAAATAAATGAAAAAGAAATGAAGGAAACGATAGCAAAGATCAATAAAACTAAAAGCTGGTTCTTTGAGAAGATAAACAAAATTGATTAACCATTAGCCAGACTCATCAATTAAAAAAGGGGAGAAGACTCAGATCAATAGAATTAGAAATGAAAAAGGAGAAGTAACAACTGACAATGCAGATATACAAAGGATCATGAGACATTACTACAAGCAACTATATGCCAATAAAATTGACAACCTGGAAGAAATGGACAAATTCTTAGAAAAGCACAACCTTCTGAGACTGAACCAGGAGAAAATAGAAAATATAAACAGACCAACCACAAGCACTCAAATTGAAAGTGATTAAAAATCTTCCAACAAACAAAAGCCCAGGACCAGATGGCTTCACAGGCGAATTCTACCAAACATTTAGAGAAGAGCTAACACCTGTCATTCTCAAACTCTTCCAAAATATAGCAGAGGGAGGAACACTCCCAAACCCATTCTACAAGGCCGCCATCACCCTGATACCAAAACCAGACAAAGATGTCACAAAAAAAGAAAACTACAGGCCAATATCACTGATGACCATAGATGCAAAAATCCTCAACAAAATACTAGCAAACAGAATCCAACAGCACATTAAAAGGATCATACACCATGATCAAGTGGGGTTCATCCCAGGAATGCAAGGATTCTTCAATACATGCAAATCAATCAAAGTGATACACCATATTAAAAAATTGAAGGAGAAAAACCATATGACAATTTCAGTAGATGCAGAAAAATCTTTTGACAAAACTCAACACCCATTTATTATTAAAAACCTTCCAGAAAGTAGGCATAGAGGGAACTTACCTCAACATAACAAAGGCCATATATGACAAACCCACAGCCAACATCATTCTCAATGGTGAAAAACTGAAACTATTTCCTCTAAAATCAGGAACAAGACAAGGTTGCCCACCCTCACCACTATTATTCAACATAGTTTTGGAAGTTTTAGCCACAGCAATCAGAGACAAAAAAAGAAATAAAAGGAATCCAAATCAGAAAATAAGAAGTAAAACTGTCACTGTTTGCAGATGACATGATACTATACATAGAGAATCCTAGAGATGCTACCAGGAAACTGCTAGAGTTAATCAATGAATTTGGTAAAGTGGCAGGATACAAAATTAACGCACAAAAATCTCTTACATTCGTATACACTAATGATGAAAAATCTGAAAGAGTAATTAAGGAAACACTCCCACTTACCACTGTAACAGAAAGAATAAAATACCTAGGAATAAACCTATCTAAGGAGACAAAACACCTGTATGCAGAAAACTATATGACACTGATGAAAAAAATTAAAGATGATACAAACAGTAGGAAAGATATACCATGTTCTTGAATTGGGAGAATCAACATTGTGATAATGACTATACTACCCAAAGCAATCTACAGATTCAGTGCAATCCCTATCAAACTACCAATGGCATTTTTCACAGAGCTAGAACAAAAAATTTCACAATTTTTGTGGAAACAAAAAAGACCCCATATAGCCAAAGCAATCTTGGGAAAGAAAAACGGAGCTGGAGGAATCAGGCTCCTGGAATTCAGACTATACTACAAAGCTACAGTAAATAAGACAGTATGGAACTGGCACATAAACAGAAATATAGATCAATGGAACAGGATAGAAAGCCCAGAGATAAACCCATGCACATATGGTCACCGTATTTTTGATAAAGGAGGCAAGAATATACAATGGAGAAAAGACAGCCTCTTCAATAAGTGGTACTAGGAAAACTGGACAGCTACATGTAAAAGAATGAAATTAGAACACTTCCTAACACCATGCACAAAAATAAACTCAAAATGGATTAAAGACCTAAATATAAGGCCAGACACTAAAAAACTCTTAGAGGAAAACATAGGAAGAACACTGTTTGACATAAATCACAGCAGGATCCTTTTTGACTCACCTCCTAGAGAAATGGAAATAAAAACAAAAATAAACTAATGAAACTTCAAAGCTTTTGCACAGCAAAGGAAACCATAAACAAGATGAAAAGACAACCCTCAGAATGGGAGAGACTATTTGCAAATGAAGCAGCTGACAAAGGATTAATCTACAAAATATACAAGCAGCTCATGCAGCTCACTATCAAAAAATCAAACAACTCAATCCAAAAATGAGCAGAAGACCTAAACAGACATTTCTCCAAAGAAGATATACAGATTGCCAACAAACACATGACAGGATGCTCAGCATCACTAATCATTAGAGAAATGCAAATCAAAACTACAATGAGGTATCACCTCACACCACTCAGAATGGCCATTCATCAAAAAATCTACCAACAGTAAATGCTGGAGAGGGTGTGGGGAAAATCGAACCATCTTACACTGTTGGTAGGAATGTAAATTGATACAGCCAGTATGGAGAACAGTATGGAGGTTCCTTAAAAAACTAAAAATAGAACTACCATATGACCCAGGAATCCCACTACTGGGCATATACCCTGAGAAAACTATAATTAAAAAAGAATCGTGTACCAACAATGTTCATTGCAACATTATTTACAATAGTCAGGACATGGAAGCAACCTAAGTGTCCATCGATAGATGAATGTATAAAGAAGATGTGGCACATATATACAATGGAATATTACTCAGCCATAAAACAATTTGAGTTATTTGTGCTGAGGTGGATGGACTTAGAATCTGTCATACAAAGTGAAGTAAGTCAGAAAGAGAAAAACAAATACCGTATGTTAACACATATACATGGAATCTAAAAAAAAAAAAAAAGGTCTGATGAATATAGGGGCAAGACAGGAATAAAGACACAGACATAGAGAATGTACTTGAGGACACGGGGGGGGGAAGGGTAAGGTGGGACAAAGTGAGAGAGTAGCCTTGACATATATACACTAACAAATGTAAAATAGATAGCTAGTGGGAAGAAGCTGCATAGCACAGGTAATTCACCTCGGTGCTTTGTGACCACCTAGAGGGGTGGGATAGGGAGGGTGGGAGGGAGATGCAAGAGGGAGGAGATATGGGGGTATATGTATACATATAGCTGATTCACTTTGTTATACAGCAGAAACTAACACAACATTGTAAAGCGATTATACTCCAATAAAGATGTAAAAAAAAAAATTAACTAGGGTGCTTAAAAAAAAAAAACTATGCTTAAGATCTATACCCAGACATTCTAAATTGATTGGTCTGAGTGGAGTTTAGATGGAATTGTTTTTTGTTTTTAAAGCAGGTCTTTTAACATTTTTTAAAAATTTAATTTAATTTTTTTTGGCCGCGCCGTGCAGTATCTTATTTCCCCAACTAGGGATTGAACCCAGGCCCTCGTCAGTGAAAGCAGAGTCCTATCATTGGACCACCAGGGACTTCCCTGTTGTTGGTGATTATTCCCAGAAGTCTTTGTTTAAAAAGCAGGATTGGGAATTGTTGGTCCACGGTGAGATCTACAGGAGTATAAATTCATTTTTATCAGTATATCCTGAATTTATTAGAAATGTTTTTTACCAGCCAAACTCACAAGAAACATATATTGACCAAAATATCAATTTATTAAATTTCACTTAAAATATATATGCCTATTAGATATGCTTTACTTCTTTGGTGAGAAGCATAGTTGGTCACTTTAATTTTTCTCTCACTAGCACATCTGTCACCTATATGCTTATTGCAACTTCAAGTAAGTGTTAGTTTTCCAATCTCTCCATTTATGTAAGTTAGCGATAATCTAATTAAATGTATTCCTAGTTCAAAATTATCTTGAGTGGCTGCTTTTAGTTTTCTTGTGAACAGTATTGAAGGTCTGGGTGTAATTTATTCCAACTACTTTTCAAACTCTGTTGGGAAGAAAATACACTGTACTATTTTTTTAATTAGCATTACTTTTTATCTTCTAACAAACATCATTTGAAAGTTTAAATACGTCTTCTGTTTTGTTTTTCTTTTTTACCCCCAAATGTTGTGATTTAACACAGCACCAACCAACCACACATTATTTCTTAGGATGATTCTAAGTGTTGACAAGGAAATTGTTTTGTTCTGTATCGTATTGGCTGGGGCTGCAGTTATCTGGAGGCTCAACTAGCTGGAACATTTGAGATGACTCCCCTACAAAACTGGCAGTTGCTATAGACTGTCAGTGGGGAGCTCAACGAGGTCTTTCCACCGAAGTGTCTTGGTGATTTTTGACCTTGACCTCTACTCTGGAATGAGCTAGTCAGGTTCCAAGAAGACTTATACCTAACAGCAAAGAGGGATGCTACTGATATTTTATCGTCCAATATCAGAAGTTACACATGATAATTCTCCCCCATTTTCTGGGGCAAAACAAGTTGCAGGGGCTATCCAGGTTCAAAGGGCAAGAAATAGACTTTGTCTCTCCATGGGGAGGAGTGACAGAGAAATTGTAAGAATATTTAATCCACTACACTTTCTTCCTATATTTCAATTTTACTAGAACGTAAGTTCCAATAACTTTGGAGCATAATAACTCCCTTTTATTTACTATTGTCCTAGAATAGTAACAGTACATAAAAGACACAATGAATTTGTTAAATTGAATTTTTTAACATATAGAACTAATCTAATGCACTGGTATTGAAATTATTGTTTAATTTTTAGAGTTGTGATGATTCAGACATATCTAAGTACCGCATGTTACAATTTATGTAATATAATATTTAGAAGGTAAAATCTACATATGTAGAGTTGGAGATACTTCAGACAGCCACATGCAGTTATGAAAGTCATCTTCTATAATTGTGTAATGCCTAACTTTTGATGTATATGTTGGTAAATAGCCCAGGGTTTAAATAAACATTTGCTATTCATCTTAAGAAATTGGACCATTGATTTATAAATGTATTCATAAAGCAGAGCTGCAAAAGTCATGGGTGAGTAATTGAAAAAGGTATTCGTTCTCTCTTTATTGAATACCATATGCCATACATACACAATTCTCATGATTGCATATTTCAATTTTCTTGAGAATATAAACAGAGAGATAATGAAATAGAATTGATCATTATATGTATCACTACTACTGCTTACAATAAACTATGCCGTGTAAAAAGAGGGAAATTTCCTCCAAGAAATAAATATATATAATTCCTTTAGAAAAGCAAATATGACACTTCCAATTTTTAATGTTTCATGTTTACAAATATGCAAACATTACTCCATAACCTCTACATGTTTTTTCTAAAACTGCAGATAATAACAATATGTAATTTTTTTTTCAGGAAAAATACTAATATTTGCTTTATTGTTTTTACCTTGGTGTATTGGAATTTATATGCATATAAATGTATATATATTTATGTATACATACACATATACACATGCATACATATGTACCTATGTACTTGATATACTTATATTTACATATATTAACATACACACTTAACGAATGAGAAAAGATTCATCACTATAGACAACCACCTAGGCAAAAATTCACCAGTATAGATAACAAGAACCTGTTCAATTAAAAACAACTCCTGGGCTTCCCTGGTGGCGCAGTGGTTGAGAGTCCGCCTGCCGATGCAGGGGACACGGGTTCGTGCCCCGGTCCGGGAAGATCCCACATGCCGCGGAGCGGCTGGGCCCGTGAGCCATGGCCGCTGAGCCTGCGCGTCCGGAGCCTGTACTCCACAACGGGAGAGGCCACAACAGTGAGAGGCCCGCATATCGCAAAAAAAAAATTCCTAATGTATACAGAATTAAATTAATGAAATTATTCAACATCTGACTAAGAGAGACAATATTAGCATTAGGCAATGGAAAGAGTGGAATTAGGACTCAGAGAACTTAAATTTCCTTATGTATAAAGTAGAAATATCCACCTTCATCTCTCCTATTTAATGAGTTATATTAATAGGAGTTATTTAATAAGGCTATTTTTAAAATCCAATTACCAATGCGTGATGTGTGATAAAGAAACTTAAAATTTTTTAAGTTGTCATGAGACAACTGAGAATTAAGAGACATCTCCAAATGACTCCTAAATTAGAATGTACATCTTTGGAAAGATGTTTTGATTTGCACACAAGGCTATTCACCTTTTCACCAAGTCACTTTTCATATGGAGCAATGTCCAAGCAAAGATTTACCAGCTACAGTAAATAGAAGTAGCATAGAAAATTGAGACATAAATAAGTATACTTTATTTTTAATTAAAATTCTTACTTATTGGGCTTATTTTAGTACACCTGAAGAGCCATGTACTTTCATTCTTCATTTTTATGCTTGTATTTCCACCTACAAGTTACTCTTTTGTTTGTTTCCTTCTGAAGATTGCTTTACTATCTGACATCTTAGATATACACTGTTGTTTTCTAATATTTACCAATATTTAAATTAGACTTCTTTTTCATTTGGGACTATTTTCCATCTGGTAAATTCCAGTTAAGACTGTCTGAAAGACTCAGAACATGTTTACATATTGCCTAGTATGCAAAGACATGCTAACATCTAGACCTTAATCTCTGCTAGAGTTCCTCTTTCAAGTATAATGAAACAGGGACTTTAAGTAATTATCTAGATAAGTTAGACACACATTTGAGCTCTTTTGAGTTAATCCTCCAAGTATAATATTCTGAAATTCATTCCATTTATGTTTAAATTCAGGAATCATTGCAAAGTGACTGAGGTTCTTTTATACGTTTGAGCTATTCAAGCCAAATAATGTTTCATTTGAATAATCTTAAAAATGTAATTTATTGCCTTTTATCATAATTGTATAAATGGTTAAATCAGAAGTCATTTGGTAAAGTCATTTGATGAATTTGTAGAAACGTTACAGCAAAATAACACTATTTAGATTGATGATATTTATAATCAAAATGGATAAGAAGCCTCATCAGAAAGTTCCTAATAAAGTATTAAATTGTCCTTAAACTTAATATTCTTCACCTCACCAATCACACTATTCAGAAACACGAGTCCCACTATACCAATAGTAAAATTTATGCTATGAGTTTGTGTATTTTTATAAACAGTCTTCATTTTTTTTATTGCTATAGAATTGCTTGCAGTTAATTTTATTACTAATTTACAATTATTATGAAAACCCTGTACACTCCATAAACTATCCCTGTATCTTAACAAATACATGCACTAGCAAAGAATCATTAATCCAATATACCTAAGGAATTGGATTAATTAGGAATTAATACCTAATTAATTCCTTATGTGAAGGAATTAATTAAAATGACAGTATATGAAGAGCCATTTTGCTCTGTGTAAAATTGTTTTTCTAAACATAGCAAAACAATTCAAAGTACTTTGGCATATAAAAAAAGAAGGAAACTGCAAAAGATGAAGATGTGACGTCAACAATAAAAACCATGTAAAATATAACAAAGTAAGTACTTTCAGGGTGAGGACAGACATGACTTACAGATATATATTCTTTTGTGTTTAGTTTGGTCAAAAGCTGAGTATCGATTCCTGTTTAGAATGGGAATTATTTAGGACACCAGAGAAATTTCTTAAATGGCTTTTTTTGTGCAAGAAAATTAAGATATAACTTGTAAGGAGAAAAAAAAAGTCAGTTTAAGATGTAGAAAAGTAAACATTCCAGAATGTAATCTCGTTCAATTGAAAAAAGAAAGCAACGTTTGTATTTTTGTACTTACGACTTCAGTAATTGTCTCTCTTCCCATAAATAGTGACTGAGCATCTACAGCATGACGAGCAGTTTCACTATGTAATGCCAGTCACCTGATGCACGCGGATACCTGACAGATGCAGTTCCAATCTTCCAACGACTCACAA
The DNA here is from genome assembly GCF_964374135.1 of Grampus griseus. Lineage (NCBI taxonomy): Eukaryota > Metazoa > Chordata > Mammalia > Artiodactyla > Delphinidae > Grampus > Grampus griseus. The sequence continues at coordinate 132,631,707 of NC_138997.1, read as the reverse complement.
TTCAGTAAAATATGAACAAGTCGGTAAGCCATTAAAGCCACGGCAGCACAGGGGGAAGAATCCCAGAGTGGATAAGAGGGCTTCATAGAGGAAAAGCATCTAAACTGAGACTTCAAGAATGAGGAGAATTTAGCTAGATGAAGACTCCAAAGTAGTAGGTACCACTGGTATATCGAACATACGAACGGTAGCAGGCATGTTCATGAAACCGGACTGCCAAGTGGCAAGGGTAGAGGAAAGGGAGAAGAATCCTGGAGAGACAACCAGGTATTGGAGCATGAAGAACTTGCAACCTCTGCTCAAAGGAGTTTACACACTTAATCCAGAAGCCAATAGGAAGTCAGTAAATGCTTTTAAGCAAGTGGCAAAAAATTGAGGTCACTGCACCTGGAATAAACTTACCCTGTGGTGTGGGAAGTAGATCAGAAGTGCTCATTACTAGAAACTATTGCAGTATTTCAGGTCTAAGATGATGATGACCTAGACCACGTAAGTAGCAATGGGACGAAGAGATGTATCTTTATTGAAGAACTACTCAATGCACATAATGACTAAACTTGTAATACTCAGATATTTGTATACTCAAATATTCTTTAGCAAGTATCTCCTGCAAATGCTACTTATAGCTAATTAAAATATTCATAGGAAGTGAAACATGTGCCCATATAATTTTAATTATATTTTAATTTTATTGTTTTCATATAAGGACCAATCAAAAATTATTTTGATTTTTTTTTACCTGTTGAAAGAGCTTTATTTGAGATCATAATTAGTGAGTTCTTCAGAGTTACTAAAAGATGAGTAATCTGAAAATTTTTAGACGTCATACCTAAGTACAAATATAGTGTAATTATGATACAAGCTGTTATTTACTGTTAACGTACATGCATTTATTATGAAATAAGAAAGCCTCCTCAGCCTTACTTAGAGAAGTTAGTGAAATCTCTGCTTGAGATAAAAATTAGGGCTGAAAACTGCCACTGCTTATATCGTTGATCTTGTATTTTAAAGCAAAATGAGTCATAGGGGAAAATGAGAAACTTCGACAGCGTAAACATAAACTAATATATTGTCTCATCTTCCTCCACATAGTTCTTTCTTTGTGGCTTTCACTCTCTTGAGTGGTTTTATTTTAGCATCCTGAAGAAGAAATAGAAAAATGTCTTTTTTTCTTAAAAGAGAGAGAAGAAAAAGATAGGTCATTTTGTCTCCCAAATCTGCGAGAATTGTATTTATCAACATACCATATCAAAGTCTGCAGTTTCCAAATCAGACTTCTGTGAAATGTTTTATTAACATATCTAAAGTGTGCATGTCCTTTCATCTCTTTCAGTCTTTGTGCATATACTTACGTATCTAACCTTTCTACAGGTACCATAGTGGGGGTGAAAAAGAAAATATAGTTCTTCTCTCAGGTGGTTTCATCTCTCAAGTACAGAGTGGAACCTGTGGGTAGGGGTATTTAAGTAGTGAATTTTCTCTTCTTTTAAGTCATTTGCACATTCATATTCATTTTCTTTCCTGGTATATTCCCTAAATACATGGGTTTTGCTGATATCCTGAAAATTTTAATTTCTCTTACTATTTTTATAGGTGTTAATACTATTATAGTATTTTCCATAGGATTACAGACAGCATTTTTTTTTTTCACTGAAACATCATCAACATTCTTTCCACGTGTCTTCACTTAGGCTAAGTGATACTGAGTCACATTGCAACACCAATGGGCTCCAGGTAACGGAAGAGTGCACAAGGATGGGAAGCATTTTGCCCTAATGGATCATTGTGCAATCACAGGAAAAAGAGTCTTTTATAATAAAGCAAAATATATCCTACTATGGGACTGCATCAAGTTCATGAATAAGGAAATCAGATGTGAGTCTATTTATTTGTATGAATATATTATACTTTCTATTTTATGGCCAAGAAGTAAAGGAGTGAATTTTTTAAACAGCTTCCCTGGGCACTCATATGCATTGGCTTCTTTACCACAGAGATGGGGGAGAAAAAAAAAAGAGGAGGAAAGTTGACTATAAGAATTACAACGAGGAAACTAGCTTAACAAACTTTATTGATTGGTAAGGTGTAAGTAAGAGCGGATCTTATTACGTTGTTATTTAAAAACGTTTGTTGTGGCGATTTTTACTTCTGTTTGCAACTTTATGCTTCTGTGAATATCTCTCTAAACTAACCTTTCTTTCTTCTCTGAAGTAAAGGTTCCAAAATAGAAATTATTTATTATTAAATCCCTTTAAAATCTCTGAATATGAGTCATAAATGTATATTCCAATACCTCTCTCTGAAAATATTTCTCTGTCTTATCTAGATACAGTTGAAAGTATAAGAAGATAATCTGAGGAAATCAGATCATCTTGTGTTCAGTTTGTATTTTTAAAAGGTGAAATTTTTCTAAAGAATATAACTTCTTAGCATAAGAATGAGCAAGATAGTAATTTCTATTTCCTTGGACCGATAAGTTTAATATTTAACTCAAGTCTTAGACTTGATTTATGGTAACACACATCAAAATACAAAAGAAACCATGTGAGGCAACCAAACTGCCTAATGACAGGTATCAGATAGGCAAATGGTGTCTAGAGGGGCCTGCGTTCGAATTCTGGTTCTACTACTTACTGGCAAATGAGACCGTATATAAGTCCCTCAAGATTTCTGTGCATAAGATTACTTTCTCAGTTTTTAAAATGAGGAAAATAATATGCAGGGTAGGTTTTAAAATTAAAGTAATGCTTTTCAGTGAAGTGCCTGACTTGGTGTCCGGCACCAAAATATGTTGGTTCATCTCTTTCTTGATTGGGAAGATTATTATAAATTATCTATGAATCTCTGGAATAAGAACAACTTTTCTCAGTCTTTGAATTATCAGGCAATTAAATTATACATAAGCGGTCAATTACAATTTTATCCCTTTTAATTGAATACTTACATTTTTTTCTGAAGAGATATATAAGCTGTATAGCATATTTTCTTCAAAAGTTTTCTAGTCATAAGATAAATTTTAATTATTTTAGAAACTATTAAAAGTTCATGCATGGTAAGACCAAGAGAGATAGTGTAAAGATTGTTAAATCTCAAAACATAATAAGAATAAATGAGTAAATAGGTTATAGGGGAGCAAAATTTGCCACCCTAAAATGTATCTCTTTGGCATGAGGATTAATTTAGGCTGATTATTTTTAGAAGCAAAAGACTCAGGAAATGTTTCTTGTTATCTCCTCCTTAACTACCTAAAAGAATTTAAAGGTCCTGTTCCCAGAACAGAGCTATCATCAGTGATACCTGCCAAGAATATGGACTGGGTGTGATGGGAAAACTCTGCAGGACCTGAAGATCAGAGTTCACCCTGTGTCCCATCTTTACGTGAATTGCCTTCTTCCCTTTTGAAGTCCCAAACCACTGCCCCCAATATCCTCTTTTGTCTTTAGCTGAAGATGGTATTTAAGATGAGGGCGTTAGCCATTTTGGTGAGTTACTCAGGTTTCCTGGGTCTCTCCCATGTATACATGTTATTAAAGTTTGATTTTCTCCTGTTAATCTTTCTCATGTCAATTTAATTCTTAGACCAGCCAGAAGAATTTGGAAGGGTAGGGGGAGATTTCTTCCTCCCCAACAAGGTAAACCATAAAATAAGTGTAGTCTAACAAAGTTCTCATTTTTCCTATAATAACTAATTTTGACATATCAAATTTTATTTTCTAAGAGAGAAACACAACTACTTATCCTGGCATTCAGGAATATTTTGCTCAACCTAGTTTTATTGTTTTATTACCCAATGTTCCAAATCTAATACCTGTTCTTTAGTCAGATGACTATTCCTCTGAGACATATTCCCAGCATCTTTCAAGATTGTGGCCATTTTAAAATGTAACCTTAATTTTTTGGCTCTCCTCCCATTGGCAAGTATGCTTTACGTCCCTTCCTATAATATATTAGTCAGCCATGTGATTGTGTCAACCAGTTGAGTACGGCAGAAGTGATTCTATGTGATTTGCAAGGCTGGTCATGAAAAGTCATGCAGCTTCCATCTGGTTCTCTTGAAATCTTTGCTGTGGCAAGTGATCTATTGAGAAACTCCCTCTAAGACCAATAAGCCTATGTGTGAGAAGTCCAATACAGATGGAGAAGCCATGTGTTCCAGTCAACAGTCCAAGGTGAGTAGAACTTTCAAGCCATCACATTCCATCCACCAGACATGTGAGTAAAGGAGTCTCTAGGTGATTGCAGCCCAAGGCAAGGGGCTCATCCCAAGCCCTTTGTGTCTTCCTAGCCAAGGCCTTAGACACATGGAACAGAGACAAGCTATCCCTGCTTGGCCCCCTTCTCAAGAGGTGGGCCTCTACCGTCTTGGGAGATAATTTCCCCTAAATAGTCTTACGTTTCAGCGTGGTCCAGGCCTTGTGAGCAAATGGCACTGAAAGGATGTTTGCATAACAAACTTGAAAGCTGTAGAGAATCTCTAAAAACAGGAACCTCCTGGAGGATTTAGTCTTAATGCCCTTCCTTTCTCCTTCCTAGAGATACTTGCTTATATCCTAGGGTAATGAACCTCTCGCCTGTTCCCCCCACCACAAAAAAGATTTACTTAATAAGTACATCTCTCTCTTTCTGGAGGGGAGATGGGTAGGTGTATGAGCAAGCTATACCTCCAAATCTCAGTTTTGGGTTTGGCAGTTATCATATTGCTCTGTGGGGACTGGGACTCTGGCTTGCTGCATTTTGCTATGAGTAATCAGCTGTCTGTTCCTCTGATCCAGAAAGGTTTCTGTCTCCTGCCAATACACACACTCACTGTGGTTAGGGTTGTTTGTTTGCATGTAAATGTAGTGAGTTTGAGGGACTTGGGAGCTGACCAAGGAAATATATGTGACCACGAGGTGGCAGTAGCATACAATAAACTTTATTTGGGTGGTGTTTTGACAGGTTTGTATGGATGTGGAGGTAGGGTGACGGTTCTCAAGGAGACCTTCCAGAGGTCATAGCATGGGGCCCACTATCCAGAAAATAAGAAAGGCAAGGGAACTTCCGGGAGGGAACGAAATCAGAGAAGGGGTTCACCCCTCTACATGCTGTCAACTAACAGCATCATGGGGGGAGGGTCTCTGGGTCAGAGAACTCTGAGGGCAGCAGTAGCTTGGGGTCATTTATAACCCTAGGGTTTGTCTTATCTATGGCTAGCAGATTTGAAGCACAGTTTCATGGGATATTCAAAGTAGTTTCAAAATGGCTTAAAATATCTGCTTTTACTTGGGCTGGCTTTAAAACAACTGGGTTGTAAAAATTTGACTTTGGTAAGGACAGGTTTTTGAGCAAATGGGCCCCCCACCTGCTGTGAATTAAACATAGAGCCAATATACAGGGATCATCTTTGGCTCATTTATATAACAGGTGGATAACATTTCAGACCTTCTACAGTTTCCAGCTTAATATACCCTTGACTTGAAACTGGATAGACTTGTGTCTGTTTTGACCAATAGACAACAGCAGAAGTGATGCTACGGGGCTTCTGATACTAGGCTATAAAAGGCCATGCAGTTTCTCCCTTGATCTCTTTGCTTTGCTGACACTCCCACTCTAGATCTCCCTTTCAGAGACCAGTCACTACACTGTGAGAAGCTCAGATCAAATGGAGAAGCCATGTGTAGGCTCCCTGGATGGCAGTTCCAACTGAGTCCTGATTTTGAGGCATCTCAGTCTACACAGCCAACATATGAGTGACATAGCCCACACATGATCTACTCTCTGGCATTTGAGGGTTCCAGGCTGTGGCCTCATAAATCATGTAGTGAGGAACAGAGACAAGACATCTCCACTGTGCTTGTCTGAATTCTAGCTTCAGAGTCGGTGAGTAACATAAAATGGTTCTTTTTTAATCCATCAAAACGTGGTGGTGTGTTATACAGCAATAGAAAATTGGGGAAAAAAATGTAGATTAAATCCTATTTCTTTTGTGAACCTGTGCATAAGAATTTCTTCGAATGTGTTCTTGATGGTTTTTATTTTATTTATTTTTTTTTAAGAATCAATTCTATTTATTTATTTATTTTTGGTTGCATTGGATCTTCGTTGCTGCATGCGGGCTTTCTCTAGTCGCATGGAGAGGGGGCTACTCTTCGTTGCAGTGCACGGGCTTCTCATTGCAGTGGCTTCTCTTGTTGTGGAGCACAGGCTCTAGGCACACGGGCTTCAGTAGTTGTGGCATGCGGGCTCAGCACTTGTGGCTCACGGGTTCTAGAGCACAGCCTCAGTAGTTGTGGCACACAGGCTTAGTTACTCCGCGGCATGTGGGATCTTCCCGGACCAGGGATGGAACTCGTGTCCCCCCATTTGGCAGGTGGACTCTCAGCCACTGCGCCACCAGGGAAGTCCCCCCTTAATGGCTTTTAAACTTCTAAAGCATCTGTGAGTGGTTTCAACAACTATTGTCTTTATTATAGTTGCTATTTTACATGTGCAAATGCAAATCTCTCTATATATATTATATATTATTAGAGGGAAGACTATAGCAAATAGTCTCCTTCGTTGAGCTGTGCCAATACTAAATTGTAAGAGTGTGATAGGTTAATTCAAATAAAAGGAAAGGATTAGATAATGCATAGAAAATACTACGTGGAAAAATGGAGAAAGTGTATATAAAAACATGACTTAACCTAGCCTTTATTAATTGAGCAATTCAGTGCTTTAAATACTATATATTTTGATAGCATCAATGCAGTTCCTTAAAACATATTAATAGCATATAAATAATACAGAATAATGAAATAAGGCCTGAGATGATGTTAAATATTGCTTCCTTTTCATGGAATAATATAGGGTTTGAAAATATATCAGTTAGTTTTTGAAAGCACAACTATTTAAAGTATTGCTGTGTTTCACAGCTAGTTAATAGCAAAAATGGATCTGTTACCACTCTCTGAACTCCAAATTCATCATTTTAATTTTTCCAACTCACATCCAGAAAATATTTCAATGCTCAAGTTATTTTGGTTACTTGATTTGCACTTAAAAATAAATGCTTCCCTGGTGGCGCAGTGTTTGAGAGTCTGCCTGCCGATGCAGGGGACGCAGGTTCGTGCCCCAGTCCAGGAAGATCCCACACGCCGTGGAGTGGCTGGGCCCGTGAGCTATGGCCACTGAGCCTGCGCGTCCGGAGCCTGTGCTCCGCAATGGGAGAGGCCACAACAGTGAGAGGCCCACGTACGGCAAAAAAAAAAAAAAAAAAAAAAATGCTACTTTCCTTCTTTATCAAAAGATCAAAATTCAGATAATTGATGATACAAAATCAATTTAACATTACTAAATGTTAGAAAGAAAGTTAAATAGTAAAAGACTTCAATATACTATCAGTACTTAAGAAATAGTGTGGTTAGACTTAACTTTTCATTATTTTATAATATTCTCTTTTTGTATCTGCTCTAATACGTTTTGTTTTGATTGGTTATTTTCTCCCGTATCTATTTGCACTCTGAAATTATCTTCCTTTCTATCTGGAAAATTAATGAAAAAGGTACTCATTGGTCCCTTTAAATAAATCTCCTTTGAATTCATGTTACTAAATGATGGCTCTTTTAAATAGGCCAGCCCCTTGAATTCAAATGGGAATACAGATAAATTAAGCCTTTTTCATTTAAACTCTATTGACCTGATTCTACTATAATGTATTTTCGTAAACACACATCTGTTGTTTATCATGAAAGACTAAAAGTGTATTATAATTAGAAATCTGCCAGTAATTTATTTGCTCCTTAACCACCTGCTTCATACAGGATCATATTATCTTGTGATATAACATTCTTTTGTTACAAAAATAAAGGCTATCCATGAGAACATTATCCCATGTTTTGAAAATCATCTTGGTTTTAGTATGATACTTATTTTCAACCAGTGCTTTTGCATCATGTTGGCAGTAGTTTTGCAAGCAGAGACTTGTTTATTGAAAATATTCTATTATATTAATGATGTCTTAATTATATAATAAAACAACTATCTTGGTCAATCAGATAGCTCAGTCATTGTACTTTATTATTCCCTAACAGTAAAAATATAATCTCTCAGAAACACTGTTTTATCAACTTTTCTTCACTGAAAAATTACCTTATTCCCAAACAAATGATTATGATTGTAAAATTTTTGCTCTGAGTAGAATCCACTGCTAAGTTAAAACATAAATAACAATATATGTGGATCACAAATAAAGAGAAAATGATATTACAAAGATAAGAAACGTTTCAAAATTTTATATAATCTAGAATAGTGTTTTCAGGCACTGGTAAAAACCTACAGAGAGTAAATTGGTTCCTTCAAAAATTCCAATTGATACAATATTTATATCATTTACTGTATATTGCTTCCCTGACAGGTAAATTATGTATAGCTAGACAGAGATGCAAGGACATTTTTTTGAGTTCTCTTTAAAAGATACTTCAGAGATATTTGAGAAAAGACATTGGATAAATCAAAGGTTCAGAACTTTAGAATTCAAGAATTCAAATAACTAAATGCAGAGCCAAATAATTCAATTTAGATTATATTATTTTTCTATTGGATCTGTAATTTGACATGCGGAGGTGAGTGTGGAGACCAGAAAGCTTCATTCATGGGTAATGAGACGAAAGTAGTAATTAAACAAAAATAGAGCCAGAGAGTGTTTTCTAGATATGATTTCTAAGAATTATAGAATTCTGGGTTTAAAAATGTTTATTTCCCCATTGAATTAACTTGTCACATTTTGGAGAGACCATATATGTGTGCATCTATTTGGGAACTATCTATTCTGTTGCAATAAAACTTATTTCTGGGCTCCCTGGTGGTGCAGTGGTTGAGAGTCCGCCGGCCGATGCAGGGGACACGGGTTCGTGCCCTTGTCCGGGAAAATCCCACGTGCCGCGGAGCGGCTGGGCCTGTGAGCCGTGGCCGCTGAGCCTGCGCGTCCGGAGCCTGTGCTCCGCAACGGGAGAGGCCACAGCAGTGAGAGGCCCGTGTACCGCAAAACAAACAAACAAACAAACTTATTTCTATCCTTGCACCAATAACACATTGCATTGATTAAAGTAGCTTCATATTAAATCTTGAACTCTAGTGGTGTAAGTCCTCATATATGTAATTTTTTTTCCAAATTATTTTGACTATTTTGGGTTTCTTTTACATTTCTGTATGAATTTTAGAATCAGCTAATATAATAAGGAGATTTTATACAGATTATTTTGAATACATAGATTTATTTGGGCAAAATTGACATAATACTGTTGAATCTTTTGATATATGAACAGAGCATAGCTTTTCATCTATTAGGTCTCTTTTAATTTCTCCCCCAAGATGTTGTAGTTTTCAGTGTGAAGGTCTTGAATGGTTTATGCTTTTGTAAACAGTATATTTTAATTTTCAAATTGCTTTATAAATTTAAAAATATGTAGAAATATAAGAACATAGAAACCCAATTACTTTTTTTTTGTATTGACCTTATATCTTATGTCCTCCTACACTGACTTATAAAACATGGTAGCTCTTTTGTATCTTGTGTATAGTTATATGCATACAACCACAACACAACATCTGCAAGTAAAATAGGTTTTATTTCTCTCTTTTCAATCTTTGTTACTTTTCTTGCCTTATTGCACCAGCTAGCTCCTCCAGTAAACAACTGGATAGAAATTGTGGAAACACACATCCTTGCATTTTTCCTGATTATATGTGAAAAGGTATTCAGCCTGTGGAGTTTTCCCAAATACTGTTTATGAAATTTACTTCTTTTTAGAAGTAATTTAGAAATTTACCTCTATTTCTAGTTTTCTGAATGTTTTTTCCATGAATGTGTGTTGAATATTTTCAAAATGTTTTCTGCATCAATTAAGATGATTATATACTATTTTTCCCTAGTCCATTAATATGATGAATTATGTTGATCGATTTTGAATTCTAAACTAATCTTGTATTCCTGGAATACATGTTCTTGTGGTCCATTACTGAAAAACAAACCACACAAACTTAGTGTAATAAAATAACCATTTTAATATGTGTATCTTTCGCTAAGGAATCAGAACATGGTGCATTGGAGATAACCTTTTCTCTAAAAGGGATAGAGAAGCCAAATCAAACTCACATTAGACTCTGACATAAGTGAAAAATAAACCTCAATTGTATAAAAAGCTGATATTTGGAGGTGGTTTGGTATAGCAGTTAACTTATTTGTGGAAAATAATGTTACCAATCCCATAGAGTTGTTGTGAGAATAAGTTAATAATTATAATGTACTTAGACAAGTGTGTGACACATGCAAAGCCCTGTCTGTATATGCATTTGTTTTATGAAATAAAGATAAAGCATTAAGTGCATCCTGATTTAGTTCATTATATCGTTTCCAAACACGTTCTGCTTGGAATACGTATTTCATGTCAATTGCATCATCAATTTTAGTTCCAACATATTTCTTACATGTAACTCTTCTTTACACACTTACTGTCAAAATCCTAGAACTTCATGTAGGTCAGGATTTATCAGTCTTGGTACTATTAACATTTGGGCCAGATAATTCACTTGCAAATGGTAGTGGTGGTCATGTGGCACGGGGGCAGGGGGGAGCCCTGTGTATCATGCGATATTTTACCACATCCCTGACCTCTACCCACTAGCAGATTTCCCAGTTGTGACAACTCAAATATGTCTTCATATATTGCCAAATGTCTTCCAGGGAGACAAAATCACCCACAATTGAAAACCACTGGTATAGAAAGAATAGAAAATAAAAATGTTTGTTTGTTTTTATGCATGTTACACATTGTGCTGTTGCCTATAATAGAAATGGCTCTAGCAAATTTTTAAAAAATATTTATTTATTTATTGGCTGCACTGGGTCTTAGTTGTGGCATGTGGGATCTAGTTCCCTGACCAGGGATTGAACCTGGGCCCCCTACAGTGGGAGTGTGGAGCCTTAACCACTGGAGCACCAGGGAAGTCCTGGCTCTAGCTAATTTAAACAGAAATGTATTTAATGCGAGGTACTTACAATTGTTGAAAGGTGGACCAGGCTCCTAGGAAATATTACTGAAACAGCACTGCAAAACTTGTACACCAGAAATCTGGTGTCTCTGTCATTACCTAAAATTAGGGAAATCAAAACCACTGCCTCAGATGCTAGTTCAAGGTCATACTATCTCAGGCTTAATCAATGGTAGCAAAGTAAATAATCCATGCTGTGCCTCTTACAGCCACAAAACCAAAAGAATACATTAGGATTTCTTATATCACTGAGGAAAAAAATACTTCAGATGTCTCCACACGTGACCTAACCAGCAGAAATAGAAGATATCTAACTCTATCTCATTCTTCTATGTCACTAAGAGAACATGACTCCCGTTGGCCTGTGCACTAGACCTGGGCAATCAGAGACACCTTACCCTCTCCCTGATCCTTGAAATGTATGTTCCATCTGCTGTCCCTTTACTAAGAGATACTTCAAGGATGCAGCTTTCAGGGGACTTCCCTGGTGGTCCAGCAGTTAAGACTCCAAGCTCCCAGTGCAGGGGGCCCAGGTTTGAACCCTGGTCAGGGAACTAGATCCCACATGCCGCGACTAAAATATACCGCACATGGCAACGAAGATCCCATGTGTTGCAACTAAGACCCAGAGCCACCAAATAAATAAATAAATATTAAAAAAAAAAGGATGCAGCTTTGAGAGAATAATGTGTTATTGAGATCTAGACTGTATATATGACTCAACCCTGTTAGGGCTATATAAACTCTTAAGATTCTATATGAACTCTTAAGATTCTAGCGGGTATGTACGGAAACCTACCTGTCTTGCTGCCACCTAAGACAAACCTCATATATAAGTTTTATTGCTTATTAAAACTATCACCTACCCATCTGGAGTGGTCTCTTTCCTCAGTCTCTCCTTGCCCTCCATGAACAGGGGCCAGTTTCAAATTTTCCTCTGGGGAACTTTTGAGCTTATGAACCAACAATCGGCTAGCCAGCCAGGAGACCAAAGAAATGGGCCTTGGGAAAGAGGCATCTGTGGGGAAAATCCCATGTTGGCTGTTGACCTTTATGTGGGGAGAAGTGGCCCATAAGTTAGAAGCTTGTGGACTGCCACATGAGCGCGGGGACACCCGAAAATGCCAATCGTTTAATGCATTTGTTCAGAAACTGCACAGAGCACACTCTGGGCAAAAAAGCGAAATAAATGCCTACCACAGGGGATTGGCCTCTGCTGTGAGCAGTTTGGCTGGAGGCTGAAACTCGAGTTAGAAAATTAGAAGAAAAGCTGAGGTAAAGAAAGACTTGTGGTTGTTCACCACTCTGCTAGCTTCAGGACTGCCAGACAAGATGGGAGAGCAGGATAATAAATTGGAGATCTTAAGAGTGCCATTTTGCAAAGCTAGGACGGTGCTAGCTGCTGTGGATAAAGATCCGAGTGCTTGTGACAGAGCCTGATTGGGACGCTAAGAGGTGGAGCCCCTGGGAAAGGGAGGAAAGCTAAGGAGGATGTGGTGATCGACAGTGAAATGCGCGAAGCCTCGCATGCCTTCTGGTCTCTAATACAAAGGAAAGGAAAAGCACAGCAACAACCCCAGCCAGGCGGGCAGCTCACAATTCAAAAATGGCTCACGGGGCTTCCCTGGTGGCCCAGTGGCCGATGCAGGGGACACGGGTTCGTGCCCCGGTCCGGGAAGATCCCACTGCCGCGGAGCGGCTGGGCCCGTGAGCCATGGCCGCTGAGCCTGCGCGTCCGGAGCCTGTGCTCCGCAACGGGAGAGGCCACAACAGTGAGAGGCCCACGTACCGCAAAAAAAAAAAAAAAAAAAAAAAAAAAAAAAGGCTCACGATGAGACAGTATATGCCTGCTGAGCTTACTGATATAGCTGCCAAGTTCCAATAAAAGACCAGGGAAAGTATTCAGGCATGGTTAGGGCAGCTAAAAGATTGGGGGAAAGTGCGGGGGGGGGGGCGGCATTTTTCTCAGCGGGCATGAGGCAGAGAAAATGAGGAAGATCACGACCCGCTCTCCAGCAGTGCCTGCTTGGAGCTCGGGGAATTCAAGGTACTCTTCGCAGACAGATTGGGTTATTCTATCCCGCAGGGAGCCGTGACCCAAAGACGAGGATCTCCCTGAGCACATGGGACCCCGGAAATCTAAAGAGGAGGCATAACAAATTAGTAGGGAGTTGGGAATGAAACAGGCCATCTGTGCTCCTTCTTTGAAGGCCCTGATCAGGCCCCATTCATTGCAAGAATGAGAGACAAGGTACTCCAGTCCACTTCCAGCGCCTGATATCCATGTGGAACCCAGGTGTAGGACAAGACATTTATGATGTAAGAAAGTCCATTGCTGATCTGGGGAAAACTGACAAATCCTGGGAACTGGTATGAGCTAGAGGAAAGATCCAAGACAGAGGGGAAACTCAAGAAGGCAAAAGTCTATCCCAATTGACTGTTAATGGGTCCAGTAAAAGTAACCCGGAAGCAAAAGTGATTTGACCTCACTGCCTCCAGGACCCCACCTGAACCGTTAGGCTGGCAAGCCAACGCTGTGTTGGTCGGCCTATGTTAAGACTTAAACCCAAACAATAGTTCAGACCTGCCCCTACTACCCCAGTGCCTCACCTGCTGCAGCAGAGACCTCAGGGATACAATCCTATTCAGGTGAGTGCCTCTCACACCCCAGGAATAGGATGCAGTCCAAGACTGTCTCCAGCTGATGGCCACTGGGGGCAATCAGAGGCCCCAGGTGAGCTCACTATTCACTGCTCCCCCAGCAATAAGCAAAAGATGATGGTTCCGGCTGACATCAGAGCTGAATGTACTCTAATACATGGTAACCCTCAGAATTTTTCTGGCCTCCCCAGCAGTGTACACAGCACTCCTCCAGGTAGAACCGCTCATGAAGAAACAGCATATCATGGAAAAAAATTTCCCTTCCTATCAGTGGGTGGATTGAGAATATGTTCCTTTGACCCACCTCTGCCACGGTTCATATTCCCACTTTGACTAAGTGGCTTGTCCGTTTGCAGCAGAGACATACCACGTCTGCCAGCCCACTCTCTCTAGAAATAAGAGCTCTCCTGGGCCCTGCAGCACATGCACATCCTCCAAAATCACCCTATTCCCCAACAGTGGCCCCTGCAGCCTGTAGAGAGGAAATGGGGGGAAATTCCCCCAGATGCCTGATATACAGATGGTTTAGCGGGGCAATGTGCCCACATGGACTGCAGTCACTATTTAGCCCCACCCTGACACCATCTGGATGGAAACAGGAATGAACCACAGCAGCCAGAGGGCTAGGCTCAGAGCAGTTTAGCTGGTGATTGAGCGCTCATTAGTCCTGGCTGTCACCCCTCTGCACTGATAGTTGGGCTGTCCTAAGGGATTAGCCCCATGGCTTGGACAGCTGACAGCCCTTGCATAAGCCCTTATGAGATCATGATATACTGAAAGACATTTGGGTTTGCCTGTGCGAGCCTGAGGCAGCCTTCACTTTTCCATGACCCAGCTCATACCCCCTGGCAATTAGGAAGCTGATGCCTAGCCCAGGTACAAGCCCTAGCAACTGACCCTTCAGTAGACACAGTAGATTGGGTGCATGGGAAGAATGCCCACTGTAATGCTCAGATAGGATGGTGCATTGCCAAAGATGCCAGACTGCCTTTGAAATTCAGTTACTTGGTTAACGCAGTAACCACATGTCATGTGTATTCTAAACAACACCCAAGGCACTGTCAAAGAAGCCTGGGGCTGTCCACTAGAGTTCCCAACTGGTGAAGAATCAGAAAATTGATTATACTGCTCCCCTCACTCTGAGTGAGGATCCTAAATACGCCCTGGTTTGTGTAGACCCTGCATCTGGCCTAACCCAAGCTTTCCCCTCTTGCTGTGCAAACCAGGCTGTTAGCATTAGGGAAGTAGAGAAACTGAGTACCGTGTACGGATATTCTCATTGGAGAGACAGTGATTGGGGGGGGTCACATTTTAAGTATCGCAATGTGCAAGATTGGGCAAAAACATAACATTGAGTGGAGGTTCCATCTCTCCTATAACCTGCAGGCAGCAGGGTTGGTAAAAAGGAAGAATGGAATATTAAAGCGGTGGACTAAATTACTCACAAGTAAAACTACCTTGGCCGGGTGGACTAAAGTACTATTCCAGGGTTTAATACATTTGAATTGATCAGCCAGCAGGGCCTGTTGTCCCATATGCCAGATGGGGAACCCCTACCAAGATATCTAATATGGTGTAGGTATGCAGGTCATGATAGGTAGCCACTATCCCAAATTTCACTGTGGACCAACGTGCTATGCGGCACAGAACACCGAGCTCCATACACCTGAAAGAGGCATAATTTACTGGAATTTCCAATGGGACATCTCACTGAGATGGGCTGAGTTACTTTGTACCCCTAGGTGAAAGGGGACTACTCCATTGCCCCTGGGACCCCTTTGTCCTGATGTAAGTCAGACCTGTTGAAATGCATTATACTTGGAATGGAGTAGGCACCATTGAACTGGGGGGAAAAGATGAAAGTCGTGGTCTGGCAAATCCTGTCCCCAGTTCATCTCCTCACGCCCAAGAGTGCTGCCTCCTTCAACTGGTATGTACGGAATACACCACCAGGTCAAGTTCCTAAAGCTGCAGCCACACTAACATCTAAGGATCAGGCCACTCGCATAACTCTGATAGAAGGGGAAATAGAGTTATAGAAGCATAACTCTGATAGAAGGGGAAAACCTTCCCATACAAGTTCTTACTAAATATCTGTCTTTTTGACCTTCGACTTTCTGCGGTTCCTGTGGTGTCTGGTCGCAGGATGGGCAACGGATGGAAACACCTGTCTACCGTGGGCTCACTTGTATGCCCAACAAAGAAATCAATCCAACTATCGTGTATGTGGGCAGCTATCCCTCTCTAACTCCCTGTCAGGATTGCCATGGTGGGTATCACCACTCCAAAGAGGGGATTAGAAGCCACCAAAGCCACTAAGTCATTAAGGGAAACCAGCTGGGACTAGTACTCTGAATTCATCTGATATTATCAATACTGATCCAGAAAGCTGCCCCGCGGCACACACTTTCAATAACACTGTGCTTGGTATTTTTTTTTCTGTCAATCGAGTTATACTGGCAGATTATCAAACTGTTGCCTGGAAGCATCCTAAAAATACCACTGTCAGAGCCATGGATGGCTATGCTCAGACTTGGGGTAGGTTCACGTGGCTTACCCCACGTTATGGACATTTGAGCACTCGTGTACCCCTATGGTGGGAAAGGAAAAGGAACTCTAAACAGAACCAACCCACTTGTACCAGGTATATGAAATGAATATCACATAAAAAGATAGCAACTGGTGAAGGGAGGGACCATCAATATAGGGGTAGGGAATTTTTAAAAAAAGGGCTATCATGGGGTTGTATTAAATTATGTGTGTGAAACTTTTGAAAATTGTAAAGCACTAGAGAATTTAAAGAATCATTCAAGAAAAAAAAAAAGTAAGGAAAAAAAAAGGATAGCAACTGGTTTGGCACTGACTTGTGTGCTGCCGAGGTATTTATCGGGTATCCTTGACGGAGAAAACAATCGCTATGTGGAACAAATCTTTAGCTGTGGTTTCACCTACATGGTTGGGCCTCTGCACCCTGGGTTTCCCACTGTAACAAAAGTTGCCAACCTCCCTCTCCTCAAGGTCAGGTAGGCACATTCTGTTTTCTATGATATAATCATTCGGCCGCAATCTTTGTTCCCTCTATTGGCCTGGAGGACATTAGAGCACATAAAGAAACCCTTACTAAATTCACCCAGCAAGCCTTGAATGATAGCCAGCAAAGCCTGTCCTTCCTGAACAATGAAATGTCTATAATGAGAAAATCTGTCCTCCAAAATAAGATGGCCTTGGACATTACTACTGCCTCACAAGAAAGCGACTGTGCCGTTATCCAAACAGAATGCCGTGTGTTCATACCTGATGAGTCTGCTAATGTGTCATCTTTATTAAGTCGCATCAGGACACAAGTGAACACCCTGAGTGATCCGACCCCCAGCCTAGGCAACTTAATAAATCAGTGGTTCAGACCACAGGGCTCTTAGTGGAAAAACACCATTACTCATTTTAGGAATCATTATCTTAAGCTGTGTTTTTTCTTGCATGTGTCTATACTGTTGTATCTACCTCCAAGGCAGCCAGAGCGCCACCAAATGAGCCACCTTCATGCTACTGAAACCCCTTACTGACCCTGTTCAGGGCACATTGTGAAAAAGAGGAACTGTGTCAACATGTAAGAGCTGGTCACGGTCCTGAGGTCCTGATTGAAAAAGGTCATCAAGAGGACATAACTGCAGGTTGACCCATGTGCTAGACCTGTGCAATCACAGCCTTGCGAGATTAACACGGTGCTGAGACTGACTACATCAGGACTGAATCCACGACTGAACCCCATTAAGGCCTCTAGATAAACAAGATTCTGGCGGGCATGTGAGAAGATCTTTTCTTGCAGCCACCCAAGACGAGCCTCCTATGTAAGTTCCCTGGCTTATTAAAACTACCACCTATTAATCTGGAGCGTGGTTTCCTCTTTCTTGGGTTTCTCCTTGCCCTCCGTGTATAGGGCTACTTTAAATCCCTCCCACACCTGCCCTGGTACTCCTGGGAACCAACAACATTCCAAATGTATAGAGCTGTGTCTGCTTAGCGGAAGCTAGGTCAAAGTGGAACTGAACTAAAAACCAGTCTGGGAACTGTAGTCTTTACTTTTATAACCTCTAGCTTGAAGAAGGACAAAGTTACAATAGAGGTGAATGACCCACTCTGCACTGTCTGCCTGTTCGGTCCATTATAATAATTCATAATAAATGCTTACTCTACAATCTGAATCTAACTATGTTTCCAGACTTGTATCTGCACTTTTCCCTTTATGGGACCTGTATTCTAGTGAAACTGCCTTTTAACTAGTCTGCACACACTCAAGAGTTTCCTGGAGCGCCTATTTCGTATCTTTGTGATTTTGTTTTTTGGTTTGATACTTTTCTGTTACTTCGTTCCACTCAGATTCTAACCAACTTAAAAATACTTACTTTTTTTTTTTTTTTTTTTTTTGCGGTACGTGGGCCTCTCACTGTTGTGGCCTCTCCCACCGTGGAGCACAGGCTCTGGACGCGCAGGCTCAGCGGCCACGGCTCACGGGCCCAGCCGCTCCGCGGCATGTGGGATCTTCCCGGACCGGGGCACGAACCCGTGTCCCCTGCATCGGCAAGTGGACTCGCAACCACTGCGCCACCAGGGAAGCCCCAAAATACTTACTTTTAAGATAATGGATTAAATGTCATCTTATTTATCATTTCTTATTTAATTGTCCTAACAGAAAATATTTTATGACCTCAAGTTGTACAGATTGTTTATACCTCCATTAATAGAATTTATCATGTCTGCATTTCTCATGTAGATTGTATCTTCCTTATTAGTGTGAATTTCCTAAAATGCATCCTTGTATGAAAATGTGCTGAATGAATTTATAAAAATTATTAGGAACAGGCTATATTGTGGATGCATTAACTTTATTTGCTTTATGGTGTGAATACATGTATAAAAGCTAAACATTTATAAAGTAAGCAGCTCATGATACATGCTAGTGAATAATGTAATAATAATCTTTGAGTAGAACTCTTAAAACAATTCTTATTATTTAGATCCTGACTACCGCAACTGAACCAATAATCTAGAAGAGTATTAATGAAAGAAATAGTTTTTTTTACTGTTTGATAAAAATATTTTTTAAATATTAAAAATTAAAATTTCTCAAATATTTGCATACTACCTACCAGTCATCATGAATTCTTCAGTGTGGAATTTAAGAACAAGTTTCTGCTAACTTATCATCCTGGTCACAACATCAT
Source organism: Grampus griseus (assembly GCF_964374135.1). Lineage (NCBI taxonomy): Eukaryota > Metazoa > Chordata > Mammalia > Artiodactyla > Delphinidae > Grampus > Grampus griseus. Next base: position 132,612,814 of record NC_138997.1, on the reverse strand, counting down.
GACTCTTCCCTGGTATATCAAAGTTAATCATGTTCCCTTATTTTATATTCCTATAGAATTATTTGTTACAATCATACCTGTTATGGAATAAAAGGCTGCCAACCAAATGAGAAAAAACAGAGGCTGTTTCTCCATCGATTGCTGTAGCAGGGAGTCAGCTACCATCACTTGAGCTTGGCAGAGACTCGAAGGCAGGCAGGGAGTGGGAAAGCTTTATAGTGAAAAAAAGAGAAGCCTTCACAAATGTTCTGATTAGAGGTTGTTAGCGTAGTGGAAAATGTACAATTAGCTTTCTCTGTTCTTTTTCTGAGTTGAAAACGAAGGCAAAAATATGGAATGTGGCAGCTGTTGACCAAGTCCTGATGGTTCTGAGCATGCTGTTGCAGAAGTTGTCACTTGGCTTCCTGGGCTTCTAGGTGAGCATTCTATTGTCATAGATCATCTTGCCATTGCCTATTTGTATATTCATTCTCTCACTGTTGTAATTAACATGTTCTAATTTCTCCCCCTTCCAACTTTCATTTCTTCAACCAACAAATATTTATGGAGCACCTAGTATATGAATGACACTGTCAGGCAGTGTCTATATAATGACAACCCTCATTTCATAGAGCTTACAGTTCACACAAATAGTGTGCCAATGTTTTTTCTTTAGCTGGCCAGGGAGGTGAGGGGGACTGGGGTTGAAGTATGGACTCAGATTTGACCTTGTAACTGGAAGTTAAAGATATGACACATCTAGTCAAGTAAAGGGCACTGGCCAAATGGGGAGCCCTCTGAACAGATAGATAGCCAACTTGAAGCCCGGCAACTAGTAAGGTTCTTTGTGCATTGGAGTCAACGCTAGATCATTCATATGGATACAGCATGGTGGCTTAAAATGAGACTGTTGAATTAAGTAGGGTCAGGTCATATTTGCAGAGAATTTAAAGAACTAGCTACTTAAAACAGAAGCAAATTTTAGAAAAGGGCTCACATTCAGATTGCGTGTGGCTAAATGGCATTCCCCTGCAGTGAGGAATAATAAGTCATGGTAAACCATGCTGGATACATTCCCTTTCTCAAACTCAAATGGTAGAGTCATTTTCAGATAAAGTTAAACACTTGGACCAGGAATATAAGAACTGACAAAAAAATATATTTTTTTCCACATGTAATGCCAAAGATATGTCCACGGATCCTTCCTGGAATTCTAACACTGGCTAATTTGATTCTTGATTCTACCTACGTTTCCCCCAAATACTGATGCCCTCAATCACAGCAACTCTTGGAGCTGCTGGAGCTGAAAAGGATGAGCAAACACTATATTACCAAATAAAATGGACACAATTTTTACATGATCCGATGGTGGGAATTAGGCTTACACTGAACTGCAATCATGCGGTAAGAAGTTCTAATCATTCAACAGCTAAATCCAAGTTCTGCCTACTAGAATCAGGCCATTTTGGTTCTGTAAATGTGCATGTGGGTAGAATACTATTAAAGAAATGAATGAAAAACTCATAGATAGGAAAAAGGAAAACAGAAAAAGAAAAAAATCACCGAAATCAATGCATCCACCAATGAAATACTGGGAAACTACTAAGAAGAATTAGGTACAAATATTTAAAAATTGTGGAAGAGGAATTTCTGGTATATGGCACAGAAGTTCTATTTTTACGCTATGCTGTAAGAAGCTTTACTCTGTGCATATACAACCTTCATTATTAAAACTATATTATGAAAAGAGAAAATATGTTTAAGAGGTATTTAAGTGATAAATGCTAACAGAAAAATATGCACAGAATGATCTCTTTTGTGTTAAAAAGGATATAAAATGTAGCTATGAATATATATATTGAATATACTCATATGAATATATATTTGAATATACATGTATATATATATAAACACAGATATGAATAGATATATACTTAAGTGGGCATTTAAAAAGGTCTAGGTTTCAAAAAATAAAAGCAAATTTAAAAAAAGTAAAAAAGTCTGGGAAAATGCAGAGCAAATTATGGATCATGGTTACACATGGGGAGTGAAAGAATGAAATAGGGATTAAGGGAACTGGGAATGGGTAATTTTTAAGTTATCTCTATCTTTGTATTATTTGGATAATGTTTAACAATGAGCACTAATGTTCTATAATTTAAAATAAGGAAATGTGTTAAATAGGCATATGAAGGAAAGACATAATGTGATTAATTACGTAAAATTTCTGAGCAGAAAGAGAATACATCTATTTGAACAGACATCAGTGATACATTATAATGGGGTTTGGGACATAAAGAAAGTAAGGGATGAGGCCATGGTGAGATATTAAAGTCTATCATTTTGTAGAATTTCAAGTGTGTTTGTTAATTTTCTAATAGAAACAATTCTCCTAAGATATTATAATGATGTCTTCATCTTGAGAAAGGAAATCATTTCCCTGTGGTGTAACCTCATTTATGTTTTTGTTTATTTTATTTTTTAAAATACTCTTTAAAACTTTCATATATAAGAAGTGGTTGAAATAATTTACTGTTAGCATTTGACCTTGAACATAAGAATAAAACCCAAGATATGCTGTCTCTACTTTGTACACAGGGAAACAAGTGATCATATTTTAGTTATTCTAAGGAAATGATGCCATGTAAATACCCTTTCTTTTTATAGAAAACTACTGTATATGGATTTTTTTGACATCTTACTATAAGCTCTGGTTGCTTTTGTAGTGAAAACCTAGCAATTCATCTGAAAGGTCATTCAGGACTGGCACAATAATTTCAGCTGATCAAATCAATTATTTATACAATGAACTACAGTATGGTTCCCTCTAGAAATTACCTTATTATAGCTACTCACTCCCACTGAACTCTAAGAAAAGTGACATTTTGAAATACAAAGCTTATTCTCTTCAGTGAGCTTAATACGTATCAGCATCTCTCTGTAGCTCTTTTCTCTATTGAATAGCTGTCAGTCAGCAAGAGAGGGCCCATTCCCTAAGCACACTGCACAGTGGGTTTTCTTGACATGATAGAAAATTTTCCAGTTGGCAAGAGTAAAGATTGAAGGAGGTAAAGCTTTGGACTCAGCATGAAAGGTAATAGAGCTATTAGCCAAATACCAATTCAGATGCTGGCACTGCCCAACCAGGCAGCTAAGAAGGAGGTTTAATGTCCCATGGGGCACAAATTTTAGGAAAGTGTTTGGCAGATTAAAGCATGCAAATAGAGAGGGGAACATCTTTAAAAGAGAGCTTTTGGTATGGAAATCAGTGTCGTTTTAAATTAACAATTATACTGAGTATATAGAGAAGGTTTTTGCACAAAGGGGACAAGATATTGTACTAGTACCCAGATAATGGTATAATTACAAAAAAAAAAAACTTCTGCTACCATGCACTCTAGGTATAATAAAATAATCATATCTATGACCTCGAGGACCCTTACATTTTACTATATTCTCTGGTGTTGTATTTTTATTATAACAAGACTGACCTGCCTAATAGAGGCACTATAATAATCAATAATATTCAGGAGAATTCTACATCTGTGCCTATTTAATTTTTATGCATAGGTGAAATTGGAGATTGCTCAAAAGACTTATATTTTTAAAATAATAATTTAAGAAACAAATGTTTAGACAGTCATCATAGCCCCATATCATGCTATAAGCAGGTGTATCTTAGATGAGAAAAGACATTTTAAATGTGCTAAATCACATGACAAATTGGAGAGTGTATTAGTTACACAATGCTGTGCAAAAAATTTTACCTCAAAACTTAGCAGTTTAAAAAAACAAACCTGGGGCTTCCCCGGTGGCACAGTGGTTGAGAGTCCGCCTGCCGATGCAGGGGACACGGGTTCGTGCCTCGGTCCGGGAGGATCCCACATGCTGCGGAGCGGCTGGGCCCGCGAGCCATGGCCGCTGAGCCTGCACGTCCGGAGCCTGTGCTCTGCAACGGGAGAGGCCACAACAGTGAGAGGCCCGCGTACCACAAAACAAACAAACAAACAAACAAACAAACCAACCCTGTACTATTGCACCATTTCTTGTAGATCAGCAATCTGGACATAGCTCACCTGGTCCTACGGCTTAGTGTAGTCACAAGGCTGTAGTCAATGTGTTGGCTGGGATTGTAGCCATCTCAAGGCTCACACAGAGGAGAATGGGCTTCCAGTATCTCACATGGCTGTTAACAGGATTCAGTTCCTTGTGGGCTGTTGAACTGTGTAACTCAGTTTCCTGCTTACTGGTGGCTGGAGGCCACCTTTATTTCCCTGCCATGTGAGACTCAGGCCTGTTCACACCGTGTCGGCTGGCTTCCCTCAGAATGAATTGGCAAGGGAGCACAAGAAGGTAGCCACATTGTGTTTGTAACCTAATCTTAGAGTGGCATTCCATCAGTTTTGCAGTATTCTATCTGTTAGAAATAAGTAACTAGGTCCAGTCCACATGCAAGGACATGGATACCAAGAGGCAGGAATCATGGGGGCCATCTTGGAGCCTACCATAATGGTTTGGTAACCTAAGAATGGTTTCTAGTAGAATGGTGAATTTAAGACCAGAAGGAACATTTGTATATCATTAGATAAAAGCAAATGGGTAAAAAAAAAGTATCAAATTCTTATCTTAATTTTTCTTAATTTCTTTTTCAAACTTGATTTTCTCTTATGCAATGAATATAAAATTATGAAGCTGAAATTGTAAAGAGCTTAAATCACTTAAGGAAGTTGTTTATATTGAGCAGTTCTCTACAACAATTTAAGAAAGAAAAACTTCAACTAGCCCTTACAGGTTATCACAAAAGATGTTCTTCAAAATGCAATTGTCTTGAATTTTAGACATGTTATCCCTAGAGCTTAGAAAAGACCATGTGTCCAACTAGCTCAGTTTAACAAAAATCAGTGACAGTAATATTATGAATAAATATAGACACCATCCACAATTCATTGTCAAGCCTATGCCATCAGACCAGCAAATGCATCTACCTATATCTGTTTACATATTAGACATCACTGTTACCAGCCAAAATAATGTAAGCAAGCAAGGAAACAAAAACATGATACTCTGAAAACAATGAAAACAAAAGCAACATATATTTATATACTCAAAATGTACAATTTTTTAATTGATTTTATTTTTATCTAATTTAAGCTATTTCAAATAAAAGATTTTGATAGAGATTCTTGACAAATAAGGGTCTATAACAGATTGTGTTGAAGAGAGGATTTTGGGGGGGGTTAGTCAGCACAAAGTAACACTTCTGTATGCTATTATGTTAAATAGTTAATACTTCTAGAGGTGAATTATTCATGCCACCAGAAAAGCAATAGAGATAAAGCTAACAGCCTGTTCCGATCACTATTATCTCTAACGGGTCTCCTGCTTCCGTTACTGCCCACCTATAATCCTACTCAACATGGCGGCTAGAATCCTACTCAACATGGCCACCTATAATCCTACTCAACATGGCGGCCTATTAAAGTTTATGTCAATAACACTTTTTTTCCGCCACAGTGGAGTAAGGTAAGAAGCCATTGGTTAAATCCTCCAATGGCTCATTTTACCACATGGAAGAATAAAAACCATTGAAGTGGTAACAAGAACCTGCAACATCTTTTGACAATCTGCTCTAGACACAGTGGCCTGTTGGCACTGTTGGCACCTCTTTTTGCAGATGCCATTTGACCAGAACATCTACACAGAGTGAAGAGCAAGACATGAAAATACCTTTCATGGAAAAACATTCCAGGCAGAGGAAGGAGGAAGTGTATAACCTTGAATTAATACAACCAACTAACAAAGTAAACACATGATAGGAGATTAGGGAAAATTAGAGTTACTGGGGGCAAGAGTTTTTTAAAAATCTAAAAGCTTCATTGAGATATAAATGAGATAAAATTAACTACATATATTTAAAGCATACAATTGGATAAGATTTGACATACATATTTCACTTCCTTTCCACCTGGATATCCAAATTTTTCAGCACAATTTGTTGAAAACATTTTGTCCACCAATAAAATGTCTTAGAACATTTTTAAAAAGTCAGTTAGTCATATAAGTGTACGTCTGTTTCATGAATCTCTTCTCTTTCATTGATCAACTTGTCTATTTTGATGCCAATACCACTGTGTGTTGATTACTATAGCTTTATAATATATCTTGAAATCAGATAATGTTAGCCTCTTGCATTAGTTTCTATTGCTGCTGTAATTTAGTCACTTAAATCAACAAGAATTTATGATCTTAGAGTTCTGGAGGTCACAAGTCTGAAGTATCAGTGGGCTAAAATCAAAGCATTAGCAGAGCTGTATTCCTTTCTAGAGGCATCAAGGGAAAATCAATTTTCTTGACTTTTACAATGTCTGTAGATCTTCATTTCTCTTTATCAGTATAGGTCTCCCTTTTCTGTTCTCTGTCTGGCAAACACTAGAGTTCTCGTCCTCCCCCAAATCTCAACTTTATCAGCTCAACTTAAGCTGACTTCCGGGCTTCATTTGTGTTCCCCCTCCAAGTGCTAGAACCTGGAAACTCTATAGATAGCATCCTGGGGCAACTCCAGGGTCCCCTCATTTGTTTTACCCTCTATCAGTGATCAATGTCCTCTGTTGGATGTTATCCAGTATTTGAAAAAAATCATTTTATATTCTTTATGCAGTATTTATTTGTTTAAAGAAGACAAATCTAGCCATTCTATTTCACCTTGGCTTAAAAAAAAATCTGTTTATACCTTCTTCATAGTTTTTATCTAGTTTTCATCTAGTCCCTTTCTACTCAATCAACTAAAGGGAACTGTCAGAGTTATACTATTTATGATTTAAGATCTATTCTATGGTTTTGAGTCCCCCAAAGGCTAGATATCCCAAACATATTGCCAATTTCTCTAAGCAATATTGCCCATTTCTAGCCATCATCATCTGACAGATTCATGCTTTTGCAACGTGATCTTTTAGTCTTTTTTAAAATTGTTCCTATACACATAACACTCTATGCCCAATAATAACAAAATACTTGATATAGTTTGAACACCCTTGCCTATTTCAAGCTTTATCTTGTGCTCCTAACTTCACTGTCAATATAAACATCTTCTCAACCTTGGTTTCCTGATTACTTAACACATACTTACTTCTTTAAGAAAGAGTTCCTATGGCCACTTCTATTTGAATTGACCACTATCTCCAGAGCAAAGTACTTGATACAAAATAGGTTTCAAACAAGCTTTAAATTAAAAAAAAGAAAAATTGTTGAATGACTGAACAAATAATTGGATATGCTCATTCCCAATCAGACACTGAGTAAAATGCAATAATCCTTATTAGTAACTCTACAAGGGTTATGATGAATAAATATAAATAGGTACTTTCTCAATATGATATAATCATTGAATATATTAACAAATTGAGACAAACTATATGAAATTTATAATATGTGAATTTAGGTAATCCAAAATTGACCCTTGCTCTATCTGATAAGGGCATTTTCAGTGAACAATCGATAATGTACACATATTTGTGTACAACGTTTAAAAATTTTATATACTTAACACAAGAAAATAAATTTTGATAAACAAATTTGTGTAAAAGTGATTTTAAATTATTATATTTTTATCAATTCAACTTCTACAGGTGTGTCATGCCCATTGTCTATGGGTAAAAACATATTTGTTAAATATACACATAAATAAGAAAAAAGAGGATCAGTTGAATTTTTTTACTTTTTTAAATTTTCTTTTGAATTTTCTTTTATTTTTTTATACAGCAGGTTCTTATTAGTCATCAATTTTATACACATCATTGTATACATGTCAATCCCAATCGCCCAATTCATCACACCACCACCACCCCCGACGCTTTCCCCCCTTGATGTCCATATGTTTGTTCTCCACATCTGTGTCTCAATTTCTGCCCTGCAAACCGGTTCATCTGTACCATTTTTCTAGGTTCCACATATATGCGTTAATATACAATATTTGTTTTTCTCTTTCTGACTTACTTCACTCTGTATGACAGTCTCTAGATCCATGCACGTCTCAACAAATGACACAATTTCGTTTCTTTTTATGGCTGAGTAATATTCTATTGTATTCTATTGTACCACAACTTCTTTATCTGTTCATCTGTCGATGGGCATTTAGGTTGCTTCCATGACCTGGCTATTGTAAACAGTGCTGCAGTGAACATTGCGGTGCATGTGTCTTTTTGAATTATGGTTTTCTCTGGGTATATGCTCAGTAGTGGGATTGCTGGATCATATGGTAATTTTACTTTTAGTTTTTTAAGGAACCTACATACTGTTCTCCATAGTGGCTGTATCAACTTACATTCCCACCAACAGTGCAAGAGGGTTCCCTTTTCTCCACACCCTCTCCAGCATTTGTTGTTTGTAGATTTTCTGATGACGCCAATTCTAACTGGTGTGAGGTGGTACCTCATTGTAGTTTTGATTTGCATTTGTTTAATAATTAGTGATGTTGAGCAGCTTTGCATGTGCTTCTTGGCCATCTGCATGTCTTCTTTGGAAAAATGTCTATTTAGGTCTTCAGCCCATTTTTGGATTGGGTTGTTTGTTTTTTTAATGTTGAGCTGCATAAGCTGTTTATATTGTTTGGAGATTAATCCTTTGTCCGTTGATTCATTTTCAAATATTTTCTCTCATTCTGAGGGTTGTCTTTTCGTCTTCTTTATGGTTTTCTTTGCTGTGCAAAGCTTTGAAGTTTCATTAGGTCCCATTTGTTTATTTTTGTTCTTATTTCCAATAGTCTAGGAGGTGGATCAAAAAGATCTTGCTGTGATTTATGTCAAAGAGTGTTCTTTCTATGTTTTCCTCTAAGAGTTTTAAAGTGTCTAGTCTTACATTTAGGTCTTGAATACATTTTGAGTTTATTTTTGTGTATGGTGTTAGGGAGTGTTCTAATTTCATTATTTTACATGTAGCTGTCCAGTTTTCCCAGCATCACTTATTGAAGAGACTGTCTTTTCTCCACTGTATATCCTTGCCTCCTTTGTCATAGATTAGTTGACCATACGTGCGTGGGTTTACCTCTGGGCTTTCTATCTTGTTCCATTGATCTATGTTTCTGTTTTTGTGCCAGTACCATATTGTCTTGATTACTGTAGCTTTGTAGTATAGTCTGAAGTCAGTGTCTGATTCCTCCAGCTCCGTTTTTTTCCCACAAGACTGCTTTGGCTATTCGGGGTCTTTTGTGTCTCCATACAAATTTTAAGATTTTTTGTAACCATTGGTTACAAAAAAGCCATTGGTAACTTGATAGGGATTGCATTGAATCTGTAGATTGCTTTGGGTAGTAGAGTCATTTTCACAATATTGATTCTTCCAATCGAAGAACATGGTATATCTCTCCATCTGTTCGTATCAGCTTTAATTTCTTTCATCAGTGTCTTATAGTTTTCTGCATACAAGTCTTTTGTCTCCCTAGGTAAGTTTATTCCTAGGTATTTTATTCTTTTTGTTGCAATGGTAAATGAGAGTGTTTCCTTAATTTCTCTTTCAGATTGTTCATCATTAGTTTATAGGAATGCAAGAGATTTCTGTGCATTAATTTTATATCCTGCAACTTTACCAAATTCATTGATTAGCTCTAGTAGTTTTCTGGTGGCATCTTTAGGATTCTCTATGTATAGTATCATGTCATCTGCAAACAGTGACAGCTTTACTTCTTCTTTTCCAATTTGTATTCCATTTATTTCTTTTTCTTCCCTGACTGCTGTGGCTAGGACTTCCAAAACTATGTTGAATAATAGTGGTGAGAGTGGACATCCTTGTCTTCCTCCTGATCGTAGAGGAAATGCTTTCAGTTTTTCACCATTAAGAATGATGTTTGCTGTGGCTTTGTCATATATGGCCTTTAACATGTTGAGGTAGGTTCCCTCTATGCCCACTTTCTGGAGAGTTTTTATCATAAATGGGTGCTGAATTTTGTCAAAAGGTTTTTCTGCACCTATTGAGGTGATCATATGGTTTTTATTCTTCAACTTGTTAATATGGTGTATCACATTGATTGATTTGCGTATATTGAAGAATCCTTGCATTCCTGGGATAAATCCCACTTGACCATGGTGTATGATCCTTTTAATGTGTTGTTGGATTCTGTTTGCTAGTATTTTGTTGAGGATTTTTGCATCTATATTCATCAGTGATATTGGTCTGTAATTTTCTTTTTTTTTTTTTTGTACTATCTTTATCTGGTTTTGGTATCGGGGTGATGGTGGCCTCATAGAATGAGTTTGGGAGTGTTCCTTCCTCTGCAACTTTTTGGAAGAGTTTGAGTAGGATGGGTGTTAGCTCTTCTCAAAATATTTGATAGAATTCACCAGTGAAGCATCTGGTCCTGGACTTTTGTTTGTTGGAAGAATTTTAATCAGAGTTTCAATTTCATTACTTGTGATAGGTCTGTTCATATTTTCTATTTCTTCCTGGTTCAGTCTTGGAAGGTTATACCTCTCTAAGAATTTGTTCATTTCTTCCAGATTGTCCATTTTATTGGCATAGAGTTGCTTGTAGTAGTGTCTTAGGACGCTTTGTATTTCTGCGGTGTCTGTTGTAACTTCTCCTTTTTCATTTCTAATTTTATTGATTTGAGTCTTCTCCCCTTTTTTTCTTGATGAGTCTGGCTAATGGTTTATCAATTTTGTTTATCTTCTCAAAGAACCAGCTTTTAGTTTTATTGATCTTTGCTATTGTTTTCTTTGTTTATTTCAGCTGTGATCTTTATGATTTCTTTCCTTCTTCTAACTTCAGTTTTGTTTGTTCTTCTTTCTCTAGTTCCTTTAGGTGTAAGGTTAGATTGTTTATTTGAGATTTTTCTTATTTCTTGAGGTAGGCTTGTATAGCTATAAACTTCCCTCTTAGAACTGCTGTTGCTGCATCCCATAGGTTTTGGATCATCGTGTTTTCATTGTCATTTGCCTCTAGGTATTTTTGATTTTCTCTTTGATTTCTTCAGTGATCTCTTGGTTATTTAGTAACGTATTGTTTAGCCTCCATGTGTTTGTGTTTTTGTATGTTTTTTTCCCTGTAATTCACTTCTAATCTCATAGTGTTGTGGTCAGAAAAGATGCCTGATATGATTTCAGTTTTCTTAAAATTTACTGAGGCTTGATTTGTGACCCATAATGTGATCTATCCTGGAGAAGGTTCCATGCACACTTGAGAAGAAAGTGTAATTTGCTGTTTTGGGATGGAATGTCCTATAAATATCAATTAAATCTATCTGGTCTATTGTGTTATTTAAAGCTTCTGTTTCCTTATTTATTTTCATTTTGGATGATCTGTCCATTGGTGTAAATGAGGTGTTAAAGTCCCCCACTATTATTGTGTTACTGTCGATTTCCTTTTTTACAGCTGTTAGCAGTTGCCTTATGTATGGAGGTGCTCCTATGTTGGGTGCATATATATTTATAATTGTTATATCTTCCTCTTGGATTGCTCCCTTGATCATTATGTAGTGTCCTTCCTTGTCTCTTGTAACATTCTTTATTTTAAAGTCTATTTTATCTGATACGAGTATTGCTACTCCAGCTTTCTTTTGATTTCCATTTGCATGGAATATATTTTTCCATCCCTTCTGTTTCAGTCTGTATGTGTCCCTAGGTCTGGAGTGGGTCTCTTGTAGACCTCATATATATGGGTCTTGTTTTTGTATCCATTCAGCAAGCCTGTGTCTTTTGGTTGGAGCATTTAATCCATTTACATTTAAGGTAATTATCGATATGTATGTTCCTATAACCATTTTCTTAATTGTTTTGGGTTTGTTTTTGTAGTTCCTTTTCTTCTCTTGTGTTCCTCACTTAGAGAAGTTCCATTAGCATTTGTTGTAGAGCTGGTTTGGTGGTGCTGAATTCTCTTAGCTTTGCTTGTTTGTAAAGCTTTTGATTTCTCCATCAAATCTGAATAAGATCCTTGCTCTGTAGAGTAATCTTGGTTGTAGGTTCTTCCCTTTCATCACTTTAAGTATATCATGCCACTCCCACCTGGCTTGTACAGTTTCTGCTGAGAAATCAGCTGTTAACCTTATGGGAGTTCCCTTGTATGTTATTTGTCATTTTTCCCTTGCTGCTTTCAATAATTTTTCTTTGTCTTTAATTTTTGCCAATTTGATTACTATATTTCTCAGTGTGTTTCTCCTTGGGTTTATCCTGTATGGGACTCTCTACACTTCCTGGACTTGGTTGGCTATTTCCTTTCCCATTTTAGGGAAATTTTTGACTATAATCTCTTCAAATATTTTCTCAGGGCATTTCTCTCTCTCTTCTCCTTCTTGGACCCTTATAATGCAGATGTTGTTGCGTTTAATGTTGTCCCAGAGGTCTCTTATGCTGTCTTCATTTCTTTTCATTCTTTTTTCTTTATTCTGTTCCACAGCAGTGAATTCTACCATTCTGTCTTCCAGGTCACTTATCCGTTCTTCTGCCTCAGTTATTCTGCTATTGATTCCTTCTAGTGTAGTTTTAATTTGAGTTATTGTATTGTTCATCTCTGTTTGTTTGTTCTTTAATTCTTCTAGGCCTTTGTTAAACATTTCTGGCATCTTCTCGATCTTTGCCTCCATTGTTTTTCCGAGGTCTTGGATCATCTTCACTATCATTATTCTGAATTCTTTTTTGGGAAGGTTGCCTATCTCCACTTCATTTAGCTGTTTTCCTGGGGTTTTATCTTGTTCCTTCATCGGGTACATAGCCCACTGGCTTTTCATCTTGTCTATCTTTCTGTGAATGTGGTTTTTGTTCCACAGGCTGCAGGATTGTAGTTCTTCTTGCTTCTGCTCTGAATTTCCTTTTAGAAATTTTTGTAAGCAATTTGTTTGCTAAACAAATATTTCTAGAGAGAGAAGCTCTTTAGTACATGTATAAAAGTATTTTCCAATGAATAACAGGATAAATTTCAGTGTTGCAAAATACAAATTTAAGACAGTAATTAATATTTACATGCCTACCATTCTCTGTAGAATTAGCATATGTCTTTTTTGAATAATAATCATCATATCTACCCTTGCTGATGGTGTTCTTTAAAATAAATAGTATTATGGGGGATGCCCTGATATTCAACATGGAATTGTCATTAGGTATTGGTTAGAAATATACATGTGAATTATACAGGTCCAGCGTGTATAAGAAATAGTTTGATGAAGGATACCAAACATTAGAAATAGTCTCTTAAAAACAAACAAACTATTAGTATCTATTATGTTTATCAATGACAATATTAACATGATTTATAATATCATCTTCTGGATAATGGTGAAGAATCAGGGTATCATCAGAAAGCTGCTTAAAAAATGATTTGTACACAGGTCAGAATTTTCATCATCAGAAAGTCTACAAGTAATCAATGCTGGAGAGGGTGTGGAGAAAAAGGAACCCTCCTACACTGTTGGTGGGACTGTAAATTGGTACACCCACTATGGAGAACAGTATGGAGGTTCCTTAAATAACTGAAAATAAAACTACCATATAACCCAGCAATCCCACTCCTGGGCATATATCCAGAGAAAACTATAATTCTAAAAGATACATGCATCTCAATGTTCATAGCAGCACTATTTACAATAGCCAAGACATGGAAGCAACCTAAATGTCCACTGACAGATGAATAGGTAAAGAAGAACTATATATATATATATATATATATATATATATATATATATATATATACAAACACACACACACACAATGGAATATTACTCAGCCATAAGAAAGAATGAAATAATGCCATTTGCAGCAACATGGATGGACATAGAGATTATCATACTAAGTAAGCCAGACAGAGAAAGACAAATATATTATATCACTTATATGTTGAATCCAAAAAAACTGATACAAATTAACTTATTTACAAAACAGTAATAGACCCACAGACATAAAAACAAACTTATGGTTACCAAAAGTGGGAGGAGGTGTACACTTTGCTGTACACTTGAAGCTAACACAATGTTGTAAGTCAACTATACTTCAGTAAAAAAAAAATTTTAAGTAAAAAAAATTATTTGTAAACTATATACCCCTAAAATATAAGGGTAAAATAAAAATAGCATAAAATGTCCCCTTTACTGATTGTTCACATTATTTTTATGAACACATAATTACCTAGTATTTAATATTTTTTGTTTCATAAATTTTTTTTTCTTTTTGAGTTGTATCAAACGCAGCTGTGTAACATTCACTACCCATGAGGAATGCTCTAGCAAAAAACAAGAATGCATTACTGTAAATATACAGTATTAAATGTTTCAATTTGATTTTGTTACTTTTATGATCATGTAACTGGAAAAAAACTTATAAAAATTGTTAGATTTGCTTTAACAATTTGAGAAGAATTTTTTATACACATAATATAGGTTATTACAGATTCTTGCAGAACTGAAATGGTTGAAGAAGATTCTCTCTTTTAAGGTAAAAAACCATGTCAACAATCTGAAAATATAAATTTCAACCAAATATTGACTGATTGGGTCAAACTCTGAATTTTTGAAACTGAAAGAATTTTTATTCTATTAGAAATTTGCAGGCAATTTTGTTTTGTAAGTAGTTTCAAAGAACAGTTAATGCATGTGTATAAGTATGCAATTATTCTAATTTTCCTAAATTATAGTAAAAATGATTTAGTTACCTTGTTTACTTTTATAATTATTAGAGAGAAATGTAACTTCAAATTCTGCTGACAATCTATCACCTTGAATCTCCTAGGCTGGTACACAAGTAAATATTTTTGCACCTTTCTTTAATTTTTTAAGCATTTTGGGGGCAAAAACCTGAATTAAATTAAGAAGACTATGTTTTTGTGCTATAATCTAGAATTTAAAACAATTGAATTAGACATTTAATTTATTCAGTTGTCAAGTTCAGATTTATCCACCTGAATGGACTGTTTTCACCCAGTTTTCTCTTAGAGAAGCGTAAAAACAAAAATCCCCAAATAGTGTTTTATAAAGAGTAATTAATTTATAATTTTCTTCTATAAAATTTATTAGATAGTCTTACCCTCCACCCTGTGGCTTTTGCTAATGCCAACACCACTATTTAAGAATTGTTAAATAGAAAGCAGATAATTAGTTCCCATTTCATCTATTAAAAAGGATCTGAATTTAACTTCTAAGTTATCACATTACTGTCACATTTACTTTTAATTAAGCATTTTATGCTAACTCTGATTTCATAGCTTTCTGTTATTAGCATACCAATGTTAGTCAATAACACGTTCATAATTCTCTTCAAAGGACTAAGTTAGACTGTCCATGGACTAATGAGTAGTAAAAAAAAAATCATGCAATTTCAGTTGCCACAAGCCTTCCTACAACTTACGCATTTCTGGAATAGAAACGATTCGGAAGCTCTTTTGTATTAGATGAATCATGAAGTCTGAAATAATCAAATGGATACTTACAGAGAAAGTCCTATAAAATTAGGAAATAATGGGATACTCACTTAAAACTTAAGCTGTTGATTTAGGAATGGTTATTTAACACTTAAAATTATGTGAAAAATAAATAATAAAGAAGGTTCTAAAGAGAAGTATTTGTCTTAGAGTTTGGCTGAACATGATTTATGAAATGTGACTTGTTCAATCAAGTCATTTTATCCTATTAAAGTTTTTGTCTAGGTAATTGGTTTTCCAACTCCTAAAGTTTTATTTTCTAGGCTTTTTTTTTTTTAATAATAATGTAAGTGGTTTTTGTTTGTTTCCTATAAAAGAATGCCACAGAGATCAGAATGTTTCCTCCCTGAAGTCCACAGCAGCACTTTCAATTTCCAGTATCAGATCTTGACATAGTTAGTTTGGGTTATAAGTAAACCCAAGAAATTTCTCCTCCTTGGTACAATTTCATCCATGTAACATGTGAGACAGACCAATCCTTGACTCGATGATGATCTTCTTACCTTGTCTTTAATGTGTCTGTTTTACTCACTCATTGATCGTTGAATATTACTTCACAGTAGAAGGGGATTAAGTGGAAATTTTTCCAGCAAAACATTTCACAAAACACCTTTTCACTTATCTTTTACAATAAACCAGTTAGAAAATAGATATTTCATGAAGACTCCAAGAAAAGAAGCCCTCTTTATAATACATTCTCATATCAGCTAGGCAAAAAAAAAAAAAGAAGGGTCTCTATATGTTCTGTCAAAGTAACACTAAGTCTAAGACAACATTTTAAAAAGTATGTTTATCCATAAAATTGAGACAAGAGAACCCATCTGCCATTACTTAAGTTTCAGGAGGGAAAGGAGACTTAACATTTTATAGAGTGAAAAGACAAACCTGAGATAGTCTCTGCTTGGCAAGTATTCTATTAAGTTGGGATCTTTGGTAGTGCAGGCTACTTCCTTCAGTCACATTTGGCAGTCCTTGGTTGTCTGCACGCACCCATGGGAACATTTTGGGATATTTCAAAAAAGGGAAGATCGTTCAATGTGAGGGGTTATTGGACAGTGCAGATATTGAATAATATCTTCCAGACCGAGAAGGAAAATATCCTTCAAAAAACAAAGCAGGCAACTTCATAAAGTGCAATTATGAACTTTGTTGTGGGAGAATTGCGTACAGGAATTCGGGCATATGATCCAGAGGCCTTCTCAGCTGCACTCCACACCGCCAAAAGGGGCACAGGGGGGATTTAAAGCTGCCAAAGAGTAGAATCTGACTACTAAAGGGGAAGCGTGTCTGCACCGTCAGGAACTGTTGTTTTTTTCTACCCCTGAGTGTCTCCATGACCATTATTCCTTGTGGGCCAGTAACCATCAGCATAAGCAAAAAGGCATTCTTCCAGTTTTCCTATCAGATAAAGGCAAGGGTAGAGGGACTTCCCTGGCTTCGGTGCATTCCTCGTGAGTAGGCTAAAGCTCAGATACAGGGAAAAGGGAGTGGGGTAGACCTGCTGGCATAAGATAGAGCTGACAGAATGGAGTCAGTGTGGTTCAGGCACACAGGGATGGAGAGTTTTCTGCGGCCAGCTATTTCCTAGAACAGTTAAGGTCATTAGAGTGTTTTGTGTTTGTTTGTTTGGTTTTGTGGTCAGACTGTCATACTCATAAAGGTCCTTATTGGAAGGATAGCTATGATGGCAAGCAGATTCTCAATACAGCTGCATTTTCTTTCCAAGCATTCTTCTTTAGGGACAGTACTGCACCATGTCTAGCTCTAAAGGTAGCCCATATTAAAGTCATCAATGGTCAGTTTCTTGTAAAAGGGGGACCTTATTCGAGTAAATGCAGGATTTGTAAAAGGATGAAAACAGACACTCTAGAGGACTCCCAGTTTTCTCCTTGCCTTCTACCGTTGCCACGTTTTCTTTCTCGGTTGTCATCTACCTCTCCTGCCCTGTGAACTTTTACTGGCTGATAATTCTCCTAGGCTGGCAAAAATAGTTTCCAGAAAATACTCTTATGATGGTTTTCAGCATCGTAACAATGATCCCCAGTAAAGGGCAAGAGATTAGGACTGATTTTCACCTGCAAGTTTCAGCTAAAGTCAAAAACTGCTGCTTAAACCAAAACCACAAAAACAAGTATTTAACTTTCCCTGTGCTGTTAAACCCTGACCCTGCTTCAGCTCTGGGTCTTCAGGTGCTCCCAGGTGTACATCAGCTGAATAACCCTTTTAACCTCTATTTGAGTTACTAAAATAAATTTCTTTCTGATAGGTATGTAAATTCTGTCCTGTCCTTCGGGTAGAGATTTTAATTGACTTTCTCCCCACTATGGAAAAAAAAAAAGTTTTATTCCCATATGCAATTCATCTCAACATTCCTTTACTTCATATATATTTGTGCTGCTTTGACTTTTTCTTTGATTATAACATCTGCCTGTTCTCTCATTATATGAGTAAAATAAGTAAGTTAATATGTGTTCATTATTATGTTGTATGCAAGTCGTGATTTTATCTTTTTCTTGAAAATTATCTTTTAACATCTCTTTGTGACCTTTTAAAATATATCAGAACAGTTCCTGAATACATAAAAAGTCTTATTTCTTTAAATGCATTTAAAAGATCACTTCATGTATGAAATTCTTGTACAAAAAGCAAGGATGGGAAACAAAGTATGAATGTTTATGTCAGAGCTTATTAGGTTGATAGAGATAAGCACGCAAAGGGACAGAGTATGTTCCAGTAAGTGGTGGCTTTCAGATGCTCTGAGTTGTATTTATTGATTCTCTAAAAATTAAAGACGGGAAATGGATAGTTGAGTAAATAAAACTGCTGCATACAAATAGTCCATCATCATGCAAAACAGATAAATACAATATACAGGGAGGGAGTTCATTATAGTTCTACCGCATGTAACAGCTGTGAAGAAAAAAACAGTTGTGACCAGAGTGGACAGAAAAAGATAAAGACCTGCCGGAGAGCTCGTGCTGAGCAGCAAAAAAGTTAGGATGGGAAAGGAATCTGTTCCAACTATATCACACTCATATCTCCATTGGGCACTATTTCTCCTTCCAATATAAAATGCCCATCACAGGGAGATACGATCACCCATTGTCAGAGTCTACTTGTGCTCTCGAATAGCAATTTTTCCTTTTCTGCTAAACCCTAAGTAAGTACTAAGCTAACAGTTGTTAGGTACTTTTTGCACTTTTTGTAATCCGAAAAGTCTTTCCAACTCCTAAAGTTTCATAGCCGTGGGGAAGTATTAAAATGTTGAATCTTAGATCTATGTACTAAAGGTTAGCCTGTTGTGGAACTGATTGCTAAAGATTTTCCCATGGTTTGCGTGGAAGAGTTTCCTCATTTTGATGCTGTCCTCAGAGTATGTCCTCAGAATTTGCTTCAGCATACAAATAGAGTTTGTATTATTCTTACAAACACTGAAGATTTATATTAAACTATTCGACATCAAGGGATGTCTGTTATTAGCTAAGAGTGTAAACGTCTACGATTTGAGATAGAACAGGAGTAAATAGGGAAAGGTTACAGGAAAGGAAAGAAAAAGAACAAGTTTAAAAGGAAGGAATTTAGTAGAATATAGAGGATATTAACAACGAACACAGTGACAACAACACACCAGCAAGAAAGCATGTATTGATTCATAGCTTATCTCAAATTATAATTAATTTGCTCTGGTTTGCAATAAAATGCTAAAATACATATTAGAAGGCCAGGTTTCTATTCCAGTTTTATTGCTCATTGGCTATGTTATTTTTAACACATCACACACACACTTTTAAGTACTGTCTCTTCAGTAGTAAATACTAAGGTTGAATTGAGTAATTTCCGAAGTTAAAGAGTGGCATTAACTATGATAAAGTTTTTATCTACTTGTGATAAAATTAGAAAAGCAGTATATTTTATTTCCAATAAAATTAAATATGTTAAATTTAAGAAGTTGTCTCCGATTATGAAAGTGTATCTTCCATATTATATTGAGGTTATATAATTGAGGAATAGGTTTGGCTGCATGTTAAGTTTGAGATATTTATGAGATATGTTAGTGGGGCTGTCAGTGTGTAGAAGGACACAGGGTTTAGTCATAAATCACACAGTTTTCAATTCCTTGCTCCTATTCAGTTTTCTTTATCCAACCAGTGCTCTGAAATGGGTCCATCCCATTGGCTCTTAGACCTAAAATTTGGATAATCCACAAATAGAAGGGAGAGTTATTAAGGAATACAGGAATACTATATATTCTTTTTTCGTGTTCATCTGTGAACCTACATGTGGTAGATATAGGATGTTTGTTGGTTGGCTGGATTTTCATGAATAGATGATTTTACACTTCTAATTAGAGGACACTATATTAACCTAGTTCACTGAGACCTGAAGACAGTGAATCCTTCCTTTGCTTTCAAGGTCACTCCAGAACTCTATTCAAATTCCACAAGTGGTGATAAATACGCTTTTGACAATTTCACTCCCTATATTCCATTTGGTGTCTATCCTGAGTAAAAGAGAAGAGAGAAAATATTCTGAAGAGTGAAAACAAACTGGCATCAGATGTCTGTCCCAAGGCAGGAAGAATTAATGTTCTCTCCTTTTCTGTTCTTAAACACAATAGCTAGATTCCATTGCTACTTAAACGACTCCTGTGTGAGAATTACCATCTCTTTGCTTTCTACCTCATATAACCAACCATTAATTCAACAATTATCTACTCTGCCCCTATTATGTTTTCGCCAGTATGCTAAACATAGATGAGGCAACAATAGGAACTCTGTAAGTTTTCAAGGACCCTGGAGTCTAGTGTGAGACTTAGGCATAGTAAAAACTAAGACCTGTCGTAGGTAGCCTTTAGCCATTAGAATTAATTACTGCAGAAATACCTGGGAGGAATGTTTATTTGACACACATTGTACTCATTCTCAGAATTCCTCTATTACCTATCTCCTGGTTTTTCTTTCTTAGTGAAACATGAAACAAATCACCCATCCAGGTCTAGATTTGGATGAAATCTCCTACGACAGGGTGGTGTTTGGCTAACCTCTGAGGGGCAAGAGGATGTAATCTGGAATGTAAGCTTCCTATGACACACTTAGACTAAGGCAAAAGAGGGATCAGAAAGGACCGGAGCTGGTTTACCGCCCCCAACTCCTTCTCCTCTATGGAATACTGCTAGGTGTAATTTTCTGGCACAAACTTTCCAGATCAGCTTACATGCTGAGCAAACATACCCGAAAAACCGCTTCCTGTGCCTTTTTGAAGCTCATACTGAAGCAGTACCCAGGCAGGTAAGGTTATAGCACTGTATCGCTGCATTTATCTCCTTCCTTCTTTTCGCCTCACCCTCACCACCCCAGCATTGCAACTCCCAAAGTATTAACACTTTAAACTCTGCCTCTGGCTCTGCTTCTAGAACACGTGGGTGATTACATGTGGTTAACTTTGCTTAGGGATAATCATGGTTTTACCACATAGGGAACAAACTAATGTTCGGCCTAAAAGCCAAATAAAAAAATATTATATCAGCATCATTTTTAATCCAAAGAAGAATCCAATTCTTATAAAATCAGCAGTGAGTCATATTCAAACAGCATTTTTAGTAGGCCTCAATTAGGGGACAAATCACATCACAGGCCATATCTCTGCACGTTCTTACAAGGTTGTATTTTGCACAACAGCCACATTTAGGAATTGAGTAGAGTATAAAACCCAGCCTCAATCATATTTGCTCATCAAGCCATTAGTTCTGGTTTGGAGCAACATCTTCTCAGATATATTTCATTAAATACACTTGATATGGGAGGCTGGAAGACCTGTCTATGGGATCTCCTTCTATCCATCTATACTGTTATAGGAAAAATTAAATTTGAAATTATTATGACAAATAATTCCAAAGGGAAAAGAAGTCATACGATCTGTAGTCAAAATTTGACTTAAGATATTTGTAAGATAGTCAACTGAAGTGAAAATAACTTGAGTTATTGAAGACTGTAGCCCCATACTTTAGTGAGAAAAAGGATGAAAGCAAAGGAGAGAGCCTTTTCATCAAAATTTGATTGCTCAATTCTCCTTAAAAGTCCTATTTCTAATGCTTACCAATACACACAGTTTATCAGAGAATGTCTGACATATAACAAATACTTAATTGGATAAACAAGTAAATGTTCACAGAACAACAGTCTATATAGTCCACTAAATAATGCAATATTTTTACAGGGAAGGACTAGTTTTGTGGCATATCTTACCAATCAATAAAAATTGCAACAACCTCTGATAAAGTTTTTAATAATGTCAAAAGACAAAACTAAAACAATGTAGTAACAAGGAGTTTGATGTTCTTTCTTCAAGGGAAAACAGTCCATGGATTAGGGGAGTACAGTGCCTCACAAGAAGTAGAGCCCTCTGCCTGAGGGATTTGGGGCAAGAGTGAGTTTTATAGAGCGTTAGAAAAGGCAATTCAGACATAGGGCATAGTTGGCTAGGAAGTCAGGGCTTTCATTATAAGGCTAGCAGGTCCTATTTTCCAGGGTAAGGGAAGCTGGCTAAAGCTGAGTTAGAGGATTGTGATTGGTGTATGTTAATGTTTCTTGACAGGTATTTCCCAAAAGTACAGGCTGACTTAGGTTTGGATCTGTGATGTGTTAGGGCCACTGAGGCAGCCTCCATTCTGTGGGTCCTGATACGTGAATTCACTTTATCAGTAGTAAGAGACACCCATCCTTTTTTCTACTGTCTCTGGCATTATAGATGAGTAGGTACTGTGAAAGGGCTTCACAATTAAAAGAAAACCCTGAAAAATATCACACCAGACATAATATTTCATATATTGCCTGGCTTAGCACAAAGTAAGCGAAATATGCACCACGCCCCTTACCCTAATTACATCCGCATACTCTGAAAGTCTATCTATGATTTCAGTTTTAGCAGTTTACCCAGAATAGATCAGACTCTGAAAGACTGACTTTCATTAGCCAAACCCAGGGAAAACTGACTATTAAACCTGTCAGGGCATAGAGCTTGCTAGTAAATGAAATAGTTTCTACTCCCTTTCTTAAGTATCAGGCATTCAGGAAAGTGATGGGGTAATTAAGTGTTTGTGTGCTGTTTATGGAGTTAATATATTGAGATAGTTTATCTGGAACATAAATATTCAGAAGTAATTTCTGTATTTTTTGAATTTATAACTTTATTCTTTCTTAGTCTAAAAGATCCTTACTTGCTGCCAGCTGAGAAAGATAGAAAAATATTAAATAGAATATCGCTAAGATTACAGCAGCATTTCTATAAAGAAGAATGATTGAATTACAAATACACAGAGAGAAGTTTCTGCTAGTGGGTGGTATTTGTATTTTAAGAGACAGCACTTCATGGATCATAGGTTCAAGCAAACACTCTTTGTGCTAGATATTAACTTCCACTTAGCTATAGTGATAGAGAAGTAGAAAACATCTGGTTGTGGATAATGAGCCCGAGCTTCTCAGCACCCTTGGATGCTAATAGCATTGGGCAAAGGTCATGGTGGAAGGCCATCTGGCTTCCTGTGTAAAGATATGTAGAGATCTTTCCTAGCACTGCAAATCAGCCTATTTCTAAGCAGCAGCAGGTAAGAAAATCTAGTAAGTAAATATGTAACCACCAATTTTAAATATCTAACATTAATACATTTCATTAGCATCGTGGCTACTAAATATTAGATTTCTATCACAAACTGTTGAAATATGAATTATGTCATAATAATATGTAACTTCACAAAACTATATTATGAATACAAGACAAATCATTGCTCATATACATTTAAGTTATTCGGGCAGAGGAGCTATGTATAAAAATGTAACTTAGAAGAGGTTTGCTTTCAGCAAAAATTATTTTCCTTTCCTGGTATCTCTTTAATTCTTACCTTCATCATAGTTCTATCAAAAATTCCTTAATGAAAGACATATGCTATAAATTTAACTATCATTCATTTCCTTTTTACCGAAAAACAAGACAAAAATTATAGAGTATCTACCATGTGTCAGATGCCGTTCCTGGCATTGAGAACCCAAGAAAGTTAATGTCCTGAAGAACTGAGAGTTTAGTTGTAGAAAAGATTGCAGAAATGTTAACAAAAGACTATGTTGTGTGGGACTCGAGGGACATTGTTCCAGCTAATGATTAAGAACTCTCCAGACAATAGGGGCTTCTTAGACAATGGGTGAATTTCCAGGATGTCCGGCCCCCTTCCGAGAAGGAGGGAGATAAACAAAATGTAAAAAAGGTGTCTGTCAAAGACCAATCAGGAAGCTGGGGACAAGTTCCCTCTCTGGTCCGAGCCTAAGCCGGGACCAATCAGCAGGAAAACACAACCAAATCTATAATTTACATACGGGGAAGTGGGAACCTATAAAACTGACATATTCGCGCCCAAAAGGGGTTCCTTCTTCGACCTCCTGCGTGAGGACCAAGGAACCCCGGTGCACCGGCCTTCAATAAACCTCTTGCGTTTTGCATCGGCTTCCGACTCTTGTTGTTTCCTGGGCGAGTCGAAACTCCTAGGAGACCGCGAAGGTCTAACAGTTGCAATGTAATATAATGCATGCTTTAATAGAAACATGCACTGGCCCTTATGGGAGAATACTCAAGAAAAATTTTACAAAAAAAATATGTTACCCAAGATCAGCCTCATGTAATGAGTAAGTACTGACAAATATTCGTTGCTTGATCTAATTTTAGTCAGGCTCCTGAACCTTCACCTAGGCCCATCTGTGGACGTTCTTGTAAAATGCAGTTTTAACAAGAATCCTGCTGAGTCAGTTTAGCAAGAATGTCCCTGCCCTTCACACCTGATCACCCTTGGATTGTAATTAGAATTTCTCCCTCCCCACTCCTGGTATCTGATCACCCTGATCTGTCTTCAGCAGGACCCCTACTAGGTGAGTTCAGCCAGAACCTACCCCACCCACGCATCCATTTGATGTTTCCTCTTAGTAATTTTCCATGCACTAGCCCTCTTGCCTCTTGGCTATCAATCCCCACTTGTCCCTGTTGCATTTAGAATGAAGCCCAGCTCTATACTGGGCTCTATTTTCCCCTAGCGTAATAGTGCTGAACAAAAGTTGCCTTCTCTGCTTTCACTTCTGTCCAGTTATGATTTTCTTTGAAAACAGGCAGGTAGAAAGGATTCTGTGCATTCTGTGCCAGAGACAACAGCATAGAAGCAGAAGAGAGCATAGCCATTTCTGTAAGGAGTGGTGAAGCTGCCACTAAAGAGCTCATTACACCCTTGTTTGTCATGATAACGAGCTAGATTTTTTCTTGAAAGCATTAGAAAAAAGCAGAATGACTTTAAAGTCTTGAGAACGGTTTGTTTTAGAGGAATCATTGACAAGCAAGATAAAAAATGGATTGTTGCACTGCCAATCTAAAGGCTTTATAGTCATCTAGGAAGTAGTTGTGGTAACAGAGGAAAGAAATATTGATGATCTGAACTAAAGCATGGCCAGTGAGAATAAAGAAGAGGAGGTATATTTGAGAGATGTGGCATTCTGGAGTTTATTAGACATTCATTGGCCTGAGATATAGTTAAAGGGATCAATGGCATACTGTCATTAATTATAGCTATGGCTGTAGCTAAATGGATAAGCTTGAAACTGGAGGGAAGGGGGCAGGGCACAACCTTAAAAGAATGACATAGCCCTTGAGGATATGACACAAACTGGTTAGAACCAACTAGGTCCGAGATGGTGGAAGATTCTACTTCCAGTAGACCTTGGGCCTCATTATACACTCTTAATACGTTAGCAAGCTACATGACGCAGCGCCATGACATTTCCAAGATCGACTATCAAAGGTCAAAAAGTGGGCAGGGGCCAAATTGCTGGAAATCTCCACCCCTTCCCCAAAATAGTTGGAATAATCCTCCCACTTATTGGCTTATGAAAATAGCCAGCCCATAAAAACCAACCACCCCATATTGTGGGGTCTCTCGTCTTCTGAGACGGCCCACACTCTGTCTGTGGAGTGTGTTTTTCCCTTGGCCGCTCTCACTTTCCGAGACAACCCCATGCCCTGCGGCCTCTCTCACCTTTTGAGACAGACTGCATTGTCTATGGAATGTGTATCTCTCTAAATAAATCCACTTCTTACCTATCACTTTGTCTCTCACTGAATTCTTTCTGCGACAGGACATAAAGAATCTGAGCTTAAGTCCTGAGACCAGGTGTGTGATCTCAATTAAAAGACAGTGGATTCAAGCCCCAATCTGGGTTGTGTGGTTTCAAGCTAACTAGTGAGAGTAGCTAGAAGAAAGGCCGGTCTACAGTGACCAGTTATCTTAAGGGATAATGCAAGAAAAATCCATGAAGGTACAGAGACAGAAGAGGAAAATTAAAAGAGAGTAGGAAACTGCTAGAAGGAGTGGTCAATGTACCAAGTATTACAAATGATTCCAGCAAAACAAGGGTTGTGCATAAACATTGGGGCATCCAAATTAGGATGCCAAATTGAAGTCTCACTTTGCCACGTCCTTATGAAAATATACAAAGACACGCAATATTGAAAAAATCTGGAAACCTAGAATAGCCATCAGTAATTCTCCAGACTCTGAAGATAATATTCACAGAAAAAGATTAAAAAAGTAAAAAGAGTGCCTTTTAATGAAAGAAAAGGTCAAGAAAGATGTATATCTCATCCGTAATTACTGTTAATTCCTAACACAGACACACATGGCTTTCATTACTGAAATTTTTTGTTTTGCGGTACGCGGGCCTCTCACCATCGCGGCCTCTCCCGATGCGGAGCACAGGCTCAGCGGCCATGGCTCACGGGCCCAGCCGCTCCGCGGCATGTGGGATTCTCCCGGACCGGGGCACGAACCCGCGTGCGCTGCATTGGCAGACGGACTCTCAACCACTGCGCCACCAGAGAAGCCCTATATTTCTTAATATATATTGTAACTTGTAGTTGTCTGAGCTGTATCATTCTCCCCCTTCAAACTCTATCACATCAATACATACATTTCTATATTTAATGCATGTCTATAATTTTTAGTCCTCAGAAACATCAAGTTTAGGGCACAAATAGACATGCAGTCGTGCACTACATGCCTTACAGCTAGTAGTTACAAGAGACAGAGAAGGAAAGGGGTTAGGAGCACTGCATTGTGGGAGTAATTGTCTCTAGAGTGTTCCTTCTGACAAAGGCAGAAACACAAGTGTTTGAGGTTCGCAGCATGGCACCCCACAAAGCCAGAGATTCAAGGAGGGAGAACAGGAGATTCCTTTTATCCAACAAAATCAACTAGATGAATGATAGCCAGACATCAGAAATTTGGCTAGAGAGGCAACGGACCAACACACGTAACATATCATGCTAGAGTTCTGAGTGGTGCCACAGCTCCCCTTGTTCTTTTGTTTTCAGCAAATTATGATTCATCCCAGCTTAATGGGTTAGGGTGTCAAGTCTGGACTAACAATGCTCAGACAATCTGCTCAGACAAGTTTTAAATTATCAGGATTTTTTTGAAGTATGGGTTTTTAATCCACTAGACTGTGATAAACTGTTACCCTAAGTAACCTGGACCTTTAGATACCGGTTAACATTAGTGTGAAGTTACCAGAGTTAGCATGACACTAAAATTGCTTATTTTATTGTTACCTCACTTAAAAATTTCTAATTGTGTATATTTTGTTTTATGTTCATAATAAAGAAGTAATGTTTTTCATATGCAGGAAAAATTATGAGACTTCAGAATCCACCAAAAAGATTATTGAGTTTCCTACCTAACGTAGCTTTCAGGATTGTATCAGCCTTACTTTGTCTTTGAGAAATGCAAATAATTCTTAACAGTAAAAATGCAAATTAATTGTGTCACTTGGAATGCAACTGATTATTTCTAGTGGACAAACTATGCTCCTGTATTTATAAGTGCACTTTATAATTCCTATTGACCTTTTTATATGTGATCTTTTGAATTTTCCTTTGGACTGGTTATAACACCTTAGTGCTTCCCTAATTAAGTAATGAGGCAAGAAAATGACTGACGTGTTCATTTTATGTTTGTATGAGAGTCATTATTTTATCTATTGTGAAAAATTACCTTTTTGATTTAAACATACGTATATGTAGGTACATGTATACACACATACATAGTTTATAAATAATATTCACTTATTGGCACTGTGCATTAAAATAGTTTTATCTGTAAATGCATAGTAAAAAAGGTAAGAAAAACATAAAATATAGACTGAAAATACCATAAGGCAGAGAAAAGAAAATCATGCAAAAAAGTTCACATAAGTAGGACAAGTGAGAGAGTTTTAACCTTTAAAAATTGGCATTTTTGGTTAAGTAACTGGAACAAATGAAACTAAAGAAGTAATTGAATATTTAGTAAAATAAAATAAAACTATTAGAAAATCTGACCCTGAAGATTGATAGAGCTCAACATCCATCAGAGCTTATTATAAAACGAAACTACCATCTGGCAGAAACTTTGAGTTTTAAGGATAAAATAAAATCCTAAGAGAAAAGGACTTTTAACAATAAAAAATTTAAATATATAAGATAACCATTTGGTTTTCTCTTCTATAACATTGATAATAGATTAATTTTTTCAGGATAATAAATTAATTTCCAAAATTTCTTGAGAATTCTTTTTAGGAAAAAGATTATGAATCATACAACACAATATACATACATGTGCAGTATGTATAAGAATTAAAAATATATGCTATCTGAGAAGACTATGTGAAAAGAATTCATTGAAGTTATTAAACAAATTTTGAAGTTCTTTAAAAAATTGGAAATGTTTTAATGTTGAACATTAAAGTCTTTAGTATATAATCAATCGTAAATAATGAATTCTGATTTATAATATTAAATAATAATTTTAAATTAAAATACTAATGTAAGGTAAACAAAAATTTTTAATTAATAAAAGTAGATTAAATTAGTTAATTAAAAGACAGATAAAAGTATAAGATTAAAGTTAATGGATTAATATTTATCTGTTAATCAGTGCCTATCATATAAAGTACTTGCTTATATTTTTAAAAGTCTATTGTTAATATTAATAAATAAAATCTTTAAAATGGCCTTATAATCATACATAAGTGATATTTTAAAAATGAGTAAAACACAACCAAAGAGATTTGAAATTATGCTTTTATGTAAATTACTTTTACATATAATGAAAAAACTCAAATGATACAGCTTCACTTCTTGATACTTTGAGGAATTTGCAAAAACAGATTAAAACTTAAAACTAAACACTCCTGGGTTTCCCTGGTGGCGCAGTGATTGAGAGTCCACCTGCCGATGCAGGGGACGTGGGTTCGTGCCCCGGTCCGGGAAGCTCCCACATGCCGCGGAGCGGCTAGGCCCGTGAGCCATGGCCGCTGAGCCTGCGCGTCCGGAGCCTGTGCTCCTCAACGGGAGAGGCCACAACAGTGAGAGGCCCGTGAACCGCAAAAAAAAAAAAAAAAAGAAAAGAAAAAAACTAAACACTCCTATTAAACAAATACATGATGCATACAATGTATGCCACATCAGAAGGTAAAGCCAAAGTCTTTTTTATAAGAAAATAACAGTAGATAGATAAAAAAACAAAAACATAAAACAACCAAAAATGCAAACCAAGGTAACAGTAATATATTCAATGTGGTAAAACACCCTTACTAGGCAAGAAACTGAACTTTCAGGTAAAGATAAATTAAAAGTTAGAGCAAAACATATCCCCATATAAAATTTAATGAAATGTAAAAAATATATATAAATATAATCTTAATACATAAAACATAAAAGCAACCCTAATATTAAGAAGTAATATGACTAATATGATGAGCTTGAAAAATATTTTTCAAGGAAATTTGATATACAGTTGGATTGAAATTCATTCACATATCAACTAGAGGAACGGAAAAATATAGTGTCATCATTTTTTCTATATAACTTTTAAAGAATTCTCATTTACTACTCACTGAATATCCGTGAGCTTGCCAGCATTTTCCATTCTCTTCATAATTAAGCAGTCTCGGAATCTAGTTCTGGGATATGGGTTGTGAATGAAAGGGCATTATTCCATTTCTAAACAGAAGCATTTAAGACATGCAACCCCTCTAGCTCTTTCTCCACTGTGTCATTCAAGGTGATCATGGGTTATATGCAGTGAAGCTGGAGCTTCCATTAGTTTGGGTTTTAGCATAGTAACTCAATGGGTTAAGCAGCAATTCATCTTTACTATTTGTTGTCTTCCAGAGTTTTACTCATTGATGGAACACTTAACAACCATTGACAGCCTTAGCTACCCTATGTCCATGATAAAACCCTGTCCTGTACCCTAACTGTCAAAATTAGGGGACCAAAAGAGTAGATAAGAAAATGATCTTTGAAACTGGACAATACTAAACTGAATATCCACGGTGTACTATTTTCCTGTGTGAGGTTTTTAATATTTAAATAAGAATTTGAATAAATAAATAATTGCATTGCTGGTTAAATAACAAAAACAACTTTTCCAAAATATATAGGCCAGTATTTAGCACACAGCAGGCAATAAATAAATGTTAATCCTCATGCTTCATTCTAAATCTTTTCTTCCTACTGAGTTTCCTCCTCAGGGGCTTAGTCATGATTTTGCTCTTAAAGGAAAACCTGGTGCCTGGATCTTTTGCCTTTCCAACAGATTTCATTAAGAGAGCACTGTCTTCCAACACACCCCCATCCCTGTACTCTACCCACTTAGATAAAAGCTCTACCTGTTTCCCACCCTGGAGCTCCCTGATGCTGTCTGGCTGTTTCCCACCCTGGAGCTCCCTGATGCTGTCTGTCATTCCTCTCTACAAGAAACTTATCCAGTCCCTGCTCTCCACTTTCCTCTTCCTGTAGGTCATCTCCACTGTTTGTTCTCTGACATCCCTAGACTATGCCATCCCATTGAAAATACAGCTCTTGTTAGAATATAGATGAGAGGGCATACAGGTAAGATTTCATTTGGACAATTTTGATCTCATATAAAATAATATTTAATGATACTAATCCATATATTTCTCAGGTAATTAAAGATTTACAAAATTACTTCCCCTAAATGGGGGAAAATATTTAAATAATATTTTAAGATAAAGGCTTTTGCCCCTCCTTCCCCCATTTGGTGCTACAAAAGCCTGAGGCTTAAGGGATCTCACTGCTTGAAAGACATATTATTTCTTAAATATTTGCTAAGGTCATTGTTTTTTCAGAGAAGGCATTTCTGGTCAGCTATGTTGTCTTATGAAGCAATATCATTTATAGTAAGCTACAATACGTACTCCTTTAGCCATAATCAAAACACTCTTCAAACAGAATGCACATCAGTTCCTTAAAGGTTAACTTCTAAAAGAAGTTCTTCATCATTTCAAAAAGAAGTGCTATAGTGCATAAAAGGTCACAGCAGTTTCTGTTTAAGCCTGCACAGTAAAATGCTCTTTACAACATGAGCTAGCTCTCTTTTTTTTTTTTTTGGTACGCGGGCCTCTCACTGTGGCCTCTCCCGTTGCGGAGCACAGGCTCCGGACACGCAGGCTCAGCGGCCATGGCTCACGGGCCCAGCCGCTCCGCGGCATGTGGGATCTTCCCGGACCGGGGCACGAACCCGTGTCCCCTGCATCGGCAGGCTGACTCTCAACCACTGCACCACCAGGGAAGCCCTATTTTTTAATACATAGTTTAGCTGCACAATTTTCAACTTTACTAACCACTTGGTTGAAAACATAATTTTGATTTAAAAAATTCTGTTACATAGGTATTTTAAAAGTCTGTTAACCTATTGATTTCCCCCCAAAACTTCCTTCATTTATCTGATATGAAAAAGACTGACATCAACTGCTTAGTCATTAATTTTAGATGATCTGAAGTTGCAAAATTAGAATACAGAAGTATATGTGTAAAGGAAGCATTTGCCTTGAACTTGTCATATCAACATGCATTCAGGATGAAGACATTAATGAAATAGTTGCATCCAAGTCTAAAAGGAACAAAGAAGACTGGTGAACTGAGTTAAGGCGGAAAAACCTACATGTTGATTTAAAAAGAAAACCGAAATATCAGCAATAAAAATAGATCATCTGAAGTTCAAATTTGACCAAAAAACACTTAATATTTTTCTCATACTTGGAGTGTGTCAAGAATAAGATAGGCATTTCAGAATAAAAACAGCATAAATTGCATGAAGGCTTTAAGAATACACGACATGTTTGGCAGAAATTTGATTCAGTTGATCTCTAAGACCATATTAGAGAGGGAACATTGATAAAATTTAAGAAGCATGTTAGACTAATCTGTTATTAAAGATTGATCTAGGTGCTTTCTGAAATACAGATAGGAATGGACAAAACTGAAAGTCAGAAGGCTATCCAGAGAACCATTTTAGCAATCCAGGCGTGGAATAATGAGTTAATAGGCAAGACAATGACAGCAGGAATTGGGAAAAATTGATTGAACTATCCTGCAAAACAGTAAATTAGTGTCTGATTGGCTACTTGAAGAAAGGACAAGGGAAAATTCAAACTCATTTGGCAATGTCTAACTTAAGGATACATAATAGTGGATAGATGGAGTAGTGAGATGGAGCTGTTTCTTTTGAGGGAAAGGTATTTATCTTGTTTAATACATGCTGAGTTTGAAATGACATGTGGGCATTTAAAAGAAAGTGTCCAATAAGGAGATTGTGAAGATAAAACTCCAGGAAACACGTCTGCTTGTGTTCACAGATACTAAGGAAGGAAATTGTGGTTGAAAAGAAAATGAAAATTTGATAAAGAAGGTCAAATAATTAACTAGGCAATGTCTCAAAGGAAGCAGAGAGGATTTAATAACAAATATTGGCAGCTAGCCCTGGAAAACCAAAGAGAAACTATTCTTCATAGGTATAAAAAAATAAAGGTAAAATTGGAAACCTGTACTTTTTAAAAAATAAATTTAACGCCAACTCTACCTGTTTCCCATTTTGGTTTTGA
Organism: Grampus griseus; assembly: GCF_964374135.1. Classification (NCBI taxonomy): domain Eukaryota; kingdom Metazoa; phylum Chordata; class Mammalia; order Artiodactyla; family Delphinidae; genus Grampus; species Grampus griseus. Next base: position 132,580,475 of record NC_138997.1, on the reverse strand, counting down.
TTAGAATTCTTTAGAGCAGTTTTAGTTCACAAAAAACTTGAGCAGAATGTATATCCTCTTATCCCAACAGACATACACAGTTTCCCCTACTGTTAACATCTTGCATTAGTATGGTGCTATTGTTAAAACTGATGATCCAATATTGATACATTATTATTAATTAAAGTCCATAATTTCATTAGGGTTCACTCTTAGTGTTATACACTCTATGGATTTTGACAAATGCATAATGACAGTATCCATCATTACAAATTCACAGAGAATAGTTTCAGTGTCCTAAACTTGCCCTGAGCTCCACTTAATCATTCCTCCCCGAAACACTGCGAATCACTGATGTTTTCCTCTCTAATTTTACCCTTACAAATATCACATAGCTGGAATCATACCGTGTAGCCTTTTCAGATTTACTTCTTTCTCTTAAAATATTCATTTAAGATTTCTTCATGTCTTGTCATGACTTGATAGCTCATTTCCTTTTATCACTGAATAATACTCCATTGTCTAGATGTACCACAGTTTGTTTTTCCATTTATTTAGTGAAGGACACCTGGGTTGCTTCCAAGTATTGGCAACATGAATAAAGCTACCGTAAACATGCATGTGCAAGTTTTAGTGTGTACAAACGATTTCAGCTCATTAGAGTAAAAGCCAAGGGGTGCAATTGCTGGATCATACAGTACGGGTATGTATAGCTTTGCATAAAACTGCCAAACTGTTTTGCAAAGTGGCTGCACCATTTTGCATACCCACCAGCAATGTATGAGAATTCCTGTGCTCTACATCCTCGTCTCTTCTTGAGGTTGTTGGTGTTTGCCATTTTGGCCATTCTAATAGCTATGTAATAGTATCTCATTATTTTAAATTGAACTTCCCTGATGACATATGATGTGGAGCAGCTTTTCAAATGGTTATTTTCCATCTCTCTATATTTTTTGGTGACGTTTTTGTTCAAGTCCTATGCCCAATTTTTTTTTTCTATGCCCAGTTTTAATTGAGTTATTTGTTTTCTTAATGTTGACTTTTAAGAGTAACTTGTATTATTTTGGATAACAGTCCTTTATCATGTATGTCTACTGTAAATATTTTCTCTCAGGGTGTGGCTCGTCTTTCATTCTCTTAACAGTGCCTTTCGCAGAAGTTTTTTATTTTAATAAAATCTAGCTTATCAATCTTTTCTTTTATGAATTGTGCTTCTGGTATTGCATCTAAAAAGTCATTGCCAAACTCAATGCCCCCTATATTTTCTCCCATGCCGTTTGCTAGGAATTTGTTAGTTTTGCATTTTACATTTAGGTCTATGATTCAGTGTGCAATTTAGAACTTATGAATTGTTTATTTCTATAATTTTCCATTTAATATTTTCAGACTGTGGTTGATCACAGGTAACTGAAACCACGGAAAGTGAAACCACTACTGTAAACCCTAAAGCCTGCAGAAGGAATGGGGCTACATCAGACTTCATTTCAGCATTTTAAAACAGATTTTTGACTTCTGATCTGCAGAAATGTAAGCAATTAATGTGCATTGTTTTAAACCACTATGTTTGTAGTAATTTGTTACAGCAACAATAGGAAACTAATTGTATATTTTTCCATTTCTTCCACTTAAACTGTCCTCACTGGATTATGTATTGTGAATAAATTTTGAGACAAATAACTGGAAGAATTTATCTTCCAAATTTCAACCATTTCCCTCCATGTGTGTATGTGTTGTAGACATACATACATCTATGTTTTGGTAGGCAATTTTGTATATGTACATATATACATAAATGCATACATATGTGTGTAAGGATACATGTATAGCATAACTGGAAGAAGAAACTTGAAACTTCATTTAATCAACATTTCAATCTTATTTGAATATATTATGTAAGAGCCTTCCAGTACATCATTTTTCAGTGGTCCAAGAAATTTCAGATATTACTTGAAATTTAATCCTATATATTTTCAGAATTTCCTGCAGCTTAGTGAAAAATTTTGAATATAAATCTATGCTTAATCCAATATTCATTGCAATCTGATGGTTCAGTTTAGGATTATATGTGCAAAGCATGTTTTAAGATTGAAGATAAAAAGGTAGAAATATATGTTGATATATATTTCAGTATAAATTTGAATGGAAAGTGCTTTTCTCGCAAATGTCCCTAGGTTTAAAAACTTACAGTAAAATCATTCTGTTGTATTTTATAAAATCTAATAAAACTGTATTGAAAATAAAATTATTGAAAAAATACTTTGTTTGAATTAGTCCATAATAAATGATAGATATAATAGATTTCAGTTCATATTTTTTTTCTACTAGTATTTAAAACTTTTGGAGAAACATTTAATTACTAATTATTAATATAAATAATTACTGAGATATTTTCATTCTTTCATTATAAATTTCCAAAAAGCATATTAAGTATGTTTATTTTAAATTAAGAAGTTTGATAGTAATTTTTCCAATAATTTTTGGTTTTGTATTACTTTAGGATATAATTCCTCTGAGTTATACTTTAGAAAAATAATATTTGATTTGGCACCTGCAACAAACACCCAAAAGCATACAGCTCTGCAATTACAACAATTAATTTTTCCCTCGTTTACTTAAGAATTCTTGTATGACATAAAAGATATGGTGATAAGTACATTATTGACCCATTTCTGATCCCAAAGTGGAAATGTACACTATTTGCTCATTTGTTTGCTGAAGGATTTTTTAGATATACTTTATCACATTAAGGATGTTCCCTTGCCGGAAAAAAAGGTTAGTGCATGGCCCAAATAGCCTTTTGGCTGTGAATACTGGGGCTGATAATTATATCCTGCAATCTTCTCCAGAGCATGGCATTTGGCTAAAGGAAGCTTCTTAAAAAAAAAAGAAAGGAAAGAAAAGAAAAAAAAGAAAAGAAAGAAAGAAAAGAAAGATATGTGGGAAGTTTTGCTCCCTTAGGTGGCAGACAAGGGAATGATATGAGGACTGAAGCCCAGACATCTTGCTTCAAAAGAGAAAAATCAGTCTTACTGTTTATATTTCAGAAGCTACCTGTGAATGATACTAAAGCTAAGCTTCACCAGAGATCTCATTTCTGCTCTGCCCTTTTTCTTGCCTTTGTTCTCTCTTACAGGATTTTCTGGAAGAACAGATTTTCAAGAAAGCACATGCATATGAATCCCTGCCTCAGGGATTCCAGGTCCTTCTAGGGAACCTGACTTAAGACAACTTCTTTCATTTTTGCTGATTTTGCATTATGAATGTATGGTGAATGTACATATTTTCTGTGCTGATACAAGATGATAATTATATTGTTTTATTCCTTTTGAATGAATAAAAAAATGTGGGATTGTGTTAATTTTTAGATGGTAAGTAACTCTTTATTCTAGAAATTAGCCCGACGTGGTCATTGTCTTAGTCCAATTGGGATGCTGTTAAAAAATACCATAGATTGGGTAGCTTATAAATAAAAGTATTTCTCCCAGTTCTGGAGGCTGGGAAGTCCAAGATGAGGGTGCCGGCAGATTTGGCATCTGGTGAGGGCCTGCTTTCTGCTTCATAGACTGCCACCTTCTCATTGTACCCTCACATGGCAGAAAAGGGCAAGGGAGCTCTCTGGCCCCTTATATAGAGGACACTAATCCCCTTCCTGAGGGCTTTGACCTTAGGATCTAATCACATCCTAAAGGGACCTCCTCCAAATGCCTTCACATTGGGGATTAGGTTTCAACATGTATATTAGGGAAGACACAAACATTCAGTGTATAGCAGTTCATGATGTACCATCTACTTTATGTATAGCTGAATTTGATTTACTCTTATTTTATTATTTTTGCATCTATACTCATGAATGATACTGCCAGGCAATTGTCTTTCAATAATCTTGTCTTTTTATTTTAGTTCAAGTTTATGTTGGCATGAAAAATGTTGTTGGGAACTTATTTTCTGTTTCTGAAAATAGTTTCTGTGAGAATGTTATTTCTTTCTAAAAATTTTAAAGAATTAATAGTAATGTTATCTGAGCTGTGGCTTTTTTATTGTGGGTTTTCAAAAGAAATCATTATGAAATCTGTTACTTTCAGTTATAGGAATGTTTCCATTTTTAAATTTCTTCTATCACTTTTGGCAAATTGTTTTCTAAATGTACATTTCATCTAAGTACTTGAACCTATTAGAATAAATATGTTGACAAGACATATCTCCTTATTATCTACAGCAGGCAGAATGCTCAGATGTCTGTCCCAGATGTGCAGGCCATGTATTGCTTGAGTGTGAGTAGAAGTGATGGGGCCAAGACAAGAGAATCATGTGGGTATATCACTCCTATGATTAGGCTACTAATCAGGAGACTTTGAATTACTTAAAAGGGAGGTTATTCTAGAAAGGCCTGGCCTATTAGATAAACCATTTTTAAAAAGGTAAAGTGACAGACTTTCTCCTAATGGCATGGAGAAAAGCAAACAATCATATTGTAGAGAGGCCCACTTTGCTGGGAATGGTTATTAGCCTCTAGGAGTTGAGGACCTCAGACCCACTAGAAGTAAATGAATCCTTTCAACAACGAATGAGCTTGGAAGAAGACCCCAGGGCTCAGATGACACCAAGCTTAATTTTCAGCCTGGTGACATGTGAGAAGAGAATCCAATTAATGCCTTCCCAGATTTCCTACCTACAAGACTATGAGATAAAGGATTTGTTTTGTTTAAGCCTCTTAGTGTTTACCACCTCTTAGCAGCAATTAAAAACAAAAACGTTATTTGTCCAATTTCCTACAATTTTTAAGTTCTTACATTAACCAGGCTTTAGGTACAAATTACAAGTTTTGATAGACCGCAGTTTATCACTTATACATAGTTCAAAACATTTAATCCCACTATTTCTTCTTTGACATACTTGTTTAGAAATGTAAAGATTTTTAAAAATGTATCCATCTGTTACTGATTTCCAGCTTATTTCCATTCCACTATGAACATATTTTCTGTATGACTTTAATTCCTTAAAATTCATTGTGACTCAATACATGTAGCCCAGGATATACTTTATACATCCTTGATAAGAAAGTGTATTCTATAATTCTTAGAGAAACTCTGTGTCACTTAGGTCAAATTTGTTAATTCTGTTACTTAACATTTTTTAATCTTTACTGATAATTTTTTTTCTGTTATAACAGTTATTAAACAATGTATGATAAAATCTTCTACTGTGATCTTGATATTCTATTCCTCTTTTTAATTCTGACAATTACAATTTTTATATCCATTAAGTGCATACTAATTTATTATTTGTATTATATATATTCATTTTTTTACTTTCTTCTTTTTCTTTTTTTTTTTTTGGCCACGCCTCATGGCTTGCAGGATCTCAGTTCCCCAACCAGGGATTAAACCAGGGCCAGGGCAGAATGCCCAGACTTCTAACCACTATGCCACCAGGGAACTCCCCATACTTTTACTTTCAACCTTTCCTTATCCTTATATTTAAGGTAGATTTTCTTTTTATTACTGCCATCAAATCTACGGTTAATCAAATCTAAGGTTAATGCTGATGCTTGAAATGGAAGAAATTCATTTAAGCTTAATTTAACAGATTCAGCTTAATACAGCATCACTAAAAAAAAAAAAATGATGACTCATAAACAGGTGTTTTTCATAAACCCCTTGACAATCACAACTTCATCTATTTGAAGTCATACAATAACACTCTGATATGGCTAAGACATTACTTCCACAATCACACACACATTCTCACACAGAACAGAATATTCAGATGTGGAACTCTGGGTTACGTTTTTAGTTGATTTCAGCTATGCTATTGCTTATTCCTCCAATGTTAAAAAATAATCTCCCTTTTCTTCTATAAAATTTTAGTTCCATTTATTTTCTGAAAAGCACTATTAGAAGTGACTCATAAGGCACATGTGAAAAATAATTTTGCCTGCATTTTATTTTTACATATAGTAAGAAATAAGGGAATATTAGCATTATCCTTGCTTTTATCAGAGTAAAATGGTTCCCTTTGTTCTCCAGTGGCTCTGCTGAGAGGTCTTTCTTGGTTATACCAATGTATGAAAAGGAATATCCATTATTTTAGGTGACATATGTAATACAAACTTTTGGTTTTAGTATCTTAACAAAGTTTGTGTGGCCCCTGTTTTACAAAGGAATTCCTCAGAAAGGAGATCGACCATTCTTGGGTGCATGTAAGTTCCAATATGGGAAAAGACTGTGGGAGTAGGGTGCAAAAAAATGTGAGTGTCAACTTGACTGAGAGAACTAAGTTATCTTCCAGAATCAGCCACTGCAATGCATGGTTCTGCCATAGAAAAATGACTACACAGGAGAATATGAAATAAAACAGTATGTCTTCAACACCCTGTATGCATGGAACAGTGATTGTGTGGCAGGACACACTTTTTTTTTACATCTTATTCTATCTCTTGCTCCAACGGTTAACTGGAGGGACTTATGGCATTGAAAAGAATATGTGAAATAGCTTATTTCTTACAACTGTTCTTATAATCCAAGGAAAAGAACATCGAATAACTTGTCCTCTCATTGAAGGATTCCCTTACCTAGTTCCTGAGTATCCAAAGGACAACAGCTAGAGCAAACCCACACCTACAGATACATAAGAAAACCACACTCATGAACTGAGATCACCCTTCAGAAGAGGCACTGTCCAACTTCTTAATGAGAGTGAAAAATCCTCTCCTATTTACAACATAATGTGCAGAAGTTACCCTGACCCAAAACAGAGATAATCTTTGACATTTTTGTGAGGAGGTATTTCTTGAGTTCTTGTCTCAGTTTCAGATTGTGCCTCAGGAAGTAAGCAGTACATAAGAACATAAAAAATACTGTATAAGAATCATCTCTCCATAGATGATTCGCCTCATCTAAACCAAGACACACCAGAATTTTTATAATAATTTTTAAATTTCTTTACCTTTAAGTTAACATGGAGGTATGCTAAAACTCTTCTATAAGATATTATCCTATAATCACTGAAAATGGGACATACAGAGTTTGAAGATTTAAACTCCTCCAGTCCAAGCAAAGTCCCTAGAGTTGGAAAGGGAAGAATTTGCTCTCGCCGTTATTTTTTGCATTTAAAAAAATTGGATATTTTTCAAAATATCCAATAGGTCCAAGCATAAACCATGGACCAGAGCAGGTGTTCATTTGTAAAGTAGCTATTCTGATTTGTATTTAAAATAAAAAAATTAATTTTAATACATTTTATTAAATAAAATAAAATTATTTATTATATACAGAGTTTAATATAAATTTATTAAAGTTGTATTTTATTATTTATTTTATTAAAATTAGAATGACCTGACATACACAGTGAGTTGAACACTACAGAGCAGCAAGCCAATCACATGGAGAGAGTGGAAATCATAAACACTCTCAGGAAGGTGGTACCAGGCAGGGAGAAGAGCAGGTCTAGGGGAGGAGTGAGGGCTGCACATATCCCCACCTCCTGTGTATGCAGGAGATCTCTGGAGATGAAAGACCAACAGAGGCTCTAATTTATCTTTCCTACAAGTTTCACTTACCACTTAGCAAAATGACAGGGATGGTACTTTTTTCAAGATCAGAATTTTTTTGGATTACATTACCTACTGATAGCAACACAAAAGTGCGTGCTTTATGAAGCATGTAAAATAGAGGCTTTCTCACCATTTCTGCTTCATGCAGGGGTGAGCCCTACACAGGAGGAACTGGACACAGAGACTAAAATTAACATGACCATATTTTCAAAACAGACAGGGACTTACTTAAAGTATACAAATTAACATTGGGTCAATTCATGTCTTTACTATATAAAATTTTTCACTGTTTTTTATTTCTTAAATTTCATGGCAAGCTGTAATTTTAGTACATATATATATATTTTACTATTCATATACGTGCCAGTTTAATTAAGATGAAAATTTACTGTAGTAAATGGAATGGAGGAAGTTCAAAGATTTAAATGTCTGCAGTTCAAGAAACCCACCAGGAGTTGGAATCAAAGCTAATAAGTGGTAGAATCAGCATTTGAACAAGAACAAATGGTTCCAGAAATTATTCCTTTCATCACTAGGCCATACTGCCTTTCTGAGAAGGTACTGTGTGATACAACAAGGTACTGTGTGTTCCAAACGTACCACTTTGGAACAACTTGTCCAAAGTTACATAAGTAATAAAAGGTGGAGCCAGAAAGCCTGTGTCTCTAACCACTGCACTGTCCTGCATGGGTTAAGATCAGATCTATCGGTCCATGTGTCCAGTGTGCCCTGGAATGTCTGGATGTTCATCATTATATGAACTTCAACTTTCACAAAATCTCCCAATTTACAAATTCTATACAAACACCCAAATACCTTGTGTCTCAAATACTTAACATTTCATTGTGACAGCTTTCTCTGCTAGGACTAGGACTAATAATATCTAGCATGTATTGAGTTCTTGCTATGCGCTAGGTGATGTTTAAGTGATTTTTATATGTTAACTCCTTTAATTCTGACAACCCAGTGAGATCAGTAGCAAGATTATTTTATTTTAAGACACAAGGGAAATAGGTAATACAAATTTTAAATAAATGTCCTAGGTTTTTATATTTTTCTTTTATTTAAATCACATCTTTAGTATTGAATTATTATTATATACTACAGTGATTAACACACAAAACTGTGAAGTGAGACCTACGTGTGTTTTTTGTTTGTTTTTGTTTTTTTTTTGCGGTACGCGGGCCTCTCACTGTCGTGGCCTCTCCCGTTGCGGAACACAGGCTCCAGACACGCAGGCTCAGTGGCCATGGCTCACGGGCCCAGCCGCTCCGCGGCATGTGGGATCTTCCCGGACCGGGGCACGAACCCGTGTCCCCTGCATCGGCAGGCGGACTCTCAACCACTGCGCCACCAGGGAAGCCCGAGACCTAAGTTTTAATCACAACTCTGCCATTTATTAGTGTGACCTAGTTAAATTAGCTGATGGACAAAAAAAAAAAAAACATAAGAAATAAAAGGGGCTTGAGTTCCCTGGTGGTCCAGTGGTTAGGACTCACCGCTTCCACTGCAGGGGCCACAGGTTTGATCCCTGGTTGGGGAACTAAGATCCTGCATGCCAAGGTGTGGCTAAAAATAAAAAATAAAAAAATAAGGGAAGAGAGCTTGCAGGCTTATTTTAAAATATTTGAGTGAGGAAAATATTTAAAAATTTCCCCAATAAATATTAATATTTCCCCAAATTAATTGAGCAAATAAAAATTATGATTGCTTTAAACAGAGTAAATTGAATTAAGTTTTGGTGCTTTAAAAGATATGTAAATTAGAGTATGGTAAAAGTTAAATAAAATGTGCAATTCAATTTGTGAAGTTTCTATTGGTATATACTTCTAAGCTCACCGATCTTTCCTTGGCAATGTCCAGTCTACTTAAAAGTCCATCAAAGGCATTCTTTCCATTAGTGTTTCTGATGTCTAGCATCTCCTACTGATTCTTTCCCAATTTCCATCTCTTTGCTTACATCACCCAACTTTTCTTGAATGCTGTCAATGTTTTTCCATTAGTGCACTTAACCTATTAATAGTAGTTATTTCAAATTCACATATATTGTCAGTACACAGCCCTATACAACAACTATATGCAAAGAAAAATTTTGTAGTATAACACACATGACATAACACAGTAAGCATAATTGTGATTATTTGTAGTATACCACACATGACATTTGTAGTATAACACAGTGAGCATAATAATTGAGTATAATTAATATGGGGTAATAATTAGGTCTCAACATTTTCAGAATAAATTATTTTAGAGAATAGCAAGGTCAGTTTAGACACCAATTTTGAAATAAAAATCTAATAACAAAATGGCTTACTAAATTAAAGAATCACTTCAAATAGTATCTTCTGAAGGTCTATAATATTCCTCACATTATGTTGTGTTAGGTCTTTTATAACCTCGATGTCCTATTACTTTCTATCTCTAATAAATTCATAATTTTTTGAAAAAAATTTACAAAACCTGAAACTATTTTTCCTCTCTTCTATTAGTGTCTTAGGCTACTTGATAATGGAAAAATAAATCAGAACAATGAAAATAAATAGGTTATCTGTTTCCTCACATGTAAATCCTCTCATGAATCACCTGAGACAAGCGTTTTTTTAAAAAAAAGCAATTGCTGAAACTATTCATTCATCACAGTGCATATGGTAATGTATGAACAATATCCAAGTTTGATTCAGGTTTTCAGGACCTCAATGTTTCCGTAAAAGAGGCAAGGTCAGAATTCTCTCATTTTTCTAGTGGTTGCACACTGTCACTACCTTAGAGATATTGGGGTGAGTGTGATTTGGAACTCGAGGCTGTCATGCCTTTATTTGTCAGACTTATCAAGTAGCGAATTCAATCATAGTTTCAACTTTGTTGTATCTATAAACATTACATTATGAATCTGCATCCCATTGAGTACAAAATAAATCTGAATTATTTATATAAAATTAACAACAAAGGACAACAGGATATGACTTCTCTGTCACAAGAATACTGATTTTGATATTTGTTGTAAAGCAGAACTTTAAAATTACTCCATCTTTCCACTGCATCCCTTCATTTCATAATTAGTCCTATAGACATGCCAAAGTATGCCAACCCAGACACAGAACAAGGCTAATTATCTGTGAGAGACTGAGGCTCACCAACTAGTTGTAAATTTTTACTCACCTGGGTCAAAGGGCCCTCAAGAGGTCAAATGATACTGCCACTAAAACAGCACATGGAAAGAGAACCACACAGAATGGTCAAAGAGGTCATCAATGATAATAAGTACAGAAAAGTTAGAGTTTAGGACCAAACTATTGCCAAGTGATGAGTTGCACAATTGCTGACATGGCACTTAAATTTGAAGCACCTCTAATTAACTGCAGGGGTGAAAAGGAACCATAGAAAGATAGTGGAGGAGGAATAAATCATGGGCCTCTAAGGAAAACTTTGTTTTCTTCATCAAAATTCTTTTACTTAAATTTCCTTCTGTAGAGTCTTAGGGATGGCAGAAGCCACCTAATTAAAAATTCACACATTACCTATTAGTCATTTTTCAATCACATTATATAATGCCCCTGGAAAAGAAACTTTTGATAATGAATGTAGTCGACCAATTAAAGTAACCCAGAAATTTCTTTGATTTACAACAAAGAAACCGTACTTGACAATGAAATTAAAACTAGTTGATTTGCAGTCTCTAAAACAATTTCAATCATTCTGTGCTTCCTTTAATGCCACTTTCTGTACTTAAATTGGGTGTATCTTTATCAGGAGAGCTTGTGAGAAGTAAATTGAGATTATGACTAATCTAAGTGAAAAATACCTATTAAGAAACGTGGGATTTGTCTCATTTCCATTACATTGTTATTTGAAAAGGCTTCTGTTTCCTCAGGAAAGGGTAAAAGGACAAATAATTGGCATTACATGCAATCATGAAAAGCTGTACTAATTTTTCAAAGTCTTGAAAAAGCTTATGGAATTCATTTGAAATCTGAGTGATTGAAAAGGCATTTTCTCCCAAATGATCAATTTGCCTAACTTGTATTCATTCATACTGTTGAGAACATTTAGATGACGATAATCAAAATATTAATAAGTTAGAAAAGTGTTCATATAATTAGAAATGCAGTCATATAATTTTGCAAGTTAGCAATACTTTGAGGAGCTGAGATTTAAGGTAGCTCTTTCCTTTGCATAATAAAAAAATCAATTAAATTTATTACAAATAATCATCATAATCTACTAGAATCTACTTGATTTAAAAAAAAAGGTTTCAGGATAATTATCTTGAATCATGGGTAGGATTATAACAATCAGAAAAAGGAAAGGACATTCCAGGTTAAGAAGAACAGGGACTTTTTAATGAGTGGAGAGACATGGCATAGAGTAAGAAATTGAATGATAGAAGACCAGGATTCTAGATCTGGCTTGATCATCAACTTGATTTACGTCATTGAGAACATGCCTTTATCCCTTTAAGCTTAATGCTATTTGGCATTTGTAAAATAATAAAAATAAAACATGTAAGACCTGTTATTTGCAATCCAGGTTTTTAATTACCTATGAGCATATAGGCATATTCAAGAGCCAAATTTCATTGAAGCGTGGGATAGAGTTAGTGGCATCATGGAAATTAAGGCTAGAGAATTATTGTAGAGCCATGTTGGGAGGCTCATGTATGCCAGTTGGAGTGAATGTATAATCCTGTAAAATAAGTAAAACAAAAAATTTCCACCAGCACATTCTCTCAATAGAATCAAAAAGATCACTGACTATCTATAATGAGAAGCATAAAAATCATAGTAATAGTAAAGATCATCTTTCTCACACTTCTGTTGATGTTCTCCTAACATTGAAGGAATATTAGGCTTTAGTCCAAAGGAGTCCTCTGAAAGGAAAGGGCTTTTTTCATATGTTTGGGTTTAGCTTAAAAGTCATGAGACCTTTCACTACACATATCATAATATACCCATAGTTTTTTTTTTTTTTTTTTTTTTTTTTTTTTTTTTTTTTTTTGCGGTACGGGGCCTCTCACTGTTGTGGCCCCTCCCGTTGCAGAGCACAGGCTCCGGACACGCAGGCTCAGCGGCCATGGCTCATGGGCCCAGTCGCTCCACGGCATGTGGGATCTTCCAGGACCGGGGCACGAACCCGTGTCCCCTGCATCGGCAGGCGGACTCTCAACCACTGCGCCACCAGGGAAGCCCATACCCATAGTTTTTAAAATGATAAAATATTTTCCCCAAAAGCTTTGAGGTAAACATGGAAAATGTTTATTCTCTGGCTTGAATTAATGCCTCATATGTCATCTCAAACTTCTGGAGATGTGTCTGTTTAGGCAATACAGGTCTAAATTGTGTGTGTGTGTGTGTGTGTGTGTGTGTGTGTGTGTGTACATATAATACACATACTGGTATGTATTATTAAATTACAAAATGAAACAAGAAAATGTAAAATAATGACCTCACAATCACTTTTGCATACTTTATCTTCCTCTAGGTCCTTCTGGTGTGTAACACAATTGTGCTAAGTCTTTAAGATTTAAATAGACACAGTTATAAAGCAACTGGTTTTCCTTTGTATGAGGACAAAGCCAACTTATACAAGACATAAATTGATTTAGGGTCATAGTTTTAGCTAATGTGCTTTAACCAACCAATCTGTAAGTGTGGCTATAAATCCAAAACCTTCATAAAGAAATAGCTCGAGTTGAACACTGCTAAATACATTAATAGAAAAGGAACTCATAGCACTTAATCATGAAAATTAACTAATCCTTTACTCATCTAAGAATTTCAAGGCAGTAGAAAAATAGTGAACTAAGAAAATTAGTTCACTATATGTTTATATATACATATATATGGATATATATCTACATATATGGACATATAGAGAGATATTATATATGAAATATATTAAGGAACATTTGAAGAAAGCTTTATAAATAACCATTGCTCCTAAAGTTGTATTTTTCATAAAAGAAATCTCACTTCTAGCAAAACTATATCATAAGATATATCTTCTCACATATAAAGAAAAGCGTAATTTTAATGTTTATATTTTCACCAGATGTTAAAACTTTATTAGATTAAAAAATTAATCACTCTACAAACTTTGATAGACCAATCAGAGAAAATGATAGACCAATCAGAGAAAATGAGTAATAAAGGAGTTATTAAAAAAGGAGTTATTTTTTAAATAGTCTTAATAAGACTAGTGAACTTCTAATTTGAACTAAAAACAATGTTTCCAAACTGTGAACAAGAGACCTCATGTTCTTGGGGATTTAATATAATACTTTTTACCATAAAATTAAAAAAAATATTGCACACCCACTGTATGATTTGGACTATTCTAGCATATTCATACATGTTATTAAAACTCACCAACTCTCTGAGAGGTAATTTTATACTCACTGTCATGATGAGAAATTAGTCTAACATATGTAGATAATTTACCTACATTCACCCACTGACTAAGTGACAGAATTTTAATTAGTTGTCCAGTCTGTTTGAATAAAAGCCCCAAACTGTCCCACTATACCTTGCTGTCTCTCAAACTATAGGAAATGTTAGTATTTGGGAAATGCTTTTCATGATCTAAAATAGTCAGGAAGCAATTGGTCATTAGCTGTGAATGACAGAAATAGTACCAATTCTTTGCCTTCAATCTCTGAACTCAGGCTACTTCCAAAGCTCTTTGCATGGCCCATTCATGCCCTTCCTCAGATAGTACAGCTATCCTGGTATCAGATCTTTTGACAGGCAGACTTGATTTAAAGGTTTCTCTCCAAACTTTTAAGGTGAAAGAGAACATTATGCAACCTCAAGTGTGAAGACTTTTGCAGACTCTGTCCCGGTATTCCAAACCATAATTACTGATAATTTACTATGTAAGGAAATGGCGGTAAGAGAAAAGAATGAGAGAGGTAATCCAGTCCAATGGACCACTCTAAGCTGATACATTTTCACATTAATGAATCTGTTTCTTCCCCCTCCAAATTTTTCTTTAAAATTTGTCCTACTTCTCTCTGTTGACTTGAACATTCCTTAAGACACGAATTTTCCTACATATAGAGATCTGTAACAAATATGTTCTATAGTGGGTAGGATTATTATTTCAATAATATTAACAGTTAGAAAATCTTTATATGAAGGTATGATTTTCTAAATCTAAAGCAATTTCTTCCATAGGGATCAATATTTGCATAAAACAGAAGATAGATGTTCCATAAAGCTAGCAATTTATTAAGCATTTTTTTCATTCTAGAAAATTTTATTTTTGGTTAATTAAAAATGTATAATGTATATTGAGCAGACAGCATAGGTTCTCTAAAATGAAAAGAAAATTTGCTTAAAATTTTTCTGTATTTTGGAGAATCTCTTATAAATAAAAATATTTTCCCATCTCTAATTAGGTATCATTTATTATATAGGCTACCAAAAAAAAAAAAAAAAGACCAAGGTATAGATGAAAAAAAAATTGTAAACTTAAATTGTCTATACAATAGAAGAGATCTCAAAAGTTTTGGTTTTAGGACATCTTGCAACTAAACAATTATTGAGGACACCAAAATACTTTTGTTTATGTGAATTATATCTATTTATATTTACTGCATTAGATATCAAGAATTTTTAAAATATTTATTAGTTCATTATAATTAAAAATTATACACTAAATTATATTTTTATGAGAAATAGCTATTTTATAAAACAAAAAGTGATAGGAATTGGAGTGTTTTACATTTCTTGCAAATCAACTTAATTTCTGGCTTAAGAGCATCAGCTGGATTCTCATGTTTACTTTGATATTCAATTTACTGCAAAATCACATGTCATGTAGCCTCTGGAAAAATCCACTGTACACCTACTTATATGCCCTATAAATCATCCAAAATGATCCTTTTGAAGTGGAACTGTGATCTCGTTTATTGTCGCCTGGCCAACTCCTCAGTTTTTTAGGTATTACATGAACTATGTGCCCTTCTATAGCAGTGTAGAGTTCCATCTTAGGTTCTCAAGTGAAAGAATAAGTTAAAAATCAGAGTAAAAATTTTACTTTGAAATTTTCTTTGTTGCATACAATCCATGGTAACACAACTTTGGAGAATACAACTTGGTACAATAATTTATATGCACATTCAATTCTGGAAACTGTTCAGCCTCACTGAATGGTTTCAACAAAAGCAAATATATAAATAGGTGATTGAATGTTTAAAATAATCTGTCTTAATATTACAAAATATTTACTGGTGAATGGGTGAGATAGAAAGTTCTGATGTATTGATACTTGTCTGCAGTACATATTTCATTCCATTTTACTATTAAGTGTCTTTAAACTTCATGCAAATTAATGGGCATTCTTGTTCTTTTTGTGACTTACATTACATTCGGTTTGAATCCAACTTGTAAGTTAAATGCCCATACGATGAGACTTCAGTTTAGCATCCTTTCTATGAGTTCCAGTATTATTTTGCATTTCCCCCATGGTAGATAGTACCTATGTCACAACTTGTATTACTATGTTTCACTTACGTGGTTTTATTCTTTGACTGAAAGATTAATGAGGCCAGGGTCTGTGTGTGTATGTATGTGTGTGTGTGTGTGTGTGTGTGTGTGTGTTTATATATAGACACACAATACATACACACAGTTTATTTTTTTGTTACTATAGGCCATCTACTAAGTTAGGCAGAGAATACAATGATGAATTAGATTGGTAAGAGCTCTGTTTCCATCAAGCTATGGGCTACCAGCAAGAGAAATTTTATACAGATATTTACAAATAATGAAATAATTTCAACTAATAATGAAAGTAAATAATGAAGTAATTTCAATTCCTATTGAGGATGAACACAGGATACTAATCAGATTTGAGTAGGTTTATATTACGTAACAATAACAACAACAAGAAGTAAAAACCCCACACATCCGAGTACCTTAATACAGTCAAATTTAGTTCTACTTGGTCAGATTTTACCTTAAGAATGGGGAGAGGGGTCTCTATAACATGTATTTACTTGGATCTCTAAGTTGACAGAGAATCCAACATCAGGGACATTGTCTAATATCAATAAAGGGATGACTTGTAGACCATACAAAGGACCTTAGACTTTAATGATAGTTGGAAACAACTAAAACATTGTAAGCAGGGGAATTGCTCTAAAATCAAGAAAACTTGTCGGATTGATAAATATGAAGTGTTCAGGGAGGGAACATGTGAAAAATCCAGGATTTTTCCTTATCTGCTAGATAGGAAATGTTATTTACTGAGATTAGAAAAACTAAAAAAGGAGTATTATCTGAGAGTGGCATAAATTCAACATTGGACATCTCTAGCTTACAATCCCTGGAGACATCCAGATGCAAATGCTGACTTGGCAGGTGGAGATGTAATGCAGTGTGGCAGTTAAGCATATGGGCTTTCGAGACCAACTGGATCGTTTGAATCTCATCCCACCAACCTAGCTATGTAACCTTGTGGAGGTTATTTCCACGCTCTGTGCTTCAGTTTTATTATCTATATAATGGAATACTCAGTATATCTACCTCATTGGACACTGTAAGAATATATGAAAGTTACTGTGAACAGAGTTTTATACACATCAAGTGTTAAACCTGAGTGAAGAAGACAAAGGAACAGAAGAATGAAATCAGGGCAACTGATGTAGAGAAGGTCAAGGGGGTAAGTGTACCATGAAAATAGGGAGGTGAGGCATGGTTATTTAGCCTTGACCATCTCTTGGAAGAAATTGCGATGTTTCTCTTTTATTTTTATGAATTTATTATTTTTATTTGTTTATTTTTGGCTGTGTTGGGTCTTTGTTGCTGCACGTGGGCTTTCTCTAGTTGCGGCGAGCAGGGGCTACTCTTCATTGCAGTGCACGGGCTTCTCATTGCAGTGGCTTCTCTCGTTGTGGAGCATGGGCTCTAGGCACGTGGGCTTCAGTAGTTGCAACACGTGGGCTCAGTAGTTGTGGCTCACGGGCTCTAAAGCACAGGCTCAGTAGTTGTGGCGCACGGGCTTAGTTGTTCCGTGGCATGTGGGATCTTCCCGGACCAGGGATCGAACACTTCTCCGCTGCATTGGCAGGCAGATTCTCAACCACTGTGCCACCAGGGAAGCCCACCAAGTTTCTCTTTTAGAAAGAACTGTGAAACTCACTGTACTTACGTTTTATTATTTGGCCAGCTTCTATAGTCACTCCATACAGTTTTCTCCTTGTTTGCTTTTGGAGGCTGCAAGCAGAAGTTTATTCATATTTAACCTTAATCTGTACAATACTTAAGCCTCCTATCTCTGACAGATACCAGTTTTCCACTGAAAATAAGTTAGACTATTCTATACTGGCAAAGCATCTTTATTTTGGGGAACTCAACCCAATACTCTGTAAGGTGAAGACAGTCCATCAGGCTGCTTTTAGAAGCCTCATCTCAAGAATAACATGATCTAACGCATGAAAAATTCCCACATTTCTCCTGAAATTCACTAAATCTCCTGTGTGGAGGAATGAATGAGCCTCACAGGTACTTTTAGTACAGTAGGAAAGTTATTTTTAAAAATTCCCATCTTATGTAGTGAGGTAGTAACGTGAAGAAGACAGAAGGGTTTACTTTACAATTTTCAAAAATTTGTTTTTAGATATAACATTGGTTTATTATAATTTTTATTAAAAATACTTTCACCACTTCTATGAGATTTCAAAGACCTTGGACAATTTACCTCTATTTGCTTGCTTACACCTTAGTGATATTATGTGTTTTAATCTCTAAAATGGTTTTAGACAGGTAGCTAAGTACTGGGACCACTGCTATCCTTTGAAGTTCTGAGATGATTGTCAGAGCCTCTGCTTCAAGACATAGCACTTGAGGGCTTCCCTGGTGGTGCAGTGGTTGAGAGTCCACCTGCCGATGCACGGGACACGGGTTCGTGCCCCGGTCCGGGAAGAACCCTCATGCCGCGGAGCGGCTGGTCCCGTGAGCCACGGCCGCTGGGCCTGTGCGTCCAGAGCCTGTGCTCTGCAATGGAAGAGGCCACAGCAGTGAGAGGCCCGCGTACCGCAAAAAAAAAAAAAAAAGTCCAGGCCATGTACTTGACTACTACTGCTTCTCTGTCTTCATCTGGGTGGCAGTTACATGGGTAGGATCATTTTGCAAAAAATGCATCAAATCTTTAAACTTAGAATTTTTGCATTTTTCTGCACGTATGTTAGCCTTCGGCAAATGTTTGCTTAAAAAGAAGTCCTTCAGCACACAGTAAATTAAGGTAAGTATGTGGTAAATGGTAGGGTGTGTCAATGAGGCATTTCACATTACAATTTGATGGGCAACCAATTATTTCCTGAAAAAGGCAAATTTTCACAATTGGAAAAGGAGGACAAAATACAGTTAGTCGGTTCCAGTTGCAAACAGGACGTATTGCCAAAACTAAAACCTACTTCAGAACTGCGTTCTCACAGTGTATTCTCAATAGAAGTCAGTTAGGTTCCATTCCACACCATACATATTTTGTCACTGCATTGCTCTCCATTCCAACACTTTATTGCAATATGCGTACTTACATGAGCATATTGTATTTATTTTTACCATATGCCCAATATTTGCCACAATTTTTCATGCTATTAAACGCCATTAAATCGATGTAAAATGTGGCAGTGTTGGTTAAATTGTTTAAGCTTTTGGGAAATTTCCTCTTTCTCCATAGTGGCAAGCTCATCAAACAGTATTTTTATATCTAAATATGTCATCACAGTTTTTAAAAATAAGCAAAATAATACCTTATACCTTATTTAATAAATAATTCATTATTATAAAATCTTAAAACATTATTAAAAATTTTAGGGCTTCCCTGGTGGCGCAGTGGTTGAGAGTCTGCCTACCGATGCAGGGGACGCGGGTTCGTGCCCTGGTCTGGGCGGATCCCACATGCCGCGGAGCGGCTAGGCCCGTGAGCCATGGCCGCTGAGGCTGCGCGTCCGGAGCCTGGGCTCCGCAACGGGAGAGGCCACAACAGTGAGAGGCCCGCGTACCGCAAAAAAAAAAAAAAAAAATTTTATATACTTGTTACATGTCAGACATGTAGGGATAAAATATTCTAAAGAAATGGATCTTAGTTTACCCTTCAAGGAGAATATCATACTGTGTAAAGAATCTGCCCATTTAAAATGTAAAATATTTTAAAATGTCATATCATGTGCAATTTTCAGCTCAAATGTTTCCATTACACTCAGAAAATTTAAGGCCTTAACATGTCTTCTGAGATCTTAATCTGGCCGTCTGCTAGGTTTTGGCTTTATTTCTTCTTCTATACTGTGCTCTGGCCACATAAGCATCCTTGCTCATACTGGTCCATGAGAGGCATGCTTCTATCTCAGGTTCTTTGCTCTTATCTTTCTTCTACAGAAAATTCAATTCTCTTAGACATCCATGTGTCTTATTCTCTCACATCCTTCGGGTCTCTACCCCAGTGATCCCCTGAAAACCCTATGTGGAATACCAATCCCTGTGCACCCCACTCCAGTCTCTGTTCCCTGTACCCTGTCTCACTTTTCTTTATAGCACATATTGCCATCTGGCATCATATATTTGTGTTTATGTGTTTACTTGTCAGTCTCCTAGTTCTATTCTGCCAGGATAGCAGGGATGTTGTTTTGTTTGCTATAGTGCCTCAGTGCCTAGAATGTGGCAGTATTAATTATTTTTGAATGAATGAATCCACTTGCTATAATTGAGATAATTATAGATTTACAAAGGTTCTCCTCTGGTATCCTATCTGTGTAGGCTGCTATTCCTAGAATAACTTGGATTTATGGCTTATACTGGGCTCAAGAAACAATAGTGAGACTCCAAGGAACACTAGGTTTGCAAACTAGTCTTTCTAGAACATTCTTATACAACATTAAAGCCATTAATTTATTCCATTACTTACTGATACATAATTAACAAGCTAGCCAAATCTATCTATCAATCAAGCATTACCTTGATTGATCTCCAGCACCTGTTCAGTTGATTTCCCTCCCAAACACAATCAATATTTGCCTCTCCCACCTTAAATTGAAATTGGTTTATACAAACCAAATTTACAAACTCTGTCTCTCATATCTTCCTGAATCATCACCTTCTCAGGCTTTCATCTAGATAGAGTCTGTCGATTCATGCTCATGAAAGATCCTAATGAAGTAATAAAAATCCTGAG